>NC_090924.1:224136654-225386654 GCF_040938575.1 Ambystoma mexicanum | reverse complement strand
CAAAGGAGCCAGCCCAGCGAAACAATGAGCACTTCCTCAGCTGCTTTTTCCAGCTGAGTGAGTGCTCCTGGGCTGGCTGAACTGTCAAAGGGAAACTCTATTTCCCTTTGACAGTTCTAGGGGAAGCCAATTTTGACCAATGTGTAGACTCTAGTGGTTCCCTCACACTCATGCTTCAACTAGGATAGTCCAAGCTAGGTAAACAAGGGCTGGTGATGAGATTGTACAGTCTCTACGAGTTACCCTAGACTACCAACTCCCTGCCAGAATCTTCAAATGAGATTTTAATACCCTACTACATATTGTATCCGCTTCTAAAAATAGCATTTACTGTATAGTGCTTCACTGCAATGGAGCCTATATTAAGCAGTATGCCCAGAATATCTCTGACAATCACTTTATATTGCACAAAGAATTATTATAATAAATAAATCGTGTGTAGAATGGAACTCACAGCCCAAGTTATTTAAAAAGTGAGTGTTCAATTATCTGGTCCACCAAAGATCTGGAAATGGCCTGTGCTCGAGGGCATGTTTACCTTTCTTTCAACAACCAAAAATGTGATGAGTGGATTTGAATTAATCTGAAACGCTGGCACTGTTCTGGGCAACCTTCCATGCTGTTTTTTTTTAGCCCATCTGAGCCATTGCAAAACGGGTCCAGCCGTACGTAGTTAGGTGTGAGCAGCCCAGACCAAAGTGCTAGGTCAGGTCCCCTCTGCGCTGCAAAACAAGCAACCCAGACATATTTCAGCCTTGTTGGGCCTCATCAGCTTGGTTCCCTATGGCGTAACAAGCAAGGCATCCATTTCTGGGCATACCCTCTCTGAAATATGCAGACAAACTACAGCCACACAAGTGATGTGTGGAAGGTTTTGAATTAATCGGTCTGAACTACTGGCACTGCTGTGGACAGCCTTCCACACCGCCGTTTTGTAGCCTGTCTGCACCATTGTCTTCACCTCTTTTGTATTGCTATGGTCACCCTAAGTGGGATGGGTAAGCTCAGATATGGGTCCCGTGTCAGCTGGGCCGAGGGACCCAAGCTACTTTTTGCAATGGCTTGGCAGGGGAAGAACGATGGTCTGGAGGGTTGCCCAGAGCAATGCTAAAGGCTCAAATGTTTTCAAACCCTTCCAGCCATCACCTCTTTTGTTTTGCTACATAGGAGTCTTTACCAGGGCATATGCGACTAGATATAATATTGGATATTGATAATGTGGCTGCAAATGTGGATAGTAGGCTGCACCTGGGCATACACCTTTTGTGATTGTGCATTTGAGACTGCACCCTGCATATGATGTGAATACCCAGGCATATGTCTATATACCTCGCATTTGCTGACATCACTTGGGCATACAATGTTCTACTAGGGCTTATGATACACAGTGTTGGCTCGTATAACTACACACATGCATGTAAGGCTCCACCTCTGTATTTGTGGGTTGTTCCAGGGCACATGAGACTGCATCAGCTATATGAGGCCATTCTAGGCTGTAGGCATAAATGTATGCCTATGGATATTTCAGGTAGGTAGGTGGAATGCAAGGATGAATCTGGCATAAAATGGCAGCAGAAAAAGCTTGGGAACACTGTAATTGAGCAGCTCAGGCTGTCTCTATACATGTGGCTGTGAATGAGCAAAGGCATGTGTGTCTTGAAATGATATTAATTATTCAGGCATATAGGGTCTTATTACATTCCACTGCTGGTATTCCACAAATTTTGCCCAACTACAACTTTACCCTGGGCCAGTGATAACAACATTGACATTGATGGACTACAATACCGTCAGAGTTCTTCCAGAAATACCACTTGCTATATTTTGTATTTCCTTTTTCACTCTCATATTGATGATGGCAATGGCAAGTGCACAGCAATGGTGCATACCATTACTGTACAATGTTAATGCAAACATTGTCAATTCTGTCCCTTTTATACATTACATGGGAAAGGTGATGTACGAATGTCCACCAGAGAGGCCTACTTTCTTACCACCTTTCACTGCCACCAACTAAAACATATCTTCCCTCAAATGAGGTGCTTGTGCTTCCCACCTGTATCGGGAAAAAAAGAAAAAGAAATTCTGGTAACTTTTTTAAATTGTCATTGTCATCATGGGTGGAGGTACACAATAAATGACGGACAGTCTTTTAATATGGTGGTATTTTGTGTACTTTACCGTTGATGATATTTCTTGCAATACCTCTGGAGGCAAAAACTCGATACTTGCAATGTGGGTGCAATTTATGACTTCCGCCTGCTTTAGTGTTACATCGAAGCTCCTAATGGCTTCCTATGGTGTTTGCTGCTGGGAGCACAGACCCGAACGTGGCATATAACAGGAGTGGAAATACAGCTGAGATTTTACACGGCATATGATGGCTGTGATTGGGTGTATGATAGCTGTGCCCAGGCACATGGAGCCTCATGGGGCATATGATTCTCTACATTTGGTAAATATATTATACTCAGACGTGTGATGGATATAAACAACATATCATATCATATAATATCATATGGATTTCCCTCGGCATATGACGCTCGCTCTAACTGGCTTTTGATGAGATTACCTGAACATGCATGGCTGCACATGGTCATAGAAGACTTTGCCGGGTGAATGAAGCTGTAGATGGACATATGGTACGCGTACCTGAGCCTTTATTCTGTATCCCAGCTTAGGAGCCCTGCACATATATCACTAAACATGTCATATGTGCCTACAAACTCGTGTACATTACATGGACGCAGTAGCGTCCATGTAGTTATGGTTAAGTTGGTGTTTCCATAGGAAGAGCACTTTCTGGGTGGCTTATAACTTTGCTCCCCCTGGACGAATCCTCACCAAACTTTGCAAAAAAAGTAAATGGCCCACTCTGACTTTTTTTGCAAAGTTTGGTGAGGATTCGTCGAGGGGGGGAAAAGTTATAGGGGCTCCCAAAACTTTTGTTTTTTCCCATAGACTGAATGGGAAAAAACTTTGCGCACGGCTACAGCCCGAACCGCTGGACGGATTTACACCAAATTTGCGGCAGGAGTGGCCTGGTCCCGAAAGCGTGCTTTTGCAAATTTGGTGTAAATCCGTCCAGTAGTTTTTTTAAAAATGACCAAAATGTAAGGCAAAAAAATTAGTGATATCTGTGTTCGCTTCGCGAACGGACTTCCCTGTTCACTCCGCGGACAGCACCCCGATTGGCCCATGGCCTTGCGTCATGTCCGCGGACATGCAACGTGTTCGCTGATTGGACGGCGAGGGGCGTGGAGCGCTTCAGATTTTCTGTGGCGCCCGCCATCTTGTATTCACCGTCGACCGCGTACAGCGTGGTGAAACGTGGATAAAAAATTGTATTTAGTGCCGTGTGTTGGTGTGTAAGAGTGTTTGGGGAGGGTGGGGGAGTATGAGATAGGTTCAATGTTTTGTTTTTTATGTGCTAGACGTTTTTGTTGTGTTCGATTTGTCCGCGGAGAACACGGCTGTTCTGACATTTTGTAAATAAACTAAATGGTGGGGTGTTTAGAGGACGGAGTATGTGTCATTTTTGTTCGCAAGGAAGGTAAAAATGAGGTATCAACACTCGCGGTGTACTTAATTGTTCATAAATACACAAACTGGGGGTGTCCTCAGGACGCTGTCCGTATTGTAATCTGTCTAGTTGAATGTGTTCTAAGAACACTCGCGGTGTCCCAGAAATGGTTGCAATTACACAAAATGGGGGTGTTCTGAGAACGTTGTTTGTATTGTTCGTTGTCAGGGTGAAAGTGTTTTAAGACCACTCCTTTTGTCCGCTAATAGTACAATTTCCTATGGGCGTCAACCGACTTTTTGTCCAATAAAGAAACGATAAATCCGGCTGGTGTGCGCCGACATTATGTGATAATCCTATGACTGGCGCTATTGACCTGGCTGACTTGCTTTTGCGACACTAAATCATATCTCCCGCCCCTAAGCCTGATATTATCAAAGCATTCATATTCCCCGCCTCTCTCCGTGACGTTACAGGGTGCGTCATCAAATGCGCCCAGTCCTCTCCAGTCCTAAGTGACTTTACACAGAACCCGGAAGACAACACATATTATGTCACAACACAGCGCGCCACAATTCGGAATATGAAACAGTGATTTAAAAGCAAACAGCAAGATTGTAAATTTTGTAAAGTACATTTATTTGACATCAAATGTTTAGTGAATATTCAGCGATTTGCTATTGTCTCTGCTGTCGATCAGCAAAAGTTTATTTTGAGCCACACGTTGTTCCTTTGCGGTAGATAGGCTGTTGGTTTATGATAAAAGCAGTAAATGGTTGCTTTGATAATCGGAAGGTTACTCCAACAACGAGCCATTAGACCACCCTATTGGTTGGTATGTTGTTTGTAGCCGCTAGTACTGCGTAAGGGCACATTGGTCCTTGGCGATTGTCCCATAAAATGGTGAGGGTCATGAAGTTGCATATTTGGACCTGCACCTGGCAGTTGAAGACCCCATCCGCTGGAGTGTGTAAATCGTGACATAGGCAAAATGGGGCGACGTACCTGTTTTAAAAAACATAGATTAGTCTCACCAGCCGATCTTCATTAAAAATCATCATTTTATTTATTAGAGCGTGAAACTATTTGCTATCGAAGATAGTGCAACGGTGTATGTTAATGATAAAATAATAATATTTTCCCATTCATATAGCGCTAAGAACCGTGAGGTATCTAAGCAGTGCTTATTATTACCCACCGTGTGTGGTGCTCATTTATCGACCACTGAAGGATGAGTTTGGCCTGGCCGGGATTCGAACTTGCGTTAGCAAGCTGTGCACGGATGTCAAAGCGAGCGGTGTACTCGCTGTGCCACTTGACAGGCTACAGTGAAGTGGCACAGCGAGTAGAGCGCTTGACCGCCTATAGACCGGTTAAATTATTTCTATTAACCGACCCTGTGTCGTCTGCCTTTTTCAGAGCCCTCTAAACGACAGGGGATCAATTCGGCAGTGATAGTGCGCGGTAGAAAACATTATGCCACTTTGAACGAACAAGTTTAACTTGAGCGGTCTTTAATGCTACGCTATTGTAATTATATTTGGTATAAAATAATATAAAGGGTTACTTACAGTACAATTGCAATTTCCATTGTCTACGAGTAGTGCAGTCCCAAAATACGACTCTGCGTGTGCAAACGATCTTTCGCATAGTGATATAATATATAAAAGTGGTTTCGTTTCAGAAATGTCATCCTTATCTTCTCTTACGTTTTAGCAACACTCCTTCAAGAGAAGTCTTTCACCACAATCTCTGTCTGTCAAGGTCAAAACACAATACAACCTTATAGTCTGCTTCATGAGCCTCTCCGGGGCCCGAGAAAAAAATGGAAGCAGCTGACCTTCACTGTGAAAGAGCATAAATTCTTACTTTGCAACATTCTGTGTAAAGCCATCTGTGAGAAGTTGGTTTTTGCACGCCACGTTTGTATATTGTTTCCCTGATATTAAAAAAAGTTTGTTTAAGGGACGTTATGGTTCTAAGTACAGCCGAAAGACCCCTGAAAATCGCAAGTTATGGTAAGCTATGAAAAATAACTTGCGCCACCACTGTGCACTGCTAAGACTAACACCCAGGACATCAAAGATGACATCGCAAATGTCATTGATGAAATCACTGATGACATCACATGTGTATGTACTTTTCATGGAATTTGTGTACTAGGGATTTTTATTATATTGTTGCGAAAAAAGTGTCAAGGATATATTGCAATAAATATCATACCGTTATTAGTGCTTTGAACGATGCATTGATATAAATAGCATTGTATTATGGGATTCTATCTAGTATACTGAGCTACTAATGGAGAAACATAGCATTGTGTGCAGAGTACAAGATGAAAATATAATATTTGTAATGTTAATATGTTGAATAATGAAATGATAATTGTCTGAAATGTTCGAAAATTCACAAAATGGGGGTGTTCTGAGGACGTTTTTCGGATTGTGTGATTGCTTAGCTGTATGCAATGAGGGAATGGACAGAGAGTAAAGTGGACGCCGTCCGCGGACACTGCGGCTGTTCGTGGACAGGGCGTGCTACATCCGAGTTTTTCCAGGAAATCCAACATGGAAAGAAGACTGTACGGATCAGCCAATCAGATGTCGAGGTTGTGGATTTGTGTTGAAAGAGACTGTGTGTGGTGAAGATGGCAGAAGTAGAGAAAGTCAGGGTGTTGGTGCTTGGAGATATGTTTGTGCATGGTTTACAACAGTACGTTCAATGAAGGCATGTTGCAAAGAACTTTGATGTGAAAGGAGTGGAGGTGGTGTGGAGCACTGTGCCTGATTGCAATGTACAGGGAATTGTACAAGTTTGTGAGGATATGGCCACGATGAACAGTCCGCATGTGGTAGTTTTGCACTATGGTACTTTCCATTTGGGCAACGTCAGTGCCCCTACTTTGTTGGCTGATTTGGAACGCTTGGTTCAAGCCGTAATGAAGATCCTTCCAAATGCGAAAGTATTTTTTTCTGGATTACTACCTAGGGCAATATGGGACAATAGTTCAGTTTTTTGTCCTCAGCAAAACATTGCTAGGTGTGTCATCAACCGAGGCATGTGTGCCTTCATGCTTAGAACTGGTATGTTCTTCTGTAATAATGAGAATATTGATGCCAGTAATGCTGTTAATTTTAAAGAAGATGGCATCTCTTTATCTTTTACGGGAAATGCCTTTCTATTTTGGAATGTAAGGGTTGCTTTGGAGTAGGTTATGTGATGATTTTAGGAGTAAAGTAAGAAAAAAAAACAAGAAAAAAAATACAAAATAACAGGTGTCTGTCAAGCATCTGTAAAAAAAACAAACAAAACGGCTCTTTTCAGAGCCAACTTCAAAGGGGAAATGGGGCACACTATTTAAATTTACATTCACCACGCTCAGATTTTCGATATGTCCGCGGACATGGCGGTAGTCCGCGGACATGAAAATCACTACGAGGGGGTTAGTATGTTCTATGTTACATGTATATGAAGTCAGGGATATTATGGTTAAGTTGTGCTACTAAAAACCTATGAAATTCAGTGAAAAAACTTTGTTAAAGGGACGTTATGGTTAAGTTGCGCTACTAAAAACCTATGAAATTCACTGAAAAAACTTAGTTAAAGGGACGTTATGGTTCAAAGTAAAACCGAAAAACCCCTGAAATTCGGCAGTTATGCCACCGTGCACTGCTAACACTAACACCCAGGACATCAAAGATGACATCACGGTTCTGGGCATATGAAGACAGCAGCTGTTTATTTATGTTTATTTATTTGTATCACCCTAAACCTACATTGTGGCTCTCGTGTAGGTTTGAAAATGACACAGCGATGCGTCATTGTGTAGGTTATATAGTGATGGATGGAATGGATTACCTCTTAAACATTTACATTGATATGGGCAAATTGCTAGGCTTATGCTGTGGTGACGTTTCACTATGGTTGATATCAGAATATATATGTGTGAGGTTGAAAGCCCTGAATCTCATCTATTGCAAGTCAGCCCTAAATGTTGCCTTTGTCCTGACTGCTTAAGGCGGCTTCTACTCAGAGTCCTCAACCACTGATCAGGGGTACAAACCAGGTTTGCGCCCGCTAAGCGACCCATTGATCCAAAAAGACAATCTATTTGCTCTTGGAGCTGTCTCGCAGAGTCTGTTGGGTTCAGTTCGTTGGTGCTAGTCTTATCAAGTACATTTCTAGTGGGATACAGACTGTGGTAGTCTGTCTAATGGTAACCCATGTGTACAAACCATTTGCAAGTTGTACAGTCAAACGTTGTGTCCTGTGACAGGGGATCTGAGAGGCATGTTGCCATTTAAGGTCATGACTTTACTCCGACATTGTGGGCTGCAAAGTCAAAGCCGAATATGGCTGGCTTCCTGAATGTATTTATTTACATGTATGTATTTATTTATTTATTCATTCATAGTGGCACGCAAACCGGAGGCATCTAGGTGCTAGTTACATACAGGGGGAAAAAAATGTGAAAAACAGTAGACAGATGGTTATTTGAAGAGGTGAGTTTTTAGCTTCTTTCTGAATGACGGGTAGGACGGCACAGCCCTCAGCGTAGGGGGGAGATTGTTCCAGATTCTAGAGGTGCACACTGGGAAGCTGAATCCTCTTGCTCTTTTACGGATGTATCTGAGTATGGACAAGCAATGTTTGTAAGTCCTGTGCTGTGGCCTCGTAGACGCGTGTCTTTTGACCTTCTGGGAGAGGTAAGTCAGTGCGTGGTTGGATAAGCAACAATTGGTAATGGAGAGAATATTAAACTTGACTCTCTCTCTGATGGGGAGACAGTGACACTCTCTGATGGGGAGACAGTGAACGGATCTCCTAGCTTCGGAGATGTGGGCATGTTTACCCCAAGTCCATTGCCGCCTGAAGGGCAATGTTTTGAGTGATTTGTAATTTGTTTTTATCTGAAGTGCCACAGAGTAGGGCGTTACAGTAGTCCAACTTGGACCCGATAAGTGCCCTGGCGACAGTGAGATGGCTATCTGTGGAGAGGAGCAGTGTACTTGCGTATATAAGCTTGGTGGTGTAGGCTGAAGTGGAGGTGATGTGGTTGATCTGCCTGTGTCATGTTGAGGCTGGCATCCAGTTAGACCCTTGAGCTTTTTCCTGCGGAAGCCACTGGAGTTTTGTGGCCATTGATGGTGAAAGATTTGAAGGTGGTGTCTAGTTTGGCTGGGCGGGCTGGAACCAATAAGCAGTAGCTCTGTCATTGTTTAAGTAGAGGCTATGCACGGCCATCCATGTTTGAATGTTCTTGTAAATGACTATGTCTTGGGAGTAGTCACCGGACAGCGGGATGAGAATTTGTGTGTCATCAGCATAGTTTGTATGTGATGTGCCAAGGCGGTCGAGGAGGTTGAGGAGGTCAAAAATCAGCATTGTATAAATGTTATACAGGGTAGAAACGAAGCAGGAGCCTTGGGGTACACCGCAGGCGATAGGTGTGGAGTCGGCCATTGCATTACTTCCAAAGATCCTGAAAATTCCGACAGATAGGAAGAAAGCTATCAATTTAACTGTTTCAGGAGAGAAGTGTGCAGAGGTCGTGATGTGGTTGACCAGGTCGAAAGCCGCTGAGAGGTCAAGGGGGAGAAGGAAGGAGAGTTTTCCAGCATCAATCTGTCATCCATTTGGTTTTTGAGATCCAGAAGAACTATCGCGGTTCCATGTTTGGGGTGGAAGCCTGATTGCCTGGTGCCTAGAATGTGGTGGGATTTGAGGAAGTCTCGAATTTGGAGGTATGCCACACTGCCAATAACTTTCAGGCGGAAAGGGACCGAAGCTATGGGGCGTTAGTTGGTCAGGGTAATAGGGTATAGGGATGTTTTTTTTTATTTTAGCAGTGGAGAGATCCAAGATACCTTGAGGGCGGTGGGGACGGAGCAGGACACGAAAGAAGAATTAGTGATGGCAGCAATAAGGGGAAGCAATGTTTCAGAGCAGTCTTTGATCAGCTATGACAGGCAGATAGTTGTCCCCTGTGCATCAGGATGGTTTAAGACTCTTGATTATGGTGCCTAGGGTCAGGGATTGAAATAGGTTGTCAGTGGGCATGTTAAGATGAGGGGACAGTGGCAGGGATGCTGTAGTGGAGGAGCGTTTGGTGGCAATTCTGGTTTGGAGCTATGATATTTTCCCAGTGAAGGTGTCTTGGACGATGCTGCACCAGGTGTGGTCTTTTACCACTTTTACCTTGTATTGAATATAGGCATTCAGGACTTATATTAGGATGAATTAGAAATATGTCAAAAATCAGTTGCAATACAGATAATGTTGCTCCTTAGGAAGCCCCGGTTAGCAATGTAACTCTTTAGTGCTGTGCATGTGTAAGCAGGGGTCCTAAAACATAATATGAACACACAAAAACAGAGAATGTCAAACAATTACATTTCAAAAGCTCAACATAATCCATGCCCTTTTAACTATTGTCATTATAGCTAATATTTTATGCATTATCTTTTATACACTATTTATGTTGTTAAGTGAAATGTTTTGTTTGAATGTTATGGAAATAATTGTATTTATTAATATGCACTTTTTTGCACTTTATTAACAGAATAGAAAATGAATTCGTCAGATCACTTCAGTTTTCTGTTGAAAGCATGACACAAGAAAATACTGGACGACCCACTAGAAATTCTACCAGGCGCCTTCAAGTAATAAACCTACAACATCATTCAGAGATAGGAAAATATTAAAAGTCATTCTTAAAGAATCAGGTACATAAGGTTATCCATCCACTTTATTAGTGTGCTTTTTGGTCTTTTATCACTAAGGCAGGAGGGACGATCAGAGTTTTTAGCTCGCAAAGGATTGTGATTAGCTCACGTGAGGATGATGGAGCATTAGCGATTCTGTTGATGTAGGTGGCGGGTTTAGCTAAGTGAATGTTTTGTTTGTAGTTCTTTGTGATGCCTGCGAAAGCAGCTTTGTTTGAGGTGCTAGGGTCCTTCTGCCAGGTGGCTTCAGCTACCCTTTTTTGTGTCTGCGTAAAGCACGGAGGTCGGGGTGAGCCATATGTTGTAGCGTCTGGCCTTTTTGGCTTTGCAGATCTTAAGTGGGGCCACGGCATCTTCTGCGTTACCTACAATGGTGTCGTAGTGATCTACCAAGATTGTGGCGTCTGTTTGGTGGGCAACGGATGGTTGAACAAGGGGGGGAGGTGAGCACTGGTAAGGTTGTGGGTGCTTCGTGTGAGAGTAGGCGTGCTAAGAGGGGGTTGCATTAGTGCCGATTGTCAGCCGTCTGCTTAGGATAGGGATGAAGAACATAATTATATGGTGATCTGGCCATGGACAGGTGATAATGGAGTGAATGGTTGTGTTATAGCCCTGGTCCAACAGCCAATTTGAGAGTACAAACTAAGGCGTAAGTTGAGTCAAGGATGCGCTGGCCACATCCTAAGGCAGCCATGGATTTGGTCAGGGCTAAGGCTTCTGTGTCAGCCAGGTCATTAAAGCCGAGGTTATAGTCCCCCAAGGTGATGAGTTGGGTGTTGGGTTTAGGGCTCACAGATAAGTTGATGGTGGTCATCTTCAAATATGATGATTGGGTCTAGGGAACATTAGATTAGGTGGAAGTTAATGGTTGCATTGGGTGAACAAATATGTTTAGCAGAGATACATTCACAATTGGGGAACTGGGTGGTCATGAATTCACATAGCGCTTTTATCAAAAGGTTTTAACAAAAGAGAAGATTAGGGCACAATCAAAGCAAAAGAGAAAGATCACAAGCCTATACAACAATAGAGCTAGATAATGAAGTTTAAACAGATTGAAGAAGATGACGTTTTAAGCGTAGTTTGAATTGGGAGAGAGTAGAAGTAGAGCAAACTGAAAGAGGAAGAGAATCTGAGAGAAAGGGTACAAGTGGTTGAATGGAGCAGAATTGAGAATGAGGTCTGTATTCCTTGCTGGAATCCAAACCTGAGTGAACATCCAAAATGAAGCCTACACATTTTGAATCTGGTGATCCTCAGTGATTGAGTAACTGCTGCAGGTTGGAACAGGTGATTGATGTTTTTTGATATGTGAATATTTATTTTATGAATGGTTGCATTGTTTTTTCAGATATATTTCACTGTTTTCCTTTAAAGTTGGTTGTGTGCTTCTTGTATTTGATACTGAAACAAAGCTTAATGGGTAGGATGGGGGTGATGATGAAATAAGCTTGGAAGCTGGGTGTGTTACATATGATGCATACCCGAGCTTTGAAGTTTTCATCCATTCCAAAGTTGCTCTTGTATATTTTGTTGAGGGGATTTTAATTCTAGCATTCTTCTTATAGTGCATTGTCAGGTAAGCAAGTGATATTATTATTGTAATTGTAATTGGTTATTTACAATGCACTTTATACCCAGAGGATTTTAAGCGCGGACCCAGGATCGAACCTGTTTTGCTCTGCATCGTCTTGCTTCCAACGTCGTTGCCCCTGAGCTATCCTCCCTAGTCAGGGTCACTGCTTCAGAGGTAGCAAATTGGACATAAATGAGACACAGTTTCCTAGGGATGATTATTATTATTATTATTAGTATTATTAGCATTATAGTATTATTATTGTGTTATGGTTAAAAATATAAACCTTTCACAACACTTACTCAATATTTACATTTTACATTCATTATACAAAATGTATTTTCTAAAACATCAAGGAAGCCACCTGCTCCATAAACCTTGTTCATGTCGTCATCAAGTGATGTAGATACCAGAAAAGAGTGAGTTGATAAACACAACTTCTATCTCTGTAAAACATCTGCATAGACCTTAACCTTCCATCTAGAAAGGCCAATATTAAGAACTATGATTAAATTCATCAAAACAGCATTTACTAATCTTGCAGCTATTATTTCCTCCTTTGGGCTTATCTCATCACTTCTACGCTAATGACATTCAACTTTTTCCATCCTTTTCACCTGTAATTCATCACACTCTTTCGGCTTGCTTAGTTGCTATTAAATCTTGGATGTCTTCCCACTTTCTTACTCTTAATACTGGGAAGACTCAAGTACTGTTTTTCCCTGCTAACACTCTTCCTCCCCATCGTCCACCTCCTTTCAGATCTTTTCTTCCTTCTAAGCTCCCAATCTGATCTACAGCTCGTAACCTTGGTCTCTACTTCGACTCAAATCTCTCTTTCTCTCATCATATTTCTCTAACGTGTCATTTTCAGCTTCACAACATTCGTAAGGATCGTTCGTTTCTCAGATTCCAAGCTTCTAACCTCTTAATCTCCTCTTTAATCTTTTCTCGACTCTTCTGCTGTTCTACTGCTCTGTTTGGACTCCACAATTCTCATCTTGCTCCTCTTAGATCAGCCTTTAATTCTTCTATTCACCTACTGTGTTTTCTCACATATCTGGAATCTATTTCTTCCTCTCTTGCTGCACTTGGTTGGCTGCCATTTCATTCTGTCTTGTCTTCAAGTCACTTCATGGTCTTACCCCTAGCTACCTTGCTGAACTAACATCCCTTTGCACTCCTTCTCACTCTCTTCGGTCTTCCTCCCGGTTCAGACTTTTGGCTCCTCATCCCCCCTGTGCTCAATCTCGTTTTCAATCCTTTGACCTTCTTGCCCCCCTTCATTGGTATGTTCTTCCATTTTCCCTGCATTCTATCACTGTCTACTCTCTTTTCCGTGGTTCATTAAAATCTCACCTACTACAACATTCCTTAGTGATCGTTTCCTGGATTTATCTACTTGTTCACTTTTATTGTACTGTGTGTCATTTATATGTTCAGCGCTTTAGCTCTTATCAAAAGACAAATACAATACAAAAAATACCAATACAAAATTACTAATTAAGTTATCTAGGTTAACCCAACCAAGAGTTCATACATAACATTTCATTGAGAAATATTGCATAGAATTATTATAATAAAAATAGTATACATTTCCAGGACAATCTCACGTTACTCCTTTCAAAAGTAAAATTACTTGTCTATTGTGCCTTACAATCTACTCTTAATTCATGGTTATCTACAGTTTCTATTTAGAGGCAGCCAGCTTGGATCAAATTTAACTGGTTCAGGAACCTTAGGGAGGTCAATATAATGGCGATAGATGACCCTAAACGGATCATACACCATCATTATTCCCCATCAAGTATTTGAAGGCCCATCAGTGCCATTCCAAAAAACTGCTGCCTCATCACCTTTAACTGTACACAGTCACATAAAATATGATATCATGTTTACACCGAACCAGGCAATTTGAAAAATATACACTCTGCGATGGGATGCTCATTCTGGAACCTAATGTGTAGAATGTATCGAGTGTAATCAAATTCAGCCTGAGACGAAGAAATTCTTGACGCCAGTACATGTTAGGGAATTTCTTCAAATATGGTGGGAGGGAACCCCATTTTCTATGCTCCAAAAGCAAATCCTTATACAGCCTTCCATTGTGTGAAATGTCAAAATCCAGTCGAACTTCCATCACTTTGATTTTACCTTCTCAGGACACTGAATTAATTTGTCCTGATTACAGTCGACAGTTCTTAGAAGTTCATTACACTTAATACACCACGAGTTAAAGTAATCATCTTTTTTGCTGACATAAAGTGTGTGCAACTCTAGAAATAAGGAATCACAAGGGTGTGAGACAGTTTTTCTAAAAAGAAGCAAGGCGCACAACATTAATCCTGCTTTTAGTGGGATCAGTCTGAACTCAGATCTAATGACTGCTCTTCGAACACTCTGGGGCAAAAGTAGGACATCACTCCATAGCAAGGCCTCAAAACCTTCCATCGCTTTCCATTCCAACCATAGGATTGCTTCAAGGCCATAGATAAATGTGGGTATTATTTTTGCAGTATAATATTTTATTACAGGGTCCATGGACAACTGACCATACTTTGTAATTTTGTGGCACATTACTTCAATCTTGGTTTTCAAGGGGGTATACTGGGCCTTCTTGTTGGGAAAAGTCAAATTTAGAATTCCCAAGTATAAAACAGTGTCCAGCTTCAAATTCGCTAGGTGCCGCATACAAGGGTTTTAGAAAATGGGAAAAACTTTGAATTATTTTCTTTTTATTATTGGCAAAAATGGCATACCTCTTAATGAAATTAAGAAACCTTTGAACACCCTCGTACATGAAGTCCATCAGAGGACGTCATCCGGATAAGCCAGCCACTTTAAGTGTTGCTCACTGAATTAAGGGGTCGCAAGAATGCAGTTGTCAATACTCTCCCCCTTGTCTGAAATCTATATAATAAACAGGCAAGCAGCTTATATGCATCCTTGCTGAAGTCCCCTTAGAAGTATGGATTCCTTTAGAAAGCACCCCATTAAGATCTAGACGAACCCTCAGTTTTGTGTTGGAATCCCGATGCACCAAGATCCTCAGAAGACTCCCCAGGAGATTCCACTTCTCTAACTTAGCCCAAAGTTTCCCCCGATTAACAACATGAAAGGCTGAAGAGTAGTTCACAAAATGTAGGAATATACTAGATGTATTAGGAAGATATGCTTTGTTCTGGATATTTAAAGTTAAACCATTCAGGTTTGTATCAATAGATTTCCTGAAGTCTGATTGAAACTTGTTCATGCAACCAGTCCCAATAGGCAATTTTTCAACATCCCTTAAAATTAAGGTACAGAAAATGTTATTGTACACATTCAAGAAGGTGATTGGCCTATAATTCACAGGTTCCTTTCTTTTGAATATTGGTACTACGCATGAGACGGACCAGGTTGAAGGAGTTTTTCTGTATTTTACAATATTTGTGAAGAGGGCAGAAAAGAACTTTGCCCATAGTTCCAGATCCCTTTTTAGAATGTCATTCAAGAGGCCATTCAGACCCACTGCATGAGATTTGCTTGCCTGTTTAATTGCTCCCGGGACATCAACTTGATCGAAATAAAGAACCCATCTTGTGACGTCCTCATGTATGCCCTTCCATCTGCTGTGCTCTTTTCTGCATAAAGATTTAGAAAACACATCACCCATACTTCCTCTGAAATAGGATCGATCTGATCCCTAACCTTCTCACCTTCTAGCCCATGAATTAGTGACTCTTACTTCCCTTCATGTTTGCTAAGAAAAATGTGTAACATTGCTGCTCAACATTCTGAAGCATACGGAATTTGTGTTGTTTTAGCCAGTTTTTATGCTTTAGCTTGAATCACCTTACAAGTTGTAACTTTACCCCCTGTGTCTGTTGCAATTGCCGTATATTTCTGCACTCTCTTCTCAGGGGTCTTTTTTTAGATTGCACTTCTGGATCGAAAGGATGTGTATGAATGTGTTTAGATACCCCTTTGTTTCTTTGCAAATCAGGCTCTCACGTACTGACTCCTACAAGTCAAGAAAGACTTTTGCTGCAGATTCATTGAGCTTAATAATTGAGTGTCATTTCCCATTTAATCCAGTATCCAGCAAAGTTGGTAGAAGTGCCGGAAGGTTCCCCCAAGTTTAGCTAGGAATGGGGTAGCTGAAAGTGCGTAGTTTATTTTTTTGAGAACTCCGTTTCATATCGACTATGCAAAATTTTTCGCAAAGATAGAACAGCGACCTATCAACCAAAGCATAGTCTATTCTAGAAGAGAAAGTATCATTAGACCAGGTGTCTTTAGCAACCAAATCCAAATTCACATTACCGTTGAGGCTCATCAATTCCCATTCTGCTATACAATTTATCCATCGTCGGCCATCAATATTAGAGGCTGCAACCTGAAAAAGACGGTCCTCACTCAAAATGTCTAAGCCTCCCTCAATAGTAAGTGTCCCCCTCTGGATTTTAAAAACCACTCCTCCGGAATCAGTGATATTTGGTCAAGAAATTAGTCTAAGGGGTTTCTGTTTGGTTTCCAGTACACATTAAAGATAAAAAGGTTAGTTGTCCTGGACCCATGCTTAATGGCAAACCAATTAGCTGTAGCCATCTCAGACACATGTGACGTTCGCCAAGTTTCTTGTAGGGCAATAACTGAGAATTGTCTTAATATGTTACCCAATTCCACGCTATTAGTTAATTGGGACTTACCCCTGGTGTCCCACGAGAGGACTTTTATGGTAGTACTATGATTAAAGATGTTGCGACATACCCTGAAAACTGACAAGGGTTTTTGTTCAAGGCCACTGTTAGCCACCACCAGTCCAAGTCCCCCCTTCAGAAATGTAGCTGAGTTTTCCACTTGGCGTGCATATGCACCATCACCATTAAATTAACATTTTATCACTAAACCTTGAGCGTGATAAGGATTGCTATAATTTCTCCCTGGAATAAGCTGACTCTGAAATTGTTGTAATTGCTATTCTGCCTCTGGCATAACATCATAACACATCAGCCAACAATGTTCTACTTCTGACAGAACTAACAATTCTCGTTGGAATATTAAGGGAAACTAAGTCCAGCGTGTGCTCATTAATAAATTCAACCTGATCAATGCCTGAAGAGGTAATCAGTCGCGGCTTTGGAATGTCAAAAAACAGAGCCACAATGTTATTCCTATATAGCAACAGCCTCTGATAGTTAGACATTAAAAGTTCAATTGCGAATCTCGATGAAGGAGGAGTCGAACGAGGAGCAAAACAAGGGTTATTTAACATTTTGTCAAAATTTTCCACCAGGGCAAACACTCCGGACCTCAAGTCCAGAGTTTTATCCACAACTAAATAGGACTGGGTTCTTTTGTAATAAATGGCCCCGGTATGTATCCTCGTTGAAGCCATTTGCATACTGGCCTCCTTGCTACAGTTATGAAAGACTTCATATCAACAATGGTCCAGAGATTAATGATTATCAGGGGACTTTGCAGGGGAGGAACCAGAGCATCCAGGATTCAGCATGGTTTGACACAAAACGTTTACTTTCTGTACTTTCGGAGACTTGGGAATTGCAAAGTCAGTATTTTAAGTTGTTTCAATTATTTGTTTGGCAATGGTTCTTCCACTGGTCCCAGCAAGTGGAGTGAGCGTAAAAATTGCCTAAATTACCTCCTATTCACTCTGATTATCTTGCGCTTTTTATATATTTTTCTTCTGCAGAGGCTTGCCACTAATAAAAGTAGCAGATTCATCTCCCTGCACCAGGGATAGTCCCACCCTCGAGTTAGGATCCACGCTGTCAATCAAGTTGTTTTCTTCAATCAACAACAACAGATCTTTTGATCCTGCCCAACTTTGATTAACTAGGACTGTCATTGGAGCTGTGTGTGGCTTAGAACTGTTACCATTAACAGGGGGCTGCACCAGGCATAATTTGTCCAACTTCAGACTAATGTAATTTATTATGGCTGTATGTTGTCCCTGATGTTGTCATACATGTCCATGAGGGTAAGCACGACCAAGTTCAAGGCTAAGATAGAGGCCGGTCCCAAGCTCAAGTTACCCTCATGAACTCCCTGGAAATTTGTGGAAGCAGTAACCACTGTGGAAAGTGATAGGCCTTAGGAGTCAATTGTAGACAATGAAGTACTACCATCAAACATTCAAGGTGAGGAGGGCAACAGACTGCCAAATGCTGTTCAGTGTGCAGTGCACTTTGTGCAACTATACCTAACTCCTCTGCTGTGCTCCAGTGCCTATACAACGCAGTCACTGCTGCAGCGCCACCGTAGCAAAGGCAACCAGCGGCCCGGCACCGCTTACCTGCAAAATGGGCCTCAATTCACAAGGACACCATGGCAGGGCCCCACATTGCAGAGAAGAGCGATGCCCCGCCTGCCCAGGATGCCCAATGAAGCACTAGCACTGAGATGCACCAGTGCTCAACCCTCAATGTTACAGTGCGTGCCTCCTTGTGGCAAGGCTCCAGCACCAGCTCCCACACAGGTCAAGAGCTCTTGCTTGCCTTAGTATCTCCACACCACAGAACAGACAAGAGGAAAGCATCTCATAGCGTCAAGCCGCACTACCTCTCCACTTCACTATGCAGCCACTTCCAATATTTCCATCATGGATTATTGCAGTTGAACTTAACTGAGAAAGACCCAACAACATCGTAAAATGCAATTTTTCCATGACATATAACTTGACTTTACAAGTATACACAAACATGGCAGCTGCATTTTGGGTGATGCAGTTGGACAGATTGTATCTTAACATGCTTTGTTTGGAGCTGTCCATTCTTCCGACATCAGTGAAAAGAGCACACTTTGCCTGTTTTATTGATCACATTGTTTTATTACAGGTTTTTCCATTATTATTTCTGGTGCTAAATTGTCCTACTTATCAACTTCCGCTAATTTACTAACATCAGGGGCAATGAATGTGTTAAGGTTTTCTAACTTCCAAATATCATTCATTACCTTTGATTTGTCAGTGTTTGTTTTTAATAACCCGCCATTACTGACTCAAAAGAGATAATCAGTTCAGTTTTAGCTATTATGAGATGTCACCTGGAAAGATTCTAATATCTGCTACTTTTGCCACATAAGTTACTGCCTTTGGAATACGGGCAATATCATTAACACTAGCCGTTCGCGGCATCACATACGCCATTCTATCAAATTGTAAAGGTCAATATTGGTCAGTTATTCATAGGGTCACTTCTGTCCCCCTTCTTACATATTGGAATTACCATTGATCACTTCCAGGAAGGGGGCATAGGTCCCTGTGACTTATTAATGGTCATTGAAAAGTCCAAACCTATAGGTAACTGATTATTTTGAATTTGAAAGGTAGATTTGTATCAGATGGAATGAGAGGTATGTGCGGTATAAGAAGCATATTTACGTTCCTTTGATTATACATGCCTCTGCGATGTGTCTTTGTAGATGTGTAATGGTGAACCTCGTTCCATTGCAGAGTCCCTGTAATGGCATAAGATTGCGTAGTAGCATAATTACAGCCCCCAAGTTCAGTTTTAGCTTGTGAGGAGGTATTCTTCCTACATCGTTTCGCTCTTTAGAGACTGAAACATTGAGCCAGTAATGAACTGTTCATTGACACTGGAACCGCTGTGCCCTGTGTGAAGAGAAGTGGGGGTGGTAAGAAGTAACTTGAAATTATTCTGAATGTTTTTGATAGTGGAAGGTGAAGGTGACTGCGTAGAACTGTGCTCATTAAGTTTGCTAAAATGATAGCTGTTGTTGAATTGGAAGGGCACACAGAGATGCACTTTGCCACTTGGACAGCAGAGGGCAACCTAACACTGATACATTTTATCAACTGAGTATGGAAACATACCTAAGCGTTTTAAATATATAGATATGGAAAAATCAACCATGAGGCAATTCAAACTTTTTTCGATGCTTCTTTCTATAGGGTAGCTTTTAACAATATACCACCAGGGGTGTACCCTAGCCTTGTCTAATTTAATGGCCACAAGGCAGTATTGAAAGCACCAGCTCATACCCGAGGAGAACAGATCCTGCCACAATGTATTTCATTTGTTTTAATAAAATGCAGCCCATATATCTATAAATGCTTTGTTATTAGGTGTACCAGAAAACATGTCCGTTTTGCAAGAAGTAAGTAAAGATGTAAGCACCATACTCCTGGTGGTTCGAACCCCATATTGGCAGAGAGTTATAATGCTTCATCCTCTAATAAATCACAGACATGCAACCCCAATGTCAGACATCGAGGACTTTAACAACATAACGTCCATCCTGAACCATCATTTACCTGGGCCCAAAAGTATGATTACTGTGCCAAGCAGAAAATCAGAATAAATTAGAGACCAGAACCATTTGGGTCAGCCTATTCAACCCATGCAGCACATCATCGCACAATGCTAAAACCAAGAACAACTGGGAGGTTAGATCAGTCTCTTCAAATGCATTTGTATTCTAGAGTGTTGGCACAAATGAAATCAGACATAAGACACCAACACAAATGCAAGATCAATCATAAAGAAAAACTCAAAACATTAAGAACATCTCAACCTGATAAATAACAACCTTATCTCTCGGCTAGGCCATTGACTCTAGCAGCTTAGCCCAGTCCTGAAACACCAATAAGAAGACTCGTCAGCACTTGGAAGCAAAGCCACACAGAGCAACAGAGGTTTGAATACTGGATCAGCGCTTAGAAACCAAACTCAGGTATGGTATTAGGCACGTTATAAAAAAACAAATACATTTAAAAAATCTACTATCACCTTCATGCTAGAGTGAGACACCCCTCCACACAACAGCTTTCTCTGTACCAGCACCATCTGCAGCACATTAACATTTGGATAGATTCTCAAATCCATATGATGGCCTTTCACATTTTAGTCCTCTCACACACTACCTCCATGCCAATGCATCTCCTGGTAAACCAGCTTTATAACAGGTTTTGGGCCTTCCCCTGCAGATAGTACATAATCCCAAGCGTGACTGCTTCAAACCACATAGAACAATACTGACGCTCAGGACTCCAGAACCCCCATCTTGCACTCATCAGCAAAGCAGGTTTCACACATGCCTATCCCTCTGACCCACTCCTCTACTTTCTTCTTTCAGAGCCATATGCAGCGAGGCTGACAAAATAGTAGGCTTGTGATATTGAAGAACATTGTATTATATCATATTGTATTATATACACAGGTTACTCTGGAAAACAGATTTGCATCGATGGCAAGCAGAAGTATAGGCCTTCAATACTTCTTAAATACTGGCATGATGGTTGCTTAGGTACATGGTTCAGACACTGACATTGATTTTGCCATCACAATGTAACACTGTTGGAAAAATTGGTCCAGATGTTGAGGTCAGTTTTGTTTTTTTGTTTTTTTATTTGTATTTGGTTTAAAGAAAAATCTTTACAAAAGAACGAAGAGGACATCGAATCAATACATCAAATCAATACATTTCATCATCATAAAAAAGAAAAAAACGAATACATCAACGTCAACATCATTAAGAAAACAGAAATAGTTCAGAGTAAAAGAAAAAATAAAAGAAACAGTTGTCAATACTAAATCACACTAGTCTGACAATAAATTCCATTATATTGAGTTAAATCAGCCACGGTGGAGTTACATCAAATTCATACTTTTAATAAAAGCAGCCACCGCTAGGCCTTCCGAGACATTATGAATGGTTAGACATCTCATCCATAAAAATGAATCTGCCGACACAGTACAATTCAGTTGGAATTTCTCCAAAAATGTCTTCCTACGTTCAATCAGCACATTGCAATATAGCATCAAATGCTTAATTGTTTCAGTTGATACATCTACAATACAGAATCTGCAACCACTATTGATTTGGGTAATAACATTTCTCCTAAGTAAAATGTCCTTTGTTAGGAACAAGTTCCAACAAACTTTTGCAGGATTGTTCTATAAAAGCGATTTGGAAACAGTGTGACCAGAAAGGACAACCTCCCCCGTCTTTTATGTTCATGAGACAGATGTCTCATACACGAGTAGGAGTGGGAAAAAACATCGTAATAACCCAATTTTGGTCAAACAAAGCCCCTTTGACTTTGGTTGAGTTTTCAATTAGTATATCTTTGTCCATTGAAATTTCAGACAGTTTTGCTTTGCATTTCAGACCAAATCGTACAAAGAACTGCGAGTTCCTTGAAAGACTTGCTGCAGTCTTGTGTGCTGATTCCATGTCCTCATGTAAAGGAGCAAGCGCCAATGAACACGTGTTCTTAATGAGGTAATTCCTAGCTCAAATCTAATGGCTGCTAGATGGATCACATTGGGGACCGTCAATACTTTGCGCCACAACTTGGCCTCAATCCAATCCAATAATTTCAGTATAGCCTCATCATGCAGTTCAAGGCCATATGTCAGTTTAGTAACAATGTTACCCTTATAGAATATAAGCGCTGGTTTGAGGGAATATCGCCCACATTTTCGATCAATATTAATTACTTGATTCTGAAGCAGAATTGCTTTTTCTAAGACAATCTTACACCTGGTTGTGCACTAAAGTGAAAACCCGGGTAGATGAAGCTAGGACTTGACTTAATCACTGTATTTTCCACATTCCAAGATTGGCTACTTTTTTTTGCCACCTTCCAAATAGCCAAGTTCCAAGTTTTAGTAGGGTTAATTAGTAAACCATTGTCTTTGGCATATTTGGGTGCGTTTAAAAAGTCAAATCTGGGTGTGTTTTTGTAAACAAAGTTGGGTGTGTTTAAAAAGTCAAATCTGGGTGTGTTTTTGTAAGCAAATTTGGTGTTGTTTTCATTTTTGTTTAATATCATTTTGGACCTTAATTGTAACCTGCTAGTCCCGTGACTGTTCCCTATCGTTGTACTTGCATTTCTCTCCCACTGCCCCTTCTCTACCTGACCATGGCACTATCTGTCTCTGCCATCTACTCAAACTACTACATTATCAACTATCCTTCCCGTCTCATTAAGTCTGGTAAGAAGAAATTCATCGTCTCCAACCCAGGACTCCCCATTGCTGATACCTATTGCAGTGCTTCTGCCAGGCAAACCCTTACCGACATCCTCTTTGTCGTTCCTTTGCCAGATCTATGGACTCCTCATATGATCTCTGTGCTCAGTCCTGTCTTCTCCTCTCCCATTAATGGTGGCAACCGCTGGGAAGTGCATATGGATTCCTTCGACTCCTCCAGAGTCATCATAAATGTCTACCTAAATGGCACTGTCATGGTGCAAGGCCCTCAGGCCAATCTCCATCTCTTTGATCGGCAGTTCCCTCGCCTCATCAACTTCCTCTCATCTCCTGCTGTACCCTACTCCTCTCCCTTGGCTACCTTGCCCTTTTCTTCTTCATCCTCTGCCCCATCTCATACTCTTTCCACACCCCTCAGGATGTACTTCTAATATGTACTCCTCCCCGGAAGGTCTTTTGGTCTTTGAGGCTGGCAACCTTCTTCATCTTGCCACCCTCAATCCTCGCTCCGCTGTCAAACACTCCTCTGACATCTGCCACCTCCTTGGAGAACTTTACCTCAATGTCCTCAGTCTTACCGAGACATGGTTCACGGCCATCTCTGTTATGAGTTTTGACACCCTCCTCCCAGATGGCTACAAGATCCTCTCCGCCCCCAGATCCACCCGGCCTGTAGGTGGTCTAGCCCTGATCTTCCCTGAGTGGATTCCTGCCTCCATCATCCCCACTCAGACTTACTCCTCTTTCGAATGCATTGTCTGTAGGCTGTCCCTCTCTCCGAGCCACTCCCTTATTGTTGCTACACTCTACCGGCCACCTCGTCAATTCACCTCTTTCCTCTCTGAGTAGGCAGATCTCTCCTCCGCCCCCCTGGCCTCTACCTCTCAACTCCTCCTCCTTGGTAACCTTAACATCCATCTTGATTCTCCCTGTTCCTCATCTGTGCTCTTTCGCAACCTTTGCAATTCACTCTCCCTTTCTATCCTCCCCTCCGGCCGACTCACTCTACTGGCCACACACTGGATGTCATGATCTCCTCTGGCCTCTCCCTATCTACTCCCCTCACCACTCCTCTTTCCTTGAGAGATCACTGCCTCCTCTCATCTCATTTTCCCATCTCTTCCTGTCAAGCCAAGCCTACCCCAAGACTGCCACCCACCTTCTTGGACATTCAGCCCATGAAACGTGTGTCAGTCGAGGCTTTCGCTGCCACCTTCTCATCCCCTCCTCCACTCCTGGCTGACTCACACCCTGACACAGCCCTGTCTCTCCTCTACTCCTCTATTTCTGATACTCTCGATGCTCTTGCCCCTGTCATGAGGATCTGCTTGAAACTCAAAACCAAGTGTAATTCTTGGTTTGACTCCAACCTAGATACACTCAAAAGTAAGTGTAGGGCGGCCGAGAGAAAATGGAAGGCCTCTTGCTCTACTACTCCAACGGCAATACTGTCTCTCTGTATGTACCAAGAAACGAGTCCATATTCAAGCCTGTATCTCTGCGGCATCTAACAACTCGGCTGAACTCTTTAAAATCTGCAAGGAGCTGGCCAACCCTGATGCAGTATCCACCCCTCCTCTCGCCTCTCAGGCTCTTTGCAATGACCTTGCCTCACACTTTATCTCTAAAACCCAGGACATCTTCTCCTCACTCTCCTCCTGCCCCTCTCCTCTCCCCACTCCCTCTCTGCTTGTTGACCCACCCTCAGCTACCCTTCCTCCTTCTTTCTCTGCCTTTCCTCTTTTCTCCACCGATGAGGTCGCTGGACAAGTCTGATCTATGAAAGCCTCCTCAAGACATGTCCATCCCTGCTCCTCCAAAACTATTAAGGATCACATCGATACCCTTCCTCCGGCCCTTGCTGACTTCTGCAACCTCTCCTTTGCCTCTGGATCTTTCCCCTCCCCTCTGAAGCACTCCCTTGTGCATCCTCTCTTCACGAAACCCACAGCTGATCCCTCTTGTCCGGCTAACTATCTCCCAATTACCATTACTCCCTTTTTGGGTAAGCTCCTGGAAAAAGCTTGCCCTCTCTCAGTTTAACCTTCACTCAGACTCAGTTGGCTCTCTCCATGACCACCAATCTGGCTTCAGAACTGCCAGAAGTATGGAAACTGCTCTCCTGAACATCCGTGAAGACCTGCTCTCCAACCTTGACTCTAACATTCCCCCTGTCCTGGTCCTTCTTGATCTCTCCTCTGCTTTTGACACGTCAACCATACCATCCTGCTAAATCGTCTCTGTGACAACCTGGGGACAACCTGGGTATCACCGATCAGACTCTGGCCTGGTTGACATCTTTTCTCTCTGATCGACCCTCCCAGGTACAACTTGGGTCCTTTCTATCCTCTATGTCCCTCTCTACCTGCAGTGTTCCCCAGGGGTCTAACCTCTCACCCTGGCTTTTCAATCAATATCTGGCAACTCTCGCCTACTGCATTTCCATTTCCTGCTCAAATTTCCAGTGCTACGCTGACGACACCCAACTCATTTTCAGGCTTCCCTCGGGCACCTCCTCTCCTTCCCTCATCTCTGACTGCCTAATCGACATTCAAAATTGGTGTGCCGCAAATGATCTTGGTTTAAACACCAACAAGACTGAGATCCTCCTCATTGGTGCACCCCCTCCATCCTTTCCCCTCACTCTCTGGCTGGCCTCCCTTGGCCCTCTTCCTGCCCCTACCAGCAAAGCTAAGAACCTTGGGGTCATCTTTGACTCCACTCCTTCTCTGCACACATCTCGGATGTCTCCAAAAAGTCTAACTTCTTACTGCACATCCTTAAAGGCACTTTTCCTTTCCTCTCCTTCCCTCAGAAGCTCCTTGTCTCCCAAGCTCTGATTCTCTCTAGGTTGGACTAAAGTAACAATCTCTTTCTAAATCTACCTGCCCCCACTCTCCGCCCTTTACAACTAATCCAGAACAGGACTGCAAGACTTGTCCTTGGCTTCAAGCCCTGGCATCGTATATCTCCAGCTCTGAAATCCCTTCATTGGCTCCCTGTGGTTGCAAAGATTACATTTAAAACCCTTTGCATTGTCCACAAGGCTTTCTGGGGCCTGGGACCAAATTACCTTCAACTATCCCTCCGTAAATACCTCCCCTCTAGAGCCCTTCACTCCTCTGCCTCCAACTCCCTCAGGGTGAGTCGTTTTTCAAAGAAATTATCTGGTGGTAGATCTTTGTCTTCTGCAGGGGCCTCCCTCTTGAACTGCCTACCTGCCACCTTGAAACTTGAGGAGAGCCACCTACGGTTCCGGAAGCTCCTCAAGACCTTCCTCTTTGCCTCTGCCTGTCCCCCTCTTCTCCCCTGCTGATCTGCTTTCTCTCTCAGCAATGCTGCACCTGGCCACCGTCTGCCCTTCGGGCTCAGGTACCTGCTCACCCTGTCGCCCTCCTGCACTGCTCCCTGGCCACCCCTTGCACTGGGGCCTGTATCTGTACCCATACAGGCCCCCCACTCTTTGTCTGCACTGATCAGATACTCCCTATCTGACTAACTTTGCACTTGGCCCGCACAGGCTGAACTACTACTGTTTCTGATCACCGTATTTATTTATTTATTTACTTATTATGTATCTTGTCCTCTCTTATGCTCTGCACTTTCCAATTTCTCCCCCTCCCATGCACTTTCCCCCTTTTCCCTTTCCCATGCACTTGCGTGTTCTCAATGTCACTGTGCCTAGTAAGATCGTTGTGTTTGTTCTCTCCACTGTTCCCCTCCCTTTGCTTGGTCGCGCTCTGAAATACCTTTGTATGAGCACGATATAAATAAAATATCATATCATATCATTTAGAAAAGATATAGAGAAGTCTTTGCAAACCAACCTGTGATTTATCAAGTAACAAAAAGTCATCAGCATAGGCCATCCATGATACTTACATGCACCCACTCCAGGTATAATTAGACCCGCTTCTGAAAGTGAGTCGGCCATGTCAGACAGATATTGATTAAACAGCCAAGGGGCCAAGACACAGCCCTGTCTTAGACCCATATAGGAACGTAGCCTATTAGACAAGTCTCCTTTTTTATTTAGTCGCATCCGGATATAAGAGTCTTGTAGAGATTTCACAATTAGACCATTAATGTTTGGTGAATGTTCTTTACAAAAACCGGTCTGAAATGTATTTAACCTATGTGTAATTGCAGCCCATTTCTCCAGGTGGATTAGTAGCCGTGAGGCAATGGTCTTACAGTCAGCATCTATTAGAGAAATAGGTTGATAGTGTTTAGGTTATTACCTGCTGCCTTTCTTAAATATTGGTTCAATATGAGCAGTACTTCATAAATCTGGCAAAACTCCAGTGTTAAGGATGCTCCCAAATTGCAAGAATAGCACATTTGTCCAATTGAACACATCAGCCTTGAAGGTATTACTAGCAAGGCCATTCTGGCCCGGTGCTCTAGACTTCTTACATTTTTTCAATACATTTTAGATGTTTTCTATATCGAAGTCAAGCAACCAGATGCTATCAGATTGGGAGGTCCTAGTCGACAAGTCATTATCATTAGTCTTAGGAGCATTTCCATATAAGTCCCGAAAGAACTTATTTCATTTCTGTTCTGGCACCACATTTAATTGAGAAATTGTAAAAGCAGCATCTTGGTTATTAATCAAGGATCAGAACGCCCCCACATTGGAGTTGACCAGAATTCGGAGCATGCATTCAGCATCACTCTGCATCATATTAAGCGCTTCCTGACTTGCAATAATTCTTGTATTGTTGTTTTATTTTCTTAATACAACCCAATTTTGTCTCCAAGTCCAATGGAAGAGCTTTCATTTTCCTAATTTGTTTCCACATATTAGATTTTACTAGGGCCAGCTCTTCGTTGTAAATATGCATGTTTTTGAGTGTTTCATAGGTCTAAACCTAGGATTTGATCTTACTCGATTAACCATTTCCAAAATGAAGTCATCAAAATGGTTCACGTTGAAGACCTCTATTTTCCACTCTAAAGAAGTGGATCGCATAATAGAATGTAATTCCAGATTCAGAATTGCAATTTTAGGCTCAGATCATTGGATGGCATTCTCTGCGGTGGTAGGTCTTAAAGATGGCAGTCTAACTCATTCCCTGGTAGTCACTAAAATGTTAAATTCAGCTTTCAAAATACCTATAAACAGTAAAAGAAGTACAACAATTCAACAAACACGCATCAACAAAGATGCAATCTAGAATTGAAGAACTAAAGAACCATCATCTCTGAACCATGTTTGCATATCGATTCATTTTCAAAATCTATCCCATTTAGTGCATAAAGCCCTAACACCTCCAAAGCCATGTACCAGCTCCTACCCGCCTGAGATATAAAGTTATGTCGGGACATATCAGAAGGCGTTTAAAAAAGATAATTTCCTGAATCCTGTAAGAAGCAATTCACATTAAAATCACCTGCTACAATGACCCTCCTACTGGGGTTACTAGTTGTCCATGACTAGGCAAAGTCGGCTATGGCTGTTAAAAAGAAGTTAAGATCAGCAACACCCTTATGCCAATACACATTAAGCAGTTGGAGTTTAAAATGCAAATCCTCTGGTTTTAAGGATATTGCCATAACCCCAAAGGGGAGATTAGGAAAGGTTGCAACTATCATTCCCAAAGATGAATCCACGGCAATTAGAGCCCTCCAGATACTCTACCCCTACCACTCCCCCCCGCTTGGTCTAGCCACTTGATTAAACAGCTGGTAACAATCCAGCACAAGGATCTCAATCAACCAAGTATCTTGTAGCAGAATACAGTTTGTTTCTTTTAAAACACACACAACATCAGGATTATTAAACAAATGGTGACTCCCCCTAGTGTTCCACGATTTAATTCTCAGACACAAGTCTCTCTTCTCAAGAGAGTCAACTATTTGCCAGCTATGGATTTGCTTTTCTCCACAGGGTTGATGTGAGTGAGGGGCAACCTTTATTATTACCATCAACAGGTTATTTACTATTTACAACTGTTCTTACACCATGGCGTGTGTGATGGACCAATATACGTAGTCCCCACCTTGCCCTTTGCCCCCTCCGTCCTGCAAGCTTACATAGCTAACATCAAAACCAATAGCTTGCCAATGTTGTCTTTCAGAGTATACAAGCTCCTTCACCAAGTTGGATTTAAAATAAATATACGACAGAGCTTTCAGGGTGGCTTCTATCAGGAAATGCAACACAATCTATGTCAGTGGAGGTTAATAATCCCAAAGCTGGTATTTCGGCAAAGATCAACAGAATGTTACTCCTGTTTAGGCATACTGGGACACAAGGTCCCCTTATATTAGTTGCTTTCAGTTTTAGCTCACTTTTGGTTGATCTCGTTTCTTTCCTAGCTCCCCCCTGATTTCTTATAATAGAGCCCCTCTGGTCATCAAGTTCCCTTGCTTGTCGCAGTATTCTATACGGTTTAGATTTGGCCTGTTCCAAACCGTCCATACTCCCACCACTCCAGTATTGTGGTTTGGACATATGTAATCTCCCCAAAAGTTGCCCCCCACTGAAGCCACAGTCGGGTACAGATTGGAATATAAATTACCCAAAGAGCTTTCACCTTAACCATTAAATTGTCTGGAGCTTTCAAAGCCCCCAGTACTATGGTTAGGGGGTTGTTGAGATTCATGGCTATCTGAACAATACAATGTATTCAGCTGATTCTCCTGGTTATTAGATAAGAGAGGTGTTCTAGTATTGATATACGGGTGTATCGGATACAAAGCAACTCCAGGGGTAACATGTTTAACAGTAGGTGCTAATCGATCCAGATTCATAGTGTTCCTAATAGTCCTACGCATTACGGTGCCCTGTTCGACTTCAATTGGTATTAAACCTCATTCAACACAATTTTTAAGGTCTCAGTTCCATCGTTAGATGGCAAGTGAGTTTGGAAAACCTGTGTAGAGTGGTTTGGGGTCACTAAGTCACACATGGTTCTGAAATTTGACCTGAGAGGAAATGTAGATAAAGGGGGGCTAAGATCGATTTGAGGAGCTTCAGGGGCAGTCTCAGAGGAAAAGTCCACAGTAGATGGTTTAAAAGTTGCTGTCACCTCCGTTCTACATTCTTCAAGAAGCAGAGACATGACAGATGGTAAAAAGTTCTTATGAACGTCTATGTTTCTATTAAGTCTCAGAGTACTTGCACTTTGCACATTTTTCTGTATGGACATAATTCTTTCCCTGGCGATTTTAGAAATGTTTGCCTTGGTCAATTTAATTGTGCAGGTTTCACATGGCACAGTTGCCTCCACTACATTCTGATTAGTTTGGTGTGAGGGGAAAATGAATTCCCTGGTTGAATCATTTGCAACTCTGTACTTATTTATGAGGTAGTATGGCAGCAAGCCTTCATTAGGTTTATTATGCTGGGCGGCTACCGCAACCGGGGTGTAGAGTGAAACTATTTCCACAGAGTGATCAGCAATTACGATGGGATCAACAATGACAATGGGATCTGGAAGATCTGAGCATTTTCCCTGAGTGGGCAGACACCCCCCTCCATTTTTGGCCAGGTGTTCTTGGATCGATTGAAGCTGACAACCCGTTACTAGTGTTTCAAGTTTAATATTGACCTCAGAAAGCATTAAAGTATTGTCTTTCAATTTGTTCCGTATGTTGTCATATAAAGTCACGAAAGAGCTCAGAAGAATGTTGAGCGCAGAAACGGTCGGGTCAGTCAAACAAAATCTCTTATCAACATGTCGTAGTGTGTCGTGCATTGTGTCATCCCTGGAGAGTTCTGCTGCTTCAATTGATGACTCTGTCCTGATTCGTCCATGGCTATCCAGTTCATTGGTGATTAAATAATTGTCAATAATGTTGGTTAATTCAGTAGACGATCCCAAATGGGATGCACTGCATGTTTGTTGAATTACACTACCAATGATACAGTCTGAAGTTGAGCCTGAGTGCAAGTTGTTTTCCAAGGCCAAGTCAGCAAATTCGATTATGCTAAGGTCGGTGAGATCTTTTATCCCAGCCGTGGCATTCTGCTCCATCATAATGGAGTGATCCAACATTTCAACCACAGATTTAATTTTCGGTGTTGGTTCCTATTGATCTAGCAAAGTAATATTCTGTAATTCTGTGTCCTGAAATTGGTGAGTAAGTAGTATTTGGTCTCGGGGTGTTGAGGTTCAGACGTGTCTTCTTTAGACAGAGTGGAATCCCAGAACATTTAACTCCCGTCTTTGGGACTTCCTCATTTACCGGGTTCACTGTGTCGATGCTCATCAGATAATTCCGTTCAAATTATGTATTAGGGAAGCCACCATTGGCTCCTCTTGAGGATTCGGAAGTTGGATGGATTTGCTAGCAAGGAGGTCTCCGAAAACCCATGCATATTCCTTCTAACTGTTAGTTCCAATTGGTCCTCCTGGATGGATTGGCTTTTTGGACCCGGTCTCATGATAGCAGTGGTTGGATTGCAGCGTGTTTTGACACAATGCGGGGCCCAGCGTGGGATGCCTAGATCAAAGGGAAAGTTTTCCCCACAGTCTCTAGTGCACTGTATACCAATAAACCCTCAAGACGATTGGTTGCACTCACCAGGGGCACTGGAGCATAGAACAACGCTAAATGCGCTGGCACCTCGGCCCACGAACTGCAGACTAGGCACTTGTCAGTCCACTTTGTGGCTCCCTTCGTGGTGGGAGTAGGAGTTGTAGGTGAGTTGGTAGAGGAGGAGCTCCAACGACAACCGCAAGCATAGAAAGACCAGCAAACACTGAAGACTGGCCACTTGTCAGTCCACTCTGCCGCCCGCTTTGCGCGGTGAGCGGTGTTGTAGGTGAGTCGGTAGAGGAGGAGATCCAAAGGCAATAGCAAGCGTAGAAAGACCTGCAAACACTGCACAATGGCCACTTGTCAGTCCACTTGAGGTCAGTTTTGGTTAAATCTGCCACACAAATATCTGGGCTGGGAGCTTTATTTGTTTTAAAATAGGTCAACAATGTTGTAGAATATCCAAAGAGGGATTGTTCTCTGCCATTGATGCATTGTTTGTCATCAGAGTTGTTAATAGCATCTCCATTAAAATGGCAATTCTTCGATTATAGTGAAAGTAAATGGATTGTCAAACAATCTTCATTAAGATACATTTGAGGGTACATTTTTGACAAGGCATTGCCATTCGTAAGCCTGGGAGAGCTTGTTAGGACTTATTTTGAAACACCCAAATATTGGTTATTTCTGTAGAAGCAAGCTATCTTGAATATTATCAAGGGTTCCGACAAAAGGTTTTGGATCATTCAGGCAAACATTATAACAATAGGACAAGACCAGTTCAATTTAGGGTTCTGGTTTGTTAGGCAGAGTGATGAGGTTGCTAGAGCAGTTAAGAGTTTCAGCTTTGGTTGAGGGAGTGTATAAAAGTAATAGGGTTCAGTTAAGGGTGAGGAAAACATTTAAAAATAATTTAGTGTTGGGGAAAACACAAAAATAGACTACATTTGAAGGAGGGTAGAACATTAACTAGACTTTAGTTTAGTGATAGGCAGCCAAGAAATATGATTTCTTTGAGGAGAGGAAGAACATTGAAATAGTATAGGCCATCTTTTTGTGACTATTGACTACATCCCAATGGACACCATCAGCGCACATGACATTTCATGTCAGAGTGAAGAGAGGGACCCCTCAGAACTGTTTAGAGGCAGGAAGAAGATTGCACATAACATTTCATGTCAGAGAAAAGAGAGGAACCTGCCAGAATTGTTTGGAGGCAGGAAGAAGATTGCATTCAGTGGATGTAGATATGTGTGCAAAACAGGCACAGATGCAAGGGTCACATGGTCTTCCTCCTCCTGAACCATCTGCTGGGGTACTGCCTCTGGGTCCACCACTTGTTCTTCGTCCAACTCCTGCAGCACTGCCACCTGAAAACACTAATTTTCTGCCTCTGGATGCTCCAAATCACTGCCACACCCTCTGCCTCTTTGGTTACCATTACCTCCTATCGAACTCCAAGGTGAATGAAGGCTTTGTCCAGCAACGCATGTATTTTATCAACATGTGCAGTGTCTTCTCCTAGATTAAGACAACTAGTGCCTCCCAGTTCTCCCCAGAACTGTCCACTACCGCTGGCACAAGGACACCCTGCAGTGGAATGTCCCCTGTTACAACCTTTCCACCTCCTCCGGAGGCACCCCCTCCCTTGTCTGTCTTACTTTTTCCACCTGTTGTGGTAGCAGTAAACTCTCTTTGGATACCTCTGCCTCTCACCTAGTCGCAGTGTCAAACCCTTATTGTAAGCCCTGCCCCATCTGCTCTTCCTGAGCCATCCCCCAACAACTGTTGCACTTCATGCAACACCTGCTGGGCCACGGGATGTCTGGAACCTACATGGCCCACAACCACGAGCGTGACACTGTTCCCCCTTGTGACCTCCACCTGCAATGAACATCCTCACTTCATAAGAAGTGAACTTCATCTTCCCTGTTCACCTCTCCCTCCAAAGCCAATGCTATATCCCGCTTCATGATTGAAATTCCTTTCTAAGTAAGCACTAACACTAGGCAAAAACAACAGCAACCAAGACACCTGACAGATTCAAGCAAACTAATTTTCATGAGAGCCAAACACACAAACAGCTCTTGACACACAAAGAGAGGTGACTAAAGCACTAGAAAGTGTTCTCTAGTTCACCACACATGTGACTTTTTGCTAGGTTTCATAAACAAGTGGGCATACAAATAGGAACAGGGTTTTATATGTTTTGGGGCAAAAGGCAAAATAAGGGAAGCAAATGGAAGAAGTCATTCAAGGCCTGCTAGGACAAACACCAAGACAAATGGAATTAGGAAGTATCACAAAACTGAGTCGGGGACCACCAATTATCTCAAGCCTAAAAATGGGATTTACAAAGATTATTTCTACTTCAATTGTACACGCTTCCTCAATATAACATTACATAGGATTTGTAATGAAAGTAAAGTGTCAGGAAGACTACTTTTCCAACCCTATAGGATCTCCTTGATTAATCCAAGTCCCAAATCTCGAATAGGCATCCATGGTCTTTTACTAACAAAGCCCTCACAGTTGTCATGCCTTCAAAAAGGTTCAAAGAAGTTGTTCCCTCTCTCTCATTGGATCTTCTGATGTTGCAGGTTTAAGGATTACCAATCCCAGTCTGAAGGTGTTCCTAGTTGTGGACTAGATTGCCAAGGTTCAGCAGTCCTTCAGACAGTTGGCAAAACTCTCTGGGCCTTTTGGGGAGAAATGCTCAGAAAAAGAGAGTGAGAGCAGAAGAAAGAGACAGAGAGAGAGAACGAGAGAGAGAGAGAGAGAGAGATTACTGTTTTTGTGTCTCAGTGTGTTTTGTTTCTCAGCCAGCTCCTATTTGCTCTCTCTACTCCTGATACATTATTCGTATCCACTTTCATTCCCACTCAAAACATCTGTCTCTGCCTACGGTCAGTGATAGAAGTGTACCAAAAAAGTAGTGGAGCTATGACTCCGGTGTGTGACAGAGTAGGAAGGAAGGGAGGAATGTGGAACACATTATTCAAGGGTTGCAGTCATGCTGGTTGACAGACAAATGAGTTGGAACGGATTTCAGTTTAGCTTTAACTGATATCCAGTAGTAAAATGGTGAAGTGTGCTTTAACCTCAGAAAGAACAGTTCCCACTCCCTTCGACCACTGTCTAGGGTCGACCTGGCCCACCAGCACCTTCCAATGTTGTCTAGCTAGGCTTCTGGTTGTATTCTGTGATTGCCTTTCACCAGCCTCTAGATGGTGCTCTATAAAAATTCAGTTTTCTTCTTCTAGAGTGCTCTTAATTTCTTGTTTAACCCCTTAAATGCTGAGCTCTATGTAAGTCTATGCAAATAAGACAAACATACTCATCCTTAGCACTTAAGGGGTTAATAGTATATTTGCTTGCTGTCATCACTTCCCTCTTGGGACTTCACTCACTTCTTAGTGGAACAGTGCCCTTACTACTCCTTATGTTATTGCCATCTGGGCACCACCTTTAAAATGTGATGTTACTCCCCACTGGGTATCACCTCCTCAAAAGCGCTACTTTCTCTCAATAGTGCCTCATTCCTTTCAGGGTCCCAGATGCCACCAAGTACCACCTCTGCCTCAACAACAGCTTCATCCCCGGAGTTTACCTCCTTTTCTTTACTAACCATATCATCTTCTTACACCATCTCTTACTTGGCCATTGGTGGGGGCACTTCTACCTCCTTAATACTCCCTATAGCTCCTTGGGATGCTTCCTCTTCAGCATCACCCTCCTTAGCACTCAATGTTACCTCTCATTCACAACAGTTCTAAGTAGCATTTCGACCGCCTGCTGTTACCAACTCCTCCTTAATGCCTCCTTCATGCTTCAGCACTTTCTCTATAAGCCTTTACTCAACAGCCTTCTCTTTCCCACTACTCCTAGGTATCTCCAGCTTTCTCTATCATGGCAGCCTCTTCTCTCACTGATCAACCTTTCAAAACAATCACCTCCAAACTCCAGCCTTCCTCTACAACAACCTACTTCTACTGGATAGTGATGCTGGGTTTTATAGTGCTCTCTCCCTTCCTCCATGGATTGATAGCTGGTTCCTGGTTTTAGGGTCTAGTGCAAGTCTATATGTGGCCTAGCAACCATCTTGCAACTCATTTCTGTGTCTCTTGGTGTGCTCAGTCCAGCCTGTGAAGGAGTAACTCTCCACACAGAGCAAACTCTCAGCCTGGTGACAATGGATTGATACATTTGACTTCTCTGCAGGACATTTGCTGCCAGAGGTCTCATGCAGGATCAGGCAGTGTTTCAAATAGTCTTAAAGCTTCCTTCCTTCCTTCCTTCCTTCCTTCCTTCCTTCCTTCCTTCCTTCCTTCCTTCCTTCCTTCCTTCCTTCCTTCCTTCCTTCCTTCCTTCCTTCCTTCCTTCCTTCCTTCCTTCCTTCCTTCCTTCCTTCCTTCCTTCCTTCCTTCCTTCCTTCCTTCCTTCCTTCCTTCCTTCCTTCCTTCCTTCCTTCCTTCCTTCCTTCCTTCCTTCCTTCCTTCCTTCCTTCCTTCCTTCCTTCCTTCCTTCCTTCCTTCCTTCCTTCCTTCCTTCCTTCCTTCCTTCCTTCCTTCCTTCCTTCCTTCCTTCCTTCCTTCCTTCCTTCCTTCCTTCCTTCCTTCCTTCCTTCCTTCCTTCCTTCCCTGTTTTATACAAGTGACAGTGCTACATTTCTTTTTAATGCCGAAGGATTATTAAACATTCCATTGGAAACATTTTCGCTTTTTTTATGACTTCACTGTCCATTAAGGCTGGTTAAACATACATCCATGTAACTTTTCTGAAGTATCTGGAGTTGGAGACAGGTGACTTTCTTCCATGAATAATTATTGAAATTAAGTACACTGTCGGTAAATTCTCGAGCAACTGGTGTATGCTTCTTCTTCCTCAGCTCCATTCTCTTCTCTCAACCGTTTCTGCCTACTATCCACTCTTTTACCCTTCAACACTCACCATTGCACAGTACACAGTTTATTAGGATACTACACCCCTCGCCCATCCATTAACAATGTAATCTTTGATATTACCAGGTCTTCTTACTACCATATGAGACCTTCTTACTGTGGAGTCTCTTCACTTCAGTCCTCCTCACTTCACTTCTCTCACGTCTCTCCTTCTCTCTAACTATTCGAGTCATGCTCCATGTCCTACCATCCGCAACGATAACTCCTCCATGAGGTACTTCTGTAACATTTTGAGGCAATGATAATTTTAGCAGACCCCTTCTTAGGGCAAACAGTAATTTCATGCTCACCCAGTCACCCTCATGTATCTCTCTCTCTCTTTCACAGGATTTCTCTAGTCATATCTACTTTTATTGTAATACTACTTCTACTTTATGTGTTTGGCTTGGCTCTCTCTACATCTTCCCAATTCGATCTTGCACTTCCTAACACAGGGGACACATTTTGTTATTTGTCTTCCGCCCCCTTCTCTTCTCAAAAGGAAATAACCCTGTGGTGGTGTGCAGGAAGAATCTATGAGCTGCCATCCTATCTATAACTGCTTTTCCACAATCATCATGATTACACCAAGCTCATCTGAAGCAATCCTTTATTACCTTATTAAATCTTTCCGTAATCCCATAGGCCTGGGGATGATGAATAGATGTGAATGTATGCAAAATGATGTTCTCTACAAGAAACATTTGCATTTGCCCAGACTTAAATTGCACTCCATTATCGGTGTGAATATTTTTGAGATATCCTTCATGTCTAAATGTTTCTTCCAAAGTCCCATTACTTCACTTGTCTTTATATTCCTTGTAATCTTCAATTCAACCTACTTGCACAATGTGTCCACTAGAACAATGCAATACAGAGGTATTTCACGACTACAGATTGGTCCAACAATATCCATGCCAACTGTTTCCCATGGCATTTTCGGAATAGACATTTGTGTCATTGGGCTTTCCTTCTCACTAAAATCACAAGAAATTCAGTTCCTCACTGATATTTAATTCTCTAGGTTGCATCCTGGCCACCAATACTCTGAGCGAACACTCTGTTTCATCTACCCCATGAGCCACTTGCATGATTTTCTGCCTAGCATCATGCAGAGGCATCATTCTGTCACCTCTTATGATACTTTCACCAGTCACTTGTAATTCATCCCTAATGGGCAATAAACCACACAATTCCTTCCCTTCCACAGTTACTTTGGTTATCAAACCCTTCTCCATTAACTCGTTCATTTCTCTCTTCAAAGCATCATCCTGTCACGGCTCAGAAAGGAAGATGGTCTCTCTGGCAGCATTGGCGTCACGTTTCCCTGGTTACAGTGACTTCTCCCAAGGTGGTTGCTTGTTCTACAGGACACGTTGCAGTGTTCTCACTCCTTCAACCTATGCCCACGCCCGATAGAAGTCTGAAGTCGCATATCAGCAGTCAGCAGATTGACAGCAGTGTGTCGCTACACTCCCAGCAGGATGCTCCGTAAGTGCGAAACTCATGTTAGAGAACTTTGCTATCTACTGGATCCTGTGCTCACTCACCCTCTCTTTCTCCTAAACACAGTTTGCATCGACATTTCTTCCCCGGATCCGCATGTGGCTTCACAAGCATTTCCTGGTTTCTCTTGGAGGCGTGTCCATTTCTTAGCAATGGTACGTCCGCCCGCTTCCTTTCATTCTGTATGAACATTTGGGAATTCTTCCTTTGAAGTTAACCTTCTGTGCCTTATCTAATCTTTAGCAGAATTGTACTCCGACTTTCAGGCTGTACCACATTGTGAGCCGGCAGCCCACGCAGAGATCTGCCATCGTACAGCTTTTGTGCTTCACCTATGTACCCAACGGTTCTGCGAATACACTCTGGTAGGCTCCCCCATCTTACCCTTCCTATCTTTACTCACCCTCTACTCTCTCCCGCTAACGCTACTACTTTATATACATTCTAGAATCATTAATTTCATGAATACAGGGTAACTGGTCAGCCGTACCAACTGAGTTAACTACACTGAACTCTGTAACCTCTCCTCAAAGGGTAATTCTCCTCTGCTCTGGTATTACTTCACAGAGAAAGGTTGCACATACTCATTCTATTCTCTCTCTCTCTCCCTTAGAAGGTCAGTGTCAGTGTCCGGAAGTAACACAGCACTCAATACTTCAAGGTTTCGCCACCTCTCGTCTCAACACTTGAATATCTGTCTGAAGAGATCCCGAGAAGCAAACTCCATTAGGGTTTTTTTTCCCCTGAGGGTTTACCTGAGAGTTCATTTTCCATTTTCTCTTTAATTCGGGGTGGGGGGGCACAGGATCACTAGGGATTTCCTTCACCTGCACGAGACACTCCTATGGTCCAGGTTAGTGCATGAGTCTTTATTCCGTACTGCGATTCTTGACACACCCATTTCTAAACTCACTTCTAAACTCACATTCCATTCATCCTTTGAAACCATCATCTGCACAATGTTTAGTATACAGTCTTCTTCCTCTTCTCCTTGTGTATCATCATCTGCCTCTCTATATGCCTCTCCATATGCCACCATTCGCGATAAACAGTATACAGGTATATTATTTTTCCTGGAACATACTACTGCCCAATCCTTTCATCTGCAAGGTATCTTTTAGTGGCTTATGGTCAGTGTGAACCAGAAATGTAAATCCCCATAAAAAAGTTACAAATGTATCAATGGACCACTTTATTACCAGGAACGATAGCTGAATAGTTCATCTCTGCTCCTTTGAGGAGTCTAGAGGTAAACGCAATGCTGTATTTCTTGTTGTTCTCCACTTCCATTATGATCGCACCCAGACCTGTATTACTGGCATCCGTGGATAATATGGTTTGCCGCCCCACAGCAAAATTCTTCAGTGATGGCGTTCTATCCAGTTCATCTTTAATTGTCATGAATTCTTTTTCACATTCATCATTCCATCCGTATTTGGACATATCCTTCATAAGGAGTCTCATGTTCACTGATTTGTCAGGGAAATTCATAATACATTTTTCATAGTATTCAGACATGCCCAAAAAAGAGCATAGCTCATCTTTATTCTTGGGCTCTTGTGTTTTTCTGATGTTGCTCATCAAATCTCTCTCGGGGCTAACACCATTAGCAGATATCGTGTGTCCCTGGTAATCAATCTTATCTTGATTAAATATGCACTTCTCTTCAATTGAAGTAAGATCTCTCTCCTCTAGTGAAGGCTAACAATGATAAAATGTTGTAAAATTGTTGGAAATTGCATGCAAGCTGACAGGAACTTTTTTCCTGTGCAAATCCCTGAAAATGTATGTTTCACCCACTTGAAATCTCTCTATAAGGAGTTTAGGCTGGGTTTTACTACCTATTGCTTTCGTTTAATGCTATTCTTAAAACTGGTTTGAAGCCAATGACATGGCATAGTGCAGAGAGTATTCCAATCTTTAAAAATGGTAACCCTGGTATCCCCTGATCTCCCTGCTAGATATTTGACAAACTCCTGCAAACCAAATTAGAACATTGGGCTATGGGTGTGGATTCAGGGGCTTTGAACCATCTTCTTACTGGATTCCATAAGGGGGTGAGCACTATTGATCAAGTATTTGGACTAGTATTTTTTTACACAAATATGTCACACTCAAAAGAGGGCAAATATATATGACCTGTCTGGACCTTAAGGCCCCTTTTGATAGCATTCCAAGGTGTGAACTATCACATGCTCTGAGTATAGAGGAGGGCCCTTTCCCTTTTCACAAGGCAATTATGGACCTGTATACAAACCCAACAGCCCAGGTCAGGTGTGGTTTGGGTGGGCATGTACCAGACCTTTTCCTGTTGAGAACGGGGTTAGGCAGGGCTGTGTCCTGGCCCCACCCTTTCTAACTTGTTCTTTGATGGGGTGGTCAACGAATTGCAGACAGATACCTCTCGTGTCTCAGCTTTGTGGGAGAGAAGGTAGGAGTTTCATGTTTTCCGATGACATCGCCCTCATCTCCAGAAGCTCGTCAGGTCTATTGAAGCTAACTGAGTACTTTGTCAAATGTTGCCATCAGCGTGGCCTTGAAATGAACAAAGACATAACTAAAACATTGAGATGCAGCAACCAGCAGGGACCATATGCACGTATTAACCTTAGAATAGATGGAACATACATCAAGGAAGTTCTGTACTTTGATTACTTGGGGGATCAGAATTTCAGGGCATGGCAAATGGTCAAGACATATAGAAAACTAGACCTTCCTTTGGGAGAAAGTGTAAGGGTATTTTACTATTCTCTAAAACCTATGGTGTAAGTATCCTAATCACTGATCTGTAAATCTCTAGAGTACAGAATATAGAAACTGCCACATGTGGTGCTGTGATGTGGGGTCAACCTATGTCAACCATGGAGAATAACTTCTTAATAGGTTTGGTGTGGCTCCCAACAGATACACCAAATGCCCTATTACAGCTGGAATTGGGCCTTATAACTAAAGGTGACCAGCTTGCTGTGAAGCCATTGCTCTTTTGGGTACGCATTTGGTCCAGTGATACCCATTTTAAGTATAGAATAGCCTTAAGAGATATTCTAAACTACCAGAATGCTTTATCTATTTCATGGATTGAACATGTTGATGTTTTGCTGGGTGTACTAAACCTGGAACATCATTGAACCAATCCGGATGGTATTTCTAAGAACAGCAGGCAGGAAGTATTGGATGCCTACTCTGAATGCAGTATAAGAAATTGTGTAGGTAAGTGTCTGAAGCCAGCGACTGGTTACAGCTATTTGTTATTTAAGCAAGGTAATTTGCTGGAAGACTATCTGTGCCTTATCATATTTATTTTATACTGTTTTTTACTTTTATGGTTACCAACCGAAATAAAGTTAATATTACTATTAAAACACTATATAAAAACACACCCCTGTAAAGAGAACACAGAATATGCAAAAGATACAAAGATTCAGTAGTGTGGGCAATGAATTAGGGATGAAAAGGCAATCAGCAACAACAACAATATGTCTTGAATGAGAAAAGGAACCAAACGTAACGTAACCAGTCTTTAGGGAGCAAAGATGGACCAAGTGAGCAGGAATGAGTCAATAGTACCATTTTGCTGTTCTTAGATGGTCCGACAGCTCCAAACCAGGGCGAGTCCTTTCAGATTCTCCTCTTCCAGCCTAGGGTGGTTTGGTGCTGAGTGGCAGGAACTGGTCCTCAGCAAGCGCCATCTTAATGTCCCCCAAGAGTGGGTAAACAGCAGAGCTTGCCTTTGCCTTGGATTACTCCATCTTCACCTCAATGGATGAAGGCCTTGGAAAACCAACTCCCCAAAAGAGGTCCAAAAGAATTCTTAATTAAGTTCTTGAATTCCAAAGGTGTAACAAAGAGTTGGGGACACGATCTTTTACAGGCAAAAGGTTGCAGGTGATTGCATAAAATCAAGCCTGCTAAGGGGTCCTATCCCTGTTCTTGTGACAAGAGGTATTTACCCGCTCACATGATACCCAAAGTGCTTTGTGCTTTGTGCTTTTTCCTAAAGGAGGTGGGAGAGACAGCAAGAAAAGAGAGATAAAAGATGGTGGAACCCTTCCCCACTGTGTAGAGTACCCTCTGTCTACACTAATGCTGCCCCCTCCTCAGATCCAGAGTATCAAAGGTCTTTAGGCATGCAACACTCTTGTGCGAGGCCAGTCTTTTTACGTCAGGTGTGCCCTTTGACTCTTGTTACCTGGGACAATCTTTGCTGAGGGTCTGAATCTCTGGAGAAAGGTGTTACCTGATCCTAACAAAGGATCAAAAGAAGGCAGTCCCCCCCGACTATGGCCCTGCTGGGTCCAGAGTCTGGGTGTAATACACGGTTCTATGTCATAATTTTGCTTTTTGTAGGTCGCCTAACAAAAATACTGTTTTTTGTTATCCGTTTTTAAGCAGCATACAAGAGGCGAAAAAACAACCTTCCATCGCCCCCCACCCTGCCACACCGACCCCTACTACCCCTGCCCTCTCTGGCACGATTAATTTGATGCAGTCACAGAGCAGTCTTTCTAAATCGTTATTCTTTTTAAATCGAGTTTCTTAAAAAGGTCTCTTGAACTTATACCAAATACACAGAGCCTGTCCATGGCTGGCTTGGCTCACAGTGTTAACACATGCATGATACGTGTATAATACAGATTCAGGTGTGGCTATAATAATTATGTGAAATACCAGCCACCATACACCAACCGGGTACGGGTTATGTTTAAAGATTATAGCTTCTCCCCCCAGCCCCGCATAGCGATTTCTTATAATTATTTTGTAACTTGGGAAGATGGGTGTTTATTTTAAAAGCAGACGGTGTGCTGAGGTGACTTGGTTGTTACTGAAGCTGTCAAGAGGACAGCTGTGATCTTTGAACTTGCTCTGTGCCCCTGATGCTTCCACCATGGAGTTTGCTGAAAGGGGGATTTGATTAGCAGATCACCCTTTCTAGAAAGTAATTACACGCATCATTTTATTAAGCGCAGAAGAGGTCTCCTCCTCAAGATTGATCCAAACCTAAGAGACCTAGCCTCTTATGAGACGGCAGAAGCAGCACAATGACTCCTGTTCAGAGACACCTCCGGGAAGGAAATGGGGAGGTTTGTAGGCACCTACACCTCCCTAGAGAAAGCACAAACTTCTATTCAAAAATTATTTCCAGGAAGAATTTTCTCCGGGACCGGTCGGTATTGCGGCCTAGCGACCGGTCATTACCAAGCCGCAGGAAGGTCTCAAAACAACAGGCTCCATTACTGGGAAAATAAGCAGCAAGATGCTTTCTTCCCCGCGAGAGGGCGGTTTCCGAGGTTTCCTATACACACAGCACAGGCAGAGAAAGAGACCCTACACTCAGAACTGCGCAGCTTAGTACAGAAGAGGGTTATTGAGCCCTGCAGCGCAATGCCAAGGTTTCTAAGCAACATGTTCTTGGTACACAGGAAAGACAAGTAAGACCCGTAATAAATTTGAAAGACCTGAACAACTGGATGACTTACCACCATTTCAAAATGGAAGGGATTCACAAGCTCAGAGATACCTTGAGGCAAGACGACAGGCTCACGAGAATCGATCTGAAACACGCATACCTCACGATACCAGTCCAAGAGAAATACAGAACATTCCTAGCGTTCGACTGGGACGAACAATTTTGACAATTTACGACAATGCCATTTGGACTAGCCTCAGCACCATGGGCCTTTACGAAGTTCATGAAGCTGATAGAGTCAGCGATCAGAGAGAAACGAATAATGATAACAATATATCTAGACGATATCCTGCTGATGGCGAAGAGCAGAGAGACACTCTAATACCAGGCGCGCTTGGTGACAGAGCTGCTAGCGTCCCTGGGTTTCCTAGTGAACCAGGAAAAGTGAGACGTGGCACAGACAAGGAGGATAGATTTCCTGGGTTTCGTCATAGACACCAGGACATCCACCCTAGAATTACCGCCCATTTAAATAAGGGATATATTAGAAGGTAGTGTCACTAAGGACGATAGCGAGAGTAGAGGGCCTACTAGCATTGTTGATCCAGGCAATATTTCCAGGGCCACTGCATTACCGGGCCCTACAACCACTGAACATAAAGCACTTGCAGCAAGGGCTAAAATACCACCAGGCAACATCCCTTGATGCAGAATCAAAGACAGAACTGGAATGGTGGCTACAGAATATGGACGCCTGGAATGGGAAAGCTATATTCGGGGATCGACCAAACGTAGTGATAGAATTAGACGCCAGCAGAGCAGGCTGTGGAGCTCGCTGTGGAGAGCTAGAAACAAGGGGGAAAATGGAGGGAAGAAGAGCTCAAGCTGCACATCAGCTGCTTGGAGCTCCTAGCGGGATCATTCGCGATCAAAGCCTTCATGAAGGGCAGAGTGAAGTTGTGTATCCTGCTGAAGATGGACCACATCTCAGCAGTCAGATACATCAATCATTTAGGAGGCACGTACTCCAGGTTACTGGCAGAGATAGCCAAGGACTTTTGGCATTTCTGCCTCGAATCAGGGACCTCGGTAGTGGTGGAGTATCTCCCGGGTTCGCTCGATGTAGTAGCGGACCAGAATTCCAGACACTTATCAGATTCCAGCGATTGAATGCTGGACAAGAGTATCTTCTGACAGATAGACAAACTATGGAGACCAGCGCACATGGACCTTTTTGCATCCAGACTGAATGCTCAGAAGAGCAGGTATTTCAGCTGGAGGTTAGATCTGACAGTGGTAGGGGTAGACGCGTTCCTCCAAGACTGGAGTGGAGACGCACACTACACGTTCCCGCCATTCATAATGATGAACAGAGAACTAGCGAAGGTTCGCAGAGAGAGAGCAAGAGAAGAGAGAGCGAAGATGATATTGGTGGCTCCAATATGGAAGTCGCAATTGTGGTTCCCGACGATGATGGAACTAGTGATAGACTATCTGAGAGTATTACCAACAGGAGAAAACCTTCTAACGGACCCAGCTGGGTCATATAATCCTCTGAGACTGAGAGGGACACTCCAGCTGATGGCGTGCATGATAGCAGAATCGTGGGCACCGTCCACGAGACAGAGCTACGACGCAGCTTGGATCAGATGGTCTCGATGGTGCAAAGGGAGAAATATTCATCCCGTTTCAGCCCCTCTAGTTGAGATACTGAATTTCCTAGCAGAGCTGCTGAAGGACGGAAAGGCATACAGAACAATAGGAGTAAACAGGTCCACTATATAAGCGGGACACATGCCTATCAAAGGCATGTCCGTAAGTGAGAACACAGCAGTCGTCAGACTTGTTAGGAAAATGCGATTTAGAAAACTGCCAGAACCACGTGTCAGTAGTGCTGAAGGTGCTGGCCAGCTGGCCCGGGAACAGATATCTATCAATAAAACAATTGCCAGGTAACCTAGCGATGCTCCTGTGCCTAGTCTCCTGTAGGAGAGTAGCAGACGTTAGAGCTCTAGATGTGAATAGAAAGGTGTACAGACCAGAAGGAGTTACCTTCACGCTGGTCAGGAGAACGAAGATCGACTCTACAACAATAGTGTATCCCTACCTACACGAACATCCCAAATGGTGCGTAGCAGGTTGCATAAGGGAATACAAGCATAGGACAGCAGAGATGAGGCCCATGGGAACCTTACAATTGCTTATAGCGCATGGGAAATCATACAAAGCTGTTGCAACAGCCACTATCGCGAGTTGGGTGCGAGAAGTGATGCAACTAGCAGGAGTAGACATGGCCAGGTTCGGAGGGCATTCTGTGAGGGGTGCAATGGTTTCAAAACCTGGCGCAGGGAGCGAAGTTGCAAGATATCCTGCAAGCGGCCGACTGGGCCAGCGACACTAGGTTTAGGACATTTTACTTTAAGCCTGTGCAATCGATAGCAGCTACTGTGATGACAAGCTTTGAACAAGCATAATGATCGCCTCCGGTCTTGACATAGAATTAAGATTACCCCTGCTAATAGTGCAGGGAGTCTTGATTCTATTAAAGACAAGAAGGCAAGCATTACTTTCCGCTAGATACAAGGGAGAGTTAGATAACTATGTATATGTTTGCATTTTTATGATGGATTTTCTCCCAGAGTTGGGTTGTATATCTGTCTCCCTAACGTCCTCTTTATGTTTCCCGGTAGGAGATGACCAGAAGAGCAACTGAGGCATGCTAGCGAGTTGCACAGGCTGATGGAGCAGTGAAGTTGACAGGCATATACCAAAGCCAAGCAGAGCCGAGCAGTTGAGAGGAGACTCCTTGTTTGGACTAGTTCACTTTGGTTACATGTTGGACTGCAGTTAAGAGCATTAAAGAAGAGGGAGGTTTCAGGGAGGACTATGGTCACATGCTCAGAGCACATGGGACTACACGTGGACTGGAAACAAGGGAAATGTCGCTTTTGGATAAAAACAAGAAATGTGTTTTCCCATGCTGGAAGTTGCAAGTTTGTTTTTTGTTGAAACTGCTGGAGACAGGAATACATATGAAGATGAAGCATAAGGCTCGCCTCTTTGTCTTTAATAGAATCAAGACTTGCTGCGCTATTAGCACAGCTAATCATCATTAAGCAGCTTCAAGGTTGCAGGATGGAACGTTGGACCTGCTTACTTTGTATATGAAAGTGTTCAAATGCACCCGTGTGGTGTTTATGAACAGTTTCATATACACCAAAGAAAGCAGCTGCAATGTTGTATCCTGCAACGTTGAAGCTGTTTACCTGCACTGCAATAAGGCTTCTTCTGGCACTCCTCCAGAATAACAGCACCAAAATGGTACCGTATATGTGTGCCACTTTAGCGCACATATTTCTTTTGTTTTGTATTTATTGTTTTAGCTGAATTATTCAACTTTTCAATATTTATAAAAACAATTTTAAAAACAACTCAATATAAATAACACAAATTTAAACAAATCAATGTTACTATATAAAAAAATAAAAATGAAAAACACATATAATTTTTAACAAGCATTGATACTGAAGCTTCCGTTTTCACCGTTTTTCTTGCATATGAGGGATCACAAGGATTCAGTTACAAAAGAAAATGTCAAGTCAACCTAAACATTTGAACACTCAATAGTTTAACACAGCTTTGCATTCAGAGCAAATACTCACTTTACTCATTTGCATTCCTTCCTTACTAAATATACATATTGGCACTTTCACAAATCAAGTGCAGACATAAGATTCACAGTCGCTATCCCAATTCCTATTGATTGTGCGGCTACAATTATCCGCCACCTCAAAGCCGGATTTACATCACATAACAACTGATAATGAGTGGAAAAGTGAGTCTTCCTAATGGACAACAAATTTGGGAATTCTATAATTAGATGGTATAGTGTTTCATTTGCAACTTGTTGTTGGCAGAAGCGACAGACATTTTCATTTGGTTTTATTATTCTGTGATCAGCTAGAACCTCTCATGTGGGCCACAAGTTAAATCTGAAACACATAATTGCAGATCGAATGGCCGGTGAAGGACATTTTATCATATATGGTGCCATTATTCGGAACCTTTTCTCAATCATACACTTACCATCAAAATCTTTAAGTCTGGAGGCAAAGTCTTCTGGTGTTAATCCAGCCTGTCATATACATTTTTAGTTTAGCTTTTACTGGATTACTAACAAGAAGATCAATCGAGATATCGGCAGTTGCTAAAAGTTTCCAGGTGTTTCTTGTCCAGTCCCTGGCAAAAGCATGACCAGAGGAGAACATATACACAGACAATGTATTTAGAAGAGTTTCGCTGTTATTTGACATAAGACATTTTCTGAATAAGGCGCATATGCGCCAATGATATTGTGCTGTCAAAGATACCAATCCCAGCTCATAGCGCAACCATGATGTTGGCACACATTGCGGAAGATGTAGAACGTGTTTCCAATATTTTGCTTCTAGTTTGTCAAAGAAGCTAACCAGTAATAATTTCATGGTTTCCAAACCATACAACAGTGCAGGGACCAATTTTTGCTTGTAATAAGTCCACGCAGGTAATATGGAAAACTTGCCATATTTTCTAAGAATACATTTTGTTTGGGATATTGCTGTAACTATTCTCTGCTCCAATCTTTGCATATGACACTTATTCTGAGGATCTATATCAATAATCATTCCCAGATAAGTATACTGACATACAACTTCGATGTTCACATCCTTGATGGTCCGTTTCATCTTACTGCGAGACAGATGGTTCGGGAGTACATTAATATTTCCGTTTTCTGCAAGTTTATACTTAATTGGTTGATTCCAATATACTGTGTAAGTGCATGTGACAAAGTTTGGAGACCTGTTGGACTTTTGGAAACAAGGACTAAATCATCAGCATATAGTAATGCCGCAATGGGTATGCCATTCAGTTTGGGAGCATCTGTGACCAAGGCCTTAAACACATATTTGATGTCATCAATGAAAAAGCTGAATAGAGCTGACGCAAGAATACACCCCTGCTTGAGTCCCTTCGCTGTCTGAATTGTTGACAATAAGAGACCCTCTGTGGTGAGTCTGATTTGCACAGAGGTGTCTGTGTGTAAAGCAAAGATGATATCTTGCAAAGTGTCTGGGCATCCTGCCGTTGATAACTTGGCCATGAGAAGTTTGCGGGATACCAAATCAAATGCTGAGTTAAAGTCGACCAAGGCGAAATAAATAGGTTGTTTGTTGGCACGCTCCTGAGTCTTTATTGCACTTAGGCTCAGTACATTTATTGTTGTACCCATGCCAGCTAAAAATCTGGTCTGATTTGGATCACGCTTTTGACAAACCTCAGTCCAGGCATTGAATTCCTTCAAGATTATGCGCACAAAGATCTCCCCCGGTGCATCTAACAATGCTATTGGTCTATAATTGTCGGGTGAAGATCTATCTCCTTTTTAAAAAATCGGTGCTATTATCGACTTCCGCCATGAAGCTGGTATAAGGCGATTTAATACAATGGCCCTCATTATGACCCTGGCACTAAACCATGATGCTATTAGCCCCATGGTCCATGCTGGGGTCCGCCATGGTGAATGGCGGAATTACTGCCCCATTCCAAGGTTGGCGGGGCGGTAATTCCCCATTCACCATGGGCCCTTCCCCATTCCCATCTTTGCCCCATAGGGCTCAATGGGAATGGGGAAGGCGCTAAGTACGCTGCCGCAAATTGCGGCACCGTACTTAGCACCAAGGTCCCTTTGCGGCACCCTACTTTAATGCCTGCTAAAAGCAGGCGTTAAGGTCGGGTCCCACAAAGGGAACTCGTAATGAGGCATTAAGGGTTTAACGGTGCCGACACCTTTTACAGCGCCGTTAAACCCTTAACGCCAGGGTCGTAATGAGGCCCAATGTCTTGAAAGATGGTATACAAAATTCTTGCCCAGCGAGCCGAATGGGCCTTAAACATTTAGTTGCTCAAGCCGTCAGGCCCTGCTGCTCTAGAGCTGCTAGATCTTTTTGTTAGATCTTCTATATTTTTTGGTGATATCTTAATGTCCCATCTGTCAGCCTGTCTATAATTGTGTTCTAAGGCATTAAATTCTGGATCAGCGTACAACTCACAAAAGTGTTTTACCCATTGCCATCCCATAACGCCATTGATTTGACAGCTATTTTGCCTGTCATATTCGGTATTGTTTATCAATGACCAGCTCTGTGCTGCATTTTTATTTTGCAATGAGTGTAGCATGTGTTCACTGTCCTTTTGATACATAAGAGCTGATCTTCCTCTAATCCAGTTCGGAAATTTTCATTTGGCCGTAGCAAGAGCTCTAAGCCAGTCCTCACCTGGAAGTTTTGAAATTGCTCTCTTTTCTCATCTGAAGTCTGTTTTGCGTTGCTTCAGCAATGGATCAAATTTATGTTTGTAGCCAAATGCTTTTGGGATCGCCTTGGTAAAAGTAATTTTGAATTTGTTCAGAGTTGCAGAATAAGGTTCTCTATTTTGGATTGATTGTGCTTGTAACTCGAACTCTAAAATGTGTAACTTTTTTTCTGACCAGCAGAAACGTGTTTTTGTTTTATTGACAATTACATCCTGAGTCATCCATTGAGATGTATTAAATGGATGTTTTAACTCCCATGACCATGACATAGTGAGCATGTGATGATCGCTGTGTGTTTGTTCAACTATTTTAAAGCTGTCGACAATGTTAAACAGTTTATCATCCACATAAATATAGTCAATGATATTACCCGACAGCCCACGAGCCACGTATTCTGAGGAGGTACATCACCTGGAAGGGAACCATTGGCCAATCTAAAATGTCTTTCAGCCATGAAATGTGTCCAACTTTTAACCTGACACAATTTCGTTGTGGGAGGTTTGGCGATGCAATTCAAGTTAATGTCTCCTACAATTATGGTGTCTGTTGAAGTTATAACCAAATCTAAGAGCTGTGCAAGAGCAGTGTAAAATGTGTCATCAATGATCCCTGCCGGGTTCCTATACATATTCATCAATGCAAAGTTAACATGTTGCGGTTTTATTTTAACCATTAAGGGAAAATTATTTGGCGCTGCCCAGAATTCGATGGACATTCCTCTACTATTTTTTTTTTACTGCTACCAGCAATCCTGATGTCGGTCGTCCCTTTCGTGCAGTTTTCTCTAGTAGTAACTCAATGTCATGATCATTCCAAATGGGTGTTTGGATTAATGAAGTTTCTTGGAATGCCACTATGTCGTATTTCTCAATATCATTGTTTTTGTTTACTTATCAATGGTTGTTATGCTTTTGCATTTTTCATGTACATTTGTGGTTGTGTTTGCTCATGGGAACAGTGCTCAAAATTGTCGCTCAGAGATGTATATTGTTGTATTGTTGTTGATGTTTTTTAGCATGGGGATCTTGAGCAATCATAAAGCCTAATCTGAATAAGTCCATCTTGGTTTTCCATAGCGCGTTCAGCACTACCGCTGATGGAATCCAAAGGCGGACTATAGATTAATCCTCATCACTCAAGAATTGCACTTTATCTATGTTGCATGTGGACAAAGCTTCAAGCTCTGGTATGTCCGCAAATATGTTCAAAACACTAGTTCGACATAAATCATATTTCAGATAGTGAGCTGAACGGCATTTCATTATTAAGGAGTGTCTCGTGTCAATAGGATTGTTCAAGATGGCATTTTTATGATTATAGTGTCCATTGTTTGTTTTATTATTTCTATTTGAATTTGGCCACTCGCTAGTTGAAGGCGCCTGTTGAATGCACTCACCAGAAGAGAAGGACACCTTTTGTGATTTGTTAACCCGACTTATAGATTGGCTGGGCTTATTCTCAATTACATCTCTTTTTTCTTGTGCTCCTGTTGTTAAACTGAGCATGTAGATAAGCATCTACTGCTAGTCTGATATCACTGCGTCTTCGTTCTAAAAAGGGATCTTTTTCTGCTTGTTTGGGCTCGTTACATCTGTGACCTTGATACGATTCTTGGTCTACTTGTCCTTGTCCGTTATCATTGACTTTTCGATTGATCTGATGAGAACACCCACTAAGGGATGGGGACGTGTTTCTCAATTCGTTTGCCTGCACTATGAGCTGGGTTTGCTTATTCTCAGGTAGTCGTTTTGTTAGCTTCATTTCGCCACCCGCATTATTAGTACTCAGATCAGTCTTCAGAGTCCTGTTGTTAAATTGGACATTTAAGTAAGCATCTACTGCTTTTTTAATATCACTGCCCCTTTGTTCATGATACATGTCTTTTACTGGTGGTTTGGGCTCAATGCACCTATCTACTTGGTGTACTGCTTTGTCTGCTTGTTAATTATTATGATTTTTTTAAGCATTTTTCAAGCTGCGTGTGGTTTAATTAGTAAGAGCTGCTGTACTGTGTAATTCCTGGCTGGACTAATTGTTGATTATAGACTCTCCTGTATAGAAGCAGTCTCAATGAAATAAAAACTGACATTAAGTCCAACGTGTTACTAGTGAGTGGGTGCGTTCTCCGCAGAGCCCACTGAATTGGAAGCTGAGACTAGGCGTCAGCTAGAGAGCAGCGCTGACAAGACCTTGACAGCGTTGCTTCAAATACACAAACTGAAAGACGTGACATCGAGCAGCACCACGACTATGGGCTTGGTCGTGGTGACTGCTATGATGCATAGTGATTTTCCCTGTACTGAATACACAGATCTGGACAACCCCTTAATTACAAATGGCAGAGAGTCTGGAATCATTGACAGTATTGTGCCCAAGTGTGGGAGCATTGAGATGCTGCAAGGTTGCACAGTTGTAACGCGGTCTAATAGTGAGCTGGAAGAGGCGCTGCCTGAACAGCTTGAACTTGAGAGTGAGCCTGCGAACTGGCAGCCTACTGTTTTAACAGCAGACTCCCTGCCTGGCACTCATTTGCCAGCTAATCCTATTAACTCCAACCTTAACCCGCTGACGCCCACATCGGGGGCCAGCACAACTGATGCAGCTGGAGTCTTCAAGTCGAATAAGAACATGGGGTCTTGACCAATACCTCAAAGCACTTACCAGTCTTCAATCCAACTAACTCAAAAACAAAAAAAGGTTTCTAGCAAGCAGGACAAATACAACCTATTTTGAAGCAAAGATTCTTATATACAGTCCCTGTCTCCAGAGACACGATCCAGTAGGATACTAAATCAGCGACCTGGGACAAATGATCATTTGTTTTACAAGCAAGTACACGCAAGATAGCGGATGACATATTATTAGAAAACTCTGAACAGTTACATAGATCTGCTATCCTTGCCCACCATGAGGTGGGCTTGGTTTCAAAGGGAGGAAGAGACTCCAAGAGTCCTCTACAATTTCTCACTCTTTAGATTGTGGGTCACCTCCCCCAATAAGTAGAGGCATAGGATCAAAGTGCCAAAGGTGCCCATCTGTACGTCAGAGAAAGGACCATTTGAGCAAGGGCATTAATGTAGGTACGATGACGACCTTGACCATCAGATTCACACCTTTTTTGAAGTTATACAAATCTTTAAATGAGAGCCGTAATGATCACTCTACCTTACTGGCTATGTGAAGCTACTCTTTATTGAAGGATTCGTTTTGGCGGTCCAAGGAACCTTGGATGAAAACTCTGAGCAAACCCTACAAATGTTCCAAAGAATGTTGGCCCCATTAACTAACGAACTTAAGGTCAGGAGAGAACTAAGACTGCACTCTGAGGCACAATGTTTTGCTAAACAAGTCTTAACCAGAACATTAATTAACTTGGAAAAAGAATGTGAACAAGCTCTAGTAACGGGAATGCTCAGGTTCAACTGGCATATTAACAAACACTGCACCTAATGCAACAATTGAAACTGAAGAAACAAACATATAGATTGTGGCATCCACATACAATTTTTAGGAAAGAAAAACTCATGAAAGAAAATGCTGAATTCGGCAGTGTAAAAATAACGAAAACTCCAAATGTTGAAGAGGGGGACTGAGGGTTGCGGAGGGGTTGCCGCTCCCATTCTTTGACATTAAGGGAATTTGGGGGTGGCAGGGGTGTCCCCTGCTTCCATAAAGAGATTTTTTTTAAAAAGGTCCCTGCTGCAGAAGTTCTGCCCCTCAATGGGCAGGCGGAACTTGCGTCACAAGGAAGGGGCCGTGGCCATGCAGAAGAAGCACAGGTAAGTGAGTGCCAGTAGGTATGTTTTAAGGTTAAGGGGTTGGGGGATAGCAGACGGGGGTCATGTATGAGATTATTTCGTTACGTCAAATTTGTGATTTTCGAATTCCACATTTTCCTTAACGAAATAATAACGTAAATCTGAGATTGTGGATGTTGACACCGATATCCTGCAGGAATTCCCTTTTTGCAATGTGTCGATGCATGAAATGGACCATGAGTCCTTAAACATCTCAAGCAATGAGGCATTTTCAACAAGGGAATATTCTATTTTCTCGAGGAAAAAGAAAAGAATGAAAGGGGTGAAGCAACTCCAACTGCAAGACACACAAAAATCCAAAAATATTCATTCTGGAAAAATAAGATTCAAATCGAATGGTTAGTGGAAGTTCCTAAGGAACCTGGTCATCCCTCCAAGAACAAAATCTGTAAAGAAGAATCAATTAAGATATACAAAACTTGCAAAGCTCAGTCAGTCTGTACCTGGGTAGACCATGGAGGAGGAATTAACATCGAACCATAGAGGCGCTGGCAGACACACAACATGATTCTCAGACAGCACAAATTAATGAACTGTTGAATTTATCAACATATTTGACGGATGCTACAACAGTCACCATACATCGAGAGGATGAACTGTGAAACAAACCGGAAGATTGGGGAAACTTGGTCTCTTTGCACCAACCAGGGTGATCTCCTCTTAAAGAATGCACATCAGAGGGGCCCAAATTCACCTGCACTTTAGGTTTCCAAACTATAGAACAAATGCCACTGTTTACGATCAAGAGGTTGATTGGGAAAAAGGGTACTACTACTGACTCGATCAGCACTACAGCTCCATTAACTGACTTATTTATAAAGAAAGGGGTGCCTGGTCAAAATCCCTGGTCCTCCAGGCTACTAAATATAAAAACAGGAAATAATGGACCAATAGGATAGGGAATGGTACATCATATACATTTATCTTTTTAAATATACCAATAAATGTCACTCTTTAGATTCACAAATTATTTTATTTTCATATACAAATGTAAAAATATCAATGGATAAAACATATATCAAAATATTTCTCAAAATTCAACTCACATTCATTCATTCATTGCTACTATCCATTCAATATCACTTTCTTAAAAAATGTACATATCAGCCATATTTTTTCTGACCACTTGGTCAACAATCTATCTTCTTTCACTGTAAAACGCCCTCCACCTGACTCTCAGATGGTTCAACCTGTGTTTCAGCAATTGCACAGATATACATGTCTACATATGCTTTGGTTGTCTGTATGGACTTCCGTACATTTGTCCACTTGATAATGCAACCTTCAGCAGGACCACAATGGGGAATTCAATCATTTCCGTTAAACCAAGTCGGGTTAGTAACACCACCTAGGAAATACAATAAAAACCATTAATATTCTAAAACTTCAACCATTTCCTTTAATTTAACTGTTACTATTAATGTAAATGCACATGATTCTGAACCAGTAATCATCGAATCAGCACTTCTAAATGATATTTCTTTACATTATAGAAATGGTGATTATCTGGAGTAATCCTAGTCACACCTCTGTGTGGAGAGCTACATATCTACCCCCACTCCAGGGATGCAAAAAAACAGAGAAAACCTCTTCATAAAAATTCCATTTTACATTCTGATTTAATGAAATACTTACTCCAAAAACGTGCAGCACACCGTTTCTGGTTCTAATGTCCAGTAATTTGGACGTATCCCTATTTGGTTAGGCAAGGACCTTCACAACCTAATTAGATCTCAGCAATCTAGGCACCAGTCTGTTGGTCCATCTCCTCTTTCTGTCCTCAATAGTATCTTTAAAATGAAAGAATGTATATTATATTCTTATTTCCAGAGGACTTCATGGATAACATACACTTCTGTTATAATATCATACTTACATCAGCATGCATCCACGTGGATCCAACTCTTCGAAAATGTCCCGATGGGGTATACTTTCAGGGTATGTCTTCTGTATCGCTACGCCTTTTAAGGACTCCCTGTAGTGACATAATAGGAAGTGACAACAGATCTCTTAGTACTCCAAATGTAATTATATTGGAATCCAGGGGGTATCAAACACCAAGTCTTTGTGGAAACGGTTATTGATGTATTAGATAAATGTGGTGGATTGGTGTGTGACCCAAATGTGATCATATGTGGTGACTTAAATATGCAATACCTGACTGGTAAAGGTGAGACAAGAGCTGAGGAGGACCCGATTTCTTTATCAGAAAGGAGGGCAGCCTTATAGTTGAAGGATATTAGGTAATCAAAACCTTCATCGTTTAGATGGGCAGACTAGCAGAGACATCCCAGGTAGCCCAACGTGGAAATGAGATGAACAACGGGTGACCATCGATTATATCTTTGTGTCAGATAACTTTTTCCCAAAGGTTGTCACCCTTGAGGTAATCACCTCGCTCCTTAGTGACAATAATATGCTCAAGATGTTATGGTGGTCTTACAAGCCCATGAGGGATGTTTATGAGGCAAGAGATGAAATTACGCAAAGGTGCAACCGGTTAAAGATTAACTTGTTGAAGATAACTAGATTACACCCAAACCTCCTAGTATGAATAAAAGAACACAGGGGCAAAACTTTGCAGAACACTATTGAGTATGCTCCACTACTGGTAGAGTTTTTAGTGTTGCATAATAGAGGCTAATAAGAAGGACTGCACCCATTAGCAGTCGTACGACAAATATTTTTGGGGGGAAAGAAGAAACTGAGATCTGATTTAAGGAGAATAATGTCTGAACTTGGTTCAGACACTGCTGGCTTAGTTAAAAAGCTTAAACAAACATACAAAATGGGGTTAGATGTCATAAGGGGACAATGTTCCAAAATGATGCTGAAAATATTTTGTTTCAAATCTGCAACAAGATTACTAAATACATTTGGCAACCAATTCCACAGGAACTGCCCAATCCACTTTACTACTTAATGCATCTCAGAGGAATTATGGGTGAGTCACTTCACGTCTCTGTTTGACACACACAACCAAAGCCAGGTCTTTGACTCGGTGTATGTGGCAACTGAATGGGTTATGACATTTTAAAAGGAGGCTATCATCACCCTGATTCACAAGACTAGTAACTAACGAGCTCCCGGCCCGGATGCGCACACAGACACCATGCTAAAGGCTCACCGCATCTTATGGGCAGGTTTTCTCTCTGTTTTATTTGGCAAGATTCTGAAGCTAAGAGAGATCAGGTAGTGGTGGAAATCTTCGATCGTGGTTCCGATCTTCAAGAATGGGGATAGGGCGGACCCTAAGAATTCCCGCCCTATCGCCCTTCTTGAGGTGGTGATAAAGCTGTTTGCTTCCCTCCTGTTGGAGATGCTATCCGGTTGGGTGAAATTGTCTGGACAGTTTAATATTTTTCAAACAGGCTTTGTCAAGGAGGTGGGCACAAGCCTAAGTGTGTTCTTGCTCAACGTGTTGCAGACTAGAGCGATGATGAACAAGGGCAAAACATATCTAGTGTTCATTGCCTTAGAACAGGCCTTCGATTCAGTATATAGGAACTACTATGGGCTAAATTGACGAGATGGGTATGTCCTTTTGACCTGGTGCAGGCAATTCGAGCTCTTTACTCGAGCATCACCCTCAAATAAGTTTGGATGGGGGCCGGGCATTTGTGTTGTCCAATTTTGAATGAGAGAGGGCTGAAACATGGTTGTCCTCTTGCGCCAGCCCTATTCAACTTTTTCATATCTGATATGGTGGATACTTTGGGGGGGTCAAGAGGCTTCCCTCCAAGAATAGACGGTAGGCAGTGGGACACCTCCTATGCGGGGACAACCGTGTCCTTTTTGCCCAGACCCCCATAGGTTTGTAGCAGCAAATGGATGCCCCGCAATCTTACGCAGACCAGAACAAGCTAAGGTTAAACGTGATACAATCAACAGCACTGATACTTCAATCAGCTACTGGGAGGAGAATGGAGCACTTAGTTTGGAGTCTCAGTCACAAGCTCCTTAACAACGTGGGATCTTTCTCCTATTTGGGTATGTTGCTGAACATTAGCCTGAATAATGAACCAAGAGTCGCCCAATTAAAAGCTAAAGCTAAAACTCTTGCTTCTCAAGGGTTGCCCTTATTTAAAATGTTTGGGAGATTCTCTAAGGTTCCTTTAGTCTCCTTTTACCATTTAAAAGTGTCATCCGTTTTGACTTATGGTGCAGAATTCTTTTGCAACCTCACATAATATATGGCAAACTTTGTAGTGCCTTTTTTGGAGAAAGGTCCTCAAACCTATGTAGGGGACTCCTATCCATCTAGTAAGATATGGGCTAGGCCTCATTACTTTGAAAGCCATGTTAAAATGGAAATCATTGCCCTTATATAGAAAATGCATAGCAGAGACCCCACTGGGAGCCTTCTCAATTATCAAGGAGGCTCTGAACAATCACAGTGATCCAGTCCTTGAACTGTGGAGAGAGGCATGCTGCCTGCTAATTGAACCACAGAATACCTCTGAAGAGACCCTTCTGTTAAGCCCAGTGGCTGTCAAAATCAAGTTATGGTGAATGGACTGGGCGGAAACATTGGTGCAAATATCGCAACTTAAGTTACATCAGAATTTCTGCAAGGATTTACGACCCTATAATACTCTTCCTAAGTACTTACCAACATTTCCAGATTCCCTCCACAGGTACCAATTCCTAAGGTTTCATTTGAATTCATATCCTACTGAGGACATTGACATGCAGTTTCTGCAGCAATGAGAATGGCAGTGGAATGCTACAACATCTATTGCTTTTTTACAAAGGCTTAATAACGAAAAGAACACTCCGCCTGGGAAAATCTTTTGATGAAATGGTTACGATTACGCAAGAGAAATGGTGTATTGTGTTCAGGGGTAGGGAAAGAGTTTCATGATCATAGCACTGACTACGTTTTTGGAGGATGTTTTAAGGGGTTGGACACCTTGAGTGAGGAGAATTAAGTAACTATATGGCACATGATTAGGATGCATTTTAATTTTACTTGTTGGAATATTTTAGAATTATGAAATCTTATACTGTTTTTATAAATTGATGTCTTTTTTCTCCTTTGCTTTTAAAGGGCCAAAATGAAATTTGGAATACTAGATATGATTTTATAAGTAGTGTTGGGTCTTCTGAATGTTGTACTGCATTATTTGGACATGAATGTATATATTTTGTGTCTTATACGTGGACCGGTGATGTGATTTTAGACAAGTTTTCACTACTCATTTTGTGAGTCCGTTGACCCCATTCAGGGCTACTTGCTAAAGTCTTGATAACCATATGGCGTCTATCGAATTCTTAGAAGATGCTATCTCCAAATATCTAAATTTCCCACCTTAAAACTATTTAGAAACTGAAATTTCATTTAGGACAATTATATGTAAGCAAAGAAAGCATACTTATTACACAAAAAAAGAACATGCAGAGAGTAATACGTAAATCTCCAGTTAATATATGTGGGCCACAGATCACATGCATAGTACACCAGCAAAATTATTTAGAACATCCATTTTGTTGTAACCGCAACATTTTTATTAAACTACAATTCGAAAATAAACAATGTTTAAAAAGTCAAATATATGTCATAAGTCACCAACTCGTCGTATCCTATATATGCCTCTGACTTTTCATAGATCGTAAGTGTTTTTATTTTAACGTTGTTACGTTTCCTTTATATTTTGTAAATGCACTACTACCAAGAAGAGTTTTAGAGGCAGAAATTCCATTTTGGAGATCTTGCATAGTGACACTGAACACATCATGCAGTATTCCAATCCCGTAGTAGGTTACATTAATACTATTTATTTATGCAATGACCATAACAACATAGGATGCGATTTTCAAATTGACCCAGTAACGAGCGGTTGTGCGAAAGGAGGCGGGCCCACGCCTCCACAGAATGTTGTGTACGTGTACCACTGAGACAAACAGTAATAATGTGTCTCGTCAGTGAGGTGAAGCTGTGCTTCTCTAAGCACAGTGAGCAAGGGGTTTACATTTCACCCCCTCAAGTTGTCGAGGGTCATCCAGAAATAGAAACCTTGCTCACTGTGCTTAGAGAGGCACGGCTTCACCTCACTGACGAGGCCCGACAAGGCCGAATCACGTGTCTTGTTTACTATTGGTACTTTTGTTCAGAAGAGAATTACCCAGCATTTTGGTGCTGGACTGCCTGGTGGGTGGGACCAGACTGAAATACAAATGGATATTTCTCCTGTTTGAAGGTACATTGACCTAAAACGTGGTTGTAGACCGGGCCCTCCTGACTGGGAACCTACCCATAGAACCGGTTATTTGGCCATGTTCATTCTCAGTTGAGGGGCTCCCATAGAGTTATATAAGAATTTACCAAATATGTTGGCAACTGAAAAAGGAACGAAAAACAATTAGACATAAAGGGCTTCATAATGAGTTTAGCAGCAATTCATGATTATTGTTCAGAATTACTGCTAAAGCTGCTTGCTGTTTTTTGCTACTCAGTCTTGCAGATTTGTAGCCAAATTATGAGTGGTGTTAAAATGGTGTTGATCCCCATTTTTAGAGTCTGTAGGACTCCTGGGGGATTTTTGCAATGTTACCACAAGTGGTAATTCCAATGCTGTAAATCTGCTGTAAACAGGTGAAGTCGAGGTTTCAATGCCATCACTATGCAGAAAATGAACCCCCATTTCACTTCTAATCTCAGAATTCAACAGTGCAGCAACATTTGCAGTAATTCCTTTACTGCCAAATGAGTGGCAGTAACAGAATTACCGCCAAAAATGTAGTGCACTGCCGAACTTGTAATGAGCTCCACATATATCTATTAATGCAATCATATTGATTATATTTGGGCAAAAAATGCAATTGCTTTTTGTAACATTATGAAATATCCATTTTAGATGTATTTCTTTTAAGCAATGGATGATGTACTTCACTTTGAAGGATCATCCATATACACTGCACCTGACCCAGAGCAAAAATGGCCTGGTGCAAACTTAGTCCATAGAATAGGCTTTCTTTTTATATTGTATTTGTATAACTTTAAGAGCGTACCTATCTCGAGAGCAGTGGAGCCCTGTACACAGTGTTGGTAGCCAGAATTTGGGCTGCCATCTTTTAACAGTAGCACGCTACAGTGAGGTCTGTGCCTCAGTATGTGCGTACATTGGAACTAGTCCTTGGTCAGGTGTTGTTGAAAGAGCCATGTTTTGAGAGATTTGCGAAATTGGAGAATTGTGGGGGCACTCCGAGCAGACACCGGGATTGAGTTCCAGAGGGTGGGTGCATGACAAGAGAAGGATTGATTGCGGGTCCTCTCTTTGCGAGCGAGTTGTGATTCAAGCCAGTTGATCGATTTGCTGCACGAGGGGCGTGTACCACCAGATAGGTGGAGCTTAGCCGCCAGAGCTGGACTTTGAGCCAAAGGCAGTTCTGTTCATTGTTCTAATACCGTCCATATAGTAATGATGTAAAGGGGGCCACAGGAAGGGGTTATCCCCCCAATTAAAAATGTTTGCAAAACATCTAAAGAATTCAAACTAAATATAGTACAGATTGCACCATTTGTTCAAGCCTGAGATTAATGAATGAACTGGTCCTCAAATGCTTTGTCTTATTGACTGCCAGTTGCACTGCCCTCTTTGTCTTTGCAACTCTACTTGTTTTCTCAACTCTATTTGCTGTCTCATGTGTGTATGATCTGGCAAGTATCCGATAGATGGTAGTTGCACTACCACCAAAGTCTTTAGAGAGGGAGCAATGCATGAGAGAAAGGGTGTAGTAGAAGAGGGGAGGAGGGAGGTCATAACAGGGAGGAGAGAGGAGGAATGGATAGATGGACAGAAACACAAGAAAGAGGCAACCAAGTGGTTATGGAGAAGCGAAATGTTGGAATTCAAAGTGAGAAGCAGGAAATAGAAAGAAGAGCTCATGATTGGAGAACCTGTGAAAAAGAATTGGGGATCTTAGAAATGCAACAGAATAAAGAAGGAGGAATTTCAGGAATGGAGTTGGCGAAAAAAGAAGCTAGAGCTCATGAACAAAGAGAGGGAGAGAAAAGGGAAAGGGAGTCGGAACAGAAGGAAAGCATGTGGAAATGGAGGGGAAAGGTAGAGTACACAGGAATGGAGAGCAGAAGAATGCTGCACAGAATTAGAGATGAGAGATTGTTCAGGAATAGAGAAGACTACATGTGAAGCCACGAATGGAATCTGAGGGTGAGAAGAAAGTAAATGAGGAACAGAAAAGCCAGAGGAAAAGACAAGCTCAGAAATTGAGAGACAGTAGGACACCGTTGGAGTGCAATAAAAGAAAAGGAGACAGAATGGAGGGAGTGTTTGAACCAGAAACTTTAAAAATTGATCATAGACAAATGTGCTTCAAAAAGGAAGTCAGATCCATACTCAGATAGGTTTTTAATGCTGGGATTTGCTTTGGGAAATTCGACAAATTATGTGACCTGATTGGACCTCTCGAAGATCCAAACTCAAGATGGCAGTTGCATGCAATTTCTCAAAAGGTGTCAACTTTTAGTCACCAAAACAACAGTCCCTTAATATGTTACACTGGAAAGAGGACTCTGTTAGAGCAAGGTTGAGTTGGCATATTACTTAAACTGTGGGCCTCATCAGGAGTTGAGCGATAACCCCAGCAGTATTACCGCCGGGGCTATAAACCCTACCGCCAAACCCCCCGGCGCTATTAACACTGGATCACAGGTTTGGCGGAACGGTAAATCCCCATTCCCCATTGGGCCCATTTGGGAATTTCCCATTCCCCATTGGGCTGGCAGTAATAGCACTGAAAATCGGCAAAATCGCAGCAGATTTACCACCGAATTTAAGGGTTACCACCAAACTCGTGATGAAACTATGTCTGGCGTAAATCGAGATTATTATTTTAGATTTCAAATCCTGATAAACCACTGAGTAGTAACTTGAAAATGCTTTTTGAAAATTGCACTGAGTGACACTTTCTATGTTATATGTGTTTGTTTTCGTTAAATTCCTTAAATGGGTGCTTTGGTAGGTCTAGGAGGTTTCTTATCAATGGCTGATAGTCCTGCACACACATGCCCATCACACATGCCCTAAACACCTTGGATTTGGAGCATGACCTGTGCAAGAATATATAGAAAAGGCACAATTGGGCCCCCTTCCTTGCAGAGGAGCCATATTTGGTGGTTTCTGGAGGCTCTCTGCTGGTGTCACTCTTTGCAGCCACATACAATGACCTAAATGAAGCACTGACCCTGAATGGGAGCCCCACCACCAAAATATCTTTAGAACCGGGAGTAGTCAAAATGATCCTGCGTCAATGTGAGGGTCAAAATATTAAACTGTATCTCTTGCGAGACACCTGGAGGCACTTTTTTCGGACTGGTTTACAGACCCTTTACCTGATAACTTAACGTGCATGGCCTTGTTTGGGTCAAGACTCTGTGAATCCTGCGAGGGCTAGTATGCCCCAGAAACAACCAGCTCACAGTGCATGGCAACCGTGCACAGAATGCTGTGACTCAATTGGTTGGTGGAAGAGTTACATTATGGGACTCATCGTTCTGTATCCTGAGGGATGCCAAGCAGGGGACCCCTGTGTTAGAAATCCAGTGTGAGTTCTTCAGCTAAATCATGTTGCATTTGTGTGAAAGGAAACATATACATATGGGCATGGCTCCAATGCGCAAAAGAATGGGAGCGAGGTGCAAACCTGATAGGGTATATAATGATTGCTGGGAATCCACATCTAGACGGCCAGGAAGTTGCTTGGAAAAGTGTGACTGTGGTGACTATCAGTGGTAAAATTTGAAATGAACCCTTCCGATTGGAAGCTGAGTTTGCACTTACCTACCAATTTCCCTATTTACCAATACTGTCTGCATCCTTACTCTCACCCTGGAGCAAACCCCAAAGCAGGAGAAGACAGTGCCACACTGAAGAATGCCACATGGAAACCCTTCCACTGCACCTTGCAATGACTGATCTGGTAGTGCCAGCAACCCTCCAAAAAACCAACAGGGAACCAATGGTCGGTGTTCTCGCTCCATAAACTCGAGCCAGAGGTTGGTTGTAGGCCTCAAGGAGCCCCTGTTCCGAGAAAGATGTGGGCAGGGGGTATGCTTGGAGGATTATACATCCTTGATAAGAAACCTCCCAACGCCTCCAGCCACCCATTGAAAGTATTTAAAGAAAGAAACACATGTGACATGGAACGTGCAACTCAGTGCAATTTTTCACAAGCATTTTCAATGTACTACTCAGCTGTTTATAAGAAGTGTTGCAAAATAACACCGATTTGCAATTTAAAACAGCGTAGTTTATGCAATCTGGCAACGTGTCCATTATCTTTCCAGATGACATCCCTGCACAGATCAGACATGAAGGGGCAGGAGCACTGGAAAACTGTGATCAGTGTTAATAGATATAGCCAAGAGCTACTGTTACTGAACGAAAGCACAATGAATACCTACTCAAACACTGTTGAAGGACTCCTCTTATTGTCTGAACTGTGACCTCTGAGCATCATTTTCCTCTTCTTGTGCCGTAACCATGCCAACAGCATACAGTACTTTTTATCTTCTGTCATCATCCTTTCATATTCTATCCTGCTGTTTTCCTCCCATTGGAAGTGACACTAAAGAGCCAGAGTCTAATGCTGCTACTGGTGAATTGGTGAACTTTGGCTAGCACAGGTTTTGGCATCTGGCATTTGAGTTCTGTGGGAGATTGACTACCATGAGTAACAGCCTAATTAAGCCCTATTCGTAACATGATGCCTCCGAGTGCAACAGAGCCATATAAATATATCATGCTCTGACAATCAAAAGCCACTCTGCCTCCCTTATTCAATCATATAAGATAGTTACCCCCAGTTGAGCGGGTATGGCAACAAGGGTACCTCCAGGATACCAAGCATCAGATTTTGTATCCAGAGTATTTGTAGGACATTAGTCATTTCCAGGAATCCATACTGACAAGGTCACAAGCTCAGAACACAAAAATACTCTTTCCTAATACATCTGTACTTACCTGTAACCTATACAACACTACTTACCTTGGCAGGAGATAAACTGCTATTTGTATAACATGTGTGTATCTTTGTGTGGGCATTTGAATGTTATAACTGTATTATACTCCATCTTAACCATTTCCCTTTTAAGATCTGCCTCTGGCTGCTCAGACAAGTTTACCACCAGGTGTTTCAGGAAAAAACATCTTGCCTAGCTGACCGCTGTTGTTTCTCCTGCCCTAAAAACAGTAAAGAAAGAAACCTTCTTAACAGTAATTTTTTGGTCCTTTATTTCCTTTCCTCCTAGCCTGCTACCGAAGAGTACAAGCAAACAAACCGAAACTGTTACCGCAACCAAGCAAGATATCTTGTACTTGTGTTCCTCCCTTACCCTCCACATAGCAATATGCAACCCAACTCACTGGCCCCCTCACCTCGTCACCCCCAAATCCACACTGTAAAACGTGTATGTTTAAATTAAAGTGGTAGTATTGATTGCAATATATAAGTTATTCGAGAGTTCTCAGATGGAGAGTTCTCAATGTAGAGGATGGATGAGGAGAGGGAGGATGGTCAGAAGATAGGATCAGAGCATTTGACATGTGTATGGATCAGTTGGTTGTGAAAGAAGGTCAGGGAGTGGTTAGAGAGTACCATTGTATCGTTAAGTTGATGGATAGTGGATTTGCTGGAAGGTAAAAGACTCCCAGAATGGTAGTAGGGTTCTCAGCATGAATCGATTGGAAAAGCAGGTACAGGCCAGGGAAGAATGAGTTCAGGAAGCTGGGGAGCATTACGATAAGCAGGATAGTGAGGGGTGATTGCAAGCAATTGTGTAGCAGTGCATTCAAAGGTGCACTGGTGGAAGTAGGGTGGACAATGGGGCCGAAAGGTTAGCCTTGTTGATGTTCAAATCAACCCCTCTGCCTCAACGTTCAGGTCATGCAGATTGGGAAAAGGGAAGAGTACCTGTATGAAGGGCAGTGTGTGTGACAGTGTTTTGAGGGGTTGTTCTTGTCTCAGTAATGCTAGCGGGGCTCTGAGAGTCAAAGTGTTCATTTGGAAAGGAAGTCTAGTTTCCCAGGGATTTGGCATTCCACAGCGTAAGTGCCAGGGTCGTAGACTGGGAGCAGAGGGAAGAAGGGGTGTAAGAGGTTCTGAAGGGAAGGTGAGGCGGGTACATAAGGTGAGTGACAACCAGCATGTCTTTTGTAGGTTGTATACTATGCATGGATTGGCAGAAGGGGAGGGTCATGTTAGAATGAGTATGGAATAGTAGAGTTACGGTGTGAATATAAATGGTGGGATAGTGAGTTGGGGGAGTTGGTTTGTGATGTTGTGTGTTCAAAAGGCAGTTTCACAGAGGCCACAAATATCAAACACTGATAAAGGAAAATGAACCAAATTTCACATACAAAGGACCACTATTGACCCAGAGTTGTACAGGGCCATTCATTAACCGAATGCAGTTAGTTAAACATGGCCACTCACAACCAGAAAGCATTTACATAGGACATCATGCAACCAGAATTAAGTTACCCAGGACTCAATCAACTAGAAAGCAGCTATACTGGTCCACTAAGGCTTGTATTCACGTATTTGCTTATGTATTTCTATACAGGAGGAACAATGCTTCTTTGATCACAAAAGAACGTACAATAGATAGGAAATCAGATTTAATGAGAAGCAGTGTGCTTCTTACAATGGGGTGAGTTTGAGGAACATTCTGACCAGATTGTTGTGGGGACTAAATGGAACAGTCACCAGGGACAATACATAAGTGGACATTCACAGATTAAGGACAACCAACATTGGGCAATAGAGCAGGCAGGCTGTACTGCCAGCTGTGCTCGGGGTGTTACCGTGATGGGTGAAGTGCTAGATTGGAGGCAGAGGAAGTGTGGGACAGAGGCAGGTTAGAGATGAGGGAACATTGTTAGCTAACAGGCAGATGAGAGGTGCATTAAAAGGGTAACTCAGAGGGGAGGCTCTTAGTTTGGTTTTGCACACATTCATGTGGACTTTTTCTCAGACAACCAGGTGAAGAGATTTCCATGCAAGTGGAGAAAGAAGAGAGAATGAGCGTTAGTGAGAGGAAGCACAGAAATGGTGAGGAGCCACAAGGGTAGTCAATGAGACAGAGTGAAGATTACAAGAAGGCTTGTAGAGTTGTATAGAGGAGGATAGATACAGTGGTGCCTTATGATGACATATTTTTTAACCAGGAGAAGACTTTAAAATCTGGCTTTGTTTTGCTTCGCCAGCCATTCAGCCTGGTGAAGGTATGGGGAAGTAGGTGTGAAGTGAGGGAGTTCAAAGAGAGTTCTGGCTGCAAAGTTAATGATCTTGTCGAAAGAACAGAAAGCATACTTGGGGAGACCAATGAGGATGCTGGCACAGCAGTTCAGTTTAGAGAAGACAAATGTGGTTAACAGATGCTTGATAGTGTTAAAAGGAAGGAGGTGCTCGATTTTCTTTATATTTAGGAGGTTGATGGAGACCTTTTTGGCAGGGACGAAGAACACCTCTGTCTTGATAGAGTTTAACATCAAAGCGTGCAAAGCCATCCAATATTTAATGACAGAGAGACAGTTTGAGTTTTTGATACATAGATCAGAGGAGAGTTCAGGAAAAGAGAAGAAGGTTTGGGCATTGTCTGTGAAGTGTAAATACGAGGACCCATAGGAGGAGACTAGTGCCCAAAGATCACTGAGTTCTAAATTTATTTTTCACCAGTCATATTTCTGATGTTTTATTTTTCTCCCCCCAAGCCCTCCATTCCCCTATTAATGTAATTCTAGTCCTGACCCTGCACACCTTCTTTAGCCTTCCCCACAGCCCCCTATGATTATTGATGGGTTTTTTCAAGGGTGGGTGGGGATTCAGCAAAAAAAAGAATTGAAAAAGTGACTGCTGAAAAATGAACGTTGTACCAATCAGAGATGTTGAGTGTAAAGAGGAGCAGATCCAAGACAGAGCCTTGTGGAATACTAACAGTTAGTGAGTGAGTTGAGAGGGGGTCTTGCTCCAAGAGACACGAGACAGAGGCAGAGAATTGGTGAGGTGCAAGGTAAGATTCAATCCAGGCAAGGGCTCGATCATGAATCCCAAGAAGAAATAGGGTATTAAGGAAAGCTTTGTGATCAACATTGTCAAAGGCAGAAGGCAGGCCAAGGAGAATTGGGTTAGAGAATAGACTGGAGTGCTTAGCAGAGGCGATGAAGTTGGACACATTAATGAGAGCAGTTCCCATGTAGTGACAGGAGCAGAATACCTGCTTGTAGGGGGTCTTGAAGGTTGTGAATGCCTAAGAAATTGGTAAGATGGTTGAACACAACCCTTTCAAGAACTTTAGCGGAAGGAGAGACACAATGTGGAAGTTAGCTGGTAGATATGGGTCAGCCCCTTCCTTTTTTAGGAAAGGGATGGCCCTGGCTGTTTTGAAAACAGAGGGAAAGCAAACAAAGTCTATGGACAGGTTGAAGAGAACAGATAGGTGGGAGGTCACTGAAGGGGAAATAGGATTTATGAGTTGAGGAGCAAGAGGGTCTGGTAGGGCACAAGAGTGGTTAGCCATCATCAGTAGCGATATTACTTCATCAGTATTAGTGTCACTAAAGTGGGAGGCAGAGGAGGATGGTAGAGTAGGTAGATTGAATAATGTAAGAGGGAGGAGTGTGGGGAAGGTTAGGAGAGAGTGTCTAATTTTGGAAATTTTGCAGAGAAGTATTCAGCTAGGTGATAAACTGTGAGAGTGGAGACGATAGTCATAGACTTAGGAGGAGTGAGAAGTGAGTTTAGGATACCCTGTAGCCGATGAGGATGGTTGGAGTGCGAGTCAGAGGGTTAGGTAGAATCCCCTTTTGACTCTATCAAGAGTGGACTTTGGAGAGTTCAGAGCGGAGAGGTAGAGTTGCAGGTCCTCATGTGAGTGGAAGTTAATTCGAATGGTAGTGATTCTCACATGCGCTAACCTATGAGTTCAAGAAAGCGTATAGTTTTCAGGTGAGTCAATGTTGAAATAACAAGCTGACACTGAGTTGAATTGTTAGAATGTTTGTGCTCTTATTTCTATTTATTCTGGATTAGATGGTGTTGCTTCACACCAAGGTCACTCAAATTGGTAAATTACAGTTTTCTCTATAATGCATGTTTATAAAACTCAACACGTGTTTCCCCATTCTTGTTTTAAATTGTTAATCAGGAGAGAAAGGTAACTGAAACAACAAAACAAATTAAAAATTTAAAGAACTCCAATTATCTAAGATTCAATAGTACAAGCTTTAATTGCCTAACATGTTGGCACTTTGTTAATTAAACAAAACTTTTTAAGATCATAACAAAAACGTTGATTTCAATGCTTAAAATTAATTTACATTGTTTACAGACAAAACAAAAAAGGTTAATGAAAAATATAACTCACCCTCACAATATCAATGATAATAAGCAATATTGAATATGTTCGTCATGATTAGAAACTGGGTCCCTGTTGTGTAAGGTTCTTAATTGTTTCAAAGTAAGTTCACAAGCTGTTAAGCTAAGAGCTGGTGCCCAGGGAGATGGAGGAAAAGAAAGGTGGGAAAATAGTGTTTAAGTTTTAGTTGACTGGTAATATAAGTTTAATTTAGAAGCACTAAAGGTTGCCTATGCTATAAATTGAAAATAGCAAGAGAAATTAGAGTTAGTTGTCTTACCTTTATTATGTATTAAAAAAAGGCCTTGATAAGCCTTGGTGTCCTGTGGATTCCAGTCAGAGGCACAGGTAAAGAATGTTTATTCACGCTATTTATAGCGTCAAAAGACACAAAATGCACAATGATGTCATGCGCTACATGCGTGTGCGTCATGACGTCATCGTGTGCATTCCACTGCCATTTTGGAACGGGACTCAAACTATATGATTGTTAATCGCGGTTCTAAAGTGAAGTTAAAGAATGTGAGAAAAAACAACTCAAAATTAATATAATATGAATTTCATTGACTGTGATACTGTTATTTAAACAACGTGTTCAATTAAGTCATTTTAATGGAAAATAAAAAGAGAAAACAAAGAAGAAAATAAAAAGAAAGGAGAAAAGAAAGGTCCACACTTGTATTATGAAAAGGAAGTATGATTATGAAGAACCCATCCCTGTTCATAACTTAAGATTCAAAAAAGGAAACATGTTAGTCTGGTAATACAAGTTAAGATCATACTTTCGGCTTAGCATTATTTGTGCAAGGATTATTATAACCAAGTGTACATCTCTGTATCATGTTTTAATCCAGAGATGCAAGTGCCCATGGAGCAGATCAATTTGGATTCCTTTTGTTGAAGGATACATTCTTTGTTTCCTCCTCTTGGTGGTTGTTTCATTTTTTCTAAGCCATATACTTTAAAGTCCTCAGTTTTGAAGTTCTGCTGTTCTGTAATAACATGTAATGTTAAAGGATATCAGAGGTCCTAATTTCGAATTGCTCTGATATGTTAAATAATTCTCGTCTTCAGCATTCTAATCGTGCTTCTAATGTACGTTTTTCCACATTTACATATTATCCCGTATGCTACGTATTTAGAATTGCAGGTGATAACCTGATTAATACGTTTTGTTTTTCCATTGGGTAGTAAAAAGTCTTTTTTGCCATGATGTATATATGGGCAGAGTTTACATATTCCAAATATGGGGAATTTGTTGTAGATTTCGCTTGAATATTGATCTGAGATGGGTCTTAGAAAGCTGGGACCAATTTGAATCCCAATAGTTGGTGCACGTCGATAGCAAATACTGAAATGGTTCTCCAGATATTTATTTAAACTGGGATCAGTTAGAAGGATGTTTTGATTGCTTCCATACTATATGTTTCTATGAATTTTTGAGAGGTTCCTGTGTTGGTTCTTTTCGGTTAATCAGTCAAAAGGTAGTCTCTGGGTATTGGTTTTGCTTTTCGTATTGCTTTTTTAACAGTCTTTGGGCCTCATTACACGGTAGGCGGTAAGGGTTTACTGGTACCGGTATTTTACTGGTACCGGTAAATCCTTACCGCCTTACTACGAGGTCCCTTTGCGGGTTGGGGAATTTAACTCCTGCTTTTTGCAGGCGTTAAAAACCAACCCGCAAAGGGACCCAGGGAGCTAATTACGGTACCGCAATTTGCGGTGCCGTAATTAGTGCCTTCCCCTTTCCCATTATGCCCTATGGGGCAAAAATGGGAATGGGGAAGGGCAATGGTGGAAGGGGGAATTACCGCCCCGCCAACCTTGGAATGGGGCGGTAATTCCCCTTTCCACCAAGGCGGTGCCGGTATTTTACCGCCATGAACCATGGCGCTAATAGCACCATGGTTCTCCGCCTACCATGTAATGAGGTCCTTTAACTTATATCCTCTTTGGTGAAATTTGGTCTCAAGTTTAGTTAAGTTTTCTTGATAGATAGTAGATGTACTGCAGTTTCTCTTGATCTTTAAAATTTCACCATATGGAATGTTGTTTATGATATGTCTTGGATGACGAGATGTAGCATAGAGGAGACTATTTCCTGCTGATAATTTGGTCTAGAGCTTGGATTGAATCTGCACATTTTCCACAAATAATTCAAGATCTAAAATTTCAATGCTTTCAGAGTTTACTTGTTTAGTGAAGGAAAAGTTGTATTCATTCTGATTTAGATGACAGATGAATAGGTCCAGCAGTTTGGTGTCTCCCTCCCAGATGATTAGAATGTCATTGATGAATCGACCCCAGAATTTGACATTGTTTGAGAATAGTATGTGATTCCAGGCATGTTTTAATTCAAAGAACCCCATAAAGAGGTTTGCGTAGCTGGGGGCAAACTTGGACCCATACCATACCATAGCCGTCTGTAGATGTTATTATCAAAGCAAAATATGTTATTCCTTAACGAAAAGTTAAGCATGGAAAGAATCTTTTCATTCTGCTGTTTGTAAGAAACCGATCTTGTTTTAAAAAAATATTCTGTGCTTTTTAAACCTTTTTTGTGTTGAATGCTCGTATATAACGAGACAACGTCAAGAGTAACAAAAAGGTAATTTGGATCCCATGGTATTTGATTTAGTTGATGAATTATATGTTTAGCATCTTTTACGGATGAGGCTAGACCTGATGCAAGTGGCTGTAGGTGTGCGTCGATGTATTGTGATATGTTCTCAGTAATAGATCCTATACCATTAATGATGGGTCGAAAAGATGGTAATCCTGAATAATATTCATGCACGTTTGGCAAAAAGTTAATTGTGGACATTGTTGAGTCTTTGGCTAGCAGGCAGCAGTATTCATTTTCTGTTAAGAGATCCTGATCAAACCAGATTTTGATGTTGTGATTCCACTCTTTTTCTAGATTAGGTAAAGGGTTCATTTATAATTTTTCATAACAGTCGTGATTGTTTCAATGTAGATGGCCTGCCTTGACACATTCAGATCTGTTGAGAAGGATTATTTTGCCTCCTTTGTCATGTGAGTGGGTATGCCTCCATTTGCGCAGCAGCCGTTGCATGCCTGAGCGCAGAGATTTTATGAATGGGATGACCCAGGGTTGAGGATGCTGAGACTTAGGGGTATAAGTAAGCAATGGGAAGTGAGAGGAGAATGAGTTATAGAATAGGGATTGGATGCTGGAGAAGGCAGTGTTGGTGGAAGTGGCATCACGTGAAGGAGGAGAGTGAGAACTGTAGGTCAGGGGAGTTGCTAGGTCTGGAAAAGACCCGGGGCTACGCTAATGTCAAAACTGTTGGGACTGGGAGCTAGCTAGCCTTTTGGTTGTAGCTTCTGAGATTCTATCTGGGGCTACAACCAAAAGACCAGGGGCTATAGCCCCCTTAACCCCCCCTAGCAACGCATCTGGGTCAGAGAGCAAGAGGGGAATGGCAGAAGGTTTACATTTCCTTTTAGTAATAGGTGAAGCAAGTGGAGAGGAAGGGTCAGAGGGTAGAAAGGAGATGGTGGTGGAATCAATTGAGTGATCAGATATGGATGGTGTGACAGTTGTATTAGTGCCTGAGAGAGGTTTTGATAACTATTTGATACAAAGAGTTACCCACTGTGTGAGTAGGTAGGTTATGTATTAAGTAGAGAGAGTGGTCACTAAGAAAAGACTGAAGTTCAGATTTCTGAGAAGTGGTTGGAGAGGATAGGTTAAAGCCACCTAAAAGAATGAGGTGATGTTTAGTGGAAGGAGAATCAAGAAGTTGCCTGAGATAATCAATGAATGGTCCAGTGGGTCCCACAGGGCAATCAATGGAGATGATGTGAACTGAGTGAGGCAGAGAATTAGTAGAGATGGTGAATTCAAATAAGGTAGGAGAGGACATGGCATTAGCAATTTTTGAGAAATGGAGGTGGAAAGAGAATAGGTATCCAACGCCTCCACCTCTGCCAGTCATTCAAAGAGAATGAACCAAGGATAGTTTGGAGTCATGTAGGGGCGCCACAGTGGCAATGCAGAAGGAGAAATCTAGGTTTCAGTGATAGCAAGAAGATCTAAGGGAAGAGAGCTTGAGTGAAAGTATTCAGTGATAAAGGACGTTTTGTTGCATACTGACTGAGCATTCCAGAGTGCAATGTTCAGTTGATGAGCTAAGGAAGAGTAAAGAGGTTGAGTCTCAGAAGAGAGGTGAGGTGGTTGGGTGTTAGGCGAGGTATGGTTAACTAATCAGCTTTGTTTGTTGGAAGGAGGTGGAAGAGAGATGGAGTATTAGGAGTTTTGTTTTGTTTTAGCATAGGGATAGCAAAGGGGGAAGTTGTAGCGTGATTGGAGAAAGCATAGAGAGAGGTGAGTAGGAGGAGTAACAGGAGGAGCAGGAGTGAATCCATTATAGGTGAGTAGCATAGTGTGGAGAGACAGTACAGTAAATAGGAATCTTGGGGTACTCACAGGTGCAACAGGGAGAAAGGCAAAAGCAAAGGCTTATAGGCTAAGAGGCAAAGAGGCTGGCCAACAGCTGGTCTTCACCCTTCACTGTTCTGCCCTTAACTGGGACGCCCCTGGCTAGACACTTCTAGCGAGTTCAGAAGGGAGGATGTGTGCTATTGTCAACTGATCACCTAGTCCATCAGTGGTTGGTCTCTCTAATATTGTGTGTGGTGTTGCTTGGATGAGGAGATTTCTTCCCAATTGATGTTCCCAGCGGAGCCTCTTATGGCCTTCGGCTATGGATATGGTTGATCCAATATAGAAGCAGACAGTAATGCCACTGATTCAAGATGGCCACAGTATCACGAACCCAATCCCCACGGGAGTGGGATTAATGGATCTCCTACAATAGGGAGACTTTTCTCTTGAGAGTGCAGCTGGTGGAAACAGTGAAAACAAACCCGGCCAGAGGACACTCGAACAGACTGTAAAAAAAGGAATACAACAATTAGCTGGTATCTGCACGTCCCAACTCAGCAATGTCCCAGATCTTGTATTCCCTCCCAAAACAACCAGTCCTACCTGTAGTGCACAAGATGATCGTTGGAAACCTATGCAACAGAGACCTCTTACCAAAGCTTGTAAAGTCCATAGACCAGAAAACCGACCAACGCCAGTTGCCAATGTCGAGATTGTCCAGGAAGTCCAGGATAAAACACTAACCCGAACGGCACGAGGGCGCAGTCCCAACAAATCCAGGGGACACAGTGGACCAAACCCGAATGGCACGAGGATGCTCTAAAACAGATAGCGATCCAATAAGTAAGTCCAAAATCCGGGCAGGTATCTGGGAGAAGAAAAAAGGTGATGCATGACAGAAGTCCCACCACAGCAGGTATAACAACAAATCCAAAGGGCAATCCAGTTCGCAGTCCGAAAAAAAGGCAGGTCCAGTAATCAGGTTGACAAGTTCAAGCAAACAGAGCAGAGTAGACCAAAGGGTAGAAGAGTCCAAGAAACTGAAGCGAGAGGTCGGTAAACGTTGAAACAATCACTCAGAAAAGAAGTACAATGAAAGGCTAATGAACGCGATACGGTCTTGAAGCACCTGAGCCATCGCGCAATGCGGTTTTACACAGCAAAAGATGTGCACTGAGTTTCCTGACGGCAACGGCATGCAGAGCGTACAGTTGTCACATGACATGAGTTTGAACCCGTGGTGTTCATGGGAACTGTATGCCTTAATCGGGTTTTACGGACTACTCGCTTTCTGAGCTTTCACGGCAGTCGTCACTCTCGCCATAGGATGGACCGCCGACAACGGTAGGTCAGAGTCCTGACACACCCGAAGTGATGTCACACTCCAAGATGGACACTGGAAGTGATGTCCCAATCCAAGATGGCCACTGGTAGTCAGGTTCCAGAAAGAAAGTGAAGCCAGAAACAAGAAGGGATGACACACACTCTTGTCACCTGATCGCCTAGTTCATCAGTGGTTGGTCTTTCTGCTATTGTCGTTTTGCTGGGATGAGGAGATTTCATCCTGATTGGTGTTCCCAGGGGAGCCTCCTGTGGCCTTGAGCTGGAGATGGGGTTGATCGAAGAATGCTGTTACATAGGGCCACTGTTTAACAGAATGCAGTCTAAATAACTGAGCAAACTAATGCACTTTCAGTACATTAAAGATCACCTTTTGTGGAATCCAAAACGCTGATCTTTCCCTAGGAGCTCTAATGAGGGTTCCCACCAAGTCTGCAGACTAAACTAATGACTGGATTCATTTTGAACTCACAAGTGTACCTACATGTTTAGTATGTGATCGAGTTCTTAAAATCATGCTGTTTATATTGTCCAAAGAACCTGCATTAGGCATCTCTTTCAGCAATGCTTTGCCCCCATGGTAGCGGGAATGCTAGCTGTGTACAACCTTTTATGATGCTGTTTCTCATTACACCACTGGATTGTTCCTTGCCATTGAATAATGGTGCCCAAGCACCCATGCCTTCATGTGCTGGCTGCAGGGGCTGCTCCAAAATGCAGCTGATAAAAAAGAAATTGGACGAAATCTCCCACAACCAAATGTGTTCGAGTTAATCACCCCAAACGGGTCATAACGTCATAAGGATCTGCAAATGTACAGTAGGCACAGAATGTGGATGGTGTCAGCTTACTTATGCCTGTGTTAGAGCCAGGATTTGGTTGAGCAATTCTGTATACTGTACTGTATTTTGCGCTTAATAAACAATATATTTCTAGGCAACTATGCTGAACTGTAGTAATGCCCACGTCCCATTGACATTTAGATCCATACTAGAATGCAGATAACAAGTCTATTGCTTTGCTCCCAAAAGATTGTTTGGTGAAGTGATCATCATTAAGTAGTTGGCAGGCTGGGGAGGGAGACCTTTTAAAAGGGTCAGCGTATCCACCTGTGCTGGGGTGGGATATGATATGGTAATGCATGGTGCGGGAATGCATGTGTTGAGAAGGAGGTAGAGGGGGTTGGCAGGACACTTGGGGGAATCCAGGGGGGAGAGGAGAGGTGTAAGTGAGCGTAACAGGAGTCCCCCTTTCTAAATGATAACTGAGAGCAGGGAGAATGATGGGGCGCTCGGGAAGAGAAGGGCCATGCAATAAAGATTACATTCAATTGTAAGTCGTCCCAGCAAAGAAAAGTGAGAACGATAACTGAATGCTCACGTGCAAAGGATCACAATCAAAATTGGTCTTGGTTGGCTTCAGTGTTGGTGAAAGACTCAAAAACGTAACAGCCAAAGGTCCTTCATAGAGTACCTTTAACAATGGGATCGTGGAACACAAGAGGCTTTACACACTTGTTCAACAACAACGCTATGACATTCCAAAACTTGGACATTTGCTGTTTTCAAGAGACTTGGTTGGACTCAGTCCCCTTGTGTGATGGGTGTGATGTTTTTTGTAATCTAGCCAAAAAAGGGATGACAGGTAGAACGTCATCTGGCCTAATGACTCTGATTAAACAAGGCAGGGTATTACAGTCTTGAAGGTAACTCATCCGAATCCCTTTATACAAAGGGTCCTGCTAAAATGGAACTCCTCTTCAATTGAAAACCGAAAGGATGTCTCAATATTCAATCTTTATTGGAACCCACATGGCATCTCTGAAGAGGAATTTGTAAACACAGTTATGTCACTAAATAATGGAGTATATATGGAAATGAACTTGTCATTAATTTTACTCTGTGGTGACTTAAACATAAAGTGTATTGGTGATGGTGGCAAGGTCATCCCCATAAGAGATCTATCCAGAAGAGTGAAAGTCTGGACAACTGAATTGTTAGAGAGAAATATTTTATAGTAAATGGTCAGGTCAATGGGGATATTCCGGCCAGGCCTTCATGGAAAAGGGAAATGCAGTTATCTAATTTTCATTATTTCTTTGTGTCAAAGGAATTGTTGAATTATGTTGAGTCCTTGATGGTGAAATCTATGACTGAAAGTGATCATCATCTCCTCGTTTTGAAATGGAAGATGCAAGTTGTAGATCCTCTGAAGGCGAACCCTAGGCCCCTACATGTACATCTAAAAGGGAACCATCTATATATTCCACCAAATAAGGCCCCTCATGAAGTGTCAAAATATAGACAAGCACTGGAACTCGACAATCAGGGTGTGCAATACTTCCCCTTACTGTCAGAATTTCGGCATTGGCCCTAGATCAGACAGCTCTAATAAATCTGAGAGACTTCATTTCTATGATGAGGATCTAGTGGCTGCAAGGAAACAATTTAGAGCAGACCTCAGGAAGATAGACCGTCTGAAGGATCCAAACAGAACAGCCCTTAAAAAAAAAGGAAACGAAAATATAGAAATTGGCTTTTGGTGACAAAAGCAATGCACCTCCAAAACGATGCCAAAAACATGCTCAAAATTATATCCAAACAAAAGTCACGGAATCTCTGGTCTCTTCTAAATGATAATACATTGAACCAACAATTGTGCCTTCTTGCAGCAGTAACTGAGGACAAGTGTATCTCCCACTTTTCTCAGTTATTTGCTCCAATGAAAGAAGAAAGTCTCCATAATATTTATCCTATGGATGATCGTTGGGAAATTGAGTTTGATACATTGGACATCCTGATCTTAATAACAAATCTAAAACCATCTCGAGCCACAGGGCCGGATGGATTGCTTAACAGCCTAATTAAAGAAAATATAGATGCTTGGGCTGAGTTCTGTTCGGTTCTATGCTCTCAGATATTAGACCAAAGGTCAATTCCGCTATCTTGGAAGTCCGCCCTGACTTTCCAAATTTTCAAGAAGGGCAATAGAGAGGACCTTCAAAACTATACACCCATCGCCCTTCTTGATAGTTTGGGGAAATGGTTTGTCTCGCTTCTATTAAGAAAATTAAACAAATGGGCTGTACTAGTGGGTCGATTGGACCCTAGGCAAACAGGGTTTGTTAAAGGTGTTGGAACCTCCCTCCACTTAATGATTCTGTACGAATTAAAAATCAGAGCATTAAATAATAAAACCAAGCTGTATATTGCATGCATAGATCTTGAACACGCATTTTACAGCACAAATTGGGACAAACTCTGGGCAAAATTAAAAACCTGGGACTGCACTCCCAAGACCTACTTATGGCCATCAGAGAGTTATAAACTGGCACGGATATTCAGGTGAGGTTAACGAGGGATGGGGACCTTTCTGAGAAAATTCCAATATAAAGAGGGTTAAAACAATGCTACCCGCTGGCCCCAATCCTATTTAATCTGTACATCTCAGATATGTTGATGATCCAACTAAATGTGAGGTCATTTCCACCTAAAATCTATGGACAAAAGAATGCGGATGATCTGGTCATTATTGACCATAGTCCAATTGCACTAAAAATAACTCTAAATCAACTAATTGAATATCTTAAAAACAATGATCTGCACATTAATATCGAAAAACAAAGATCATGATTTGGCCTTGAGAGAAAAACAAGGAAACACTCAAATTCAGATGGATGCTAGAGAACAAATCCATAGAATGTGTCATGGAAATGACCTACCTGGGAATTCCACTTAATCTGAGCTCTGTAGAAAAGCAATGGATGACAACCTTAAGAATTTAATGTAAAAGATTGGCAACACAGGCTCTTATGATACACAGGAGATATGGGAAAGGTTCATTGATTCCAACTCTCACCTTCTACAAACAGAAGGAGGTCTCAATTCGGATATATGGGGCAGAGACTGCCATAATCTTACCCATGCACTTCTAGGAGGTTTTAGTGTGCCAATTTTGGAAGCAGGTATTGAATCTCCCAAATTCCCGCCCAATGGTAGCCATCAGATATGAACTGGGGCTACAATCCATCCCTTCGATGATTGGATGGAGAGCCTTAGCGCTTTATAGTAAAACCGTTGAAACAGATGCCCGCTTCCCTTTCAAGATCATGAACAACGAAGGCAGGAAGGAGGTTGGCAGAGTATTAGACTCATGGAAAACTAACTGTGAGGTAGTATTGGATTCCCTTGATCAAACGAAGTCTACCCAATTAGAAACACCTGTTAAAAAGGATCCGGGAGCAAGACTGTATCAGCACACAAGAGCAAAGGCTAATATACAAACTTTCATGGAGTATAATGTGGGAACAGAGACCTATTAATCAACTCCCTGCATATCTTAATAAATCCCCTTTGCCTTATTACAGTGATGAATTCATGAGGATAAGGCTAAACAATTACCTACGCGGGAAGTCTAGGCATCAAGAAGGCAAATAAAGAAAAAGGATGGTTCTGCAGATCTTGTCGTGATCCTGAGATTGTTGAATCTGTTAAGAATTTTATATTGGAATGTTCTGGGTTATCAGAGTTAAGAATGATGCATATGAAAGATGTTATGCTGGACTTCAAATCACTGTCCTTGGAGAACTGGTGGCACATGTTTATAATTGGAGAAAAAATTCCCATGATGTTGGCCGTATTGCAATTTGTGAAAACAGCTTTGGAATTGGAAGAGGATGCTGTTTAAATAATGTTAAAGTTTGATTGGGTTAAAACTGTCAAACCATACATTTGGAAGTTTGGAAGGGTAGGATGTGTGGAGGTTTGATGGTTACCAAATTTGTGTTTTTATTTCATTCTTTTGGCTGTAGTGATGAATTGATTTGATGAATGTTGTGATGATTTTTATGAAAGGTTTGTTATAAGGTTTGTTATAGTCACCTGTCTGTTTCCATTTCCTTCCCACTCTCGCCCTCCCTTCCTTATCTATATCTTAGCTCTTGCACTATCTGAAATGTCGTCAGGCCGAGTACGATAGTTAATTTCACATCCTTACTGTTCATGGCCTGTAAGAATGTCATTGTATTTTCCCTTGTTCCCTCCCTTCCCTTAAAGTGCTTTGAAACACATTCTGTATAGGCGCTATATAAATAAACTATCATATTATATCATAAACTAAATAAAAAAATAAATAAAAAAATAAAAAACTACAGATGAATCCTAAGAAGAGGTGTGTTCTGAATATGATCTGAATATGACTATCAAAATAAGACTTAAGAATTTAGAAAAGATGGGATTCCTTTGAAGAGGTTTCTGTTCAATCATGTTTGGGGAGGACTGTAATAAAGTATTTGGGAGTGTGTTAACGGTTTCAAAACTGTGTAAAAGTTGTGAACTGCTGCAGTATTTTGTATTAGTTTGGTCCTGAACACGATCTAACCACTTCCTGAGCTTTGTACAATGAACTTGGTTTATGTACAACCAAAGGACTCAAGTCTTAAGTGGTGGGCCTGTTTGGGTTGAGGTGATTAAAGGCCCATCTACACCCATGAAGACCAGTATAAGCGCAAGGGAAAGGGTGAAGGGTGAAGGGAAGGCATGCCAGGATGTCAGGAATATGACATGGGCAGGTATAAACAGAGCAAGCATACAAAGGCAGCACAGTGGTAAATAGGAGGGCCTAGATGGATAGGATCACCAGGCTGGTGGGTCATAGTAAGTGCAATCAGCTCACCCGAGTCCAATAAGTCAAGGAGGTCCGCCTACTCAGAGTCTTCACACATGGACAGGGGACCACTCGCCATTAAAGTGCAGGGTAGATTGAGTGCTGCGTCTAGACAGGTTGTTGGAGTAGAACTCGTTTTTATGTGAAATTCTCTCCATTTGTGAGTCTCCCAGCACTTTTTGCTGGACTCTGTTTTTTAATCTAAGTCTGCTGAGTGAGTGGGACCCTTTTTCCAAACTTACACTTATTTATTTTTATTTATTGCATTTGTAAAGCGTGAAACATAAGCCTGAGGGCATAAAGGCACTGAAGGGACAGACAACAATAAACATAAAAGGAGGACTAGATTCAGAGACAGTATCAGAGACAGTGGGAGTTAGCAGAATAGGATACTTTTCAGTTCTCGTTTACAACATGAGGATGATGCACACATGCTCTCAAATCATGGGGGAGAGCATTCCACAGTCTTGGGGCTGCGTGTGGGTAGAACACAAGTACCACACATGCAAGTTTGATCTGTGGTGTTGATAGAAGGAAGGTGTTATTAGATCGTAGTGTTCTACGAGCTGGTAACCAAGAAATGCCATTGACAGGTACTTGGGCCCTTGCCTAAACAGGCATCAATGTGTAACGCAGTGGACGCGAAACAGAATCCTGCTGCTCACTGGAAGTCAATGCAGGGCTCTTCTAGCTGTTGAAACATGGTCTCTTCTTTGCAGCCCTTCCACTACACGTACAGCATTATTTTGGATGACCAGGAGCAGGGAGAGCTCTCCCTTAGTGATGCCCAGCAGGAGACTACCACAATAGTCCAACTTGGCCCCTCTAACAGCTAGAGCAATAGTGGCACAATTGGTATCATTAAGAAAGGGACAAAGCTGGGCCAGCAATGTCAGGTGGTAAAATGTGTTGGAGACCAGGTTGTTAACGTGTGCTTTCATGGAAAGATCTTGGTACAGAGTTACTCCTAGAGTTTTAACTTTGTACTGGGTCTTAATGGTGCAGCCTGCAATATTAAATTGCTGGTATTTTGGACTTAGCTTGCACAGTTGTGGTGTTGCCCCCACGAGCATGCGTTCAGTTTTGGAGACATTCAGCGCAAAGGTTTGAATCAGACCGTAGGTGCGATCGACAGTATCAGAGTCCGAGTCATAGTCCCCAGAGAGCGGAACAAGGCACTGTGCGTCATCAGTGAAATTTGAATAAATTACACCAGCTGCATCCAGCTGATTGAATAATGGGAGTGAAAAGATGTTAAAGGGTGTCGGTGACACACAAGAGTCTTGTGGAACGCCACAAGTAGCCAGGAACTCCTCCACCCTAGCCTCCTGAAAGAAGACTCTGGCCTTCCGATCTGACAGAAATGAATTTACCGAACTTGCAGCTGCAGTAGAGAAGTATGCTGTGTCATATAACCTGTCTGTAAGTGTGGAATGATCGACTAGGTCACATGCTACAGACAGGTCCAACAGCATAAGCATGGCCGTGTTGCCCTTCCTATGATGTTAAATATGTTAGTTTTCAAGTCGAGGAGGGTTGACTCAGTGATGTGGGCCCATCGGAACCTTGATTGTTTCTGTCCTAAAATATCATGAAACTCTTCACTGTGTATTTGGGAACCATCTCTTTTGGATACTATCTTTTGGAGCTATGCTATCCTCCAACTTTATGATATCTGTAATTTTTTATTGCAGCACACAGCACATTTTTGGCAGTGATGCTGGGAAGCTCCTTCAGCTTCCCTTTGACTTTTCTGTGATAACATTCTGTTATCAGGGCAGGGGGATCCTTTTTATCCACCCTAACTTCCATTTTGTGGAATCAGCACACCCCACCTTACATGGCGTGCTGAGGGGACACAATGTATCCCAATTTCCACTTATCCTGTAACTTTGAACTTACAGTGGCAGGTTATGTAAGTGGCTGGTTGCAGTGGATATTTCTCTACCAACTTTTGTGAACTTACATTTCAGGCTGTCTTCTCAGCTGCAACAGGGAACACAGGTTGCACCATTCCCTTAAAATGGCGGCTGTACTTTTTTCTCACCATCTCTTGATTACTTTTCCTTTGGTAGGCCTTCTTCTATTTAGCTGGGTGGGGATGGTCTTGAAGAGTCTTTTGTCTTTGGCAGGTTTCTCTTGGAAAGCATGCCAAGGCTCTCTGGGTGCCTGAAAGTGTCCTGGAAGTGGGGGGCAGACCGAAACTCCCCTGGTCTTTGTTCTACAGTGTGCCTGCTTGGAACCAATTCCAACCGTGAGACTGGCTGTCCTCCTGGACAGCCAACATCCCAGATGTGCATGAGAGGCTTGTGGAATGATTAGTGGGCATAACCAGTTCTTCAACATAAAAGGTGAAGTTCTTGGAACTAAAGTCTCCACTGAAAAGGCTCAAGCATCGGTACTTTTATCTTGGACTTGCTGTGTCATTTAGTGCAGCGGGGGTGGAGGAGTGAAGTTAAGCTGTTACTTGCACCCTTCTCCAGGGCACCTGAGGTCCCTCTGCGGTGAACACCCGATTGATATTGATATTGATATTGCACATTGGGCCTAGTCTACTAACACTATTGTACTTACCTGAAATCAAAAATACTTCTTCATAGAACTTTGTTCTACCTACTACTCACCTGTTTCTTTCCTCCTGAACCTTGGTCACTAGACCTCCTGTGCTCCCTTGACTCTGTGTATAGCACCTAGTATAGGGTTGGACTTCTGAAGCCTGGTTAAGCAGGGGTTAATTTAAGTCATGAGAGTGATCTAAAATTGTACCTACCTGTTACAAGAGTTTTAACATTACTTTTATCCTAGTTCTATTTATAGTGTGCATCCTTTTATTCCATTTCCACTTAACTTGCATAACCTTAATGTATATATAATGTTATTTTTTATATATAGTGCTAGTGTGTCAGTGTGTCTTTCAAACACATTGTATGCTCTGAGTCCTGTGGGCCTTCTGTGGGGCAACTCCCAATGATCAGACCAAGAAAATACAACCCGCTAGGGAAAAAGAATCAGTGCACCCGCTTTTGAGAAAGACAAATGTTTTATTTTGTTTACAAAAGAAAAAGGCGACAGGGCATTATGAATCCACTGCCACAGAGCTCTCTGATGTCTTTCGTACACGATTCAGGTTTTAAACACACAAATCGTCACTCATGATGTAATCTATATACAGTATTAATCCCCCACCCTCATTGGCTGCCGCATATTTACATGCTAATGATTACATATATCCAAGTGTTCAATTGGTTCCGCTGTTTGTTCTCTCATCTTCACCACACGTGAGCAATGTCTGCGTCCATCATGGAATGCTGCAAAGCAATTGGTTAACATCAACTGGCGCACCCTACCTAGTATCGTAGCCATGTTACAAGCACCTGGTTATCCATATGAACTCAGAGCGACTCTTGGGGGTCAGCCTAGTCCTTGGAGACAAAACAGCCCTTTTGTCAGCCCAGACAAGTTGGCGCCCCCCGTCATGCCTTCCATGGGCGTAGGACATGGGGGGGCTGGGAGGGGACAAATCCCCCCCACAATTTTAAGTGGGAGGGATATAATAGCTTTTATACCCCCAGATTATTTGTGTCACTGTCATAAAATAGGACTGCAGCCTGCACTGCAGGCTGCAGTTGTCATGTAAGCACTGGGTTAACTGGGGCCCCCGAACCTGCTGTGGTGCGAGGGGCCCCGTCTATGTCCTGGTAGGAGCCCCTCAAACAAAAGAAATATTTTAAAAAATATATATATTTTTTTTTACAAAAAAAATGTAAAAACAGAAAAAAAGAAGTTTCTTTTTGAAGTCACTCTGCCTTCATAAAGATTTTTTTTTACAAATAATTTCTTTATGAAGGCAGAGTGACTAAAAAAAGATTCTGTTTCTTTATAAAGTCTGATGGCTTCCCCACCTCGTGACGTGGAAACCTAAAGGCTAGTGGCCTCCAAGACATGGGGCAGGGAGCCCTATGACTTCAAAAAGAAATAGGGCCTCATTACGAGGTCTGCGGTAAACTGCCGGTGTGACTGGCTGGTTGCCGCGGACCTCGTAATACCATTTCCGACACCTAGCTTCCCGGGACATTACAAGTCCTGGCAGATTGGGAAGTTAGGTGCCAGAAAATGTTAGTCCTTATGGGTTCACAGAAGTACCGGCACTGCCACTAATGGTACCTGTGCTTCTGTGATGAGTCTGGCCACTGGGGCCGCTGCTCCCGCCAGGGTCAGACCTGTCAGGCTCAGCTGTCCCAGCAGGCATACTCTGTGTGGCGGTCCGGAAACAAGGGTGCCGGAAAGCTTACCAGCACCCTTGTTTCTGGACCGCACACTTATAATGAGGCCCATAGTTTATGTTTGCAGTAACTCTGCCTTCATAACAAAATTGTTTCTGTTCCCGTTTGGACCTTTAACAGAAATAATTTCTTTATGAAGTCAGAGTGACTTCAAAAAGAAACCATTTCTTTTTGAAGTAATGGGACGCCCCTCCACCCCATGACACGGAGGCCTCTCGATCCTCTGCAGATGATGGGAACAAGCATCCTGGCTACTGCAGGGAGCTGAAGGTCTTGTTCCCTGGACCAACGGGTTAAAGGTAAGAAAATGTATTTTCTTTAAATGCGTGTGCGTGCATGTAAGTGTGTGTATATGTATTTATATAATGTAATGTGAATTATTGAGTGAGTGCATGATGCGGCCTGCATATGCCTTTGTGAGTGTATGGTGAAAGTGTGCACACTCAAATGTATGGGTGGCTGGGTGTGTGTGTGAGTGTACGGTGAAGAGGTGCACACTTAAATATGTGGGTGGCTGCCTAGGAGTGCCTGTATGGTGAAAGGGTGCACACTTAAATGTATGGGTGGTTGGGTGTGCCTGTGTGTGCGTGTATGTGTATGGTGAATGGCGTGTGTGCTTGTGTTCAGGGACTCAACAAAAACTAAATTTCGGGAAACCGCTAACCCTCCAAATGTTTGGAGAGGCGCTAACTTCACAAGCGGTGGGGGGTGGCACATTTATTTTTGTGGGGGCATCTAACTTCTTTACACATTGTAATGAGACTATTCTAATGCTGCTTCACTGTTACAAGCAGTTACCTCTCTCTCTCCTTTAAGTCTGAAAGCACCCACTTATGGACTGCTGTGAGAATGAGCGGTCTCCTGTCCCCTCTCTATCCTTCCAATCACTCCCCCGGCATGCAAGTACTAAACCCATATCATTATTTCAATGCCTAAAAACGAACAGTGAAATGTTTTATGTTAGTATTTGCTGGGCCTTTAGGAACAAACACAGGTGCCGTTTAGCATCTGTGTGCTGTTCTGTCCGGACACGGATTTGTAGGTCAGCCAGGTCGAGTCAACATAGCCCAAAATTTCAGGGGATGGGGGAAGAGGACTAAAGCCCAGTCAGATCAATGCTGTTGTGCCACTGCTTGTGTTTAATGCCACGATTACTTATTGATAATCTTCATTACTGATATCCCCATTCTTCCTCATCCCAGTACTTTGCCTCATACACAAGTACTCAGATAATTTAGCGGGACATGGAGATAATGCCTGGCTTAGTTACCTGTAATCTTCATTACTTCGAGCCCCACTCATCCTTGTCCTTGTACTTATCTATGAGGGAAAGTGCCTCATACGTCAACACTGGGACAAGGAAGAGGGACGTGGAGTTAATTCTGGGCCGATGTGCTGATTTTGGGGGTTGGAGCAGGTGGTTGGAGGGAGGGGGGATGTCTGGGGCATGGATTGTGGGGCACATCGTAATGGCAATCCATCTCCAGGCTAAGCAGGCACGATATGCAGTATTAGTGGCTAGAGAGGCATTTTGGTGCAGCCAGTCTAGTCATTTCTTAGTTTGGCTTGACTTTCCTTAACTGGGCCTCGCTGATTAAGCAGTCCTGCTAAGTGTAATTACCTGGCTAGACTGGCTTTTGGTTGCTGCCAGTCCAGCCATTTCTTACTGTGGCATTGTATATTTTTCTGGGCATCTGTGATAAAATAACCATTATAAGTATTATCGCTTTGACTGCCATTTTGGTGCAACCAGTCTAGGTATGTGTAAATGTTACCTGCCATGTTTTACTGTAATATGTTATTATGTGTCTAGACTGGTCTGCATTGTACAGCCAGTTGGACATGTTTTCATTGTGGCATGCCATAGCATTCCATTAAGGAAAGCATTAATGTTCCTGTGCATCGTTGGTGACATGCATGTATTGGATATTTGGACTGGTGTTACCCTACAAAACAATTGCAAACGCTCTGGCGTTTTAGCCAATTTTTTTCTCAGAAAGTGTGCTGTTTAATGCATTAAAACACACACGTATGTATGCTGCTCCAAGCACAGTGTGCAGCGTACCCTTGAAGGATCACGCTCGTGCAATTTGCGCAAGCGTGGTAATCTAGGCCAGCCCAGAGTGTGGCTCAACCCATGATTTGTTGCCGAACTGGAGGGGGCCCCGTCAGCATGGTTTGTAGGGGGCCCCCCAAAGGTGGTGTTACGCCATTGCATGTAAGCTAGTCTACTTTTACTTTTGCAAGCTTACAGTAGACTGACTGTCTGCAACTTCTGCTGCTGCCCCGTGTCTGCACATAAATGAACATGCTAAGGTCGGGGAACAAACAAACTGCACGTGCCTTGGCTGCGTAGGGCACTGCTGCGCAGCCTCAGTCTTCGTTTTTTAGAATGAAGGAGAAGCCAGGCAGCGACGCGTGCTGCAGTGACTCTGTGCTCTGTGCTCATGACAGCATGTGTGTTATTGAGGGAGACCGAGTGAGAACAGGCTGATCAGTCAGTCAAGTGCCCCCCCTCCTCTCCGAGGTGAAGGGCGGCATGGGGAGGATTTATTGGAGGGAATGTGCAGCTGTGCCAATGTCAGATATAGTTTCTAAACACGCGCAGCGCATTGCAACTTCATTGAAACATTAAGAGGCCAGGATTCCCTGATCAGTTTGCAACGTGCCACGTGTGTTTATAAACTGTATATCTGACGTTGGCAGTCGCACACTTTCATGAATTAAAACACCTGAGGCCCTGCCAGTGCCACCCTCATGTTTTTCAAGTCATGAAAGTGTGCCAAAGCCCCTGCCAAAGAGAAACATCACATCTGCATATTTGCCAACATTCTGTGTCCAAAAAGATGTAGGATTTTGCTTTCACTGCTAGTTCACCTAAGGGTTGTACTGGCAAGAGTGCAGTAGAAAGTCAAGTGGCTGACAGGTCAGTGGATTGATCAGAGCCCAATCAAAGTAATAACCCACTGTACAGACAGACTAATTAATGTGTTGCATGCTTTTTCCTGGGCTGGTCTCAGGCAGTCTGCCTTTGAATCACATAAATTACTTGCCACTGTAAAAAGCAGTAGGATCTGTCACTGAAATCTGTAGGCGGTAGGGCTGCTTCAAAAGCAGTAGCCTACGGCCCAAATCTGTAGGGTTGGCAAGTACGCATTCGGAACGGCTCTTTCTTCGTTCCTTACTGATGGGCAGTAGAGTTGGATCACGCTGACTGCAACTGATATGTTTCTCTGCAAAAAAAATTGCACATTCTATGTATCTATAACTGCTTCCCAAAATGAGACACAGTCCCCCAGCTGGAGGTGACATCTATTGCTTTGACACTTTGTCCTTCTTCACACTCACTTAACATGCTTAGCATACATGGAGCAACACAAAACTCTGTTGGAACATTTACGATTGAGGCATTTTGTTTTAGTGTACACAGCCACTTGTGTGACTTCTAGGTGATTCCAAGTAAACATATATAGAAAATAATGCACAGTAGGGGCTAACACGATTCACCCAGGATCACACAATCTGGCGAAGACTGCATTTTCTCCCAGATGTCCCTGTACCCCAGGCCTGGCTTGCAAAGTGCATCCACTGCCTGAGATATCAGCTTGACATTGTATACAAAATCCTCATGAAACTATATAAAGTAAAATGAGGATGAGCCAATTTCAAGAAGGGCCGCTACGTGGGATGTGTGCTCTTTTCCATAATAATGTCTAAGGTAGGCAAGGGAAAACACTTGATGCATACTATAATATCAGTAGGCCTCACTTAAGGTACACCCCTCCACATCTTCCCACCAACTCACACCTGCTTGATGTTTGGATGGTACCACACCTAAAGCTTGGTCTCTGACATGAGGGCTACCTACATTTCGCTAGTTCAAACCCAGCAGCAGGGTCCACTTAACCATTCATAAATTCAGTGTTGTTCAAAGAAGGGTAATAATACCTGTTATTACTGTTATTACATTGCCTAGAACCTGAAAGCATCTCGCATGAAGCGCTATGACCAAAGTGTTATTATATTCCATAAAGCAAACTATTACCAGCACAGACCTGAACCCTGTCCCTGCCCAAAATAAACCATTTGTTGGTGCCTATCCTGCGCATCTCGTAAAAGAAATCAAGCGCTAATCTTCTGTAGGTCTTGCCTAAGTTTCACCCTGTTTTATTCAGCCTGGCTGTTTCTGTCAGCGTACTTGAGTGGTCGCAGTGCGATCAGATTTTAGGGGTAGAGCCTCGGCAGTATGTGGATTTAGCGAATTCTGTGTCTGTCCCCCCTTCCAAATATCCATGCTCCTGACTATTTATTAAGAGTTAATGCTTGCAGGTATCAATGGGCCTTTTTAAGGTCATGGATCGGGCATGCCTGTTTCAGCTTATTCCGAGAAGCTATATGGAGTAGTTGGTCATGTAAGGCGTGCAAGAGAAAACCTGTGAAATGTAAGCCAGGATATTGAGGGTGCTCTGAAGACTGTGGAGAAAGTGCTGAGTAAGTGTGGATGAGAGTTGTGGGGTGCTGGCCATGGGGGAATGGGAAGCGAGGGACTGGGGTGCAGTAGAGTGTGGGACTGCAAAGTGAAAAAGGGTTGAAAGGGTGCAGAGGACAGAAAAAGAGGAGCAAGGGAGGGGAGAGATGGGAACAAGAATGGGTGCAGATGAAAGATAGGGATGGTTTGCAGCACAAGGTGACCAGTATGTGCAGGGGAGAGAGGGGTGCAAGAAAGACCAGAACACAGGTAGAGTGGTGTAGGGCAGAAATGGCATAGGACGTGCTTCGGGTTTTGCAAATGAGAGAGAGGTACAGACAAGTGAGAACGTGCAGAGGGCAGTGTGTCAGAGGAGCGACTTGGTGTGGGGTGCAGGGAAGGGACCTGGGAGAAAAGGGTGTTCAGCAGATGAGAATGTGGAGTAGAGAAGAGTACAGAGGGGAGATTTGTACAAGGAAGAATGGTGCTTCGCCTCATGTTCCCAGATAAAGGGTGCAGTCACGAATGCGTCTTCTTCTAACGCTTGATCTCACGAGGCCTGCACGAGGACCATTAGAAGTCGTTTGTTCAAATAATTGCAGATATATACACTGCATCATATCTGTCTGCACATTGATTGGGCCTGATAATACACAAAGTGGCCCCCCTCTCCCAGGTGCAGGCCGGCATGGGGAGGATTTATTAGAGGGAATGTGGGAGCTTGGGATTGGCGCTCTCCCACTGCCCCAGCGTCATCTGTGCTGCTGTCTGGTTCCTCTCCAGGAAGAGACAGTCACAGCAGGCTGTTCCTGCATCAACTCCCTTTTCACTCAATCCTACCTGCAGCCTAGGTCTGAAGCCAGGACTAATCTTAAATGAGGTATATATTCACCTCTGACCTGTCCTGTAGTGGGAACTGGTGCCAGGGTGCGTGGCATCTTGCCTTGCAACACAGCATCATGTTATTTGGGCTATCTGAGCAACGTTCTGATTTTTTGGTGGATGGATGCCACGCGGGCTGCAGACTCATTTTACGCCATAACCTATTCCTTTAAAAAAAACACTAGAATGATCTATAAAGGGCACGTAAAGTGGTAGTTTTGGTTTAGATAAAGCCACTGATTTAGGGATGTTTACTACAAAGCCCTATGTAGTTCAGAACTTCATTGGAGCTGGGAACCTACTACTGGTGTAATACAAATGTCTTATCCAGGGATGCCTTCAACCACTCCTTTTCTCCTTAATTGTTCATTGCACTTGCACTATCTGAAATGTCGTCAGGCTGATTATGATAGTTATACTAAACATAGTTATTCTTCACATTTTGACAGGGTAATTCATAGAATTCAGCGCACAAGTGGCGCACGCAGCTGGCGCACAGTGTGCGCGTGCGACTTTCTGCCGTGGCACAGAGTGGCGCAGCAACCCTGCAGCAGTACCAGTTACGCCCCCAACCGCTCCCCGTCCGCCATGCACAGCGCACAAATCCCGTACATGGCGACCAGGCCCCGAACCACGAAAACGCCAGTAAAACTCCCCGCGCACCCCTCTGAATACATGTACACCCCGGTGCGGGGAGTTTCACACACGATTGGCCCTGTGCGAGCGGGGTACGTGTGTTACTGGGGTGCGCGGGAACTTTCACACGTGATTGGCACTGTGCGAGCGGGGTACGTGTGTTACTGGGGAGCGCGGAACTTTCACACGTGATTGGCCCTGTGCGAGTGGGGTATGTGAGTTACTGGGGTGCGCGGGAACTTTCACACGCGATTGGCCCTGTGCGAGCAGGGTACGTGTGTTACTGGGGTGCGCGGGAACTTTCACACGCGATTGGCCCTGTGCGAGCGGGCTACGTGTGTTACTGGGGTGCGCGGGTACTTTCACACGCGATTGGCCCTGTGCGAGCGGGGTACGTGTGTTACTGGGGTGCACGGGAACTTTCACACGCGATTGGCCCTGTGCGAGCGGGGTATGTGTGTTACTAGGGTGCACGGGAACTTTCACACGCGATTGGCCCTGTGCGAGCAGGGTATGTGTATTACTAGGGTGCGTGGGAACTTTCACACGCGATTGGCCCTGTGCGAGCGGGGCATGTGTATTACTGGGGTGAGCGGGTACTTTCACATGCGATTGGCCCTGTGCGAGCGGGGTACGTGTGTTACTGGGGTGCGCGGGAACTTTCACACGCGATTGGCCCTGTGCGAGCGGGGTACGTGTGTTACTGGGGGGCGCGTGAACTTTCACACGTGAATTTGCTGTCAGAGCGGGTTACGTGTATCCAGTGTGGTGTGCGGGGAGTCCTACACATGAATTGGCAGTGTGGGTCCTCCCAGGTGTCCCCTCTACCCCCTCCACAGCCACTGCAGGCAGCCCACACCACAGGGGACTACCCTGCACCCCTGGACATGTCCCACAGGCAGCCCGTCCACCATGGCCATGCCCCACAGCCAGGCCACGTGTCACGTTGCACTAGTGATCACCAACTCATGTCCCCCAGCACCCCCAACCCTCCAGCAGTGAGGGTCACCTGCCAGCAGGCCCCCACTCATGTCCCCCAGCGCCCCCACCCCCAGCAGTGAGGGTCACCTGCCAGCAGGCCCCCACTCATGTCCCACTCATGTCCCCCAGCACCCCTACCACCCAGCAGTGAGGGGCACCTGCCAGCAGGCCCCCACTCATGTCCCCCAGCGCCCCCACCCCCAGCAGTGAGGGTCACCTGCCAGCAGGCCCCCACTCATGTCCCACTCATGTCCCCCAGCACCCCCAACCCTCCAGCAGTGAGGGTCACCTGCCAGCAGGCCCCCACTCATGTCCCCCAGCGCCCCCACCCCCAGCAGTGAGGGTCACCTGCCAGCAGGCCCCCACTCATGTCCCACTCATGTCCCCCAGCACCCCTACCACCCAGCAGTGAGGGGCACCTGCCAGCAGGCCCCCACTCATGTCTCCCAGCACCCCCACCCCCCAGCAGTGAGGGTCACCTGCCAGCAGGCCCCCACTCATGCCCCCAGCACCCCCACCCCACAGCAGTGAGGGGCACCTGCCAGCAGGCCCCCACTCATGTCCCCCCCTACATGAAATAAAGATGCACAATCATGGCCCACTTCTACACCAAAATACCACAGCACGCCACCCCATTACTGAGATGCAATGATTTCCCAATCAAACCCACACTGACTTGCCCATCTCAAGACACAAACCAAAAGTCAACTATGTACATCAACACATGTCCGTCACACACACACACTCGTTGGCATTGATTGTGCAAACCCACATTTTCACATGCATTAACTCAATGAGCAAATCCCACACATGGAACTAAAATATGAAAATGTATTATGTACAAAAATAAATCAATAAAATGAAAGCATAACAAAATAGAAAACATGAAATGAAAAGCATATGCAAAAGAAGAGTAAATGAAAAGTATAACCAATACAAAGAAATCTAAAAGAAAAATAGTCCAAACTCTCCTCCCACCAACGCAAATCCAAAGGAAACGTTAAAAAAAATCCATTGATCCATGGTGAAATCAAAAGAAAAAGTTCAAAATAATCCATTGTCCAACTATGTACAATCCATTGTCCAAAAGAAAAATCCATTAATCCATGTACAAAATCAAAATCAATCCAACTATGTACAATAAAATTTCCAAGGGTCTTAGGTTTATGGTCATAAGACCGAAAAAAAAAATCTCGAAAAAAAAATCGCGGAAAAAAAGGCCGAAAAAAAAAGTCACATTTTTTTTATGACATTTTTTATTCGAAAAGGGGGGGGGTTCCTCCCCAACCCCCCTTCTTTTTATTTTTTTTTTTAACCATTTTTTTTTTAATCCCGGTCCTCAAAATAAATATATAATTAAAAAAAGAGAAATTCGACTTTTTTTTCCTGTCTTTTTTTTCGACCTTATTGTTAGTCGAGATTTTTTTTTCGAGATTTTGACCGACCACCGTCCATGAGCCCAACGAAACAAATGAAACCTATCTAATAACCTACCTAACAAAATAACTATTTACAAAAGTGTGGGGCATAGTCCAAAAGCCCCGAAATGAAGAAAAAAAGGAAACCTAACACTGTAAACTATTTACAATGGCCACGGGCAAGTCCTGAGGCTCACTCAGTGATGTTTTCGGCCAGGGCATCATCGAACTCCATGTCTATTTGCTGGAGGCGGGCCTCTGTCCTGGCCCTGAGGTCTCGCAAGGAGGCACTCATGGCCTGTTCCAACTCCCTGCGAGTCGCCTCGAGGCACTCTGCCGCCCTCAACGTTCGACGCATGGAGAGCTCCGCCCTGACCATGGTGAGCCACGCCTCTTCCGCCCGCTGCCGCTCCGCACCTATACGCTGGCCCAACCGCAGCCACACGGAGGAAACATCCATTCCAGGGTTCTCCTGCCCTCTGGCCGATGCCTGCCCCCCCTGATGCCGATGGCCCCGAGCCATCATTGCTCCCACCTAGAGCCTGCTCCTGTTGCTGCTGCTGCTGCTGTCCATGTGCCCTGTCCGATGATGCCTGCACATCCTCCATCAGCTGGTTTCCAGTTGTGGTGTCCATCCCAGCTGGACAGCTGACTCCCGACTTTGGCAGGGATGGGATCTCCACCAAGCTGGCTGTCTTGGTCAGGCCAGGTCCACAGGGGGCCCTGGTGGATTCTGAGCCGGAAGACGGCAGGGAGAACGACTGGCGCATAGTCTCCACAGAGGAGGAGAGGTCCGCCAGAGTGCGCGTCACATGTAGGAACCCACCAACCAGGGCCCTTCCCAACAGTGCCACGTTGCGACGCTGCTGTTCGTGATGGCGTGCGTTCTCCACCCAGGAAGAACGGACGTCATCACGAATGGCACGCGAGCGCAACGCGACACCAATCAGGACGGAGCCCATACGTTCATTGGACCCCTCGTCCGCAGGTAGTGAAGAGGCAGATGACATGGCACTCTCCCCTACCTGTGGACGGGCCTGGGACGGGGCATCCCTGCTGGTGCATGGTGGTGCAGTCACAGGGTCAAGGACAGGAACATGCACAGGCCCCTCCGCGGTGACCTGTGCTGCCTCCTGACCCTGGCCCTGGACTGCACCACTTGCACCAGTGGTACTACCCCCACCAGGCCCCATGTGCGGCTCACTAGCGGGCTCCTCCTCCTCTGTGGAGACCACCAACCTGGATGTCTCCGTACCGTCTTCCGCCATTGCAAGCCCCTGTGGGGACTCATCCGGCCCTTCCGCCACAGCCGTAGTGGCAGACACGGCACCAGCCCCCTCGCTCCCGGATGATGGCAAGTCCTGGCAAGGTGGCTGGGCTTTGCGTCGCCCCCCAGTGGAGGCCTCCCCGCCGCGTGGCTCCACAGCGCCGTCTCCGCCCTCTTCTTCACTTGACACTGCGTAGAGGGAGACATAGAACACAAGCATCAGGGTACAGTACAATATTCGCCTAGACAGAAAGCAATTACACATGAGTGGCAGTGTCTAACGTCACTTCCATCCTGTCCCTCCACAACACATGGGTGAATGCACGCAACACAGGCACGGCACCTGCAATCAACATCAGCATCCATGTACAAGGGCCTCTATTAATCCAAATGTTGCCTTCGAACTCACATGCATCATGGCTCACACTGATCCCATGCACACACATCACCAGAGGGTCATGCATCATGCCTTATACACCACAGACACACTGGATAGACACAGTGCATACAACGGTGACCGCACTGCATGAGTGAATGTACACATCATCACTGACATGTGTCATGAATCCATGGCGTATCAAAGTCACAGACACACTTTTCAGACACACACACATGTGCACCATACATGTACATGACAGCAGCACCCATCCCTCACACCCCCACCATGTGCAAGAACAGACACTGGCATGCTTTCATGTGTGCATTTGCCATACAGCTCCCCATGTTGCATTGGAACTCATGCACCAACCATGTGGTCCACGCATTACTGGTCTCACATGCATGAACATGATGTCCCTGCACACACACATCCATACATGGCCCATGTCACACATACAGGCAAGTATCAGACTACGAGCACACTGCAACATGCCCTGTCTCACACAACAATGCTTGGCCACTTATCGCTCAACTCCAGACGGGTCTTCCTCCGAAAGATCGGGGCGTGGAGCGCTGGGCATACTTGTTCCAGGACCCTCATCTGGATGTCACTCATGCTGACCTAGCCCCCCTCCCCGAGGCGCCGGGCCTTGTGGAGGGTCCTGGACCTGAATTCCTCCAAGCGCTTCTTGACGTGCTTGATGTCGCAGGTTGCCACCCCCTCAGCATTGATGGAAACCACTACGTCGTCCCAGATCCTCTCCCGTCCTTCCTTTTTGGCGAGTGATGTTCCGAAGAGGGCATCATACTGCCCCAGGGCATGCTCCACCAGGACACCAACTTCCTTCACACTGAAGTTGGTGGCCCTCTGCCTCTCTGGCTTGGGGTCGCCAGTGGTCTCAGATGGTGTTTGCCCAGACATGGCGACCCCCGAGGCAGGCGTGGGTGGGCAACTGGGTCCTGGGGCTGGGCTGTGGACCGATGGTATCCTAGTCGGGAGTCTTCTGTTCCAGCAGGGGTGGATACAGCAACTGGAACCCTGGCTGATGTGCAGGCACCAAATACCAGGGCACGTGGGCAGGAGGCAGCAGCAGATGGCAGGTGGGAGCGTGCTCGGGGCTCTGGGGTGCAGTGATTCGGCCTTCTGGGCAGGAGCGTGTCTTCCGTGTGTTGTTGCGTGGCCAGCTCTATACGGAGTGATTTGGCACGTGAAAATCTTGCACGTCAGCGTGTAATTCGAGGAAAGGCCTTCGCACGTAAGCGCATCAGCACATGTACGCGGTTTCATTGGACCAAAGGCCCTTAGCGTGTAAGCGTTTCTGTGACGTGACTCACGCGGGCGTTTCGCTCTTGTCGTAGGCATAGTGGTTCAGCACGCGTGAAAAACTGCACGTCCGCGTGTGAATGCGTGTTATCCAAGGAAAGGGCCTACGTGTGTAAGTGATGTAACAGGCACGGGCGTTTCCATCAACACGGGTGCATGTTCATCGTACACGTCCAAAAACTGCACGTCCGAGTGTCAGCTTGTGTAATTGGAGGAAAGGGCCTTAGTGCAAACACGCGTAAGTGACGCTGTACGTGTGGGCTGCTTTAAAAGGTACGTGTAGGACCCCATTTTCTTGTAAGTGCTTTTCGTGGAGAGCGAGTGGGTGAATTCTGTACTTCTTGTCGGTTCACACGCGATTACTTCACAGCGTTTCAAGTTCGTACTCCCTGTTAGCTCTGACAGCATTAATTCTTTTTTTTTTGGGCCTGTTTCCTCAAACAGCGTTCACTTCTTCTTTTGTCCTGTCTCCTCAGACAGCGTACAATTCTTCTTTTGGCGAGGGTGTTGCCAACGCGCACACGTGCACTTTTTTCACATTCTTTTTCCAGGCAGATGGTGAGTCGCGCACGCATTTACCAACTGTGCTTGCCCCGTGTGTTGGGTACCCCTTCAGAGGTCATTGTAGACTGCGTGTAACACGCTTACGCTTATTTTTGTGTTTCTGGGTGCCACAGCGTAGTGCGGGTTCATTTTTCCACGCACGTGGTCTACGAGGGGTTGTGTGCACGTTACTTTTTGTTTTCGGGGTGCCTATGCGTTGCGTGACCCGTCATCTTCCCCCAGGGGTCACAGACAGCCTTGCTAGAGTACTAGGGTACGAATTCCATCTAGTACCCTACCCCTTCCACCCCCAATTGCCCAGGACAATTGTTTACTGCAACTCCCATACACACAACAACATCAGTGCCATGGTTGGGATGCGACCAAGTGGCAAGGGTGGCAAAGGTGGCCGACCTCCAAAAGGTGGGCGTGGTGGGCACGGTAGGGGACGTATTAATGATTTGCAGGGTGCCCCTAGACCCCTATGTGTGGAGGACCAATCAGCGACACCCATGCTCCCCCCCATGATTGAGGGAAACGTGGCTGACACCATCCCAGCTCAGCCCTTGTTGGACCAGCCCATTGTGGCACCTGACCCGGCACAAGATGACTCCCAGGCTGACTTCCAGGTCAGCAAGCCTAAGCCACGTGTGCCGGTGCAAGTTGGTGTCACCAGGCCACGTGGATCTGGGGCAGTGATGTCATCTGCTGCCCCAAGTAGGCAGGGTGGGGAGGCTGCAGGGGCAGCTGCAGCTCTATCCACCCCAGCTCTGAGTCTCCCAGCCAGGACAGTGTCGGTCCTGGTCCATCAAACTGATGTTGCCCCTGCCAACATCACACTTTAGCCAATGCCTGCACCAAGACCTATGGTCATTTTGCCTTCGCACACTCCCAGTACCCAGTCCACCTGCGCTTCTGCCCCTACTGACCAGAGCGGCGCAAGCCACTCAGGCTCTGCTCCACCTTTGAAGAAGAGGATGAAGGGTGCTCTGGCACTACAGGCTGAGACCCCAGACATGGCTACACAGTCCGGCATGTCAAGGAAGCCTAGCTTTAATGACCCCGAACTTGATGCACTTTTGACCTATGTGTCGGCACATAGCCGCGAAATGGTGGTGACTGCAGGGTGCAAGACCACACCTGGTCAACGTAGGGCACACTGGCAGACCACCGCGGACCGCATAAGTGCCCTTGGATTTGTGAGGCGCACAGCTGATGATTGCTACAAGCGGTGGAATGACCTGAAACGCAGAGAAAAGAACAAGCTGGCCTCAAATCATGCCGCTGCTCTGGTGACTGGTGGTGGGTCTCCACCAGAGGACAACGAACTCACTGAACATGAGTCTGTTGCTGGGACCTTCGTCACAGAGGAACAGATCCAAGGCGTGGGAGAGCTACCTGATTACGAGGCATTGTCCGGTGAGTGCCCATGCATGTGTGTGTAATCCATGTCTATGTTGTTTGGTTTACAGGTTCTGATTGAGTGCCAGGTGAGGGTGTGTACTCCTGAGTGTAATGGGACACCCATGTGCTTCCTCCAATCCATTCATGTGCCTTTGATTTGGTTATGACAGTATCCCTTCTGCCCACAGTAGCCAATGAGCCCCACATTACTGCTGTTGCACTTGAACTATCATCTTGCAACAACATTATTCTGATTTTTTCTGTGTTCATTCAGGCTGATTGTTTAGATTATCCCATTTTTCACATGCTTTTTTCATCCCTAGTGCCACATATGTGACATGCTTCTGTCATTGTTTACACCCCACATTGTGCCACTTTAGTTACCTGGTTATGTGAATGTTTAAACCATTCAGGGCGAGGGAGTATTGGCCTGCTGAAATTTATTTTTAGGGCCTGTTTGCATTTGTGGAACATGATAGTTGTTTCCTTTCATGTTGAAGTGACCATTGATGTGTACATCTTCCTACAATCACTGTCTAATAGTACACTGGATGTGTTGCAGTGTGCGGCACATGCATATTTTGAAATACTATTCTGCATTAATCTTCTCATCATGTCCATGTGACATGGATGTCTGACAGTACTCATTCACTGACATATCGCTGTAGTTGTCTAATTTACCATGGCTATGCTACATGACATCTGTCTGCTGGCATGTGTCATGTATGTATATTGGACATGCCACTCACAGGCTGATGTGTGATGCCAGTGCTACACGACATGCTGCAAATGTGTTGCTTTTCCATCTTGGTGTCCTCATTGTCTGCCTTTTGACTCCCCTTCAGAATCATTGACAGTGCATGCATACCAGGGTTATGGTCATGTGGGACATGTGTTAACCATGTACAGGATCTCTGTCTTGTCAGGCCTATGTGTGTGCTATGGTGCTCATGCCTGTTTCCATTTCTTGTGTTTCATGTTTTTGCAGGTGATGACGCACTTGATGCTGGTGAGGTTCAGGAGATGGTGCAGACCCAGGAGGATTCTCAGAAACGACTAGGCACTAGTGGGGGACGTGGTGTGGTGGTGGGTGAAAACACTTTGGTACTGCAGACTATACTGTCGAGGGGTGCCTCTGGGTACAGCTCCCCAGACCTCTATTCAGGTGCTGAGTCGGATGATGAGACCTATGTGCTGTCACAGCTCAGTGCTTCTGGCAGGGATTCTGATCTGTCCAACCCACCTAGACCAGGGGTAGAACCCTCTATGGGGATGTCAGTGTTGGTAGGTCCGCCTTTGGCGGTTATGGATGCAGGGTCACACTCCACAGCATCTGATCCTGTTCCTGGGCCAGCAGATCAGAGGGGGAAAGCAGTCCTGCAGCCTCAGGCAGTGCCAGCACAGCAAGGTGCAGATCGCCTTGCCCCAAACAGGTGTGGTGCCCGCCGACACGGTGGCTGTGCGCCACCAGGCAATACTGTATGGGAGAACTCCATGTACGGTATGGCAACCCAACAGGCAGCATCAGTAGAAATGATGGCTCAGGCAATGGAGAGGGTGGCCACTTCCATTATCCCCCCTGAAAGGCAGATGGAGCAACAACAGCAGGCAACAGACTCCATTTGCCAATCACACAGGGAAGACATGTTGGCGTCCAACAGAGACTGACGGGCGGCACTGGAGACTCTGCGCGAATCCATATCAATAGAGTCACAGGGCCACAGGGAAGCCCTGAGGGTGGAACTCTATAACATCAGGCAGAGTCTGCTTGAACTTGAGGCTTCCCGAAATGTTAGGGCAGAACAGCAGTTGGAGCAGCTCACAAGTTCGCTCTCAGTTGAGCTGCAGGCAACACGTGAGGAGATCCAGGCATCCCGCGAGGCCATGCGTGCAGAAGTGCAGGCAACCCCTGGCATGCTACATGGGGATCTTCGCACTTTAATCCTCCAGAATCAGACCTTCCAGACCCGCATGCTTGCTGCCATGGAGGACCATACCAGGGCTTTGCGTGGGCTGCCTTCCATAGTGCCACCACCTCCTGATGCAGCAGCAGAGGGTGAAGAGACCGACAGCAGTTCTCCCACAATGGCATAGCCATGCAGGCCATGAGCCCATGGAGGTATTTTTTTTTCCGCAACATCCACGCAGGTGGGTGTTGGTGTGCACCCTGTCCTCGAACCGCTTGGGTGGTCTCCCCCCCCGTCCACACATGGCCATTTTTGATTTTTTTTGTGTGTTGCCTTGTGTGGCTCCCGTGGGGTGGGCATCCACTGTATTCCGGCTGGGCACATGCAGGCTTGTCCTGAGTTTGGGTTAGATGCTTGGGTACGTGACACACACACCCCTTCTGCTTCCCATTTCCATGGGCTTGCAAAGGGAGTGCCCAAGTGACAGTGACTTACACAGTGACATTGGGCTCCCATGAGCTATCTGGGCAGTCTGTAGTCAATACTGTGTGTACATCCCTAGTGGGTATTGTTGTTGTATTGTGCACTGCATGGTGTATTGATATGTGCTTGTGCAGCCATGTCTTCCTCCTAATTTTCAGGTTCCTTACTCATGTCTTCACAAGGCCGTCTCCTTTGCAGATGCAGTTCATGTTGTATGCAGTACACTGACAGATTTGCGTGACAGCAACACTCTACAGTTGGAAGGTGTCGATGTGCTGGCTTATTCAGGTTGTAAGACTACCACTACTTTGACTTAGTACTGTCATGTTTTTGCAATGTTTCATGGTGTGTTGCTGTATTGCGTTGGTGGTAAGTATTTGTTCATGTGTGCTGTTTGTTATTGATTACTGGGAGCATATTGTCTGTGGGCAGTTTCCATTTGGGACAGTGATCCTGCACACTACTGGGGGCGCATATAGCAGCTGCCCACCAGAGCGGTCAAGGGAGCGAAAGCGTGACTTGAGCACTCTGAATGTGCTACTATGCCCCGGTTTGCAATATGGGCTGTGTTGTATCTTACATCGGGTGTTGTGGTGGGGTTCCGAATTGGCGTCATCATGTGGGTGCTCAGTGGGTAGGCACTGTCCCCTGGGGAGGTGATGATGGCTATCATTAGTGGGGTTGTGACATTACTCAGTATCTGACATGCATGCATGTGCAGGGGTATTTATACTCACCAAGCAGCCATGTATCACCATGCCAGCCAGCTTCTAGGTCCCGTTTTAGGGTTGACATTCTGTAAATGAAACTATCATGGGTGGACCCTGGATAGTTGGCATATACTGAGGTGATGATTCCCTTGGCATCACATACTACCTGCACGTTGATGGAATGCCAGTGCTTGCGGCTTCTGTAGATGTGCTCAGTTGCCCTGGGAGGACGTAGAGCCACATGGGTGCAGTCAATGGCACCTAGCACTTTGGGGAAGTGTGCCACCCCGTAAAAATCCTGGATGACAGCCTGCCTTTCTGCAGGTGTTCTGGGCAGGTATATGTGCCTGCGGACTGATGGTCGTGCAGTCATGATGGCCAACACCTGGTGCAGGCAGCGTGACTGCGTGGCCTGTGAGACCCCCCCACTATGGCAGTTGTCCACTGGAATGAACCAGTGGCCAAGAAGTGCAGTACATTGAGCACCTTTTCCAAGGGGCTCAGTGCTTGGGAGCACAGGGTGGGTGATGTGAGGTCATCCTCCCACTCACTCACCAGGTCGAGTATTACGTGAGGTGGAAACCTGTACCTCCCATACACCTGGTCATCAGGCATCCCAAAAAGGCTGGTTCTGGGTGTAAAAATTCTGGGCCTGACTATCCTCCTCCTCCTCCTGCGGTATCCCACGATCACTGCTGTGAGGAACGGTATATTCATCTTGGCGTCTGAGCTTGTTTGTTGTTTGCGCGCACTTTTATGCTGCGCGGGTCCACGTACACCTGCTTCCTGCTGGCGTACGTGTTTCCGGATTACCGCATCTTTTTTGGTGCGCGCATTGGCCCCGTTTGATTCCATGAATACATGTTGTAGACGCGCGTGTGGGCGTTCCGCGCATTTGGCTCCTGTACTTCCCCCGTGACGCCCACATTTTCACGCTTTGTTCCCCATTCCGCGTGTTACGCACCCTGTTCCGCCTACTTTAGTTGTGTGCGCTGCGCTATGTGCGCTTTCACTGTGTGCGTAGCACACGATCTTTGGAGACCTGTGCGCCAGCGTGCGCCACGCAGGATTTTAGTGCACATCCAGGGATTAACACACGCACAGACTTCCATGAAACGCTGTGCGCGGGTTTCACAGAGATTTTCGCACTTGCGCTGCGATTTGCACATTAATTCCATGAATCAGCCTGTGAATTGTTTCAAGGACTTGTAGGAATGTAACCGTATTTCTCCCATGCTCCCTCCTCCCCTTGAAGCACTTTGAAACACATTGTGCATAGGCGCTATACAAATAAACAATCAATCAATCAAAAACCAATCAATCACTCTATTAGCACTATGCATTTCCTTCACTGAAGTCCTGCTAAAAACCAGCAATGGCAAGTGTTTGCTTGTCTATACGTATTGGGCATTTGCCAGGCACTGATATTAAATTTTCAGGTACTTGCACCATTTTGCAGCTGCTTCCATCAGTGGGTACCTAATACCACTATGACGGTGCTTGGTAAGGGCCTTTTCCATGCTTACATTAAACCTCAAACGGTTGGCGTTGCCAATGCTGTCTTTAAAATAGGGATGCAACTGCATTTTTGGTACCCACCACCAGCTGAATTATGAGTTGCAGACCGTTTTTAATAAAGACCACCATAAGCGATCTGGGTGACCCAGAAAAAATAAAGCAGAACCTTGAGGTTCAAAACAGCACTTGTTCCGCTATCCATGTAAATCCAGTGATACCCTGGTGCTGAGGTATGATTGCAGCCCATACACTGCTGTAAAGGGGCACAATCATGTTCCATCATTGAGGGTTCAAGTGGAATAGGATATGAAGGGTTGGCGAAACTCCATAAAGCATCTGCACTTAAAGTGCAGGTGAGAGTATTATAAAAGATCTCTCTAAAGGTCCATCGCTGGGAGGATTTTATACCCTGAACTGCTTTTCTTTTTCTTAATTTTCTTCGGTTTTCTTTCCTTCTTTTCTCTTGTTTTATAGTGATGATATATGTAATTTAATATGTACTACTGTTTTAATTTTGTGAAAAGTCGAGTTCTTTGACTAAAACACAACAAATAAATAAAAAAAAACAAAGTCCCCAAGGTGTCCCTGTCCCCCCCCACCCAGATTCTATGGGTCTCCTACGCCCCTGATGCCTTCCCCACTCTACAGGCATCATTCATCAGCTCTCCCTGACACAAAATGTAGATCATGTCGTGCTCTGTTTTACTCCTTAACAGTTCCCCAACCCAAGAGTGAACTTATTGTACCACTAATCAATCCAGTTCACAAAGGATTTATGGCCCATTTCCCTGCACATCTGGTAGTTGAAATGGAATCACCATTATTCTGGGGGGTGTTAAAGTCTTAATCTTGGTTCATGTTTTGGCATCCCGAGACCTCTGCCTTCATTCTCAGGAATACGACCTTGGCACTAGGCTGCATCCCTTCACTTCTTCAGCTACACACATTCCTACCTAATTAATTCAAAGACCCTAACTGATATGGGGGCATGTGTGTGTTTTTGGCAGTGCCTGCGAATTGGGATGCAATGGTAAAATGAGAAAAGAGATTAAATTACAACTGGAGTACAGAAAGCTTGAAATGATGGGGAAATAACTGAATCACGAACTAGACATGACGAAGTTGTCTTTTGGAAACTCTCCTTCGCTTTCAAGGTCCTCTGGTGGTGATTGCTACAGGATTAGGAAGCCCAAGCTCCCTAAGGAAACAGTGAGTCAGTATCATGATAAATATGATGTGATAGACTGGCTGAAATCTTTTGAGTTAGCATGTGAGTGAGGAAGATCAAGTTCCTTGGGTTCTTTCTAGACTACCCCAGAATGGCTGTGATGTGATTCTGGAGATGATGTAGTATATGGAAAGGACTACAGCTTGGACCAACAAACTCGGATAGTTGGGTATGGGAAGGCTCCTTACCAGTACCTGCAAAGGTTTAGGTAGCATAAAAAAGAATGATGGCGTGCTATGGGCAACCTGGGTATGTAAATCCATGAAAAACATAAATAGGTGGATTGAAGGCCACAAAGTGAAAACCTTTGAAGGCATGAGAAGTCTTGTCATGCTAGAAAGCATGTTTTATGGCTGCTCCTCAGAATTGAGACAGCACCTTGCTGACTCATGAGTTAGATTCCAAGAAGTTAGTACTAGCAGCTGACTTGGGGATAGCCAAGATGGCCGCTCACAAGGGTTTTGGGCTTCTCACAAGAAGGAGGAGTGGGAGAAGCACAAAAAGGAGGGGAAAGAAACTCCCACAAGTAATCCATTCAAAGAGGCCCACAAAAGTAATACATCCTAGAAACCCCATTATACATTCAATAGGGCTAGTGAAACCTCTAAGAGTCAAACCAGAGGGAGGTTACCAGAAACCACCATTATAGAAAACCTTTGGTAAATATGTGGTTTCTGGGTCTGTTGATCACGTGAAATGGGATCCCAGATGTAAGGGTAAACCATTGGGGATCCCATCTGTCGCCTTAGCCTTCACCCAAGAGGGAGAATCTCCCATGACAGGGGCTAACTTTCACACTCGGCCCAAGAACCAATTGGAGTGCAGGCAAGGGTTACTTTAGTGTCCTTAGGTTCCGGGGAACAACACAGTCAGGATATATTTATATATATAACTTCATACCTGTTAAAACAAAATAATATTTCAAGGACATTGTTCTCATCATTGGTCAAGAAACCTCTGCCATTAGAGACACTGGGTCCAGTATAACTGTGGTGAATGAGAGCTTGATCAACTCAGAAGAAGTAGCTAAGGCTTCCCTAAGACACACCCAGCTTACTGGAGGCCCTATTAAAATGGTCTTCATTATGCCTGTCAACATAAATTGTAATGACATGAATGTCATAATACCTGTTAATGTGCACACTGATGTACCTGGTACAGTGCTATTGGGCAATTATCTAAAGACTTTAGGTCTTGTGTCCAGCACCTCTCAACCCCCAAGTTGAAATATAAGGGCTCAGACAAGAAAAGCTATAGAGGCCACCTTAAATGGCCTCTCTCTAGAGAACAAGAAGAAATCCAAAGTCTCTAAAAAAACAAAACCCTTTGGAAGAAGGCTCCTAACTCCAGGAGGCCTAGGGTCCTCAAAGTGACCCCACATCCAGGTCAGGCTGAGGTGACACAATCTCCAGAAGACCTACTGGTGACACAGAGGTGGAGGAGATTCAACCTTGCTTAGAGGATCTGGATCCTAGAAACCATTCTGTTCTAAAGATGTTGCTTGCAGAATGTGGACCCTCTAAGGCAGATTTTAGCAATGGACAAAGAGAGTGTCCCTCTCTTGAAGACTTATGACGACAAGCAGTTTCCCAGATTCAAGGGAAAGACCCCCTGGGAAGCACAGGCTCTATTGGAAGAGTGGCCTCTTGTAAAGTGAATTTGTGGAGTCTACTCCAGGAGACCACAGGAGACTGGTGGTACCCCAAGCAGTACAACCTCTGATTTTGCAGTTGTCTCATGAGATGCCTCTTTCTGGTCAATTAAGTACCAATAAAACCAAGGAAAGGCCATCTCTATATTTCTAAGGGCCTCTGGTGGGAGTCTCAGTAGATAAGCACTGCAAAAGCTGCCACAATTGTCAGTTGGCTGTTAAAAGTTGAGCCAAGAATGTGGCACCCCTTGTGCCTCTCCCAGTTGTGGGAATACCATTTGAGAGGGTAATTATTGACATTGTTGGTCTCTTAGATCCTCCCACCTCCTCACGGAACAGATGAATTATTTTAGTAGACTATGCCACTAGGTAGCCTGTGGTCATTCCCATAAGAACTGTCACCGCTCAGGCAGTTGCCAGAGCCTTACTAGGTATTTTTTTTTTTTTACCAGAGTGGGATTTCCTAAGGAGGAGATTTCTGACAGGGGGACTTACTTTATGTCCCACTACATGCAAGTCATATGGAAAACCTGTGAGGTAACCTACACGTTCTCAACTGCCTACCATCCTAAAACAAATAGATTGGTAGAGAGGTTTAAAAGAACCATGAAGAGCATGATAGGAGGTTTAGAGGAACCACTTCGCAGGAAGAGGGACCTTCTGTTGCCATGCCTTCTCTTTGCTTATAGAGAAGTCCCTTAAGCAGGTGTGAGTTTTTGCCCATTTGAGCTTCTTTATAGACCTCAAGCCAGAGGCCCTTTGGCTGTTATCAAGGAGGGTTTGGAGACTTTTCCACCTTCCACCCAAGTGAACATCACTGCCTATGTGCTAGGCTGTGGAAAAGGATGGCAGTTATGATGTCTGAAGCTATTGAGAACATGAAAGCTGGACAAGCCCATGTCAAGCATTGTTCTGACCAGAAAGCTAACATGATGCAGTTTACTCCAGACCAGAAAGTTCTAGTAATGGTTCCGGTAAAGCCTAGAGCCCTACAAGATAAGTTGACTGGGCCCTTCAAGATTTTAAGCAAACTTGGGGAGGTTAACTATTTGGTGGACTTGGGCAATGACAAGGAGGCTCCTAGGTTCTTTCTCACCAGTCGTCTGAAGGCTTATGTTCTCAGGCTAGAGATGGGAACTTCGCTCCTAGCCTCTCACCAAGAAGAGGAGGAGAGTGAACCTCACCCTGATCTTCTTAATGGACACCGTACAGATGGCTCAGTAGACAGCAAGTGGAGTGCAAAGCTCTATTAAATCAGTCCCCCTCCCCTGTTTTCTACTACACCAGGCCGGATTCCTTGGAGCCAGCATGATATTGAAACTGGTGATAATGTCCCTGTTAAATGCAGGGATTATAGGGTGTCAGATAATGGTAGGAATCACATTAAGACAGAGGTCACAACAATGCTTGACCTTGAATTAATTGAACACACCGGTAGTCCTTGGTCTAGTCCAGTTGTACTAATACAAAAAGCAGGAACTAAAGAACTTAGATTATGTGTGAACTACAGGGGTATGAATGCAGTCACTAAGACCGATGCACACCCATTGCCCAGAATAGATGTGCTGGTGGATAAGCTGGGCCCAGCAGAATTCCTCAGTTTATTTTATCTAACTTCAGGCTATTCATGCCAAGGAGAATGCAGCCAGTTCTACTCCAGAAGGAAGGCCTATATCAATTTAAAGTAATGCCTTTTGGGTTGGAGAATGCACCTGACACTTTCCCAAGGTTGGAGAATCACGTTCTGAGTAGGTTAGATAAGTTCTGCATGACATAGTTGGATGACATTACAGTGTTTAGCCCTACATGAGATGAACATATTTTCCCCCCTTGGACAAGTGTTGCAGACTCTTCAGCAAGCCAACCTGATCATCAAGGGAAACAAGTGACAAGTTGGTCAGGGCTCTGTGGTTTACCTTGGGCATGAAATAGGAGGGAGTGAAATAAAGGCCTTATCCAGCAAAGTAAAAGTTGTACAACACTGTCCAACTCCCACTACTCAAATTCAAGTGAGAGTCTTCTTAGACCTCACTGGCTACTATAGGAAATTCATAGCCGACTATGGTACTATAGCAGCACCACTGAACAACATCTCCTCTCCAAAGTACCCTAAGAAGGAGAAATGGAAGGAAGAGTGCCAGAAAGCTTTTCAGGGGCTGAAAGATGCCCTATGGCAAGCTCCAGTGCTAAGAGTTCCTGATTATGGACAGCCCTTCATTTTACAGACAGATGCATCCAATACAGGTATAGGGGCAGTCTTGAGCCAATTTGATGACAAAGGCAGGGATCACCCCATGCCCTTCATCAGCAAGAAACTAAAAGATAGGCAACAGAGGTAACAATCAAACGCGAGTGTTTTGCCATTGTGTGGTCGCTGAAGAAGTTTAGGCCATACTTCTATGGTACTAATTTCAGAATTCAGACTGACCCTCAACTTCTGAGATGGCTGATGCAGATGAAGAAAGAAAATCCTAAACTGCTCAGGTAGTCTATAAACCTGCAAGGGTTTGACTTCATTATTGAGCAGGTCAGGATCCGAAGAGTAGATTAAATCCCCCAGTACCTTAGTCTGGGCATTGGGGGGCAAGTGTGAGAGTAGAATTCTTTTTCATGTGAAAGTCTCTCCATCTGTGAGACCCCCAGCACATTTTGCTGGACTCTTGGTTTTTTATCTAACTTCCACTCTGTATTTAGGAACCTTTTGTATCTCTTTTGGTTTTCTCTTTTGGAGCTATGCTTTCCTCCAACTTTATGGCATCTGTAATTTCTTATTGCAGCACGCAGAATTTTATGTGCAATGTTGCTGGGAAGCTTCCTGAGCCTTTCTTTTTACTTTTCTGTGATAAAATTCTGTTTTCAGGGCAGGGGGATCCTTTTCATCCACCCTGACCTCTATTTTGTGAAATCAGCACTCCCACCTTACATTGATTGCTGAAGCGACACAATGTATCCCCTTCTCCAGTTATCCTGTAACTTTCTAGTTACAGTGGAAAATTATCTGAGGGAATGGTGGCAGTGCATAATTTTCTACCAACTTTTGTTAACTTGTGTTGCAGGCCATCTCCGCAGCTGTAACAGGGATAACAGGGTGCACCATTCCCTTAAAATGGCGGTGGTACTTTTTCTCGCCGTCTCTTGATGACTTGTCCTTTGGGAGGCCTTCTTATACCTAGCTGGGTAGGGTGGTCTTGATCAATCTTTTGTCTTTGGTGGATTTCCCTATGATAGACCACCAAGGATCGCTGGGCACCTGAAAGGACAGGAAGTGGGGGAGGAGAGTGAAACTCCTGTGGTCTGTGTTCTACAGTGTGCCTGCTTGGAACCAAATCATACTGGGAGGCTGGCTGTCCTCCTGGACAGCCCAACTCACAGATTTGTATAAGAGACTCATGGTATGATTGTGGGCTTATGGCAAAAATAAGTGGGCACCACTGTACTATTAGAAGGTCAATGTATGAGTATTAGGCACTCAAAAGAAATTGAGTCAAAAAATAATAAATTGAAGCTCAAATAGATGCTTACAGGAGCTGGCTGCAATAAGTCTGGAGACACCCTGACTCATGAACTAAAGAACCAAAGAAGACTAGATAAAAAAATCTAGTCAAACAGCCGCTCTCCGTACAAACCCCAAACGGGAGATATAGTTTAAACATGGATTCCAACGATAGAAATATAAGTTCTTTTCTTCTTATGTATGAGTTCAATAGAGAAACACTGAATTCAAAGTAGTAGTGGGGGTAATATGTTTATCAAAAACATGGATTCAAAAAATGAAACAAAGTGAAAAATAGGAGGAAAATCACTAATTATGTCTTAGTGAGGATTCAGCTGTCACATCTCATATTTTAAATAGACTTCTTTTACCAATGCATTTCGGAGCATATAGCTCCTTCATCAGGGTGAGTCTAATCTAATCACATAGAATAGAAATATATAACGCAACACGTGAGAAATAACACAATATATAATCATGAATCACAAAAGAAAAGGTAAAAATTGAAAATCACATACCAAAGAAACGATGTGGGTTCAGGATGGAATATGTAATGAAAAAAATGAAAAAAATGAAGAATCAATAAGTGAAAGTAGCGTGGGAAATATGACCATGTGAATGAAGGGAAAATAATGTAAAAGGACTCACGAGACGTATTTGGCCTCGTAGAGACGAGAATCCACAATCAAAAAGCAGATGTGTGGTCTGCTGTCAGTAACAGCAGCGTACAGAGTACAGACAGATCGATAAAGCTGTCGGAAACAAAAGTGTGTATTAAGAGGAGTTTCGGGAGCGCAGTGGCGCTATGATTACAAAGGACCGTCTTCAATGGTTACCTGGAAGACAATCAGGGTCTGTGTCGGTTAGGAAAACGCCGTTCTGCATCGCTGTAAGCAAGCGTTGCTAATGGTAACGCTGCTATAAATACCCACGTGATCGCATCGCATCGGGCGAGCAGCGCGATGCGGCACGTACATTTAAGAGACTGCATTAGAGATATATGGGCATGTGTGGAGCTACAAATACAATTGTCAACACTCAGGTGAATGAAAGAGGAAAAGTGGATAAAAGAAAAATGAATGTGCAACAATATAATAGACATAGAAAACATACTATAAAAATGGACAACAGGGATAGTAATGGAAAGAAAACATACAACAACACAGGCTCCAAAAGTGGCAGCCCATGGAAAAATAAGAGATAGTAAACATGCATCCCAGCCGTGGTGGGTGGCACCGGAGGTGTCACCTTGGGTCCCAGACGAGTGTCCGGGAAAGGCTGCCCTGATGCTTGGGCATAATTCGTGCAATTTAGAAAATTAGCAAATGCTAAACTAACGACTTAGATGATCCAGAACACTACATGGATGTTATCAATACCTAAGGATACTGGCGTTGGCAAAGTTGGTCCTGACAAAATGTCAAGGACCACATTAGTTGTGCATTAACAGCCTAGCCATTACGTGTAACATGCAAAATCATCAATGACACATGCAAAAAACATTATATAATGTCACATGAAATCAACATAGGTGCATCCAATTCAAAGATAACAATGATAATTGATTTCTTCATTTAGGCCATTGGGATACAAGCTCCCCAATCTATCAATCCAATATGTCTCTCTTTGGTTAAGCTGAAGGCCCAGATCCTCATGTGGATTGACTTTGCTCAACACTTCAAGAATCAGAAATCTGATTTGGGTCAAATTGTGGCGTTTCTCGTTCCAATGGCGAGCCACTGCTGAGTTGGGATTAGAGTTACGTATGCAAGAGCGATGTTCGTTCCAACGCATTTTAGCTGCTCTCGTGGATTGGCCAACATAATATTTCCCACAGGGACACTTTATTCCATAAATGATATTCTCGCTATCACAAGTACCAAAAGTCTTCAGCAGAATCTTGTTGCCTGTGCTAGGATGGTATATGGTGTTGCCTTTGATGACCAGGTTACAATTAGTACAATGGAGACAAGGGTATGTCCCCGTGCGTTGAGTACTAGGTTCTTTCAAGGGAGGTCTTGTGCGTACTAGTTCATCACGTAAATTCTTGCTTCTTTGATAAGCAAATACCGGTAATTGATCAAACAATTTCTGTACTCTAACATCATTCTTAAAGATGTTCCAATGTTTCTTAATGGAATTCTTTATCTTGTTGCTCTGAATGGAGAATCTTGAAACATATACAGGTGTTTGTAACTCCCTATTTTTCACTTTGTTTCATGTTTTGAATCCATGTTTTTGATAAACATATTACCCCCACTACTACTTTGAATTCAGTGTTTCTCTATTGAACTCATACATAAGAAGAAAAGAACTTACATTTCTATCGTTGGAATCCATGTTTAAACTATATCACCCGTTTGATGATTGTGGGCTTAGCCAGTTCTTCAACATTAAAGGCAAGGGTCTTGGAACTAAACCCCAGTGTTGACCACTGGACTGAAGATCTGAACCAGAAGAAGGACGCCTGTGGCCAGTTCCAGCGTCCGCTAGTGTCAGCTGAGTAACCGATGTATCCCGATATCAACTTATGAATGGCAGGAAAGACTCTAAAAGGACGACTTTCTCCCACAGACCGGCGGGATCAACCAGACCCAAGACGAACTTCAATTTGAGCCGTCCCTGAAAGAGCTGCAACCTACACTGCCTGCAATTTACAAATACATGGCGTCCTGTGTCATTCTACAGTGCCACATCTGCCGAAGGTTGGTTTCGTCTTTAACTTGGTAGGCATCCTTCTGGATCTCCAGTGACTGGATCCCGGACCTGAAAATCTCCTCAACCATGACAACGACCAAGAAAGGGTGCAAACTCCACTGCACAATAACCGATCTGCATCCAGAGCCTGTGAAAGGCTCCAACACACCAGTGCTGTGCAAATCCACTGTTCCTGGTGGCATGACCTGCAGCAAATTTGCTACTGGAAAGCCTTGGTACTTAACTTGGTCTTGCTCTGTAATTTAGTGCACCGGGAGGGCTACAGCTAAGCTGTTACTTGCACCCCTCTCCAGCGCACCCTGTGTCCCCTTGGTGTGAACAACCAATTGGGCCTAGTTTACTAACACTATTGCACTTACCTGTAAAAAGAAGACTTCTTCATAGACATTTTCTCTACCTACTACTCACCTGCTTCCTTTCTCCTGAACCATCCAGTGCCCCCTTTCTGTGTATAGCAACAACTATAGGGTTGGACCTCCGAAGCTTGGCAAAGCAGGGGTTAATTTCATTTACCAGAATGATCTCACAGTTTGCTTACCTGTTACACGAGTTTTAACATTTCTCTTATCCTACTTTGATTTAAAGTGTTTCTCCTTTTTTTCATTTTTTTCATTTGATTTAAAGGATATAACCTTTTGATCCATGTTTCTTTGAATCACCTTGTATGCTCTGAGTCCTGTGTGTCTTCCTCGAGCCCCCGTCCCTCCTAGACTAAGTCAGGCTGCTCAGCCATTGCTTCCAAACCTTTTGAGTAGTTCAGGCCAAATCTAAGCATTGGAAACCTGTAAATCTAAGAGTGAGTATTCTCTAGTCCTACCATAGGTGGACTTTTGTAAAACTCCCTAACAATACGAAACAATTTATTTTATGTAAAGGTTTGATTGAAGGCTATTTAATGGGATTAAGGCTACCCATAGGTGCCAGTATGCTACATGTTTTGAAATATATAGATACCTTATTATTCTATTGCTTTAAAACGTGAAATGCTACATGCCATAGAATAAAAGACTGTCCCAAGTGTAATCTATTTAACTGTTTTTTCCGATAATGAAAGAAAGCACTTTTTTCTATATCGGATGATGGATGATTTGCAAAAGCATTAGCGACAAAGATAGTTAAAGTCTACTGCTGATGGCTTTTCTTTTTAGAATTCTTTTTCCTGTTTCAGAAATCTGCATGATTGGCAAATGCATCAATTCATAAAAGCAAGGTTAGGTGGGATCGAAACTATGGATTTCTAGCGACACTTAACCATAACATAAGCGGAAAGGCTAAACTAACATCCATATGGATCAATTGATACACTTTTCATCAATAAGTACATCATGAACATTGTCCTTCTGGACATTACAAGCACAATAGATGGCTAAAAACAGATGTTGACTTGATCTTCATTGAACATTTAAGTACACTATCCATCACTGACTGTTCAGCCCGGGTTTAAATAGGACATCCTTCTTCCAGGGATTGAATGCTGAAATTGCTCACATCAATATCCTTAGTTGCTGGCCTCTGCCAGCTGGATAATTATCTGTTCTGCTCAGATAAATGCCTTTTCATCAAGGCTTACTTTGCATCAGAGTTCATCACGGCAGAGAGAGGCAAGCATCACATTGATGAGTGTGCTTATCTCTACTGTGAACCCGTCCTTTAGGATGTATTGTTCAGTCATTACAGCCGTCGCTGCCTTATTTATTTTGTCAGTGCCGTTCCAGGAGCATAGAACGCAAATATAACAACGCCAGTGTGGAAGAAAAGGGAAGCAGCACCTGCAAGCGAACGCCACAAGAACCTCAAAGTTGTGGTGTTTGAAGGAAGGAGCTATGAAATTCTAGACAGGTTGAGAGGAAAAAAGCGGGACAACGCCAGGCCCTGGATTACTGAAAATGGTGCAAATGTTAAAACATCGAGCTACAATTGGTAATGCACAGATGCTGTTTGATCGTGGGCAAAGTGTATTTTGTAAGTATCTGGCCTCTGGGCGGTATTATGATAAACTGCACATGCACAATCCCAGTTGGTAGGTGACACAAACACAGTTTGCTCAGGTGCAATCGACATTAGCACCAACACAATACATGCAGACTCCATTTGCATTTGTGCCGATGCTTTTAGATAAGCTCACACTGTGATTGCACATGCACAAAATGCATTGTTTGCACATGCACAACATGCATTGTTTGCCCAAATCTACAAAGTAATTTCCAAACTTACCTTATGCCCATGGAGAGACTGCTGCTGCTCTGAAGCGCTGGAGACTACCTGTCCCAGAAGTGTCAGTGACTGCGGGGGTGTGCCCTTTGAGCCGTAACTCACTCTAAAAGGACTGCACTCTGCTGAAGCGGCGCCTTTCCAAACTTACCTTCTGTCCGTGGGGCGATTGCAGCGGCATTAAAGACCTGGAGAGTACCTGTCCCAGAAGTGTAAGTGACTGCGGGGGCGTAATTTGATCCTTAACTCACTTCAAAATGTAATATATTGAACTACAGTGCACCTTTCTAAACGTACCTTCTGTCCGTGGAGCGAAAGACGCAGCTGGGAAGCCCAGCGACAGCCTGTTCCAGACGTGTCGGTGAGTGTGGGGGCGTGTCCTTTGAGACGAAGTTCACTTTAAAAAGGACTGTACCACCCTGAAGCCACATGACCGAGACACACGCAACAAGTGCGTCGTGCTGTCTCGCGGAAGTCTGGAGTCAGTGTCCATGGGCAATATGGCTGGGACTCAGTGCTTTAAGTGGGGTAAGAAATTGAGGGGGGACCCTCGTTTGGGGGCGTGGCTTTCATTGTGCGCGTGGCCTAAAAGTGCACAAATCATAGTAAGGTGCGCAAACAAATATATAAATGTAAGTGAGCATTTATATGTTTGTATGCGTACTACTATGGTGTGTGTACTTTTCAAGCCATATTTTATAAACATAGCAATGTTACATATTTCTATGTTTATAAAAGGTGGCTTGAAAAGTACACAAACCATAGTAAGTTACGCACACTTGTGTGCTTACCTTACTATGGTTTGTGTACTTTTCAAGTCACCTTTTATAAACATAGATATTTGTAACATGTTTCCATGTTTCTAAAAGATGGCTTGACACGTAAACAGTTCAAGGCATCTTTTATAAAGCGTTGATGACGGACAAAACAAACCGCAAGGTGGCTTTGTCCGTCGACAAAGCTTTATAAAAGATGCCTTGAATTGTGCACGTTTCAAGCCGTCTTTTATAAACATAGAAATATTTCTACCTTTATAAAAGATGGCTTGAAACGTACACAGTTCAAGGCATCATTTATAAAGCTTTGCCGACGGAGAAAGGCACCTCGGGCTCTGTGATCTATCTGCTCAGAGCACATAGATCACTGAGCCCGAGGCGTCTTTCACCCTCTGCGAACCCGCGGGCTCTGTGATTTAATCTGCATATTAGATCACGGAGCCCACGGGGGTCATTGACCTGGGGAGGGAAAATAAAGGGACAGTAACTTCCTCTGATGACCCTGATGAGGGGTCATCAGAGGGAGTTACACTAACTGACAGAAGTGCCGCCAGCCTCAGCGTCGCTGTGGCTGGCTGGCACTTCTGTCAGCTTGGCCGACATAATGACGGGCGCATCTCCCGTTGCGGCTGCGGCGGGATAATGCATCCCGCCAATGTTGTGTGGGACGGGGGGCCCCAGCTGGGCCCCGGTTCGGCCCCACTTTCTGGAGACTGCCGGGGCACGGCCCCGGCAGGCCCCGGTCCACTTAAAGCACTGCTGGGACTGTCTTGACACTTGACACTGTGAGAGGATTTTGAGTGACATCCTAGAGTGAAAGACCATCCAGTAAGCAAGAGCATTGTGCCATCACCACACTCTTTGATTACTCAACATTCTTATGACTTGAGGAGAACCACAACCAACTTCAATGGATGTAACAAAAATGGAAAATTAAAAAGAAATCCAGCAATGATTACAAATAATAGAACCACTGACTTCTTCTCTATTAGTTTACTATTCCAGGGTCCTCTTCCAGAACATATAAACACTTCACTTGCTTGTTTAGGGACAAAACTCACTAAGACTGTCTTATAGAAGTTCTCAAAGCCGACGATAAGAGAGGAAAAGTTTTGATCACTTATACTACAAATACATTGTGCATGGACAATGAGAAGGATAGGCCAGAGGAGATGGCTGAAATAGAATTATTCCAACTTGGAGTCAAGCCGTCGATATGTCATATTAGAAGGATGACGGCTGAATTGCATATGCTCCAAATACAAATATCTTCTTTTTTCATCAGCTTGACTAGCAACAATATCTTAGACCCAAAAAGATTTAAGTTTCAAAGATTCAGACATGGTCAAATGGGTCGCCTGAATACAATTGACTGATGGGTTGCATTTCTTCAAGTGCGATATAAGCTTATGCCTTTTGATTGAGTTATTGATAACTTTCAAAATATTCCAAGACAAACATCTGAACACCATTAAGAGTTAAAAAAATCTGTAGTGAACACAATACATACATAAAGAGGCATAATACAATAGCGGTAGTGGCCTGACCAAGCATTTGAACAATGGAAAGTGTGACAATTATTAGTGGCTGCTGCATCAAGCAGAGCACAATGTGTATTCCATATAAGGCAAGAGACAGAAAAGGACTAGGGATGTTGTAAAACTTGAAATAATCATCAAATGACATTAGAAAATAAATAGTAAGTAAGCACATAGAATAGTAAAAAGGGGATAAGAGAATACCGGTTGCCAGTGAATTCGGCGAAAAAAATTGGTCGACCAGACAAATGGTCGAATCAAATTGGTCGAAAACCATTTCGTCGAATTTTTTTTTTTTCTATTTTAACCCTTTTTTTTTTTTTTTTTTTGGGGGGGTCCCCCCCCAACCCCCTTTTTTTCTCTAAAAACCCATTTTTTAACAAAACGAAAACCCAAAAATAAATATATAAATAAAAAAATTTTTTCGACGAAATGGTTTTCGACCAAATTGCGTCGACCAAATTGCAGTCGACCAGTTTTTTTTCGACGAGTTGACTGGACACCGAGAATACCATGAAGCTAATCAAGTTTATAACAGAAGAAAAAAGAGAGACACACTTGGGGCTAGGGGGAACCCAAAAAGGCCCAGAGAAGACCCAAGGGAAGAGCAGGCAGCCATACAACACACCCACCCATTACATTTCAGATTTATACAGATGTCTGAAATCCATGACACCAATGACTTGATAAAAAGGTATCATAAGAAATGCAAGTAAAACCTCATGAGATTTTCACTGGATCATTTGGTGGCAATGTTGAATCCATGCTTTCTAATTTTCGAGATCTAATGAACGTTTTGGGTTCAGCAGGATCATCAAAACCTAATGGTAGAGGCCCTATCTGACAATCCGTTGCTTCACGACCGGGTGATATGATAGAAATTCCTTCCTACGTTGTGCTGTTTTCAACGCCACATCTTGGGAGATGTATATTCTGCTGCCTTTGCACATAGAGTGTTCTTTTCCTTTGCCTTGGTAACAACTATTGCAGTTGTGTGTATTCCAACATTAGCAAAATCAATGTAAGCCGTGCCGCGCGCGAAGCCTGAGGGCCAGCATTTGGGCCAATGCGATGCGCCGGTTGAATATTAAGGATGACGTCTGGTGAAATATGAAGCACGGTGGGTAGCATTCTCTGAAGTAATAAAATAGCATCACCTCCTCCACAGCCCTCTGGAAGACCAGATAAATGAAGGTTGCTTTACCTCTGCCCCTGTTTTCCAAGTCCTTGTTGTGCTTTTACAGTTCTTTGACAGCCCTTTCTAGGTGCAAAACTCAGGGAGATATGTCCTAACCAATATTTATTCTGTTTTCTATTGCACCCATCCTGTTTTCAAAAACCAGGACGTCAACCCCATCTGTCGTCAAGCTGTTGTAACATTTGATTAGTTGCTTCCATAAGGGCTTGGGTGACTGTATTTCCTGCAAAAGCACCTCCATGCCAGGTTCCGAGGCCTCAAGCGGGTGTGGGAGGGGGGGTACCCTCTTTGGCCTTTTATATGTGGTAGAGTGTGCCAACGCCTGCCCATCTTTTCTAACAGGGGTCTTCTGTCCACCTCTTGCAGAAGCCATTGTTCCAGGAAAAGTATGTATTTTAATAATGCTTGCAGCGGCTGAATCCCAAAGCTGTGAGAAAGGCAGTGCAACACAAAAGCAGCCAAGTTGTACATAAGTTTTAAATAGCAACACTCAGAAGGTAGTGCATAAGGAGCGCATAGTCCGAGTGGCAGCCTCTCCTTACCTTACAGGGAGCGGCTTCCGGCAGCCGAAAACACAAGTGTTGCATTCGAGTTTGCCCGAATGCGTGTTGCCGGGCTGCAGCAGAAGAGAAAACCCGCAGGACAGACCGTCGGGTCATCTCCGAGGTAAGGGGCGGGTTACGGAAGATACATATAGGGAAAATGTGTCACAGACTCAATACACATTAAATATTGGGCGGGAGGGGTACGGTTAGGTGGCCATTCCTCGCAGCACCAAACCACACCCCCATAAGAGTGGTCTTTAATGTGGTGGTTGATTGTGATTAGTGCAGTATGTGATTCCCTGCTAAAATTCACTTCTGGGGCAAAATGCATCATTTCATTGAAACTTTACAGGTGCTGAGGCAGCGGTTCTGCAGGAGACACCAGCAGTGTCACTATGAACAATACAGCTGAGGATTTGAGTGGGTATTAATGCGGGATTGTAGTTGAATATTGAATATGCTGCAGGACAATAACACTATCTCTGTATTTTCTACCACTCTAAAATGATTGCATGAGCTCTGTTTCTTTGTTTCTCAGACAGTTGGCCCAGTTTCTTGGAGTTGTTTTGCCCCTAAGGGAGCACTAGTCTCTTCCGGATCTCTTTCCTTCAAAACCTTGCGGGGCCAGAACTGAAAGGTAAGGACTCCTATTAAAAACTCCAGAAGGGTGGTATTGAGGCGGATGATTGCAAGTGGTTCTTCTTCAAAGCTGTACAGGGAACTGATTTTGACAATGTAGCAAGATCAGATATGGGCGAAATAGTCAAACAGAAGTGTTACATCTGGTCAAAACGGCATATCATTGTCATCAGTAGACAGACACGCCTGGTTATTATTATCGTAAAACAGAATATCATTCTCTGGGACTGGTCCACAGGTTTAAGTGTCCGTCAGGGTAATCTGAGTTGTAATATTTAAGGTGATGTAATTGGTGAGTGTGATTTCTCCTGGACAGGTCCACTAAGCAATTCCAGGGTTTCTTAACACAATGTTTCCTTCTCAGGGCTGGCATCAAAGAGCATGGCTGTTTGGTGCCGGAAGGCCAAGATGGCCCTTTGACAAAAAAAAAAGTGCTTAGAAGGTTTCCAAAACTTAATGGGTTGCTCCTTCGGATTCTACACTTATCACAATACGGTGAGGCTACTTCATTATTAAGAGAACCGAATGGATCTTGACGATTTTGACAAATGATAGCCTATTTGGATTGCCATCATGGGCTAATTTACTAACACTTTGATTGGCGCACTGCCATTGTTTAGATTGATGGCCACCCCTAGGTATTACTCAAGATAGCTTATGTGTATTTTTGAATAAGTGTACTTGGTTGTGCCTATTATTATTTGTATTGTTTCAGCGGTATAGCATATCCTTATCAACCAATGCTCCTATTTGGATTGACTAATTCGATCTCTCAGCGCACTGGCACTTTCCTCCTTATCACCTCTGTTTCACCTCCGAACAATCTTTGGGTTGGCAATATCTTATGAGTATTCCACTATTTTCAACAAGCAAAAAAGACCAACAGGAGCCCTGAGGAGAGGCTAAGAAAAATACGAATTGTACTCCATAATTATGTTGCTACATTTTGCACAACACTGGTCTTGCACAGTGGACTAGTCTTAAATATTGTGGACTTCTGCTCACAGGAGGGGGAGACGGACCAAGGCATCCCCCCCCCCAAGCCAGTCAGGCGTTTCTCTTTGCATCTTCAGAAGTTTGGACTGGCATACATTTCTATCAATGCTGAATTTTGCATGAGTTAGTCTGCATATAGTGGATTAAATCCGTGTACTATTAACCTCAGAGTACAGGGGAGGGGGGGAGACGGACGGAGGCAGCGCCCACGCCAGTCGGGCGTTCCTTTCTGTGACTCTATAAGTCTTGTATGTAGAAATATTCCTTTTAATGTCCATGAAATATGTCTACACGTAAGGCAATGGCACACATTTCCCCAGCACATGGGGCCAAAAAATCGGCATGATTAATTCCCCCGATCATAGAAGTCAACTTATTGATAGATCAAATGAAGGTTTTGTTAGATGACATAAATCAACATAAAGATGATGCAAGATGGAAGGTCCCCAATAGCTAGCGACCAAAAGATGGCGGAGGGAGTTAACCTGCCTAACAAAAATAACAAATCGGGGAGATCGCACAAGTCCAAATTATGCTTTGAAAAGACATACCCATCACGTGTGAAATACATGTTTTGATTGCAATCCTGTTGCAAGCCAACGGGGGGAGAAAATCAAATGGGAGCACTAATCAAAAATTTTCAGTAGAGGTGCATGACAATCTAGTAGGTAGTGATGCTGGTCAAAATATTGCTGAAGTAGCAGTAACTGATATAGCTCCCTTTAACAATACCCCTCAACCTATGTTATGTTATGTTAACTACACTTATAGAGGGCACGATCACCCAAGGGCATCATGGCTCTGAAGAGGAGGACTACTTAGGTAGGGGAGGAACCACAGTGTAGAGAGCTAAAAGAGAACAGTCTTAAGTGCTCTTCTAAAACCAAGATGATTGGGGATTTTCCTCATGACATGAGGGAGACTGTTCCAGAGGTTATCCACTGCTATGGAAAAAGCCCTGCCACTGATCCTCGTATGACTGAATCTTGGAACAACAAGCAGATTTGCGGTAGAGGAACGTAAATCCCGTTCGGGGAGATAGCGGGAAAATTTAGTCTGCAGGAAGTCGGCCCCTGACCATGAAGAGCCCGATGGACTATGCACAGGGCCTTGAAATTAACACGTTGGTTGACCGAACCTAGCCACCCAGATAACCCTGCCCCATATCCCCATGTGTTATAAATGATAATAACCCAATGCAAACCGCTTCTTGCCTTTCTCAGAGGAGTAAAATCAAGAACCTTTATAGTGGAAAAGGGGCTATGTCCTTCCTCCCCATCTACTACTATAAATAGGGGAGTTTGAAATAAAATGGGGAAGGCTAATGGGGGAGCAAGGGAGTAGGCAATTCCCCTGATACAACTCAGTTAATAGAGGTTTTTCCACCATGCACTAATTGTGATCTAATGAGACAAGAACCTGCTGCATTAAGTAAACGAGATGAAAGCAGAAATGGTTAATATTAATTCAAAGTTGTTAGACATCGTTAAAGAAACCCGCTCGCAAAATAATACCCCAGTGTGTACGGTGGAGGGGCAGTTACCCCTACAACCAAAGTCGATTAACCAAGTCATAAAGAATCACGTTAGAACCCACCCGGTACCACTTAGGGTAGCTAACCCACACCACCAAAAGCATCATGTAAAAAAAAGGAACAGAAAAAGATCAAACCCCAAACACTAATAGAAGACCTAGTGTGGAGGCTAACAGCTATAGCTAAAAAAGAGAAGGATATCAGGATTGTGCATAGGAACATCTTTTCTGTATATAAAGCAGGACATCTGTTAGTTTTTTCCTTATACAATTCCATAGCGTTCCACCAATCTGCACCAAGGTTTGCATAGTTAGTTGTTAGAACCCTCTGGACATTAATGTGTACATGACATTTTGACACCCCACCCCTTTAGCCGGATTTCAGCCACTTCATAAATGAGATGGTAGCCTGAAATTGGCAAAACATCACTGTGGTTGTAGAAGGACGGGACAAACCCCATTTTAAGTGTCTTGATGTGAGGCACAGAACTCAAATGGGACCATGAGAAGTATGTTTCAAGACCCTAGGATGCAACATTTTCAAGATATTTGCACTGCACTCGGGTGAGGAGACACGTGAATGGAGAGCGCACAGAAGGTTCCAGTATTCTGCAGTACGCAAACTCCCGCCTTCCCTCCATCGCTGCTCCGGGGTATGTTAGCCAGCCACACTCGCACATTCTCAGTGCAGTTTACTTCAGAGTGCAAAGCACATCAAGCGATAAGCGACTCAGAACAATGACCTACAGGATCATTGATTTTTCATTGATTTTCAACAATGAATGAGTATTATCACGTCTGTCTACAGAACTCTCGAGGAGTACGGGTACTTTTTGCTTTTAGAGCTATATAAAGATACATAGTTAATTTACTGGACAGGGAGAGGGGAGGTAGGAATTATTTGTTAAACAAATGTGTCCACTAGATCAGATATAAAAAACTTTGCCTGTCTATAGTGAGAGAAGATATATTTGACATCTTCCGCTACCATACAGCTGCAGGGGGTGGCTTTGGCTATATTAAAATTATACTTGGAAAGGGGTCGCTAAAAAGAGGCTTGTTGCCAATTGATATTTTCACCATTCCACCCCCAGGATTGCAGATAGAACTGAGGAGTAGACTGCCAGATGCATACAGTGAAATCTGGAGTAAAACTGAGTTGCATCATGTGGAGCAATGAATATTGTAACAGGATTCGAGACACCAAAACCTGCAGTTTGGCCACTTCCGCCCGCTTACCTGTTCTGGTTGATGCTTCTAATATCAAACCCGTGTCTTGGAATATTGCTGGCCTAAGAATGAATGTAGATGATCCTGATTGCCTGGCTTAGATCAGATCCTTTGATATTTGTTTCGAAGAAACATGGGCCTACAAATCTTGTTCTGTGAGGGGATTCACTAATTATATGATTCTGGTAAGCTGGCCAAAAAGTGAGCTGGGACACCCCAGTGGGGGTCTATGTGCGTGGATAAAAGTTAATTTCAATGCACAGATTAAATCCCCGTTGACCAAATCAGTTCATTCCCAAGGGCTGCAAATTGTTTTAACAGGAAGCAACACGTATTTGATATCAATCAATCAATGAAAGAACTTTAATCAGCAAAAATGCCATAAAAGTCACAAAGATAAAAACATACATAAATAAAAAGCTTAATATACAATCATTTAAAATTCATTACAAATAGAAAAAATACATATAGTTCAAAGATCGGAGAACGTTAAAAAAAGTATAATTTTAGTGTCCAGTGGAGAGATTATAATCCCACCACCATAAATAATAGCAGAAACTGGTGTCTGTGTCATTTTATCACATAGTAAGGTAATAACCATAGTTCATATTCAGGTGGTTTCAATGTCACTTTTCTTCTATTACTTGGCCCATCTGTTTTTGTCTGAGGCTCTATGAACATATTGGGCAACACAATTTACAATGTATGGGTTTGTGGTTCCTTGCCTCAATGGTGGAAAAGACACCAGCTTCCCTGAGCAGAGGGCGTAGATATCTCACTCTAAACGGTTTCGTCACCAAACACAAAAACAGAAAGTGTGTCACTGTCTCATCTCCTGACCCACTTACAAGGCAAACCTTTGAACCACTCCCTGTCCACTGGTTGGTTAAAGTGTCAGTCGGCAAAGTCTCAAACCACAAATTCAAGTTTAGAAAAGAGATACACCAAACCACGATACAGTCTGCCTGCTTTTTCAATCATCTTTTTCCTTGAGATGACAATGGCTGCCTTCTTAATTCTTCTATAGGCCGCTTGTCTATGTTATACGGCTGCTCCCATGATCTGGCCTCATTAAGTTCAAACAGGCTTTTCTTTCCTCATGGGCCACCCAAGAAATGCTTTGCCACCCTAAAGGCTCAAAAGATGTTCCAAAGCATCTAAATACTTCCCAGGCCTTCAGACCTACCGAGCCTCAACCAATGCAATGCTGGAGAGGAAGAAGCCAGGGTACTAATTGGACATTCATCAAGTTCCAGTCCTGTAAGAGCATTGTGGGTGGAGCTATGGAGCTGTAACAGTTGTTTCATACATTTATTTTCCTCTCTGGTAAGGCTAAGGCTGCTTCAATTACCCCCATAGCTCTGAGCCATAAAAGATGGCATGGATTGTCTGTTTGCCATAAAGCTCGATGGCCGGATTAATTGCTCCTCTCTCGTATCTGTTGAAAAGGATAGCGTTGCTCCACCATAGTTCCCCAGCGTAGCGCATGCCTTCTTTAGCTGGGAGGTCCATTGCCCATTTTCATTAAAGTAAATATGCAAATAATCATAAAATGTGACTTGCTCTAAGAAATGACCTTCCACTTCAATATTCAATCTGCACTGCTGGGCGAATTTTGGCTGGAACACCAACACTTTTGCCAACATTTAAGCTTAAGTCAAGATGACCACATTTTTCAGAAAAGTTGCCAAGCAGATTTTCGGCCCACATGTTGTAGTGCATAGCAGGATTGCATTGTCTTCATAGAGGAGAGTGGGTTATCTGTCCTGTCCCATTTTCGGATTGTCCACGCTGTCCTCTAGCAGAGCTGCTATAATTTCTTACATGTACATGCAGAACAATAAGGCTGCAAGCACACAGTCCTGTCTCACACCCTTATGGACAAGAAAGTGGGCTGTGGCCTCGCCAGCCATGCCATATCTTACTTCTTATCTTCTTATATCCAAGGTTCTGTCCTTGGCTCCTTTCTCTTTTTCGCTGTATACTTCTCTCCTTTCTCCTATCATCTCCTCCTTTGATGTCTCACATCATTTCTATGCTGACGATACCCAGCTCTTCCACTCTTTCTCCTCCTACTCTCCTGACATCCACCATAAACTTTCTTCTTGCCTATCTGCTATTAAATCTTGGATGTCCTCTCACTTCCTTACTCTTAATGCAGATAAAACTGAACTCCTTTTCTTCCCTATCCAACACTCTTCCTCCTCCCTGCCCTCCTCCTTTCATACTTTTTCCTCCTGCCCAGCTCCCCTTCTCTCCCCATGCCTGCAAACGTGGTCTGCACATTGACACCCACCTCTCTCATTCTCATCACATTTCCCTCACTGCCAGATCTTGCCATTTCCACCTCTACAACATCCGCAAATTTTGTTCTTTCCTAACCTTCCAAGCTACCAAACTCCTCATTTCCTCCCTCCTCTTCTCCAGACTTTTCTACTGCTCTACTCTTCTCTTTGGACTCACCTCCTCTCATCTCTCCCCCCTCAAATCTGTCTACCACTCTGCCATTCGCTCCCTCTGCCTCCTTTCACCTCACAACTCCATCTCCTCTTCTCTTAACTCACCAGGCTGGTTCCCATTTCACACCCAGCTCAAATTTAAGTTCCTCTGCCTAGTCTTCAAAGCCCTCTATGGTCTTGCCCCTCTTTACCTATCCTCTCTTCTCACTTTCTGTACTCCTCCTCGTTCTCTCCATTCTGCGGATCTCTTCCCTCTCTCTACTCCACCTCCCCCTTCTCCCTCTCCCATTTCCACTCCTTCCAACTTCTCGCTCCTTTCAATGGAACCACCTTCCTCTTCCTGTCCGCTCCATCACCTCCTACCCCTCATTTCACACTTCTCTAAAATCCTATCTCTTCCATTCTCCCCCCTAGCACCTAGTGTTTCCTCTCTCACCACTAAACCCACCTCCACCCTCTCCTCCTACCTTCTGTCCCTCTATTAGTACGTAGCCTCTTCATAAATGTAAATTGTTTGTTGTACTGTTTTCTGGTTTAGATTCATTGTCATGTATTGCTTGTTGTATTCACTTTTCTTCTTGTAAAGCACTTAGGATTAAAGCGCTATATAAATTAAAATAAATACAAATACTTCCACCTGATTGTTACTGTACAGCTCTTGGATCACAGGAATCATGTGCAGAGGGGTTTTCCGTTTTTGAAGGACCTGCCACAATTTGTCTCTGGAGATTGCATCAAAGGGGGTCCTCAGGTCCACAGAAATTGCATATAGATTCCTGTGCTTGAGCACGGTGTACTTCTCAATCAATAAAAATAGTCAGAAACTTTGGTCCACAATGCTTTTAGGCTTCTGAAGGTCGGCCTGAAGAGCACTAATTATATCATTCTCATCATCCCATGTTTGGAGGTGGGACAAAATTACCTAAACAAAAATCTTCCCAGCTGAGTCCAGGAGCTAAATATGTCTATAGTTTGCTGGCGAGTCCCTGTTAAATCAGTACAATGACTGCCTGCTGCCAGGTGGAAGGTACTGTGTTCAATCGAATAACTGCATTGAAATTCCACAGCACAGGGCCCCAGATGTCTACCTCACCCTTTTACAAGTCTGATGGAACACTGTCTGGACCTGAGGAATTACCACTCTTTTGGGTGGATATAGTTTTTAAGACTTTTGCAAGAATAATGTTAAGTACATTCTTTTACAAAGTCCCTGCAGGATTAATGGCGGTCGGGACTCTTCTGTTGGTAAAATCACCATCAGGATTACAATATAGATTAGAGAAATGGTTCTCCCACGCTCCTGCAGGGATACAGCATTGTAGGGTTCTTTCCCCTCTTAACATCCTCCCCTGAAATCAGCTTCCAGAAGACTCCTGAACTGCCATCTACAAGCACTTTGCTGAGCAGCTTCCATCTCGCGGTGGCATAAACCGCCTTTTTTAGTGTGACTGTCTTTTTGTAATGTCTTTCGGATAGGAGAAGAGCCTTAACCACACAAGTTCCCACTGATAAAGTGGCATTATCTGCTGTTTAGCCTGGCAGCATACTTTATCATACCATCTAACTTTATTTAATGTGTTTTTCTTGACTTCCTGAGCCTCGCTAATTACATATGGGAGGAGATTGTCTATGAGGTGTCTGTACTCCATAAGGACATTTTCCTCAATGGCCCCATTCTCTGCACATTTCTATAACGTAACTCAGAATAGCGTTATTTAATGGGGGTTTCATGATCCTAGCCCACTTTACCGTTTTATGGGCATGCCCATTTACCACTAGAGGGACCACCATGTCTTTCATCGGGGAACCCCGTGTAAGTTGAGGATCTGGTCTAAAGTGTACACTTAGTGACTTATAGCCAGTGTCTGCTTTATTTAAGACCTCAAAATTAGTCACCCATCTCCAGTCTTTTGCTGACACTAGGATATAATGTATTATAGAACTACCAGTAGGTCCCACAAAAGTCAGTTTAGCTGCTTGATCTTTATTGAAGCAACCATTGCAGGTACTTAGATTATGCAAAGTGCAGACCGTGGCTTGTGTGTGTACCCTCCTTTGTTAAAAAGCATCTAGAGATGGTACATCCCAGGCACTATACTGATCCTACCTTAGGCCATCTAATTCTGGGATGGGCACCAACTGTACGTTAAAATCACCTGCCAACAGAATAAATGTCATTTGTTGGTCAACCCGCCTGTCTTGCATTATCAAATCATAGAGTTTCTCTACAGTATCTAGCCCAGATTTATGAGTTGGCCTGTTATACATATTAAACAGGAGGATAGAATTTCCCCCAGGAGTCTGTATATCCAGGTATTCTAAATCAGGGGTGTCAGTGACTTTGACATCCATTTCCCAATTTGAAGATGTTTGTACCCAGATGGTTAGCGAACCACTCGGCCTTTCTCTGGGCCCTTTCCTTGGTATCAAAGGATCGATACCCTTTTAAAACTAATGGCTCAATTGCCCAGGTTTCCGGAAATAGTATTAAATGAAAACTCCTAATACAATCAATCCATTGCGGGTCATCTAGATGCTTTGTGATACCTGTAACATTCCAGGAAAGGACTTTACAATGGAAGTCAGTAGATGGGCAGGCACTTCTCGGCCTCAGTCAATGAACTGCTTCCAGGTTCCCTGCCCCTACAGAGCTTGCCTCTCTCGCTATTCTCAATCCCATTCTGTTGTCGACTAGGGGAAATGTACACTGCTCTAAGTGAGGTTGACCTGGGATTAAACTGTACCTGTTTGGATTTTCGATTGTGCTTTTGTCTGGGGCATGTGGGCTAAGCCTGATTGCAGAACCTACTGGGGGATATTTGTGGAAGTCGATGGCCAATAGACCACCCACAATGTTATATGTTATTATTGAGACACAGCCCTTCACGTATCTTATCCAGTGCATGCATTGGTTCTTAAGTGAGTCTTGATCTTCGTAAGAGTCTTGACCCAGCCTTGGATAGTTGCCCCTATGCGTTTTAGTGCTATTTTGGGACCAATTGTGTTCCATAGAGCGGTTGACCATTGAATAGCCCCATTGTTGTGAAGGTGGAAAGGGTCGTTGCACAACCGGATGTCCACCATGTAGTAAAGCAGTGGCCGAGTTACTGCTTATTTCCGTAGGTCTTAGAGCTGGAAAGAGTGCTTGTGAGTTGCTTCCAGTGACTAGTGATGAGGCTGAGTTACATGTTGCACTATGTTGATGATATGCAGGAATATTTATTTTGTCAGTTCTTGATGGACAGATTGTTGAGTAGTTAATTACTGGTCCTGGACCTGCGCTCTCCTTTCCCGATGTGGCTTCCCCAGCAGTGATGTTTCTAACAGACAAATTCAACAAGCATGGTTTCCCAAGGAGCTTGGTATTTAAAGACAGTGCAGCAACGCTTTCTTTTATTACTTTATTACTTTTGTTTTGCTCCAAAGTTCTGTGTGGGTTTTCACGATTTAATTTACAATTACTTTTCTGATTGCATTAAGGAACTCTATTAAATCAGGATCAGCCCAGTCTGGGACCTTTAGAGATAAATCTCTAGTGCCACTGTGAAAGGGCCCCTGTGGGACCCCCGAATGTGGAAACAAGGCAAAGTCACCACACACGAATATATACGCCAAACACGAGGTTCCGTTCCCAAAATCTAGGGTTTATTGCAATACAAAATAGTCCCAATTGGCCAAGTGATCTCACGCCCCGCAGACGTGTGTCTAAACAGACTTCAGGGGACGCAAGCAAGCAAACGACGTACATCAGTTACATATATACAAAAGGAGCAATTTACAATCAGCAATGACACAGTATGACACATTTGATACCGCCCCAAATTCATTTCCCTTTGAATTAGAGGCGATGATTGACCAGTGTGACAAATATGACACCTTAGACCACCATATTTAGTAACAGGTTGCAATCTCCAGTTTTACAGACATCATTCTTTGTTTGCGAGAACACAGCGTTTCTGTTTCTCATAGGCAAGCTGTGCGTAGGAGACTGGCGCATACCAGGCCTCCCAATCTCTAAGTTTCGATTCTCGCTCTGGAGGTCAGCCCGCTCTCCGGGGCCTCACTGGGCTCAGAAAGGGTGGCCGTAAAGAAGAACATAATTCAACTCTTTGAATGCTAGTTTCATACATTGCTATTCTTTCAAGAGACTTGCTGGCATTTATGTACTGATTAAATGCCTTGCTCCCTGTATTCAAAGATGTATGAGGGAGGGAATCGGGCATTTCTGTCTGGCTCTCCAGTGTAATGTTTCAACATGTTTTCGTAGCCTTGGACCATTGAAGCAAAATAATATCTACAGCAAAACAGTTTTACATGAGGCAAAGAGGCAACGTTAAAGAGAACAGAGAGAAAACAAAATGGCGATTCTAGTCATCTTATAATGGCCGCACTCTAGCTGGGCCAATAGCTATGCAATAACTAATGAGCATGTATTCTTAACACTTTAAATGAGGCGATTGGTCTTCGGCCAACCAATTATCCTACATCTCCTTCCACTCAAGGGGTGTCCAGATTTCCTGGACTGACAAAGCCTCCTCTTGGCCGTATGCCAAACGCCTCATCCATACATTGCATCCTCCTCCAACCAAGTACCTAGATCAGATTTGGAATCTGATTCGAATTCTGTCTCATATATGCTTGTTGTCTCCTCCTTATTATTATCAATGTCGATTGCCATGAACTCTTTGATAATTCTAGATTCATCACCTGTGTGGGTGTCTGGCCTGATTATATTCTTGTGTGTTACCATCTGCACACATTCTTCACTGATTGCAGCACACACTATGGGAAGACAGTGTATGCAACAACAGCATGTCACGAATATTCCCAATATTGCTACTAAGATTGCAAACAGTTTCCATCCCCAGGACCGCAACACTCCCCAGAACCAGGAGCTTATGCTCAATTTCCACCCTCCTTCAGGGGGGTGGAGATCCAAGCATAACAATTGTAATTTTCTTATCGCCTCAAAAATCGTGGGGGAGGAATCACTTACGAATACGCAACACGCTGATCCCACGATTTTGCAAACACTGCCGCGATCAACTAAGATTATATCAAGGGCCATTCTATTTTGCAGTGACATTAATCTAATTCCCTTTTCCTCGAGAGTCATATTATATAATATGTCAGTTGTTCCATTTATTGTTTCTTCTAATATTCTAGACAATCGTCTTATGTTATACGAGTTTATCACCTGGCCCCAAAATGGTACAAATGATTTCGCTATGTCTTCTGCAATGAACCCATCCACTTTATTCCAACAAGGTCGTGACCTAGCCAGCTTGGCAATATCCGCTGTGTTTGAAAAGAACACCCCAGGAAATAGAAATCCCAAATAACAAGTACCTCCCCAGTTTCTTGGTAACCAGGGATAGGCTTTTTCTCCACATATGAAATACACAGGATCTCCCACATATATTGGTTCAACTTCTTTATCAAGGAATGCTATATTATTACATCTAATGAATGTCCCTACCTGAAAGGTGCCCTTCTTTCTTAAACAAAAAGGGACAGAACGTGGATTATAATTTACTGTATAGGAAGGGGGTTCCGCATCCTTATTCCCCTGTGGGTTCATGTGGAACGTGATCACAGAAGTTTTATAAGGTACAGACAATCTATCCTGTGGCATTATTGCTGGTGTAATTAATCGTCTTTTATGGAACATGGAGCAACCCACTGGTTTCATAATCACTTCCTCGAATTTATTCATATTTGTTTTATCTAGTTGACCAGTTTCACTTTTGTTCCATTTCCCATAATATAGGGCACTTAGAGAGGCATAGCATGCAGAGGTTAATGGCAGGGGTTGTACATACCATCCTATTCCTTTGCCACCATGTTGCGGCAAATGGGCACAAACCCAACAATTATTTATTTTTTCCTAGGATGGAATGTGTCATATTCATTATTAATAACAATGTATTGTTCCCATATCCTTCCCTATGTCTCTCTTCCATTCGGGACAATGTATATGAAATCACATGGACTGGGCTTTCTGTTGTCGAAATGTTCACAACTGGCAAAAGTACTTCAAGAGGGTGCATTTCCTCTAGGTACCATAACACTGTTATGGTCAACACTGGGCTATTATACTCATTATGCACATTACTATAGTTAGACCCAGCATACAATTTGTTTTACCATGCCCTTTTTCGTTTTCTTATGCACTACGTTTAACTCTCCATCGGTATCAGTGCAGGAGGGGGCATTCGCTGATTTCGACATTCTTCTCTTGTCCTTCTTCTTCCGCTGTGGTCGTCGTGAATATATATATATATATTTTTTTTCTCCTGTGTTTCTCCAGACATTGAAACAGTTCACTTAATGTCTACAGTCTTTTATGCCAGTTGCTAACTGCCTTGATTACTTTTTCATTTGGCAAAGCCTCCGTGCATTTTGCACATTGCTCTATAGTTTCAGAGCAACGACCTTTGTGCCACGTGCGCCCCGCTTGTTCGCTCGGGTTCATGACACATGGACTTAACACCGAGGAGTTGTGTTTCGTGAGCTGTCTAACTTGCACAACTCTTACGCCACCCTCCTCTAGGCCTCCGGTTCCCACTTCATCCGAAAATAGGAAACAGAGGCAGGAAATTCACAAAGAGATGAAAATGTGATCACTCCTTCTTTCTGCTCCGCAGGTTGTACCGATTTGCTCCTGGTACCGGGTGATCAACAAAATAGTGTGGATGCACTTCCAGTTTCAAGCTCTGAGTCAGCCTGGGGCACAATGGCAGATGATGATGAGTGCCCAGGCGACAATGCAGGATGTGGCACAACAGGAGATGGTGGGTGCCACAGATGTGTGCGCTCGATGTTCGCAAGCAGTGATGCGCAATCTGCTGGATAATGTTGAGGCACTCTTTGTCCTTCCGCTCTTATAGCAATCTCATCAAGCTCTGTGCTTCGATCACAGGACTGGCAAGGGCATTATTTGTTTCTGGAACCGTTGCTGTCTCTTTCTTGTCTTTGTCTCGATGAGTTGACGTGCCGAATGGCGATGGCACTTTCTTGGCGCCTTGCGTCCATCCACGCGTAGTGCTGTCTGCGTGGTTAAGAGAACTTTGTAGGGCCCATGCCACCTAGCTTTAATGCATGTCCTGGGCCCATATTGCATTCGTAATGCCTCCTGCCATCGGTAATGCCTCCTGCACCTGATGATGAATCAAACATAGTTTTGTTTTTACTAACAAATTACAATACATGCTCAGTACAAGGTCTTTAACCTTCGTCTGTCTCCTTGACTGAGGTGCGTACCACACATTCATTTGTTTCCCCACTTTTTTTCTTTTTTTTAATGAGTGGAAGAGACCCAGTTCTGGTCCATACTAACATTCACATTCCCTACCCCAACCTAATTTTCTAAATGCACTTCCCGCTGGAGTGACTATTCCTTTTCCTATATTGTGCTGTATTGACAATAGCCTGTTCACCCAACTACTCGATTCTGCATAGCCCTTGGCCCATCCCTGTATTTCGTCGGGAGTTCCCCCACCTGTATTTCTTTAACCATCCTAATTCAATTATCTATTATGCAGGGCACTTCCTCCGATCGTACTGTCAACATTTCTGTATTTAAATCAGTGGTAGTTTGTTTCAATGTCTGCAAATGCGTTTACTTCTCCCACATTACATGTCACTTTTTATGTGCCTCGCATTTCATTATTGCCACGTGTTTTGGAAACATAAGTGCAGACAGTAATCGCACAATCAAAGGGCCATGTTGTATTCTAACCCCATGCGATGTTAAGAACCCTCTCTCGGCCCATTATCGGCCAAAGTTATGGACTACGCCAAAGGCATACTGGCTATCAGTATAAATATTTACACTTAAGTTCTCTGAACTTTCACAGGCTCTTCTTAAGGCAATTATCTCTGCTGATTGGGTGGAGTTATAAGGAATTCTATTACTCTCCACAACACTTTTTCTAATGTGGTGACAGCGTATGCAGAAGTTGATATTCTGTCAGGTAATTTAAAACAGGAGCCGTCACAAACCAGTTCCCCTTCTGATTTTTTTTTAGGGGGGTATTACTTAAATCAATTCTCCCCTTCGTTTCTTCCTCTGTAACCATTAAACAATCGTGGGGAGGCAATTCAGTCCCATAAATGTTTTCTCCGGGTATGGGCATTAGTTCTGCTGAATGCAAAAGCGCTACACCTCATTATTTGGATGTTGGGCGCAAATAAGACAATTTCATATCTAGTCAATCTAGCAGAGGTGAGGTGTTGCGTTTGTGTTCTATTGAGTCGAACATCTATGGCATGTGGCACCATCAAAATTAAGTTGTGCCCCAATACCATTCCTTCTGTTTGTTTCACTGACGCAGCAGCCGCTGCAACAGCTCATAAACATCGGGGTAGTGCGCGCGCTACAGGGTCCAGCGCAGAAGAAAAATAGCCGCACGGCCTATTTCTTCTACCTTGTTCCTGTGTTAAAACAGATAACGCGCATCCTTCATGTCTCATGCATTAATAGCCTAAAAACCCTTCCATCATTCGGTGCGCTCAAAACTAGAGCAGAACTCAAAATGGTTTTTAGCAAATTAAATGCTTTCTGACATTCTTCATTCCACTACTAAATCACCACTGCATCCTTCTTTGTTAATCTCACCATCGCTTCCATAGCTAAAACGAAAGTCACAATTCACTTATCAACAATATAAAGCCATGCCTATCATAGCTCTCACATCTTTCTGTATCATTGGAATAGGCATACCAGACATACTTTTTATTTTGACAATACACATGATTTCTTTACACTTACTTTATGGCCCTCTGCAGCAGCTAGATGAGTTAATAATAAAATAATACCTTTCGTCTGCCAACATTTTGTACTGCTCAATTCGCGGTAGCATTATTCCTCTTCTTTTGTATTATTTGTTTTCAAGCATTTCGCATCATTGATATTCACGGCCCAAATATAAGTTGGCATTGTGCTGAATTCTACTTTTCTTTTTACATGTTTTTAATCCTAAAATATTCTCTCTACAATACTCAGTTAACGGAAATAGACAATGTTCAGTAAAAGACCCTATTCTGCTTTACTGAAACAAACCCCTTGTTCCGACCCCTATTCTGGGCTGATCTACTGGGGTTTCAACTACAGTGGTAACAACCCATCATCTGATGTGTAATCACCACTGTTATTGCAGTATGCACCTGTCTGAGTATCAACAATGTTCCCCCTTCCTTCTCTGTTTCCCATTTGTGCACCCTGCTCATTTTCACTCCAAGTAGTTACATTGAACGACTGGCCTCCATTTTGTGCTCCATTACCGTGATCATTCTGATGCTGCTGCATACAATTTCTGTTATGACCATTTGTTCCCCTGTGACCTCTGCAAGACTTCTCTGACCATGTCCGCCTCTATTTGTAAGAGCGGACATTGTGTTCGCCAATGTCCTTCCTCCCTGCAATATGCACATTGGTTTAATCCCAAAGGACCTCTATACGTACTTGAATTTCCCCTGTTCCTGTCTTGTCCTGCTACCTGCTGAAGTAACACCCCTACTATCTTTTGCAGGGCTTCTATTCTCATTTGCAAAGGATACTCATTACATTTCTCATTTATTTCCCCTACCAAAGTGTTAGGGCTTGACATCCATCTCATTGTTTCCCGCAAACACCTCTGCAATCTTTGTCTATCTCCTATCTGTCCCGGGGGCGGCAACGATCTCTGCATATATTGTCCTGCCGCTTTCCTTCTGCCTCCCTCAATATTCCTTCTCTTATTCTCCGGTCTGACAAATACCTCAGCATATTCTTCATCAAGCTCATCCTTTATTTCAAACAGTCTATCTACATGTTCTTTTATTTCCTCATCTCTCCCTCTACCACGGGCTAATGCATTTAAATCCAACAATCGTTGCGGTGGTAGCTTTCCAACTGGAAATCTAGGAAACACATTATTGTTTTGGCCCAAAAAAGATATGAGTGAAACTTCGACATTGAAATTCAAAAATATAAGCGAAGGTTGCGCATGTGTATCCGTAGATCGAGAAATGCGTGTATGTCTAAAGATGTCCATAACGAAATGCGCAAACTAAAGACAATATAACAATTGGTTAAAACAAAAGAAACAAGCAGGACAAACTGCACAATGGCACAAAAAGATTGGTACCGTTGGTAGTAAAAATCCCCCCAAAAATCTGGCATATTCTTAATCTTGTGAGACCCTCTACTGACAAAGCGATCATTAACCCCATCTCTGAGCAGGTATGGCGCTCCTTCATTGCAGGTAAAATGAGGAAAAGTGATATTAAGCAGATGCTCTTTCAATCCAAGAGTGTGAGATGGCCCATGAACTTTGAGATCACTGACATGATAGCCCATCTAACAAAACTAATAATCTCTAGAGCTCCGGGACCACATGGTCTTTCTGCAGCGGGGGTGATAATGATTTATTGGCTTTGATTTTATCTGATCTGTTTAAAAAGGTATGGCGTGAAAGATGCATCCCAGCCTCATGGAAAAAAGCGATTTATATACCTGTGTTTAAAACTGGCGATCGATTATTCCTGGAAAACTATCGGTTATTACCGCTTCTTGGTACCACCGGGAAAGTGTTCACAGTGTTTGTCTTAGAACATCTGCAGTTATGGGTTTCAGAACAAAATATCCTGGACCCATATCAGACGGGTTTGTGCAAAGATTCTTGCACTACCCATAATATATGACTGCTAGATGCAGTGATGACGCAGACTAGAGCCAAGAATAAGCCATCGGTTTATGTCCCTTTTAACCATTTCTGTTTGTAACGCTCACCTGGTTCCCTCTGAGGCGCGGGTCTTGGCTGGGCGGTGAAACCGTCTTCAATGTTAGGTGTAGGGTTCGTTTGGCTCCCTGGTTTGGCCCCCTTCTCACCGAAAGCTTGACTTGGAGGGTGAGATGTCTACAAGTGGAAAAATCAGGGGATTAGTAGCTGGAAGGTTGGATGAAGTCTCTACCCCCACACTCTCTCCTCCCGTGGTACTCGGTTGCTAACTGTGCTCACCTTAAATAGGGGATGCCGGGATCTCCATCCTGCGTCTTGTGCAGGGGCTCTGGGTCCAGTTACTTCACTGGATTTGGGATCAGCCTCTTGATTGCAGAGGGTAAGTAGAGAGCGATGCCGCCGTTATTTGCACGAGCGTATTTTGCATATATCAAAGTCCTTAATGTTCTCTTTTAACGTCCCTTTTCTGCAGGGTTCACTGAGAAGAAATGATGGCGAAAGAATGCCAAAGTTCGTGGAGGCACGTAAGTAGAATGAATGCCACAGTACTTTAATGCGCACCTTAATGTCTTTTCCTTTCAGATGGAGAATGATGAAGGCGCCGGAGATGATGCCCAGGTTTGTGCCGAAGAGTGAACAAGATGATGGAGCATATGAAGGCACGTAAGTAGAAAGTCTGTTCTAGGCCTTTAAACGCACCTTAATGTCTCTCTTTTGCCTTGCAGGTGGCGGAGTGCGGTGCGAGCTGACTTTGGAGCGTACGTCGCACAGGTAAGCCGTTCAGAAACAGAACCTTACTAACCAATGTTCTTTTGTCTTTGCAGGGCTCGATGGCGGAGAAAGAATGCAGCAAATACCTTAAACACTCCGGTGGATCGGGTAAGTTGAAGCGCTGACCTTGACTTTGCTAATCTGTGTTTTTGTTGTTTTGCAGATGCTGCTGAAGACTGAAGATTGGATTCTCATCAGGTAAATCCGGAGATTTCGCGTTCACAGGAGCCTGGAATGGAAGATTCCCTGGAGCTGACACGGTGAGCGTCCTGCTGCTGATGCAGAATAACGCGAAGCACGTTGCACCAATCGGGTGTGGTTTAAATAGTGCACAGGAGTGCTTAGGCGTCTTCTTCCACAGCCTCGCCCAGGTAAGAAAAAGAGTTCCAGTTTCCAGAAGAGTTCCAGTCCTAGGGAGTGGTGCCAGCCCCATCCAGAGGAAAAGTAGTTCCTGCCAGAAGAGGATGAAGACATCATCTTGTCGGTAAGAAAGCAGCATGGTCTGCTGCAGGTAGGTCCACCCAAGCACTTCTGTATTTGCTATGAGCCCGGCGCTTCTTGTGCCGGGACCAGTCCCCACAATGAGCCTGGCACCACCGGTGCCAGGACAAGGCCCAAAAGGTCCCTAAAGGGACTTGCTGGCGTCTGCAATGAATGTTGTGAGCCTGCTTCCAAGGGCGTTGGGCTGCTCCTGACTCCTTGGAAGCAGTGGTCATGACACTGTGCTGCTTGTGACCAAGTTAAGCGGGAACTGCTGCGGTCGAAATTGCAGGCGCTTGGATGCCCAGAATTCTTGTTGCACTACATACAGGGACAACAACGCAGATACGACTGGACAATAATGGCTTGTCATCTGAAGAGATCGACATTGATAGAGGCGTAAAGCAGGTATGCAAACTAGCAGCACTGCTTTTTAACCTTTATAATTCTGATCTCCCTTCTAGAATGACTGCCGTTGCTAAATGCCCGCCGAAGATTGGGTCCTGCACAGTGGCAGTCATGCTTTATGCAGATCACGTGATTCTTTGTGATCAGATCTTTTCAGGTATGAAGAAAATGCTAAATGCATTGGAGTGTTACGCGACGCAACATGGGTTATCCATACATTTGAACAAAACTAAATCAATGTTAGTTACATCGTGAATGGGGAAAAAGCCCCCTTTGATCACCGATTTTGGTCACATTGAATACATTCAGCACTACAAGTATCTGGGAATTGAAATGTCAGACAAAAAGGGAAATGGTGATCTGGTAATTTGTCAAATGCAAAAAGCGAAACACATTGTCCATAACCATGCTGGGTTTACACTTGGAGGCATTCTTCTTCTATATAGACAATGGTTTTCTCCTGTTGTTCTATATGGACTTAAGGCATTAGAGATGCATGACCTTGAATGGCTAAAATGCTTGGAAGCTTACTTTTGGTGTTGTGTATTGGGGCTTCCCCCTTTTACGTCTATTGAATACATACAACTTGAATTACGACCAATGTCGTTAAATAGCCTGGCATTGAAAGGGAGAGGGGTATTTTCCTTTAAATCAGAAACAACCCCAATATGCCCGTTACTCTTAAAGATGGGTAATAATTACTATCTAAAACATGGATTTGGAAAGCTAGCTAAAGATTTGTTTAAAAGCCTGGACTGTGTTCCCGATTTTCAGAGTTGTTCGAATTTGAAAATAATAAAGAGGGTGTTTCTTTCCCATCTAAAAATTGGGATTGGGTCAAGAATTATGAGTATCTACAGACCTTACATAATTACAACCAGTTGGGCAAGTATGCCATGAGTTTATGGCACCTCAATGATAATTGCTGTGCTGCCGGGACCCTAAGGTTCGACGCTTCTGATTGTTAATGGTAAGATCTATTAGAGGGTCTCAATGGAATTTTCCTAGAGAGGATAGAATCTGCAGAATTTGCAAAGTACCAGGATGTATACGCACTCATCTGGATGTTCTAAGTTAGGCCACATTTAAATGACCATAATGGGCCATTTCACATACGATTATGACCTGATAAAAACCACTGATTTCTGGTCGTACTGTTTGAACACTGAATGTGGTGGGACTCATATTGCCTTGTACAGAGTCTGGTGTTGGGTAAACAAGCTTTCTGAAAGTATACAGTGAAAGCCTCTAATTGGCAGAGAAACTGGAGGAAGTAATGGCACAGAGGAGGTAAATCGTAACAAGAGACATGAAATAAAATCAGGGAATTCATGTTTTAACGAGGTGTTGTTTTAGCTAGAGATCATGACTGTTATGTAAATATTGTATCCGTTTTATAGTATCATTGTGTAGTTTTTTGGAATTAATTCGACGTATAAGGAATTCAATTTGTTTCTGTGATAGGTGAAATGTGCGTGGATTGTTTTTTTCTTGCTGAGCTGTTATAAGCTTGTGTATTTTTATATTTGTGTATTCATGTATTTGTGTATTTATTGCTTTTGTAAAAGTTCTTAATGAACTAAATACAAATAAATAATAGTTATTATGTATGATCAGATTGTACTGAAACATCTATTATACTGGGTACGAATCTGGACAGGGGTTTTTCTTCATAAATACAGAGCAATGATAAATTATGTATTGAACTTTCGTAGTGCCCTTTCTCTCCCATGGTTTAAACATGAGCACATGTATTTGAAGTTGTTAAACCTGGAAGACCTCTGGAGAAATCCTGAGAATATCACAGGGGCTAAAGCAAACACTCATTGATGCACATGCTGACTTGATTATGGGTCAAAATGTGACCAGGTATCTTTCCACGGGTTACAATTACTTGTATAATAAGTCTACCTACTACTTGGAAACAAATGTATGTAGAATTAATGAGCCTAGGCCCAGAGCACTATTTCTGAAAATGTGGTGATGTAGACACTATCCCATTTTGCCAGGACAGGGCTGCATTATTTCCTCTTTTGGTGCTCGATGTATGCTGATATAATATTCAAAGTAGAAACCTAAATCTTTGCATGATAAATAGAGCCATTTATTCTGTGGCATTAACTGAGAAAGTGTGCAAGAAAGCTAGCTCAATTGATGTAATTTAGGCTGTTTCGACCTACATGGAGAGGGCATGGCAGAGAAGGTGGAGCTATCTAACCAATGTTTTATAATCAGTGTATAGAATGTGTACATTTTGTTGCTGTAACCCTGCTCCACCCTGCCTCTTTGATACCCTAGATAGCTCTTTTTAATTTAATAATGGGACATGCTGATTTTATCTCTGTGTGGTTTTACAAATAGGCAAATTAACTTTTTAAAGTGTTTTTTTGTATTGTGTGTTGTTGCTGCTTGTAGTTTTATGGTTCAATACCGAAATACAGATATAAATGATGATGATGATGATGATGATAATGAGTGACTGTAAAATGGTGAACGATGAGTTAATTAATGTTATGAAGGTGGAACGAAATGGTAAACACTAACAAACCATGGGTACTGAATAGTCCAAAGAGGTGCCAATATTTAAAAATATAAAAGGCGAGCATGCAGATGTGTTAAAAAAACGCTAGAAAAACTGTATGACCAGTTCCCACTAGAAGATACCTTTCATATAGATAGGCTAGACAATTTCAAGTGTGCATTAAAATCTATAAAGGGAAAAATCAGACCAAAACAATGGGGGGCATATTCCGATTGGTATATGGATGGACTGGAAAGACAGATCAACACATTCAGAGTCAAGCTTCAATGAGGGAAAGAAATTGGCCACCCTCTGTATCCCCAATTGGTATCCCCAATTGGTATCCTCAATTGGTAAAAGATAACATGAGGACACGGCAGATGATATGATAGAATTACTTACAGGCATGCCCATTGCGCCTTAAAAGAGCGAGCATGTGGACAGTGCAATTGCCTCTCCATCGACTGTTACTACACCAATTCGGGCAACCCAGACTTCAGAACCGCAGGGGCCCCAAAGGCAGGTTGTTCAACAATGTGTGTCAGCTCACCGAACGACTGATCCTCAGTTTCCACATCGAGATGTTTTATCTATCAGATGTCAGAAACTGGTGCAGTACAGCCTGCAGATTCGCTGACACAGTTGCACGGGAAGATGGCTGCCTCTAGGTTCTCAAAGATCCCTGCTTCATCCCCATTTACAGCTTCCCTTACAAGGGGTGATAACAATCACAGGAGAGACTCACCTGTCATTCAAACTGCAATGACTATTTAGACAACTGTTGCGGTCTTTCACCAATGGGGAAGCAATATTGGTAACTGTGCATATACCCTGGTCCCCTGGAGGCATTAAGAATCGGGTCAAAGAGTTCCTAAGTATCATGAAGGAGCTCAAACATGTTGCCAAAGTGTTTGAGACTGTGAGCCAAGGACATGACATCACATAAACTAGCTTGTGAGTGTCATTATAGCAGCAGAAGGTAGGAAAAGACCTATACAGCAAGGGTAATGGCCAAACGATGACCCAGACATAGGTATGGAACCAGTACACGGTAGAAACAGAGTGTTAGCAGCAGTTACCAAAGAGTGCCCCAGAACAAAGCATTGGGGCAAAAATCACAACTGCCAACAAAACAAAGTGGAATTGCCAGTTGAATATTTTGACAGACTAACAATAGTATTTGCACAACATTTGGGCATCAGCAAGGCAGAAGACACCATTGAAGGAGGTGGCAGCTAACGACTTTGTTACAGGACTGCAACCGGAGCTCCTGCAGCAGCTCATAATGATCTGTATTGGATGGCAGACTTTGTTCCTATCTGAGTTAATCAGAGTGGGAAATCACTTTGTCGCTTGTCAGGAACAGTAAAAGGAGATCATTGAGGACACAGTTACTGCCTTACAGCTACAGAATTTCCAGAGTCAGGTTCCACACTGGGGCAGGAGAGCTTACAGAGAAGGAGCTGGTATAAGAGTTGCGAAAAAGGTAGAGATGCCTCAAAGAATTTATCCTCCACGGCGGGCCGTGTAGCAGGCATATCAGATACCCCAGTTCCACGCCCGGTTACTGAGTCGTTTATAGTCCAACTAAGGCCCATAACTGACAAACATGCATTCCTATTGAGCTATCATCTCCTGTAAACTTATTGGGAAGGGCCCTCCTAGGCAAATTGAATTGCTGTACCCTTTGATAGAGTGTTCTTAGACATCCTTGATAGAAGCATTGATGCAGTTTTGACTTTGTTACATTATACACCATAGTTTAATGCAGACTCTAAAGATACAAACTTATCCCCAGAGCTCAATAATGAGTGGTTGGCCATAGTCCCATTCCCTGTTGGGGTACACAAGATAACAAAGTCGGATGCATTTGCAATGCAGAACCCGTGCAAATAAATGTGGACCAGTCAAAACGATTAACACAATTTCCAGGTGTCAACTGTGCCCAGAAGCTGAAGAGGATATAGCCCAGTGATACAATCTCTCTCAACTGGTAACCCATGTAATCCCAAGATGCTATTTGTGAAGAAGCTGGGGAGAGATACTTACATATTTGACTAATAGCGTAAGATAGAGAATGCTATAGTACTACCATCCTTTCTGGAAGACAGGAATCCGTGCATCACACTCTTCTGCATTCCGCCAACAGTGACACACTTTACAGTTTAGATCTTTGTTACGCTTTCTTTACTATTCATATATGTCAAGACAGTATATATTTACTTTCCTTTTCGGGCTGAGGAATCTCCCACCCTTTTCCACCCAACAATTGAAAAAAGACCCAGAAGACCCCAGGTTTCTGGAACTGTTTTAGTACGGTAAGCAGATGACCTTCTGTCAGCATTTTATTTGTATATTACCTACAAGCAAGACACATAGGTGCACCTAACTCCCTTAGCTCTCAAGGAACTAAGTCTTCCAGCCAGAAGTTAAAAAATGATTAGATGCAGAGTTCATTGTTTAGTACACAACATCATGACAAGCCACTGATTTATAGAAAACACATGCACAGGTGTCATTTTAAAGGTGCCTAAACCCGAAACAGTAGCCCAGATGAGACCCGTGCTGGGGTTGACAGGATATTGCAGGCTGTAGATATTTGGTTATGCCCCTGCAATAAAATGACTAAACCGAACACCTCAGAGCCCTTGCGATGGACTGAAGAAACAGAAAGACCATTTGTCGCAATTACGTGGCTGCTAACATATATCACACTGGATTATCACAAACTAACCAGATTCTTCTTAGCTACGCGTGTACAACAGGAAGAAAAACACATACTGACTCCCTATTACAATACAGCCTGAGCCTGGGTTTCTGTGGGTGTGCCCCCATTTCTTAGATCAGTAGCATCTGCAGTCCTGGCAGCACAACAATGTGAATGTATATTAATGGGATAAACACTAGAGGTAGCTGCTCCACATGCAATATGAGCCCTGATGTTGAAAGCAAAAACCCAACATCTGTCTCGATAACTACCCAAATATGACATGCTGCTACTGAACTCCTCACTTATAACATGGACACATTAATGGGGGTCATTACAAGGTTGGCAGTAGGGGTTTAACGGGGCCGGTAGAGCTGGCGTCCTTACCGGGTCCTGCAAGCAGACCAGCATGCTAACAACAGGCCTGTTGTTAATGGGCCCATTGTTAGCATGGTGCCCATTCCCACTGAGCCTTATGGGGGCTCAATTGGGAATGGGGATGTACCGGGTCCGGGTTCCCTGAATGGGGAAATACCGGGCCCTCCAAGGTTGGAATGGCCCGGTACTTCCCCATTCAGGAAACCCAGACCCGGTACCCGGAATGGAGGCGACCTCCAAGGTCGTAATGACCCCCACTGTGTCATTTTGAATCAAGCTTACCTGTTACACATTCCCCTGATGGTTACTTTGAAGTTAACCTGTCTATTGTGCTCAGAGAATCCCATTAGCCTAGTTTCTATGGTAGCCTGTCTGTCCCACCTAGAAGAGGTTCTACGTCAACCAGTCTATTGCAATTGTTAGACTTGAGGGTAGCCTGTCCATAGTGCCTAGAAATGTCTACCTAGGTAGTTGGCTTTTTCTTCCCTACGGAAGATCGGATGACACAGAGACATCAAAGATAAGCTCCATGTGAGCTTAAGGTATCTGCAAATGCACCACTTCAGTGGGCATCTGCCGAAGGCACGGCTGTCTACCCACGCACTCTAGAATGCAGCTACGTTTATGGCAAATTCGGACTAGTTGGTCACATAACCATTTCGCACTGAAACACCGGTCTTGCCTCAACACCTCTGCCAATAGAATACAGAGACAACCTACAACAAATTTGGTCTAGCTGGGTACATATCGAGTCTCATGCACTAATGCTCTTTTGTGACCTCCCGCAGCACCCGTCCACATGCTTGTCCTCTTGGGTTGCTTTTTGGAGCCTAGTCAGCCCCCCTAATCTTGGCCAAATGCACACACTAATCTTAAGCATCGTCTTAGAAATGTCCCATACCTGCACTTCTGTCTCCGAGGGCACTCTTAGCTCAAAGCACATTGAGGCCATACAAATGGGAAAAGGCAAAGTTTAAATTACCACTACAATACAATACATGACTCTGAACCACATGCCTGTGTTGCCATCACTGACAAAATCCTTCAATGCAGGCAAGACTTGTTCGATACGCCACTAAATAATGCTGTTTTAATGTACTTTTGTAACAGATCTTGTACAGCTAGTTCACCCCTGGGAATAGTAGAGAATTTTAGACTACCCAATGCGTATTTAGCACACGTAGCCGAACTGTTGAAGCAAACTTGTAGAACATATATACCGACTCGCGTTATGCGTTTAGTTTGGCATATTTATTTGTTTATTTATCCATTTAAAATGCGCACACACCCTAGGGCATCAAGGCACTATGATTCTGGGCAGTTGTGAAAGCAAAGAGGTGTCCTTACATCTGCAAGTTCCTGGATTAAAAACCAAAGCTACGTAGCAACCCTTTCCAAATTCCATAGTGTTTGCCAGTCATTTAGCAATTGTGAGGTGTGCTTCATACTTACCAGTTAATGACTAGATTACATGTGGGAACCCGGTAGTTGATGCAGCTAAACAGGCAACAGTTTCTGACACCCAGGATGAATATGTTTTCAGAATAAAGAGTAAGGCACAGATTCTTCCATTCGTGGCACTAGAGGAGCTAGCAATCATCCAGACACAGTCCCAGAATCAGAAAACGTCTCTTCGTCATGGAGACATTTATTTCTACAATCTTTTGGTGAGACAAACATGTTTGGCTTGTTGCACCAGAGGCAATGCTGTCCTACTTGGCTCACGTTTATCATGTACTAGTCTCTGTAAGAAAGTGGGGTATGACTGGTGCATTGAGACAAGACTGGCATGCCCCTGATTGTTCTGCTATAGCACAAGCCAGTTGTAGACCAGCAGGAAGTTATATATTGATTAACAGGAATATTGGTCTGCATAAACTGTTCACTCTCACCACAGATCACCTCATCATTATATCTTCTTTGAATTACATTAATAACCCATATTACAGCCACTCAACAATATTCTTGGAGAGAGATTTGCAAAGACCATAAGGAATTTGGAAGGGAAGGCCTGTTCACGAGTAAGTTGCCCACTTCCTGAAGTAGGTATATTATCTTCTGTGTATGTTCAGAACAAGAAGATCAGTGGGGGTGGGCCAGCGGTTCATGAATATCTGTGGAAATGCCTTCTGAGGAGTGGCTTGTCATCAGAAAATCACTTAGGAATAAAAAGTCTTTTGGTGCCATCGTAGAAGGCCCTAATCTCAAATCAATCTCTGAGTTTGAACATTTATCATTATTATCACACAAGCCAAGTCTGGCAAATCTATTCTAGCAACAATATCCGAGCTGGCGGACCAAATCAGGTGGTAACGGTTGGGGCTCAAGTTACAGCGAATGGGACACAGTGCTGTTATCAACTGATCCTGCTTATTGGCAAAGGTGCTCTTGCTATTAATAACCTGGGTTTTTAATCTGCCGTGGTGATAGCAACCTATTTAAATGAGCGGGATGACGCACATGTGGGGTCCTGTTCATTCAAGCAAATACTCACCTAAGATGGCCACCATGGAAATGGAAGATGGGGCTCAATGCATAGCCCCTCTTCCATTTCCTTGGAAGTTTGGTATGCAGTAATGGTGTTGGGGGTAGGGCCCCGCCAAATGAATCAGATAAGTGGAGTGGGGGAGGGAAAGAAATAGGGAACGCAGGGAAGGGGAAGTGTGGACAATATGCCGGGGTGTGTCTTCGCACTCCGAGCTTCGGATTCAGGCCGCAATCCGAGCAAGTTTATTGGCTGCAGCCACCATGCTGGGAGCTAATAGACAGTTCAACAGCCTCTGCAATGTGGATTACATTGCCACAATTAGATTCACTTGTGACACGTTGCAGAGTACACAATTTCCAAATCTGCGCCCTTCCCCCACTGCCGAATTTTCCCTACGAGTAAATATAAATATCTCCCTTCATGGTTCATTGGACAAGGCATTCCATATTTTACAAGGTTATCCAGTGTTCCATAGCGACTCTACATCCTGTATTAACCTTAGTCTCGGCAGTAGAAGTTCAGGAATTGTTTTATACAAATCTTACAGGCGCGCATTGCCTAATAATGTTTGGAGTTACCAATAGATCTTCGCCCCTAAAAGAACTTCAATCTCAGATATAAATGCATTAGCCTCAGAAATTCAGGCACACAAAATAGCAGAATTCTTAGGATGCGTTTGAGATGAAGGTGTTGCAGAGGTTTTTCTTTTAACGATGGTCAAGTGACCAACATCAGATAGTTAAGCAGTCCCTTGGAAAATATTTTTTTTAATGCACATTCAAAGCAATGGCACACTTTATGTTCAGACCAAGCCATTGGAAACATGAAATTGCCAATGTGCAAGCTTAAGTGCTAAGGACGAGCATGCTTGTCCTATTTCCATACAATTTCATAGAGCTCAGCATTTAAGGGGTTAAGGTTAAATGGACCAACCCCCCATGGAGGCAACAATCATGCCTTCTTTCAAACCGTGACTACACTGTTGATGCTAAGCCACAGGGTAATAAACTCACACACGCTGGTTAGCCAGTACTGTCCACCAAGTGCAAAACAAGGGGGGTTCTGGGAGTATCTCTACCAGCACGAATATGGCCCATTGACCTGTTCTTGTGTGGATGGCCCCGGGAGACTCTCAACCAAGTCGTTAGCTCACTGTCCCTTTCATAGAGGAGAAATATCGCTGCATATCAGTCTTTGTCTTGCCCAGGAGCAGTACAGCACCGAAATGCTAGGCAATTCTCCTTTGAACAAGAGTAACAACAGCAACCCCAGACACGTGTTTCGGCCTAGTCCGGCCTCATCAATGAGGTGGAGCTGTGCCTCTTTAGGAACAGTGAGCAAGGGGTCCACGCCTGGGTTCCCCTTGTAACTGAGGGTGAAACTCAAAGTTACTTAATATGCAAAACAAGGGGGGTTCTGGGAGTCCCTCTATCAGCAGGAACACGGCCCATTGACCTGTTCTTAGGTGGATTGCTCCTGTGAGAGTCTCAACCAAGTGTCCTCCAAACACAGGATTAAGGTAGCACAGCTGCCAAGCAGAACAGCAAAACACGGATGACTTCCGCAAATTTGGAGCAAGTGGTAACATGCTGTAGGCTCCCTTTTTCTTCTTGTGGTGTGGCCAGGCGCTATGAAAGGCAGCAAGGGTCTAAACATCTATAGAGCTCAGGCTTACCGCTTGTCAGGGGCGCGGGAGCCGGCACAGCTTTCCTTCTCTTCGTCCTGGGTGGGTGAACAGGGGCTGAAGAAAGTGGCAAGAATCTGAACAGCAATACAGCTGGGATTCGTGCCAACTTGGTGCAAGTACTGGCACGCTGTCCTGTTTTCTTCTTCCTGGCAGTGAGGCCAGGTGGTATGGAAAAAGGCAAGGGTCTGAAAAGCAAAACAGCGTGGACTTCACATGAACATGACGTTGGTGCGGCGCTCTCCGTGTCAGTTTGTATTTCATGAAAGAAAGTATAATGAAGCATGAATGTGATATTAGGCTCCTTTAGGTTAATGAGTAATTAACTCATCGTTTTCATTGGCTTCCTGTAGACAGCAGGAACAAGTTTAAAGCCCACTGCTTGATACATCGTGCTTATTATGAACATGGTGCCTCCTATCTTCATGACAAGATCACCTTATACAGGCCAAGCAGAAATCTTCGTTCTTCAAATCTTCGTCTTCTCTGTGTTTCTCGGATTCGCAAAATGACCGTGGGTTGAGGGCTTTTTCAATGTGTGGTCCCACTCTTTGGAATACCTTTCCACTGTCCCTGCGTTCGATTGAAAATCATTTGACTATTCGGAAATGCTTTAGAAACCTTTCTCTGCCCATAAGTTAAGATTTCTCTTTTGTTCTCTGTTGTTTTCTCCTTTCTCTCGTCTATCGGGGTCTCTACAAAAGCACCAGGAATACCCTCGCAGAGCGCTCTACAAATGACACTAACATAACATAACAGAAAGCGCTTTCCCACTGCAGTTCTTCATGATAAAGGATTTGGGGAGTAGGCTTGGAGTTTAGAATAGTTATTGTTTAGCTAGTGGGTGGCAGGCCGAGTTCTCCGGCCCTTTCTTTTGTTGTGATGCTATAAAAAGATGGCGTCCCCCTGTATTGCAGATCAGGGGCCTGAGAATCAAAGGCAACTCCGTCCCTCCATGGAACTCCGCGTGAAGGTGGTGCCCACAGTCTACTTTGGGAATGTTTTCCATCCCTCATTTCCAGGTTGGTCTGATTTGGAGTGTTTGTTAAAATGGCCCCATTGTTCCCCATCCGAAAGCTTTCACTGGTTGTGTTCAAACAGAGGATTCCAATTTTAGGTTTGTGTCTGACCTTTCAAGCTTGCCCAAACACACTCTTGCCTTTTTTTCTGGATAAACTGTGACAGTGCCAACCAATTTGCGCAGTTTGCTCTGCTCAGAAATAGTCTTCTGCTTTGCCTTCCAATCCTCAGGCAGATATAGCGGAGAAGTGCTTTCCATTTTGGTTCTACCTCATGGAATTAATTTCATATTTCTTTAAATGTCGTATAGTATTATTGGGTGTTTAGATAAACGTGAAGACTTAACTTTCTTGTAGTTGGTAGGTCTGCTGAGGGTGCTTGTACTACTGCTGACATTTCTTATCAGGGGCTCCAATGTTATTTCAAAAGAAAATGGCATGCACATCATTCTGGTCCAATATATTTCCTGATGCTGTAAGTGACCTAGAGCTATTAGCGCCATGGTTGCCGCCGGTATTTTACTGTGTCCGCCTTGGTGGATGGCGGAATTACCGCCCTACTCCAAGGTGAGCGGGGGCGGTAATTCCCCATTCACCAAAGCACTTCTCCATTCCCATTTTTGCCTGCATAGGGCATAATGGGAATGGGGAAGGCGCTAATTACGGTACCGCAAATTGTTGTACCGTAATTAGCACCAAGGTCCCTTTTCGGCACCCTACTTTAACGGCTGGTAAAACCAGCCGTTAAGGTCGGGTCCCACAAAGGGAACTCGTAGTAAGGCACCATGGTCCTCCGCCAAGGTTGTAATGAGGGCCAATAACTGATTTGGTGTATCAACAGGACTATAATTCTCAATCAGCTCAATGGATGTCGTTGAAAGGTGCACACTCCATCCACCACAGTTCTGGAGGTTGTACATGCTATGCCCTGGCGGACCTCCCCTTAGGTAAACTGTCTGTTAGAAGCCATTCCCCCACCGCCTCTACATTGCAGGTGGCAAGACCTGTTACTCCCCTCTTATACATGCTGGTGTCATCACCCACCATTGAGGCAGTGATATTGCTTCTTTTTCTTGCAATGTACACCAGGCCAACAAACCATGCAGATATTTTTTCTGTACTTCACTATCAATCAGGCCATCAAGCTGAGTTTCCCACTGTCCATTTTATGGGCGCCACAGGGAAGGATGCTCGGGCAAGTAGCAAGACCACAACATGCTCACTTCTACGTTCTCTTGTAATCCTCCCTCAGTGTCACTACATTCCATCATGCTCTGATACTGGAAAGGCTGGGGCACCACAATTCCTTTCAAGACCAGGACTGGCCCTGTTTGTCCGCGTCAAGTCAGGGAGCACTACGGCCCATCATTGGGATGGCAATCAGACCCCACTCCCGAGAGGCTGCCTAAACTAGCAGCTCCCTCAGGCCTTCTTGCCTTCCTTCTCTTCTTTCGTCTCGAACTCCTTCCTTCAAACCATCCATCCACACAGCATAGCCCGCTCTCTACTGTCACCATGTGGTGACCGGTCGTGTTGTGCAGCAGCTGTCAACATTCCAATAAACTCCTATCTGATTTGTCTTGGTCCATCTTTGCCTCAGGTACAATCCTAGAACAAGAAAACAAACAGTAGCAATGAGCAATAAGTGTGTGATTTGGTGGGTGTGTTGCTCTGTAAATAATCATTGATAAATCCCAGAAAGGTAGCAGCAGGGGGTTTCAAAGACAACCACCAACCCACATTTTATTAACTGCTCTTTTATCCAAACAACATGGTGATGCTACCAGAGCATAAGCAAATGATAAACAACGCTATTGTTGGAAAATTATCCAACAGCCACAAGAGGAAACAAAAAGCAATGGAGTATATACTGGAAATTAGGGACACCGCTATCCCTCGTAACCAAGTACGAAACACAAGCCGGATCCTGTCTGCCATTCCTCATACGTGCCTAGAAGAGCTGAACACAATCAAAATGATAAGAACATCGGCACATGTGATGTGCTGCTGGGGAGGTGGGGTCCTTCAAACCATTATATGAATTACTTAGAGGAGTTATAGTTTTTTTAACAAATTGAGCTAATATTTATGAGTAAATCCGTTCCTTTACAAAGCTTAGACATATTTAGCTGAGTTTCCTAGAACAAGTGACAAACTGCTAAACACTGGGTGCATACCATGTGACTTCCAATGCAATGATTTAGTGACATAAATCTGGACAAAGGGCTGCTGCGTAAAACTGGCGGACATTGCCCGGATGGACATTTCATAGTGGTAGACATGCACTTGACGCATACATTGTTGTGTTTTTCTTCGCATTTTATAGGAACAGTCAAGTAGGTTGGCATGATAATTTGATTTGGCCTAACTGTGTACTTTTATTCAAGAAAAGATAACAGCTACAGAACGCCTGATAACAGAAATAAGTAGAAGACTATCACAACAAGATGAACAATCAAAATAAAGACTTGAGTATAAGACACAAACTTCCAAAACTTTGATGACAACATAAATAAATAAGAAGCGGGGACATCTCAAAATGCAAAACAATGATATTTTTACTTCATAGTCTGTAAGACAAAATGTGTGAGTAAAGCTTTGATCTGAAGTTAACGAAACACACTGAAATTCCACTTCAAGTGACATTGCAGTGCTAACTAGTCACCCTGGAACATTTTTCCTGCTGGTAAAATAAAAATAAAAACCAGCAAGGCTCATGAACATGTTCCTGGGATCTATTGAAGTGAGAACTCTGACGCAGTTCATTTTCACGGGAGAGGACCGCTAATAGCTCAGCGCATTTGGAGTGTGACTGTATCTTGCTCAAGCAATTATTTCATTTTGCTTCTTGCTTGCTGCAGACAGAATTCTTTGACGCAGGTTACATATGGCTTGTGCCTAAATTCATATGAAGTGTAATCAGCCAGTTTGCCATATACATACATCTATGTTTAAGTTGGGTTGTAAGCACAGTGTTAGTTGTATTTTGTATTTATTTAGATTTATATAGCGCTTTAAGCCAACGCGCTTTACATGAGGAACAACATGAGGAGCATAGACTATTGTCTATGTATTAACTTGGTCTGTGCTACAAAGCATAGAATTGCAAATGGGAAACTATCAACAAATGGAATACATTCCAACGAGGGCTCCACGAGGGCTCTGAAATTTTTGGGTGATATCTGATAGACAAAACGAGAAGAAATAAACCCTGTTTTTGCTAGGTGCCCATCCACAATTGTATGTTGTGCATGTTCGCCTCAGTTTCCCCTTGCCCACCCACTTGCTGTCCTAATAGACCAGGGGGGTCATTACGACCCCGACGCTAAGTGGTTAACTGCGCCGTAAAAGGCTGCGGCGCCGTTAACCACTTAGCGCCTAATTACGAGGTCCCTTTGCGGGACCTGACCTTAACGGCTGGTGTAGACCAGCTGTTAAATTAGGGACCCGCAAAGGGACCTTGGTGCTAATTACGGTACCGCAATTTGCGGTACCGTAATTAGCGCCTTGCATATTCCCATTATGCCCTATGGGGCAAAAATGGGAATGGGGAAGGGCCATGGGGAAATGGAGAAATACCGCCCCGCCAACCTTGGAATGGGGCGGTATTTCACCATGGCGGACACGTTACGATACCGGCACCAACTATGGTGCTAATAGCGCCATGGTTTTGCGCCGGTATCGTAATGAGGGCCAGGTTTGCAGAGTTGGAAAAGGGTGGGGCTTGAAGAGTGCATAGACAACATGAGCCAAATTAGAATCCCTGCACTCCTGGCAACCTCTCCTCCCCTCTACTGCTACCCTCCTTCCCTCACCACATTATTGAAGACCAGAGAAGCAGAATATGTGCATCATCACGCTGCTGTGACTATGCGCCTCATTACAAGTATGCCGGTCTGGAATTAATGTACCGGTTATTCTGTTTACTGGCACGTTTCCAGACCGGCATGCTACACGTTTGCAGCTGGGATGCCTGATTTACCTCCAGTCAAGAGCTGATAGTGTGATAATGAATGTGTGGGTCAATTGCCATGATGATTCATTTGTTTCCTTCCTTGATGTGCTGCGTGTGCATTTAACACCCAACTGCGGGTATATCTTGTAACATGCCTTGGAGCATTGTGCACAGATGTGGATGTTTTTGAGCCACAATGGGCCTCATTACATGGTAGGAGGTAACCATGTCACTAATAGCGACATGGCTACCCCCTTACCGGGTACCAGGTCCGGGTTCCTCGAATGAGGAATTACCGGGCCATTCCAACCTTGGAGAACCCGTAATTCCTCATTCAAGGAACCCAGACTCGGTGCCTCCCCATTCCCATCCGAGCCCCCACATGGCTCAATGGGAATTGGGAGCATGCTAACAACGGGCCCGTTGTCAGCATGCTGGTCCCCTCGCGGCACCCACTAAGGCCGCCTGGTAAAATCAGGCATCCCTACCGGGTCCCGCGATGAGACCTCATAATAGGGCGGTAGGGGGTTAACGGCTCGGCACCTTTACCGGTGCCGTTAACCCTTTACCGCCCACCTCGTAATGAGGCCTAATGTCTGTAATACCTTTTCACTGGTGTGAAGGGGTTAGTCCCCCTCTTCATGATCTTTTTATAAAAGATCAATAAAACAATGGACCAACATGTATGTCATTTGTTAGACATTTGTTAAATCTGGTAAGATCAACCATTTTCAGTGTTAGAGCCACAACAGAACACGAGTTATAGATAGTTATTTAGAGAGAGGGTGCCAAACCGTAGTAAGCTAGTCACACACCCATAATGAAAAAGAATACAGAAATGTATTTCATTTGTTAGATATTCGTTAGATTCGGAATGATCAACCATTTTCAATGTTGGATCTGCTACAGAACAGGAATTATAAGCAATTATTTAGAGGGGGCTAACCCATAATGAGCTAGTTAGCCTCCTTAACCAAAACCTTTACAAACATGTATGTCATTTGTTATATGTTCGTTAGATCTGGTATGACCAGGCATTTTCTTTTTGTTAGATGACACACAGGTGCTAAAATATCTGGATGCACAAGAGTGGGGTCTGTCCCCCACCCAACAACATTTTGCAAAAAAGTCTTTCATTTCAATAGATATTCTTTAGATCTGGGTTGGTCAACCATTTTTAACATTAGATCCGCTACTGAACAGGAGTTATAAGCAATTATTTAGAGGGTGGGCTAACCTGTAGCAGTGCCCCCTCAATTAAAGAATGGACACAAATCTATGTAATGTGTTAGATATTCGTTAGATCCGGGTTTTATTAACCATTTACAGTGTTTGTCTCATTCTGGTCACTTGTTTTTCACTGTGTGAATCAGGGGTAAGGGAATTCGAAAGTGAATGCCTAAATATTCAAAATGTTCGATAGACAGTATGGGGTTGCCAATGCTTCAGACTGTTGGAATTTGTATCTGCTTCTTGCCTTTTGAGCAAGCCATTATTGCAGATTTTACTAAATTCAGATGTAGATCTAGCTGTTCATGTATTGGGTGTCTTTGTTAATTAGGATTTGAAGGGCTCTTGATGTGCAGGTGATTAAGATGGTGTCGTCAGCATATGCTAATACTGGACTTTCATCTATTTTGGGACATCGGCTTCGCATTCTAATACTAATACTTCTTGGAGATTATACATGAATATTGAAAATAGCAATGGCACCAAAGCACACCCTTGTCTAACCCCCAAGCATATTGGGAACCAGGGGTGCAATTGCCTTGTATACTTCTTCTCACGCAAGGCTCGTTATTTGTGTGAACTACATTTAGAATGTATACTAAAGATTTAGGGCAAATATAGGACGTATGCACATGCCAGAGTTTGTGTCTGTTAACTTTATCAAAGGATTTGCATAGGGCCATGAATGCCAGATATACTGGTTCCTGTTTGACAAATAAAGAATGAGCGGCCACTAAGCAGACATTTAGACCTTGTTTCTTCTTCACAAATGAGGGGTGGAATCCCAGTAGTATTGGCGATAATATTGATTTATCTTTGGCTCAATTTTCCAAGATGTTTAGCTGGCACCTTACAAGATCTTAAAGCTAGTATTTAAAAGGGAAATGGTCTACATGCTTTCAGGCTGCCTCTATTAACTTTTTTTTCTAGATTGGTACACTAATCACTCTTCTCCATATATTTGGAATGGAATTCGCAGTTAATATTGCATGAAACACTATTGCTGATAATGGCCCCCAGAGATGTAATAGGTCATGATAATAATCCGCTGGTGTGCCATTCGGACCTAGGGACTTGCTATGGGACAGTAGCATTACTGCTTCAGTCACCTCTTTGAAGATAAATGTTAATTATGTTGGGGATGCAGTATTAGTTAAAAGGCCCTATTAGACAACTGTGGCATTTCCTCAAAATGTGCTTTATCCTTATAATGTAATAGGAAGTGACCTACCCGTAATTGATCAGTGATCACAACTTCCAGACCTGATGTTTTTTGGTTACATAACAGGCCTTAGCTAACAGCTTCCCAAACATATATTTATGTTGCTGCTGCTTCCATGCTTTATTATCTAGCTCGATGTTCCTGTTTGTAATGGCTCTTTTATAAATATCTCTAGCAGATTTTATTTGACTCTGCATAGAATCCCTGTATTTTAAACAGTGCAATAGATCTTTTATGTCCACTTTACATTGATCATTGAACAAACCCTGATTTTGATTTTTGGGGTTTACTGGTTGCAAGATTGTGAATACTATACTAATGTTTGGTAAAGGCGTCACAAAGGTACATAGGGTTTTCTTTGGCTCCACATCTTCGTTTAATAGGGTTAAACACAGAGGAAGGTTTGGGCGTATTATATTCTCATGGAATTGGTTTATCTATTGTTTCCCATTTGAGTTGTTTAGTTGTTGAGCCCTTGCATGCTAGATGGGTTATGTGGGGAATTATATTATCAGAGTTTCTTGAGTCCCACAGCATCCTCAGATTTAGAGCGCAATAGTCACTAAAAGGTAAGGGAGTGCCAGAAACCGATTGATATTCCACAATAAATTAGTTGTAACCAGAAAATAATAAATTGTTGAACTACCTCTTTGACTCCTAAATTTAAGGGCACCTGGGCATTCATCCTTTGTTAAACAATTGGGTGATCACACCCCTTTATCTATTAGCCAGTTACTCATTTCAGATCTTCACCACAAACTCTGGCGTCAATCATTTTGGGCTGTGGTAGTCCATCTTCTGGATCATACAAGCTTTTGGAGGTCGTTTACCCAATCTTATTTCTAGATCTCCTCCACATGTGATAGAAAGATATTTCGATGGGGGTTGGTGCTTTAGTGGGCTGTTAGGCATATTTATTAAATACAAAGATTGGCCATGTGGGGGGATTGATTCACACGTTTGAATAAAGGCAGCATTATTTCTTGTGCAATTTATTACCTTACATTTTAGAGCAGTCTTAAAAAAGTGGCCATTCCTCCATAATATCTCGACCGGGCTTTTTTTGCCCTTGTTTGGTATGCTGGGATTACGGAGAGTTAAATCAAAACTCTGTGTATCTACTAAATTATTAATTCATTTTGTCTATCTTTATATCTTTTGGGCTGCTATGGGCAGGATACCTGTGGTGTTTTTGGAGCTGTCAGTATGTTGCTTTATCATGTCCATGAAGAATTTGTTGATGGTGCTACATTTCTCAGTGGAGTGCATTACTGCAGGGTATGTCAAAGGTTGATGCAGAGATGTATGGTTTGTAGGATTGCTCTGTTTTTGTTTGATACTTCTATGATGTTGATGTGTGATTGTTTGATTTGGGTGCAGTGATGAGTTTTCTGTATGTTCAACAGATGGTTCTCAGGGTGATGAGTTCTTCTTGTTGGATGGATTTTCTCCCAAACGTTTCTTCTGTGTGGATGTAATGCCTGTTGTTGAAGAATTCCTGAGTGTACTAAAGTGTAAAGGGCTTATGTTTATTGAGTCAAAGTGTCAGTGGTACATGGGTGTTGGAGGGGTCAGTTATGGAGTTCACTGAGCTGGGAATTGACATTTTTTGAGGGGTCGGACATGAAGGCCAAGGTGTTGAGATTTCTTGCCAGTGCATCCATGGAGTCATTTTTGAAGGAGTTATTGAATGTCTTGGTAGGTGTTGGTGGACCCGGTTGGGGAGAATTGAGAGTTCTGTCAGTAGTGGCAACACCTGGCTCATCAGTGAGTATCAACTAGCACTCACATGCAAGCAGTCACATGACAAACCGAATAACAGGCCATGACAATCAATGCCAACAACAACCATTTCCACTTTTGCAGAGTACATTGCCTACCCGCTCTCAACATTCACAAATCCCTCCACCCCAGGTGAGGTAAGGTATAACTCATTACACGCAGCCACTAGGGCCATAGTGGAGCACACATTCAGTGTGCTAAAATCACACTTCTGCTCCCTTGTCCACTCTGTTAGGGTATTGCTATATGCCCCACCAGTGGTATGCCAGATCATCGTGGCATGATGTGTCCTGCACAATGTTACCACATGGTGTGGCATACCAGTACAGCTGCAGGATGGTCATCGCCCTCAGCCACAGGCACCACCCACCCCCCTGGATGGCTAAAGGGCACAGGGCAGGCTGCACACAGTCAGGTTGTGCAAACCTACTTCACCTGAATACCAGACCCTGTGGAGCACACACAGTGAAGCCACATCTCTGAAGCCCTTCAATGATGAATCAGAGGTAATCCACCTTGCCCATAATAACACCCTGAAAATGTGTGTCTGGGAGAGGAAAACTGTGCATGTCCATAGCCATAAAATCAAGTGGAAACAACAGTATCCTTGTCGCTGACACAAAAGCACACAATGCAATGAAAGCTGTTAGCAGTTTAACATGATCGCCACCAACAATTGTGCACTCAGATATCCAAGAACACACTGGAGACAAGAATAGTAGAAAGGCACAGCATATAATGTAAGCAGGAAAAAATACTTGGGAGGACTGACCCTAATATACCAATGGAGTGGTTACTCCATTATCTTCCAAGAATGCAGCTCATACAACAAATCTCCACTGCAATTATCAGTTCTGAATGTCAAGCATGTGCTAAGAGACTGGCCAACAGGCTTCAGCCCCATCCAATTAACTAATTAAGACTGATCAGATTGGATTTGTGAAGGTGAAACTGCTTTTCGAATGGCAGACTCCTCAGCAATACGTTGGTCGCTGCTCATGGGTCAACTGAGAGATGGACTATAATTTGGTGCAGAGAAGTCTTTTCACGCATGGAGTGGCATTTCTTGATAAGGGCTGTGCCACGTTGCTCACAGAAAAAAGACAGAGCAGGCGATAAATGGTTAGCATGGGATTTGTTTTTCTTTTTGTCTAGAGATATTTCAAGTGCAGAACATAGAATATGTTAGGTCAGACGCTAGCAAAGTGAGTAATGGCAATTCTCCTATGACACCAACTGCTTACATGTCGCTGACAGATACTCTAGGATGCCCAAGTTCAACAGGTCCTGGCAGCACAATGGCTGTGGATGTAGTCTGATTGCCACTGTCCTTCTTCATCATGCTTCCCTCTCCTCAGAGTTTCTCCTTTATGAGTATGAGATCAGATCTGCAACATTGGCACACTGAGAGTAAGACGTCGTGTGCTCGACACTGAAAACCTAACCTCCAGGTATGCCTCCTTATTATGCCAATAAGGGATGGGAAGACCCACACGCCATGATCCTTCCATGGATACTGTGTTTCCATTCGATTTCATGGAAAGTGACTATATGAGGGTTCTCCCTCGTTAGTGCCAATTCTTCTGGAATCTCCCTTGACACTAACATTTACAGAGGGGGATCTGCTTACCTTAAAACATGCCTGCCATTTTAGGGGGCTGAAAGACTGTGGCTGGTTAGAAATAAATATGGCATTTCCTAGAATTCCTGTGAGATAGGTCATGGTTAGGTTCCCTTAGACATCTGGCACTCCATTAGTTAGTCAGGGGTTGGCCATTCCCTTTGCTCATATATCTCTGAATTTTCTATAGTGTAAGACCCTGTGCATCTCTCTTTGGAAACCTCTTAGCCCTGATCTGAACATAGAGCTGTGTGTGCTCTTTTTGTCAGGCTCTGTGATGCTACATGTTGACAAGAGTGTTGTGACATTGCTAGGGATCAGGACCACTCTGAATGCTGACATCTTTGCCTCGCTTGTTCGTTCTGAGTAATGGCAAGAGGTCCTAATACATTTTGCATGGATTTCATGATGCTAATGTGGATATCCTTGCAGACACCACAGTGGCTCCGGATTTCAGTCTTTGGCACATCCTTACATGCACCGAACAGAGGAACCAGACGTCCTGTTGGCAGTTGCACATGCCCAGCATGGTCGAGGCGCACAGCCTAACTGGTCGCCGTCTCATAGGTAGAGGACATTCTGTGTGCAGGCGTAAAACCATAGGGTGCTCGATTTGCACAGATTGGACCTTTATTGACAATGTTGCTAGCTTATCTCGATTCTACCATTAGTACATGTGTCACTGGCAGCAATGCTTTGCCTCCTTACTTTCCCTTAGACAATTGACAGGAGGGTCAATGTTTCTCCCTTGCTCTTTATTTTGGAAATTAACCCTTACAAGACTGCATTAGTCATAGGTTACCGCTGTGCATTAGAAAACATTATTTGTCACTCCGACATGTGCTTTAGTGTCAGACTGTAAATTAATCAGGGACAAGAAAATAATGATGTCTCTAGCCAAATAGTGTTTAAAGAATTATGTGGCCCGATGTCCTCTTGAATGAAAACCTACGATGTTTAAACATCTGGGTATAATCTTTTCTTATCATCTGAGCGATACAGTTAAATACAATGGGTGATATTGCTGCTAAGTTAGCTCGGTGTGTTCAGTGCTGCCTTGGATCTCTATCTGCGACTTGCAGACCGACATCTAATTTCCAGCAGGGCGGACTTAGCCCTTCATCGGTCTGAGATCAATTAAATCAGGTAAAGATAAAGCCTATATTTATATTACTTAGAAGTTGGAGACATCTGTTATGGATTGCAATATAGAAATGTGAGGATATTATTCATATTATTATTAATAATAATCAGTAGACCGAGGTGAATATTCGGAACAAAGTTGAAGCATGTTTTGAGACATGGGGCCTCATTATAAGTATGCTGGTCCGATAACAACGGTACCAGTAAGCTTGCTGGTACTGTTGTTGCCGGACCGGCAAACTACGAGTTCTGCTCGTGGGTGACTTCCCGCACCGCCAGGTCTGACCGGTCGGGCGTACCGGCACCCGTGTGCAGAGCATGTCGGATGCACCGGCACCATTCACGAATGGTGCCGGTGCATCCGACCTCCCCATTCCCATTGAGCATGTTATACCGGCACAGCTACCGCCGGTATTGTGATGAGCCCATGTTCTTCCATCTGCCTGTTCTGTTGGAGGTGTTTGGACTCAATACAAATTACGATTGTTCTTTTAATTGAGGGAGGGAGCGGTCGGGTGAATGAGCTAGTGCGTGATTTAGTTAGAATATTTTTATAGCATGCACTAAATAAATATTTTGCAGTGCAGACTCGGCTTCAAGAAGGTTGTTAGCCATACTGATCCCCCGAAGTATTTTTCATTGAGCAGGTTCTGGCCTATCCTAAACTCTACAGGGTAACATTGCAGTGAAAATAACCTGAAAGTGCCCAGGGTGAAAGAAGGAATTCAGCTCCTCAAATTTACATTCCACGTCTTGCTTCTGTCCTGTAACATGGTCAAGATAAAACATGTGAAATTCCTTAACAGCTGCACTCTTTGACCAGCCATTTTCCAACTGAGGGAGCCACTTGAATGACATTGCAGTGCGCCTCAAACCCGTTTATACAATGGAGCTCATTTTCTATGGAGGTGTAACGTTAATGGAAGCCATAAAAGCCTTGCGTAATGTTTTTGCGCCTTCCCTTAAGGTCACGCCCCATTTACATTCATTTCTATGGTGGTGCGGAGGGACACACCACAACATATGTTTCCACTGCTCCCCTTCCTCATAGCCATACAAAGGCCCAGCATTTGTGCCGGCATGCATTTTCATGCCAGCACAAATGCTGGGGATCCTGATGAAGCCCACCTGCATCATGCACCAGCATAAAGCAGGCCAACTCCATAAGGATCCATTGTAAACACTGCCTGCCATGCACGCATGGCAGGCAGTGTTTACTCATTTGCACGGCGTGTAGCCACCTTTTGCCCTGCACATTTGCACTCTGCTATGCAAATGACCAACATTTGCCGGCGGGTAGCCGCCTACATATATGTCTACATGTAACAGATGCCTGCCACCCAATTACACAATGGACCAAAATGAGCGCCAGTGTATTTTTCCAGACCCTGGAATGAGGCCCCTCATCAAGCTATGAAACTGACATATACATATCTCGCCTTTGCTCCTCTTCATGTACTCCCCATTATTTTTCCGTCCATATAATCTCCACTCCTTTTCTGCCTCTCCTATTTTGTGTCTCATTTCTGGAGTGCTCAAAGGACAATGGGCCTCATTACGATCCAGGCGTTAACCATGGCGCTATTAGCGCCATGGTTGACGCCGGTATTTTAACGATTGCGCCATGGTGGATGGCAGAATTACCGCCCCATTCCAAGGTTGGCGGGACGGTAATTCCCCATTCACCATTGGCCCTTCCCCATTCCCATTTTTGCCCCCATAGGGCTCAGTGGGAATGGGGAAGGCCGTGGGGAAGGCGGTAATTACGGTACCGCAAATAGCGGTACCATAATTACCTCCAAGGTCCCTTTGCGGGTCCAATCCTTAACGGCTGGTAAAAACCAGCCGTTAAGGTAGGGACCTGCATAGGGACCTCGTAATTAGGCGGTAAGGGATTAACGGCGCCGCAACCTTTTACAGCACCGTTAACCCCTTACCGCCTGGGTCGTAATGAGGCCCAATTTGTATATGGTGCATTAGAAATAAAAAAATGAATTAAATTTAAAAAAAAATACTTTCTGTCACCGGCTAAATGTGTACACGGTCATTATGAGTTGGGTGGTAACGATACAAATGGTCGGTATTGCATTTACCATCTGCTTAGCGATGGGATCATGAGGACTTGCGGGAATGCAGCCTGCAGTAAATACTGGATAGTTATGAGCCTGAATGCTGGCTTGTAAAAGGTCGAATTGGAGACAGTTGCTAAGGTGTTGCTCTTTAGGTGATGCGTTGAGCTTAAGGGACCAACTGTCTGCAGCGTTTTGAGGGATCTGGTCCTAAAGGTATTGATAAGGTGGACCTTTATGGCGCCCATATTCTCAACCCCTTTGCTGTGCAATTAACAGAAGGATGTTTGCAGACCCCTCTGTGTGAACCGTTACTTTCCCATGTGTGTTTCCATTTTCCAAACAGGGATGACATTAATTTCAATGTTGTTAAGGCAACCATATATGCGTTATTTCGGAAATAGTTTGTGCAGTACTTCCACAATTGAGTTTACTGCCATGTGTGTGGAGAACACCTCAGAATCCTGAAAGTGGTTATGGTAATTTCCACATGCCCAAATCTGGCCCGCAATACCGTGGTGATTTTGCTCTTATATCGGCCTAGCCCTTGTAGATCACCACAAGGTAATTTGCTTTCCCCAGGAAGTAATGCACATTTTTGTTGGTCCTTAGCTCTATAAAGGCATTGCCATGATTCGATTTCCCATTTGGAAGAGAACATGGTCAAGAGTGGGGATGAAATAGTTTTCTGCTACAAGTAATATTAACAAGGGGTTAAAAATGACAGGTCTGTATTCGATAACACAGAAGTCAAGGTTTAGTGAATAGATATGGTTTGGAGAAATGTCTTCATCTCCGTCACTTTTAGGTCATCAGCTTAATCAGTTGAGTGGGCACACTGTATTTTGAATATGTCATTAGCGAAGACATCTTAGAATAAATTGTGATTTAAGTCTCTATCTTTGTAGAAGAAAACACATCTGCCACTTCTACACGCTCTTCCACATTGGGTGGCCGTGTGTGAAAGCCTTTACCATTGGAGCAGGCTCATTTTCTGGGAAATCGTCCTCATACTACTGGGGGAAGAAGAGGGGAAGGTCACCTTCAGTGTTGCAGCGGCTATCCTACCTCAAACAATTCTCTCCACTCCACATATGGTTCTCCACTCCTGTTAGGTTTGCCAAAGACAGACTTTTTTCAAATGCCACCTTCTGATCTTCCAAACCACAAGATGGGACATGTATTCACATCTGATAAGCATTGCATGTGTAAGACTGTCCTGGACTGAGGCTGTGGCAAATATGATAGAAGGTAATTTAGCTTCTTAGCCCCCTTGGCACTACAAAACATTGTACAAGGGTATTTAGGTAATCTAGAATCCCCTTGTGTTGAATTGCACAGATTGCGAAAGTTGTTTGTTGCACTGGCACTGCAGGCAATCACCTTCAATAGGATGGACTTCCTGTTGAGGGCTGGAAGAACATTTCTTCTCAGGCTCATAAATTAGAAATATGTTGTGCTGTCACATCTTTAGAGCTTAATGGCCTTGAACTCAGACGGGTGCCCTTCGGCAAATTCCCAGCTTGCCCCGTAGACTGATTACTGTTCCATCACCGAAAGAGACAGGGGTAAAGGCCTCTTGTAAAATTTTGTTTTGTGGCTGTTTGTTTTCATTTGGTGGACATTGAGTGCCATCTTTTGCAATATCGATTCTGGCTTCACTGATGGAAAAGTGTGGCTACACACCTTCTACTCCTGTGCAGCGCTGTTTTTTCTCCCTCTCGTGAGTCTCCTCTTTCTTCCTAATTTGTCTGTGACACCATGATATCACACTAGACATTGCTGGTGACATCACCACTGACGTCATCAAATCTATGATTATGGTCACACCTCATGAATACTAGGCACACTGTGCTTACCCTGCAACTTTGCCTCATTTCCCCACTATTTCTTTACAGTAAAATGTGTATATGTTGTTGTTAACTGTACTGGTCAAATCCTCAATCGAACTGGCACTGCTTCTGTACTCACTGATGGACAATTAGCAGACACTGCATCGGGATTCACTTCTGTCATTATTCAAGCTCTTCATATTTGTGATCTTACTGTGGCATTGCATTTGTAAAGGGGAAAACAAACATGATGAGTGCTATTATGTTGCTCAACTGGCATATTTATAGTGAGCATGAAGTTTAAAGCAAACATGACGATTATATTACATATCTAGTTTGGCATACTCTGGTGGGGCCAGTCTAGCTACATTTCTTTACTGTCATGGCATTTTGTTTACTAAGCATCAATGGTAACGCAAGCATGATGAGTGTTATCACATAGCTAGACTGGTGCAGCCATTTTAGTAATGTTTATTATTGTGGTATGCCACTTGTTATTGGTTTGAAGGGTAAAGCCAGCAGGATGAGTGTGTATTACATTGTTAGACTGACTTTCATTGGTGGCACCAGTCTGTATCAACTTTATTACTCTGGCATGGCATTTTCTATGGGGCATCAAGGGTAAAGCAAGCACGTGTTATTTCAGGGCTAAGCTGGCCTCGAAGTTGCTTGTATGTCCATGTAACCATCTTATTTGGTTCAAGCTGCTTCGCCGCTATGTTTGGTTGCTCCTGCATATTTGGGGCAAACATTTACGCCCCGTAAATTAAAAATATCACCACCTGCCACTGATCCTTAGTCCAGAATTGTTGTGAGATGAGGACTCTTATAGGCACCCACTAAGATGGAGATGGAGAAACCCTTTTGTGCATCACAGTTTGAGGCAGCGTAGCAGCTGCCACAGAGGATACATTTTGCTCTGGGCCCACATCAATTTGAGCAGCCTGTGCCCGCCTTGTTCGAGCCTTCACAAAAATTCCCAGAAAATGACATATTTCCTTTTGGAAAACAATATTGATTTTCAAAACCTCAAATCTTCAATGAACTTTCACACAAAGAGTAGTTCAGGCCACAGGCGTTACTAGTCAGTATAAAGCCCCCACTGTGAGGATTCAGATGTCCACTTCATCCCGCCCCTCCATTGATTTTTCGACGTTCCCCCGCATTCAGCTCTTTATAAATAAATCTGTAAACTTAACTTGAAGGACTGGGTATGGGAGTGGGGAATATTGTACAGTGCGCAAGCCAAAAAGAGAAGGATTGGCCTCTCTTTTTTTTTTAGTGTTCACAAGTTCTTTCAGGGTAGGAAATTATGTTAGTGTTGCAGCCTGGCAGCAGCCCCTAGCAATGAGTGGTATTCACAAGCCAGTCAGTTAGTATTAGGAAGATGATTGGTTTTGTTAGGTTATTTGCGGCCATCCTTTCTTATTTCTAGTTCACAAAAGAAATCTAGAGTGGCCGTTTACTAGTTATATGTTATTGGTTTTGTACCAATAATCATTTTATAATAAGAAAAAAGGTGCCAACATACTAATTTGGAGGCACATGAAATAGTGCAATAGTTTCGGCTTACCCGGGCTTTCTCAAGGCACAGTTGTGATTTTGCATATAATAGTGTGTGTACTATTCCATAAGAACAGTCCTTCACAAGGTTTACACACAATATACAGTTCAAATAGAGTTCATTGTCATTTCACAGTTTCCAAGCATCAAGGAGGTGTGCCGCCCACAGTTAACTATGGTGTTCGGGGCAAGGGCAAAGTTTGAAAGGTTCAGGGGAGAGAAGGGCGAAAGTTATTTTCAGAAAAATAACTTTGGGTCTTTTCTCCCTCGAACATTTCAGCCACGGTCTTACAACCCCAATCCAATCAATATACAGAGACACCGTGCATTACACCAGCACACAGCAAACTGCAGGCCCTACCTCCAACAGGGCAGCCCTTTCATTTTATTCATGGCTTTGCAGTTGCCGTCAATGGCAGGGGATGCATGGAGGCAGAAACCAACCCTCACAGAGGCAGAGACACTTGCAAGAGGCCCCCTTCCTTGGCAGGGATAGAGGCCTGTATTTGGGGGTGGGGAGAGCTGGCACACCCACTAGTGCCTACCCTATTCGATACTTCAAACGTGCACCACCATGTAGTCTGTGCAACCCCCTATAACTAGTGGTCTGCTGCCTGATGGTAGGAGGGAGATGTGCTTTTCACTCAATGAGCATGCCTAGCTTCGAGTACGCATCCTCAGTGTTGCCCCGTGACGTGAAGCTCTTCCTGTATGTGGCAGTCAAACAGAGCATGGAGGAGGGGGATCACAATAGCACACACGATTCCAGCAGTGGTGTAGCCAGGAGGGAGGTGAGGGGGCGGCCACCCCCCGGCTCCCACTTGGTGCAGAGAGCGTCCCCCAGCCTCACGCTGGTAATCTATTGTCTGCACCCCGTCACCAAAAGCTGCTTCGGCCACTGCATTGTAGCTCCCTTTGCCTTATGTCTACCCCACAGACACCTGCCATCAGTGATCCTCTCTCGCCTCTCCTTTGCCTCTCCTGAGATTAACACACACACACAATACATTTTCATGAGGGGAGAAAGGATAGCTCAGGGGCAACATGCTTTTCTTGGAAGCAAGACAACACAGCACAACACAGGTTTGAATCCCAATCCTGCGCCTAGAAACCGAAACCAAAAGAACAAATATAGTTATGATATCTTTGCCCATAATTGCAGTATTCCCAAATAAGAACACATTACTGTTGGCTTTGCCCATAATGTCAGTAATGCAAATCTAAGAAATCTTGTCCATGCTGATTGTGGAAATATATACCAGTATTCCCATATAAGAGCACACTATTGTAGGCTTTTCCTATAATACAATGATGCCATTGTAAAGAAACTAACCCCATGCTGGCTGTATCAATGTATGCCAGTAATCCCATGTAATCATATACTCAACCTGACTTTTCTAACAATTCGACTGAAAGACGACATGTTCATGTAGGCTGAGCCAGTATATGCCAATATTACCAAGTAAAACCACTATCATTTTGGCGTTGCCCATATTGTCAGTAATATTGCTGCATGAACACAATCATGTGATGCCTGTGCCCATATATGACAACATTCCCAAATAGGTGCAAACTCATGTTAGTTTTGCCCTTAATAAACGTATGCCACTGTAAAATGTCCAAGTCTGTGCTGGCTGTCTATATACAGGCTTTGTAATGCCATTGTAAGAAGAGAAGATAATTCTGTCTGTGCCCAGATGTGACAGTATCCCCATATAAGAACACACTTACATTGGCTTTACCCATAATGGCAGTAAGACACATGTATGAAAACATGGCTATGCTGACTGTGAATACATGTCTTATTGTTCCCAAGTAACAACACACACATGTTGGCTTACTTTTGTCTATGATGTCAGAAGTGCTACTGTATGAACACATGTCAATGCTGGCTGTGCTCCTATAGCACTATTCCTCTGTAGAAATACACCTATATTCATTTGACCCAATAATTCCGTAAGAAGATGAAGAGACCAATCCGTGCTTGCTTGGCCTAACCTCCAGAGCAGCCCGCAACAGCTCTTTTGAAAATACCAACCTAGTCAGGCTGCATGGGCTCCGTTTTGCATACACTCATACACACACATTCACATTCACACACCTCCCATCAAGCACTTATTTACTGCTCCACACTTCATTAAGGAAAATGCTATTGGCTGATCTTTTAAAGTTCAGATAGTCAAGCTCTGGAACGCTCTAATAGATGATGTTCACAGGGTTAACCATCTATTGACCTTCCAAAAATATTTGAAAAATAATCGTCTTCGAGTTAGTCATTCCCTCAATTATAGCACGTGACCTTACAGTACTGTGATACCGGATGAGTTATATATTGTATTATTCAAATCGGGACATCTAGTCAATCACACAGGCACCTCTTCACCCACAATAACAAGCATTAACATTAAAATATTGTTTTTTTAGCATGCTGTTTGTTAAAACATGATCATGCTCCTGACACCACAGCTAGGTTGCTCTCTCCTCTGAAGAAACAAGAAACAGAAAGCAGGACGTAAGGAGAGAAGCTGACTGACACTTCCCTCCCAGAGTCCTACTTCCTTCGCCCAGAGAACGACATTACAGGAGCGTCCGAATGAGATGCCCCCCCCCATGGCTTTTTGGGGCCATGCTGCCGGATGTCTTCTATTGGCTGTTAAGACTGGGGCTTTGAAGGCTTCTAGTTAGAACAGCACTGCAAATGAGGCTCTCTGGGGCTTCTGACCCTGCAGACAGCAGGACATCCTTGCGTCATGCACAGTGTTCTGGGGGTGGGCGCACTGTGCAGGACAGTAGGAGTGACAACTGGTGTATATTGAGAGCGGCGGAGCCCCAAGAATCACACACACACAAACATGAATTCACATTCTAGATCTAGTTGAAGACCCACATCTGATTGTGTGAGGTTTTGTCTGAGCATGATACTTAAGATAACGGATTGTACTTAAGACAGAGTAAGCACATTTTATCACAAAAACAGGTAATTTTGTTGAAAATAACAGTTAATGAGCCGCATCTGTATCTGCTTAATAGTAAATTATTCATGACTATTGTTCGACACAGAACAAACACCATGAAGTATGTTGTAATTTACTCTAGTAAACAATGAGATGAAGTATACAAATTTAATTTTTTCATGTCACGCATGCTTCCGCGAGGCCATCCTGGCTCAAATTAATTAGTTGGTGAAATATGACCATAATTTCTGCTTTGTTATTTTCTGTATTATTAAATGTCAAGCTGTGTTGTCAAGCTGTTTCAGTTTTGCATCTGTCGCGAAAAGACCTGGGTCAATGCAAGAAACACGAAACAGTGATAGAAGGGAACACAGCAAACAAATAAAAACTGCTCGGGAGGCTGTGGTAATTTATATCTTCTTGTCAAAACGAATAACACATGGTTCGCATGAGAATGTGAAATATTGCAGCATACTGTATGGGGTTTATTGTTTGAATTTCGGTGTGCTGAGAAGTCAATGGGCCCCATTCCAAGTCAGGCGTTCCGGAAAAAAGGGTGCTTGTAGCAACGTACCGGCACCCTTTACAGACCAGCAGACTACAAGAATGCCTGCAGGGGCCGGTGCTCCTGGCAGGTCTGACCAGCCGGGAGCACCGGCTCCTGCAGGCATGGTTTTCACAGAAGCACTGGCAACGGTGCTGGTGCTTCCGTGTCCCCATTCCCATGGAGTCCTATGGGAGTCCATGGGAATGGGGACTTTCAGGTTCCGACGACTGACATCCCGGGCCACCAGCACTTGTAATGTCCCAGTGACACCGGGATCGCAGGCGGCAGAACAGTGTTACGAGGTCAACGGCAACACGCCGGCCGGTTGCACCGGCGGGTTACCGCCGACCTTGCAATGAGGCTCAATGTTTCCAAAAGAAAAACATTGCCAATATTCTTGTTAATAGCAATTATTGTTTGTTATGATATGTTTGTTTGACGATCACGCCTGTTTGCCTTTTTTGGTGTGCCCTTCAACATCTCACTTGGAAATTAACTTATGAAAAATATGGCTTCTATCCAATTTACAAGTAGTTAATGGCAGGTAAGAGCGTTCCTTGCACACAAGCAGAAGCGCATATGTGCAATTATGGATGTGTGGGAGGGTCTGGCCCTTTCTAATTTTTTAGTGCATCCTTCATCCATTAGCAGATTGCACTCTCAATTGTCAACCAAAGTACTGTCCCTCACGTTTGCCTGCTTCAAACCTGTATGAAACAGTGGCAATTTAAGAGACCTGTTTATGGGCCAATATGAGAAAACTCATGCACTCTCCACTCACTAATTTCTCCCCAATATAATCATACGGCGGAGGTTCATTGATGATATACTAATGATCTGGCAAGGGGACAATGAACAGGTCATTAAATTCATAGAATATTTTAATGATAATCCCTTTGGTTTACTGTTAACCAGCCATAGTGATACTACAGCCATTGATTTTTGGATCTGCATTACACGACCCGCGATAACGGCCGTGTAGTTATGGTTAAGTTGCTAAACTCATAGGAAAAGCACTTTTTTGGCGGCTTATAACTTCGCTGCACCTGGACGAATCCTCACCAAACTTTGCAAAAAAAGTATATGGTCGGCTCAGAATTTTTTCGCCAAGTAGGACGAGGTTTCGTGTGGGGGGGGGCAAAGTAATAGGGGGGTCCCAAAATTTCTTTTTTACAATAGATTTAATGGGGAAAAACTTTGCACTCAGCGACAAGCTGAACGGCTGGACGGATTTTCACCAAATTTGCAGCAGGAGCGGGGGCTTGGGTCAGAAAGCATGCTTTTGTGTGTTTGGTTTAAATCCGACCAGTAATTATTTTGCAAACTACTGAAATGCACGTCCCAAAAAATGTGTGATATCGGGGTCCACTCCGAGGACCCATTTCCCTGTTCGCTCTGCGGACAGAAGTGTCATTGGCTCGCGGTACGGTGTGCTGTCGGAGAAATTTGGACACGGCCGGTGGTTGGCTCGAAAGAAGCGTGCTGTGCATCAGAATTCTTTGGGAAAGCAGCCATGGTGTATCGAAGGACGGTGCAGCGGCGGAAGGGTCTGGAAATAGTACCGTATGCAATGTGTTAGCGGCAATAAGGGAGGTAATGGTTGGGGGAGTGAGAAGTGGTTTATGTGACATATGTAGGCGAGTTCTTTGTGTGGTGATTGGAGGCAGCTGTCGTAATGGCCCTATAGCTTCTGTTGCGACCTGCTTGCAACGACAACTTTTCGTGGTGAGTGGCGGCTTGTCGATTTGAGAAGGGGAGTGAATTACACGTAGTAAGCACAAAAGTGATGGGTGGAAGGTTTTGAATGAATCTGAACCACTGGCATTGCACTGGGCAACCTTCAACACCACCGTTTTTTATCCCGTCTGCGCCATTGCAAAAGGGGTTGAGCCATATGCAAATCAGTCCGGTACTGCCGCCAATGGTAGCAGCCCAGCCCAAACTGCTAGGCCAGGTCCCTTCTGCAGGGAAACGCAAGCAACCCCAGACATGTTTCGGCCTTGTTGGGCCTCCTCAGTGAGGTGAAGCTTGGTCCCCTATGGCGCAGCGAGCAAGGGACCCACGTCTGGGCATACCCTCTCTCACATAGTGAGAAAAACAGTAAGCACAAAAGTGATGGGTGGAAGGTTTTGAATGAATCTGAACCACTGGCTTTGCTCTGGGCAACCTTCCACACCACCGTTTTTTAGCCCGTCTGCGCCACTGAAAAAGGGGTCCAGCCATATGCATATCAGTCAGGTACAGCCACCAATGGTAGCAGCCCAGCCCGAACTGCTAGGCCAGGTCCCCTCAGCAGGGAAACACAAGCAACCCCAGACATGTTTCGGCCTTGTTGGGCCTCCTCAGTGAGGTGAAGCTTGGTTCCCTATGGCGCAGCGATCAAGGGACCCATGTCTGGGCATACCCTCTCCCACATAGTGAGACAAACAGTAAGCACAAAAGTGACGGGTGGAAGGTTTTGAATGAATCTGAACCACTAGCATTGCTCTGGGCAACCTTCCACACCACTTTTTTAGCACGTCTGCGCCATTGCAAAAGGTGTCCAGCTATATGCAAATCAGTCAGATACTGCCACCAATGATAGCAGCCCAGCCCGAACTGCTAGACCAGGTCCCCTCTGCACGGAAACACAAGCAACCCCAGACCTGTTTCGGCCTTGTTGGGCTTCCTCAGTGAGGTGAAGCTTGGTTCCCTATGGCGCAGCGAGCAAGGGACCCACGTCTGGGCATACCCTTTCTCACATAGTGAGACAAACAGTAAGCACAAAAGTGATGGGTGGAAGGTTTTGAATGAATCTGAACCACTGGCTTTGCTCTGGGCAACCTTCCACACCACCGTTCTTTAGCCCATCTGCGCCATTGAAAAAGGGGTCCAGCCATATGCAGATCAGTCAGGTACTGCCCCCAATGGTAGCAGCCCAGCCCAAACTGCTAGGCCAGGTTCCCTCTGCACTGAAACACAAGCAACCCCAGACATGTTTCGGCCTTGTTGGGCCTCCTCAGTGAGGTGAAGCTTGGTTTATTACACATGACATAGGTGGGGTGGGAGCACGGGTGGCTGTGCGCTGCAGATGCAATGCGGTAGTTGGGCACATGCTGGCATGGATGGGTGAATGAAGGTGCAGTGGAAGGATTAGACTATTGGGTGCATGGCCAAAGGTTGTAGGCCGTAGGCTATAGAGCATGCACTCAAGAGTGTAGGGCTGCAACATACCCACCGCAGGAACGCATGTTTGACTCTGCATCCGGTAGAGGGTGGTGCTTGGATGGTGTGGTGTGTGCAGATTGGTTGCAGTAGGGCCAGTGTTGCGAACAGAATGTGGGTAGGTTGGCAGTGACACAGTACTTTGTGAATGGAAGTGGGTACGCCCATAGTATGTGAATGAACGAGCACAGGGGTGCTGGAGAGAGTGTTTTGTTTGTACATTATGTTAACTGTTGGAAATTGTTGCTGCATAGCTCCATGCTGGTGCGCAGGTTGGGTTTGAGTGCTGGTGGCAGTGGTGTGTATGTGGAGGGTCGTAGTTGGTGACATGGTGACATGCATGGTGGCATTACATTGTTATGGGTGTGTTCAAGGCCTATGCTGTGTGCAGATTTGTTGAAGTAGGCCCAATGTTGTGAAAATGTTGTGGTTAGTGACACAATACTTTGTGAATGGCTGTGGGTAGGGGTGGTGGAGGCTGTGGTATGTTTGTGGATTCTGCTAATTGCGACCTGTTTTCATGAATGGGTGTTTTATGGTGTAGTGGAGTTGTGGTGAAGTTCCGCTACCTGCGTATGTTACGTTTGTGCACAATGATACCTGCCCACATGGGCGTTTTGTTAACTGTTGCAATTTGTTGCTGCATAGCTCCATGGCAAGATGCACAGTTTTCGTCGTGGGTGATGGCTTTGTGGAAGATCTATGCATGTATGCCCTCCAAGAAGACTTTTCTGGCAATTTTGGTTTGGAGGGAGTGGACGCTTTGTGGTGTAGTGTCGAAACCTGCTGTTTCGGTGGACCGCTTGTAGAATGTCGACGCATGGCCTCTTCGGCAACTGTACATGATCTTGCACTTTGGAGCCTTCTTTTTGGGTTACATGCCTTGTTCCTGTGTGTTCCATCAACTGAAGACTATGATGAAAGCATTGCAGCACATTTTACCTACTGCCAAGGTGCTTTTCTCATGCATAGCCCCGAGAATAATGTGGAAGTATTCTAGTGATTCCTCGCCAGCCAGAGGTCGGAAGGGGTCCCATCAACAGAAGCATATGTGACTTCTTGAGTGCTGCTGGGATGTTCTCCTGTGAGAATGAGAACATTGGTTCGCGATACATACACCTTTTCAAGGCAAATGGCATGTCTTTGTCGCCAGTGAAATGTTGTTTCACAATCTACACACTGCTCTGAAGACCCTATTGTAAGAATGTGAGCTGGCGTTGAAAACACATCTTTACGTATGAAAAGCGCAAAAAAAGTGCTTCTAGGGAAGCACCTTTAAAAAAAAAAAAAAAAAAACCCACAAAGGTTCTTTTAAGAGCCACCACAACTAACGAGGTCCGCTCCCCTGGTTGAAAGTTATTCCCCCACTCCCGCGCATGCCCAGCGCGGAAAGTCCACGAATATCACGCAAATATCATGATAGTTGCAGGGTGGCACATGTTACATACACCCCTTTTGCAGATGACGGCCATAGAAACGGGCCTGCAGAGGCTACGGGATTGGCCAATAAAGTTTGTGGGTGTGGTGTGCACGGACAGACTGTGCTACACAGTTTGTTTGTCGACAGAAATGTTGAGGGTGCAGTTATGGCTGTGTGTTTCACGAGGCACAGCGTGCAGGTTTTAGGGGATTCAGACATACATTGACTGAAAGTGAATGGAAAACACTGTGCAGTGTCTACTTATTTTGCAATCTATCATGTGCAGTTGTAGTGCTATGGAGTAGCTACAATGAAGTGCCTGATTTTGGTTTCTCTGTGTGACACTTTGGTGAGACGCAATCCTGCCAATATTATTGTTGTTCATTGTGCAAGGAAAATTGCAAAGCATGTTACATGAGTTTCAGTGCCGTTTGCGATGAAGGAGGCACTTGCCCAGTTCATGTGTTTGTTTCCGATCTCTTAATTCTCATAAGGCATATGGTTTGCAAAGGTTGTTTTACAGCTCCTCTGCCCTATTTGAGTGCCCCTCTTGTTGCCCGCAGAACATGTGGAAAATGCTGTACATGAAAGTACCCTACGTAATTGTTGGAAGGGTGGTAGCCTGCCCACTGGTCCCTTGTGCTTTCATTTCAGTTGTCATCAGATGCAGTACAAACACGTTTTGCTACGCCATTAGTGTTAGGGGTAGCATTCCCGGATATACATACATTGTGCAATACAAGAATGTTTACACCAACGCGAAACACAGATTCATTACGTGAAGCAGGAAGCCATTTATTCTGTGCTATCCATGCAGCTACAGCACTTTTCTAACCACCACTAAGATTGTTTGCTCTCTGCATATTGTACTGTTTCCTTACTTGCCTTTACCTGAACTAGTATGTGCGTGAGGAAGGTGCACCAGCTTTGCCATTTTGCAGACTTACTGCAATCTGTCCCACCTGCAGATACATGTTCTCTTGAACTGTTCGACCGGCAGGTGACCTCTTGATACTTTCCGTCACACTGCTGAGTGCAGACACAATGGCTCTCATTACACGTTAGGTGGCCACGGAATGAACGGGCCGGCACTGTTCATTCCTGGCCGCCCTATTATGAGGTCTGCAGCGGATCCCGCTCTAGAACGCCTGGTCAGAACGCCTGGTTTCAAACGAGTACGCACAGGGGCTGACAGGCACAGCGAGACTCAGAGAAGGAGCCGCGGCAAAGACAGGTGAGTGTCTGAGAGAGAGAAAACAATTGTTTGAGGAGAGAAAGGGTGGGGGGGAATTAGAGTGTGCGTTCGTGTGCATGTGGTGGGGTTTGGGGGAGCAGAGAGCAAGGAGGAAAGGAGGGTTCAGGGGCTGAAACCACCGAATAAAAAATAGAAAAATCAGCTATGTCCTATTTTGGCTTTTTAAGGGCTGCACAAAATCGACTGAAATAAATTGGTCTTTTTTATGTGCGGCCTTCAAAAAGCGGAAAAATGACATAGAACTGCTAACTTCAATGCCATAGTCATTGTGATTGATATCTACCAAAAATACTTCAAGTTCTGTAACAGATCCATTCCAAAATTCAAAGATTTCTTCGATGTATCTGCACAAACATCTAAGTGACTGAAGTCAAGGGTAGCGAAGAAGAGACAATTAGGTCCAGGCAGGAGCCAGAAATGTGAGGAGCAGGAGTAAGGACAGTAGAAAGATAGTAAGAGTCAAGAAGAGATATGAGATGAACTGAAGAGTGGGTCGATGAGAGATGCAGATTTAAGTCACCAAGAAGTATCAGAGGGATGTCGGAGGGGAAGAGAGGGGACAGACAAGCATCAAGATCCTCACAGAAGGAGGAGACTGAGACAGGAGAGCATAAAAAAGCAAGAGAAAAGCTATAGCATCAGGTTTATGAAAAAGGGAGTATCAATATTGAAATGTAGAAAAAAGAGGGAGATTGGGACGGGGTGGAGAGTTAGTATAGGAGGAGAGATAGAGCATGCCAATGCCACCTCCTTGACCCAAATGGCAAGGGGTATGAAAAAAGGCAGTAAAGAGGACATCAGCACAGCAGGGGTGACAGTGTTAATGGATGACACCCACGTTTCAGTGATAAAGAGAACATCTCAATATAAACGAAGAAAGGTATCAAGAATAATATGAGTCTTGGTACAAATGGAGCAAACTTTCCAGAGAGCAAGATTGATGGGAGGAGAATGTTCAGTAAGAGAGGGGTAATTAAGATTAATCAGATTGCGATTAGAGAGATGAGGGGTAGGAGTATGAGAAGTATAGCGAGCAGGGATAAAACCCAGTAGACAGGAAGGTAAAAGGAAGCATGTAAGGAACAGACCGATTAAACTGAGAGAGAAGTGAACATATCAGCACTGCAGTGGAAGAAAGGTATGTAAAACCCAACAGTGCAGCTGGTTTAGATACAATGAGAGGCAGAAGCCAGGGGATGTTAAAGGCCAAATTGAAGAGACGCAGTGGAGGCTGCACGGGGGACTGGATAAGAAAAGCATTATAATAAAAGATAGAATGGCGACAGAAAGAGGAAAAGGGTGCACCTTCCATCTGTCGACAGCTGCTGACAGCGATGGACAGCCGGACTTGGCGGGGGCTTCGACCAGGTTAGATGCTAAGTGGTCCTGGTCCGGGTGAAGCTCGGGTGGTGTGGCCACAGCCTGAGAAGCAGGAATGAGGCAGCAGATTAAAGCGCTGAACATACCGGAGTCCCCAGAACATCCAAAACCAAACAGCACACAGCAGCAGGTAAGAACTGGCGTGATGAATAATGGTGTTGCAGGGCAGGGTACACTCACCTACCAGCAGATTGTCCCCAGTTGGAACAGAATGTGACTGCCTAGCAGCAGACACTGAGGGACTTGGCCAGACTTTGTCAGGACTTTGCAGCAGGCTAGGTGTTAAATAGTCATTGTTAGAGGTGGAGAGTGGTCACGGCCAGAGAGGTAGGAAGTCGGCGGCAGATGGAAGCACAGAACAATACCAGAGTCAGCAGAGTATTCAAGACCAAACAACTGATGGCACCCGGTAACACCTGGTGAGAGGACACAGGGTACTGCAGGGCAGGGCAACAGCACACACACCACCCAGCAGAATGCTCACAGTTGGATCCTCACCTGACTACCTTTATGCAGAGAGTGAGGGACTTGGCTGGACTTTGACTGGGCTCCACCGCAGGCTAGATGTTAAATACTCCTGTTCACAGGTAGAGGGTGGGAGGTGAATGTGTCACAGCTGGAGAAGCAGGAAGGTGGCGGTAGATGGGAGCACTTAACAACATCAGAGTCATCAGAGCTTTATATTTATTCTTTGGTCCTTAGTACTTGGACACGTTTTCTCCTGCATATAACGATTCCCCGGTGGCCTCCTGCTAGTCCCAATTCCTCTGGGCGAAGGTTGCAGGGTTTGGCTCTCACTAGGGTACTGCTCTTAGCTCCTCTCTCTGCGTGCATCTATATTTTTGGTTCTTCATAGGGTGTCTGCTGTCGGCAGACGCTTGCCATCAAGGGTTGTTCAGGCTTTCCATCATGGTAGTCTTGGTTCTGTTCTTCAGACATCCTGCCCACCACTCTGCATGTGTGGTTGCACCACTACCAGGTACTTCTTCCTGCTTGTACCGCTTTCTTTGTTGTTGTATATACCGCGCCTTCAGCATCTCACACTGGTATTGACTGACCCTTCGAAAAGTCGCGGGCTCGGCGATCTGCTCCTTCCCTCCTTGTGCTCAGAATCATTGCAGTTAAATACAGGCCTCTGAGTAAAGAGATATTTATCAGTGTTTCTCCACATGTGTTTATTTTTGCATTGCCTTCAGCCAAACATAAAGTTGCCACTGTGAGAAACCTAAGGTTATTCCCCCATTTGGACGCCAAGAATCCACTATTCGGGTGGCCTGGGCACAGCCATCTCTTTAGGATCCAGAACCTGGGGGTGGACAAGTGCGGGAGGATCACCCGGGTAGGAGAGTCCAGGGTCATTCACATGGGAATACCCTAGGTGAGATACGCTATCCCCTTCTCACCGGTTAACCACAACAAATATACAACGTGATAAAAAATTAAATGTCATATCATATCATAACCACACAACCCTTCTGTCTTTTTGGGGTATTTTCAAACACACATCTGCCCCCCTCCATTTTCGCATAATACTAAGAAGAGGAAGAAGCAACCTGGAGGGGTGAAGATTACCACTGTAAAACTCACTAAGACACAGAAGACAGACTACAACACTCTGACATCACACTGTCCCCTTAATGAAGTCAGGCAATGTCAGGCAGACCCAACCCTAATCACACACCTGCTACCCATTAACATCACTCGGGTGTATAAAGGGATTCTGCTGGGGAAGAAAGGTCAGATGCAGTTAGGAAAGCAAGAGGGAGGCTGTAAGGCTGAGAATGGCAGAGGATCCATCTTCAAATCCCAAACACCAAAAGCCAGCTGGGGAGATTGTCTGGAGCTGAGAAACCAAGAGACCAAGGCAGCTGTCAGGTGATTCCAGAGGAGGACGGCGTGAAACGACTCTGGCCCAGTGAGAAGGAAGGGCTTCAGCATGTCACAGGAGCCGTGCCTTCTATGTGTTGGATTCAGGCAGCCGGTAACTTGCTGTTGAGGCCTGTAAAATTGCTTATTCCCTTGTTCCAGTGTCGACCCCAAGGATGTGGAGGCCCTGACCTCATCCCCACATCAAAGGACAGAACTACTGACCACGCAGGGCTGCCTGGTGAGTCTGATCAAAAGAGAGAGAGACTCAGGCGAGCAGGTGGGAAGTGGAGCACGTGAGAAAAGGCACCAAGTAAGGCGGGCAAGTGGCCCAAACCAAAAAAGGGAGTTGAAAGTTGATGACAAAATAAATTAAGTTGGTCCGAGCCCAGCAGAGGGAGATCCGCTGAGAGCTTTTGGTTAAAGCAAATTTGAGTTGAATTGAAATTGGTCCGAGCCCGGCAGAGGGAGACTAATTGAACATTGTGTTAAGAGGATCTGAGCCCGGGCTGAAGGGAATCCGGGGTGAACCGTGAATCACCCGAGAAAAACGTGTGAGTGAACACGTGATATTGGAAGTCTCTGTAAAATAAAAGCGAAGTCCCTCAACTGAAGTGACGTGAACACTGAATACCAAACAAAACTAAAAGCTAAAAAAGGAAATCACTAAGTAGAGGAAAATTGAATAGAATCCCCAAGAAGTTATGTTTGAAACAGAACTGAATGTAAAGCAAAACAAATTGATCTTAAGAAATACAAGTACCCGAATGCAGCCGCAGCAGTGTTGGAGTGGTCATGTATGGGATTAAAGCAAAGCCATATAGTTTACAAAGTCTCCGACAGTAAAGCAAAGTGAATCTGGAAGTAAGAAGGTTGGGGAAAGATGTCCTGTTTTAATTATGTAAGTCTGAAACAGAAGCAAACTTTAAATATTATTTTGCACTCCATGATATTGTACGAATAAGAGACTCTCAAGGGGAAAAAGACTTTGTCGCAGAAGGCCCTGGTGTTTGTTCTGAACTGCATCCTCATGCTGGAGAAGTCAAAGTGTGAGCTAGGCCCGAGTGTGCCACCTTGCCCATGCTGAAAATGTGGGGAAGCGAGGCCAACCTGAACATTCTGACATATCATTCTGTGAACACTTCTTTATTTTCGTAACACTGTTTCCCACACTATTTGTATTTAGAGGTAGGGATTGGTAATAGGTGTATTAGCATAGGCCCTTTTATTTTGACAAGACACCACTAGGCCGGCGTTATTATTATGTGATGGTCGTAGCTTGCTCCCATCTGTAGATTTAGGATTGGATAGGCGTTTTTCAAAACCTTTTTGAAGTTCAATAAACACGCTTCAACTGTGGACATTTGTGTCTGTCTTACTGTTGATACCATGCCTTTCTTACACCACACTATTCTTCATTGACGACAGTCCCATATATGCAACAATGATATTTGACACAGGGAATTCCCCACAGGAGCAGGAGCCCTTGTCCCCAAAGTGGGAGACTCATCTGGTGAGGTCCCACTTGCCTCGACCCTTAGGGAGGGGCTTGCGAAGCGGGCTCACTTCCCTAGACTCACACAATGAATTCCCCCTTGAGGAGAAGGGACAAATACCTGTGTTCCACCACAGGTAACAGCCCATATAATATGATTGCTGGTGAAATAGACTCCTTCCCAGGTGTGTGTATTGATAGTGTTTACTGACCATTACTCTGGGAAATGCTCCACCATTTTAGAGTCAACCGGTCATGTCTTGGTGCTTTTAACGGAGATTCATGACCATTGTGATATGACAGTATGTGCGCAGAGGAAGAGGAAACAATTCTGATTTTTTTTCTTGACCCCACAATACCTGATTTTAAAATTTTTGATTAGATGAATTGCTTTTCAGAGGTGTTGAGTTTCACATGATGCATTCTTCCAGACTTCAGGATTTATCAGCTTGAAAGAAGTTTAACATGTTAATTTAGTAATGTCTGCTTTTTTGATGTGGATATCAGAGTACTCACATTTTCCACTATTGGCTGGCTGCCTTGTAATATCTTTTCATATATTTAGGTTTTATCAGTCTTGTTTTTGGACAGCTGGCATTGGTGCTATCGGTTTCTGCCGACTATTTACTTGTTGGAAATCTGCAAATCTGATAATTTATCGGTTTATATATTGCCCTGTTATAGTCTTTTCTTTATTATCTGATGTGACAAAATCAAGTGTCTTCATAATGTTGGGATGGAGAACATTTACCAAGGCTTTGGGTTCTTTCATGTACAATAATATAGTTGTAGGCAAATCACCCAAACCCTATACCTTGGATGAAACCCATTTTACTTGGGTTTGGAGGTCACTGGCTGTCTGACAGATTAAGAAGAGGCTGTCAACTGAGAAACGTTTGACCATACAGCTGAGGCAGCTGAGAATGCACTGTAAAATGTTTGATATATGTATTTCTTTATTTATTTAACTTTTAAGTATAGCAGCAACTTGCCACCAGAGTTAGCTTCATAGTGTTTGAAACTAGCATAATCACTATGGTGATAGACTTGCTAAACTTGCTAAAGAAAGAGTAATTGATGATTTTATGATCAGATATTGCAACTTAAGACTGGGTTTAACAGGCAATGAGCTAGATGTTTGGGAACATTCACTAGTTGGGTGATCTTCAGAATGTCAATGCTGCATATCGGGCAAAATGTCTGTTTATTCTCGTGTGTGTCTGCATATTGGTTAAAATCTCCACAAAGCTAAATGTTCTGTTATATAGCATTCATTTGAGTGTCACTTTTAAAAAAATGTCTTCAAGATGAATTTGCCATATTTCAGTGTATGGCATATAACAGGTGTGTAGAAAATCTAGAACACTTCAATAGGCTACTTCAAATTATTCTCTTTTTCGTTGATTATTTAGTTATGCCATGGCACTGTTGGCACTGTTGAATTCAATTAAGCGTAGCAAATTCATTTTTTTTTGAATACCTTAAAACAGACGTGATTATTTTGTCATTCTTTTTGTCACGTTGTGTTGAGGCGGCTGGTGTTTTGATTATTGCTGCCTTAGCATTCCATTACATAGCCACACAGCAAAGTTATAAAATGGTAAGCTGCACACTGCAACAACCATAGGAAAATACATTTTATGGTTGTTTCCTTGACTTATTGCAGGGTGCAGGCATGTTGAAAAGAAAAAAAAAGCAGTGCCCCTCCCTCTAATGGAAGTAACGCTGCTAAGCTTATTGTCATCCCCAATGTGATTTTTTAAATATCTTTGGTTTTCACAGGTCATGAACTATCAATCAATCCCGAAGATGTGGAAATGTGCACCCTTCCACAGATACAGTGTCAGGCTGCACCTATGAAAACCTTCAGGCTTTCATTTGTCAACATCTGTTCCTGTGTTCGGTACAACAGATGTTTAGGCAAGACCATTTTTCTAGCAGTCATATGTTAAAAAGGAAACATCTTAGTTGCAGGTAATGGTGGCTGGTTCGTACGCGCTATACAATTTTAGTTTCACTTCTAGTATTTCCAATATCTTAGTCATTACCTCACTGGTGAAATGTCTTCCCTGCTCAGTCTCAAACCTCTGAAAAAGACTGAAATGAGAAATGGTGTGGTTGATTTTAAAAAGCAGCTGCAATCTCTGCCTTCCAATTCTTACTGTCAGTCTAATATTATCTACAACACTATGTCTCCCTCTACTGCACCTGTTGTGTCCATTGGTCTATGTAATGCTTCTTCCATTTTTTATCAAATCTCATTCTACCCTTGATCTATCCTTCTGCCTCAACTTACAATTCCTCTGGCTTAATTAGACTTGGCGTAGTACGTCTAATACTGCCACTAGTGCTTCTCTATCTTTACCCTCAACTACATTCTCCCACACTCACCGGCTTAATGCCAGGGTTAGTGGTGCTGATATCCTTTACCACTCCTCCTGGACTGGTTCCCTACCAACTCCTAATCTTTCTTGTTTTTCATCCATTGAATTTCACTTGTTTGCCTTTTCTGAACCTTACTCTCTTGCTTTTCTCACTATATATCTTGCCCCGCCCCGTCGCTCTAGGTGTTATGATTTCCTGTACTCTTGTTTCTCCTTTCTTCTTCCTTGTTGTTCTACCTTCTTCCTTCTTGGTTACTTTAAATTTCATCTCTACTGTAGCCGCTCATCCTCCATCTGTATACTTCTTCTTGATTCCTTTTCTCTCACCCACCTTCCTACTCCCTTTTGCCCATATATTTCTGTCTTCTCCTTGGTTCTTAACTTCTCCTCCATCCCACTTAATTCTTCTATCTGCTCTCAGCTAATCTACTCTTCAACCAATTGCTTCTTTCAATTCCCTCTCAACTAGCACTCAATTCAACCCCTTTTGCCTCTCGCACTTCCTTCGTCTACCAGAACCTATGCTCATTCTCTGCATCCTCCTTTCTATTCTGCATTTCTTCTACTCTTCCTGCAATTGACATTGAACATTTTTCCACACTTTCTCCTGAAAAGCTTCTTATACTTTACATAACACTCTCTCTTCTATTATGGACTCTCTACATATGTCTTGTCCTTTTTTTCCCTTTCATACGCCCTGAGAGCCTTGGCTTTTCCACTTCCTTCTCTCACCCCTCTTTTCTTAGCAAAGCAGAAAGACTCTGGAAAAAACTAGTAGCCAGGCCAAATGTATCAATCTTTCCACTTTCTTTAATGCTAAAAACATTATTTCTTATTAATTACCTTATACCTTTCGCAACACCCATGTCACCTGTTTTAACTGCTTAATAAACTGTTCCTTCCTCCCCCTACAGGTCAGTCTACCACTTCTATGCTTTGCTCTACAGACTTTGCTGACTGTTTCACCTCTAAGGTCTCTTCCCTATGTTTCTGTTTCCCACTCTACTTCCTCACCAACACTACCTTCTACTATGCCCATTAGGTCACTCACATCCCATATCTTTTCCTCTTTTTCTCCTCTTACAAATTCTGATATTGTCTCCTTTCTTTCATGTGTTCACCCCACAGCCTCCCCCTTGATCCTATCCCCTCATCCTTTACTCCCCTTATTCATCCCTTGTTGATTCCTTATCTTACTTCACTCATCAATCTATCCCTCTTCGTTTCCTATTATTTTCAAACATGCAGCGATTATTCCAAATCTAAAAAAACTTTCACTAGACCCTCTCATCTGCTTCTTATTTTGGACCCATTTCTCTTCTTCTGTTTCTTTCTAAACTTCTAGAAAGAGTTGTTTACTCTCAAATTACTTTGGATCTTAATTTCCGCCTATTTCTCTCTTTGATTCAATATGGAATTCTCCAATTAATTTCTCTCCTCTAGACATAACAAACACTCCTCCATTCTCATTATTTCAGATCTGTCTGCTATATTTTATACTTCACCCTACTCTACTCTACGCTCTCACCTCTCTTGATTTCTCTGGTTCTGTGTCTCGCTGGTTTCAGTCCTATCACTCTTAAGCACCTACTTGGTTTCATGGGCCAGTCACACCTCCTCTCCTGTCCCCTTTTCTAAGTTGTTCCTCAAAGTTCAGTTCTTGGCCCTTTACATTTCTCCATATATAATATTCCTCTTACTTCCCTTATTGAATCTTTTAATCTCTCATGTCACTTTTACACTGATGATTTCCCGATTTTCTTTTCTTTTTCTTCTCTCTCCGACTCTCTTCACTTCACTGTCTCAACTTGTCTTACTTCTGTTCACTGCTGCATGTTTTATTATTTCTTGCATCTTAATCCTCCCAAATTGTATGTTTCTTAATTTCCATCATCCCCTCCTTCACCTTGCCCCCTGAACACTTCTTCCCACCAGTTTCTCTTTCTTTTCTCCTTCTGCATGCAATCCTGGAGTCACATTTGAATCATCACTATCCTCCTCTCTTAATAGCTTAATCCTGGCTTGAATCTGCCGCTACCACTTATTTAACATCTGCTATATTAATTCCTTTCTATCTTTTTCCGCATTCCAAACTGCTTATCACTTCCTCTATCCTTTTCCGTCTTGACTATTGTTCTGATGTCCTGGTTGGCGTTCCCGCTTTCCACCTAACTCCTCTCAGTTTTTAATTCTGCCATTCCTCTTCTTTTTTTGCTACTCCCTCGGTCCTCCATCTCTCACCACTTCTATCCATTTCTCCTCTCTCATATGACTCTCATCTCTTGTTTCACTTTCTTTGCATTGCATTAAAATGTTTCCATGGTCTTACTCACCCTGCCTCTTTACTTTCACTCCCTTCCACCCCTTGATTCCTCTGCTCAGAATATCTCCATCTCCTATTGGTCCCTAGACACCCCTGTGCTGCCTCCTATTTCCATTCCTTTTCCATTCTTCTCCTCAAACTCTCTTCCACCAGATATTCCCAACAAACTTTTCAATGTCATTTGAAAGCTCACATTCTCTCTCCCTTTCCTCCATCCTTACCGTTACCTGTGCCTGATAGCCCGGTGTTATCAGGGATATTATGAGTGCTGGCAATGGTGGTAAGTAACCATTCCGTCGAGTCCCATAGGACTCCATGGAATGGATTTGCTCCTATCACAGGCACTGGTTGCATCAGCGCCGGTGCTAGGGGCAATTCTTTGCCACTAGGGACCTGAACTCCCAGCAGGTCAGGCGGGCCGGTAGTTCACTGCCCCTACCGGCAAACACAGTGTGTGCCGGTGGAGTAAAAATGCAAGATCTGGTATTACCAGCATTATTTTCCTAATTGTTACCAGACCAGCACACTTGTAATTAGGCCCTATATGTTTTATAATGCCATACTTTGTCACTTTCTCATTATGTACTGCTTTTGGTCATTATTATGCAGCACTTTAGCAAAAGCCCTATAAAGATTCCTATAAAATACAAAAAATAAAATACAAAAATATAAATTTGGGGCTGGTATACATTCAATCGATTTGGTAAAGAGGCATGTAATGGTCAACATGCATTTGTTGCCGGGTGCAGAATGAATCCCTGGACCAATTAAGTCGATCTTAAGATCAGACCATGAAAATGTCATTCCTCACTTTTGTAGAGGTGATTGGTGGAACTTGGTTGGAACTGAGCACACACTAAACACTCTTTTAAATAAATATTCTGACCCATGTGTGGCTAATAAGCAACCTTACCTAAGATGTACATCGTCATTTTAATTCCTTTATGACCAGTTGTCGCTGCATCATGTACATGATTTAACATTATGCTTTCAAACAAAGAAGGCACAATCCACTGAATGTAACCCGATTGGTGTTTCCTAAACTAAAAGTCCTCTTAAATTTGGAAACATTTCTGAAAGTTCATTAACAATCGAAGGTCTTCCTTTTCGTTAACAGTCTGGTCCAATTTTCTGGATCTTCTAAATATTCATGGAATTTTCCAGCGATCAGGTCTTCTTTGTGGGTGGAAATCAGGTCTTGAGCTGGAGCGTCTCTATTCTACTAAAGAGTAGAACGTATGCTTTCAGCTTGAGATTGTAATCAGAGTTCTGCTGTTATTTGTATTTTTTCCAGGAGGTATTCTATATCAATGAATTACCCTTGAATTGCTCCAGTTTGGCTAATTGATTGGCCAAATCATTTCCTGTCTTATCAGATCCTCAGCTTTTGAGTGCCCTTTTTATTGTTTGCAAAATAGGGACATGCTATTCGACACCAGGGGTGTTGCTAGGACTGGTAAAGATCTGGGGCTACGCTAATGTCGAGACTGTCAGAACTCATGGCTAACTAGCCTTTTGGTTGTAACCCATGAGCTTCTATTCAGGGCTACAACCAAAATACCCAGGGCTATAGCCCCTCAGCCCCTCTCCTCCTAGCAGCGCCTCTGTTTGACATCACCAAATCATCTATCATTAGGATGAACTTTACATGTTTCAGAGGGTTGTTGTTTTCATAAAGCATACTTCAGGCCTTGTAGTTTTCTAAGCGCACAACAAATCCATTTTGAACATAGCCTGAATCAGTTATTACTACTAGTTCCTGGAGCTAGTTAGGCAGCAAGGACAGCCTTATATGTGGCCATCGATGCCACCACCTGACTTGTCCAGGGACCAATTTTACAGCCAGCTGAAGGTTCAGGGATGTCATTTAACCAAGCATTTCTGATACCAACTACTAAATCCATCTCATAATTTTCTTTAATATTGTAGAAACAGCATTCTACATAACTATGGACATTCCCTGTTAGGTCTTTTTCATTGTGCACCTTATGAGGATAAGATAGATATGCCTCCATATTATTGTTTTTTTTTTAGTTCTTTGCCCTCGAAACGGTTAGCATGGAAACAGTCAAGTAGATCGGCTAGTCCTTGTGCCATTATACTCTTTTAATTTTGACCATATCTGATTTCTATAGAGTAAGTGTGCATTGAAAAAATCCAGTAACTAATCCTCGAGTTATAGTCATTCCCAGTTCCTATTCGGTCACTTTTCAAATATTGTAGAGCCTTGTGGGAGGTCTGCACTATTATATGTTCTTCACGAGGCTTCATGAAGCAAGACACAGACAAAAGATTCAATGTTCAAAATGAAATGATTCATTAAATCAAATGTCAGGATGCTAAAAGGCCTAACTTGCCCTAAACTAAGGTGGGATTTCCCTACTGAAACAAAACAAAGGAAAGTCTGAGTCAAAAAGCTCAACTTAGAATTCTCTCTGTGTCCAAGCCTATCTTGGCCCTCACAACTAAAGCTAACCAATGGGCCTCATTATGACCCGGGCGGTAAGGGATTATCGGTACCGGTAAGGGCACCGGTACCGGCAATCCCTTACCGCCCAATTCCGAGGTCCCTTTGCGGGTCCTCCCTTAACGGCTGGTTTTACTAGCCGTTAAGGACGGGACCCGCAAAGGGACTTTGGAGGTAATTACGGTACCGCAATTTGCGGTACCATAATTACCACCTTCCCCATTCCCATTGAGCCCTATGGGTGCTCAAATGGGAATGGGGAAGGGCCATGGTGAATGGGGAATTACTGCCCCCGCAAACCTTGGAATGGGGCGGTAATTCCACCATTCACCATGGCGGAATCGGTAGTTTACCGGTGGCAACCATGGCGCAAGTAGCGCCATGGTTACTGCCCGGGTCGTAATGAGACCCAATGTGTAGGGATGTTAATACCAAAAGAAATGGTGATCAACGTTAAGTTATGAGCTTCTTCCAGCCGTTAGCTTCATTATCAGCTCCCTTTCCACAAGTTCAAGTAAATTCAACAAAAGTCTCAAGATTACCTTTCTCAAGTTCAATGCAACACAGCTCCACACAATCCTCGGGGTCCCTCCCCCAAGAATAAAGCACCACTGTTGAAAAAGAAAAGGGTCTTGGGGCTCCGTCCTCAAGACAGTATTTGCAGTTCATCATGTTTCAGGGATTCCTTCCCTAAGACTTCAACGTATAACCTGATATTTGTTTTAGTCTTTCACAGTTAAAAACAACTCTGGGTCAACCTGACCCTCCTCCTGGATTACATCACCAATACACTTACAGTGCTTCTCCTTGGTTTGTTTCACGATATACAGTTTCTTGAGGATTCACAGTTCACAATACTTCTCTTCCCTGTTAACTCCCAACAAGAGCACCATCTGGTTGGCTTCCTTTTCACCAACTTATTTTTACCTGCACAATAATGTCTTTGGCTTTCACAATTTAGGGCTCACTGGTCTAGGCGCAGTTGTCAGACCACACGGTCCACCCATCAGAGGTTGCGCAACCAGGAACCCTAGGCTCTTCAGTCCACACAGGTTCTGCTGCACCTGCCAGTGTGCACAGATTCACAATCACTTAGTTTCTCCTTGTCGGCCTCTTGGCTTTGTGTGCAGCTTTACACTCTCCTGACTTCTCCTGGTTAGCCTCTTGGCTTGTCTATACTGTTTCACACAGCTCTTGCCTGCCTTTGGCCTTGCTGCACTGTATCCATGTTTAAAGTACACTTAATGGTGGTCTTATTCATGCCCACCTTTCCATTGCACTCTTTCACACTTGCGCTCTTTTCCGTAGGATGCTTCACATGGGCACCTCCCCGTTTTTACTTTCATCAGCTACTAGTGTTGCCCATACATGTTTTTATTCGGTTCGATAATCAATGTGATTTGTTTCCGATTTTCATTCAGTTCAGTATTAAATATGCTTAGTTTCCGATTTTCATTCAATTCGGTATTCAATATGCTTAGTTTTCAGAGTTTCATTCAATTTGGTATTCAATGTGCTTAGTTTCAGATTCACATTCAGTTCGGTATTCAATAGACTTAAATCAGTTTGTTTCAAGTTTTCATTCATACAGCACTTATGATTTATGCGTAGCCTGCTAGGAGCACCCCGGCTTTTGAGTGGCTTTCCCTGGTGCTCTGCTTTCCGCTCGAGCGGGCCCTGCTGCTTCCTTTCTGCTTTTTTGGCCATTGTGCTGGCCGCTGAGAGCCCCGCTCGCACACTGGTTGCTGGCTTGCACATGTCAGCAACTCCACGTCTGCTGCATGGACGCGGACGGCGTCCTCTATCCTTCCTGCTTGCTTGCAGCTCCGGCTGCTGGTTCTTCGACACAGAGGCTCCCATGCCTGTGGCAGCCTAACGGCCCAACTCGATTTGAGCTCCACAGGTCCTCTGGGATGTCATAAGGCATCCTGGCTCCTCCTCAGGTACCACCACGGCTGCCTCCTTTCAAGAAGGGTCCCATGCTGATCTCTCCCATACAGGCCTCCTTGTTGCTCTCTTTGCTGCTCCACTGGTCTCCTTGTATACACCTGCAACCACTTGACAGGTTGCAGGAGTGAATTCTCAATTGGGTTTGGCTGACTATAATTAAAGGGTTATGCCTGACCCTCACACTACTCTGCAGGCATCTTCCTCGTCCCAGTACTGTCAGAGGGAAAATGTGGGGGAAATAAGGGGAACTCGTTTACAGTAGGCTAAAAAGGCTTACAGAAGGTTAGGTTGATCTTCAATAGGGAAAGGGGGATTTCCATGTCTGACTTACCTTACCGATAACCCCTCTCTTTTTTCTGTATTGGTAATATTTCCTATCATTTTCTTGTTCAGTGAGACAGGGATAAGAAGACCTCATAATTGCTTCTGGGTTAGAGGAGTCGTCATGAAAGGGAAATGCGGGGTACTGTGTCTCACCTGAGGACATCTCATCTCCAATCCCCAAGGACCCTCCACTCAGGTGATCCTCACTCGCTTCTACACCCCCAGGGCCAGGATGCAAAAGCAATGGCCTTTCCCTGGCCACCTGAGAAGAGGACCCAAGGGGAGTAGATGTCAGGACGCCCTCAGGTTTCTCAAAGTTCCCCATGGATCAACAGAATGTCGTTTTTCAGCTGCCATACAAATGCTAGCAGTGATTTCTCACATTTTTTAAACGTGCAATAATGTTTCGCTTGCTTACACGATCACATTATTAACCAGGTCATGCTTCTGATATAAGACCGTAGTTAGACAAGTGTAGTTATTTTAATGGGGTAAACCAAGCACAGAGCTCTCCTCCTGCTGCACACCTGACTTCAATAGATGGACTGAGTGAACTGAGTAAACTGTATAATTCTCTATGACTTAACAACTGTAACTAGTCAATCCTAAGAGACTTTGTTATTCACATAGATTTCTGGGGTTCTTCAATTTCAGGGGAGGCTCTTGGGATAAAGGTCCACAGCTGTGAGTTTGGCCTAGAAAATGTACTTTGTTCTGCACCACTGCACTTTATGAAAGGATCATTTTGCACCTGAAATTATTACTTGCCCCAGTACATGACTGATCACCACCAACTGTTCTTCCATGATAACTCATGGTAGCAACAGTAAAGACAGATATAAGTGACCACAGTTCAAGGGTGATTATTAAACGGTATGCAGGATGGAAAACGCCTAATCTAAACCTAAATCTAAGATGGGAGCAAGCCTCGACCATCAAATAATAAGAATATAGTCCCTATGGCATCTCGTCAAAATAAAGGGCTTATGCTAAAAGAAAACGATTCCCAAATCCTTACAACTAAATATAGAAAGAGTGTGGGATACAGTTCTCAAGAAAGAACGAAGTGAGTGTTCATAATTAATATGTCAGGATGCAAGTTGCCAGGGGTCTTCTTTCCCCACGTATTTAGCACAGAATAAGGTGGAACTTCTGAGCAGAGCACACTTCTCGAGCTTTCCCCAGCACGAGACAACAGTTCTGGTTTCAGCTTCTCAGAAGCCTCAACGGCCAAGTCTCTTTTCAACAGAAATCTCTTCCCTTTGAGAGTCAGTAAAATAACAAACAAATGAAAGTTATTTTTAACTTGTATTTGGAATGATGATTCTTCACACCTGGCTCCCCCTCTTGTGGGTGCAGATCCCTCTCGATTTTCAGCCTCCCCCTGCCGGGTTCACTATGGATTTTCTTGTATACGCAAATCTTAATGTCTTTTTAAACAGTTCTCCGCGGACATCCCTCGGCAGGGTTCACTTTTGTCAACACACTGTTCCTTAGGACTTAATACTTCACCCCTCTTTATTGGCAACCATCCACAGGGTTAACTCCTGCCACTTTATAATTCCTTTTGCTGTCAACGATTGCGGGATTTACTTCCCGTGCTTTCTCTTGATGCAGGTTTCACTTCCCTTGCTTTCTTAACAGCTTGTTGGTCAAAGACTTCTGACTGTACAGTGATTTTGCTAGACCTGCTGTATGACTACTTTGACATGTCTTTGCGGCTCTCCTACTGCCTTCTTGTATCAGTAGTTTCAATCAATATGGGATCAACCAGAGTTTCTCGAGACAGAACCCATGTGGTGCTGGTCCCCTCTGCGGCTGATCTTCCCTTAACAATTTTACAGTTCTTTGAACTTTTCTCAATATGTCACTTTGCGACTTTCATTCAACACAGCTCGGTTTATTATCGGCTCTCCCCCTGACTCACCGGCTGTGATGAACCGCTTGGCTTCTTTGGTACCTGGAGTCAAGGACGGTACCACGGTAGCAGACGTCTCTCTCGCTCCTGCTTATTGGCATAGGCATGCACCGTGTACCTTTGTCATCTGCTGCAAGACTGTATGGCTATTGTGCTCAGGCTTATGTTTTCTTCCTTGAAGTTTTTGCGGGTTTGGGTCGTAAAGGGCAAGGTAGCTACTCTCCTTGTCGCCCTCTCGATTCTCGCTGCCTTTCTCCTTCTCTTGAACAGTCAGGCTTGATTTGCTGTCTTGTCGTGCGGTCTACCTTGCTCATCATGTGCTCTTGTGCTCCACCTTTTATACACGTGGGGAAGGGAAAGTGCCATCAGGTGTGTGTGATTCTGGTCAATTGCCTGATTTTGCCTGACCCCTGTATTGGGACATGTCTCATCCATCAGTGTTCCATCAGTGTCCCACTCCCCGAGGACCCCCCCATCCATGTGATCCTCCCTCCCTTGATCCAATAGCGATGGCTGTGCCCTGGTCACCTGGATGACAGATCCCATGGACTAGGTAGGGAGACTCCTTCAGGTATCTCACACCTCTTTCAATTCCTAGCACTGGGTTATTAAAGGTACTGTTAATTTGTTGAATAATCCCACGGGATTCAAAGTTCTTAATCTCCACAAGTGATTTCTTAATCTCTACAAGTGATTTCATGAATACTAAAGGTAACCAGTATTGTCTTACACATACTGGCTACAGCAAAATAAAACAGGTGATGGGTGGAAGGTTTAGGATCAATCTTAACCTCTGGCATCATTCTGGGCAACCCTCCAGAACATCTTCACCTGCCAAGCAATTACAGAAAGGGGAAAAACCATATGTACATCAGGTTTAGTCCAATCCCAAATGGGACAGTCCAGTCTGATCTGCTTGGTCACATTCCTTCTGCATGACATGTTTCGTCCTCACCGCTTTTATTTTGCTTTGTCACCCAGAATTTAACGGGTATTCCCAGTAGTGGGTTGACTAAACCCATGGAAAAGTGGCTTAAATCAACAGTCTTTCCAATGGAGATGTGTGGGGATAAAATTGCACTTTGAGGATCTTTAATATCAAATAATCTTCGGATGGTGTCATCTTTGAGATCTTCCAATGGAGGTGGGTATAAAGACTGGACATGTTGCTAAAGAATATTATTTATGTTAACACAAGCTTCTTCAATAAACAAGGTCTGTCAGTTTCAGTCTTTTTTTGGCAATGGGCATTGTCAAGTGTTCCTAGGAATAGTGACTTCTTCTTTCATTTGAACATCAGTAGCATATTGCGGGGGTTGAGCTGACCTAAATGCTTTTTCTAATTCATTTAAATTCACTGGGTCGCTACCCCTGATCCTGGACCAAACGTTGTTATTATTAAGATCCACATTAATAGCAAATAGATGCAGTATTTCATTACTGATATAAAAATCAGACCCAACAATTATGATTTATCCTTTTGTTCCCAATTTTGATCTCCAGCATACACCTGCTAGTAATCGTGTGCTTTGAATATATCAATTAAACTTTCTTATCACTTTCTAATCACACAACAGCAATTGGACTTAGTCTCCAGCATAATTATTTTTCTGGTGCAGTAATAAGGTGTGACCACAGCAGCCTGGTTTCCTAATTAAACAAACGGAATTGAGGAACTCGAAGTCTCTGTTCTATGGCACACCAATGCGACAGTGCAACTTTTGCATTTAATCAGGTCGCGGGGGTTCTAAGTGATATCAACCCAAAAGTTCCTTCAAAATCTGTCCTGCTTTGAATATATATTGCATCAAGTCTAGATTCCCATTTATCTATCATGTTAAATGTGTTCTCCTCCTTCTGATCCTTCCTTGCTATATCAATCTTTCACTCATGAAGCTTCTTTCTTGAGTTAAACAAACTTTGGAGAGAAATGGTTCCTGAGTTGAGCAGGGAACAAAATGACTTTGCCTTTCCTTTGTACACTTGCAAAACTGCTGATTTTATCTTTTGAGTTATTGACTGGATGACCGTGATCCTCATTGGAGGTTTGCCATGGATATAATTTCAGTGTATTCTCCTCCAAAATGGAAAACCACTCATTATTTGGGGGAAAATTTATTCCCAGAAGTTCTGTGGAAATCCCTTCCCTATCATCTTCTTCTTTCAATGATACAATAGTGATAGCTGGGACTTGAGTGTTCTGCAAATGAATCAGTGCTCATTTTGGATGTCTTTCAATCAATCATGTGACAGGTGCCATTCAAACTGACGTAGTTGCCACTCCTCTTTAATTTGTTAAGTTGGAGAATTTTGGTCCAGAGGACCAAAAATCTATTAAAGGCAAAACCTCTGAAGTAAACTGTTTCCCAGTAAAACAGGTGTGCTCTGTGGGGACATGACTATCACCGTCTGGGTGAGCATATGATGTCCTATTTTTATTTCTACTTCAGTAACACCAACTATTGTAATCTCTTTTCCATCAAAATTATGTAATACCCAAGAAGGGGTTTGAGGATAATATAGTGAGTTGCCCCACTTCGTGAGTTGGTTCAAGTATCAAGTGCTTCTCAAGATATCAGGGTTGCCTGAGACCATGCATCTATGAGAGACAATACGTCACACTGTCCTTGAACTTGAATAGTTGTGAAAAACATGTTATCTTTCAGCAGATTGTGATACTGACAAAACCTGTAGATGGAGGAAAATCCTTTGGTGCCATCATCTTTGTTGGAAATATTAGATTTGGTTCTTCTTGGGTTCGTCTTTGGGTTTCTTGGCTAATCTCTTTCTTTTCTTTCAGGTTCTTTGTCGTATTTCTATCAACTAAGATTCTATGCTCTTTTGAAGTAGGTACTACATCTGTAAAAATGAAACGATGAGTTCTATGTCCACAGAGTTCTCCTTTTCAATTGTAGTTTTCATATGTTTACCTCACTAAATTTCACTTTTTCAATGTGTAGATGATGTTATCTCAAGTAATGAAGAGGGTTCATTGGGAACTGCCTATTTTTCAGCAAGCTTTGTTTTTTTGTTGGAGATAATGGAGGCTTCCTCTAAAGCTTGGCATATATTTTCTATTGCTATTCCACCCTTTCTCTTCTCCTTATGTATTTTGAATTGGAACAATCTCTTCTTGTCATTGACCACTGTGACTCATTCTGGCCATGATTTCTGTGAGCACTAGAATTAGGTTATCCCTGTTGGGATCTCATGATTTGACCAATGCTCTCTAAGAACTGTTTGACTTGTCACACACGTTTTGAACAATTCTGTCCCCTCTCCGGACTGCTGGATGTTACTTGGTCATACCTCTGTTCTTCCCTAGAATGGTAACTATCTCTTCTAGTACAGCAGTGCTGGTAACTCTAATAAAATGTGTTGTATGTTTCCACTTGCCCTGGTACTGGATTCTGTTATACTGGAACCTGTAAGGGCAGAAAAAGATAATTTTCTTGATAGTTGTTTCATGAGGTGGTTATTGGCTTTTCTCCTTAGGACAATTCTTATTTGGATTTACCTGGGAACCTGATCCAGGGTTCGGACTATTTCTCTCTGCAGGAGGACATAATTCTATTTTAGGAAAGGCCTAGAACCTAAATACTGAGGACTCAAGTAAGCCTCCAATTTTGTGGTATCAGTATATTTGATGCCAGCTGGAGGACAAGTCTATTGGCTTTGAGCAGAGGATCTTCTCTGTCTGATAGTATCCATAACAGCACAGGAATATGTCTGTGGCCACTGTGTCTCTAAGTACAACTAAGGAGTACTCTTCACATCAGCTGCCTTAATGGAAGCTAGAACAGGCATTTGTTTGGGAGGGATTTCCTTATTTTTGGGAGTAGTTGAATTCTGAACTACATAGATCCTCATAGTCTGTGTGATGATCCACTTGAGATTTCATCACAATCACAACAAACTGGCATAACTGCATTACATGAATCTCTTTTGTTACACTTTTATGGTGTATGCCGAAATAAGGAGCTCCCATTGGGAGAGCCACAAAAGGACCAGTCGTAGTTAAAATGATAAACATCAGATTTAATAGAATTATGACCTAAAAAGTGATTAAATAGTGTGGTCCACAGTACATACAATTCATAAACATTTAAACATATATCAAACAGTCGTTACGTGATAAGCTAGAATTAGCTAATTGACAGTGTATCAAAAACAGGGATACACTCAACATCAAGAGGTACGCTTTACAGAAAGTGCAACGTACTCTACAGTAATTAGAATCAGTATGTCAAAAAAACTTAATAACTCTGGTGCCAGTACAGAGTATTAGCTCGACATGTTTCAGTTCCTACAGTTATTATGGAACATTCATCAGGAGATATTCAGGTGACCACGTAACCAAGACAACATTTAAAAACGAAATGATGACATTTGAAGTATTCGTACCATCTCCACTGATGCCTGTGGGTGCTCTCTACTCGAAAGGTAGTAGGCGGTGTAGAACTGAGGGTCGTCTCTACCTTCAAGTTGGCAGTAAGAGTGTCAGTCGTGACCAAATCCGACAGCCCCAGGATATAATCCTGCCGCCAGCGCTAGTGCTGTGTGGATAGTACAGAGAGTGCCGTCTGTTATGCGGGCAGCAGTGCAGCAGGACTGGGCGACCGATGTGCGAGTGGTAGTCAGGGAAATACAGTAGTCCTACAACTGAGACCTCAGTGAAATAGTGCCTGATTTTGGTAGTCAAAAAGCCTTCAATTAATACATCCAGTGGTTACATACAGCCATGGCCCATCAATGGGTGCAGAGCAGAGTAGTTGCCAGATAAAAATTCTATATTCCCGTAATGGGTAGAGATGCAATAAAGGGGCCCAATCCCCGCATTCAGACCGTTCCATCTTGTGATGGGCCATGGCTGTATGTAACCACTGGATGTATTAATTGAAGGCTCTTTGACTACCAAAATCAGGCACTATTTCACTGAGGTCTCAGTTGTAGGACTACTGTATTTCCCTGACTACCACTCGCACATCGGTCGCCCAGTCCTGCTGCACTGCTGCCCGCATAACAGACGGCACTCTCTGTACTATCCACACAGCACTAGCGCTGGCGGCAGGATTATATCCTGGGGCTGTCGGATTTGGTCACGACTGACACTCTTACTGCCAACTTGAAGGTAGAGACGACCCTCAGTTCTACACCGCCTACTACCTTTCGAGTAGAGAGCACCCACAGGCATCAGTGGAGATGCTACGAATACTTCAAATGTCATCATTTCGTTTTTAAATGTTGTCTTGGTTACGTGGTCACCTGTATATCTCCTGATGAATGTTCCATAATAACTGTAGGAACTGAAACATGTCGAGCTAATACTCTGTACTGGCACCAGAGTTATTAAGTTTTTTGACATACTGATTCTAATTACTGTAGAGTACGTTGCACTTTCTGTAAAGCGTACCTCTTGATGTTGAGTGTATCCCTGTTTTTGATACACTGTCAATTAGCTAATTCTAGCTTATCACGTAACGACTGTTTGATATATGTTTAAATGTTTATGAATTGTATGTACTGTGGACCACACTATTTAATCACTTTTTAGGTCATAATTCTATTAAATCTGATGTTTATCATTTTAACTACGACTGGTCCTTTTGTGGCTCTCCCAATGGGAGCTCTTTATATGTGTGGCATCTACACTATAGCTCTGTCTCCTCTTTAAACACGGATCTTTGTCCTCCCGGACTTAGACAGAGTATACGTTGCTAACCTATCTTAGTTAAACGTATACCGGGTTTCCTCCCCATTTAAGTTGTATGCCGAAATAAAACATGTCAACAACAACACAAATTAGCTGTCATGATGCCCGCTCCCGGGGAGCCGGTTCAAGCCCTGCGTCCCCGAAAGCGGACATCCAGTCCCCATGGAAGGACCCAGCAACCCCATATAGGGGCCCTTTGGACAGTGTCCTGGCGCCTATGGCGCCAGGCTCATAAAAGACATCAGTCCTGGCGCCATAGGCGCCAGGCTCATTATGGGAGTGCCTGGGTGCACTTACCTGATGCAGACCATGCTGCAGGATTCCGGCCTCCTTGAGGCCTGAAAGGAACTACTTTACCTGTGGGACTAATTTACCATCCGGGGGTGGTCGGGGAAGGATACATACCTGATTGGAGGAAGGATACATACCTGGAACTTCTTCCAAGGCTATTTAAACCCCACCCGAACAGCCACACGTGCTTCGCGTTGTTCTGCATCTAGCAGCTGGATGCTCACCGTGTCTGCTCCTGCATCCTGGATCACCTGCAAAGGAAGAGAAGAAGAGAACAGAAGAAGGAAAAGTCCTTACCTGCTAAATCCGCATCCCGGAGACATCTCGCCGACAATCCTGAAAAGGAAGACTTTAAGTTAAAAGCTCAACGTGTCGATCGCTGCAGCGCCGCATTCCACTCACCTTTACAGGGCGCCTCCATGTTTAGCAGCGATCATCCGGATTTGCAGTCACGCCCCAGCGCCTAGGGAGAAAAAGACCAGAACAAAAGGAGAGAGAGAGAAGGGAATAAGGAAAGCTAAATCTCCATGTTAAGACTTACCTGTTGATTCATTCCCTCTTCATTTCGGGTCCGCGCCGCATCCTGGCATTTCCGGACCCCGGCCCCTAAGGGGAAAAAGAGACATAAGCGTTAATGAGCGAATGAAAAGACATTACCAAAAAACGCTAATTAAAGACTTACCTGATTTCTACAAGGATTTCACCTCTCATCTCGGGTCGGTGCCTGTTCCCCGGCATTCCGTACCCCGGCCCCTATGCTGAAAAAGACACTAGCATTAGTGCATTAATGCATGGACACAAGGGAACCTCTTATCAAAAACTTACCTGGAAGCCAAGCAAGTTTGGTTCTCACCAATCCGAAAATCCAGTGAAGTAACTGGATACCAATGCGCCCCTGCATCAGAAGCAGGATGGAGAGCTCGTCCTTCCAGACCCTAAGGTGAGACGCTACGAGAAATCACAGAAGGGTTTCGAGGAGGGTGAGAGGGGAAAGTGGGAGGCCGATTGCATTACCCCGCAGACAGTTAATCCCCTATTTTCACCCACAGAAGGATACTTCTGCGAGCCAGGCAAGCCAGATTTGGGGGCCCGGTGCAGTCCGTCTTCCGAACCCTGCGCATCACCTTAGAAGAGGTCACAGCAGCGCGAACCAGGCCAGCGCCTCCGTGGGAGTCAGGTGAGCGTAACAGAACGCGAAGCCTTCCTACAAATTCCCACCCAGGCGCTATGGAAAGTTCTGAGACTGATCAGTTGCCCCAATTACTGGGGGAATTACGGGCCGAAGTACATGCCGCTCGTCAAGAGACTAATGCCCTCAGGAGGGAATTAATAATATCAAAGGAAAGAACTGATGACCTGGCCAGACAGCTTTTGCAAGGTCAAGCTGGGCAAACTCCTCTACCCGGTTCCGGAGGGAACCCCGCTCCTGTGGTTTCCAGTAACCCTGTGCAGATTAATCTACCTGGAAACATGCTGCTGGCCCCACCCAAACGCTTTGCTGGGGACCCCAAATGATTCGCCGTATTCATGAATCAGTGTCGTTTGCTCTTCCTATGCAGACCTGGGGCCTTCCCTAATGATCAGACCAAGGTAGCGGCTGTGCTGCCGATTGGTCAGTTCCACTGGTTACTCAAGATGACCCGATTCTCCGTGATTTTCAAAGGTTTCAAGCAAGCATGGAAAGGTTATTTGCTCGACACTCTCAGGGGCAGGCTCTGGATGACGAACTTCTATCCCTGCGACAGGGCAATCGGGACCTCCTATCCTATATTGCAACCTTTAATAGACTAATTGCGGAAACGGGATGGCCAGAGGATAAAAGAGTCACGTTGTTTTATCGAGGCCTTCGCGGAGAACTTAAAGATGTCTTGGCCCAAGTTGTAAATCCCCCCCAAGAATGCACAGAGTATATAGACTTAGTGGTCCAATTGGATCACAGACTTCAAAACAGAAAAGCAGATCGGTCCAGGTTTGAGACCCGGGTGTTGGTCAAGACCCATGCTAATCCCAAGGGAGTTGATGTCTCTGAGCCTATGCAAATTGGAGGGGTTAAAGGACCCTTAACTCAAAAGGAACATGAAAGGAGGCGGCAGTTAAAATTATGTCTTTATTGTGGGAATTCTGGACACTTTCTACGAGATTGCCTGGCAAAACCGCCCCGAAAGGCGGTAGGACCCGCTGATAAAAACCATGAAGACTCTGTTTCGGGAAACAACTCCGCCCGACAAGTGTAGGGGTCCGCTTGCCGAGCTTGAAAACTAACTCTCAGACCTCGCATTTCATTGTGCCAATGGTTCTCGTAGATCCAGAACAGCCTAAGCGGTTGCATGCAATAAAGGCATACATCGATAGTGGGGCTATTGGAAACTATGTGGATCGTGAATTGGTCTCTAGGATTAACCTCCCTCTCCGTCCTAAAACCAGCAAAGATGTCATCACCACAGTCGATGCAACTGAATTGCCTCTGGACCGGTAACACATTCCACTACTGAGGTGACTCTTATTGGTCCCGACGGCCATCGGGAGGGTGTTGTGTTTGATGTAATCAAGGCTCCACAGTTTCAGGTTATTCTTGGAATCCCTTGGTTAGAGACACATAATCCTCGAATTGATTGGCGAGCTAAGAGAATAACCTTCCCGGATTGTACACAAACCTGCTACCCAGAGAACCTGAAGATTAATCTAGCATCTGTAACCTCTGCCTCCATGCAACTACCTCCGGAATACCAAGACTTTCAGGACGTCTTCCAAAAGGAACAGGCCAACACGTTACCTCCTCACAGATTGTACGATTGCCAAATCGATCTGGTGCCCGGTGCACAACCCCCTTGTAGCAGGATTTATGCCCTTACCGAACCTGACAATCTGCATTTGAGACAATATTTGGATCAATACCTAGCTAATGGTTTTATTCGCCCGTCAAAGTCCCCGGCATCCTCGGCTTTGTTCTTCGTGCCCAAAAAAGAAGGCGACCTTAGAACTTGTATCGATTACCGCGCATTGAACCAGATAACGGTTAAAACCCGTTATCCTCTGCCTCTGATCCCTGAACTCCTTGACCAGGTGAAGGACGCTTGCATATACACCAAGTTAGATCTCTGGGGGGCTTATCATCTGGTACGAGTTAAAGAAGGCGACGAATGGAAAACTGCCCTCCGTACTAAATACGGATTATTCGAGTACCAGGTGGTGCCTTTCGGATTGTGTAACGCGCGGCTGCCTTCCAATACTTCATGAATGATGTCCTTCAGGAACTCATCGACGTTTGTGTTGTCGTATATATCGATGACATTCTGGTGTACTCCTCTTCGGAATCTGATCACAGAAAACATGTCAGGGCAGTACTTGAAAAACTGCGCCAACACAAACTATTTGCTAAATTGGAGAAATGTGTTTTCCATACCACAGAATTCGAGTTTCTAGGTTTCATCCTGACACCCAAAGGAGTCCGAATGGACTCAAGAAAAGTGGATGCCATCCTCAAATGGCCATCACCTAGCTCTGTAAAAGGGGTTCAAAGCATGCTCGGCTTTGCCAATTTCTATCGCAGGTTTATCCTGGAATTTTCACGCGTGGTACAACCCATTACTGCACTCTTGAGGAAAAATAAACGTTTTGAATGGTCTGAAGAAGCCGAGCAGGCCTTTCAGGATTTAAAAGCTAAGTTTACCTCTGCACCTATATTGAAACACCCGCGTCCAGATCTCCCTTATGTCGTCGAGACTGACGCATCCAGCCTAGCCATGGGAGCTGTCCTGTCCCAAAGAGATCCCGAAACCAACCAACTGCATCCTGTAGCATTTTGGTCCAGAAAATTCTCGGCACCCGAGGTTAATTATGGAATCATGGACAAAGAACTGTTAGCCATTAAGTCCGCTTTTAAAGCCTGGCGGCATTATCTGCTTGGCGCTCGACATACCATCACAGTGATCACTGATCACCGGAATTTACAGTATTTGAAAACCGCCAAGGCTCAGTCATCACGGCAGCTCTGATGGGCTTTGTTTTTCGCTGAATTTGATTTCGTGATTACCTATCGACCTGGCTGCAAGAATAGCAAAGCAGACGCCTTATCCTGAATTGGAATGGGAGAATCTGATACAAACTCAGAACCATTACCAATAATTCCTGAACAGAGGATTCTAGGCATGACTTCGTTACAGACGCTTGAAGACATTCAAGCCAGAGTGAAACAACTCCTGGACCCTACAACCTTACAGGAATGGATACAAAAGGGATCAGACTTTACCATAGATAATGGTTTACCTTATTTCCAAGGACGCTTATTCCTGCCACATAAGGAATTACACGAACTAGTTATTTCCAGTTATCATGATACATTAATAGAGGGACACCCCGGTATTGCCAAGACAGAGGAAAAGGTGAAACGACAATTTTGGTGGCCCTCTTGGCGAAAAGATGTTAAATCTTTTGTGATGTCCTGTGGTGTTTGCGCCCAAAATAAAAGTCAAAAGAAAAGACCAGCCGGTCTCCTTCAACCTCTAGACATACCACCAGCACCCTGGCACACCCTATCAATGGATTTTATTACAGACCTGCCTCCTTGTTCGGGGTACAATACTATTCTGGTAATTGTGGATTTGTTTTCCAAAATGGCCCACTTTATTCCTTTGAAAGGTTTACCTTCAGCTTCTGTCATAGCCAAAGAATTCCTTGAAAATATTGTTCGGCTACATGGATTCCCATCTAAACTAATCTCTGACCGGGGAAGCCAATTAATTTCCCACTTCTGGCGCAAATGTTGTCAAATGGCGCAGATCGACGTAAGATTATCGACCAGTCACCACCCTCAGACCGATGGTCAGACCGAGAGGACAAATCAGACCCTTGAACAGTACTTACGGTGTATGTTACAGCAATCTGAAAGCAACTGGAAAGACATTCTTTGGATAGCCGAATACGCATATAATAATTCGTTACACTCTGGAACTGGCCACAGTCCTTTTTATACTTTGTTTGGGCATCACCCTCGAACCTCAAACCTTGACTCACCTCAGAACCTCGGAATGCCTGCAGTGGAACATCTGCATTCTACAATTACCCAAGCCTTCAAAGAGGCAACTACGCATTTACAACAAGCCAAGAGAAAATACAAGGAGAATGCTGATCTACATCGGAGTGAAGCACCTCCGTATCAGATTGGGGATCAAGTGTGGTTAGCTACCAGACATTTACCACTCAAATGGCCTCAAACTTTTAACCCAAAATATCTGGGACCTTATTCTATTACGGCAATAATTAACCCAGTGGCTGTTAAACTTGATTTACCAGCTAGTATGCGAATTCACCCTGTTTTTCATGTGTCACTTCTGAAACCAGTGGTACCCGGAACCCGACTACTCAAACATCCAGAACCTATTCTAATAGATGGGGAGCCCGAATTCGAAGTGAAGAACATTTTAGACTCAAAAATGTTTAGGTCAAAACTGTTCTACCTAATTGATTGGAAGGGGTACGGACCTCAGGAGAGGTCGTGGGAACCCAGCGACCATGTGCATGCACCTCGATTAGTCAGGAAATTCCACTGACTCTTCCCAGACAAACCAAAACCCCCAGAGGGAACAACCTTGGGAGGGGCCTTGGGGGGAGTGCTGTCATGATGCCCGCTCCCGGGGAGCCGGTTCAAGACCTGCGTCCCCGAAAGCGGACATCCAGTCCCCAAGGAAGGACCCAGCAACCCCATATAGGGGCCCTATGGACAGTGTCCTGGCGCCTATGGCGCCAGGCTCATAAAAGACAGTCCTGGTGCCATAGGCGCCAGGCTCATTATGGGAGTGCTTGGGTGCACTTACCTGATGCAGACCATGCTGCAGGATCCCGGCCTCCTTGAGGCCTGAAAGGAACTACTTTACCTGTGGGACTAATTTACCATCCGGGCGTGGTCGGCGAAGGATACATACCTGATTGGAGGAAGGATACATACCTGGAACTTCTTCCAAGGCTATTTAAACCCCACCCGAACAGCCACACGTGCTTTGCGTTGTTCTGCATCTAGCAGCTGAACGCTCACTGTGTCTGCTCCTGCATCCTGACTTCTGCCACGCCTGCCAGCATCCTGGATCACCTGCAAAGGAAGAGAAGAAGAGAACAGAAGAAGGAAAAGTCCTTACCTTCTAAAATCCGCATCCCGGAGACATCTCGCCTACAATCCTGAAAAGGAAGACTTTAATTTAAAAGCTCATTGCGTCGATCGCTGCAGCTCTGCATTCCACTCACCTTTACAGGGCGCCTCCATGTTCAGCAGCGATCATCCGGATTCGCAGTCACGCCCCAGCGCCTAGGGAGAAAAAGACCAGAACAAAAAGAGAGAGAGAGAAGGGAATAAGGAAAGCTAAATCTCCATGTTAAGACTTATCTGTTGATTCATTCCCTCTTCATTTCAGGTCCGCGCCGCATCCTGGCATTTCCGGACCCCGGCCCCCAAGGGGAAAAAGAGACATTAGCGTTAATGAGCGAATGAAAAGACATTACCAAAAAACGCTCATTAAAGACTTACCTGATTTCTGCAAGGATTTCACCTCTCATCTCGGGTCGGTGCCTGTTCCCCAGCATTCCGTACCCCGGCCCCTATGGGGAAAAAGACACTAGCATTAGTACATTAATGCATGGACACAAGGGGAACCTCTTATCAAAAACTTACCTGGAAGCCAAGCAAGTTTGGTTCTCACCAATCCGAAAATCCAGTGAAGTAACTGGATACCAACGCGCCCCTGCATCAGAAGCAGGATGGAGAGCTCGTCCTTCCAGACCCTAAGGTGAGACGCTACAAGAAATCACAGAAGGGTTTCGAGGAGGTTGAGAGGGGAAAGTGGGAGGCCGATTGCATTACCCCGCAGACAGTTAATCCTCTATTTTCGCCCACAGAAGGATACTTCTGCGAGCCAGGCAAGCCAGATTTGGGGGCCCGGTCCAGTCCGTCTTCCGAACCCTGCGCATCACCTTAGAAGAGGTCACAGCAGCGCGAACCAGGCCAGCACCTCCGTGGGAGTCAGGTGAGCGTAACATTAACTGAGTTACTATGTATTTTGGAAGGTCATGGAAGAATGTAGTTTTGAACTCTTGTCTTTTGGGTTTTGACATATTGAGAATGTTGGGCAAATTAGTGATTGAGTTCTAGAGCAAAACCCTTGGAGATTGATCCTGAGCTCATATTAAATTATAGGCTGCCTTGCAGGCTTCTTGGGAGTTTCCCAGTAAGAAACAAGACACATTGGGATAAGACATCCATTTGATGAATTCAGTGTTGTTTTTGTCATTCCTCAGTACAAAGGATGCCATCATTTGTTTGTACAATTCTAGATGTTCCCAAAACAGAAGATTTAGCATTCCTATGGTAAGGGGTCATAATGCGTTCATCTGTTTGATTGGGTCTTTCACAAACTGTGATTGTAGTTTTCTTCTTCTATTTCTCCTTACTTGTGTCCAACTTCCCTCAGAGTCACAACCACTACTCAAAACACCCTCCTTGTTGGATATTTCCCCCGCCTTTCATAATGACTGTACAGTCGTTTCTTATTTGTAAACTACAGGGGATCCTTTCTTTACTCTCCTTTCGACTGGCAGTCAGGTGTTTTAAAAAAATACGTGCATGTTTTATTTAATTGTATTGTATTTATGCTTTAAATTAAACCTTATACAATTCTCATTCACATTTCAAATTATATTACAATACAAATCCATATAAAACAGTTATATAAAAAGTATAAAGAAAAAGAAAATGGAAAACAATCCATAAAATACTTATTCCAAAAGTGATTTCCCACAAGTAATGTACTATCAAAAAGATTGAACTAACTTACTACCCATTAAGGCATCTATAACAAAGACTTTCTGAAGATAAAAACGCATTACATAGGCAACAATATCATTGATTTGTATCAATATTATTACGAGGTCCAAACACCTTCATAGTTTCCAAGAGAGTGAAACAAAAATGTAGAAACACTGTTTGCATTTTTCTGTCTGGAAATAATGTATTTAATAGTTGAATTGATCTATACATGGGAAGATTTTTACTACATTCTTTGGATAGTACTTGTTTACTAACTTTTGTTGCGTTTTTTAATACAATCTAAGTGGGAGCTCTTTGTTTCATTAATTTTATCTGAATATCAAGCAGATCATTTGAATGCCAAGTGAAATATATGATCCTGAAAAAAAGCTTCATTTTGATTATTGAATTTGGGTATAGTAGAATTACCCCCCCCCAATATAATAACTAATTTAAGGAATCTCACTATTGTTTTGTCTTCAGATAGCATTATTTTTTTAAATAATGCCCATTGTCTAATCTTAGCTTCTACATTAAGTAATAGGCGGCCAAATTCCCTTATGAGCACTAGAGGAGTACCTCTAGTGACCCCTAAACTAGACTCCAAGAACTGTCTTTTGAGTGTGTTTGTTTTTGTTGCTTTTACTCCATAACATACAACCAGGATAAAATTTGATTTATAAAGAGTGATCAAAGGTTTAAGAATCTAACCTCCACATTTCCTATGTAAACATCTGATTCAAGCCACAAACACCTTATGAATTTAGTCAAAATTGTTCTGTCAGTAGCCTTATTATTCATAACTCCAAGGTTTTGGTACTCCATAAGTTTTTCTAATGAAGTATCCCACAATGCCAGATATGGTGCAGTCGTGCCTCCTTTTTTCAAAGTTCCATTATTTTTCATTTTTACAAATTTATATTTAGACTAGCAGTTGCACCCGTTCTTCGCATGGAAATTCCTACAAAAAAGAAAATTCAGACAAAGGTATATGTATATTTTATATTTGTTACATTGTCTACACCATGGAAATGTTATGTTAGTAGCATGTTGGGAAGTATGCTGAACCTTTTGAGCAGACACACACACATACATCCAAGAATTGCAGACCGCTTAAGAAAGAAACACTTAAAAAAAACAGAATAAGAAAAAAGCATATTTTATACTTTTTACATTGTCTACACCGTAAAACCTAGTCACATGGCAAATTTCAGGTTTTTAGAATGTTGGGAAGTATGCTGAACATTTCGAACAAACACACACACACACACACATATCCACAAATTCCCCCCGCAAACAAATAATTAGACAAAGGTATATTTATATGTCATACATTTTACATTGTCTCTACTATGGAACCTACCCACATGGTAAATTTCAGGTTTGTAGCATGTTGGGAAGTATGACAAACACACATATCCACAAATGTTCCTTTTATATATAGAGAGATGATAATCCTTGTAAAAATCCCACAGGGCGTCCAAAGCTACATGTACACCTCTTTCCGTATGATCCATTAAAACTAGATCATATGCCGAAATCCATTCAAACCTCCCCACCTAATGTCAAATGCTCTAGTTTTGGAAAACAATTGTCTTTTGTGTTTTGTAATTTCTTCTGAAAGCAGTCTTTTTGTTGTTGTTGATAAATATGTATTTCTACTGCTGACTCTTGATTTATGCACTTGCAGCTACCTAATTGTTTCTTCAGGTGCTTAATCTGTGAAATTGTATCATCAAGAACTTTTCTTAATTTTTCTTAATTTTTCAACTCCTCTGTCAATGTCATGTTTTCTTCTATTCTTCTGATCACCATGTGTTTGTGCCTGTGCCATTTGCATGGTGAACGGATCTATTTCTTGAATTGCTGTTTATTTTTCCGGTACTAACTGAGCCCTTTGTTTCAGAATATTTTTATGTCATTACATAACTGATCAAATACGCCCTGTGAATCTACATCTTTCATGATAAACTTTGCAGCTGTTTGATTACTCTTTGAGTTGCCTTTTTATATTCACAATGTCATTTAATAATGCATTGGTATGAGTGGCTTGATCAGCTATGCTGGCCTTCAACTTATCATGCATCTGTGGACACTGGCTATGAATGTCATTACTATTTAAATGTTTTCTCTCTAGGCATTGGTGGGCTTCTCTGCATTCTTTCTATTCTTCTTGTACATTCTGTAGTAAACTGTCCTTTTCTGTTGTAACATTTGTGTTTCACCCAGAAACTCATTCGATTGTGCTATTTCTTGCTCTCGCTAATTGCTAGTTTGCTGCATGAGTGTTTATTCTAATTAAGCCTTTGGAGCATCTTCTGTAAATTGGTGCATATAATGTAGGTATTCAGCCAATCCCTCATCCACCACCTTACGGTAGAAGAAGAGATGGGCAGAATGATTTTTAAGTATCTGTTTTTACTCCCTCACCATGGAGGTCATATACATGTTTTGCAATTCATCATCTGGTGCTCAAACATCTATTCCTACATTTTGCAAAATGTCTTTCATTTAGTTTTTCCTTAAGTCAACCACTGCCCATGCAGCAAATGTCTAGCCAATACATGATTAAGAGCCACCCCTAGCTTGTCCCTGACGTCCTGTAATGACATGGGTAGATTGTATGTTTTTTACAAGTATAATTCAATGTATATAAAAATCAGAAATTTTATATCAAATAAGCAATCTACCTGAATATTTTTCTCACCTCAAAATCTGTTGTTTCCCAACCTGCAATTCCAAATATTCTAAGTCAAAATAACAACCTGTATACTTAATGGGATCATAGACAGGGACAATCTAATACAATAAATCAATTTCAACTTCACACAAATTTGTGATCTTGTGCACAACCTGTGTTACACAATTGTTTTCATTATTAAGATTTATGGTTTGTACACAAACCTTTATCTGTCCTTAGTAGTCATTCCTCATTACATGTAAAGAGCACAGAGCAGTAAAAACAGAGAGGCGAGGGAGGAAAGTGAGGAGATGAAGAGAAGTGGTGAGTTGGGTATGAGGTAAGACGCGTGTCAATTGCAGTCACATGGTAGAAAATAGGGCATCGTAGGATTCGAGGATGGCAGGGTGGAAAATGTCCCATAATAGGTCCATACAGTATTACTGGTTCCATCAGTTACTGTGTTTTGTTCGATTTAGAGTGTAGAAAAAACCTCTTTCACAAAGTTTGATATTGTGCAGGTTAATCTGAAGTCTTCGCCCATGCAGATTGTCCTCGATCAGTCCTCCATGAAGTATGACTCTTTTGCCATTATGATCCTGCCCAGATGGATAGTTCTTTTGGCGGTGAGCCCTTTGCAGCTTGTAATCAAAGATTTCAGGGTTTCTTCATGGTCCTTAACTTTGCAGAATCTGCAAGTGATGTCCACTGCTGCCGTAGGAAATATTTTCAAAGATTCCTGCATAGGTAGAATATTTAGGTAGAATTTCAGGAAGACATTCCAATGTTGCATGCTCAGAAATTTAGTTAAGTACTTCAGAGGATGGTTGAATGGTATTTGTTCAGGCCAGAAATGTTGTTGCAGCTTGTGTTTGTGTCTTGCTTGTTCAGTCTGGATCCAGTCCTCCTGCCACAGCTTTCAATCGTCTAAATTCGTGTTGGCAATAAAAATATCTTACGTGAATCCTATTTTCCCCATAACGTGTTTGCATCCCCTTTTCCCTTCCTTTAGTGGGAACTCTTCAGAGGTTGCATGGTCCTTTAATATCGAGTACAGGTCTGGAGTATCAGGCATGACACCTTTTCTATTCAGGGCCAGGTTCTTCCATACTACCATTCCATAGATTGAGATCAAGGCCATTTCATGCCTTTATAGCTGCTTCTGGGGTTCTTCTTGTTAGCTTTAGAGCCTGTCTCCAGAATAAGCCTTCCAGTATATTCCACATTTTCCATGGAAGTGATAACCATGCTTTTGCTCCATATGTAAGTATTGGCACGACTTTCATCTTGTAGAAACCGAGAATTGACCGGAATATAAACCTGCCATATGTTTTGTGGATTATTGCGGCTTGTGATGCAAGGATTTTACACATGTCCTCAGTTCCAGCTGTCTGGGATTGTCCTCCAATAAACAATTTCCTTTATTAAAGGGAGCTCAACATGATTGTAGGCCAATTGATGTCTGGTCCATCAGGACTAGGTGATCAGCATAGAGGGACCATGCTAAGGGAGCCCATTAATTCTATATGGAAATGCCCTGACATTGTTTAAATATTCATAGAAGTCAGAAAGAAAGAGATTGCACAGTGTTGGAGCTAAGGGGCAGCCTTGTTTTAGCCCTCTCTGTGTGGGAATTTCTCTTGATAGCAGTCCATCTGTATTCAATCTTATCTGGACTTTGATGTTTGTATAGAGTGCCTTAATTGCTCCCAATAAGTATGCAGGGCAATTCCAATTTTCCAGCTTTGCTTTTCTAAGGTCTATAAAGGCCACATATATTTCAGCCTTGTTTTTGATTGCCTTCATTTTTAGGAGGTTGATTAAGAATAGATTAGGATCTGTTCCTACTCCCTTGATGAAGCCTGCTTGCAGAGGGTCTCTTTTTTCATCTTGATGGCCCATGCCTGCAGTTTCAGTAATATGCCTGCAAAATTGGTACTATGATCACTTCTTTCCAAGAATCTGGTGTCTCTCCTCTCTTTAGAACATCCTCCAACAATTGCAAGATGAACGGTGTCCACGCTGCAGGGTCAGATTTGATAGATCTTTCAGTCAGGCCATCCGGGCCCGGAGCAGTTGCTCCATTCCCGTTTTTTATTAGATCTTCCAAGTCGGCCTCATCATAGGGTATAATCCAATCTCCATCTTCCTTTCAAGTGCACTCTTGTTCCATTGGTTCCCTGGGTCCAAATAAGTTCTGGTAGAAAAGTACCCAGTATGGTTCCATCACTGCCTTTGTCAAAATTGCATCCTGTGTTTTGTTAGTTAATTGCCAAATGGCCTTGATGTTTCTTGATATAATTTCTTTTAGCATTGCCTGGTTTTGTACTGCTTTATGAGCAATTAGAACATTTGTATATGTTTGTTTTCTTTTTTCAATGCTTCAGTGTTTTGCTCTGTATTTGAGAATCTGATCTTCCGGAAGTTCTATCTCAAAATGGCTTTCTTTTCTGCTATAGCATCATCCTGTATAGGATTGTGGTTGATTTTTGTTTATCCAGGCACGTTGGATAAAACCTTGAAGTCAAGCAGTAGGGGGAGGTAATTTACTCCACCTCCCCACTTACTCTATCCTGAAATTGTTCTATCGACATCCTTGGGTCTGATGTAGATCTGGTTTCTGCCTTCCGATATGATTATGTATGTCCTTGTGATCAGATTTGTTTGGACTCTGACTCGATATATGTGCATTGTTAATTTCAAAGGGGAATGATCACTTTTTGTTTTTATTACTTCCAAATGTTTAACTTGATTCATATTATCCGGGCAGGCAAAGATGTAATCCAAGATCTTACATTTCATTCCATTTGCCCAGGTAGCTCTCCCTGGGATATCCCCTTTTTGTTTACCTGTTTAGCATTTCGAGATGGATATTGCCCATGAAGCAGCTCTAGCCTCAGCTTTGTTGAAAGTGCTGTCAAAGTGTTTTTTAACATTACCCATTTCATCCAGGCAAGCAATATCAAGATCTCCACATATTAATATTTGTGGGGGGTTTGGCAGGATGATGTAATCGTCCATGATATCTGTAATGCTGTCCATAAAGTTATTGGATTGAATAGCATCCGGGTTCCAGTATAAATTGAGTACAAGGAGGCTTTGCCGGGGCATTTTTGGATCTTTCGGGATTGATAGAAGAGTGCCTTGTATAAAGGAATTTAAGGTTCCAAGATGAAAGGATCCCTATCCCAATTCCTGATTTAATGAGGGTGAGCAGACCCGATGAGTGTCTCCCTTTTTCTCCTTTGTATGCAGGATTTAAATGGACACTATAACCATGCATAGTTGGGGGAGTTGTTATCCAGGTCTCTTGTAAACAGAATTTGGTAAGTTTTTCGGTTTGTGTTGGTGGTGCTGTATACATGTCTAAATTCGCTTGTGTTCCACGAGATCAGTGTTAGCTGGTTTCTCTCATTTGGACTGGTAAGCTATCTGTTGTTCCCTTCAGGTTGTTTTACTCAGCGTCGGTATCCATCGTCGGAGTCCTTGTAGGCCTCGCCTTGTTTTCTTCTGAGGTCTTTGTCTTGTCTGCTCTCATTGGAGTAATTGCGAGTTATTGTTAACAATTGGTCAAATCTCATATCACTGTTCCTCTCCTCTTTTGTAAGTAGCTTATTTCACTAGAGTCCTGGGTTCCCAGCTCTCGATTGGTAGGATGTATCCCTTTATGTTTCTTCTGGTTGCTGTTTGAAGTAGTATACTTGCTTTTTGTTCGGAAGCTCGAGTCTAATGAGCTCTTTTGCATTTCCTCCAGTAGCCCGAATCCCAGGGAAGGAGAAGATTGTCCATTTCCAAAAGGGAGCTTTTTACTCCATTTGAGTGTAAATGGAGGATGACATTATCTGTGCACTCCTCATTTGGGAACTCCACCGTTCTGATGTCTTCTGTTTAATGATTCCGTATGCCTGAATGTGGTGGAATAGTCTAAGCACATTGTGGCGATTACGGATCAAGCCGTTGTCTGCTGTGGGAAGATGGTTTAACTGGAGGCAGTATCGTCTTGCTTCAGCCTTGTTTTTCATGCCAACCGATTTCAGATTGTCGTATCTTCAGGCATAGTAGGTTTTTTGCCTGTTTTTTGCAGTCCAGTTTTTCCAGCTCATGGAGATTTTTCACACCCTTTTCTTTCATCGATGTGTACTTATCATCTTTTATTTGATGGCTCCTTTGTTCTTCCACTTTTCCTTTTGGGAGTGTATTCATTTTATAGCTACATTTATCCTCTTCATTTCTCCACTCATCCTCCACCTCCTTTTCTCTTTGTTTTGGCTATTGTCTAGATATTGTCCTGATTCTTTTGCCTTCTTCTTGTGACTCTTTTCAGCTAAAATCTGTTTTTCTGCCAATGTCAAAAAAGGTGTTTGTTGATCCACTAACTTTTCCTCCTGTTCGTTTAACTTGTCCCTGTTCTCTAATGTTTCTCCCTCATACCTTCTCTCATTGAGGGTTTGATTGTAGTCCATTCCATCCTCTCCTTCCTCTATCGAGTAAGTTGAGCAATTTATAAAGTCCCCTTCTTCATTGTCATTGTGATTCTCCTGTGTTTCCTTTTTCTTCGAGTTCTCAATAATGGCACAGCCAACGTCCAAAGGTTCCCAGATTTCTATTTTGTTAGGTTTTTCTTTGTTTCTGGATCTTAGTCCGGGTTTTAAATCCTTTGGTGGGTATGAAATGTTTCGGAAAAAAGCTTGTGCCCCATTTGATGTTGACTTCCCAGTATATGGAAGATCAGTATTTTTCTTCGTCTATTTGATTTCCTTGATCAGATCGTTAGGTTTCTTGTTCTCGCTCTTCTGGAAAACAGGGTTTGAAGTTTGATCTTTCATTCCTGTATGTTCAATGCTCCTGTTTGTTGCTGTTGGTAGTTCTTTATTTTGATTTTTGAGTTCTATACGACCTGACCTCGGGTCCAGTTCATTTGTCATGTTTGTGTTTTCACAGCTGGAGAATACTTTGACAGTTTCCGTGCTCTTTTCTCTGATAGTAGCCAGAAGGGGCTTCACGATTGTGCTCAGCCCTCGTGGTTGTGCAACACTGTCTGGCAGTGCCTCACTGTAGTTTAGGCTTTTCACAGATGTTGAGTTTGTCTGATGATAATTTTCTTTCCCATTTTGCAGATTTCTGTTTTCTCGTTCCTTTAATATGTCCAACAAAGATCCCAATAGGAGATTTTTTTCTGATCTCTCAACATTGAGTGATTCTTGAAGCTTGTTTTGTAGTTAAGCTGCACCGGCTGCTTCTTGGCCAACTCTTGATTGCAATGATGATGTGACGGTCTCCAAAAATATTAGCTTTGAGTGAATCATTTCCAATAGGGTTGGCTGGTCTCTATAGTTCTCGTTCATCACCTCGTATGTGTCTTGTGTTGAGGGTCGTGAAGATATAGGAGACCTCCGTCCCCAAGTGCCGCACAGGGAGAATCACCAATTCACTCCCTGTGCAACCTTTGAGGCCACAGGTGGAGAAGATCCGGAGCCGGAACCGAAGTACTAGGAACCCCAAGGTAGCTGTGAAAAAAGGCAATGATTATATACCAAGCCGACAGGATACTACATGTATTAGCCAGAAGACAATCAGGGTCTTACCGGGGATCTGATGAACGGGATGGTGAACCTGAACGGGAGGATGGTTCCGGGACTCACGCAGGCAAAGGACCCACCCGAAGGGATAGGTCCGGATGGTCTTCACCAGTCTTTGTATTGTAGAAGGGCCCCAGGTAGTCAGATGACAATCTCCAACTGGGAAGTGAGATTACCCGTGCAGAGGTGCAATCAGGGAGGCCCAAGAGAGGTCCGTTGAGCAAAAAAGGGGTCTGAAGCCAGGAAGAGCCGTCCGAACCAATGGAAGAACAAAAGCACGATCCAGAAGAAGTCCGTAGTTCAGTCCGAGGTCAGGAGCCGTGGTGAGCGGAAGAGCCGATGTAGCAATAGCCAAGCGCAATCCAAAAGAAGTCCAGAAAACAAAAGCCAGGTCCAAGGAAGCCAGGTAAGCAACGTGGGTAAGCAAGCCAAACAGAGTCTCTAAGTAAACCAGCTGTAAAGTGCGGTGTACAGGCACTGCTCTGCTTAAATACCGTCTTCTTCCTGGTCACATGACACTAAACAGAGTTACGTGACCGCGAACCTGGGGCACGTGACCGTGTCATCGAGTCACGTGATCGGGCCACAACGGTACGAGCGGGTGTGTTACTGCTCGAGCGGTGGCCTGATCTCCATGGCAACTGCCAATGGAGAAACGGCCGCAACCGTGACTGTAGGGTGTATGGCGTTTGTTTTGCCAGCGCGCGAGCCAAACTGGATTGCCTGCGTGAGCCCCGGGAGATCGGTGAGTGGGAGAGACAGGTTACAGGACTGGGTGACGGGACATGGCCGGAGAAACGAACCGAGGGCATGACAGTATGGCTTTAGAAATGGGGCTAATGATATATTTAAGGCCGCCATCATATTGCAATGAGTTTGGAATGGGGTTGAATTTTGTGGGTTTCGAGTGTATTTTAAATTTCTTGGGCTTCATGGAGAGAAAACAGAATCGTCAAGTGAGGATGTCGATTAAAAAACAGGGTTTTTGAACACTTTGTGTATAGGCGCTATACAAATAAACAATCAATCAATCAATATGTACTTTGAGTCATTTGTTTAACTGATCTTGGGCCAGTTGCTTTTCCATACTAGTGATAGATTGTCTTCCCTTCTGGGCATTGTTGGGGCCAGTGCTGATGGTTTTCTCCCTTCTCTTAGGTGATTCAATACACTCTTGCGATATTTGTACATTTAATAGTTCTTTCGGCAATTTTGTGCTTGAACTTGAGTTAAATATGTGCTTGCTGGTGTTTTGGCTGCTTTTTCTGGTGCTGCAGGCAATTTTTCCATCCTTTCCGCCCTTGCGGGTTTCTCCTCATTGGTTTCTTATTGTAAAAGCATTTAATTCTGGCCTTTTGGGATATGTGCCTTCTGTGGTACTACCTTCCAAGTTGCACTCTTTTTCCTGTTTTTGTTTATTTCCATAGTGAGGCAAGGTATTCTTGCACCGGGTGTCTGCACCCTGCTCCTGGGGAATCAACAAGCCTTCAATCTCACTGATGTCTGCAGACTCATTTGGTTAATTTTTTTCCATTCGTAATGCCAAGATCTCTGCATCAGTCCGATTGTAAGCCTCGTGAATTGCTGCCTCTTCCAGAGGTTTGCAGACTGATGTTTGGGTTGTTCTCTGTATCCTGTCCAAGCCCCTTTGTTGCTCTAAGATGTTGCATAGATATGAATTAGGAGTTTGTGGATGGGGGTAACCAGTGATGTATTTGTGAAATCAGGTTTTTTGCTTTAAGAATTTAATGTACATTCTCACACACCGTGCCCTTGTCCGCATCTCCCTGCCAAATAGCTGCATCCTTTGTTGTTGACTCTTTCCTGTAAGGAGAGGAAAGGTGGTATGGCTTTAACTGGATGTATTACATCAGCCATCAGGCGTGCTTGACGCCTCGTCCAAGGCTTAGCCGACTTTACTTCCACGCCTGTGTGCTGTATGCCGGTTGCTGAAGTCGCCCCTTTAAAAGAGCACAAAGTTAAAGGCTTAAGTCAGAGGCGAGTCAGCAGGCATGCCCTTTGCTGAGATGTGTGTTTTTTTAAATCAGATCAGTAGCGGGTAAAATAAACATTTTGTTGTGTGCAAAACAATTTCCTTCCAGGCTATACTCACTGCGTTTCTTTTTCGTGTGCACCACCTCGTTTTCTCTAATGCCCACAGTCATGAACCCCAAGGAATAGCACAGAACACTCTCTCAACACTCTCACTCAACACAAACAATGCATGTTTGTGTTGACATCAGTGAGGTCCTGTCCTTAGCATCCCACATGAGCCCCCATTGTGTTAAAAATATATTGTATATTCTAATTATTTTTCACTATGTGGGTATCCCTAATTTAAATCCCACTAATATACATACCCAGACAACAATTATGGGACAAGAAACAGGATTTAATAGGAATACAACTTTTATTTGATAAAAATCAAATCACATGAAAGGTGGTCCCCTCACTTTGGAAGTCACTGCAATGAAATATAAATACATTTTAACAGGTTCAGAGAAAAAATAATTAAGCTGCCTGTGCAAATCACAGTAAATGTAATGCACACCTTCAGTCACATCATACATCCGCTACTTACATTTCTGTATCTGGTCCTAGTCTCTGCACTTTCCAATTTATCCCCCCCATGCACTTTCCCTCTTTCCCTTCCCCATGCACTTGCGCATTCTCAATGACACAGGCCCTAGTAAGATCGTTGTGTTTGTTCTCTCCACTGTTCCCCTCCCTTTTCCTGGTTGTGCTATGAAACACCTGTGTATGAGCACGATATAAATAAAATATCATATCATATAGTCGGTCCATTTAATTTTTAAACAACTTGATGCAATTCATATTTCCTTGTATGCTGCTTTTCTGCCCAATTTTTCAGATATCAATAACAAGTATCAGAGAAATGCAACATAGAAAAAAGAACATTGTATAAAATACAATACAAACTATGATAGGTTGCATTAGGATCTACTGCCATGTGTCTATGGACACATTATTATCACTTTAGAATGGACATCATAGTGAATCACAAATCAGATCCTATTCGTAAAGTGTCCTCGCCCTACTGTGTGATTTTATGAGTGAGGAGTTAATGTAATTCACTTTGGCATCATGTTGTATAGTATGGAAGTAACACAGTTATGCTCACTTTCATCCCCAATGTGTCTAAATATCTATGGTTTTCACAGTTCACAAGTTATCAATCAATCCTGGAGATGTCGAAATGTGAACCCTTTCACAAATCCAGAGTCCAGCTACATCTGTGCAAATCTGCAGTTTCATTTGGTTGGCTTGGATTTACAAAGGGTTATTTTTTATCTGTGCCGAAATGCTATCTTTTTCCGATATAGCACAAATCTGGTTTGGTTTTGAATACAGGGAGACAGCAAAGTGCAGTTCCAAATTGACATGCTCAACCGTTCTATTTAGAATTAGCTGCCATAGTGGAAGTTCCCTCCCAACACACCTACTCCTTGGAGTTAACAGAGGAATGGCTATGGACAACTTATATCCTATTACTAAGGGAGATTTTCATACTCATATTCAAATAATGATTTAAGGCACATAGCCAGCACAGACGCTTATGTGTTTCCAGTGAATTGTCTATTAGCTGTCCCCTTCTAATCTCTTTCTCTTTTCCAGTAAAGCAGTTCTGCCTCATGTTAATCTGCTTCAGGCTTCCTCATGTACAATGCCTTTTCATCTACAGATCAGCACTCATCCATTTGGAACAGGTTTCCCCCTTCTTGGCAGCTTTCAAAATCCTAGCTCCCCAGTTACCTGTGTTTCTTCTTTTATAACAGGAATTATTGCCGCACTATTTCATCACTTCTTCACACTTTTTGATTTTACGATTGTCTTGTTTAACAAACAGAAACTCCCAATGTATACACCCTCATAATTTTCATAGGTTGATCATATCTTGGAACAGCTAAAACCATTTTTAATTCAAAATCTTGTTTTATTCCATATCTCATCAGAACAATATGAAACATCCATGGAATGCAGATTTTTGGATTGCTATACTGCCTGCAAATTCAGAGATACCCGACATGACCGGTATTAAGATTAATAATTTTAATAATTTTACTAATCCGATAAATATTGAGTTCTGGCTCATTTTTAGAGGAGAATCCAATATGTGCAAACCATATTTCCATTTGATTTTAGGTCTTAGGTTGTATTTTTCGTGGCTACAATCACATTCAATTGAATTTCTTAGGCCTGTTGCATATGTAAGTTTAATTTTCTTAAATTATGAAACCTGTGTACTCTGGAATGAATTTCAATCAATTATTAGTAAGGTTTGTTGACATGCCTCCCTTGTTTGTAAAGCTTTTCATGGCTCCATCTGGAGAATTTTATTGGAAGGCCAAGTTCAAAGTTAAAGAGCACGATTCATGGAATTAATGTGCGCTGACATTTTTGGCGCAAGCGTGCGAAAGCGTGCAAATCGCAGTGCAAGTGCGGAAATCGCAGCAAAACCCGCGCACAGCGATTCATGGAAGTCCATGCGCGTGTAAATCCCTTGATGTACGCAAAAATTCTGCGTGGCACGCGCTGGCGCACACATCTCCAAACATCGTGCGGAAAGCGCACATAGCGCAACGCACACAACAAAAGTAAGCGGAACAGGGGGCGTAACACGCAGAATGGGGAACAACGTGTGAAAATGTGGGCATCATGGGGGAAGTACAGGAAGCAAATGCGCGGAACGCCCACACGCGCGTCTACAACACGTATTCATGGAATTGAACGGGGCTAATGTGTGCGCCAAAAAAGACGCGCTAATCCGGAAACACGTACGCCAGCAGGAAGCAGGTGTACGTGGACCTGTGCAGCATAAAAGTGTGCGCAAACAACAAACAAGCCCAGACACCAAGATGAATATACCGTTCCTAGCAGCAGTGGTCGTGGGATACCGCAGGAGGAGGAGGAGGATAGTCAGGCCCAGAATTTTTACACCCAGAACCACCCTTTTTGGGATGCCTGATGACCAAGTGTATGGGAGGTACAGGTTTCCACCTCACATAATACTCGACCTGGTGAGTGAGTGGGAGGATGACCTCACATCACCCACCCTGTGCTCCCAAGCACTCAGCCCCCTGGAGAAGGTCCTCAATGTACTGCACTTCTTGGCCACTGGATCATTTCAGCGGACAAGTGCTATAGTGGGGGGGTGTCACAGGCCACGCAGTCACGCTGCCTACACCAGGTGTTGGGCATCATGACTGCACGCCCATCAGTCCGCAGGCACATATACCTGCCCTGAACACCTGCAGAAAGGCAGGCTGCCGTACAGGATTTCTATGGGGTGGCACAATTCTCCAAAGTGCTAGGTGCCATTGATTGCACCCATGTGGCTCTACATCCCCCGAGGGCATCTGAGCACATCTATAGAAACCGCAAGCACTGGCATTCCATCAACGTGCAGGTAGTATGTGATGCCAAGGGAATCATCACCTCAGTATATGCCAACTATCCAGGGTCCACCCATGACAGTTTCATTTACAGAATGTCAACCCTGAACCGGGACGTAGAAGCTGGGTGGCATGGCGATACATGGCTGCTTGGTGAGTATAAATGCCACTGCACATGCATGCATGTCAGATACTGAGTAATGTCACAACCCCACTAATGATACCCATCACCACCTCCCCAGGGGACAATGCCTACCCTCTGAGCACCCACATGATGATGCCAATTCGGAACCCCACCACGCCACCCGAGGTAAGATACAAGACAGCCCATATTGCAACCCGGGGCATAGTGGAGCGCACATTCGGAGTGCTCAAGTCATGCTTTCACTCCCTTGACCGCTCTGGTGGGCAGCTGTTATATGCTCCCCCAGTAGTGTGCAGGATCATAGTGGCAGTATGTGTCCTGCACAACATTGCAACACGCCGAGGCCTGCCGGTGGACATGGTGGTGCCCCCACATCCGCAACCACATGCACGCCCGCTGCACATGGGAGGAGAAAGGGCACGTGGTGAGGCAGCCCGTACGCAGCTGGTGGCTAATTACTTCACCTAAAATCACACCCCTGTGGAGTACACACAGCCCTGGCACATACCAGCTGACAATCAATGATGATCACATAAGGGACACTCAACTGTCACATCCATACCATCCTGAGATTGATCACCTGGAAGTGTTACATTGTGTGCACCCCTACCTACCCAAACACCACCAATGCTGTGTCATTAAAAGACATACATCTATGCTGCGAAATTGATTACCCCCTTGCTAAATAAAACATGAGAACAGGGCCATGTCACCCAACCCCTCCCCAGCTCCACCACCAAACACACCATGGCATGTGCAATGTGAAAGCAAACAAAGCAATGCACAAGACCTGACACAAGTGTCACAACGTACACTGTCCCTAATGGAAACTGCCCACACACAATATGCTCCCAGTAATGTATAACTAACAGCACACATTACCAAATACTTACCACCAACACAATGTTGCAAGACACCATGGAAAAACGCAAAAACATGACAGTACTAAGTTCAAGTAGTGGTAGTCTTACAACCTGAATATGCCAGCACATCGACCCCTTACAACTGTAGAGTGATGCTGCCACGCAAATGTCTCAGTGCACTACATACAAAATGACCTGCATCTGCAAAGTAGACGGCCTCGTGAAGACATGAGGAAGGAACCTGCAGATTAGGAGGAAGACATGAATGCAAAAGCACATATCAATACACCATGCAGTGTACAATACAACAACAATATCCACTAGGGATGTCTACACAGTATTGACTACAGACTGCCCACACAGCTCATGGGAGCCCAACGTCACTGTGTAATTCACTGTCACTTGGTCACACCCTTTGCAAGCCCATGGAAACGGGAAGCAGGAGGGGTGTGTGTCTCACAAACCCAAGCATCTAACCCAAACTCAGGACAAGCCTGCATGTTCCCAGCCGGAATACAGTGGATGCCCATGGGAGCCACACAAGGCAACACACTGTAAAAAAAAAATTAAAAATAAAAAATGGCCATGTGAGGGGCAGGGGGGGTGGGGAGGCCACCCAGGAGGTTCGAGGACAGGGTGCACACCAACACCCACATGCGTGGATGTTGCAAAAAAAAAAATACCTCCTTGGGCTCATGGCCTGCACGGCTATGCCATTGTGGGAGAACTGCTGTCGCTCTGCTCATCCTCTGCTGCTGCATCAGGAGGCGGTGGCACTATGAGAGGCAGCCCATGCAAAGCCCTGGTATGGTCCTCCATGGCAGCAAGCATGCAGGTCTGGAAGGTCTGATTCTGGAGGATTAAAGAGCGGAGATCCCCATGCAGCACATCACGGGTTGCCTACATTTCTGCACGCATGGCCTCGCGTGATGCCCGGATCTCCTCATGTGGTGTATGCAGCTCAGCTGAGAGCGAACGTGTGAGCTGCTCCAGCTGCTGTTCTGCCCTAACATTTCGGGAAGCCTCAAGTTCAGGCAGAATCTGCCTGAGGTTATGCAGTTCTACCCTCAGGGCTTCCCTGTGGCCCTGGGACTCTATCGATATGGATTCGCGCAGAGTCTCCAGTGCCGCCCGTCGGTCCCTGTTGGATGCCAACATGTCTTCCCTGTGTGATTGGCTAATGGAATCTGTTGCCTGCTGTTGTTGCTCCATCTGCCATTCAGGGGGGATAATGGAAGTGGCCACCCTCTCCATTGCCTGAGCCATCATTTCTACTGATGCTGCCTGTTGGGTTGCCATACCGTACATGGAGTTTTCCATACAGTATTGCCTGGTGGCACACGGCCACCGCGTCGACGGGCACCACACCTGTTTGGGGCAAGGCGATCTGCACCTGTAACGCTCACCTGATTCCCATAGAGGCGCCGGTCTTGACTGGGCGTATACCGTATCTTCAAAGGTGATGTGTAACACACGGCTGGCTCTTTGGGCTGGACCTCTGTGCACTGTATGTCTGGCTCGAAGGGTAAGATGTCTGCAGATAGAAAATGTGGGATTAATGAACTAGGTTATTGAATGTCTCTCTCTTCTTCCCTTTCTCTTCTCCTGTAGAACCCCAAAGGTTAACGCTCTCACCTTAGGTAAGTGAACGCCATGCTCTCCATCTGCCTCGAGGCAGGGTGCTGTAACCAGTTTCTTCACTGGATAAGGGGAGCAGGCCTCTTGACTTCAGAGGACTGCTGTCCGTCGTTTACTGCACGAACGGTAAGTTTCGAGTAATTCTAATGTCTTTAAAGTCTTTAGTAATGATGTCTCTTGTTTTGCAGGGTTCCGGCGATGGCGGATGGCGAGCTGAAGTGAGTTGAAGATGGAGCCCGTGTGATGAATAGAAGCGCCTGGAAGCACGTAGGTAAGCGCTTGTTGCCTGTTCACGATGCGCTCTAACTGTCTTTTTATTTTGCAGGTACAAGTTCGGGGCGGCTGCAGGGTGCCGGAATACCCACTGGGTTAGATGTGGAAAGGAGTAATGGCACGTGAGTATTAAAGTTCCCCAATGTCTTTAAACGCACCTTGTTTTGTCTTTCAGATGCGGGATGCAGCGCCGAAGGCCTCTGGAGCGTGCGAAGAGTTGGTAAGCTTTTGTCTTTCAGATGCCGGAATGCAGTGTGAAGACTTCCGGAGCGCACGAAGAGTAGGTAAGCCTTTGTCTTTCAGATGCCGGAATGCAGTGCGAGGCGTTGGTGACAGCCGATGGACCAGGTAAGTGAAGAGCTGTCACTGAAGACCGTAATGCTAACCTGTTCTTTCTTGTCTTTATAGGTGTTGCTGAAGACTGGATTCAGAATGGTAAGCCTTTTTCCTTAGGCCCAGGATCAGATGCAGAAGACACGATGAGCGTTCTGCTGCTGAGGATGCAGAATAACGCAAAGCAAGATTCATCCATCGGGTGTGGTTTAAATAGCCTCCTGTAGTGCTTAGGTGTCTCCTTCCACAGCCACGCCTACGTAAGAAAAGAGTTCCTGCTTTCCAGAAGAGTTCCAGTGTTCTGAATCTAGGGAGTGGCTCCTGCCCCACCCAACAGGAAAAGTAGTTCCAAACAGAAGAGGATCAGAGACTCAACTGGCAGGCAAGTAAGCAGCATGGTCTGCTGCAGGTAAGTCCACCCAAGCATTATGAGCCCGGCGCTTGCAGCGCTGGGACTGGGCATATTTATGAGCCTGGTGCCACTGGCGCCAGGACTGGGTCCAAAAGGTCCCAATTGGGACTGGTTGGCACTCGGAACCTGGGTTATGGATCTGCTTCCAAGGGAGTTGGGAAAACCCTGACCTTTTGGAAGCAGAGATCATGACAGTACCCCCCCTCAAGGCCCCTCCCAAACCGGGCTTCTCCGGGGGTTTTGGCTTGTCAGGAAATGTTCGGTGAAATCTTTTGATTAGGCGAGGAGCGTGGACATATTCCGCAGGTTCCCAGGATCTCTCTTGGGGGCCGTAGCCTTTCCAGTCAATTAGGTAGAATAGTTTAGATTTGGAGATCTTGGAGTCCAGAATGCTTTTGACTTCAAACTCGAGTTCTCCATCAACTAGGATAGGTTTTGGAGATTTGGTTAGTCGGGTTTGAGGTTGCATGGGTTTTAATAGAGAGACGTGGAAGACCAGATGTATCGTCATGTGCGGGGGCAAGTCCAACTTGACCGCTACTGGGTTTACTATGGTAGTGATGGAATAGGGACCAAGGTATCTTGGGTTGCATGTGCGTGGCCCTTTTAGAGGTAGATATTTGGTGGATAACCAGACTTGATCCCCTACTTGATATTGAGGGGCTTCCTTCCGATGTTGATCTGCTCCTTTCTTGTATTGTTCTTTAGCCCTTTGAAGGTGAGAAACAGCTTCCTTAAAGGCTTGGGTGATTGTAGAATGCAGGTAGTCTACTGCTGGTGTTTCAAGATCTTGGAGGGGATCCAACTCCGAGGTTCGAGGGTGACTGCCGTACAAAAGAAAAAACGGGGTTTTCCCAGTTCCCGAATGGACAGAGTTATTGTAGGCATATTCGGCTATCCAAAGGATGTCTTTCCAAGTTTTTTCAGTTTGTTGCAGCATGCAGCGTAAATACTGTTCCAGAGTTTGATTGGTCCTCTCGGTTTGTCCGTCGGTCTGAGGGTGGTGACTGGTCGATAGTCTCACATCAATTTGAGCCGACCGACAGCAACTTCGCCAAAAATGAGAAATAAATTGACTACCTCGATCCGAAATTAGAACCGAAGGAAAACCGTGCAGTCGGACAATGTTTTCGAGAAATTCTCGGGCCAGAGTTGCTGCTGTTGGCAAGCCTTTGAGCGGAATGAAATGCGCCATCTTGGAGAATAAGTCCACGATTACTAGAATCGTATTGTATCCGGAGCATGGAGGTAGATCGGTGATGAAGTCCATAGAAAGCGTATGCCAAGGGCGAGGTGGGATGTCAATAGGGCGTAAGAGGCCTGCTGGTCTTTCCTTTTGACTCTTGTTTTGGGCGCATACTCCACAAGACATTATAAAGTCTCTGATATCTTTTTTCCAAGACGGCCACCAGAAGTAGCGCTTGATCTTTTCTGAGGTCTTGGCCATACCGGGATGTCCTTCCATTAAAGAATCGTGATAACAAGAGATTACTTTTTTCTGTAAATCTGTGCTGGGTAGGTATAATCGTTCTTGGAAATACAATAAGTTGTCCTTTACTGCAAAGTCCTTTCCCTGCAGATGCCAATTCTGTATGTCTGCTGGAGTTACAAGTTGCCTGGCTTTATCCTTAACTTCCTCTATGGATTCTGTGGCGATTACACCCAGAATTCTTTGTTCGGGAATGATTGGTACAGGTTTAGGGTTGATCAAGTGTTCTTCCACTCCCATCCGAGAAAGGGCATCAGCTTTACCGTTTTTTGTACCAGCGCGATAGGTAATTATGAAGTCAAACTCGGCAAAGAATAATGCCCAACGGAGTTGTCTAGAGGATTGGGCTTTTGCGGTTTTCAAATATTGCAGGTTTCGGTGATCCGTAATCACAGTAACGGTGTGTCGGGCCCCCAGCAGATAATTCCGCCAAGCCTTAAAGGCAGACTTGATAGCCAGAAGTTCCTTGTCAGTAATCGCGTAATTGATTTCAGGAGGCGAGAATTTGCGGGACCAAAATCCCACGGGATGCAACTGATTGGTTACCGGGTCCTTTTGTGATAGAACTGCCCCCATGGCAAGGCTTGAAGCACCAGTTTCCACGATGTAGGGGATTTCGGGGCGAGGGTGTTTTAAGATTGGTGCAGAGATAAATTTAGTCTTCAAATCCTGGAAAGCTTGTTCCGCCTCGGTAGACCATTCAAAACGTTTGTTTTTCTTTAACAAGGCAGTGATGGGCTGGACTATTCGAGAGAATTCGGGGATAAACCTGCGGTAAAAGTTAGCGAAGCCTAACATGCTTTGCACACCTTTTACGGAGGATGGTGATGGCCATTTGAGAACTGCATCGACCTTCTTTGAATCCATACGCACTCCGCCAGGTGATAATATGAATCCCAAGAATTCAACTTCAGTCACGTTGAAAACACATTTTTCCAACTTAGCGAAAAGTTTGTGCTGACGCAATCTTTTGAGGACCATTTTCACGTGTTTCCGATGTTCAGATTCCGATGAAGAATAAACGAGGATGTCGTCAATGTAAACAACAACACACACATCTATGAGCTCTCTGAGGACATCGTTCATAAAATATTGAAAGGCGGCCGGGGCATTACAAAGTCCGAAGGGCATGACCTGATATTCAAATAGCCCATACTTGGTGCGGAAGGCCGTCTTCCATTCATCGCCCTCTTTTACTCGTACCAAGTGGTAAGCTCCTCTAAGATCCAGCTTTGTATATATGCATGCTTTTCTGACTTGGTCCAGGAGTTCAGGGATCAAAGGTAACGGATATCTATTCTTAACGGTGATCTGGTTCAGGGAGCGATAATCTATACAAGTTCTAAGGTCTCCTTCCTTTTTTGGAACGAAGAACAAAGCTGAAGAAGCAGGGGACTTGGAAGGACAAATAAACCCATTTGCCAGGTATTGATCCAGGTATTGTCGAAGGTGAAGGTTCTCAGGCTCGGTGAGGGCATAAATTCTACTACAAGGAGGAGTAAATCCAGGTATCAGGTCAATCTGGCAGTCATAAGACCTATGAGGAGGTAGAGAGTTAGCCTGATCCTTCCGGAAAACATCTTGGTATTCTAGGTATTCGGGAGGTAACTGGGGAGTCTCTGAAGAAATTGCTGCCAGTGCAACACCAGGTGGAGGGTGACAAGTAGAGACACATTCTGGAAACTGGACCGTTCTTGCTCGCCAATCGATCAGAGGATTGTGTTTCTCTAACCAAGGTATTCCTAGAATAGTCTGAAACTGAGGGGCCTTGATCACATCGAACACGATCTTCTCATGGTGTCCATCTTGACTTACTAGCGTCACTTCTTGAGTGGTATGCGTTACTGGCCCGGAGGCTATCTCCGTACCATCCACCGTAGTAATGACGTCCTTTACAGCCTTGGGACAAAGAGTTAGATTCATCCTCAAAACCATTTCATGATCCACATAATTGCCGATGGCACCGCTGTCGACGTAAGCTTCAATTGCATGTAATCGATCCGGATTATCAGGGCTAATGAGGACCATAGGTATCACGAAATGCGAGGTCACGGAACTGGTTTTCACGCTCGGCAAGAGGACCTCTATTCTTGTCGGGCGAGGTTGTTTCCCTGCTCAGAGTTTGTAACTTTGGTAACTGCAGCTCCTACTGCCTTCTTGGCAGGTTTCACCGGACAGTCTCGAAGAAAGTGCCCTGAGTTTCCGCAATAGAGGCATAATTGCAACTGTTTTCTCCTTTCCCGCTCCTTTTGTGTTAGAGGACCTTTCAGACCCCCTATTTGCATGGGTTCCCCGGAGTCTACTCCTTTGGAAGGAGTTGGCGGTTTGGAAAATACTCGAGCATCAAACTTGGAACGATCGGCCTTCCTGTTCTGCAGTCTGTGATCTATTTGAACGACTAAGTCTATATAGTCCGAACAATCTTGTGGGGGATTCACTACTTGGGCTAACACATCTTTGAGCTCTCCGCGTAGACCTCTATAAAACAGCGTTATCCTTTTGTCCTCAGGCCAGTGAGTTTCCACTATCAGTCTGTTGAAAGACGCAATATAAGCCAAAAGGTGTTTATTACCTTGTCGCAACGAAAGAAGCTCATTGTCCAAGGCCTGCCCCTGTGAATGTCTTGCGAACAGTTTTTCCATACTGAGCTGAAAAGCTTGAAAATCATGGAGGACCGGATCATCTTGATTTACTAGAGGGATCGACAAGTCTGCCGCATTGCCACTAAGGTACGAAAGCACGAAAGCTACTTTAGCTTGATCAGTTGGAAAGGCTGCTGGCCGGCATAAGAAATGCAACCGGCACTGATTGATAAATACTGCAAACCTCTTTGGGTCACCAGAAAATCGTTCGGGCGGAGCCAGAGGTACATTCCCAGGTAGGTTGATCTGCACTGGATTCATAGAGGATGTAGAAGGAAGATTTCCCCCAGATGCGGGTAACGGGGTCTGTCCGGCTTGTGACTGTAGCAATTGTCTAGCGAGATCATCTGTTCGCTCCTTGGAAATAATCAGTTCCCTTCTTAGAGCGTTCGTTTCCTGACGGGCTGCATGCACTTCTGCCCTTAGTTCCCCAAGTAACTGGGCTAGCTGGTCGGTATCCGAGGTTTCCATAGCACCTGGACGGGAGTTTTGTGGTAGGCTTTGCGTTCTGTAACGCTCACCTGATTCCCGTAGAGGCGCCGGTCTTGACTGGGCATATACCGTATCTTCAAAGGTGATGTGTAACACACGGCTGGCTCTTTGGGCTGGACCTCTGTGCACTGTATGTCTGGCTCGAAGGGTAAGATGTCTGCAGATAGAAAATGTGGGATTAATGAACTGGGTTATTGAATGTCTCTCTCTTCTTCCCTTTCTCTTCTCCTGTAGAACCCCAAAGGTTAACGCTCTCACCTTAGGTAAGTGAACGCCGTGCTCTCCATCTGCCTCGAGGCAGGGTGCTGTAACCAGTTTCTTCACTGGATAAGGGGAGCAGGCCTCTTGACTTCAGAGGACTGCTGTCCGTCGTTTACTGCACGAACGGTAAGTTTCGAGTAATTCTAATGTCTTTAAAAGTCTTTAGTAATGATGTCTCGAGTAATTCTAATGTCTTTAAAAGTCTTTAGTAATGATGTCTCTAGTTTTGCAGGGTTCCGGCGATGGCGGATGGCGGGCTGAAGTGAGTTGAAGATGGAGCCCGTGTGATGAATAGAAGCGTCTGGATGCACGTAGGTAAGCGCTTGTTGCCTGCTTCACGATGCGCTCTAACTGTCTTTTTATTTTGCAGGTACAAGTTCGGGGCGGCTGCAGGGTGCCGGAATACCCACTGGGTTAGATGTGGAAAGGAGTAATGGCACGTGAGTATTAAAGTTCCCCAATGTCTTTAAACGCACCTTGTTTTGTCTTTCAGATGCGGGATGCAGCGCCGAAGGCCTCCGGAGCGTTCGAAGAGTTGGTAAGCTTTTGTCTTTCAGATGTCGGAATGTAGTGTGAAGACTTCCGGAGCGCACGAAGAGTAGGTAAGCCTTTGTCTTTCAGATGCCGGAATGCAGTGCGAGGCGTTGGTGACAGCCGATGGACCAGGTAAGTGAAGAGCTGTCACTGAAGACCGTAATGCTAACCTGTTCTTTCTTGTCTTTATAGGTGTTGCTGAAGACTGGATTCAGAATGGTAAGCCTTTTTCCTTAGGCCCAGGATCAGATGCAGAAGACATGATGAGCGTTCTGCTGCTGAGGATGCAGAATAACGCAAAGCAAGATTCATCCATCGGGTGTGGTTTAAATAGCCTCCTGTAGTGCTTAGGTGTCTCCTTCCACAGCCACGCCTAGGTAAGAAAAGAGTTCCTGCTTTCCAGAAGAGTTCCAGTGTTCTGAATCTAGGGAGTGGCTCCTGCCCCACCCAACAGGAAAAGTAGTTCCAAACAGAAGAGGATCAGAGACTCAACTGGCAGGCAAGTAAGCAGCATGGTCTGCTGCAGGTAAGTCCACCCAAGCATTATGAGCCCGGCGCTTCCAGCGCTGGGACTGGGCATATTTATGAGCCTGGTGCCACTGGCGCCAGGACTGGGTCCAAAAGGTCCCAATTGGGACTGGTTGGCACTCAGAACCTGGGTTATGGATCTGCTTCCAAGGGAGTTGGGAAAACCCTGACCTTTTGGAAGCAGAGATCATGACACAGGGAGTACGAACTTGAAACACTGTGAAGTAATCGCGTGTGAACCGACAAGAAGTACAGAATTCACCCACTCGCTCTCCACGAAAAGCACGTACAAGGGAATGGGGTCCTACATGTACCTTTAAAAGCGGCCCACACGTACAGCGTCGCTTACGCGTGTACGCACTAAGGCCCTTTCCTCCAATTACACAAGCTGACACTCGGACGTGCAGTTTTTGGACGTGTACGATGAACATGTACCCGTGTTGATGGAAACACCCGCGCGCGTCATGTCACTTACGCACGTAGGCCCTTTCTTCGGATTACACGCATCCGCACGCGGACGTACAGTTCTTCCACGCGTGCTGCCACATCACGAGGGAAACCACGCGCGAGTCACGTCACAGAAGCGCTTACGCGCTAAGGGCCTTTGGTCCAATGAAACCGCGTACGTGTGCTGACCCACTTATGCGCGAAGGGCCTTTCCTCGAATTACACGCTGACATGCAAGATTTTCACATGCCAAATCACTCCGTATCAAGCTGGCCACGCAACAACACACGGAAGACCACGCTCCTGCCCAGAAGGCCGAATTACTGCCCCCCAGAGCCCCGAGCATGCTCCCACCTGCCATCTGCTTCTGCATGACTGACTACCTGCTGCCCAAGTGCCCTGCTATTTGCTGCCTGCACGTCAGCCAGGGGTGCAGTTGTTGTTACCACCCCTGCTTGAACTGAAGACTCCCGACTGGGATACCATCGCTCCACAGCCCAGCCCCAGGACCCAGTTGCCCACCCACTCCTGCCTCTGGGGTTGCCATATCGGACACAACACCATCTGGCACCACTGGCAACCCCCAGCCAGAGAGGCAGAGGGCCACCAGCTTCAGTGCCAGGGAAGTTGGTGACCTGGTGGAGCAAGTCCTGGGGCAGTATGATGCCCTCTTTGGAAGTTTGCGCGCCGACAATGAAGGACGGACCAGGATCTGGATGGACATCGTGACTGCCATCCACGCAGAGGGGGTGGCAGTCCGCGACTTACACCATGTCAAGAAGCGCTGGGAGGACTTCAGGTCCAGGACCCTCAACAAGGCCAGGCGCCTCTTGAAGGCAGTGGATGCCAAGGGGCGCCGGGGCCACCTGTTGGACCACCAGATGAGGGTCGTGGAACACATATGCCCAGCACTCCACGTCCAGGTCCTTGAGAGGCAGACCCGTCTGGAGTTGAGCGGTAAGTGTACATGCATACTGATTGGACGCTGTGCGTGTGGTGGTGTGCCAGTAGTGTGCTTGTTGCAAATGTGTTTTCGTAGGACCATGTAGGGATGTGTATGAAGAGGGGCGTGAGGCTGCCACATGTGAGTCCTCTTAGGTGTGAGACACATCGATGGTGTATGTGTTGGTAAGCATGCTGTGCAAATGCAGGTGTGGTAGCACACATGTTTGAATTTCTGTGTATGTACGTTGGCATGGTTGTGGTCTCACACATGGATGGTGGTTCCTGCTGCATGTATCGGCACTGTGTACATGTGCATATGTGTGTATTTGACAAGTGTGCAACTGTGATGCAACATGGATGCACGTGACACTGATATGTAGAAGGCTGAATGCCAGATGTGACATGTATGGCGATCGCATCACTGTTTGAGGAGATGTAGACATGCATGTAAGTGTGGTGGCATGTGTGCGTGTCTAGTGCACTCCCTGTGTTTCATGTGATGTCAGGCTCACCTTCGGCTGTTCATGCTGTTGTATGTGTATGGATGTTGCTGCCTGGGCAATATTGCTTTGGAAATGCTCATGTGTGTGATTTGAAATGACATGTGTGTCGTGGAGTGTGATGCCATGTCTGAAGTTTGCCACTGCCACTCATGTGCAACTGTCATGTGTGTATCAGTCCACTGTACAGTGCCCTGATGTCTGTGTGTTATCTCTCCCTGTCTGCAGCGTCAACTGATGAAGAGGGCGGAGAGGTTGCTGTGGAGCACAGCTGCAGGGATTGCACCACCAGCCGGAGACGCAAGGCCCGGCTCCCCTCCCAGATTGTCATCTCGTCGGGGAGTGAGGAGTCTGGTGCCGCGTCCCAGGCCACAGCTGCCGAGGGTAGGTCCAAGAGGCAGAGGTCGGAGGTGGACTCCTCGGCAACAGAAGGGGCAGCTGAGACCCCACAGGGTCCAACGGAGGAAGATGGCACAGAGTCATCTTTGTTGGTGGGTGGTTTGGTGGAGGAGGAGGCCGCGGAAGGGACACACACGGGGTCTGGAGGTGGGGATTCCACTGGTGCTAGTGGTGCAGTGCAGGGGCAGGACAGGAGGCAGCACAGGCCGCCGCAGAGGTGCCTGTGCGTAATCCTGTCCCTGATCCTGTCACTGCATCATCTGGCACCAGCAGGGATGCCTACGTCCAGATCCGTTTTCAGGGAGGGGATGAGCGCACAACAACTGGCCTTCCTCTCCCTGCAGACGTGGCTATCTGGGACCGTGTTGAGCCTATCCTGAGTGGGATAGCGTTGCATCAATGGGGCATGCGAGGTGACCTGCAGTCTTTTCGTGGAGAGACTGCACGTCGTCTCGCATGCCTCTTTGACCATGTTGACCAAATGGGATGGATCACCGGTGCTGGATTCCTCTGTGTGCCGGACCTTCTTGTTACCCCTCCTCACCTGAACCCCCTATGCGCCAGTCGCCCCCCATGCCATCGTCCCACCCATGTGTCACCTGGGTACCCTGTGGAGCTGCCCCTGACCCAGCGGCCAGGCTGGTGGAGGACACATCCCTGCCACAGTCGGGAGTCGGACGTCCAGCAGAGGTGGCCACCACGACAACTGCACCACAGCCGGAGGAGGACGTGCAGGCAGCAAGAGCCAGGGCGCAGGAACAGGCACATCAGCAGCAACATGGTGGGAGCAATGATGGCTCGGGGCCTTCAACATCGGAGGGGCAGGCATCAGCCATAGGGCAGGAGGTCCCCGGATTTCAAGTGTCTTCCGTGTGGCAGCGGTTGGGCCACGCCATAGATGTGGAGCGGTAGCGGGCTGAAGTGGCACAGATCACAATGGTCTGGGCGGAGAACTCCATGCGGGGGGCCCTGAGGCGGGCCGAGTGCCTCGAGGCAATTCGCAGGGAGTTGGAGGTGAACATGTCGTCGTCCCTGCGAACCCTCGGGGCCATGGAAGAGGACTGCCTAAAGGACATTGAGCGGTAGTTCGATGATGCCCTGGCCCGGGACATCAATAAGTGAGCTGTCGGACTAGCCCGCTGCCATTGTAAATAGTTAGATAGTGTTAGGTTTCCTTTCTGTTTTTGTTTATTTTGGGGTGATTGGACAATGCACCACGTTTTTGTATACAGTTCTTTATTTGGTAGTCTTTTTTGTAGGTTTCATTTCATTTGTTGGGCTCATGGACCCTGGATTGGTGATTTGTATATAGTTGAACAGTGGATTTTCTTTTTTTTTCTTTTCATTTCACCATGGAGCAATGGATTTCACTTATTTTTTTCCCTTGGATTTGCTTTGTTGGACTGAGACTTTGGACACATTTTCATTTGGATTTCTTTGGATTCTGATTTCACATTTTTGATTATTTTCTGGACATGCTGCATTTTATTTCTTCTTCACATTATTGTGTGTTTTCTTTTCATTACATTCATTTTGGATTCAATACATTTTTGTTTCATACTTCGGTGTGGGGTATTCTCTCATTGATTTCATGCATGTCATGATGTGGGTTTTCACATTCACTTGCACCCATTGTGTGTCTGTGACGGACCTGTGTTCATTTACATACTTGCCATTCGGGTTGTATCATGTAATGGGCATTTCTATGTGGGTGGATGCAATACTTGGTTGGGTCTTTGGGCTGGGGTGGGATGGGGTGTGATGTGGCTGGCCATTAGGCCCATGATTGAGGATCGTCATTATGTGGGGGCAGGGGGACATGAGTGGGGGCCTGCTGGCAGGTGCCCCTGACTGCTAGGCGGTGGGGGTGCAGGGGGACATGAGTGGGACATGAGTGGGGGCCTGCTGGTAGGTGCCCCTTACTGCTGGGGGGTGGGGGTGCTGGAGGACATGAGTGGGACATGAGTGGGGGCCTGCTGGCAGGTGCCCCTGACTGCTGGGGGGTGGGGGTGCTGGTGGACATGAGTGGGGGCCTGCTGGCAGGTGCCCCTGACTGCTGGGGGGTAGGGGTGCAGGGGGACATGAGTGGGACATGAATGGGGGCCTGCTGGCAGGTGCACCTAACTGCTGGGGGTTGGGGGTGCTGGTGGACATGAGTGGGGGCCTGCTGGCAGGTGTCCCTGACTGCTGGGGGTGGGGGTGCTGGTGGACATGAGTGGGACATGAGTGGGGGCCTGCTGGCAGGTGCTCCTGACTGCTGGGGGTGGGGGTGCTGGTGGACATGAGTGGGGGCCTGCTGGCAGGTGCCCCTGACTGCTGGAGGGTGCGGGTGCAGGGGGACATGAGTGGGACATGAGTGGGGGCCTGCTGGCAGGTGCCCCTGACTGCTGGGGGGTGGGGGTGCTGGAGGACATGAGTGGGGGCCTGCTGGCAGGTGCCCCTGACTGCTGGGGGTGGGGGTGCTGGTGGACATGAGTGGGACATGAGTGGGGGCCTGCTGGCAGGTGCCCCTGACTGCAGGGGGGTGGGGGTGCTGGTGGACATGAGTGGGGGCCTGCTGGCAGGTGCCCTTGACTTCTGGGGGGTAGGGGTGCTGGTGGACATGAGTGAGACATGAGTGGGGGCCTGCTGGCAGGTGCCCCTGACTGGTGGGGGGTGGGGGTACTGGAGGACATGAGTGGGGGCCTGCTGGCAGGTGCCCCTGACTGCTGGGGGTGGGTGTGCTGGTGGACATAAGTGGGACATGAGTGGGGGCATGCTGGCAGGTGCCCCTGACTGCTTTGGGTTGGGGGTGCTGGCGGACATGAGTGGGACATGATTGGGGGCCTGCTGGCAGGTGCTCCTGACTGCTGGGGGGTGAGGGTGCAGGGGGACTTGAGTGGGGGCCTGCTGGCAGGAGCCCCTGACTGCTGGGGACTGGGGGACATGAGTTGGTGATCAGTAGTGTAAGGTGACATGTGGCTTGGCTCGGGGGCATGCCCATGGTGGATGGGCTGCCTGCGGGACATGACCAGGGGTGCAGGGTAGACCCCTGTGGTGTGGGCTGCCTGCAGGGGCCGTGGAGGGTGTAGAGGGAACACCTGGGAAGACCCACACTGCCAATTCATGGGTAGGACTCCCCGCGAACCCCCGAAATTCACGTAACCCGCTCTGACAGCAAAATCGCGTGTGAAACTTACCGCGCACCCCCGAATTACACGTACCCCGCTCCGATCGCGTGTGAAACTTCCCGCGCACCCCAGTAATCCACGTACCCCACTCGCACAGGGCCAATCACATGTGGAACTTTCCGCGCACCCCCGATTTACACGTACCACGCGCCGATCGTGTGTGAAACTTCCCACGCACCCCAGGAATACACGTACCCCACTCACACAGGGCCAATCGTGTGTAAAACTTCCTGCACACCGCAGAAATACACGTACCCCACCCGCACAGGGCCAATAGCATGTGTAACTTCCCGCGCACCCCAGTTATACATGTACCCCACTGGCACAGGGCCAATCGCGTGTGTAACTTCCCGCGAACCCCAGTAATCCACGTACCCCACTCGCACAGGGCCAATCGCGTGTGAAACTTCCCACGCACCCCCGATTTACACGTACCCCGCTCGAATCGCGTGTGAGACTTCCCGCGCACCCCAGGAATACACGTACCCCACTCGCACAGGGCCAATCACGTGTGAAACTTCCCGCGCACCCCCGATTTACACGTACCACACTCCGGGCACGCGTGAGACTTCCCGCGCACCCCAGGAATACACGTACCCCACTTGCACAGGGCCAATCGCGTGTGAAACTTCCCGCACACCCCAGGAATACACGTACCCCACTCGCACAGGGCCAATCGCGTGTGAAACTTCCCACGCACCCCAGGTATACATGTACCCCACTCGCACAGGGCCAATCTCGTGTGTAACTTCCCGCGCACCCCAGTTATACACGTACCCCTCTCGCACAGGGCCTATCGCGTGTGTTACTTCCCAAGCACCCCAGTTATACACGTAGCCCACTCGCACAGGGCCAATCGCATGTGAAACTTCCCGTGCACCCCCGAATTACACGTACCCCGCTCCGATCGCATGTGAAACCTCCCGCACACCCCAGGAATACACGCACCCCACTCGCACAGGGCCTATCACGTGTGTAACTTCCCGCGCACCCCAGTTATACACGTAGCCCACTCCGATCGCATGTGAAACCTCCCGCGCACCCCAGGAATACACGCTCCCCACTCGCACAGGGCCTATCACGTGTGAAACTTCCCGCGCACACCCGAAATACACGTTCCCCGCTTGCCGTGTGCTGTGTGCAGCCCTGTATACTGGTACAGGGTTAGCGCAGCCCTTTGCGCTGGATTGGGGATTTTGATGGCTTTTCCTTGCGCGAGGGGCATTCTTGGGGGCGTAACTGGCGCTGCTGCAGGGTCGCTGCGCCACTGTGCGCCACGGCTGGTTTGGTAGCTAAAATCCATGAATACGTTGTGCGCGGAAATGGATTTTAGCGCACGCGGCTGGCGCAGAAAGTCACACGCACACACTGTGCGCCAGCCGTGTGTGCCACTTGTGCACTGAATTCTATGAATTACCCTGAAAATCTTAAGTGCAGTAATTGGTCTTTGAAGCTGGGAAATTCAGTAATCGACCATGTGATAATTTCAGACGTTTATCGTTGCAGAAGTCTGTGAATTCATTGTTGCTGTGATTGAAATGTGTTTTCCTTAAAACATGTCCTTCAAGGTGAGACCATATGAGTGGGATGCATTTCATTAACCAGGGGCCTTGAATAGATGTTCTTTGTTATGAAACTTTGAATGGGTTTCTTTCATGACTTTAATTATATGGATTTGTTTTTTTCTTGATGGCCAGCTCAAGGTGACTGAAAAATGTGCTTGTTTACAAGTGTCACCAGAGAGCAAACAAAACCAGCATTGGCGATGCCACCTCAGAGAATCATATGGTTTCCTATACATGAAATGTTTGTTTACTTATTATGTATATTCAGGACATTGTTTATAAATACCTTGCTGCATTACCTTTCCTTTCTATTCAACATGTCCTGAATTGACAGCACATTGCACTTTATACACTATTACACTTCCATTTCTTCATATCTAAATGCATAGGTGCTCCATTTGAAACACATAGTTTAAGCTTATAAAAAGACAAGAGAGTTTGCTATTACAATTGCAGTTACAGAACTTTTCTGACATATATTTTAATAGTCTAGTCCATTTGATTTTGCTTGCTATTGGAAAAAGAGAGACTGGTTCATGAGGTTACAGACATGTACATTGGCAGGTATGGTTTTCAAGTTTAATGTTTCCTGGTAATGTGGAAAGTGGTGCTAGGTTTTCTTTTTTTCTTGTCAATAATGTTCAAATAACATATAAATTGTTACCCGTCTTTTGACTGTGATTATTTTATTCCACCGCAACAAGACACCATTTTAGATGACTGCAGTGAGTGTAAAGTTAATCACCCTGTTCTTGGGCCATTTCAAAGGAATATTCTTGGTGTGTGGCAAATTCTGCGTTATATGTTGGGGTGCTCCCTCGTGCCCAGGTGCACCCTTTTCATGGTAATTTGATGAAAATCAAAGCACTGAATGAAGCGAGGCATTATCCCAGTGCCTCTTCACTTTTAATTCAGGAAGTCTTCACTTCTCTTTTATTCCCTCCTACATTTCTCTGCCAGACGCCATTGGCTCACAGGAGCTGGATACTTTGCCCTGCACCCACCAACACCACAGGTTGTCGCAGCTGCCTTGCCCACCATCCCACTAATGACCCCCCATCTCCCTTTTGACTTATAGAGCCATGCGCAGCAAGGCCACCAATAGTGACATAAGGGTCCTACACAAGGCACTTACATTACTTTATTTTGAAGTGGGATTAATGTTGTACGAGGGAAACAGTTGACTTTGGACTGCCTGTTTATGGGTGTTATTACGCACTTTGCGACATTGTAAAAACATAGAACCTTAAAATGTTTACATACACATCATGAAACACATGCATACAAGGTAGACTTGCTGCAAAAATGATGCACTTGCAACTCACAAGTTACCGAAAGGATTCCATGCAAAGCTATGTATGTTTCTAAGTATCTATTTGAAAGTTGATATAGCACAGTAATAGGGCTTTTGAGGCTTTACATGGCATATGATGGCAGCAGCTGCACATGTGGGGATAATGGACAATGTGATGCTGTACTTGATACTTAAGAGTCAAAATCTATTGTTTTTCAAAATTATTGTTTACATTTCCACCACTAAAAGCCGGATGGAAATGTAAAAATGTCATACGCCGTGAGAAGCATTTTAAAGCCTTGACTCACATCACTGGATGAAATGACTCCAGCCCTCCACCCACATGGGTTTATATCATACACTAGTGCCAAGATCACTCGGTATGTGTGCTTGGACTGGCTGTGGATCTTTTGCGCAAGCATCCAGTCCCACCTCTAATGCAAGTCCTTTCTGGGAGCCAAGGGATTTGTATACAGGAAGTTGCAGGTTGAGATGGGGGTTGGCACTTAATTCTCTGCACTGTGTGTCCACAGTATTTAATGCTGATATTGGGAACTGTTTATTGTTTGATATACTATTTCTAATGTTCATACATTATCTCAACAAGAGAATAAATATACAAACATGCTAAACAGGAAAGTGAGAGCCTTATTAATGTGTTTCTATTTATGGGTATAAAGGACACCATATTGAAAGTGCAAATACTTGTTGGTTTAGTGATAACAAAATTGTAGCAAAGATAATATCATCTTATGTTTTACTATACACATAACGGATATAAACTGTGGTTGCAACACACTTTAGAGGTAGACTGATGGCCATATTGCTGTCCAATAGTAATTGTGCCAGGTGTCAGGGCTAGTGGTTTCTCTGACAGTAAGCGCAGTAATCCAAATCGCTCCAGATTCCTGAATCGGGTACAGCAGTATTCTCTGCTGCAAAACCTGCCCCAAGTGGGTATTGAGAACACCTCAGGGGTGGAGGGTAGGCTCTGGCAGATTATGATGAAAACATGGCAGAACTGTTCCCATTAAATTAACAGCATACACCAGCTGCAAATAAGTGACACAGGAAATGTTCATCTTTCAGCACATCTTAATGCCGGAAACATATGACACATACATGTAAGGATAAAGGGGCTGGATGGTGGCTCAAGACAGTGTTCCCATGTAAAAATGGGCCAAAGCCTACGTTCCCCATGAGTCATGGGAATTCAGTTGGCCCAGCGTGTGCGCAGGCTCGCACATGCTATTAGCAAAAGTATAATTATTTCACTGAGGTTGAAAACACATGCAGCCTCATTTTAAATAGGGCAGAGAGGTAAATCAGGGCGCAAAATCAAGGTGCAATGCTTTTGCGCCTTGATTTCCCTCTCTGCCCCATTTTGCAGCACTGACAGATTGGCGATAAGACCTCTGGTGTGCATTTCTCCTCCGTCTTGCCAGTGCATTTAGTTTCACACCGGCAGGACATGTTCATGCAGGTGTGAAATGAATGGATTACTATGGAATATGCCTTGGTTTATCACCTGCTAATGGCCAGCTGAATTTCATAAGAATCCATAAGAATTAATGGGAATATGCTGAGTTTTACACTTTAGGGTCTCACACCATCTTCTGAACTTTTAAAATTGCATGTAAGGGACCGACCTGCATTTAAGTGCGAATATTGATGATCCCCTGCATACAACTTACATTTTTTTTTATAAAATCACCCTGATACTGTACATGCGAACAGTATTTGGATATATCACTCATCTCTGTCACCTGAAACTGGCATTTTATCAACATATGCCACCACTGTTTTGGCCCCAAAATAGCCCAAATACATGGCTATTATAGCCTTGTGAGATGCTGTTTATCCTTTCTCCGAATGTAGTTGTTTCTTTGTAATTTAGTACTTACACATGCATCCCGTATCCATAATGCACACAGGTGCACCATTCTAAGGCACAAAAGCAATCTAGTGCGTGTCTTAGCTTGGCTGTTGGTCAACAAGAGGTCAGAATCCATGCCTAGAAGGAGAGTTACTCCAGGAGCTGTGGGTTCGATCCTGCCCACCAATAATTTAATTTGATCAATTATCCTCCCACATGACTTATTACAAAAGGTTTTAAGGAGATGACCAAGTAAAAATATATATTTATTCATTGCTTCTGTCACCACAATAAATAAATATATTAAACGATTTTTGTTTTGGTGAGTTTAAACATTGCATATTTACTAGGTATTAAAAAAAAAAGTGAAACGCTGGGTCTGGGGGGCATCAACATTCTAAGGGAATTGGCTCCTGCGGAATCTGCTGCCAACGTCCAGAGGCCTTATATGACCAGTGGTATTTTTATTTGGTTTCCTTCTTTTCGCTCTGTTGTTTTGAAATGTCTAGCTAACCAAACATTCAGGAGAGCTAAAAATCCAAGAGTGGGCTATACCACTAATTTGACACATTTCATGTGTTTCAATTAATCAGAGTGTTTTTTAATGTTGATTCTTAACAGTTGACCTAAATAAAACACAACTGAGAGCTTAAAACTCCACTCCGATGACAGGTCACTTTTTCAAGTTGAGTATCCAAACCCCTACACTAACTATTATGTGGCCTTGGCGTGCATACTGCAGGGGCAGCATCATTTGTGTCTAGCTCCACACCATGGGAGAGGGAGGAGAGGTACAGTGTGTTTTCTTTCAGCTATGCAGGCAATGGGAAAAAAGAAATGCACATATTATAGGGTTTGTGGAGACATTGGCATCGTAATGTAATGAATGGTAAAACGTGAGTCGGACAGTGTTACAGATCCGGATCACATGTGATGTTAAAGAATAATGTGACATTTCATTTCGTAGATCCAATTTGATTGCAATCTTGGATGTTGATAACACTTCTTTGGAGGCCATGAATGCCATCCTAGCTTGAGGAAGAATAAGTAAGAAGGAGATGATGTGTGGTGGTGGGCTGACTAGAAACTTCTGGTCATGCAAGGTTGCCTGTGCACTGGAACACCGATCATATCGTACATGTACTGTTTATGCAGTAATCTCCCAAATGGGTCGATATGGCCGTGGTGATATATATCGCATTGATGAATTGCAGGATTTCTTCTGCATCAATTAATCTGGGATTTTGACAAGAAAAATATAGCCCTACTAAGAAGGATCAAGACAAACGGAGAATAGTTTGTTGGAAAATGCCTGGTTGCACATGGCTAAGACTGCAAATACAGGGGCATACACTTCTCGCCCACTTGGGAGTGGACATTGTTCTATGTGAAAACACTCGCTTGTGAATGAGACAAGCCATTAATGCTGCCAGCCACATTCCCTTTTTTCTTTTTCTTTTTCAAAGGGGCTACCCTCTTTCATTCCAATAACCCCTCCTTCACCATTCAAACCCCTACCCCTTGCCACCCTGTTTAGGAGTTGTAAGGGAAGGCCACACACGTGTTTTTTTTCCTGGGATCACACACATATTTTCAGCTACTACGCCAATCTATCAAAAACAAAACCACATCCGAGGAAACAAGAGGGCCAAAGCAGGACAGTTTTGAAGTGCCTGTGGTTCGGTGGTTCAAGCTTAGCAACCGGGTATGATGGTGCATGGTGGTGCATGTGAACACAGCAAGAAATAAACATACAGGAAGTTCCATTTGATATGGTTTGGTGGACTGGGACTTGGCAAGAATAATTACAAGAAAGGAAGATGCTCTAAATCCTGTACTTTAGTACATCAGAAAGTTGCATTAGATGGAAAACTCCCTGGTGGGGTTTGAATTAAAATGTTAGTAAAGTTGATACAAGAAGGTGCAATGGCTGCCCCATCCACAACGTATTTTAGTTACCCGGGATATAGAACACCCATTACAAGATCATATTGTGCACAATTAGAAAAGGGATAGAAAAAACCTGAAAGCAGTTTACTAACATGCGCTGCAAATATTGATAAGGGGCATGATCACCACATATGAATCTTTGGTCGGATCAATGTCACCTAAATCCAGAATGGGGCCTGGGCTATGTTACGAAGATTAGGATAATCAAAACCAAACAGACTTAGAGATGATAGGAAAAATAAAGTTTCCTTGAGGGAACAACGGATCAGGTTAATTGCATACTTCTCAATTTCTTTGTTGTTCCTCTTTCTTAGCCACAGTTGGAGCGACTGAAAAAAAAAACATTACAAAGGATATATTTACTTGGAATCTAGTAAGAACAAAGAGAAGTCTCTGGAAAATAACAAAGTTTCTGATTTCATTAAGTCTTTGGGTTTAATAAAGTCTCAGGCTTTTCTTGTAGTCCTCAAACCAAAAGGAGTGGGCATGCCATCCCCAGAAAATCTCCCAAGCACTCACAACCTCAATTCATTCTTGGCTCATCTTTTTGTTCACTCAAGTCCTCATTTTCTCGTGTTCTTCTCCTGGAAAGGTCCCTTCACTGGGTCTCAGGTCCCTATGTTTGTCACATGCTAGGCTGCATTTGTGGCAGCAGTTGTAACTGGATACCACCAGGGTGAGCCACAAGGAACTTGGCCAACTGGGATTTCCAACTGGCTGGGTAAGAGCATGGTGATATGGCTACAGACTAGAAAGCCTCAGTCTGTATGCTGCCCAGAAATGCATCTCTGGATTGCTGTCGGGTTGACCTTGTATGCTCACTGACTCACATTTCTAAAGTCACTAGTATGATATGATGTGATATGATATGGCATGTATAATCCCATCCTAATCTACCTTGTCGAGAAGGTGCAGTAGTCACATATTTAAGGAATATCTCTGTAATGCTGCCTTCCCTTCTCTGCTGTCTCTCTCCTTCACCTTGTCCTGGGCCTCTTTGATGCTTCACCACATGCTCATCTCTTCACCATAACCCATTCCCTTTAGGCAGATAGCATGCCTGTTCTTTCCTCTTACTTCCTCCAGCCACTCTCTATTCTCTCTGCCTCTTTTTCTTGCTCTCCTCTGGTCTTGTCCTCAGACCCCTCCTGTGTACCTTTCATTTGAATGGTTTCCATCTCTTTTTGCCTTTTGTTGTCTCCAACCACCACCTTGGTTTATTTAGACTCTCTTCTAGTGGCATGTTCTACAGCCATCTTTCTAACATTCTCCTCCTCTTTTGACCCATTAGCTCTTCCTCCTGCCACTTTCTTCCTTATGTTGTTCCTGGTTAACCCTTCTTTATTCTGCACCTCCCTCTGCTCTCCCTCCTTCTGAGGTTCCTTTTTATGATATGATATGATATGGCATGTATCACATGCCTATACACAAGTGTTTCAAGGCGCTGTTGCCATTTCCTTATTCTTCACCTCATTCCACCACCTTCACATAGACATCTCTTGCAAGCCTCTACTTACATTCTTTATTACCTAGTTCTTCTCCACCCCACCCTCCCCTTGTTTCTCCTTGACACCTTCCTCCAGCATCTAACTTTCTTGTCCACTTACCACTATTTCTCTGTCAGATTCCAACTCTCTCAAGCACTTGTATCTCCTTCCCAAATTACCACACCATTCTCTCTCAGCTTCTGAGTTATATAGGGACTTGGTACACACTAATGAACCACCCCTTTCAAACTGCACTAAGCCATGGGGTGTAACTGTACTGAAACTCTGATTGGTTGCATTCATTTCTCTGGTTCTTAAACTGTCTGCCGCTCCCAACTCCCTGCTACAGGAACCAAGAGTATTCAGTTTGAACCTTTATTAATGGCTGACACCATCTTGGATTCACAAACATTGGCAGTTGGGAGCAGGATTGCTTTTCTAACACAGTAAAATGGAATGGACTTTTCCTGTTACACTGTAACCCACATCTGCTGCCACAGTGCAGGGAGCATGCTTTTTAATGCATATCATGTGGCTCTCTAATCCTAACATTCTTGGGAAACATTTTTTGAAATAATTTGAAACCACTAAACCCTCCCATTTGGCAGCCATGTTAATTTACCTCTGTGTTATATAGTACAACCCTCTGCTGTAATGTTTCACAAGGAGAGAGGCTCTTGCGAAGGCTCCACAGGTACCCCAAGGTTCCAGGCCCTCTAGAGGGTGTCCAGGGCATATGGTGTAGCAATGTGATATGCTCCTGTAAAATGGCCAGGGCATGGCAGAGTGGGCCAGGTTTTCCCACTGCACACAACTTTCTGGCCCAATATTGTGTATTTATGTTTGCAACCAGCCTCAATGAGTCCCTCACCCCTTTATGCCGAGAGCAAGACAGGGGGCGTCATCACAGTTGCTACCTACAAGACATTCTATCTCCATTGAGAGGGACCTCTTTGCTAAGGCATAGATAAACCAATTGCAAATTTGATCCAAATAGGGCAAATGAAGGGGTGGGGTATATCTATTCCCGAATGGTATGTCTGTGAAATATATTTAGGTTAAATGATATTGGATGACCATATCCAGATCCAATCACTCTGCTTCAAGATTAATAATCAATGCCTACCAAACCCTGTGTATAAGAATGTACAGTGAATGCAGCAGTTGAACCATAGTGAATGAACTGTTGGGTGAGGTTTATGTCTGTGATGTTGGCACCATGAAGAATGGAGGGACGAATGCTGTGCATTTTGCTTCGTGCCAGGTAATGGTCTGAAGAAGTGAAGGAGCACACGAGGCCTTGGCCCAATGCTCTTTCCTTTAATTAAATGTGATGTTAACTAAATGCATTTTAGTATCAGAGGGAAAAGTGCCAAAGAAAGCATTTGGTTGAGGAGCCATTAGGGACATGTTTCCAAACATGTTTCTGTTACAAACAAATACAATATACTCAAAAGCATATAAAATATTATATATATCATAAAAAAATGCATATATCACAAGGAAACAATTATATTGCAAAGTAAATAATATTGGTAATATTGACTGAAATCTCCTCTGTTTTATAATGAAAACAAATATACTAGTGAGACCATTCTTTTATATTCTGAGTTATTTATTCTGACTACTGCTCACTACTGAGAACAACGGGGTTTACGTTGAAAATGAGATCATATACACTACATAGTGAAAACGAATTTCTGACTAGTTAAATATTTTTGTGGCATTATATAATTTCCATAAATCCTGAGCTGAAATGAACTTTTGAAAAATAAAAATAAATCAATGTACTCATTAAATTCTGTACAGCATAGAATACAACACACAATATTCTCACTGAAACCCAATGCATGTTTTACTGACTGCTTTGCATACAGTATAGGATTGCTGTTAAAATAAGTCTTCCTAATGCAGCCCCCTACTCGTATCCAGATGAATCAGGACAATGCAGACAAGTTTTTTACTGTTCTCTTTTATGGTTTCCCACTGATATCTGAAGACAGCATGTAATGAGGCGCACATTGATGACATAATTTGTTATTTCTTCTGAGATGTCAAGTGTGATGTCAGCAGCAGAACAGCACAGTGGGTGAATTGTGGCCCATTTGAGAAGCATAACTGGCTCACTTCTAGGGTAAGGCACATTTTGATAGAGCATTGATAGATTGATTGATGGATAACATGGGAGAAGGGGTAGAGACAGCCAATCCCGTGCAGCTTCTCACAAGTACTTGGCAAACAGGCCAGGACTGATGTTAACCATAGAGCAACCTCTATAAACATTGGTGGTCACTGAAAAAGGGTGGCTAAGTGGGCAGAGGTGATGAACAGAGATCGGTTACTGGGCATTTATTCTATAATTATCTGATATTTTGCAGCCCTCTTAGATCTGACTAGAGGAACACAAGAAGTATTGGATGACTATGTACAGATGGTCGCAGCCCTACAGTCCTCATTCACCAAGGTGAAGAAATATGTACAGACCATCCAGGGGTGGTATGGCGTAGAGTGTCGATTATGTAAGGACAACATCTTGATATGCCTTAAAAAACCTGGAGGCAGTTTAGATCTATCTACAAAACTACCATTTTGAACAAGAACAACTTTTCCACCAGGAAAGATGGAAAACCATGCAGGAGGCGTACCAGTCCAATAACTTGCATACCTTTTGCAAGCGTGGCTCTCGTGATTTGCAATGTAGTATTGCACGGTACACTTCGCGGGTCCATTTCCTGAACCTGTGTAAGAAGTCAGGGTTCTCAGTAACTCACTGGGTATGCCACAGAACCTGCAGTGAGTGTGGATGAGATTGAGGAAGCTATTAGCGCCTTTGGGAGCAGGAAAGCACCTGGTCCTGACTTGTAGACTTCTTTATAAATGAACCCGTAATATGGGCCCCGGTTCTGACACGAGTCTTCAATGCTGTTATTAAGTCGGTAACTGTCCCTGTCACTTGGTGGGAGGCCGTAATCATCCCTATGTTTAAGAAGGGCTCAAATGATTTTCCCCCTCTTTGTTAGATGGGGCAGGGAAATTATATGTTAAGGTTATTCTGGGCCGCCTCCAAGAATGGGTTGAGTCAAGAAGAATAATAAACCCCCATCAGGTGGGATTCCAGCAGGGAATGGGTACCCTTGAGCAGTGCCTGAGGCTTGATCTCATCATTAAAAAGTATACAAGCCTGAATAACAACAAACTGTGTGCTATGTTTGCTTATCTAAAAAGAGCATTTGACGCTGTCCCTAGAAACCAGCTGTGGCAGGTCCTGAATGGTTATAACATCCCTGAAGGCCTACTGTCCATTATTCAGGCCCTATATGCCAATAACAGTGCCTCTGTGTGCTGGGGGATGAGTGGAGAAAAGGCAGAGAAGTTTGAGATGCAACGTGGGGTTAGGCAGGGATGTGTGTTTACTTCAACAGCCTAGTTGAGTAGTTGGTGGCCAACAGCATGGACCTCCTTCAAGGATAGGCAGCTCATGCTTCTCGGTCCTGTTTTTTGCAGCCGATGCAGTGATGTTATCGACTACTGCAATGGGCATAAGGCACGCTACAGCTGTTTTTCAAAGAAATGTGGCGACCTTCATCTGGAAATCAACAAAAGTAAAACTAAAACCCTTGTTTTTGGAGGTAAAACAGCCAGACATGTAAATGTCAATATAGAGAGAGAGAGGTGTAATATTGGAGCAGGTCACCACCTATAACTATTTGGGTTTGTGTTTTGCTGAGAACAGCTCTTGGTGTGAACAAGTATCGAAAGGTACCACAACCTTGAGAAAATACAGTGGGGGTATTAGGAAATTCTATCAATTGCAATTGCATGGGAGGCGTGCTTTGACCCTTGCCTTGAATTATACAGACTACAGGTTAGCCCAGCAGCAGTTTATGTGGCAGAGATCTGGGGATTTGCTGAAACAGCAGCCATAGGAGTGGCTGAAAGGAAATCCCTCAATTCCTTATTGATGCAACCCAATAGTGCACCAAATGCTATACTGCATCTTGACTTATTTTTTAAATTTTCTCTTTTTATTGTTGTTTTTCGATACAAAATATCTTTACAACATTCGTTAAAAACACTTTATGCAATTATGTTGCTTACTTTAAAAACAAACAGACCGACAAGTAAAAAAAAAAAAAGATAGACAAAAACACAAAAGGAAACTGCAAAAACAAATACTAACCAATAAATGATATACTAGACACAAGGCTCTACACATCTCTCAAACAAAATACTATAAGAAGCACTCCTCGCCACATGTCAGCGGATTACAGATAATTTCATTACAATATGAGTTTTTTATGAGGAAATTGAAGTCATTTTAGTTCCCCAACATGTGTGAAAAAACAATTATTACACTTTCATTATTTTACTTGATGCAATAACACCTCCGCCACCAACCCATCTAAGCATTCTTCCTTACAACTTAGGTTTTCCTCAATAATAGATAAAAGATGAAACAGATCAATGATCAAAGGTATTTTAAAACCCCACATACACTGTATCCAGAACAATTCACTTTTATAACCTGATGTTTCATTCAGATATTTCATCAAAATGCTTTGCTGTTCTTTTGCGAAATAAACACAGAATACCACAAGATGTTTCAATGTTTCGTTTTCAAAATTTTTACAGAATCTGCAACCATCTACCGCTAATGATGAACTGTTAGACCAGTTCTTAATATGCTCTAGTGTTGGAAAAAGATTGAATTTAAACCGCATGTATAGAGTATGAATTTTATGTCCGGGAAACTGCCTGAGATATGGAAGTAAGGGTTTCTGTTTGTGCCGGAATTTTGCATACTCTTTGTATGCACTATAGGGCCCAATTTTGTCAGATGTCACTGCTCAGTCATATTGCATTAACTTCAACTTGACGATTTGAGGACGTTTTGTTAGATCACAGCTGTCCATTGCTAGCATTTCAAGATTTTTTTCGCAGCTTTTTCCTACCTCATAAACCGATATTGGGACACCCTTCTTTAACATTTTTCCAAAGTCCTCATACAGAGAGTTTGGTAGTGGGTCTAACATTTTAGCATGGGAAGAGAGCTTACGCCATAAGTGTTTGGTGGCCAAAGATGTAAGTCCCAATTCATGTATAATTATGGTGTTCGGTACGATGTAGGTAAATTAAGGACTTTTTTTCCATACTTTTCCTTGCATTTTATTGAGAATTGGTGAAATTTCCAAAGAACACAGGTCTAAACCGTAGATAATAATTGCTTCAACTTTAAGAGTATAGAAATCAATCAGAGGAATCGGGGAAAATTGCCAGACTTTTAGGTATATTCATTTCATTTGGGCAATCAGAGGCATAGCTTTGGTAGCAATTTCTACCTTCCATCGAATCCGAATTGTTCAAATTATACCCCAAATAAATCATGCCCAGTGCACGAGGAATAGATAACCCATTAATGTTCCATTGATATCTAATTATGTTCCTCTTATTTGTGAACACCAAGATGTGCGATTTCTTTGGGTTTAACTTCAAATTACGATTCTCACAAAATTCGACTTGATGTTCCAATTTATTTTGGAGACCAAAAGGAGTACGGTCGAATAATATCAGGTCATCCGGGAATGCTAACCAATCCAGACGGAGATTGCCCAATTTAATCGCAAACGAATTACAAGTTGACCAAAGTGTATCAATCTCAGATAGGTACAGGTTAAAAAGAGTGGCAGCAAGGTTACAACCTTGTTTTACTCCTATATAGGTGTTAATGGGAGAGGTTAAAGAACCTACCTTATCAATTTTTATCCTGTAATTTGTGTTGGTGTGTAACAATATAATCATTGATATGAGGTGAGGAGGAATTAATAAATCTTGCATCCTTTGCCATAATAATTACAGAATCAAACACCCCAGATATATCTACTAGTGCCATATATATTGGGCCATGTTCTTTCTTCCTAGTTGATTTTAGTAGATGTGCCAACAAGGTGGCATTCAATTGTGTACCCATGCTTTTACGAAATCCAGTTTGGTACTGTGAGATGATTTTCTGTTTCATAATGAAATCATTTAAGTCTTTTAATATTAGAGCAGCAAAGATCTTTGCTGAGACATCAATTAAAGCTATAGGTCTAAAGTTGATGGGATCATTCAACTGACCTTTTTTATGTAGAGGTATTACAATTGCCGTTACCCACGAAAGGGGCACTTTTTTAGATTGAAATATGCATTCCATACGCCTTAGCATGATTGTTGCCTATAGCTTTGGAACATCCTTTATAACACAAGGAGGAATGCCTTCTGGCCCAGCAGCCTTGGAGGATTTCAATATCGCTATTATATGAATGATATCTTTCAAGTCCCAGGGACATTTCGATGGTAATGTAGTAACCATATCTAAGGTTTGTAACCCACTGAATTTCAGTGGCAAAGCATACTTGTTCTTATAGAATTCACTCCAGGTTTCGCCGCTTACTGCAGAGCATAAAGACGGCTTTCCTTTTAAGAATGGATCTTTCAATATCGGCCAAATTTCTCTGGTATTTTTTTCAATTAGATTCAGAATCATTTTTTGATTAGATTCCATAAATTTAGCAAGCTTCATTTGTTTAACATCATTTTTATAGCTTGTCAGATTTTTTTTTTTCAGAATCGCATAACAACTTGTCTCATTGGATAGTTTGAGCAGATTGCGAATTTCGTTATTTTTTTGTTTTTTCCTCAAGGCAATTGCCACATTGTATCTGACCTTATAGTTATTCTGCTTAGCCGTTAGTTTCTGCTTTGCCAAGTTATCAATATGGCCATGTATCATGATCTCATTCTTCCTTTCCCAAGCCATAAACTCATCCTCTGACATCATTTCGGCGTTTATTTTCTCAGTGTCCCTATTGACCATATAATTTAGATGCCTGTATAAGCTTGTATTCCACCTGATGGAAAGTGCTTTCCGATCTATCTCCATTAATGACAAGGCCGGAATGGTGTCATACATAGGTAAGTTACAGTCTAACCGACACTCCAAAATGCAGTGATCACTTAGGTGTGATTGTGTGATATTGCAACTTGTTGTTGATGCAGCTAATGGCCCCGAAATCACAAGATAATCAATCGTGGAAAATTTCGTCCCACTAGACTAGGTGTATATATGTTCTTTTTGAACGAAAGGTATTACATGCATATCCCATTCATTGAAATAATTTATCCATAATTGACCTCTTTCAAGGCTGACATTTCATACAGATAGATCGCTGTATCCGTCCCCACTAGTTTTGTATTAAGGTTCGAATTGAAGTCACCACCTATGATGATTTGTGCATTTGGAGAGTCTGTTACAACCTGTAATAGTACAAAATTCACTTTTTCAATAATGGTATCTACAGATGTTACAGCTGGATTCCAATAAAGAGCAATTAATATCATATGTGAATACATTTGAGTGTTTGATGTTACTTCTACGACAAATATATCTGTTGATGTATAAACTTGACATGCCTTAACACAATATAAGTGTCTAACAAAAATAGCAAGACCGCCAGAAGGGCGCGCCAGTATACCTCTTGCAGCATGAGCACAAAAGGTAAATCTCTTGGGTTGCCATGGTTTCCTGTAGTATAATTATTGCTGGTAATTCCATGTATGGAATATTCTGAAACCATTGCTTGAGATTCTTAAATCCACAGCAATTCCAAGAATTTTTAACTACTACATTATTTTATGGATTTTCTTTAATTGAGAGATCACCAATTAGTGTTTTCATGAGTGGTTCAAGCCATGTAAGGCTTGTGACATTTTGCGCAACTGATTCGGATTGTACTCTAATTTCTTCCTGCATAGTTGCAAACTGAAGATCACGGTCTTCTGCGATAGTATTGCTTTGTGGTGCTGAGGGCTGATATTCCACAAAATATGTAACATTTTCCAACGAGTTATACATAGATAACTCATAACAAGCATTTGAAAATCTTTTTCATGTTTCCATATTAATGAGGCAATAATTGTGTTTTGATATTTACATAGCATCCGACAATTGGGCACATACGGTAGTCTAATCCAATCAATGTCATTGGAGACCAAATTGCGAAGTGCCGGTATTTGATGGAACACTTTCATCAACGATGCTCGATTTAGATTGGGTTTATCTACTTTCGTTGGATCCAACGTCCATCCCATTACCAATTTCATTTCAGGTAACAGTGCTTTGTAATATGTCAATCTATCAGCACCCTGTCCATCCAAAGTAGAGGTGGGCGCCATAGATTGCCCTTTTTGCTGCACATCTGATCCACCATGCATGGCCTGCGAATTGACAGGCTCAGGCTCCTGTGAGAACGCGTGTTCATTATCATCCCGGCGTGCTTGTTTATGGTTACTTCCATCCAATATATTAGTTGGGACGATTGAGGTGACAAGGATGTTCGCCGAATTTTGGGAATTTCGGGATAACAAAGTTATTTTTTTATCCATTTTTTCAAAGAAACGTTGTAACTGCATTTGTATCAGAAGGGGGGTCGATATTCCACCCTCCTCTTTTATAAGTTCATACATTTTGTTGACAGACCCCATGTTCATGGTTCTTACTTGTGTCCTTCGATACACTTAGAGGGGCAATATTTTTAACAGTAGCGTAAGTTATTCCCAATACAGCTTGACTTTCAGTGTTAAGTTGAGTTATATTGATGGTGATTTCATCCTTTATTATGCAATTATTTTTTTTTTTTTTTTTGCTTTTTGTCTGTCTGTTGGGCCATCAACATTGACTTTTTATTTTTTTCCTTCTTGCTACATGTTATATTGAACCCCAATAGAGTGGATGGATTTTGTGTAACAGAGTTGTTCTGCCTTTTCAATGCTCTCGCGTGTAGTTTTTTTTGCTTTGCGAGACATGAAAAAGGTACTCTGTTTTCCATTACTAGCCTCAGCCAAGAATTCACTAGAAACATGTCCCTTCTGGTCAGAGTCTTCATTTAGATCAATCAAATCTGCAAGGGCAGAGGGGCTGTCAGGGGTAGATTTTGAAAGAATGAAATTTCTCTCCTCATCTGTGGCAAGTACTTCAGCCATCTTCTCCACAGATATTAAGTTTGCAGCTAGAACTATCTTTTCTAGGGCCAATATTCTTTCATGTTGCAATTTGGCAATCTCCGCATACGGTGGAATCTGATTTATTTTATCATCTTTAGAACCACTCATTATGCTTACATCTATTATGTCAACTTTTTCCAAGTTGATAGTTTGAGTGGCTTGTGCATATTTTCATCTTTTACTGCATCTACAGTCTCTACCAGATTTTGTTCTTGGGTACGTTTGCCACTTAGATGTTGCTCAGCCCAGAATGTGTGGCATTTTTCCTGTGCCATCAAAAATCCCTCTATTCTGCTCAGTCTAGAGTTGATTTCTGACGTTGCTAGACTAAGGGCACCAATAGCCCCATGTGTATATTTGTGTCCCTTATCCAGCAAGTTCAGGATCCTTGTCAGGACCGGGAAATTCTGTAGTTCTTGTTGGTTTAGATCTACCAAGGTCTCTTCTAGAGGGAATAGAGGTAAAGAAGAGTTGGGTTGGCGTGGTATTTTCTAGAGTTTGTTTAGGTAGAAATGGCTCAAAGCCCAAAACCGGTGAATGCGGATAGGTTATATCAGATGGAATGTGTCGTAGCTCATGTGCAGGAGAGCTAGCGGTTTGTTTTAAATATTTTGTCTCCCATCCTCTGTCATTTTTTTTTGTTTTTTTTTAGTTGATCCAGATTTGCCGCAATCGCTGCGTGAAAATGTACTTGCTCCCTGAAGCCCCGTGAGCTTGCGGCAGGTGTTGATGGCCCATTTGAAAGCCGTGTTCTACTGTGAAGCTCAGCAAGGACAACTGGAGCAACCAATGAGATATCTACAGTGGGCATGCTATGTTCGTCATTTGCCACACCCAGTAGTGAACTGTCGGTGATGGGGATGTTATATATCGGGTTCAGTGGGTAAGATAGCCCATCCTGCCCCTCCATATGGATTTGTGCCAAGGTCTCCACCTTATGTTCACTTTGTGGCATTTTTAATTTTTCTAACTCAGGCGACATTGTAGTGCCACCATTTGTGCACATCGGCACTGTAATGGGTCCACTGTCGCTCAAGCTCTTGATCATGCCTCTCCCCTTTTTTTTGTTTGATTTATGGTTTCGTGTGAGGTCTCTTCGTCTGACATGTTTCCTTCAGTCAGCATTGACGGAGACCCATTTAGGCATCTCTTACCATTGCGCAATTTTTTCACCATTCTGTATATTTAATCCCCACAATATCCACACTATCCAAACAAAGCTCTTCACACTGTGCGACTGGAAATACTCTTAATATCCGTAGAGCTTTAGATGACTTTATCAGCCTATTCGTAGGCCAGCTAATCAAACAAGGAACTAATAGAATTGGCGTCGCCCCCCTAAGGTCATTGATCACACACTTATGCTCTCATACTACACACCTGTCCCCAATTGATGTTTAATTCCATGCCTGCTAGAATTGTGATGGACCTTCTAATTTTTCAAAATTAATGGGCAAAGAGCAAAACCAAACGCCAGATAGAAACCCTGCGCACCCCGCTCCGCGCACCGTAAACAGTCAACAGTACTTTGAGTACTTCGTGGGTGCGCGTGTGGGTGCGCTATGACGTTGGTATTTATCCCACAGAAGGCGGGACATAGGCACCAGGATGGGCGGAGCCGAGTAGATTTGAGTCCTTTAAGTAAGAAACAAAAAAAGGGGTATTTCAAAGGTCTGGTATAAGCGGCAAGAATAATAAACAGCAAGTTTAACTACGAGCAGCACGCTACATGCTCAACTCTAGCAACATGCTCAACTCAAACTACTAATGAAACGTGCTCTACTTTGAAGGACAGTCAACTTTTTTTAGTTCGTTGCCTCCAGGCACTTTGGTGTAGCAGCTAGGGACGTCCTCCCAGTGGTCGCTTGCAATGCTTGCATGGAAGTCAAAGACAAATCCCCAGTCCAAAGGCACGCATAGATCACAGAAAATTGCAGAAGTCCTTTGCAATAACCAGAGCGCCGGCACAGTCGGCACAGTCAACAGTACTTTGAGTACTTCGTGGGTCCGCGCGCGGGTGCGCTATGACGTTGTTATTTATCCCACAGAAGATGGGAAGTAGGCACCAGGATGGGCGGAGCCGAGTAGATGCGAGTCCTTTAAGTAAGAAACAAAAAAAGGGGTATTTCAAAGGTCTGGTATAAGCGGCAAGAATAATAAACAGCACGTTTAACTACGAGCAGCACGCTACGTGCTCAACTCTAGCAACGTGCTCAACTCAAACTACTAATAAAACGTGCTCAACTTTGAAGGACAGTCACCGTTTTTTAGTTCGTTGCCTCCAGGCACTTTGGTGTAGCAGCTAGGGACGTCCTCCCAGTGGTCGCGTGCAACGCTTGCATGGAAGTCAAAGACAAATCCCCAGTCCAAAGGCGTGCGTAGATCACAGAAAATTGCAGAAGTCCTTTGCAATAACCAGAGCGCTGGCACAGTTGGCACAGTCAACAGTACTTTGAGAACTTCGTGGGTGCGCGCGCGGGTGCACTATGACGTTGGTATTTATCCCACAGAAGGCGGGATGTAGGCACCAGGATGGGCGGAGCCGAGTAGATTTGAGTCCTTTTTTTAGTTCGTTGCCTCCAGGCACTTTGGTGTAGCAGCTAGGGACGTCCTCCCAGCGGTCGCGTGCAACGCTTGCATGGAAGTCGAAGACAAATCCCCAGTCCAAAGGCGCACGTAGATCACAGAAAATTGCAGAAGTCGTTTGCAATAACCAGAGCGCCGGCACAGTCGGCACAGTCAACAGTACTTTGAGTACATCTTGACTTATGTCCCATTGAGTACTCGATAGCAGCCAAACCGCTTCTTTTTTGGGCCTGTATATGGACTGTACCTGGGCTACATATGTTCAAGGAAATCATGATTAATTTCTGATCTTCGGGAAGAAGTCGATCTCCCCCGTGGCTGACGCACATTACATTTTGGTGAAAGAAGTTGGCTCTCCGGCAGTATTGGGATCAGCCATCCAGCATGACCACTGCTTCTAAGGGAGTGATTAAAACGGCCTGTAGATTGAAATGCAGAAGATCAATGGTGGTAGCGTGTGCACGGCTCTCCTGTAGCTAGCAGTATATGCAGGCCAAGGAAGGCTTTGGCTGTGAACGCTATTTAGAAGATGTTATTACCCCCAGTTATGCCCAGTCCCTATCCTATGACTTGAGAGCAGGGACTCTGCGAGTGGCCTCCTTCACGAGAAATTGTAGCGACTAAACCTGCACTGAATGCCTGGCCTGAGGGGCCTCATGTGAGACCGTTCATCATTTTGTACTGTTCTGCCCCAGATATAATGATCTCAGAGCCAAATATTTAAAACCATTTTTTAGATTGCAAGGCATTCAAAGGGCAACATATGCAATGGACCTTTGCAGGAAAAGCGAAGATCTTAAACCTCTTATACTTTGTAGCCAAATACCTCTGTAGGGCATGACTGAGAAGGGCGAGTGTGCTTCGTAGCAGAGGGGAAACCCGTGTATGGTGAAAGGCGATATACACATGACGAGATGAAATGAGATGACGTATACCAGGGACATGGAATAAGTACATAACAACTTTTTATTTTTAAATTAAGAACTTGAGGCAAGTATATATATATTTTTATATATATATATATATGTGTATCAATAACATAGATTAGTACTGAAGGCAGGATGTAAGAGAGGTGGGCTGAATGGTTAGTTTGAATGGGTGGGTGAGGGTGTTTGGGGGCCTCAACCATTGCCAGCAGGTGGAGTTTGAGTCTTGCTTTGAGTAGTCCCATTGAAGGTTTGGCTCTGATGGCAAGGGGAGAGTGTACCGTTGGAGTGGTTGAACAAGGGAAAAAAGTAAAAGTGAGAAGACCCCAGGACTGCAGGGGACTGATAAGTTGTGAAAAGAATAGGAGTGGAGAGTTCTAGATTGAGTGTACTGTGAGATGCAGCCAGCGAGGTAATGGGGGTCACGACCATTGATGGATTTATAGTTGCGTAGCAGGAATTGGAAAGCCATCCAGTGTGGTGATGGTAGGTAGAAGTGGGGCCGGACCTTTTTAGTTGAAAAGGGTGTGTGTCACAAATTGTTGCATGCTGTTGAGAGGAGCAAAAGAGTAGAGGAGTAGTCCTAGAAGGAGGCTTGCACAGTAACCCTCTCTGCTGAGCAGAAGCATATATATATGTATAGGTTGAGTGGTGCATGAAGTGTGGTCAAATGTTCTAAAGTTTAGGAGATTGTGTCTGGATGTGGCCCCTGCTGGTGGCAGCGGCCTCAATGAATGGCAGTTTCTACTTCTTGCCAAAGGGAACCACAAGAGTCTGAGCCATGGATGAGGGGAAACAGGTGAAAGAGGAGTGGGGTTGGAGTTGGAGGCAGGGAGAAAGATGACTTCTGTTTTGAAGAGTTTGGATGGGTGCAGTGGCAAAGGTTGTGTTGTGGGTGCACGTCTTAGACCCCAGGGCTGCCTCTTTCGAAAGGGCTGGCCCTCTTTGCTCTGGTACTGGTAGCTGTCATTGGGGTTGTGCGTAGTGGGAAAAGGCACGGCAGGTGCTCTTTTGTTATTAAATGTGCCCGCAGTGGCGGGGTGCATTTAATAACAATAAGGCGCTGATGTTTGCATCAGCGCCCTATTGAGATGAATACCTGCCCACTCCGACGCAGGAGCAGGGAGGCTTTCATTTGAATAGCTTTTCCAGTGATTAACTGCCAGGCGTCGTAGCGGGGAGGGATAGAAAAAAACTAACCTCCCTCATCTCCCCCTGTTGACCAGGGGTGCACAGCGAGGGGGGTGCCAATTCACCCAGCGCGCTGCTGCCACTAAGGCCGGCCAAGACTCCAGCACAATTGTTGCTTTACTTCTTTTTGCATTCTGTTATTTCAGTCGTGCAGACGGCAATCCTTTACTTTCTGCCCCTTTTTCCAAAGGCATGTACAGGGACCACTTTAATTTGACCTTGCTTTCTTGGTCTGGTTTACCGTGTATCACTGCAAGGCATCTTGCCGTTCCCCGAAAGCGCTGTACGCGGACTGCTTACTTTGCACTCCGCTTTCCGCCCTGGTTTACCGCGGATGTAGAAACAAAATACCTCATTGTTCTGGTGCCGCCCAGCTTGGTGAGGAATCCCGATTTCTTTTACAAAATCTCCCTTCCAGCTGTGGCAGAATCTTTGCATGTATGCAAACTCAAGTTACGGATTCTCCTCAAGACTTTCCTCTTCTGTTCCGCTTTCTCTCCTTCTCTCACTTGCTAACCTCGTTCTCTCCTGCTTCCCTTCTTCATCCTCGTCCCCAACCTACTCAGTTTGCTAACTAGTTGTCTGGTGCACTTCCAGAGCCTCACAGGTCCTGGCTCTCCCACCAGTCCTGCATTTGCCTCCAGGCCTCTGGACGCTGCCTTGCACTAGTGCACATGGAATACCTTCCATGAGAGTGGCAACCATTCTGCACTTAACCCTGGCGCCTGCTGGACTGGGCGCACTTGCCCCCCCCTCGCACTTCTTTATGCACACTTGCATGACCTTGAATGTGCCAGACTTAGCAGGTTTGTCTGTCCTGCCCTCCTCTATCTCCCCTACCTAGCTTGGTTGTGCCTGAAGTACTCATACATAGGTGCATTGACAACCAACCTTTTTTGTCTTTGTATGTTCTCCCCCCCCCTCCTCTCTCCCCACTCTTTGTCATGCACTTATACCAGTAAAAATGCCTATGGCCTAGTATGCTAGTTATTGCTGTTAGATCATTAGGAATCTTCAAGGCCTAAGAATGACAAGGATATCCACTTGTTCCCTTCCCACCTTGCAGCGCTTCGAAGAACTTCATTTGTGTATAAGCTCTTTACAAATAAACAATTACAATTACAATAAAGCATTTATTTGCAACATCCCTCTCTTTACCCGCAGTGTGTTTTTCTTTTACCTCTATTTTGGGATTCAGAGCAATTTTAGTCATTGTCCTTAGAACATTCAAAACCAGCTGCCATGATGTGGCTCTCCTGTTAATGATGCTGTCCACTGCCATGTTGTCAGACCAGACTGCCAGCTCTCTGTTGTTTAACTCCCTGGTCCAGAGGCACAGGTTGATCCAAATGGGAAAGATTTCCAGTAAGGTAATGTTCCAGGTCCACCCATTGCTGTACCATGCCTGTGGCCACAGTCCACAGGCATGGCATTTGTCTTGTTCAAAGCCCTTGCAGCAGGCTGCATCTGTGAACAGTACTGTCCTTTCTTCTTCATTTAATAGCAAGCGCCATATTACTGATCCATTGAATTCCTTCAAGAACTCCTCCCTTGTTGCTAAGTCTTTTTTGACATTATTGCCCAGCCTTACGTGCAAATGTGGCTTTCTAAAACATTTAATTTTCAATTCCAGGATTCTTGAAAAACTCTTTCCTTGTGGTATTATCCTAGCTACGAAGTTGATCTTACCTGCTAGTGACTGGAGTTCCTTCACTGTCCCGTCTTCTTTATTTATTATAGTTGTGATTGTCCCCAGTAGTCTTTGCCATTTGGGATCCAGAATTCCCTTTTCCAGTGTCAATTTCTAACGCTAGAAATGACATTATGTGTGTAAGGTCTGCAGTTTTCTAGTGAACCAGTGCGATACCGGATTCTTCTGTTATTCTTTTGAATCCTCCCAAAACATTTCTGCAGGCGTCAGAGTTTTTGGGGCCAATAAATAGGAAGTCATCCAAACAGTGGACAGTGGAAGCCTCTGGTAGGCCCATTGTAGGAAGCAGCTAAGATTTTCAAAAAAGGTGCATGCAATTGCGCAATCATTGGGAGGCATTTGTCGAAATAGAATTTGTTTTCAAATTGAAAAAATATCCAGTGTTGTGAATTTTAATGTACTGGTAGGACTGAGGACCAGGCCCAGTGGGGAACAAATGAACTCAGTGAATGGGGCCGCATCCTCAGGGCCTCTCACCCTGCCCAGGTCTAATCGCTTCTGTATTTGTAATTTCAAGACCCTCTGCATTGTCCACAAGGCTTTCTGGGGGCTGGGACCCACATATCTTCACTGATGCCTTCCTAAATACTGTCTCTCCCTAGCCCTGCGCTCATCTACCTCCAACCTTCTGCAAGGGGAGGAGATCTTTATCCTCAGCAGTGGGCTCCCTCTGGAATAGCCTCCCTGCCACCCTCCATCTTGAGCCTGATCTCCTTAGGTTCCGGAAACTCCTTAAAACATTCCTCTTCTCCTCTTCCTTCTCTCTGTGGGATGTTTTAACCCACATCCGCTCTGCTATGCTGCAGCACTGTGTTATGATGGTGCCAGAAATAGCAAAATGGTCGCAAAACCCTTGTGCGCGCCAAAACCTCTGAAAATCGCGTTTTGCAAAGCACAAAAAGATGGCTGCCAATCTGCCCTGCATGTTGTCAGTGGTGGAACAGAGATCTCACTCCTGGAATATGTCACTGGGCTCCACAACATGTGAAAATGGAGTACAGAAGGAAAAAGCAGTGCTTTGCTAATGTAACCCCAAAATATTGCTTTAAATCCCTTTTTCTTTGTTGCTGAAACTGCAGAATGCCGGTACAAAACACCCTCAAACATCCCAAAATACTTGCTGGGTTCTACAATTCACTTAGTTTAACAAATCATTGTGAACGTGCAAGGTCCTGAAAAGCTGAAAGCATAAAGGGATTCCACAACAAAAGTGGCCTGTCTGTGGATGTCAAAATCTCTGTGCAGTAGAGGGCTGCAGGGATGACAGCTGTCAGGAGCATGCCTGATTAAACTTTAAACATGTATAAACTGAAACCAAATGTTGCAATCTAAGAGGCGTGTACTGATGGTAACCCATATTGTAATTGTTTCAATCCCATGGTTTAAAATCTTGAATGAGAATTCTAGCTGCTATTTTGAAATCATAAGTTTGTTTTAAGCTAAGGTAAAATGCAACAGAATTAACAATTAAATCATGCCTGGCTAAAGCTAACCAAACTGGAATAACAGGTCTCCTCACAAAGGCCTTTTCCTCCAGCAGGAAATCACACCAAAGCGGTAATTATAGGGGTTGGAAAGAACCTGGTCTACAGAGGCATGAGGAACCATGAACAGCTGCTGCTGAGGAAATGCGAGGTGTAGGACAGTCGTAAATGGCCTCTGCCAAGAGCGAACAGGGAGGAGATTGCTACTGAACTGCAGGGAGACAGAAAGAGGCGTACCCGAACAACCATCTTTGGCTGAACATTAACAAAGAATACTTTTTTAAAAGATGTATAATTTGTCAGTTGAAATTGTGAAAAATATAAAAGTAACAGATTTGTGAATCTAAATTTTGTCTGCACGTTTCAAGAGGCGGCAAAATCGTGTGGCATGTTCTGGAAAGAAACGGCACAAAATGTGATTTTACACAAAATGTATTTCTGCTAGAAGTATGAAACTTTATACACTTATGGCCATGTTAAACTTGCATACTTGTAGAAATTTGCTTATCAATTGCACATTCTGTTCCTGATGAAAAGGGCAAAATTCCACAGCAAGTGCCGCTTGGCCGCTCATTCTCAGTGTCTACAGAGAAGCGAAAGTTCATTTCTACTGCTCAATGTTATTTTCTGGACTTTCACATCATTACATGCTGTGGACTTTAACTACCATAAGGCTCTGTGACACGCCCACTTGTAGGCGTGTATAAAATTGAGAAGCTGCGTGCACCGCGCGTGCGCACCGCAGCAAGTACCTTGGCCGCTCATTCTCGGTGTCTACAGAGAAACTAAAGTTGATTTCTACTGCTCAACGTTATTTTCTGGACTTTCACATCGTTACATGCTGTGGACTTTAACTACCATAACGTGAATAACATTATGACATATATAAGGACTATTATTTCACCTTACACAGTACCTAATTGTACTTTTTAAATTTTGTTTAGGCTCTGTGACACGCCCACTTGTAGGCGTGTATAAAATTGAGAAACCGCGCGCACCGCGCGTGCGCAACGCAGCAAGTACACACAAGTACCGCTTGGCCGCTCATTCTCGGCGTCTACAGAGAAGCAAAAGTTGATTTCTACTGCTCAAGGTTATTTTCTGGACTTTCACATCGTTACATGCTGTGAAACATTACGACATATATAAGGACTATTATTTCATCTTACACAGTATCTAATTGTACTTTTTTAACTTTGTTTGGGCTCTGTGACACTCCCACTTGTAGGTGTGTATAAAATTGAGAAGGCGCGCGCACCGCAGCAAGTACCCCCAAGTACCGCTTGGCCGCTCATTCTCGGCGTCTACAGAGAAGCGAAAGTTGATTTCTACTGCTCAATGTTATTTTCTGGACTTTCACATCGTTAAATACTGTGGACTTTTACTACCATAAGGTGACTAACATTACGACATATACAAGGACTATTATTTCACCTTACACAGTATCTAATTGTACTTTTTTTTAACTTTGTTTAGGCTCTGTGACACGCCCACTTGTAGGCGTGTATAAAATTGAGAAACCGCGCGCACCGCGCGTGCGCAACGCAGCAAGTGCACACAAGTACCGCTTGGCCGCTCATTCTCGACGACTACAGAGAAGCAAAAGTTGATTTCTACTGCTAAAGGTTATTTTCTGGACTTTCACATCGTTACATGCTGTGAAACATTACGACATATATAAAGACTATTATTTCATCTTACACAGTATCTAATTGTACTTTTTAAACTTTGTTTGGGCTCTGTGACACGCCCACTTGTAGGTGTGTATAAAATTGAGAAGGCGCGCGCACCGCAGCAAGTACCCCCAAGTACCGCTTGGCCACTCATTCTCGGCGTCTACAGAGAAGCGAAAGTTGATTTATACTGCTCAACGTTATTTTCTGGACTTTCACATTGTTAAATACTGTGGACTTTTACTACCATAAGGTGAATAACATTATGACATATACAAGGACTATTATTTCACCTTACACAGTATCTAATTGTACTTTTTTTTTACTTTGTTTAGGCTCTGTGACACGCCCACTTGTAGGCGTGTATAAAATTGAGAAGCCGCACGCACCGCGTGCGCGCACTGCAGCAAGTACCCACAAGTACCGCTTGGCCGCTTAGCCGCGGAGCTGTGGTGCTGTGGTGTTGCAGGATCTTCTCTGGCTCTAATTCATAATTGCAGTAGTCTTAACATCGTGGATCTTGAAATAATCCTATGAATCCTAACCCACGTCTTTTTCAAGTAACCTTTTATAGTTGTCTTAATACACACAAGCCAACTCTGCATCACGCACCTTAGAAGAAAGCCTGTGTAGATCTGAACTTATTTGGTTTCCCATGCAGTCTTATTTGCTTAAATCAAACATGCCTGAACTGCCCGAACTCCCGCTCACACCTACATCAAAATCATCCACGTCAAAATAAGGGAAATCAGCAACAAAAACCAAGCGGGTAGCTACCCACAAATCGATAACGCTAACACCCGTTGCGAGAACGCCACAGCAAACCCAAGACATACGTGCCTTCTGTGAGCCACCAAAACATGATGACGAATGGACGGTGAATCAACCGCCTGAGGGGGAAAGTGTTGACAGAGTGGGAACAGTGCCCAGTAATGACCAAGCTACAAAACAGATCATCTCGGATACCACTCTGTTACAGACAGTGACATCACCTTGTCCTAAATTTCAACAAAAAGAACAACTACCCCAGATCAAAGAGAATGCTGAAAATGATGTTTTTCAACTAACTCAATACACGCCAGTATTAGAAATATAAACTCTTCTTCAATCTCTATTTCTCCAGATTATCAAGATCCCTGCTCTATGGATTCCAGCATCTCTCCCGCGGCCTCTTACATCCAACCTATCCCTCGACGGCAGCCTATAACTGTAGATAAAACGGCAAAAATAATGTTTGACAGCCTTCTCCAAATTACTCTAACGGCGGTAAACTCAACAATTAAAAGTTTGCACAAGATGTTTGAATCGCTCGAAAGTAAACTCAATTATCAATCAATTCAAATTGATAAAATCATTACCTGGATGAATTTAAACTTTATTGAGCCGCAAACACTCACCGCAGCCTGAACGTCCAGCAAAGATGATGGAAATGCACAATCATACTCCCTGAGTCGAAAAGCAGATGAAACACCAACAGTGGTTCCAATGTTTACCCAAATAATACGGGCAGTTGAATGCGGAGGAGAAATCACTGAAGATTTGAATTCTTCGTGGGTCAGTGTGGACCATCCCATACCCAACACCGGCAAATCCACTGCTACGGAACCTTATGAAGTTTTTAGCAGGTGACCACATTCTAACATCCACCCGAAACTTCTGCTCTCAAAACCGTATCCAAATAATAATAAGCCAAAAAAGATAGCAGCAAAACCCAAGTCACGGGTTCCAATGGTATATCTAACTCAGAGCGTACCAAAGCCAATTCCTCCGCCAGTTGCCCACATAACAACGCCTCCGCCATCGGATACACTGCCTCAAGTGATTATTTCAATCGAGCAAATGGCAATGCAGAAGGATAGCCAACAACCTTTAACAACCACAGGACCGCTTGCTCATTCACCTTTGAATGCCTTAGTGGAGTTGGCAGAGAATTCAATCAAAAATCGACCTAATCACCAAATGGATGGGTCAAGACAAAATAAACCTATAAGTTCTCATACCCATGCACTACCGCCACCTCCCAAAGAGGCAACTGACCAGCAACACCTCCAAGAACGGATGGAACAAATCAAAGCGGCGGTGGATGAATACTTAATGCAGCGACTTAATAATTGTAAAGCAGTCTATCCCATCAAGCTGCCAGTCGAAGACACATCTATTCAAAGGTAAAGAAGTAGTGGCACGTCAGGAGATACTTTTTGTCCATCAGAAACTCACATGAGCAACTCGGTCAGGTTCTCTGTCCCTGAACATTGTCAAAACCAGCATGACAAAGTGAGAGCAAGGCTCGGATCAAAACATTTCCCAGAAGCCAATAAAGAAACTAAATCAAAGAAGGAAATAAAAAATAATAACTTCATGAAGTTTCATACGCTGATATTTAAATGTAGGAATGCTCCGTACGAAAAGTATGACCTGTGTAGATCTAGCATTCTGAACATTTTCAATAAACTTCATGAGTTGGAAGACATCTCCTCCTGCGACATCGACCAAGTCGAGTTTTTGTGCGATACTAATCTATCCATTGTGCGTCTGTGGATTAGATCTGGTCTAGCTTTAAATACCTTGTGGAGAGCGAAAATGGCACTATTCGAGGTGGGCTTTTTACTTGCACAAGATCCAGCAGAAACACCAAGGAATCAACTGCCCAATTGGCAATACGAGACCATTCTCAAATGATCCAACAAACCCAAGTAGAGTGTTCATGTGCTTTCTGCACAATGCCATCAAAAACATAACCATTACCATCTACAACAAAATGCAATGTCTCACTCGCATCGTGGAATTCGCAAGGCCACAACACCTACAAACGGATCACAACAATGGCCTCAATAATTTTGAAATTGTTGCCTTACAAGAAACTTGGATGATAACCAAGCCAATATGGGATGATCATTCTTTAGCATTTCTGCCAGCTATTCAGTCAACAAAGGGTCTGCCGATGGCGGGGCTACTAGTAGCAGTCAAAACTAGCAAAGGATTCACCCTACAAGAATGGGCAACTCCAAATCTATTCATGCACCTGGTAAAAATAAATAAAGGCAATATGGATATAGCTCTAATTAATTTGTATAGAAATCCGGCAGCTATTCCTGATAACATCTTCTATAGAAATCTATCCACGCTGCTAGAGACAGTAGCCAAAACACCTAATATTGTGGATATTATAATAACGGGGGACTTCAACCTAAAAAATATGACCTTAAACAGCGGGCACAATTTTGAAGAATCCCGAAGAGGGCTTAATTTCATGCAGGACTGGAAATTTAATATGGCTAATGGTTCTCTACCAGGAGATATTCCATCTAATCCGACGTGGCAGAGAGGCACTTCTACAACAGTATTATTTCTGTGCTGAATTGTTTTGCTCACTATTACTCCTTGTGTATTAAAGAGATTATTCAGTGCTACATCACCCCATTGATGATTATTGTGTACCCATTAAAATCGAGTGTGATTAAATTGTAAATACATAAATACATATTTTAACTTTGCAAACCAGCCTGATTCCTGGTTCAGAGTGCCGGCGGGAGGGGGGGGGTTCCAGGAGTGGGGCGTGATATGAGTGGTATATCGTTCAGAATAAAGAACTTTTAGACAAAAATAAAAAAGGATTTAAGTTGTGCATTACATGCTAGGCGTTGACTTGGGTGTGTTCTGGATTGAAATCACTTACATCTCTCCCTCTACCCTGCTAACCACTCCCTCCTCTCTATTCCCATTCCCCCTCCTTTTCCACACAGCATGCCGACTGTCTGTCAGGAGTACCTCAGAGTCTCACAGGTCCCCTGCACCCTCGCCAGTCCTCCAGAACTTGCCTCAGGGCCTGCACTTGCCTCATGCTACTTCACTCGGTCAACTACACATTGAGAATGGCATCTCTCAGCGCTTACCCAGTTTTTTACCAATTGGGTGCATCCTGATATCGCCCCCTGAACTTGTCATACTCCCCCTCCCCTCTCCTGTACCATCTGTGCACTTGCACGATCTGAACATACCATGCATTGACGATCATTTTTCCTTTCCTCCCCGTCTCCCCTCCAGCATGGTGGCCCCTCTATGCTCTAAGAAAAACATCAGAATCGTCGTCTGACCTATTTGTTGTTATCTACACTGTTAATGCTACTGATGATGAAGCCTTTTGTGAGACCCTCAGTGATGAAACAGCTTGATCTTTTATGGGCAATTGACTCATGGTTGTTTCCACTCTAAGGTTCCTCTTTTTGAAAATCAACCTGGGCAAGACGGAAATCATGATACTACCCAACAACCAGGGAAGCAATGGTAAATCCCATGGCCCGCAGAACTGGAAACAGCACTCACACCATCCAAAGCGGTCAAAAACCTTAAAATGGACGACCTGTTAACCCTAGGACTGCAAGTTAATGCGATAATCTGGTAATGCTTCTTGCATCTGCACACAATCAAAAGGATTCTACAATTCTCCTCCACACACATAACACTAGCCAGCATCTCCCTCATCATGTCCAGGATAGACTATGCCAACAGACTATACCTCGGAATTCCGGTGTATTTACTGTAGAAACTGCAACGCATACAGAACGCAGCTGCCTGACTTCTCCTCATACTGTCACAAAGGGATCACATCACTTCAGTGCTAAAGTTGCTACATTGGCTACCAGTCAAAAAATGAATCACCTTCAAAACAATGCACATAACACACAGAGCAATCCACAGCCGACGATCGGAATTCATACAAAATAAAATCACCATTTACCAGCTGACTAGAACACTCATATTCAGCAACGATATCTGCCTAGAGCCTAAGCCATGCACGAGGAGAACGCTCAGTGGCTCAGCATTTTATTGCCTAGCTGTTAAACTTTGGAACTCCCTTCCCAGAGAAATATGAACAATGAAGGACCATCTTAAATTCAGAAAACTTCTGAAAACCTGGCTCTTCAACTCAGAACAGGACGAAAATGAATGAACAACACCCATGCCCATGGAATGAACACACAACTGAAAAAGACTAGGGAGTAGGCCGGACCAAGATGTACTCATCCCCATAGAGGGTCAAACCGCAAACAGGGTAGATAGATGGGACTGACTTAATTGGACCTCAGAGGGAGGGCCTTAGATACAAAGGGGAGAGAGAGGCGTTCCAATCTTGGAACTGATGGACCACGGGGGACAGGTAGCACAAGGGCACAGGGAGCAGGCCCACCCAGGTGGCTTGTGTGGGTGGTGGTTTCTGCATACTGGGATGTGCTAGGGGGGAAGGGATGTGGGTGGCAATCAGTCAGAACACTGGGGGTGGAAAGGGCGCGCTGATGCTGGAAATGCATTGGAGGAACAGGGCCTGCATGTCTTTGTCCTGTACTCCCTTATCATGTGTGTTCTGTGTTGTTTTCTGCGCAGGAGTCCATGTGGGACTCCTGGCAGTGCAGCCCTTCCTCTTTTTGGTTGTGGTGAACAGAGACCCTTGGTGTATGTTTTAGGGCACCTGTGTGTGGCCCACAGAGCAGGGTATGGGCTGGGGGTAGCTTCAATGCTGAATTTGACAGGTGCTCTGAGTATCCTCCATTTTGGGATACCCAGGCCCTGCCATAGGAATCAGTGGATTCCTGATAAGAGACAAGATGGCCCCTGTTACCTTGTTTTCCCCAAAGTCCTGGGAAGCCCTGACTCTGTCCCTTCCCCTGACTGTCTGTTGGGTGGAAGAACCATATATGGTATTGTAGGAAAGTCCAGGCCAGACTGGCTGGAGCCTTCCCAGTGACTGCATGTTGTGAGTACACCCTTGGGGTGGTACCTGTATGAATAGGGTGTGTAGCCAATATGCATTACATGTTATGGGTGTCTAGTATCTGTATGTGTGACACTGTAGAGGAGGTCCCAAATATGGCCTGCATCCAGCCCCCCATTTTGAGATAACAGAAGCATACTCGCCAAGATATGTGACGTATAAGGAGCAAATAAACCAACAGAGAGCCACAGTGGGGCTCTGTCCAGTATACATCAGAAGGACTTGGGTACCTATTGAAGCGCCAATAACCAGACAACCCTGGGCTGCACAGTAACCTTTGAGACAACCGTAGCAGCAGCTGACGCAAAATGAAGAATAGTTACAAACTGTCCCAGAAGAGACCCAAAGGGCCCTAATTGAAGGCTTATGGTGATGGCACAATGGCCCGGAAGGATGTTCAGATGAAAGAAATGACAACCAAAAAGGTGATAAACAAGTACGAAATGTTGCAAATAAATATGTAATGGACGTAGAAGAAAAAACGATATTGAAATATAACGAAACGTAACCATTAAAGCAGGATGGAAATATGTAATTGGCTAAATGCCTGTAAACAGGCTTGGAACGCAAGACGCTAAGGAAACGATACTGCTTGCAATGCTTAGTAGGAGGATAGAGCGGCAAGTGGCAACTATATATCTACCTCAAGAAGCACATTATACAAGTGCGACTCCATTTTGTAAAAGCAGAATCAAGCCCTGGATGGTAAAGGACAAACAGGCCAGGATTCATAAAGTAGCTCAAAGTCAGACGAAAAAACGGAATCGAAACTCAATAAGAAGCAGCTCATGGCTAGGAATTTGAGGTCAACTCCAGGAAGGGAGGAGAGCAGCAACTCCGAAGAATCGAAACTTAAGAGCATAGAAGCCTACCCCGTGAAGGTCGAGATAAGGAGGCCCAGACAGGGGGCGAGGCCGAACAAAGAATCAAATGCACAAATAGAAGGAAAATGAAGCCGATTCTCTGTGTACTACACGTGACCAGCCTGGTGCGGAGAGGTACCCACATCTGTCATCCAAACCCAGAGGATGCCATAACTTTTCCAGATAAGAAGCTACAGTTCGAGGCCACTCTCAGCCAACTAATTGACACATAGGCCTAAGGGTATTGATTGATGGAAGGGAGGCAGGGTGAATATTGGGCCATCCCGCACCTGGGCGACCATTCTGCATGCTGCTAATTAAAGTGGAGATTTATGCCAGGGGTGTAACCCACCTAATCACAATGGACCAAACAATCTAGGGTCCTATAGCTAGTAGAACCAATAAGACGTCATACTTTTAGTGACGTCTATCACGAGTGATGTAAACGGAAGGGCTTTGACACCCAACCGATAAGAGTTATCCAATCCACGCACTCTGTTACCATATACAGATATAGTACCTACACTTAAGTTACCTTTTCCAACCAATAGAATTGCATGTCAAAATTATGAGTTTTACATGTCAATGATGATGAGAATTTGCTATAAAAGTTACTGTTTGCATGAAGAATTTGGAAGTTGACGCGAGACGGGCGATCGCATCACTACTGATTTCCATTTGTTTCCCTGTTTTTTGTACTTGTCATTAAACGGACTTCCCTTTGCCAAACCATTGACTTGTCCTTATTGATTGGTGTTGGAGTAAGAGAATCCTGCACCCCATCCTCCTCAAGGTGCAGCTATCTCGTCTCAAGGTACGAGAGGGTGAGCTCTCAATCTCATGGGCCTGTTCAGAGGTTGCTCCGCCCTCCTGTACACTTGGTAGCAGTGAGGATGGTTTTGACCATCAACTATTGAATTTTTGATTATTGATAAGACACCTATTGACCGTCGACACGAAGTAAGGTCTTCGGCAATATCACAAGTCCTTCACCTTTTTGGCCGAGTAGACTGTGAAACTTCCCGTGGACAATGATAGTGTAATACTGTCCAAAAAAACTGCAGTGGGTTGAAGGCGTCCATTTTAAAAACAAACCCTTCCATTCCTACAGGCAGTGAATCAGACGAAAGACCAAAAAAGGCGGTAACGGAGGCGGTGATCCTGAGGATTCAGAGAGGAACGATGCGAGCGATGAGTGAAACGAAAATTGATGCTTTGGCAAATGTCTTTAGGCAATAGACCAAGTAAGGGGAAAGGTAACGGAGGGAGGTGGAGAAAACAAAATAGTTAGAAGTAGAGAAGACTGCATATATATAGGGGGATAATGACTTGAGAATAAATAAATAGATAAAGAGAGAGGATACCGGGGAGGACACCGAAGATAAAGAGAGAGGATACTAGGGAGGACACCCGAGGTAGAGGATACGCCTTGTTCCTGTGCTTTAATATAGCGTTCAGAAGAAACGTGAACTCATAGTTCCACATAACAGGGAATAATTAGGCCACTACGATGATTAAAGCCATCGTAAAAGGAGTATGTTTAAACTCCATGTCGGGGTATTGATTAGAAGGCAGAGATATCTCTGTCCAGCTGGTGTCTGTCTAGTCTGTCGAGTCTGTTTAACGTCTGTCATACATTTTCTGTCGATGTGTCTCCTTGTCGTTTGAATTTGATCAAGGGATTTACGCAATTCTGTAGATGAGAGGGAATTGCGCACGAAATCATGCTATTGAATAAATTGGTGATCTAAAATTTGGCGGGAAAAGATTGAATTGGAGCTTGCGATATTTGGTGCTCGCTCATATTGTTGGGTGTGGTGAAGTTGCATGAAAGCATTGCTAGAACAGATTTAAGCATGGAAGATATTACTCCGCTAGCACACTTATGTAAACAATTGCCTAAACATGCGCCCAAGCTTAAGAAATACAGTACAGAGTGGGTTAAGGGTACCGCACACAAGGGGCCTCATTACGACCCTGGCGGAAAGTGACTGACCGGACCGCAACAGCGTAAATAGCGTTTCCGCCATTGCACGAAGGAGCAAAGTGCGGCTAATCACGACCCATCGGGCACGAGCATTACGCCATGGCGGAATCCGAAAGGCTGCGATGGCGGAAATGACCCCAAAACGGCCCTTACCGCCGCCGTACGCTGCACCAGGTGCAATACCGCCACCCATCTTAGCGGTCACCGTAATGAGCGGTCACCGTAACGAGCGGGCACCGCAAATTACGGCCACCGTAAATATACGGAAACGGAAGTAAAAGCATGTGGCCGGAACGGGAAACAGCACGCCGCACAACTATAAAATCCGAATCCCAACACAACCATTAAAAATCCGACCCTGACACACATCCCAACCCGTTAGCAACCCCAGTTAAAAAAATAAATATGGGAAAGGTAGCCAAGAAAGCGTGTGACCGCAAGCGGCAGGTACACTTCTCCCGAGAGGAACTGACCGTGCTCACCGAGACCCTCCAGGAAAATGCCGCCGTCGTCTTCTCCAGTCAAATGACCAGGACGGCCCTTGCCAACAAGAAGGCCATATGGGCCCTGGTGGCACAGCGCGTAAGTGCGGTGGGGACAACACCCCGCACGCCACAGCAATGTCGCAAGCGGTGGGACGACCTGCGGATCCGCGTACGCAGCATACTTTCTGCGAACAGGAACATCGCCACAGCTACCGGGGGGGGTTCAGAGTCGCCCATCAAGTTGACCCCCTGGGAGGAAATCTGCGCCTCCACCATAGGAATGGAGAGCATAGAGGGAGTCGGAGGGATGGAGAAAGGAGTGCCGACATCCGGAGAATCAGGTAGGTTGGCCAAGAGAAACAATGCGAAATCCACAAACCACGAACATGTGCAGTACCATGTGACCCCATAGTGCAATACATACTTTGCCCTGACAGCGCCCTCTAAAAGTCAGAATGAACAAACAAATCAATCAAGAAGCCATAAACAACCCCTACATGTGCAGCATGCACCCCCTAACTGCAGGCAGCCAAATGAATGCATCCTCAATCCACACGAAAATGAGACCACCTCCAAGGCCCAGTCCCAAATCAGCCTCATGTACCACCCCAATGCATTTGATACGTTGCCATTCCAAATCCGACAGACCCATAACTAACGCTCGCCCCTCTTTACTCCACCACAGGGTCCGATACCAACGACGAGCTGCAGGACACCCCTACCAGCACGCCTGCAAAGAGGGCCAGGACCAACGTCCCAAGAGCCTCCACCTCAGGTGCAAGGATCAAGACACGGCAGCAGCAGGAATCAAGTGGCAGCACACTGGAGGGGACTGCAACAGGCACCCCAGCAGCCAGCAAGTCCACAACCCCAGCACCACAGGTCCCCCCAAAGAACGTATCTGATGGCACTGCCTCTGGTGGTAGCAGCACCATAGGTGACACAGCTGTCATGCCAGCATGCTCCGACACGGAAAACAGTGCTGGCGACGTAGGTACCATCCATGACCTTTCCCAATCCCCCTGCATGTTCCATCCCCTACACCATGACGAAACCACGCAGGGGCACCCTGAAGACGACGACTGGCCAACCCCCACAAGTCCTGTGCCAAGGCAACATGTGTTGAGCAGCCCCCCTGTCACACCACCGCAAATGTCCATGGCCCAGCAGAGGCAACAGTCCCTCGACCTGCTGATCGAGCAACAGCAGGAAGTGTCCACGCTACTCAAGGACCATGCAAATGAATGCGGGGGTTCCAGGGCAGCCATGGAAACATCCACCGAGACACTCAGGGCACAAATAGAGAAAAGTAGTGAGAGCCTCAGGGGAGAAATGGAGAGAAGCACCGAGAGCCTGAGAGCACAAATGGAGAAAAGCACCGAGAGCCTGAGAGCACAAATGGAGAAAAGCACCGAGAGCCTGAGGGGGGAACTGCATGCGACGTCCAAAGACGTTTGTGCTGAACTTGCTGCTGTGCGCCGTGTGCTCTCGGAGCTCTCACAAACCCTCAGAGACATGCATGGACGCGAGCAGGCAGAGACATCATCCGTGGCAAGTTCCGTCCAGGGCAGCCCCCAACGCAGATCTGGCAGGAACCTGCGCTCCACGGGCAGGGGTGCCCCTGATACCCGTAGAGGGGGCTTGCAATAGCGTCCAACCACGGACAGCATGCATATTTGGACACTGGTGTTGGGGGGTGAGGTAGTAGGGTGGAGGGGGTGTGTTGGGCTTCACTGGGTGGCGGGTCCATAGGGTGTATAAATCAAATCACATTAACAATACAGCATCTCATAATCATCCAATGACATGTGTGGACATTGATATTTGCGTACGAGGCCTTCATAGGCGTACAGTCCACAATGTGCCTGTACTACACACACACAGTGCCACAGGTCCCCTTTCCGTGTAATAGGCACCATGCGTGGTTGCTAGAAGCATGCATCTATGATGCTCTGTCGGATTGCACGTGCATCCTGTGCCTCATGGACTCCTTGAGGTGCCTCCACATCCCCACCCTCATCATCATCATCATCTTCAGGTGCATGCAGTACAGCGTCAGGGGGCATGGGCACATTCCTACGTATGCACATGTTGTGCAGCATGACACATGCCATGACCATCTTAGAAACCTTCTCATGGCTGTACATGAGTGCCCCGCCAGACCTGCTGAGGCTGCGGAAACGAGCCTTCAGTAGGCCGAATGCCTGTTCAATGACCACACGGGTACGTGAGTGGGCATGGTTGTAGTCCTCCTCATGCTCGTTCTGTGGGTTCCGGATTGGTGTAAGGAGCCATCTCTTCAGTGGATACCCGGCATCACCTGTATGAGACGAATAAAGGGTGTCAGTGGAATGATAGTGCTAAGTAGCCCCCCCCCCCCCTGCAAGGTCATTGACGCATCAAATGGGCCACGATGTCATGCATGGAATGAGACTCACCGAGTAGCCAGGATCTGTGCCCTGCGTGTCGCTCCATGTAGCGTGGTATTCTTGTGTTCCTCAGGACCATAGAATCATGGGTAGATCCTGGAAATCTGGCACAACAATGCGTAAATATCTTGTTGGAGTCACACACCATTTGCACATTGATTGAATGAAATTGTTTCCGGTTGCGGTACTGGACCTCCATGGCATGTGGGACAACCAATTCAACATGGGTGCAGTCGATGGCACCAATGCAACCCGGGATGCCGCCAAGTGCATGGAATCCCACTTTAGCGTTGGTAATCTCCTGGTACGTGCGTGGTAGTGTGATGTGGTCGTCGGCGTGCTTCAGGAGGGCATCGTGCACTTGGAAGAGTGTCCGTGAGAACAGTGGCTGTGAAATGCCATGCAACTGTCCCACTGTGTGCTGGTAGGTGCCTGTGGCCAGGAAGTGGAGTGCAGACACCACCTTCAGTAGGGGTGGGATGGCGGTTGGGCTATCTATCATGCTCACGAGGTCAGCATGTGTCATGTCCACAATGGCGATTATGGTGTCCCGGTCCAAACGGTAGAGGGTGTGGATCTGCTCAGCAGTGAGGTTGAACGGATCGGCTCGGAGGCGTGGGATTGCGGGCCGCCTGCGTGGTGGTAGTGGCAGTGCTTGTGGGCCTTGCTGACCCTGCCTTGCCCTCCTCCTCCTCCTTCTCCTCCGTCTCCCCTGTGCGCCCGGTTGTTGTACCTGTTGTTGTTCGTCGTCTTCTTGTAGTTGTAGCACTTGCAGTGCTATCTGGTCCCCCAGGCCCAACATCGCTAGTCCTGCCGGTAGCATTTTGGAGTGGGAGTGGTTGTGGGAGGGGTTTGGGTCTGCAATATATGTGCTGTCGGCCTGTATGGCCTCCACCTGTGCTGATTGAATGAATCTGTGGCAGATGCAATCCCTTCTGGCCGAGCACGTCCCGCACGTAAGGCTGCATTTGGCCGCATGGCATCTTGGGATTGGAATCATGTATCTAATCCCGATGGCAGTGTGATGTACTTTGACTGATCTTCATGGTATGCTCCCATTGTTACACATGCTATGATTGCAGCCGCTTACATACCTGTGAAGAGTCAGTGGTATGTAGGGCTCGATCGATGGCCGACCCTCATGCAGCACAGTAACGTACTTCACCGACGGGCGTGGCGTCCCATTTGTGATTGCAGCCAGTTAGCATCATGACACACAGCCGCACTACATTGATGTAATTGTGAATGCAAGCGTTCACAGAAGCCTTTTCGACGTAATGTTGCAAGTGAGGAATTCGAAGGCCAGCATTTTGGGTTTTGAAGTAGCGGCGAGGATACGCCCACAGGTCTGGCTGGAAATGTAACGTTCTATTGTAGAATGTCCTTGGGACATGGCCCATAACGAGCAGGCAATGAATGATATGAATTGAATGGGATGCGCAATAGCGTAGTGGACGATAAGGCAGGACGTTCCCAAATCCATCTTGCTTCACAACACTACAGATCCGGCCAGGGGCACAGTGGTTTTTGCGGACTGCATTACGCACAGACGCGATGGAAGTTTCACATATTATGTGAGTGAATATTCATGCGTTTTCATTGCGGGATGAGGGAATGATGAATGGATGCATGGACTGATGATTCCGTTTAGGGTCTGCCATGTACATGGGTTTTTTGATTCACTCCCCTTCCCCTGCGTTATGTGATGCAAGGCTGCCATAGTGGGACATACGTCTATCTGCCCTTGTCGGATCCTCCCTGTCTCGACGCGCCTTCATACACTTGTGTCTAGGCACGTTACTAATCCCATGTCATGGGTTCTATCTTGACGGACGCATGCACAGTAACCGACGTTGCCAATGGTGTATTTAGCTCGATTGGTTTCGTTATGATTCGATACTGATTTAGGGGTGTGTATATTCCTTTGGAGTGGGCTAGCATGCATATGGGTGTGGATTTGGTGTGTTGAATGAAGATTGTAATGCATCATGAGTCCCGTAATGCAATCGGTTAATTTGTGTTTCTTTTGGGTGACAGGTATCTCCTGCCCTATTGCAGATGCCATCTCTACGCCACTCCTCCAGATGGTTTTTACTCTCGACTCCTGCAGCTTCGGGTGAATCAGTGGAGCACCATTTCGATCTTATGGGACGATCGCCTATGGGCCACATGCCCTTACGCTGTACTGGTGGCTAGGTGCAACATTTCGGCCTTTCAGCTCGACTAGTGCCTGCCTCATGGGACGGACCTGCGGTTCTTGCCGCTTCCATGTTGCCTTTTGGAACGTTGATGTAGGCCCTGTGTGCCATGATGGTACAGGGCGTCACACAAGTGGAAGCCGGTCAATTATTGCAGATGCAGCCCTCGGTGATGATGGTTGTTTTGGTGGTATTTTGCAAATTGCTGTGGGGCCTTTGTCATTTGGATGTGCATTTAAATTGTATTCCGATATTTGTCGTGTTGCGTTGTTCTTTGCAGGTGATGTGGCGATTTTCGCTTTGTGGCGGTATGTATTGCGAGATGATCTGCATTGTGTTCCGCCTTCTGAGTTGAGTTGTGTGGTACAGTACTGGCCGCGTTTGCCTACGTAGCACAGTATGGTCACGGATAGGGGCTGCCATTGTGTCTGTTTACATGATGTGCTGTTCAGGGGCGGGGGATTGGCTTTTGGCCGACTGGTGCCTGTCAGCCAGGTCGATTGGTGGAATGATGGGTTGTTCAGAATGTGGCTGGTCACAGGTGACTGTGTTTGCGTGCGTTTGTTGGAGGGGGACTGGGGTCATGTCCATTGGAATAGCTTCTGTATTGATGCCATCTGTGCCCTGCAGCTCCCATCGGCCCCTCTTGGGATGAGCCTGGCTGCTCAGTCACTCTGCCGACTTGTGTGGTACATGCTTCTGCTGATGGTTGGTTTGTTTACTGGCATGAGTACAGGGCTGGTGCAATCCCCCTCAGGATGCTGTTTTGGATGTTGCCTTGCGCTGGTGGCAAGCGATGGGGGACTACTGTTGTTTTGTGTCATGTGTTCTTGATTTTCATTTTGATGTATTGTACCTTCACATGCCTGTGCTGCGTCAGTACGGCTATGGTGACATGCCGTACATGGATGCCCACTCACGGGGCGCTTTGAGCCCCTGCATGCTTTTCTACGTTGGCATGCATGGGTGAATTGTGGATTTCACTGGTTGCATAGTGTGAGTACATTGCGCCTGCCAGGAGTTGTGCAATGAGGCCAGGGAGTGGAGTACAGGCACTCAGTGGGACATTTACGGTTGGTTCACGTTGCCGTATTTCTCGCCATGGCGGAATGGTACTTTACGACGTGCTTGATGGCGTTCAGTACATGTCCGCTAGGGTCAGAATTCGCGTACCGTTGCGCCATGGCGGTGATTCCGGTTTTGCAAGGCGCGCGTGCGCGTACTTGGTGCAGTTAGCGTTGCCGTTCACTGCGGTGTCGCTAATGGCATCGTACTTTACGGTGACGGGTCATGATCGCAACGAGCGGTGTTCGATGGCGGTATTGCATTTCCGCCATCATTTTTCCATTTCCGCAAGGGTCGTAATGAGGCCCAAGATGTTTATGCCGTGGCCACAGAACGGGTCCTTATCTAAAGCCGTTTTACAACATATGACAATTTATTTGCATGCCACATATACAGGCCAATAACTAGAGAAATGTCTCGCTGTTCTAGAACTTTGGAAAATGTTCGAACAGTCGAAAGAGGAAGAGCCACCTGCAGACTGGATATTAAATGAATGCACGGAGGGGGGTGAGATGCCTACTGCACCACCTGCCCCACCTGAAACAGAAACCAAGGGAAGTAAGTCAGAGGGACTCTACCCATTAAGAGAGCTCAAGGCAGCTACGGGGTACAGCAACCCTGCATATGAGTCACCTACGTACACTAGTGACGAAATTAAGGGGAAGGATCAGGATAAAAATCTTACCTCCGCAGTCCCGAGGGACAAGGAGAGACGCAATGATGAGAGGAAGGATCAGGCACAGGCAAGTGCGCCTCTCGGTAAGGAGAGAGAGGGAACGAAATGGAAAGGAAGTGAAGACAGAACTGATGAGATAGCATTCGACATATGGATGGGAGGACAGATATTGTTGAAACTCGATGGAAAAGGAAGTGATGTTGTGAGACTGAGAGAGAAGTCTGATGAGACACAGAGAAGGGAGAAGGAAAGGGAAATAAGGGATGAGAGAATAAAAAGGAAAGATAGGCTAGGCAAGAACAGCTATATCGCGAAGAGCAAGGAAAGCAGCTCAGTCCCAAACAGAGCGCAGCCTATGACCACTATAGGCAGAACCTGGTAAAACTGGAAGAAGAACAGAGCATGTGAAAAAAGGATAAAGAGGCGAAAGGATGAGGAAATTCAAAGGGCAGATTAACGTAGAAATGAAAGGATGTTAAACGTAAGCGTAGACAGAGGGCACGCGATCTCAAATATCTGGAGTGGGGAGTTAAAAACCCAATCCTGTTGTAGAATGGGAAGGCATTGAAGAATTTTTCCCTGCGTACGATTCAGTACCAGGCACGAATGAGGCAAATATTGAAGATGACTTCTACACCAGAAGCATCGGGGAAACGATCAATAAGGTATATGATGAAATGGGGTTAGAACGAATATCTCAAGGAGAGGGGGAAGACGAGCACTTGAAAAGCACTCAACTGTATGACGCTGAGGACTTCACCTGAAGCAGTGGGAGCAGGAGACTGTCCTTGGACAGACTAGAAATCAGTAAAACTGATGATGACGCAAGAAGTTGCGTGAATTGGGAACAATCACTGTCCGAATCCAGAGAGTAGATGGAGTGCGAGACAAATGAAGAAGGGAGACGGCGCAAAAAGCAGCTTCCAAGAGAAAACAGGGTGAGATGGTCAGACGCTAGTGAGTCCACACCGAGGGCATCAGAATCTACATCACAGTCTGACCGACACGAAAGAACACCCCATGGTCAGAGGGGGTCAGCGTCCGCCTATGTGGACAGGTTGAGGACATTGCCAGGTAGGCGGCGATGCAGGAATATTACCCCAGTGGTAGACAAGGGGGGAGCAAGACTGCAATATATTCCATGGCCACACATGGATCGAGAGAACTTGAAAAATAAGCTTCCAGTGCTGACATCGGGAGCTGGGAAGTGAATACACGAGTTAGAAAAGATCACAGGGTGTGTCACGTTAGCTATAGGGGATATTAAAGGTCTCCTGATTGCCATACTCGGTGAGAGAACAGACGATGTATGGGCACGGGCTGGGTACCCTGGTGTTACCATAATTAATCATGCCCATGACGGAGCGCCATTTAACAATTGCAGAGCAGCAGTATGGAAAGCGCTACAAGTGCTCTACCCAGACACTTCTGATATGAAGGAGTCAGAAGACCCGTTAATTTATATCCAAAATTTTCCAAGACGCGTGGGTGCTCAAAACGCATGAATCTTGGACAAAATCCATACCTGTGTTTTACCACATTTTATGCCTAGGGTTACCAGAACCTGTACAAAAACAACTTAAGAAATTGGTAGGAGTTGAGGCCAAACCTTGGGCAGAAATACAGCTAACTATCACCCACTACTGTAGACTGTTGCAAGAAAAGAATCGGAAAAAGAAGGCAACTCGAAAAGGTGAAGAAGCGAAGCTGGTGCAAAAGAAATTATTAAAATATGCTCTTGAAGGAGCCATGCTAACTAGCCCAGCTGAACAGAACACACAACAGGTGGCTATCCCACAGAAGAACAACCAGGGTAACGTAGGATTGTACCCGAGTGGAAGAGGATTTAGAGGAAGAGGATGGCAGAGTAATCAGGGAGGTTTACAAGGGAATCAAGGAGGTTTTCAAAATGTGCAAATGGGCAATACAGATATGGCAAATGGAAAAATAGCCAGACCACCGCTGGTGTGTTGGCTGTGTGGAATGACAGGGCATCTGGCGCGCTTGTGCAGAAGCCAAAGAGCGTGGCAAAATAGCCAAGGAATGGGAGTAGGCACAGTGAATCCGCCTGCAATCTCCCAACAGGGCGGTGCACAGAATCACACAGTGCAGCAGCAAGCACCAGGCATGCAGCAGGGTGCGCAGCAGGGGGTTCGACTCTTAAGCATGGGGAACTTGCTGCAAGGGCAATTCCAACAGGCACCAATGCAAACTTCACAGGGCACAAACTACGGAAGGGGAGGCAACCTTGGAAATGGAGAGAATCCAGAAGTGTACAGTAGACCGAACTTATATATGAACTAGGACAGCTCACTGGGAACCCTGGTGTGCTCTATCCTATCAGTGACACCAGACCCTAATAGGGAACCTAGGGTGAATGTCGCCATAGGGGATAAAGAATATTCCTTCTTAGTTGACACAGGGGCAACACGCTTGTGCATACGAGAAGGCAAGTTTTCCTTGTGCAGCGAGGCTATAGATACTCAGAGTTTTACAGGAGCTCACAGTCGAGTTCCCTTTACAGAAGCACTCCCAGTCTCCATAGGGGAATGCAAAATACATGTACCTTTGTTGTATTCACGTCAGACCCCAGTAAACATTTTGGGTCGAGATTTAATGACAAAATTGATAATGACCATCTCATTTACAGAGGAGCGCATAGTATGCTCTACTCCGTGAATGCATTATTCGAACATGTGCGATATGATCAGAGCCTATTCAGGATACATAGCCATGTGAGCTATCCGCTAGAGCCAGAGGTTTTCGCATATGGCATATGTGTACTTATGGTGGGATTACCAGGCCTTACAGACAAGGTCAGGAGAACCCCTGATGAATTTCTATTCAGCCGAGAATACCAATGCATGAAGAGGAGGGACAAATATTTCCCTTGATGATACATGCCGCGGCAGTGCGAGGTAGGATAGCATTAGATGAAGGCTACGATTATGAAGGCAGGAAATGGTGTGCGATTATCGCCATTGGAGAAGGGTATCGAGTGACTGACGTCACCGATGACGATCTGTTTGAAGAATAACCAGACTCAGAGGAGACAAGGGTGGAAGTGAGTCTCGTATTTTGGGTAAAATGATTAAAAGAGAAGTGCTCCAGAGAATGATATCGGCACTGGTACGTCCGGAATATTTTGATGATGACATGGCCCAAGTGCCTGTTTCAGTATGGACTACAGGACCATATGAAGTAGGCCTCCTGAAGGGTGTGGGAGAAAGAAAATTAAACTGAAACCAGGAGCAATTTTCCAAGAGCGCGACAATATCCCATGTCCAGAGCGGCGGATGAAGGGATTGCAAAGACTATCTCCACCATGATGGAACAGGGCATCCTAGTGACATAAGAGTTACCCTGTAACACTGTGATTTATCCAGTCAAGAAATCAAAGGGAGGACCTTGGCGTTTAATCTAAGATTTAAGAGCATTAAACGATATTGTTGAAGCCGAGTTCCCTCTAGTCCCTAATCCATCTACAATCTTATGTAATATACCAGTCGAGGCAAAATATTTCACGGTGATTGACTTGAAAAATCCCTTTTTCTCAATCCCGTTGCACCGTGATTCACAAGATCTGACCACGTTCACATTCAGACAAATGTGTCTGAAAAGCATGAGGTTGCCACAGGGGTACTATGAGTCCCTGTCCATCTTTAACAGAGTCATTCAGATGGAACTGAGCAATATTGCAGTAGAAAGTGTTGTCTTGCAGTATGTGGATGACATTCTAATCTGCAGCCCAACAGAAGAACAATGCAGGGGCCATTCTGTTCAGATACTGACTATACTGGCTGAGAAAGGCTATAAGGTTGACAAGGAAAAACTGCAATATTGTCAACAGGAGGTGCTGTACATAGGCCAGCTAATTTCACATGAGGGGGAAAATGGTAACCCCAGAAAGGGCTGCAGCTATCATGAACACGGCAAAGCCACTCACGGTAAAGCAAATGCAGAGCTTTTTTTAGGCCTGTTCAATTATGTTAGAGCATGGGTCTTCGATTACAGCTCATATACCAAGCCCTTGCTCCAGGCCCTAAAGAAGGCCCAGGTGACAAAGGAAAAGATTTAATGGACTGAGACAATGGAAATGGGGTTTACAGAATTTAAGAGAGCGATTTGTACGGCTCCAGTTCTTGGAATTCCTAATTAAGCAGAGGAATTCTACCTGTTCTCGCACACAGGTGGCAGCGTTACGATGGCAGAACTCGCTCAGAGAACCTTGTTGGGGTACAAGCCCCTGGCGTATTACAGTGGGAATCTGGACCCAGTGATGAGAGGCCAGTCCCATACGAACAAAGTTTAGCTGCCGCTGCATTCGCCATAGAGAAGGCGACCACCATTGTAATGGGATGTTCTATGATGTTATACATCGAGCACTCATTGTTTGCCATCCTAGAGAAACCAAAGGGTACGTTGACATCTCAAAGAGCTTCTGCCTATGAGGTGATCATATCTAATCCATCGAAAATAGTTCGATGTAAAACAGTAAACCCAGCTACATTCATAGCCGAACCAGTCACTGAAGGAGAACCGATACATGACTGCTCAAACTACGAAGAATTCTATGTTGAAATCCCCAGGGTAAAAGAAAATGCCCTAGCAGGAGGAGAGATCATTTTCATTGACGGTTCTTCGAGAATCGACCAAGAAAACAGACACAGATACACAGGCGTTGCAGTGATGAAACACATATCAAACAGAGAATTTCAAGTACTCGTCAGTGCGTGAATACCATCTCACTATTCAGCACAGTCTGCAGAATTATTGGTGTTGATACTCGCCATTGAGAATCACACAGAGCAGGAAGTAATGGTGTACAGCGACTCCGCCTACGTGACATCCAAAGTGCACGCAGGCCTAGCGCGCTGGAAAAGGAGGGGCTACCTCCGAATGGACGGCATGCCAGTGCAGCACGCAGCCTTATTGAATAGGCTGATTAAGGCACTACAGCTCCCGGTGGGCATAGTGGTCGCGAAATGCGCTGCCCATACTCACAGGACAGATTTTGTGTCGCGCGGAAATCACGCAGCAGACACGGAAGCCAAACGTATGGCATCCAAGAGTGAGACGATCATGGAAGTGGAAGTGGCGTGTACCCATGAAAGGAGGATGGTAGCACAAACCACACAAGAAGCCTATAGTAATATGGGGCAGACACAACTAATGGAGCTTCAAGGGGAGGCACCACAGGACAAGAAGAACCTGTGGAAATGACGAGGGTGTTCTTTAAACCCCTCTGATGGATTGTGGCAGCAGGACAGCACTGGTAAACCAGTCATGTCTGTAGCCCTAATAAAAATAGCATTGGAGCAATTGCATTACCCATTACATATGTCAAAAGAGAATCTGGCGGCAACGCTCGCGGAAGACTGGTTTATACTGAATTTAGCAGAGCATGTTGCATTCTTTATGGTGAACTGCATAATCTGCCAGCAATTCACTGCTGGGCACACATTAAAAGTAATGAGAGGAGTCATCCCCAGGCCAAATGGGCCTTTTCAGCACTTACATATCGACTATGTCGACATGATCCAAGGGTGTAACGGGTACAGGTATTGAATTGTAGTGGTGTGTCATTCTCTAGATGGATAGAAGCAGGTCCATGTACACACCCAGACTCAACCTGTGCAGCCAAATTCCTGGTGAGGGACGTGTTCCCTAGATGGGGGTTGTGTGAGGTGAGGTCAGACAACGGGGCTCATTTTGTTAACTCAGTCTTTGAGCAGATCAGCTTGTTGCTTGGTACAAAGCACAAATTCTCATTGGCGTATCATCCGGAAGGTAATGGTTTTTGTGAGAGGCTCAACGGCTTGTTAAAGGAAAGGATAGCCAAGTTGAAGTTTACTCTAAAGAGGGGATGGTTGCACTGCCTTGCACTGGCATTTTATGCTCTTCGGAACCAACCAGGCTCCGACCATCATCTTATGCCACACGAGATAGTCACAGGAAGGAGAAAGAATACCCCCTTACCCCACAAGATAGAGCTAGATGTGATGCCCAGCCAACCCGAGAGGTCCTGGGAACCGAATTGTCAAAATACCTGAACTGTATGACATCCAGCCTTACTGTAATTTCAGACCAGCTGCAGCGGTGACGAAAACGGTGCAGCACAGCACAAAGCATTGCAGAAGACTCTGCAACAGACCCAGCTCAAGGTCTTTGTGTTCCACTCGTTTTCCCTGGAGATGCAGTCCTGATCAAAAACCACACGAGGAAAAGGTGGGATGAGCCAAAATTCAATGGTCCTTTCATCATAGAAGACTGCACTCTATCAGCAGTAAAATTGCAGGGCAGGTGTCATGATCTCTGCTTCCAAAAGGTCAGGGTTTTCCCAACTCCCTTGGAAGCAGATCCATAACCCAGGTTCCGAGTGCCAACCAGTCCCAATTGGGACCTTTTGGACCCAGTCCTGGCGCCAGTGGCACCAGGCTCATAAATATGCCCAGTCCCAGCGCTGGAAGCGCCGGGCTCATAATGCTTGGGTGGACTTATCTTCAGCAGACCATGCTGCTTACTTGCCTGCCAGTTGAGCCTCTGATCCTCTTCTGTTTGGAACTACTTTTCCTGTTGGGTGGGGCTGGAGCCACTCCCTAGATTCAGAACACTGGAACTCTTCTGGAAGGCAGGAACTCTTTTCTTACCAGGAACTCTTTTCTTACTTAGGCGTGGCTGTGGAAGGAGACACCTAAGCACTACAGGAGGCTATTTAAACCACACCCGGTGGATGAATCATGCTTTGCGTTATTCTGCAACCTCTGCAGCAGAACGCTCATCGTGTCTTCTGCATCCGGTCCTGGGCCTAAGGAAAAAGGCTTACCATCCTGAATCCAGTCTTCAGCAACACCTATAAAGACAAGAAAGAACAGGTTAGCATTCCGGCATCTGAAAGGCAAAGGCTTACCATCCTGAATCCAGTCTTCAGCAACACCTATAAAGACAAGAAAGAACAGGTTAGCATTCCGGCATCTGAAAGGCAAAGGCTTACCTACTCTTAGTGCGCTCCGGAGGTCTTCACACTGCATTCCGGCATCTGAAAGACAAAAGTTTACCAACTCTTCGCACGCTCCGGAGGCCTTCGGCGCTGCATCCCGCATCTGAAAGAAAAAACAAGGTGCGTTTAAAGACATTGGGGAACTTTAATACTCACGTGCCATTACTCCTTTCCACATCTAATCCAGTGGGTATTCCGGCACCCTGCAGCCGCTCCAAACTCGTACCTGCAAAATAAAAAGACAGTTAGAGCGCATAGTGAAGCAGGCAACAAGCGCTTACTTACGTGCTTCCAGGCGCTTCTATTCATCACACGGGCTCCATCTTCAACTCACTTCAGCCCGTCATCCGCCATCGCCGGAACCCTGCAAAACAAGAGACATCCTTACTAAAGACTTTAAAGACATTTGAATGACTCGAAACTTACCATTCGTGCAGTAAACGACGGACAGCAGTCCTCTGAAGTCAAGAGGCCTGCGCTACCTATCCAGTGAAGAAACTGGTTACAGCACCCTGCCCCGAGGCAGATGGAGAGCTCGGCATTCACTTACCTAAGGTGAGAGCGTTAACCTTTGGGGGTCTACAGGAGAGGAGAAGAGGAAAGAGATAGGGACACCCCAATAACCCCAGTTCATTAACCCCATATTTTCTATCTGCAGACATCTTACTCTACACGTGAGGCATACAGTGCACAGAGGTCCAGCCCAAAGAGCCAACCGGGTGCTACACATCACCTTTGAAGATACGGTAGTCGCCCAGTCAAGACCGGCGCCTCTGCGAGAATCAGGTGAGCGTTACAGAACGCAAAGCCTACCGCAAAACTCTCGCCCAGGCGCTATGGAAACCTCGGATACTGACCCCCTAGCCCGGTTACTTGGGGAACTAAGGGCAGAAGTCCATGCAGCTCGTCAGGAAACGAATGCTCTAAGAAGGGAACTAATTATTTCCAAGGAGAGAACAGACAATCTTGCTAGACAAGTGCTACAGTCACAAGCCGGACAGACCCCGTTACCCGCATCAGGGGCAAATCTTCCTTCAACATCCTCTATGAATCCAGTGCAGATCAACCTACCTGGGAATGTACCTCTGGCTCCGCCCGAACGATTTTCTGGTGACCCAAAGAGGTTTGCAGTATTTATCAATCAGTGCCGGTTGCACTTCTTATGCCGGCCAGCAGCCTTTCCAACTGATCAAGCAAAAGTAGCTTTTGTACTTTCGTACCTTAGTGGCAATGCGGCAGACTGGTCGATCCCTCTAGTTAATCAAGATGATCCGGTTCTCCATGATTTTCAAGCCTTTCAGCTTAGTATGGAAAAACTGTTCGCAAGACATTCACAGGGGCAGGCCTTGGACAATGAGCTTCTTTCGTTGCGACAGGGTAATCAAGACCTTTTGGCTTATATTGCATCTTTCAATAGACTAATAGTGGAAACTCAATGGCCTGAGGACAAAAGGATTACGCTGTTTTATAGAGGTCTACGTGGAGAGCTCAAAGACGTTTTAGCCCAAGTAGTGAATCCCCCACAAGACTGTTCGGATTATATAGACTTGGTCGTTCAAATAGATCACAGGCTGCAGAACAGGAAGGCCGATCGTTCCAAGTTTGATGCTCGAGTATTTTCCAAACCGCCAACTCCTTCCAAAGGAGTAGACTCCGGGGAACCCATGCAAATAGGGGGTCTGAAAGGTCCTCTAACACAAAGGGAGCGGGAAAGGAGGAAACAGTTGCAATTATGCCTTTATTGCGGAAACTCAGGGCACTTTCTTCGAGACTGTCCGGTGAAACCTGCCAAGAAGGCAGTAGGAGCTGCAGTTACCAAAGTTACAAACTCTGAGCAGGGAAACGACCTCGCCCGACAAGAATAGAGGTCCTCTTGCCGAGCGTGAAAACCAGTTCCGTGACCTCGCATTTCGTGATACCTATGGTCCTCATTAGCCCTGATAATCCGGATCGATTACATGCAATTGAAGCTTACGTCGACAGCGGTGCCATCGGCAATTATGTGGATCATGAAATGGTTTTGAGGATGAATCTAACTCTTTGTCCCAAGGCTGTAAAGGACGTCATTACTACGGTGGATGGTACGGAGATAGCCTCCGGGCCAGTAACGCATACCACTCAAGAGGTGACGCTAGTAAGTCAAGATGGACACCATGAGAAGATCGTGTTCGATGTGATCAAGGCCCCTCAGTTTCAGATTATTCTAGGAATACCTTGGTTAGAGAAACACAATCCTCTGATCGATTGGCGAGCAAGAACGGTCCAGTTTCCAGAATGTGTCTCTACTTGTCACCCTCCACCTGGTGTTGCACTGGCCGCAATTTCTTCAGAGACTCCCCAGTTACCTCCCGAATACCTAGAATACCAAGATGTTTTCCGGAAGGATCAGGCTAACTCTCTACCTCCTCATAGGTCTTATGAATGCCAGATAGACCTGATACCTGGATCTACTCCTCCTTGTAGTAGAATTTATGCCCTCACCGAGCCTGAGAACCTTCACCTTCGACAATACCTGGATCAATACCTGGCAAATGGGTTTATTCGTCCTTCCAAGTCCCCTGCTTCTTCAGCTTTGTTCTTCGTTCCAAAAAAGGAAGGAGACCTTAGAACTTGTATCGATTATCGCTCCCTGAACCAGATCACCGTTAAGAATAGATATCCGTTACCTTTGATCCCTGAACTCCTGGACCAAGTCAGAAAAGCATGCATATATACAAAGCTGGATCTTAGAGGAGCTTACCACTTGGTACGAGTAAAAGAGGGCGATGAATGGAAGACGGCCTTCCGCACCAAGTATGGGCTATTTGAATATCAGGTCATGCCCTTCGGACTTTGCAATGCCCCGGCCGCCTTTCAATATTTTATGAACGATGTCCTCAGAGAGCTCATAGATGTATGTGTTGTTGTTTACATTGACGACATCCTCGTTTATTCTTCATCGGAATCTGAACATCGGAAACACGTGAAAATGGTCCTCGAAAGATTGCGTCAACACAAACTTTTCGCTAAGTTGGAAAAATGTGTTTTCAACGTGACTGAAGTTGAATTCTTGGGATTCATATTATCACCTGGCGGAGTGCGTATGGATTCAAAGAAGGTCGATGCAGTTCTCAAATGGCCATCACCATCCTCCGTAAAAGGTGTGCAAAGCATGTTAGGCTTCGCTAACTTTTACCGCAGGTTTATCCCCGAATTCTCTCGAATAGTCCAGCCCATCACTGCCTTGTTAAAGAAAAACAAACGTTTTGAATGGTCTACCGAGGCGGAACAAGCTTTCCAGGATTTGAAGACTAAATTTATCTCTGCACCAATCTTAAAACACCCTCGCCCCGAACTCCCCTACATCGTGGAAACTGATGCTTCAAGCCTTGCCATGGGGGGGGTTCTATCACAAAAGGACCCGGTAACCAATCAGTTGCATCCCGTGGCATTTTGGTCCCGCAAATTCTCGCCTCCTGAAATCAATTACACGATTACTGACAAGGAACTTCTGGCTATCAAGTCTGCCTTTAAGGCTTGGCGGCATTATCTGCTCGGGGCCCGACACACCGTTACTGTGATTACGGATCACCGAAACCTGCAATATTTGAAGACCGCAAAAGCCCAATCCTCTAGACAACTCCGTTGGGCATTATTCTTTGCCGAGTTTGACTTCATAATTACCTATCGACCTGGTACAAAGAACGGTAAAGCCGATGCCCTTTCTCGGATGGGAGTGGAAGAACACTTGGTCAACCCTAAACCTGTACCAATCATTCCCGAACAAAGAATTCTGGGTGTAATCGCCACAGAATCCATAGAGGAAGTTAAGGATAAAGCCAGGCAACTTGTAACTCCAGCAGACATACAGAATTGGCATCTGCAGGGAAAGGACTTTGCAGTAAAGGACAACTTATTGTATTTCCAAGAACGATTATACCTACCCAGCACAGATTTACAGAAAAAAGTAATCTCTTGTTATCACGACTCTTTAATGGAAGGTCATCCCGGTATAGCCAAGACCTCAGAAAAGATCAAGCGCTACTTCTGGTGGCCGTCTTGGAAAAAAGATATCAGAGACTTTATAATGTCCTGTGGAGTATGCGCCCAAAACAAGAGTCAAAAGGAAAGACCAGCAGGCCTCTTACGCCCTATTGACATCCCACCTCGCCCTTGGCATACGCTTTCTATGGACTTCATCACCGATCTACCTCCATGCTCCGGATACAATACGATTCTAGTAATCGTGGACTTATTCTCCAAGATGGCGCATTTCATTCCGCTCAAAGGCTTGCCAACAGCAGCAACTCTGGCCCGAGAATTTCTCGAAAACATCGTCCGACTGCACGGTTTTCCTTCGGTTCTAATTTCGGATCGAGGTAGTCAATTTATTTCTCATTTTTGGCGAAGTTGCTGTCGGTCGGCTCAAATTGATGTGAGACTATCGACCAGTCACCACCCTCAGACCGACGGACAAACCGAGAGGACCAATCAAACTCTGGAACAGTATTTACGCTGCATGCTGCAACAAACTGAAAAAACTTGGAAAGATATCCTTTGGATAGCCGAGTATGCCTACAATAACTCTGTCCATTCGGGAACTGGGAAAACCCCGTTTTTTCTTTTGTACGGCAGTCACCCTCGAACCTCGGAGTTGGATCCCCTCCAAGATCTTGAAACACCAGCAGTAGACTACCTGCATTCTACAATCACCCAAGCCTTTAAGGAAGCTTTTTCTCACCTTCAAAGGGCTAAAGAACAATACAAGAAAGGAGCAGATCAACATCGGAAGGAAGCCCCTCACTATCAAGTAGGGGATCAAGTCTGGTTATCCACCAAATATCTATCTCTAAAAGGGCCACGCACATTCAACCCAAGATACCTTGGTCCCTATTCCATCACTACCATAGTAAACCCAGTAGCGGTCAAGTTGGACTTGCCCCCGCACATGAAGATACATCCGGTCTTCCACGTCTCTCTATTAAAATCCGTGCAACCTCAAACCCGACTAACCAAATCTCCAAAACCTATCCTAGTGGATGGAGAACTCGACTTTGAAGTCAAAAGCATTCTGGACTCCAAGATCTCCAAATCTAAACTATTCTACCTAATTGACTGGAAAGGCTACGGCCCCCAAGAGAGATCCTGGGAACCTGCTGAATATGTCCACGCTCCTCGCCTAATCAAAAGATTTCACCGAACATTTCCTGACAAGCCAAAACCCCCGGAGAAGCCCGGTTTGGGAGGGGCCTTGAGGGGGGGTACTGTCATGATCTCTGCTTCCAAAAGGTCAGGGTTTTCCCAACTCCCTTGGAAGCAGATCCATAACCCAGGTTCCGAGTGCCAACCAGTCCCAATTGGGACCTTTTGGACCCAGTCCTGGCGCCAGTGGCACCAGGCTCATAAATATGCCCAGTCCCAGCGCTGGAAGCGCCGGGCTCATAATGCTTGGGTGGACTTACCTTCAGCAGACCATGCTGCTTACTTGCCTGCCAGTTGAGCCTCTGATCCTCTTCTGTTTGGAACTACTTTTCCTGTTGGGTGGGGCTGGAGCCACTCCCTAGATTCAGAACACTGGAACTCTTCTGGAAGGCAGGAACTCTTTTCTTACCAGGAACTCTTTTCTTACTTAGGCGTGGCTGTGGAAGGAGACACCTAAGCACTACAGGAGGCTATTTAAACCACACCCGGTGGATGAATCTTGCTTTGCGTTATTCTGCAACCTCTGCAGCAGAACGCTCATCGTGTCTTCTGCATCCGGTCCTGGGCCTAAGGAAAAAGGCTTACCATCCTGAATCCAGTCTTCAGCAACACCTATAAAGACAAGAAAGAACAGGTTAGCATTCCGGCATCTGAAAGGCAAAGGCTTACCATCCTGAATCCAGTCTTCAGCAACACCTATAAAGACAAGAAAGAACAGGTTAGCATTCCGGCATCTGAAAGGCAAAGGCTTACCTACTCTTAGTGCGCTCCGGAGGTCTTCACACTGCATTCCGGCATCTGAAAGACAAAAGTTTACCAACTCTTCGCACGCTCCGGAGGCCTTCGGCGCTGCATCCCGCATCTGAAAGACAAAACAAGGTGCGTTTAAAGACATTGGGGAACTTTAATACTCACGTGCCATTACTCCTTTCCACATCTAATCCAGTGGGTATTCCGGCACCCTGCAGCCGCTCCGAACTCGTACCTGAAAAATAAAAAGACAGTTAGAGCGCATAGTGAAGCAGGCAACAAGCGCTTACTTACGTGCTTCCAGGCGCTTCTATTCATCACACAGGCTCCATCTTCAACTCACTTCAGCCCGTCATCCGCCATCGCCGGAACCCTGCAAAACAAGAGACATCATTACTAAAGACTTTAAAGACATTTGAATGACTCGAAACTTACCATTCGTGCAGTAAACGACGGACAGCAGTCCTCTGAAGTCAAGAGGCCTGCGCTACCTATCCAGTGAAGAAACTGGTTACAGCACCCTGCCCCGAGGCAGATGGAGAGCTCGGCATTCACTTACCTAAGGTGAGAGCGTTAACCTTTGGGGGTCTACAGGAGAGGAGAAGAGGAAAGCGATAGGGACACCCCAATAACCCCAGTTCATTAACCCCATATTTTCTATCTGCAGACATCTTACTCTACACGTCAGGCATACAGTGCACAGAGGTCCAGCCCAAAGAGCCAACCGGGTGCTACACATCACCTTTGAAGATACGGTAGTCGCCCAGTCAAGACCGGCGCCTCTGCGAGAATCAGGTGAGCGTTACAGCAGGAGAGCATGGATTTTTCTCAATGACATTAAGCCCTATATCGGAGAAAGCCCTCAAGCTGCACCCCACCGCGAAGAGATTTCAGACAACGGGGAAGAACCCCAGCACGTGCAGACAAGATCCATGACGAGGAAGAAGGACGCATGAGCAACAAAACCAAGACAAAGAACCTGTTTGCAAGTTGTGGCTTAAACTGGGCAATTCCTCTCACCAAAAAATGGGATAAGGACATAACAGACACTCTATGCATCTCAGTTGTAGGGTGAAGAAGACAATTGTGCATCTAAGCCACAACACATTTGTTGACAAGAACTTGTAAATCAATCACACTGAAGCGTTGGTGAGAACGAGACTCAAATAGATTGTGATCAAAGACTTTCGCCCTAAAGGGCTAAAACGTAGCATCCTGAACCATCAAGGATCAAGACGTCACTTTGCAGCATTTATGGTGTCACCCAGCAGAAATATCACAAGGGATGTGCTGTCCTGTTTCCAATTAGTGCTAGAGACATATCCATCACTTGTAAGGAGAATCACAGACTTCATCCAAGATCCTGCCAACAAGAATGTAATTTGGCAACTGCTCAGTGTCATCGCGGAAGCCTTCATTTGCCTGCCTGAATACAATACTAAAGACACAAATGCTTCCACAGCAGGCTATTATAGATGAACTCACTTAGTCACTTTTCTTTCACATAATCGAAGAGTGCTCAGCTCTTATCGGGAGAACCACAGACACTCGTACATTCATCAGAGATACAACAAACACTGAACATTTGAACCAGCTGTTGGTCAAACTGAACTATGTAGTCGCAATCCACGCGGCAGGAAAGTGCAAGGACTGTTCACGTCAAAAAAAGGGCCTGTAATCTTGAACCCAGCAAAGCAAGACAAATGTCCCTGTTGCCCGAGGACAGCCGACTGACGCACAACGTCCTGTTTCGCCTAGTCACTGACTTTCCAGAAATGGTGGGGAGACCTGCTGAGATTGATGTCATCACCTTCATCAGAGATCCAGCTAATGTTGCGCATATGGGAACGCTCCTCCATGGCATCATGCTCCAAGTGGAGCTGTCCAACTTTCAAAAAGAGTATTTGAGGAGATTCCAGTGAACTTTCCACCAAGGCCGAGTCATCTTTCTGCCGAGGGACAGATCGAGAGGACAGAGACAAGAACTTCACTTCATTTTTGATTAACTGCCATTTTTCCATTTTTCTATTTTTGCATCACATTGAACAGATTTCAGCATGTCTTCAGGATTGAAGCAGATTCGGGGGGTGGACTGGGAACTCACGTATTTTGAATATACACAATGAATGTGACTCGCCAAAGGTGTTAGTCTAATCTATTTTCCATAGTCTAGCAAGGGAACTGTATCCCATATCCAGAGACAATCGTCACCCACAAGAGGGGGGACACTTGCGAAGCACCAGACACTTTAAGATACAAACTTTTCAAAAAGCAAAAATGGAGTGAGTGGAAAGAATAAAACATTGACATTTTGTTATGATTGAAATGGGGGCCCAGAACAGTAACCTGGTCATCCCACCAGCAGAGGGGCGCCCCCGCTTACCTGGAAGGAAATGCTGCCTTCTGTCGTACCGCACAATGATATGTATATGTATAGTGATTATCATTGTCTTTCTATCACTAACAATCAGGACTGCATTCTTTATTGGTGCACAAAACAGCCCAATTGCAGTGCATCAACCTGATGATGTATGCACGAGTCCCACAAAGGCACCCAGACCCGATATAGTCATTCCAGTCCCGAGAAAATCTGATGGTATGGTGAATGAACTAAAATTGAATGTAATTAACAGTAATACACACACACTTGAGTTAACGAATGAAGAGAAAAGCTGGAGAAAGGGTCAGCACGGAATGAATGAAAACGTAGCACTGAACACTGCACACACCCACACACTGAATGCACACGAACAAGGGCATTTGTCAATGGCTTCAGAACCTCAAGCAAAGGCAGCAGAGAGCATGAGACTGCCTACCGAACAATCAGCCCCAGAAAACAAGGAAAGAGACCAAAAGGAATCAAATGGAAGGCCGACTAATGCAGACATGGCAAAAGCCCTCGAGAAGACAGAAGCGGCTACGAGAGAATTCACTACAAGGACACAAATGTTGATAGATCATTCCCGTTCATAGCTAGAGTGAAGAAAATACTCGAGGAACTGAAAAATAAACCCGCAGAGACCATATCGGCAAGCACACCAGTTCCAACACAGGGAATAAGGACAAAACCCACGATGCAGCCTTACGCAGAGCTGATGACAGATAGATGGTGGTTAAAGGCACTTATAGAGGGCAGGAAAAGAATGCATGAGGAGAGAAGGGTGTTGCATGCCCGAGAGTCCTCCAGCAAGAAAGAGTCACACAGATGCTTTTAGGGATGTAGTCATAGCAAACTACAGGAAGACACTAAGAATCAAGAGAAGCCTACATGAAGATAAAAATGAACTGAACGATTACCTGGACGGCAGAGCGCATCTGGGGAACAACATTTGGTACCAACACATGAAAGAAGTTGGGAGAAGGAAATCAGAAGGAGATTGCTTTGTTTGTGCAGTTCTACCATACAGCATGGGAAAATCCAAGATCTTTGTGGCTGTATAAATTGATGTCCCGACAGGACACTGTTTGTCACACGTAGCAATGTGCAACACCAGAGGACAGTTTATGGGAAAAGATGCCTCACTGATATGGGCAACTGAAACAGCATATCCTGATGAAGATGATTATGTCCAAGACATTAACACAAGAAACAGAGCTCATACTAGGAATTACGTGATCAGGTATGAAAAGCCAGAAGTGAAAGGAGCAGGACCAAGATGGGAAATTAACCCGAGACTGAACGTCCAAGGAAAATCTCCAGAAGAAGCCCAAATTGGAAGAACAGAGGTCAAATGCAGATCTGGGGAACAATGCTGTCACCAGATGGATGGGAAGCAGGAGTAGTGATATGCCGTGCATGGATTGTCCTTGGAGCCTGCAAGGTAGCAGTAGAAAACTCAAAAAAACTGTGCAAACCTCTATGGTCAAAGTTGGTAAAGTTACTAACATGTTACTAACATGGGTCAAAGACAGAGGAGGACCTTTGCAGGTAGTGCCACTGGAAAGTAAAAAATTGTGCTTCAGGAACAATGGCACAAGGAAGATGGGAGAGAATCAGAACTGCGGATGCATCTTTGAAGCTCCAGGTATGACTCACGGAACCGCAGTAATTATGGATCATTACTGGGCGTGTGGATCCAAAGCATACATACAGCTGCCGAGAAACTGGGGAGGCATATGCACAATAGTGAATGTCCACGTTCCAGCACCAGTGATCCCAAAGAGTGACCTGAATATTGATAGTTTTCCGAAAGCAGATGCCCAACTGAGGAAAAGGAGATCTGCAGAACTGATATCCCAAATGAAGAGAGAAAATTACTTCTCAGCCAAATAAGAAGAAGCATTTCATGCAATCCCTTATGAACACAGGCTGTTCAGCCTCACCTCATCAGTGTTCACAACAATTATCATGCCAAGATTTCAGGTTGGAGCAAACACTAAATGGTTGAAGATAACCAGATGGAATTATTGCAGACCATTAACACCACCATAAAAGGATTCAACGCGATTAAAGAAGAACTAAGAGCAATTCGACAGATGAACCTCCAGAACAGATAGGTACTTGACATGATCACAGCGATGGATGGAGGTGTTTGCACAAAAATCGGAGAATCATGTTGCACATTTATACCTTTGCATGATTAAGAAAATGGAACCTTAATAGAAGCCATAAGTATGCTGACCAACCTACAGAACCAGATGATCGATGAAACTGACAAAGTAGATGATGACAGCTGGTTTGGAACACTATTCTCATGGGTCCCACAATGGATGGCAGATGTATTCAAGTTTCTGGGAGCCCTACTATTGATGATACTACTAGGGTTTTGTGTTATCAAGATAATCATCACACAATGCCAGAAAACAGCAAAGGAAGCCTTTGGGATGAAGATCATGATCAATGTCGAACCAGTATGGAAGCCGAGAGACCTGACAGATGAAGAAATAAGAAGCTTTGTGAAGGCCAGCGAATTTGCGCCAGAAGGAACAAAGTTTATTTACCCCAGGAACCAGAGAAAATATGAAGGAAAATGGATCTATTACAGCCCAAATGGACAGTGTCAGCTTATACAAGTGCAACTCCATTTTGTAAAAGCAGAAGTCTGCCCCGTGAAGCTTGAGATAAGGAGGCCCAGACAGGTGGTGAGGCCGAACAAAGAATCTAATTCACAAATAGAAGGAAAATGAAGCCGATTCTCAGTGTACTGACACGTGACCAGCCTGGTGCGGAGAGGTACCCACATCTTATGTCATCCAAACCCAGAGGATGTCATAACTTTTCCGGATAAGAAGCTACAGTTCGAGGCCACTCTCAGCCAACTAATTGACACATAGGCCTAAGGGTACTGATTGATGGAAGGGAGGCCATCCCGCACCTGGGCGACTTTTCTGCATGCTGCTAATTAAAGTGGAGATTTATGCCAGGGGTGTAACCCACCCAATCACAATGGACCAAATAATCTAGGGTCCTATAGCTAGTAGAATCAATAAAACATTGTACTTTTAGTGACGTCTATCACGAGTGATGTAGAGGGATGGGCTTAGATGCCCACCCAATAAGAGTATCCAATCCCCACACTCTGTTACCATATACAGATATAGTACCTATACTTAAGTTACCTTTCCCAACCAATACAATTGCATGTCAAACTTATGAGTTTTACACGTCAATGATGATGAGAATTTGCTATAAAAGTTACTGTTTGCATGAAGAATTTGGAAGTTGAAGTGAAACAGGCGATCGCATCACTGCTGATTTCCATTTGTTTCCCCGTTTTTTGTACTTGTCATTAAACTGACTTCCCTTTGCCAAACCATTGACCTGTCCTTATTAATTGGTGTTGGAGTAAGAGAATCCTGCACCCCATCCTCCTCAAGGTGCAGCTATCTTGTCTCAAGGTACTAGAGGGCGAGCTCTGAATCTCATGGGCCCATTCAGAGGTCGCTCCGCCCTCCTGTGCAACACAAAGAATGAGACAGCCCTGCCAGAAACTGACATGAATGCAGTATGGTGTAAAAGACTGGGAGCTTGCCCCAATCCACATTCCTTGTTATGGGTGTCTGGGTGAATGGCCTGAATGCATTGTGATCCTGATTGGCTGCCTACTTGCATGAATGCCCTACTGACTGATTGGCTGACTGAACTTGGTTCAGCAGTGTGAATGAGGGACACAATCTGTATATCTGGGGACCTCTCACTTACCAAATTGTTCAGCAGCTGTAGTTGAAACTTGAAGCTGCTTATCCTTGAAGCCCAGCTGGAAGAAGAAGGTTTGCTGCTGCTCTCGGTCGGCAAAATCTGAAAGCTGTCGTGTCTGTCAAGGACTGATCAAAGAGAGTACCTGTTTAGGATACCTTTCCCCGAGGTACGAGGGAACATCACGCAGAAGCTGATCTTCATCAAGGCACCCTGGAAGTCAGTATCAAAAGGCTGTCGACCGGAGACAGGGTCCGCCGACAAACATTGAAGTAAAGCACCAGGACATCGAGGCTGTCGACAGCCATCACCATCGACCGGGGTTCGGAGGATTTCCGTGACTGCTGGAAGCCCGTTGAGTCGTGTTGCCCAGAATCGGGGACAGCTTGACGACATGTTGCTCGATGACCAGAGCCGCAAGGGTCCACCATTGCCTAAGAACATTTAAACCAAGGACTCCCTTGCCATCACCGTCAACTGATTTGTCCTGCCAGAAAAATTCCAGGTCACAGACGACTGAGGAGAATCCGGCAGTGGGTTTCCTGCCACCTGAAGTCCACAAAGACACTGACTTATGAAGATCCAGCCGTGGTCGAGTCCCGGTCGTCAACGCCAATGTCGACGCCTGATGCCCACTGCCGGGCCTATGCTCATCACTGAGTGTTCTTTGCAACAACGAACTCTGTTATTGAGGTGCACCGCACGCCTCATCTACGCAGGATGTCCATGATCGATTGTTGACAACCCTCTGCGAAATTCGAAGCTGCTGTCCCGACGACAGTGCTCACATTTTTATTGCAGCATCTTGACAACCATGGCTCCTGCTTTAAAGGGAGTCCACTCACGAGGAATCCGTCGACGAACCGTCAAAGAAACTCTGCTAACTCGGTTACATTAGGGTAATGGAACATTGTGATCAGGAAACAAGACTATTTAAACATAAATGGACTAGGCTTGTTAATACACTTTTTACAGGTTGCCCAGGAAGGGGGGGGGGTCCTCACAGAGAACTGTGTCTTGGTAGTTGGACAAAGTATTCTGCCATTGTTTAACCTAACTTGTCTTCCTTCCTATGTCCTATGCTGATACACATTACTGTTTGATTTGTATGCCTTTAGAAACTGCCAGCAGTTGGTCCGTTTTAAAGGAGTCAATAGTTAAATTAACTAGTGGCACCACATAGACATGGCATATATTTGCCATATTCAATTTGCCAGATTACAAAGTGTGTTATTAATTGATGTATATATCTTGAGCCTTATTTATATGAAGAACTGTGTTAGCACATAACATAGTGTGTGGACATTCCTTTGTGGGGGGCTTGGGGACTACACAGTACTTAAGAACCAGCCTGCATCACCTCCTGAGAGCTTAATCCTTGGTTGCTCATCCATTTCTATCACAATAGAAAACCTTGGCTGGGATGCTCTGTGCTTCTACTTTGCCATATAGAGGACAGGAGTACAGATAACCCCCCCCTCCAGTCTTTACAGGCACATCCACTGAATAGCCCTGTTGAGGAGCCACACCCTTGCATACAACATAGGAGTGGTAATTGTAACACACCACAATGTACGACAGTAGAAGAGATATTTGCGGCAGGCAGTCAAAAGGGAGGGGATAGGATAGGGTATGAACACTAACCAACCCTTCTAAAAAAACTCATCCTTCTGCATAAACCTCACAAAACTAAACACAGCCATACCTCTACAACATAACAAACCGCAAACACTTCACTACACCACAACAATGAAACAAACCACACATAGCCATGCCCAACAGCACCTGAAGGCTACCGACCGAAAATCACACCTACGCTCAGCGAGTGGTGTAAACCGATCTGAAGCTGCCAACAGCACATCACAGCTCTCTTGCTCTTTTCTCCCACTCAGTCCTATTAAGGTACACCTCACTTAGCCCCTTGCTTTAAAGATCAACCAGAACGCCAAGAGGCCACAGGACCATGCATGTTGTGACAGTGCACTGTTTAAGAACCTGTAACATAACATACCATTAAGAAGCAGGGAGAAAAGTCCACTGGCAGCTGGTGATCACCAAATTAGTTATGCAATTCGAGATTGCAGGAGTTAATCCAGAGAAAGGGAATAGCATATGAGTATCATCTGCAATGAGGTGATAGTTAAATCCAAATGAGGGAATGAGTTTGTTGAGCGAGGACGTGCATAGGATGAAGAGGTGTGGGTCTAAGTCTGCTCCTCCAGGTACAACCACAGGAAGGGGTATCGGGAAGGAGGTGCTGGACGACAATGAGTTTGCGAAGGAGTGGTCAGAGAGATAGGAAAACACACACACAAGAATGGTTGCCTTGAAGTCAAGGATGGAATGAATTTGAAGAAGGAGAGATGGTTCCCAGTTAAATATAATGGAAAAGTCTAGAAGGATGAGAATGGAGGAGAGATGATAGTGGCAGGCAGTTGTAAGAGAATTAGTGACAGGGATGAGCACAGATGTATTTGAACGGAATCCAGATTGGAAAGGTCAGCAAGTAAGTTTACCTCCAGATAGTTGACTATGTGGTTAAAGACACTCCTCTTGAGGATTATAGAATGGTGGGAAAGGAGAGACTGAGGAGTTGTTGGGGTTCAAAACTATTTTAGAGGTGATATGGCTGTGGATGTTTTGGCCAGTTGAGAGAGATGGGTTGAACAAGGAAGAGAGATGAGCGGGATGAGGATGCAATATCTTAAGCAATTTATGGTGCAGAGGTGTCAACTGGAGAGTAATATGGGTTGGCAGAGAGAAGGATGTGTAAATGATCAAAGAAGCAGGTTAGGGAGAAATTAGTTGGTGTGGAGAGAGTGGAGAATATTTGAGAGAAGGAGAGGGATGAGGTAGAAGGGTGGACAAGGTGTCCCATACATTGGTGATTTTAGTAGAGAAGTAGGAGGAGTAGGAGGAAAAGTCACCGGGGAATAGAGTAGGGATTAAAGCGTTGCTTCAGGGGGAAGGCCTGCATGGAAGGTCACAGATAGTTGCCATGGGTGTGAGTGATGAGAGCAAATAAGATTAGTGTAATTGGAAAATTTGGTGGTGTCAAGTGATGTGGTCAGGTCAGGTTCAGTAAAGAGTCCTTTTTGTAGGCAGTGAGAAAAGTGGGGGATTTGTCTTTGCACCACCAGCAAAAACAACAATGCATTGTTGTCCTCAGAAGCTGAATGACTAAGGAGATCCATGATTGAGGACATGGATGGGAAGGGGTGAGGTGAAGGAGCTGGCAAGGTAGTGATCACTAAGTGGGTAGACAGTGGCAAGAGTAATTTGTTAAATGAAAGTTCAGTGGAGTGAGCAAGTGGAGGAGAGAGAGCATAGAGCAAGATGTGTAATTGCTTGAAGTAGGGGATCATGGAGTCAAGCTAGGGTGTAGGTTTTGTGCTAGCTGAGGGACGGTTATTGGAGAAAGGCAGAGAACTAGGGATAGTGAAGTGAATGAGCGAGTGGTCAAAACATGTCATGCCAGTTGTGGAATCACAGGAGGCCAGAGTGGAAATAAAAATATGCAGTTGAGCGATTTGCTTTGGGAATAGGTTGATATGTTATGTTGAATCAAACATTTATGGTTTCTAAAGCAACATTCTTTTTTGCCCTTTTTTATTGTATTTATGGTTTGTGTAAACCTTTGTACATGTAATCATACTATAAACAAAATGTGCATAATTATCATTAAAATCTAAATCCAAGATGTATAAAAACTTCATCAGACTGGTGCCAACTTATTAAAGCATAATATTGGACATCAAATAAACTTTTAGATATTTAAGTATTGAATTCTTCAAATTACAATGTAGTCCTTAATTTTCTCTCAATTAGTAAATAAACATGCTTTCACCTAACAAATCATAAATATTGTGAATATATCTAATCAATACAATTATTGTAGCAATCTGGTTTCCAGTGAGCAAACAATACCCAGATGCATCCTTCCATGTGTGTCCTAAGCTTTCTCATCTGGAGTATTGACAATTTCAAAACCATGAATCAAGGATTGAATAATTTTGATTTATAAAGAAGTGAGCAATCAAAAGTACTAACTTGGTGCACAGTCTAAAGGTTATTTATTTAGTCTCAGGTTTTCTGGGTATTGGAAAACCTAGGTACATTAGATGTCGTAATATAGATAAACATGTATCTTCAATATGGCATTTAGAATGTATCAAGTTTTGTCTTGGGTGTAAACGATAAAGCTTTTCCTATTTCTTCAATCAAGTCAGAAATGTATAAGTTGAAAAGACAAGGAGCCAAGACACATTTGTGTCTCGGCCCCACACTTGTATGAATTTCTTTGGTGTGCACTCCACCAGAGTGATCTCTTACCTTTGTCATCCTGTCACCATGTAGTTGTTTAATTATGTTTAAGAGGCCTTTGGGTATGCCCTGTAGCCATAGTTTATTCCATAACTTCTGCAGTACTCGGATCGATATAATACACATACAGAGGGTGGAGGGCTCTTTTCGTCTTTTCCCCACTTCTGCACTAGACGTATTTTTAGAATGAATAATTGAATGTTGTACCGACCCCCTCTTCTGAAACTTGTCTGGAATATTGGTCAACTATAGATTTTGCAGCCCGCTCTTAACGTTCTGATAATATTAAGGAGGCAACTATTTTACTTGTGGAATCCAAAAGGGAAAGAGGTCAGTAATTATCTCTGTCTACATGATCTCCCTTTTTGAATATAGGTACCAGAAATATTTTGGGCCAGCTGGTGGTGTGGCGACCATCAGAACTTATTTGTAAAAACCAAGGGGAATCGTACCTGAGCCCATAATGAGGGATCCCCTTTTAACATATTATTTGACAGAGCATCCAGTCCCCTTACTGTGGAGCTCTTCGATTTTATTATGTGTTGTTCTATATACTCCCTATTAAGGCACACCTTCCAGCTAGGCCGTTCTCTGCATTCAAAATTATCTTTTCTGCATATTTATGTTCCAAATTTCCCCTTGAAATGATCCACTGAGTTTGGCTCGGAAATGGGATTTTTCTGAAATGTACTCTAATTACACCCTATAGAGTTAACATAATACATTTTTTTTAATTGTTTGTGACCAAGATATTTTATATATGGGCACAATTGCTTAAATTCATAATTACCTTTAATGTCCTTATCTGCATTCTGGTAACAGAACAAGGTTGTGTAATATCCTTTCTTAACAACCTAATGTTACTTCTGTGTTCTCATTACTTCCTCATTACCTGCACATCAAAATCCTGATTCCTGATAACATTTGATTTGCTAGAGTTGTGTCTCTTGTTGCATGAGGTGGGTACCAAAGGTCCTAACAAGCTATTGCAATTAGTTATTGTACATTTTCCCCTTGTCTCGTTCCAATCTCCTTCACCTAAATAGCAGGCCAATGATTTATTAAACCTTTCTCTGGAAACTTTGAACCACTTCAATCAGGTGAGATACCTTGATTGTTTGTCTCCAATCTTACTAAACTCTTAGTCGCAGTAAGCTGGGGGTAAAGACAACTCCAATCCTAAAATCAAACATGCATGGTCACTTTTGTTAATTTGTAATGTTTAAGATATATTAACAATGAATTTTGATGTCAAAAAGTTATCAATTATAGAAAAGCTTGCACCCCGTTGCTGAATGGGTTGACTTGGTATATTGTTGGCAATGTTACCATTCACTTTTTGAAGTTGCCATCATCCTTTTAACTGATTCCAGGAACTACCCAAGAAATGAATGATGTCTCCTTTTGGAAACTCCAAACCCAACTTTCTTGATGGATATCACGGCAACAACAGTTTAAATCACCAGCAACTGTAAACACATCAGAGCCCATGGCATTATACAACTCCACAAACAAATCCTGCACTGCAGTAAATAATGTCCTTTAAATGGTCTAGTAGTGTTACAAGAGATAGTAATTAACAAGAGGTGATTGTTAGTGCCCATGTGACCAGAGTCGGATTGGGGCATAAAATTGACTCGGCATCAATCAAAAAGTGGCCCACAGTTCCAAATGGTAATTCATTCCTTTTGTGACAGACTGTTTGAATAGTAGCAAGGGAGATTTTCTTGGTAAGATGTAATGCAAATTTTGCAATTTAAAGAATATTTATTCAGAAACGCTGGTCAAAACTGCTAGACGCATAGTGAAGTAACTCCTCAAACTGGCCCACATTGGGCAAAAAAATCGTGCACTTTGACTCAAAAAAATGGGCCACGCTAGCATTTTGTGTTTTTGGTTCGATCATTGCCCTATTGCATTATAGATGAGTCAGAGCCTGCTTGTGACTAACAGACAATTCAACATATGAATCTGTTTGTCATTCTGATACAGATATTCCAAAGAATGGTCAATTCCTATTAGCAAGCCCTTTGAAGCTCGACCCTTTTAACCTTGATTTGCCTTTTTAAGAAAGTTGAATAACCATCCAGCTAGGGCATATATAACAGCCTACTTCTTGTAATAAGAAGACATGGAAGTTTGTTATGTTAATACGATCAGAACCAACATTCAGGAAACTGTTATGGCCTCCGGAATTCCACAAGATAATTCATGAATGTTAAATCTTCTAAGGTCTAGAGACCATCTTTGACATGGTGGATAATAGTGCAGGTAACCAAGACAAATCAGCCCCCTCCCTCGACTGATCATTTATCTTCATACACAATTGAATCTGTCTGTCCCCTCTTTCACTCAATGTACACGTTAACACATCATTTACCAAAGCGTTGCCTATAGACCTTACACATTTTTCAAGCTCCTGTGATTTAGACATTTCCAGGTCTATATTCTTTAACCAGGATGCACCCTCTAGAGTAGAAAAATGTGAGTGTGGCGATGAAATATCAAACAATCTTGTTGTCTTTGAGAGTGACCTTGATGCTTTCCTGACTGACTCTTTTTCTTGGTGTTTACAAAGTTGCATAAATTAGTCCCCAATGTCCTCTAAGATCCTTTCCCTGTTTGTGAGGGATTTTGGTCGAGAATTGATGTGGTGCAATGAGGGTAAATGGAAAGCTGGCAAATGAGTGGGTTGTTAGATCAATTGGTGGCTGCTCCATTATATCTTTTGAGATTGTGCTCCTTACATTGTATTGGGGGATCACTTTTGGACATCTCATTTTAATATTAACAATAGGTAGAAGAAAAATAAGCAAGCAATTATCACCTCTTTCAGTAAAAATGTTGAATGTTAGTACACCCCTGTACCACTGCAGCAACTGTAGTAATTGCACTTATCGTGTGCACTTCTGCGCTTTCATGGGATTTGTTCACTTGGTGAAGTGTTTCAGAAATGGCTGCCTGGCCATCAACACAGGGGAACACTGGAGTAACTGCACTTAGACTCTGCACTTCAGTGCTTAAGCTTTGCGTGGTGCAGACTGTTTTGGCTTGGTGGGGGGTTTCAAGAATAGAGGTCTGACCAGCAACACAGGGGAACACTGCAGAAACTCCACTTACACTCTGCACTTCTGTGCTCACACTCCACGTGGAGCGGGCTGTTTTCATTAGGTGAAGTGCTTCAAGATGAGTTGTCTGGCAAGCAACACAATGGAATCCTGCATTAACTGCACTTACACTCTGCACTTCTGTGCTCACGCCTTGCACAGCGCATAATGCTTTCACTTGGTGGAATGTTTCAAGAATAGTGGTCCAAACAGCAACTTAGGGGAATACTGGAGTAACTGCACTTACTCTCCACACTTCTGTACTCACGCTCCATGCAGCGTTGTCTGTTTTCGCTGGGTGAAGTGTTTCAAGATTAGCTGTCCGACAAGCAACACAGGGCAATACTGCAGTAAATGCACTTACTCTCCACCCTTCTGTGCTCACTTCTAGACTAACGCCTTGCGCTACATGGGGTGCTTTCATTTGGTGGAGTGTTTCAAGGATACTAGTCCAACCAGCAACACAGGGGAATACTTCAGTAACTGCACTTACACTCCGCACTTCTGTGCTATTGCTCTGTGCGGTGTACACTTTTTACACCTGGTGGAGTGCTTCAAGAATAGCCATCTGACAAGCAACACAGTGGAACACTGCTGTAACTACACTCCACACTTTTGTTCCGCGTGGGCTGTTTTCCCTCAGTAAGTTTTTCAAGGATAGCGATCCGGCCAGCAACACAGGGGAACATTGCAGTAACTACACTCACACTCTGCAGTTTCATGCTTGCGCCACACATGGTGCGGGTTCTTTTCAATTATTGCAGTGTTTCAAGAAAGGCGTTCCGACCAGCAACACATGCTGTAACTGTACTTACGCTCTGCACTTGTGTGCTCACACTCCACACGACGTAAGATGTTTTCACTTGGAGTGTTTCAAGAATAGTGGTCTGACCAGCAACACAGAGGAACACTGCAGTAACTGCACTCACACTCCACACTTCCACAATCACAACTGCACCACCATTGTAAAAGAAACACACAACTCAGTCACCAACATGATTTTACACTGAATTTCAACATTATGCATAGCCTGTACTAAGCTTCATGTGTACTGGTGAATGCTAATGTCTATCCTCGGTTGGAACACATTTTAAAGCTTTATTTCTCTGAAATAATGAACGACCTGGCTCACACGATAAATCTCACAATAATCCAAATCCATTTTGCACTGTTTTGCTGAATCATGCTTATCAAAATGTAAAGGTCCAATCAGGGTACGTGAAAAGGCAGAAGTGCGCTTTACCCTCCAGAGGAACATTGACACACTTCCCCCAGAGCTTCCCCCTAGTATGTGCATCTGAAAGGCTGGCACTGCTGGTAGTTGCAGATCACATGCCATCTTAGGGACTTTGGGCCCGATTCATGATTCATGGAATATTTAGCCGGTTCAAAGTGACTTTGCACTGCCGACACCAACCCTGATTCATGGAACTGTGCAAAGTGTATTTTTGCAGGGAAAAGTCCGGGCAAAGTCATTTTGTACTGTAAAAATGACCATGCGTTGACTTTGCAGTGCAAAAATACACTTTGCACGGTTCCATGAATCAGGTTTTGTGTCGGCAGTGCAAAGTCACTTTTCAGCAGTGCAACTTAATTTTGAATCGGGCAAATATTGCATGAATCGGGCCCTTTGTCTCAGCCTTAAGGGTACATAAGAGGCACTGGATTTGGTGGTCCAAGGAATGTAGACATGCATGTATGGGTGATTTGCCCTCTTCGTGCATCCAGTTTGCATAAGTGGAGTTTGTGTATTTCACATTAGATCACTGCTCTGCTGAGCCCAGTAAAGGGCGAAATCAAAATACACTCACACACATACACATCTATTTATTTTTCTCTGTGTGAAAACGCCTGTAAATGCCAATCCGTCCTTCATAACATAATGCCTGCAGAGATCAGAGGGAAACTACTCTTCACTGAAACTCAAAGATGTATAAACACCCCTTAAAAAACTGAAATATACTTTAGATCATTGCAGACAGGGGTGGACTGGCCTGTAGGGAACTCTGGAGATTTCATGGTAGGCCTCTGCACCCTGGGCCTCTTTTGTGTGATATGTCGATATTTTCCCATAGCAAAAAGGTTGGACTTGCTGAAAAGTATTTCCAGGGCCTCCTTAGTTTCCCAGCCCCCTCTCCCCTGATTGCAGAGCTCTGTCCAGGATGCGCAGCGGGAGATGCATTAGGAAAGAGTCTTCTAACAGCCCTTGGGATGCATTGGAGGAATGGGGCCTGCTTGGTACAGCGATTTGCGCAGTAAAATGCAACTAATCTCGGCTGCTCCAAAGTTGCAATGAGCTGCCGGAAGCAGCGTTAATCAGCAGAATGTGCATTTTCTTCAATCTGCTCTTTATTTAGAATGAAATCAATAAAAAAGATCTTTTTTTATTTTTAGTTGTCATTAAGTGTATTTCAGTGCAGGATATATGCAACTTGTTTGATGTCACATTTTACTTAGTACTTATTGTTTTCAGTAGTGAGCATTAACAACGTAGAATATGAAAGAATAATCTCACTCAAGAGTATATCACTTTTCATTATATAAGATACGGGAGATTGTTTTACAAAAACATGTTAATTACATGCAGGGGACCACCAACATGAGCACATTGATGCCGTTGGATTACATGCATGCGATTCTACACATTTATAAATCAGAGAGTACAAGTGAAGAGAACAACCAAGCAAAATCGCATTTACTCTCAAATTTTACACTCAATTCCAGTAAAAATGCAAATACCGCCTGCAAATCAAGCTTTGCAGGCAACTTTAAAATGGAATCGTAGGGAATCAGCATGCTTCCAGCAGGTGTTAAATGACGGCGTAACTGCTGAACCCATATGCATGCAATAGTATTGGCTGACCCCTAAACCACACCCGTAATATTTGGCTCACAACTTTGTCAAGTGTTGGCAATAAAAGGCCGTAGGATTTTATTGTACAGATATGGTTATGGAGATAATAATAATCACATATCATAATAGTTTCATACTTTTGGGCACCGGGTCCCGAGCTTACCCCCTCTGGCCCGTGCCCGCCTTCTCATGTCCCACGACTTGTTGTGGGCACCGTACAGTGCCTTGTACCTCTTTTCCTTTGTTCTTCTCCCTTCTTTTGTAGGGTGGGAGGGTTCTGTGGTAAAGAAGCAAAAAGGTTAGAAGACACTGAGTAAACAGTGAACCTCCTCTTTGTTTGGGTCCCCATTCAGGGTCCACAAACAGATTGTGTTTACTCTGAGCATGCTGCTCTCATTTATAGGACCCCGGGAGGCCCTGGGTCTTTGTTATGTATAGTAGTGGGGGCTGCTGTTGTCACAGCCCCCGGCCGGATAGCCGACTGTCTGGCCCCCTGGGGGGCAGGTCTTTGAACCTGGGCCCTGCCTGACTGTTGGTTTCCTTAGGTGCTTAGCACCTTGCTGTTTGGAGGAAGGGTGAGGTGACTGTTCACACCTCACCCTTCCTTGGCTTTGTGTTGCAGAGACTACGTGTCTCTGCAGCTGGGGGGAGGAGAGGAGCAGAACAGGAAAAGGGTTGGGCTGCCCCTCTCCCGGGCTGCTGATGGTAACAGCAGTTAGCCTGCCTCGCTTTGGGCGGCCTTGCAGCATGGCCCATAACTGCTGAACCCATATGCATGCAATAGTATTGGCCGACCCCTAAACCACACCCGTAATTGGCTCACAACTTTGTCAAGTGTTGGCAATAAAAGGCTGTAGGATTTTATTGTACAGATATGGTTATGGAGATAACAATAATCACATATCATAATAGTATCATACTTTTGGGCAGGTTGGCGGCTGGACGTGTTCCCCCAAAAGTATCCCCTAATGACAACCCTTGGAGGCAAGTGTAGCTGAGATTTCTCAAAAGAAATGATCCATGTCCTGGTTAGATAAATGGGTGCTGTCATTGATAAAAAGGTCTGGGTTTCCTAGTGTAATGGCCAGGTGCTTTATGAAACCCAGTCCTCTTGCTGTACAGAATTTCTCCAGCCCCCTGTTGAGTTTTCTTCTAGAAATGTCTACAGATTTGTAGCAGTTGGCCCCTAGCCATTTCTTTCTGGGTAAGGTGGCCGAGAAGTATATTTCTGTGCTCCTCCAATTGTGTGAAATGCCCGCAAGGGAGGAACAGATGTCCTCAAATAAAATTCTCCTACCAATGGAGACCAGGTCATTGCTCCCTAGGTGTATGATCAGAAATTCTGGCAGGTCTCTGTATGCGACCAGCTCAGCGAGTGTTTTGTGGATGTCAGCCCACCGTAGGCCTCTGTATCACCACCATGAAGCAATGGTGTTTCTGAAGGGTGGCCCTTCTTTGGTCTCTTCTGCCCATCTGCCTGTCCTAAAGACAAATGAGTGGCCGACTATCCACGCTGATCGTAGTGTGGTCCTCCCTTCGCCGATTGTTTCTGCAGGGAGGGGAGAAAGAGAAAATGAGGGAGGGTGGCTATATCAGCTGTGGTCTGATGTATCTTTTGTAGTAATCTGACTTCCATCCCCCTATGTTTTTTAGCTGTTGAGGAGCTAGGCCTCCTTGCCATGCTGAGGTGATGGCACCTATCCTGAAAGAGTGGGTGCCGAAACCCTTCGGGTCCCACCCTGCTTTGCCGATTGCTTTCATCAGTACCCCTTTAAATTGGTAGCGGCTTAGCGCCGATGGGTCCTTGTGGATTAGGAACCTCCCCCCTACCTTGGGCCTTTGTGCGTAATAAAGGTTGGTGATACATACCAGGCAGTTAGTTGCCTCATCAATGCAACAAATATTGATGGTTCTTTTGGCCCCTGTTTTTGACTGTTGGATTTCTATGCTACGCTCTCCTGTCTAACCCTGGGCTCCATGACACCCAAGCCATTTGTGGCCTTGGTGCTGGAGGCAATAAGTTCTCCTACCCGGAACGCCCCAAATTAGGCTAGAAAAAATGCTGTTTTGAATAGTGTTATCTTGTATGGATGCCAGCATATGGCTTCTAGCTGGCTTGCTATTTGTACTAGTTTGTTGAAGTCAAGGGGTCGGCGGGTGTCCACCTGGGGGCCCTCTATTCTGCCCCATCCTTTCATTGCGTAGGAGATGAGGGCGATCTGGGTACGGTCTGAATCGGCCTGTATTTTTGCAAAATATGAGATTGCCACTAGGTGTCTTCTTGCCCAGTCTCTTTTAAAGCCCTGCTCACATGCCCATTTTAAAAATACTTCTATGTCTTTAATCGTTATTAGCTCTACATGGCTTAAACCTGTGGTTCTAAAAACTGTTTGTGAGCACTTACTGTACTGTGCTGTGGTAGTGCTTGCCAATGCTTTCTCTGCCATCTCTGTTAGGAACCCTTAATGGTTGTTGGCACGCGTTTTTTTGATGTTCCTGGTTCTTGTTGGGCATCCTGGCATGGGCTCTATGGCGGTGGCGTTGATGCCAATGTGTTGTTGGCACTGTTTTTGAGGTGCCTGGTTCTTGTAGGGCATCCCAGCCTGGGCTCTCTGGTGCTGGTGTTGATGCCATTATTCTTGGTTTCCAATTATTGCCCAGCATTGCACTGGGATTGGTGTCATCTGCTCTTGGGCGTGTGGCGCTAGCTCCCGGAGTCTTGGCCACTGAAAGCGAGATAAAGCATCTGCAATGTTATTATTCGCCCCTGAAATATGCTTTGCTTTGACCACAATGTTTTCCCATAGTGTGACTGCTGTAATGGCTCGTAGGAATTTCAGTACTAAAGAGCATTTGGTAGACCTTCTGTTTATGGAGCCTACTACCGCCATGTTGTCGCACCAGACCAAGAGTTCCGTGTTAACTAGCTGTCTGCCCCAGATGTGTAAGGTTAGCCAGATGGGAAATATTTCTAGGAGGGTGATGTTTTTTGTCCACCCTGCCAGTTGCCATGAGTTGGGCCAGTGGCCTGCCACCCATTCAGAGTCTAGTATGGCTCAAAACCGTTTGCTTCCGGCTGCATCAGTGAACAGGACCCTTTTTGTCAAAGTATTCAGAGGCGTTCGCCAAAGTGAGGTCCTGTTGTTAATCTCTAAGGAAATTCCCCCAAGTTTCCAGATCTTGTTTCACCTCCGTACGTAGCCGGATGTGTAGGTGGGGTTTGGTGAATGATTTGATTTTTAGTTCCAGGCTTCTGGAAAATATCCTCCCTTGGGGTATTATTCTGGATGCAAAGTTGAGACTACCTGCTAATGATTGTATTTCCTTTACTGTCCCCTTGTCTTTTGTTGTCAGGCCTTGTATTTTTCCCAAAATTTCTGTTATTTTTGTTTTTGGGATTTTGCAAAGACACCTTGCCGCGTCTATTTCAATCTCCAGGAAAGTTATGTTGGTGTCTGGTTTGGTGGTCTTTTCTCTTGCCAGGGGGATGCCCCACTGTGAGGCCATCTGTTCTAATTTTGCAAGGGCCCTGCTGCATTCTCCACAATTCGGTGGTCCCATTACCATAAAGTCATCGAGGTAATGCACTATTTTAGTCCCTGGTCTATGCTTTTGGAAAGCCCATTGGAAAAAAGAGCTGAATTGCTCGAAAAGTGCGCAGGATACTGTGCACCCCATGGGGAGGCATCTGTCTAAATATAATTTGTTATTAAAAGTGAAACCTAGCCATTTCTGTGAATCTGGGTGGACTGGTAAGAGTCTGAAAGCGGATTCGATGTCCAGTTTGGCCATCAGGGCGTTCCTGCCACATTCCTGTATGAGTCTTACCGCCTCTTGGAAATATGTGTAGGATACTGCGGATTCTGTGTGTGGGATGCCGTCGTTTAGCCATCGGCCTTTGGGGTAGGATAGGTGATGGATTAGCCTCCTTTTCCCAGGTTCTTTTTTGGGGACCAAACCTAGTGGAGATATTATGTAGTTATTTAAGGGCATGTGGTCCCAGGGTCCTGCAATCCTGCCCAGTAGCAGTTCTTTCTTGATTTTGCTCCCCACCATCAGGGGGTTGTCCCTGGCTGACTTCAGGTTCATCGGGACGTTCTATGACCCTGAGCCCTTGAAAGGGATGATGAAGCCCTTGGTGAAACCCTGCCATATTGCCTCGCTGGTTTCCTTGTCTGGGTAATTGTTGAGTGCTTTTCTAAAATTGTTTCGGTTGATGGGAGTTCTGCCTGGTGTTAAAATAGGGGTGCTATTCTTTTTGTCTGGCAGTCTGGTGCAGTTCCTTGCTGCGTGGTCACCGTTGCAGTTTGTGCAAGTGTGTTGTACCAGCATTCTTTGCCCCATATACACTGTTTTTTTCCAAAATTCCTGCATGGAATGTTGGCTTTGGGGGAGTGGTTTTTGTTCTGCCTGAGGGTATTAGATTTAGCCGCCCATGGCTGGTTCCTCCGAAAGGGCTGCTCCCCTTTTTTGAGCGTATCGTTGTCATTAAGTCTGGTACCCTGTACATTTTTGTTATTTTTGGAGGATGTTTGCGGGGCCTCTTCCTCTGGTGGAGGCTCGGCGTTGAGCATGTATAAGTCATTTTGGACCTCGTCCCACTCAATTGCTGGCCTCTCTGACATGCTTCCCCTGAATCTAATATCATATGCTAGCCAGGTCTTCCCTCTGGGTGATTTTCACTTCTCTTATTGTATCCATATATGCCCATAGCTTTCTGCCATCATTGGGGAATTTTTCTTCATATATTGTTGCCAGGATGGCAAAAGCCTGTAACCAGTTGTCCCAGTTCTGCTCTACCTGGGCGTTTCTGGCTATGGCTTTCTCTTCTATCTTTTTGGGATCCCTAAAAGCATCTTTTCCTTTGAGTTGGGCTTCTATCAGTGAAAAGATTTCTATGAATTCTTTGGCCCGTATGGCTTCTTTGATTGTGGTGTCAATGTTCCATGATAGGCATCTTTTGTACCTATTTAGTATTTCAGTCTGGAAGGATTTCATTTTTAAGTCTAATTGGGCATTGCAGATCATTACTATGTCTGTTGGATTGTTGCTAATTGTCCCTCGCTGGCCCATGGTGTCTGTGATGGGGGTTGCCCATGCTTTCAGAGCACCTGGTGGCTCTGTTGCTGCTGCCGTTGGTGCACTTGTGGTGGCTGTTGTTGGTGTTACTGGCACCAGTGGGGGTGTTGTTGCCAGGGCTGATGTTGCCGGGTGTTCACTACCGTTATAGCAGGTTCTATAGGTATGGTAGGATTCGTGGCCCAGGTTCCCCTGGGGGGGGGGGGTAGTTGTTTCTCCCTGATTTTGAGCATTAATTGCTGTAATTCAGAGATATTTTCGCATAATTTTGTCAATTTTGTGTTACCTTTTTTGTTGCCTTCTGTTCATTTTCTCCTTTTTGACGGTGCTGCACCCTCATCTTGGCTGGGTGGTATGGGTGTTCCTTCCTTAGGCAGGCTGTACATGTTTTCCCTAACTCATGCCCATCCATAGTGCTCTGCTGCTTCGATGGCTGCCAAAAGCTGAGGTGATTTGGGTTTTTGCCCCGGTGTTGTGGGTTCCTGTAGTTTCCTTTTGGGACCCATGTTCCTTTTTAGCCTGCTTACAGAAAAGGAAGAAAGTTGTACTACAATTTTTTGGTTTGGATGTGTTGTTGCCTGTGCTGGGTAACTGGTAGCTGTTGCCCCACAATTTTTCAGCTTATGTTCAGCCAACTGTCTTTGCCCCCGGTACTGGTTTAGCTCTGAATCTTTAGGTTGTCGCCCCTGCCTTGCTAAAAAGGATTCTTTGTGTCTGTGTGCTGCTTATTTTTAGCACTATTTTGGACAAAAACAGGCCTCAATTTGTAAAACTGTAAGACAAATAGGTACGAGCAATGAGTAATTATTGCTGATGTTGGCCTGGCCCTAAAATTATATTTGTATGCTGTTGTAACGCCAGTTTAAAGTGGAGCTTCCTCGTGGCCTGGGTTTTAAACATGCATGATTCTCTTCTGTTATTGACCAAAGAGCGCATGGTTTATCAAGCAAATTCTTTCCTTAAAATGACCCAGCACGTGGATTTTCAGTTCATCACAGGATCTGCCTCACTGGCTCCTCGCGGATGTATATTATTGCACGCGTTGAAAAACAGTTACAGTTATTTTTACTTTTCTCACAGTCCCGGCGTGGCGGCTCACCTGAAAGCAGGAGCTGTAATTGACACCGTCCGCGACGGGCTGTTCTGTCGTCCTCTTCCTCCTTCGTTTGGGTCTGGGCTGGAACAACTGCTTCCGCACGTCCCTGGAGATTCTCTCGTTGTTTCTCCAGCGCTCGCCGCTCGCTTTACCCGGCTTGATTGATTTGAACAGTAACAATGTTCACAGTGAGAAAAAAGAGGCTGCGAAATACAACTAACTTCTTAAAGTTTGCTAAAGAAGCAAAAAGGTTGGAAGACACTGAGTAAACAGTGAACCTCCTCTTTGTTTGGGTCCCCGTTCAGGGTCCACTAACAGATTGTGTTTACTCTGAGCATGCTGCTCTCATTTATAGGACCCCGGGAGGCCCTGGGTCTTTGTTATGTATAGTAGTGGGGGCTGCTGTTGTCACAGCCCCCGGCCGGCAGGTCTTTGAACCTGGGCCCTGCCTGACTGTTGGTTTCCTTAGGTGCTTAGCACCTTGCTGTTTGGAGGAAGTGTGAGGTGACTGTTCACAGCTCACCCTTCCTTGGCTTTGTGTTGCAGAGACTGCGTGTCTCTGCAGCTGGGGGGAGGAGAGGAGCAGAACAGGGAAAGGGTTGGGCTGCCCCTCTCCCGGACTGCTGATGGTAACAGCAGTTACCCTGCCTCGCTTTGGGAGGCACTGCAGCATTGCCCAGACTCATCAGGAATCGATTCATTTTGTACCTGCATGGAAATCCCATGCAGGTGCAAACGCAGTGCACTTTCGAGACCAAAGATGTAATCAAGTCACAAATATTAACTGCTTCATGCCCTATCTCCACCTTGTAAGCAAATGAACATGGCCATTATGCATTCCCTTTACTCCTTCATTTACCACTCCACCCTTGACAAAGTGACTCCAATTGGAATGTTCAGCCTATGATTGTATATTTCACCCGGCAATATCATTGTTTCCTTTAATAAATATGTCTTCATTTGATATATGCAATTTACTAATTGATGTATATGATTCATTACACCGCATATACTATTGAATATAACTTTTATGCCTCACCGCCGGGGCACACATGGTATTTAAAAGCCAGCCAGCGCGAGCTTGGCATGGCCTGAAAGTTATTTGCACCCCAAGATTTCCCAGGGTGTGGATAATTGCTTTTTTTTCTTTTATTCCGATGGGTGATGTGCTCAGCGCGATCACGTCTACGGTGGGAAAGAAAAAAAAAGTTTGAAAAAATGGCTGGGCGGCCATTGAAAACATGTGCAAAAATAGACACCGTCATCCGGAAAGGGACCTAGTTCCTTTTTGATGTTTATGGCAGTGACCATTTTTGTTGACATTCTTTTTTTCACAGCCACGGGCGGTGATGGTAAAATCACGCCTGGGAAAGACGAATCCTGATTGGTCAGAACGCCCTTGCAGGTGCAAATGTGAAATATACTTTTTTTTGGTGTAAGAAAAATGTGTGTTGTAATGCTTAATATGTCATCCCATATGCTATGGGCTGTCCGTACATGCACCACGGGGTGGTCTGGCCTATAGGGAACTCTGGAGATTTCCTGGGAGACCTCTGCACCTAGTTATTTCCAGGGCCTCATTTGGTTCCCAGTCCACACCTGCGTGCGATAATCTGGTAGAGGATTAATGGTTGTCTTGGGCAAAAAATATTCTGGGTGGTAGGTGTGGGATACACTGGGCCTCATTACGACCCGGGCGGTAAGTACCGGTCATTACCGGCATGGCGCAAGTACCGTGCTGGCAATAGACCGCTAAAAGCAGCCTATTACGAGTACGCGGGCACGAGCTTTGCGCCATGCCGGTAATGACCCCACCGCCATGCCGTAAAAGGGCAAAAAATCCCCCTTTCTGGCATCGTACGTAGTGCAAATAGCTCCTCCGGCATCCATGCCAATGGCATTAGCGGTGACCGCTAATAGTTGTCACCTCTAATAACGGTAACCGCTATTAGCGGTCACCTCTAATGTGCAGAACCAGAAGTAGCGTCATCGCACCGGAACAGGACAGAGCACGGCGGCCATCTTTAAAAACACAATCAATTGCCATCCACCACAACCAGGAGCCATCTGACCCCCAGAACTCTGCCACACCTCCAACACTACCTGTTGCATCTCACCATGCCGAAAGCTGTGAAAAAAAACACTGATCGCCTGCGCAAGGAGCGCTTCTCCCGAGAGGAGTTGACCATGCTGGCGGAGATGCTGCAGGAACATGCCGATGTTGTGTTTTCCTCTGACATGTCCCGCCCTGCAGTGCAGCGCAAAAAACAGATATGGGCAAAGGTCGCCCAGAAAGTAAGTACCGTTGGCACCACACCCCGCACTCCCAGAGATTGCCGTAAGCGCTGGGACGATCTGCGTTTACGCGTGCGGAGCATCCTCTCCGCCAACCGCAACTTGGGGATGGCGTCAGGCGGAGTTGCGGAGTCCCCCATCAAGTAGCAACCATGGGAGGATATATGCGCCAGCACCATAGGGACGGAGGCAATTGAGGGAGTGGGGGACATGGAGCGAGGAGCCCCGTCATCAGCCGATGTAGGTAGGTGTCCCGCATGAAACAATGCTAAAACCACCACGATGATGTCCACCTGAACTGACAGTGCAATGATGTAGAGCAGGGTCCACCAAACAAATATGTACAAGACTGGCTACAGACAGTGCACAGCATCATCTTGTCCACATGCATAATGCACCCCATATGTGTTTCAACCCAGACGCCTCCATGCATCACCCACCCAAAACCAAGCACCCCGTATGTCACTCCCCCAATGTCAATCATCTGCCATTCCATATGAATGCAGCCACCCCAATGCATGTCCGATGCCTGTATATCCATCACTAACCCTCTCCCTCTATTGGTCCCCCACACGCACGCATTCAGACATCGGTGAAGAGGACACCAGGGAGGAAGTTACCACACCACTAAAGAAGGCCAGGGGTGAGGAGGGAGAACACCGCCCCTTGACGTCAAGGGGTAGAGACCAACCTGCACCACTGCGGAAAGCCAAGAAAACCCCAGTGGCCACAGCACCAATGTGCACTACGGCCCCCACAACAGCACCCACACCAGCCACCATCACCCAGGAGGCAGTGGCCGAACGCACAGCATCGGCTGCCAGCAGCACAGTGGGTGAGACAGCTGCCACAGCAGCCGTATCGGACGATGAGGCAGATGTTCAGCTGCATGGCGCAACACCCACCACAGGCTCCCTGCACTCACCACAACTATCCCCATGCAGCTTGCAGAACAGCAGCATGCACGGACTGTCACCTGGTGATTCATGGCCCGCAAGTGCCAGCCCAACGCCAACTGTGCATGATGAACAAAGCATGGAGGAAACCCCTCACACATCCACCCCAGTTACAACCAGCCAAGAGGGGATCAGGGCTATTCAGAGGCGCCAGGAGGAGCTCACAGGGCTGTTGACGCAGCATATAACGGAATGTGGCCGGGCAAGGGATGACATTAGGGAAAGTGCTGCATCCCTGAAAACAGCAATCGAGACCACCTCGAAGGACATTTGCGCCGAATTGGCAGCAGTGCGGCACATGCTCTTGGAAATGGTGGCAGCAATGCAGGCCATGCGTCCACCACAGTTTCCAGAACAACCTGGAACATCTTCGAATGCAAGTTCAACCAGGACCAGCCCCGTGCGTAGGTCTGCCCGGAACCTGCGCAGATCGGACAGGGGTGCACCTGGTGCTGGAGGAGGGTGAGGGCTGTAGGTACAGCCAGGCATACTGGTGCCATGTGGACTAATGTTGCACGTTACTGCACACCATGTGTGGGGAAGACAAGGGGGCAGGGGGAGGGGGAGGAGGGTGTGTGGGGGAGTTGAGGGGGGAGGGGGGAGAGGGTGTGTGGGGGAGTTGAGGAGGGAGTGGGGGGAGAGGGTGTGTGGGGTGGAGGGCTTGTGCACTTTGTTATATTTCTTTAATACACCTGTTGGGAAATCATAATTCACATGTGCGGACATTGCTTATTGTGTACTTGTGCTTTATTGGTGAACAGTCTACAGTGTCCATGTCCCTGACACACCCATTGCCCTGAGTGCCACCTCCATGGCACATTCCCCATCCATGTGTGCTAGAAACATTGGTTGATCAGAGTCTGACGCATGGCACGTCCCTCCAGTGCATCGCTGCCTCCATGAAGTGCAGCCCCATCTAAACCCTCCACATCCTCATCGTCAGGTGGTTGCAGTTCAGCATCAGGGGGCATAGGCACATTCCGTCTGATGCACATATTGTGTAACATGACACATGCCATGACAATCTTGGCCACCTTCTCATGGCGGTACAGGAGTGCACCTCCAGACCTGCTGAGGCAGCGAAACCGTGCCTTCAAGAGGCCAAATGTCTGCTCAATCACCACACGGGTACGTGTATGCGCACAATTGTAGTCCTCCTCATGCCTGTTCTGTGGGTTCCGGACTGGGGTAAGGAGCCACTTCTTCAGGAGATAGCCTGCATCACCTGCATGTGGGCAACCATGTACATGTGTCATCACATCATGTGGGACCTGTATCAATGACACCATAGCATGCATTTATTTCCTGATTGCAACCATATTTCCATGCATGAATGGATACACACGATGTGACTGCTATGTGTGTATTGCACTTATGGACGGGTGTGCGTGCTATTGTCTAGTGAGCGCGGGGGGGTCCTGTTCCTTGTGAGTGCTCATGCACTGTGTTCGTCCACACCGGTTGTTACCAGGATCTGGCTGATGTGCAGTCATTTGTATGCTTTCATCTTGTCACCGTTGATGGCAGCCTCATGATGATCTCACTATGCACAACAAATGGTGACATGCAGTTTTCTTGCAACTCTGTGTCAGTGTAGTGGTGTATTAATGTATTTGACCCTCATGTAACTCCTTTGTATGCAGTAATGGAGGAAAGTCATTTCTGTTGATGGTATTTGGTGCTGTGTATTGGCCATACTAATTGCTTGTAGCTGCATTGTGTTGCGGGGGATACGGTCTGATTCACTACAGTGCACATGTAGATGGCTATGGAATGGTTGTGACACTGCATCATTCACATGGTAGGGCAGCTTACATCATGCATTATGTGGTCAGGTGTCAGGTCCGATCTGGCCTGCTTTGGGGTATGAGCATGGTCCATACTCTCAGGCACTCGCAGCCAGGTGAAGTATGCATCTCCCCCCCCATCTCAGCCAGGTGAAGTATGCATCCCCCCCAATCTCAGCCAGGTGAAGTATGCACCCCCCCCAAATCTCAGCCAGGTGAAGTATGCATCTCTCCCCCCCATCTCAGCCAGGTGAAGTATGCATCTCTCCCCCCCAATCTCAGCCAGGTGAAGTATGCATCTCTCCCCCAATCACCTACCCACATCGCATTTCCGTGAGCCTAACATGCAACTCACTGAGAAGCCAGGATCTCTGCCCTGCATGTCGCTCCATGTAGCGTGGTATTGTGGAGTTCTGCAGGACCATTGAATCATGGGTTGATCCGGGGAATCGGGCACAACAATGTGTGATGATCTTGTTTGAGTCACATACCATTTGCACGTTGATGGAGTGGTATAACGTACGGTTGCGGTACGCTGCCTCCATGGCATGTGGGACCACCAATTCCACATGGGTGCAGTCGATGGTTGACAATGCAACCAGGGATGTCGGCCAGTGAATGGAAACCAACTTTGGTGGTTGAGATCTCCAGGGCAGTCCGTGGTAAGTAAATGTGGTCGCCTGTGTGCTTCAGAAGGGCATCAAGCACTTGGTTCAGCGTACGTGAGAATAATGGTTGTGATATGCCATGCATGTGCCCCACTGTGTGCTGGTAGGTGCCTGTGGCCAGGAAGTGGAGCACAGGCGCTACCTTCAGTAGGGGTGGGATGGCAGTGCGTGTTTCAATCAGGCTGACAATGTCGTCATGTATCATGTCCACAAAGGTGGTGATGGTGTCCCGGTCCAGACGGTACAGGGTGTGGATCTGCTCAGGGGTTAGGTTGTATGGACTGGCTCTGATGCGAGGGATTGGGGGCTGCCTGCGTGGTACCACTGGCTGCACTGGTGGGGCATGCTGGGCCTGCCTAACCCTCATTCTCCTCCTACGTCTCCTCTGTGCTGCCTGTTGTTGATGTTGTTGTTGTTGTTGTAGTAGTAGCTGGAGTTCCACTGCAATCATGTCCTCCAGCCCCAGCATTGCTAGTAGTATGGGAATCATTTTGGTGTGTGACTGGGTGTGGGAAGGGGTGTGGTGTGCTCCTTTTGTGCTGGCCCAGTCTATATTTCCTCCACCTGTGCTGATTGTGTGCACCTGTGGCAGTTGGGAACACTGCACATGGCCGTTTACGGGTGGTCCCCGATTCCGGTATTTGCTCCATGCCGGTAAGGTACTTTTCGGCCTTCAGTGGGCGATTATTTGCATTTCCGCCTGACTTGTGATGTTCCCCTGTTTACACCATGCCGATATTTGCGGCAATAAGGGTCGCATTCCCGCGCTCCATCCGCTATTAGCGGCACCGTTAATTACGGTGCCGCTATTAGTGGGTTGGCGTGTCATAATCGTGCGGAGCGGTAAGCGATGCCGGTAATCCATTACCGGCATTGTTATTCACTTACCGCCCAGGTCGTAATGAGGCTTACTGTGTTCCTAAATGTAAACTACTCATTTCATTGTTGTCTTACCTTCCGGTAAGAAATATAGCCTTGTCTCTCTGGTTTACTGTACAAGCAAGTTCAAAGGAGCATTTAGAAAAATACAAGAATACACGTCACTATGGGAATACAACAGATGGTCACAGGCAAAGAACTGTTGTTTTGCTCTCATTAGCCCTGCAGTATCTGCTGACTGGGGGATTGCGAGCAAAGTATAGTTAGTACAGTATTTAATGTCCTGAAACATTTCAGAATTTCGTGTACCTGCAATTGGATTCCTGTAATATTGCTCTTGTCACATGCAATATTTACGTATATATCTTCTGATGTAAAATGACAGGGCACACACAATGCAAACGCTGCACTAACACTCGTGTATCAGTTGCTATATACGTTATAAGAAATCCCCATTTGCATCGTATATTGTATTGTTCTAATTGTTTATGAGCAATGTCTTCCAGTTTGTATTCTTTTCACTTTACAGGGAACACGTATAAGGGTCTCATTCAAGGAAGTCAAGAGGAGTATGATCCAACTGGGGGGTGAAAGGAAAACTTGGAAATAAGTGAGGTAACCCAGGGGTCGAAGTGTACGAAAAGTAATAGAAGAACTATGTTCCCTGCTGGCCTGCCCCTGCTCCCCACGAACACCATTGCTGTGCCCCCCTCTCACGTGCAGTCCAAACCCCCAAACACACCTGCTATTTAAGGCAATATTCAGTGCAGCGCACTGAAGTGCAAGTTTCAACTTCTTCCTACACTTTTATTTTAAAACTAAACCATTCCGGAAAGTTTCTTTTTAAAATAAAGGTATAGGAATAGTAACACTTTTTTTAAACAGTAGGGGAGCACTGCTCCCAAAACCCCTGCCCACTTCGACCACTGATGTAACCACAAAAAAAGGCCCAGTATGCAGAGGCATACCGAGAAATCTCCAGAGTTCCCTGTAGGCCGGTCCACCCCAACAGTCTATTGGCTGGGGTGTCCATTCAGGTCTACACGAAATTTTGAAAGTCCATTGATTTCTTTTTTTTGTATTCACATATTTATTAACATATTTGCAATAAAATAACACAAACAAACGCACAGGACAGAAACAAAGGACAAATCAAGTACATTCCCACCACCTCCAAAACCCTCCACCAGATTCCTTCATGCAAATTCCTTTTCTTTTGCCTACATAAAATACCCCGTTGTAGCAGTGACATTTTGCGCAAATCCTCAATCCACGCGACCTTCAGGGAAAAATAGCACTTTTCCAGTCCTTCAGAATGATTTTCATAGCAGAAAGCGCAGCTCTGAAAAACCAACACATTTGTGGATAACAGTTCTTCCAAAAGAACATCCTCCCCGAAAATAACAGTTTGAAAATCAAAATCAAAGTCTTGTAGTAAAACCCTGTTCAAGGATGTCCATGATGGAGAGGAAGTCTTGTGACAACAATAGGGTTTCGAGTAATGACAGGCAGGGGAGAAAGGGTATTTATCAAAGGGATTTTCAGAACTCGAAGTGCTAGTTTGAAATGTCAATAGAAGAACAAGTCAGTGCTGCAACTGAGTTCATTCCATGCAGCATGGCTCCTCATACCGTCCACCACAGTGGGGGTGGTTACGGAAGCACAATATTTGTCCAGGTGTATATCGGACCACGCACCATTGTATGTAAAGATCTCAGGGAAGGAGATGAAGGGATGCACATAGAAACCGAAGGTGGAGTATGAAGACGGAACAAGATTGTAAACTGATAGACGACTATGGGTGATCTTAAAATTGTGACCTGGAATGAATAGCTACATAAGGAGAAATAGTATTATGACATACATTAGACGCCAAAAGATAGATATAGCGCTCCTACAAGAGACTCACCTCACCAGAAAGAAACAAGAGATGCTGGCACGTAAATGGAACGGGAAGGTGGTAGGTGCAGCTTACTCGGCGTACGCTAGGGGGGTTCTGATCTTGATTGCTCTGAAAGTCCCCTTCAAGATCCTTCAGACTATAGAGGACAATGATGGCAGGATGGCTATTGTTTGAGGCCTGGTAGAAAATAAGGAAATATGTGTTTTAAATACGTATGCCCCGAACCAAGACACCTCTTCCTTCTTAAAAACATTATATCCTAAATTAAGTCCACACAGACTGTGCAGTGCTGTGGGGAGGGGATTTCAATTGTACACTAGACTCGACAAAAGACAGATCAGATGTTAAATGTTTGTGCCCAACCCCAGCAGCGAAAGCGTTGTACGTGTTGCTATGCACACTGAAACTAGTGGATGTATGGAGAATGATGTATCCACAAGACCGAGGGTACTCACTCTACTCTGCCCGAGTATACACGAGATTAGATGATGTGTTTTTAGGAGAAGAGTCAGTAAACAAGGTCACACAGGCTGAATAAAAAGCAAGACTCTTGTCTGACCATGCCCCTCTAGTTATCACATGGCAAATACTACCTCCCCGAGCCAGAATTCCAACCTGGAGACTCAGGGTGGAAGCTCTAAAAGATGCTGGGTTCCATGAACATATATGGACTGAAGTGCGGGAATATTTTAAATACAACACTGGCAGTGTAGATTTTGGCTGGTACATTGGGGGAAGCCTTCAAGATGGTGGTTAGGGGAGCGGCGATAGGCAAATATAAAGGGCTACAAGAGGTAATATTGCAGGACTTACAAAAGACAGAGAATAAACTGGAAGCTATAATGCAGGCTGGTGATGGGACGCTAGAAGAGGCAGGCGTGGTGGCCCGCCTTCAGCTAGAATGTAGAGGGCTGTGAGAAAGGCTGGGTAAACTAAGCTATACGAAATACATTGAGCGCCAACATGCAGAAGGGGATAAACCAGGCAGATTGCTAGCATGGTTGTATAAGAATGAGACCACACGACACCCAATCCGGGCAGCGCAAGGGATGGAGAGAGGCTGAGAGAAACCCAAGAAGAAGTGAATGAGTGTTTTTTTCGAGTACTATGAGGACGTTTATGGGGAAGCCACGGAAGAGGAGGAAGTAGATATACAAGAAACGCTAACGGAAATCAATCTCCCCAGGTTAAGCGCTGGGGACAGGGATAGGCTGAAGATGCTCATTACAACCGAGGAACTCGATAGCGTGATTAGTGAATTGCCTAACAGCAAGGTCCCCGGGGGGGGTGGGATCCTCAGTGAATTATACAAAGAATTGAAGACAGATATCCATCCCCCACTACTGGCAATGTTAAATGAAGCCTTAGAACATGGTATGTTACCTGGGTCGTTGCGGGAATCGATAATCATCCCCCTCCTCAAACCCAACAAGCCGGACACAGAATGTGGGTCATACAGGCCTCTGACCTGGCTGAACCAAGATGGTAAGGTCCTCACCACGGTAATGGAAAAGCAACTGAGGTCCGTGATAAGTAACTCATCCACGTAGATCAGACCGGATAAGTCCCACATAGGAGCATTACCAACAATCTGAGAAGGGTACGCCATATAATAGACCACACAAATAAGGAGACACCTGAAGTGGTGGTGGTATCGATCGATGTGGTGAAGGCCTTTGACTAAGTTAAATGGCCCTGGTTGCTGGCAGTTCTGAAGGGCTTTGGTATGGGGCCCATATACATATGGTGGGCAAATTTATTGTACAATGCGCCAGTGGCGAGAATCAAGATGGGCTCCACTGTTTCGGAGTAGTGCCAAATAAGTAAGGGCACGAGGCAGGGGTGTCCATGGTGCCCAATGCTTTTTATATTGGCGTTAGAACTGCTAGCGGCCTATTTGAGGTCGGAGTTTGGGGAGGTAGGAATAGAAACATCGCTGTATGCAGACGATATGCTACTGTACCTTCAATACCCGGAGGAGAATCTGCAGTACTTCCTGGACGTGCTGGCACGATATGCCCTAGTGTCAGGAATAACAGTGAATCCCTGAAAATCGAGTCTGTACCCCCTAGTTAGACCCACTCAAAGGTTGCCGGTGCTGCCGATTAAATGGGAGCTAGTGTCATTTAGGTATTTGGGGGTGGAAATATACCACAATCCCAAGGTAGAGCATGGGCAGAACGGTTAAAGCAGTAGACAAAATTGAGAAAAGTATGTCCTTTTGGGTTAGGCTACCACTGTCTTTGATGGGGTGTGCAGCATTATTTAAGATGGTGGTGCTACCTAGACTCCTACATTACTTTGTGAATGTCCCGTTCGCAATCTCAAAAGGTTTTTTTGACAGATTACATAGTTTATGCAGGCGCTTCATATGGCATAACTCTAGGAATAGGGTGGGCTGTGGAAGCTCCAGAACTCATATACGAACAGGGAGGCATAAGGCTGCCCAATTTTGAAACATACTTCATGGCTAGTCAGCTACAATTTGTGGCCAAGTGACTGTCGGACGAACAAACATCAGAATCAAGGTTGTCAGCGCTCCGTTCTTCCGAAAGGAAGTTATATGGGTACCAGATTTGCATAAAACCAGTGAGAGCCAACTGTTGGTTCTGGGGTGTATCATGTGGTACAAAGGAAAACAATTGCTACGGCGTGCAGCACTATATTCCCTGCAGATACCACTGATCGCACTGGGAGGGTTGGATGAGCAGAGCAGAGGGAATGTTCAGAAGAACTGGGAACCTGTGGGAGTAGCGACAGTAGGAGATATACTGAAGGAAGGGATACCCCAAAGATTCGAGGAGTTGGTAGTGGACACTGGAATACATAGCGGGCAGTAAATTACACATACCAGACTTCTGAAAAGCCTAAAACGGAGCTTACAGTCCGATGAAGTGACTGAATCATTTTATGATGTGTCTCAAGGAGGACACGAAGTATCATGTATATTTGTATTTGTATTTTATTTATTTATATAGCGCACCTGCCCAAAGGGCAACCGGGCGCATTATTTAGTTACAGGCATGGTAGAAAAAAGCATTAGTATAGATTATACATATATACAAATTATACAACATGTAATTACAGGCATGGTAAAATAAGGCTGTTGAGTGAGATATACATAAAAGGCCATTATACAGGAAGTATATAATGTGAAAGAGCAGGTGAGTCAGTGGCGCAGTTGTAGAGACCCTAGAGGTTATGAGCTAGGAATCATAGCAAGTCCTGGGTAGACAACCAGGCTGCAGCTTTGCACTTGAAAGCCAGGAACAAAGTTTCTGCTCTTAGTGGATTAGGTAGCGAGTTCCACAGCTTGGCTGCTAGGACTGGGAAGCTGCATCCACCAGATCTTTGTAAGCTGAAGTGTGGGACAGAGAGTTAGTTGGTTTGGGCACTTCTGAGAGGTCTTGAAATGGTGTGGAGTGCAAATCTACTGGCTAGGTAGCTAGGGGCTTGATTGGCGAGGCTTTTGTGTGTGAGAGTGAGTGCTTTGAGGGAGACTCTTTGGGAGACTGAGAGCCAGCGAAGGCTTCGTCTGGAGTCGGAAATGTGGAGGTTCCTAGGAACATTGAGCGCCACTCTGATGGTGTTATTTTGGGTGATTTGAAGTTTATTCATATTGCATTGGTTAGTGCCTAGATAGAGAGCATTGCAATAATCAATTTTGGATAGGACCAAGGTCCTGGCTAATGTGGTACAGTTGGCTGGTGAGAGGAAGGAGCGGCAAGCTGTGATGAGCTTGCAAGTGTATGAAGCCGATGATGATACTGCGTTGGTTTGTCTGGAAAGGGAGAGAGTGGAATCGATGTAGACACCAAGCGTTTTTGTGTCCTTGGCCACTTTGATGGTGTTGCCATCAATGGTGAAGGCTTTAAACGAGGGGTCAAGTTTGTTAAGTCTTTGGTGGGAGCCAAGGATGATGAGCTCTGTCTTGTCATTTAAGCACAGTTCGTGCTGAACCATCCAGGCCTGGATAACTTGATAAATGGCGTTGATGGGGAGTGAGTCGGTTTTGTGGTCACCTGTGATGGGGATGAGTATCTGGGTGTCATCAGCGTAATTGGTATACGTAACACCCAGAAGATCCAAAATGTCAAATAGAGGTTTGGTAAATACATTGTAGAGTGTCGGGGGATACACAGGATCCTTGAGGCACTCCGCAAGTGACTGGGGAAGGTTCTGCGGTGGTGGTAGGGGAGAAGGCTTGCATCAATCTATTATCCAGGAATGAGGTGATCCAGGCTGTCGGTTTGTCCGAGAAGTGGGCGGCAATTTTAGGTGATGGCATAGGATTTGGTGATTAACCAAATCGAAGGCCACGTAGAGATCTAAGAGGAGTAGGACGGCCAGTTTGCCTTTATCTTTGAGGTCTTCAATCTGGGTTTTAAGGTCAAGTAGAGCTGTTTCAGTGCCGCTTCGCGGGCAGAAACCAGACTGCCTCGGACCCAGAAGATTATTGGTTTCTAGGTAATCTTCGATCTGCAGGTATGCAGCACGATCAATAATTTTTAAGAGCAAAGGGACCGTAGTGATCAGTCAGTAGTTAGTGGGTATGTTGGCATCCAGAGTTCTATGGTGGGCAGAGAGATTGATGGGATTAGATGGAACTGGGAAACAGACCTGGGGGAACCATTTTCGGACAAGGGTTGGAGTAGAGTGAAATTGTACCACAAAAAGGTGTCAAGGAATGCTAGATTACAACAGATTCAGTTGTATGTGACACATAGAGCATACCTGACGCCGAAAAAAATAGCCAAATTTTGCCAATCAGGGGTTCCGAAGTGCACGAAATGTGGGCAGGTGGATGCATACCTTGTGCTTTGGGCGTGTGCATACATGTTTTGGGCGTGTGTAAACATTAGCAAGTTTTGGAGAGAGGAAAGCTCAAGTAAGACCTGTAGCACAAGTGTGGTGGGGAGACTTATTGAAATGGGCTAATGCTGAGACCACGGTATGGCAAGAAGCGTCCAGCAGAGAAGGAGAACAGGCAGGATGAGGGGTCGAGTCTTGGAGATTGCTCATAGCTGGATTGTCAGACTCTGAACACAAAGCACAGGAAGAGGTAGCCATTCCAGTACAGGAAGCTACCATTGAAATGTGGAACGAGAACATCAAATAAAGTAGAAACAAAAAGGGCAATGTAGGCCTAAGTTGGGGGGGGGGGGGACAGTAATTATGTTATTTGATTTGTGTTGGTTGTTTATTGGCAATATGTAAAGTGTTTTGTTTGTTTAAAAAAAAGAAAACCCTAATGTTTTAAATGGGCCTTGCCAATCCACGAGTTTGAAAATGTATGTTAGGTAACTCATATTTGCTGTGCTTAATTCTAGCCACCCAGGTATTCCTTGTGCCTCTTGCTGGTCAAATGAAGAGTGTAGACATTCCCAAGGCTTTTTCTAACTGCAAAAACTGTTTGTATATTCCCTGGGGGTCTCGGATAAACGCTGGTATTTTATTTCATTTTAACTTCTAACTGCAGGAGCAGGATTCAAAAAGCTGTTGTTCTGTGCTGTCTTGTTTCACTGCCAATGAGCTATCCTCCCAGCCCTGGGGCTGCATAGTATTTGTATTTGTATTTTGTTTATTTGTATAGCGCAAAAGGCCCGAGGGCAACCGGGCGCATTTTTGGTTACAGTATGTATAATACAATAAAGAGTAAGATAACACGTCTTGTTTTACTTGCATCCAACCCCCTTTACACAGGAACTCTATAAGGTTTTCCGGCATCACTAGTCCTGAAAAAATGGACCGTCTGCTATGATTGATTAAAAAATGTGTATAACAAATTTTTATTCAAATAATTCGAACTGAATTTAAACATAAAACACTACCCTCACCTAACACAGTGTACTAAACACTAAAAAACAGTTACTAAAACATGAAATACAAAGTTCACTTATTTGCATGACACAAAAGATATCACATAACATAACACAAAAAAATCTCAATGTGTCTCTAAAACAACAACCATCCCAACATGTTTCTGTTCTTCACTGCCCAGTTCGGGCGAACATTCTTCTGGGGAGATTTTTTTAAAAAAAGCATCCACTAATCTCTTCAACACCGTGCTGAAAGGGTAGATTCAAACTTCTATACAGGCAAAGGAAGGAAAGAACCTCCGAGCCTTTAAATGGTGAAACTTCAAAGCGCGTCACAGGATGACAAATTCGCTGGTTTCTCGCCAAATGAGAGACCACTACTTCACAAAAGCGTCATAGTCCGCTAAAGTATCGCCACACCTTCACAGATGTAGGGATCCACACGTGTGCGTTTGGAAGCTGCCATTAGAGTGATTTAATCCCTCTGAGTGTACAGATGGATACTTTACGGCTTGACTGTGTGGATTTCTCCTTTGCAAACACGTTGATTGCTGCTTTGCTTGTTACAGTCTTGATCCCTACATCTGTGAAGGTGTGGCGATACTTTATAATTTCCGCGCTTGTGGGAACACACAAACTTGCGCCGCACAGCCGACGGAGGCATTACTCAATACTCTGCTTCATGTAGGTCACGGATCTTATCACCTTGAGGCAGATTACAACTGGAGGTAATTACAATTTAACAAAATAAAACATCGTATCAGTTTTTTTAAGACTAAGAGGTGTCTTTTATCATGGAAACCGGAAAGGTGAGAATCATATGCAAATGTTATGGCAATTCCAAAAGTACAGCCCCAGGGATAACCGTTTTCTTCACAGGAAATGGAATACACACAAGGTCACTCGCTATAGTAGTCCAGCTCGGAATTGTTCAGGAAACACCCTGTTTTCATCTACAGCAAGAACGCCTGCTCCTTTTCCCAAATGTTCTCAGGGACGTCCTTTCACCAAAATGCCAGGGGTGGCGGAAGTGATATCACACGACCCTTAACCCCCTGATGACATCAAAGGAAGTGATGTCATTTGACCCTACCTCAAAGTGATATCGCAGGAAGCAATGGAGCACAACATTTCACCTGTTGACAGAACAGGAAGTGGCATCACATAGCATTGTACACTACGAAAAATATGGTTACGATATCACTATAATGTGATGTACATTTCATACAAGAATGGATCGCCATATGTATCATTAAGATCAGTGTGTATAGGCCCATATTACCAAATTACTGTGAATGCAAGCAGACGTCCATGACCAAATGGTAATGATGTGTTATTATATAGCACTTATAAATATACACCCAATATCACCCAACCTGTGTTGGTACTCATTTATCGACCTCAGAAGGATGAAAGACTGAGTTGAGGCGTTTAAGAACAGACTAAATAAGTGACTCACCCGCTGAAGTGTGCCTGAAATAAACCTTTCATGAGTCTAGCAATTATTGTATAGAATTCCAGAAAGACGAGTTATTTGGTATTCCTATTCTTTCTTATTTAGGGTCAGTGCTAAAAGTGTTAGACTTGTGGCACTCCTGTTATTATTGTTCTTGTTTTTTTAAGGGGCCTGAACAAGAAAGCCAGCCACTCCAGAAGTAAAGAGCCACATGGTGCTGGCCACAGCCCAGGAGCTTGCATTACAAAAAAAAAACCCAAAATCTTTCTTTTTAGTTTTGTTTTTTAGAGGTCGCAAGGGAGACCACAGAGGTCGCAAGGGAGACCTCAGAGGTCGCAGTTGCGACCTCTGGCGACCCCTAAATGACGTCCTTGAATGCTCTTGGACAACAAGTGTTAATCCATTGTGGGCAGCAACATGTAGTGGACATTAATGAGGTTTCAATAAGTGATTCGTTCCAGTGTTACCACAGCACAGGTTTCATGACCCTTGCTGCATGCCAAGTGCAGTACAGTATTTTTACTGTTATCTTGTAATGTGAGATCTGCCTTCACACTGCTGACCAAAACCTTGACAGAATTGGTTTGGCCATTTCCAGCAGCCATCCTGAGCAGCTGTTGTAAACATTTCACGTGATCCGTGAAAGCAGCAGCGTGCAGGGATGGCCTTCCTTTTGCGTCCACTGAATTGACAATGCTGGCGGCCAGCGTGTTGATCATCATTTCAGCAGCTCCATCAATGTTATTAATCACTGCACAATGCAGAGGGTTAAAAGGATTACTGACTAGCTCCAAGAGCATCTTGACACAGGTATCATCATCATTATAAAAAGGACCAATGAAGTGACATGTAACTAAGGATATCCGTTATAGCAGAAACACTATCCACCAATGCGGAGGGAGGTCTGTAGAAGAGCTCCAAGCACTCTGATGTGTCCACATGCAGTTGCCAGATGCATGGGTGTGCAGCACCTTCAGTCCGGCATCTGGCTACTGGCACAATGCTGAAGCAGGGCCTCCACACACTCTTCATGTCCGGTCACAGCCCCTCTGTGCAACACTCTTGACACTTTTGTTGAGCAGCATCCGTTTTTTAGTAAACTGATTCTAGTAAGCAATGCAACTTTAATCAGTTGCAATTTTAATCCGTATCAGAGCAACACTTAACCATTGGCCCCAGTTGGAGTCATGAGTCACATTAAAGTGCCCAGTCACAGCCCAAAGACTGTGTATCTTGGATACAAAAAGTAAAACCTCATAGCCCTGAAGGACATTGACGTGATCCTCTGCATTCCTTAAATTCATGAATCAAAAGGGCATCATCAAGCCTTCTCAAGTCGACAGCTGATCTACAGCGATTGTCTTCCTCGTGGCTGAAAACAGTTTAAAAAAAAAAAAAACTCCTGCTGCTCGAGTGATTCGCGGCTTGTTGCGCCATCTCAGTGGAAGCTTGCTGAGCAGCGTCTCAAGGAGCCTGCGCGCCATTGATTTTTACTTTGTGTTGTCTTGGTTCCAATCACAATTAACAGCAGGTGCCTCTCCGGTTGCTGACCCTTTTTCTTTCCTTCAAATTTATCTTCATTGTAAGTTTAATTGAATACAGTTGAAAACATTCAGGAGGCAGTTCGAGTAACAGAGAAACAGCTCATCGTACCCTCCTGCCGCCCCTCCCATGAAACTTCCCAAGTGTATCTCCCCCTCACTCCCCACTCCTGCCCTCCTCGCCCTCAGTAGTACTTTCTCATTGCTATAGTCAAATCCTTAGTCCCTTCGGTAACAAAAAAGAAAGCAAAGTCAACATTTAGCCTTGGCACCTGGTCTCTATTGTCCACATTTGTTCGACATGAGCCTTTACCCTAGTCACATTCAATTCCTACCGAGGGTCATGGCACTCCCCATCTCAATCCCAAGCGTTGGTCACTGCTGAGTTGGCCCAGGGCCTCACATGAGCGCAATTCAAGGGTACACGCGGGTGGACAGAGTCCAGCCACGTTATTCGGAGGGTGGACTCAGTCCCCCCAGCTAAAATAGAAACATTGGCTCTCCTCTTTGAATTCATGAATTAATCGTCAGGTTTGTAGGCCGGGCACTTCACCACTGCACTATATAGCCTGATGAAAAATAACAAACAACTAAAGATGAAATATCCCATTTCAGTACTGAGGAAAACATTTGTATTGGTTCTTGGAGTTTAAAACATGCAAACCTTTAAATGTTTTCAAAAACATTGTTAGAAGAAAATATCCTGTCTTCGTTTTGTGTGTGTGTTGATTTTATGAAAGCCAAATGCCATTTGCCCTGTTCAATTTGGGTGGTTATGCAAAGCCAATTTAATGAAATGTGCATATTTCTCCTTGATCTGCTAATTTCTGGCGGCATCACATCCCATTGCGTTTGTTGATGAGTCCCCCCACTTTAATTTTTAGGACTTGACCCCCTGCTCACATGTTTATCAGTGCATTCTCCCCACTCCCTTTCATGGGGGCCTGCATGACCAAGGAGCACTGCTGTTATTCTCCCCATAGTGTACATGTTCATAGCCACATTGGTCCATTCCTACTTGCAAGGGGAGAGGACATTTTTCACTTAATCGTTAAGCAAGTTCTTGCTGCCAGGAGCAGGGAAGAGGACATTTTTGGGAGCCTAACATAATCTCCCTCCTCCCCATCCAGACCAAACAGGACCAGCATTGGTGACTTGGCCCGGGCAATCCCGTCAACCTCCTTAATCCAACCTAGGACTTAATTCCAAAAGAACTGCACTCTGGGGCATCCCCACCACATATGCCAATAATCGGCCTTAGCCCCGCAACCTCGTCAATACGGAAGGCTGGTGTTCTGGAACATTTTGGAGAGTCTAACGGGGTCATAGTACTACATGTGGGTGAGCTTGATGGCATGTAACTTGTATTGACTAGGGGTTGAGGTCTTGTGCACCACCCTACATAGTCTGTCCAATGGTACCGGATCTATGTCATTCTCCATGTTTTGCTCCCACTTAATTCTAAGCTTATCAGTGGGCCGCTCCCCCCACTCCCACCAAAGCCCTGTACATTGCTGAGATTAGACCCTTCATTTGAGTGCCTTTGTCCACATTTTTTTCGAAGGGGGGAAGGTCTCTCTGTATCTGCTCCTTCCATCAGGATCCCGTGAGCACCCCCTTCAATTGAAGGTAAGAGAAAACTGAGAGCCTGTCAATACCCAGGGCCTTCTCCAGGTCGATTATATTGATGAAACTACCCTCCCTCCAGAGATGGCCAATCCTCTCCAAACATGCCATGAACCATTTCTGGAAGCGTTCGGGTGCCGGTATAGCCTCCATGACTCCTGGCACCCAGAGATGACCCATCGGGTAGGGCCACGTTGTAACACCTCTCATGTTTGCTCCTTGTCGCCAAATGTCCCATATAGTTCCCACAGTAGGATGCTCACGAATTCTGCGGGGAAGCTTACTTCTCGGTACCCACAGCCATCCCCGACTGTGGCAGGGCGCAACTGAAAGTTATCCAGTGAGACCCATGGGAGATCGATTTGGGCCCTAATATAAGGTATAAGAACCCTAATCATGGCAACTTTACAATAGAGTTGGGCAGAGCTACTCACCCTTTTTCTTTGGGCGGGACCAGTACCTAGAGATCTCAGGTCACTTCCCCTGCCTTATGAACCTAGATATAGAGCCTCTTATTTCCCTAAAGAATGAATCAGGGATCCGAATGGGAGCATTTGGAACAAATAAAGGATCCTAAGGAAGACAACAATTTTAACCGCATTGAGGCGCCCCAACCATGATATAGTTAGTTTATACAATTTTTCCAGATCAGTCTTAATTTTGGTCATCAGGAGGGGGAAGTTTACCACAAATAATTCACCCAAGGCCCTTGGTACATTGATTCCTAGGTATCTAAACCTTCCCAGGTTGTCCTGCAAACCAAGCTTCCCCATCCATTCTTCTTTGCAAAGGAACGAGGACTGATTTCACCCTATTCATTTATTTTAAATCCCACCAAGGAGCCGTATTGCTCAATCAATTGGATCGCCACTGGTATGGAGGACAGGGCATTCCTCAAGTGTATGAGAATATCATCTGCATAAAGGGCAATTTTGTAAATCTCATCTCCCAACTGGAGCCCCTCTATGCGGGGCTCCTCTCTAATCCTCTGGGCAAGAGGCTTGACAAAGAGGGCAAACAAAGTCAGGGAGAGGGGGCAGCCCTGCCTGGTGCTCCTTCCCAGCCCTAACCACTGAGAGTACCCCCAATAACCACCACACATGGTTTGGGGGAGGAGTACACTGTGATCACACCATTGAGAAACCTTTCACACTTAATGTTCACTGCTCTGAGAAACCCCCACTCCACCCTCTCAAATGCCTTTTCAGCGTCTACCGGAAGGAGGGAGGGGTCCCCTTGCGGCCCCTGGGTATCATGCATCAGGTCTAACATTTTCCTCATTGTGTTAGCCCCCTGACAGCCCTTAATAAACCCCACATGATCTGGGTGGATCAGTCTTGGCACATACCCCTCTAGTCTGGCCGCTAACACCAGGGTGTTACATTTTGGCATTGATGTTAAGAAGGGAGATGGGGCAATACGAACCACACATCCAGGGGTCCCACCCTCCTTGTGTACTACTGAGATAAGCACTAGGGAGAAGTATTCCGGGGCCTTGCACGTATTCAGTATATCGTTAAATATTTCTGTCATAACCTGGAGTAACACCGGGAGGAGCGATTTGGAAAAACCCTGCTGAAAAACCATCTTCCCCTGGGGCCTTTCCCAGCAGCAACCTCCCCACCAAATTCCTAACCTCTTCTTCTGTTATGGGGGCCTCTAGGATACCAGTTTCGAGCTCTGACAGTTTGCGAAGATGGATGTCTGCTAGGTATGTGTCTGCGTCCCTCTACTCTGATGTCGACTCTGATTCGTACAACTTTTCATAAAAGGAAGCAAAGGCCTCCTAAATCTCCTCTGATGAGGACTCATATAGTTTGTCTCTCCCTTTTATTTCAGTAACCCATTTTTCCACCCGCTGCCTCTTAGTCCAGCAGCCAGAAGTGCATCCGCTGTATCTCCTTTCTCATAAAATGTCTGCTTCAGAAATTGAAGGTGTGGGTTATTTTCCCTTCCTCACGAAGCCTCAGTTCCTCTCTTTTGCCTCTAAAATACTTTATTCTCGTTCCTCAGATGATTCATGTGCCTGATTATCAAGTAGAATTCTCTCCTCCCACAGCCTATTCTCAATTAGTGCCTGCTCCCTCTCTTTCCTAGCCCCCTCCCTGATCAGATCCCCTTTCATGTGGACTTCTCGCTTCCCATACAATAGCTTTCTCCACCTCGCCTGTATGATTAGTGTGAAAGTAAATCTCAATTTCCTTGTCATTTCCAAAAGAAACATGGGGTCCCTCCACAAGAAATCATTACACCTTCACCTCGAGCCCCTGGGGCACATTCCCACCTAGTCCAAGTCTACCGTTACCATGTTGTGGTCCGACCAGGAGATTGGGTGAATCTCTGAGTTCTGTGCATTCTCCCACGGGTCCCTTGAAATATACATGTAATCGATCCTCGTAAAGGTAGAAGTAGAAGGTGCAGCCCCTTTCCTGCTGGAGGAAATGCCACCATATGTCCTGCTACCCATATATTTCCATAATATTGTTGATCTCCCCGTATCCCGGCCTAGGCACTTCATGTTTGTTGAAAAGTGACACCTGTCTATCTAAATTGACATCTGCTCAGATATTGAAGTCCCCTCCCAGAATAAGGTGTCCCGAGATCTCTAGCATTATTTTTTAAAGGATACTCTTCAGGAATCTTAGCTGTCCTTGGTTTGGGTTGTAGACCCTGGCGAGTGCAAAGCGGACCTTCTTAATGGTTCCAGAGGCTAGAAGGGCCCTGCCCTCCATGTCTGACCATACCCTAGAGACACCCCTAAGCGCTCTCCTTATTAGAATACCCACTCTTGCTTTCCTCAGAGGACCAGATCCCCAGTATTCTTGACAAATCAATCTACACAGGATCCTCCGTTCTTCTCCCTTAATGAATCTGGTCTCCTGTAAGAGCAGAACATCCAATCCAGCTCTCCCGAATTCCCTTCCCACCAGTGACTGTTTCGTTGGTGAGTTCAGCTTTTTCACATGGAGGTTTCCAATCCTCTGGTGGTCAGCCCTTGTCCCTCCCATTTTCACTGCCATCATACAATTCTAGTACCAGAGCATCCTCATTGCCACCCGGTGAGCCACATGTACCAATTTGAACATCTTCAAAGTAGGATAACCCAAAAAGAGCAAACCTGTACCAGGAACCCCATCCCCTTCCCCCTTCCCTTCCATCCCTAACCCCCCAATTCCCAAAGGCGCCCAGCTCTCCTCCATTTGCCTCACTGGGTCAACACTGAACCACCAGCTGGACCCGTTCCGATGGGTCCCTACATAGCAAAGTCCATACTCAAGAGGCAACCCTCTTCTGCCCCCCTTAACAATCACACATAAAACATAAGTTACCACTTCACCTGAGAAACCACCACGTCACATCCCCTTTCAGAACCAAGGAAAACCAAGGAGTAGTCAGGAGACCCTGAGGGGGCCCACGGCTTTGAGACCCCACAGCTTGTGTGAACCTCAACCAAAGTGTCCGCGGCCAATTTTACAGTCATTTCAGGTCTCGCCTGCAGGGGATGCATTCAGCTTTCTAAATTTCCAGGGTCCTGGCATTTTCCACCTCCTTGGACCCTTGACGCTCCATTGTCTGTCAGCTGGCTCCTTTCCGGATGGACCACAAGAAGTTGTAGCTTCTCTGGCCTCTCCCAGGAGTTCCCTTGTGAATCTGTGAATTTCTTCATCAGTAGACAATTTGTGTTTTTGTCCATCAACCTTGAACGAGATGGAGAATGGGAACGCCCACCATTACTGGGACCCTTTCTCAGTCAACCACTTTGTGAGTGGTAAGCACAATCTCCTTTTTGCCAGAGTCATGGAGAACAGGTCTTGAAAGATTGTTACACTTGCCATACCGTGCATTACTAGACCTTTCTTTCTTGCTTTCTCCAGAATCTTTAGCTTATCAGCATAGTTGTGAAAGCAAACTAGGACTCACTTTGGTCCTCTTGCAGACCCTCCAGCTCTATGTATCCTCTCTATTTTCGCTTCATCAATGGAGTCATCATCAGAGATATGTTTTGTGACTTCATGTAGGGTTCTTCGCAGGTCCATCTCTGACTTCTAATCTCTCTCTGGGATTCCGAAAAAGTCTTAGATTATTATGTCTTTCCCGGTTTTCGAGGTCGTCCATTTTCTCCTCCATGTTGTCGATTCTATTGGTAATTCTGTCCACCGTTCCCCCAATGTCAGCCATCATGTTCGTGATCTCTTCCATAAGTGCTGCTATGTCTTCTTTGGTCGCCACCAACTCAGTGCCAGACTGCCTTGGTATCTATTCAAAACTGTCCAATTTCAACCTCACTTCCATGCGCCAACAGAAATAGCCCTGCATGCTTGCGTCTATATGTGGTGGTCAGACCACAAGCATGAACAACTTCCACTTTGCGTTAGAGGGGCCTTTAGATCCCTTTACCACCTCCTGGGCAGATAGCTGTTGCGAGTCTCTGGGGTAGTCCAGACAGTTCCAACCTATCCTGAAGATGTCGCCCTTCAGAATCCTCTGGGGTCTTAGATTCACCCTTTCCAAAGGGGGCAGGTAGACGGGCACACACTCCTGGATAGGGGGCCCACATATCCCAGTCCGACTGGTGTCATCTCAGCCCTTCCTCTCTCTCCGGAGATGAGGGGGCACAAGCTGTGTATTGCCTCCTGTGGGCCTACCTGGGACGCTGATGGGACTGCTCCTTTGCCTAAGCTCTCATGGGTCTCTCCGCTGGTGTCTGTTTCTATGGGCTGGGAGACGCAGACCTCCAGCACGGGGGGACAGAGTCAGGCAGCAGTTCCCCTTTGTCTTGCTCCTGCCCATTGGGGCCTTAATTTAAGTGGCGTGTCATGCAGGTGGATGGGAAACAGAATAACTCTGTACTCCAATAATCAGACCAACTCAGGAAGATGGCAAAGTTTGTTTACTGTTTTAATATCAATTATCTAAAACAGGGAGTTACAACAGAAATCAACGGATGTCACACAGAATTCTCTCAAAGCATTTCATAAAAAACAGTACTTATATATCAAAAACTTGTCATACATGACATCATACTACGTGGCAAATAAGAAAAAAAACCTATGGGGCATTGTGGTTGGCTCAAGGGGAACATCTTAGTACACTTTCTATAAGGGGATGAATTGTGATTGGGTCTCTACAGTCAGGTGGACAACTCATGCCCACCCCTAGAACAAGTCATCTTCATCAGTTATTAGAAACACTGCACTACATTGGCTCTGCCCTTTTTCTATCTCTGTCGATGTGGGGACCAGGGGGGCGGCCAGACTGTGTGCAGCCTCCCCAGGGCAATCCTGGTACCAAGGTGGGATTGCCTCGCCGCTCCCACGCTCAGGGGTCACCCTGCCAGTGTTTACCTCCATGGGCCGGGTACCCTGGCTCTCCCACCTCAGCCTAGGGGACTGGGTGTGACACACCGTGCCCTGCAGGGTGAATACTGAAGTGAGAGGAGAAGCTCTCCTTTGCTGCGGTCCCTCTCACCCTTGTCAACTCCCTAGGAAAGCTGCAGGCCTCACCCCGGTATGATCACTGGGGACCAGTCGCCGGCCCAGTGGCAAAGTTAAGGGTATCTTTGCTGCTCACACCAGCAGCTCGTATGAGGGCACCTCGACTGACCCGCACGTTGAAAGGCCAGTGGAAGTTTCATGGGGTCCAGACACTCACCTCCAATCATCGCCTCACCTCCTCTCCACCGAGGCCTAGCCCAGCAGCTAGTTCTCTGGGCCGGCAGAAAGGCCGCTGAGTGCTCCCTCCTCGCGTCCCTCTGGTGGGAAGAGTCGCTTTTGCTTTTCCCTGCAGACCTTGCAGGATCGAACTCCATCTTCCCTTGTCTGATTCTCTCTGCTGCTGGAACAGGGGGAGTGGGGGCTCTTTACCACTTCAGTATCCATGGGTCATCCACACAGGGGGGTGACAAGTGGGGGTTCTAGCCACTTTTCGGGACCGTCATGGATGAGCAGAAAACTCAGTGGATGTTCATCCGCATGCCCCCTGGTGGCCTCCTGCAGGCCCTTTTTAGAGTCAATAGATCATTTGCTGGATTCACAAGCGCATAACTAGGAAGGTATAGATAAAATGACCTTTATCCTTCTACTTTACTCAGAGCATTTTCATAATGTTTGGAATTCTCAAACCATTTAGGGGGAGGGGAGCCCAGTTCAGTGAGATTGTGCAAATGGCAAATGCTTTTAAATAGTGAGTTGAAATGGTGTGTTTTCCAGTGTATTTTTTGGACAAATTGTATTGTGAGACAGATACATTGTCACCCTAGCAGTGCACAAACAATAAATGAATATGTGTGTGTTTACATTGGGAACAAAAGTTGTCTGTGATTTTTTGAAGGGGACAATGGGAAAACACTGATAAACACAGATTCTGAAAAAGTTTGAAAACCCTGGAAAAACATCCCTGGAAATAAAAAAATAAATAATCCTCTAAAACAGGAAACCCTAAAAATCCCTCAACTCTCTAACATAAGATCACAGTCATCTGGGAGCCAGAGTGAGAGGGTAAACAGTCACCTTCGTAACCACTACAGACCCTTACCTATTGACCAGACTAAGGTTGCGTCTGTTTAGGGAAAGGCCTAATTTGTTAACAGAATATGGTGCTATTTACATGACACAAGTATCCAAACTTCTTTTTCCGTCTTCTAAAGGAGGGCACACCGTTAAGAATAAGTGTATTCATTGGCTGAGGCACAGGAAAGGATGCCTATATGTGATGAGTTCTGATATTCTAGAATTGAAAAGATTGCTTGACCAAGTAGACCTAGCATGGGACTTTATTAAAATCACCCTAGCACTTAGCAATGGGTTTACATTGAATTGAATATCGAAGCCTACCACCTGCGGGTTGCAACTTCTTCTTTGGCAATATCACCCAGCCCCTCACATAACAGGGTGGAGGTTGGGTCAGTCCCCACAGTTCCATCTAAGGAACACCCAAATATGGACCTTGTCAACCCAATATTCCAACCTCAATCCGAACGCACATATGTTATCAGACAACAGATGCCTTTAACTGCTCATGATTCTGATTCTGCCCTGCTCAAACATTGCCGGTAAATAAAATGTTTTTGGTTTCATGGAACATACAGGCTTTGTGCAATAAAATAGATAACCCAGATTGTCACGATATTTTGAGATCCCTTGAAACCATCTACTTACAAGAGACGTGGGCAATCTGTCTATTTATATAAAAGGCTAGATTATACATATATTATATATCAGAGCAGACTAGCAGTATTAGATAATGCGCTCCCATGTGAAGAGTTCTTCAATACGGGTTAAGATATCCCCGAAGAACTATGTGATAAATAAGCTCCTATAAAATTAAAGTCCACAAAATAATCTAAATCGTGGTTTGGGCCAGAGCTGACCCTGATGCGTAACCAGGTGCGGCAAGCAAACAAGTGCTGGAGGTTATCCAAACTGGCGAAGAATGCAGCAAAGGTGAAAGAAATACTTAAGATGTATAAAATAGCCTTATTTGAGGCAAAAAAAGAATTCCTTCATAAAGAAATTGAACAGGCATGGAACCAACCAAGGTCACTGTTTGATGTAGTGTCCCGATTCAGAAATCCAGCATGTTCAGCCATACCTATTGCTCCTACGCCGGAGCAAGCTAACATGTTTAACCATTTCTTCAAACAGAAGATTGTAGAAATCCAAGAAAATATTGCAGAAGCAAGAACCTTGAAAACACTGGAGGAACTCATAGATGAGAAGGATTTAGATGAATCCAAGGAAGAGAAAGATAGTTTTTATTTCCAGCAGGTGCATGAGGACTATATACACTCCTTGATACTCCAGCTAAAACCCATGAATGACCGAGCATTTCTGATGCCGGCGTGTACCACGAAACGCCTGGCAAGAGATATTACTCCCTTCATAACATCCTTTGTTAATGAATCATTAGCAGAGAGTCAGGTCCCTAAGGCCCTTAAAAAGGCACGTGTTAAACCACTATTAAAAAAAACCAACATGGACCCAACAGTCCTTAAAAATTAACGTCCGGTGGCCAATTTATGTTGGTCCACCAAAATATTAGAGAAAGTGGTGTGTGGTCAATTTCAGGCCTTTGTAGCTAGCAAGGGACTACTAGATGAACTTCATTCCGGATTTAGACCCAAACATGGGACGGAGACTACTATACTGGCCGTTCAGGATGACCTACTGGAGGCCGCAGATAGAGGGAAATCTACAGTATTATTAATGCTGGACCTATCCACGGCCTTTGACACGGTGGACCATCAGATTATGCTCCAACGGATAGGGAGATATGGGAAAGCATAACAGCCAGTGGTGGAATGCGGCAGGTCTTTCCTGGAATAAAGGACCCAAAAGGTCACCCTGGCGGGCTTTCTCACTGAGATGCTATGATTGATCCGAGATGCTGTGGTGAAAGTGTGGAGTCCCACAAGGCTCCTAACTCTCTCCATTGATGTTTAACCTATACATCCGTCCAGGGCTCAACATACTGAGGAAGCATGGGGTGAGGTTTCATTCCTAAGTGATGATACTCGGTTTATGTTGAGGTAGAGAATATCGAAGAGACATTTGAGAAGGTTAACCAATGTATGGAGGAAATTGAACAGTGGATGGCGGAAAATCAGCTGCAGTTGAATGCTACAAAGACCAAACTCATTTTTTTCGGGCCAGAGGGAAACATGGTGGGAGCAGGCCAAAATCTACCCCCCGTATTTTAGATGAAGAGCTACAATATTCAAGGAAAGTAAAACATGTGGGATGTTTATGGCAGGAAAATGTTGTCAGTGAAGACCAAGTAGGTGCTAAGGTGAAGGCAGTACATTATTCACTGTGAACTTTGAGGGGTGTGTTGCCATATATCCCCAGGGAAGATCAGGCAGCAGTGATAGGGCAATGACTAACTCGCATCTGGACTACTGTAACCGTCTGCTGGCAGGGATTTCAGTGTGTCAGATCAGTAGACTGCAGAAGGCCCAGAATGCAGCGGTCAGGCTGGTGGGTCATCTAGGAAAAAGGGACCATGTGTCGGCCTTACGTAGATCTTTACACTGGTTGGAAGTGGAAGATCGAATTAAATTCAAAATAGCCTGCCTGATGTACAGATGCATCAATGAAACAGCACTGGAGTATCGTACTGCTAGATTGTGCTGCTATCACCCAACAAGAGATCTACGGTCTGGAGACTAAAGGTTGATGTGCGTACCTCGAGCTAAAAGGGTCTCTAAAGGCGACAGGAGATTTGTGGTATTTGGCCCCAAATTGTGGAATCAGTTACCAGGAGAGATCCAGGCATGTCAATCTATGGAGCTGTTTAGAAAAAGGCTAAAAACCTTTTTTATTTAAATAATTGAAGTAAGCCGCAAGCCAGATGCAATATCTACACACTCTACTTATTTTGCTTAGTTAACATCAGCGCCCGAATGCAGTTGAGTCTGCTTGGTACGTGTAAGAAATGTGCAAAATCAAAATCAAAAAATGTTTCAGTACTCAGCTGATGCAATTTATCAGTGTTAGGTGGCCCTCTGCTCTCTAAATGGCAAACTGCACCTCTATGTGCCATTCCACTTCAACAACAGCTATCATTTTAACAAATAGAATGAGCATGGTTCTACACAGTCACCTTCACCTTCCACTATCGCGAACTTTCGGAATAATTTCAAGTTACTTCTTTCCAACCCCATTTCCGTTCACACAGGACATGGCGGTTCCAGTGTGAATAAACAGTTCATTGCTGGCTCAAAGTTTCAATCTCTAAAGAGCGAAATATGCTGTGGGACGAATGACTCACAAACTAAAATTGAACATAGGTGATGTTATTATGCACTGTCATGATGCTACTACGCAATCTTTAGCTGATATACTACACCTTGAAATGCAAGCCATAAGGATCATCCCTCCAAGAAATCTCAATTATCTGGTTATTAATGTTTATATTAGACCTGATCAACCTACTGTTCAAAACAACTTCCTATTGGAACCCGGGAAATAAATTAATAGTTGCTGGCATTTTTACCATGCACCTGGAACCATCTTCGAAGTTAGACCTTTTAATGATAGAAGAAAATGAAATGTGGTGTGTACCTCCAACCTCTGGTAATTTCCACCGACACTCCCATTTTCAGGCGCCTCATATCGCATCTCTGCTGTTCTCTATGGGGACTAGGGCATGCAACGGGAAATGTCATGATGACAACCCCACCCACCTGACCTTTAGAATCCAGTCAAAGTATTTGTTAATCGACTACATCTTTGTTGATCTAAAACGTTGGAATAAGGTACTAAATTTCCTGATTATAAAGCGATCATGGTCCCTTTTCATGAAAATTCTGTAGTCTTGTAAGGCACTATTAGGGTTCTCTAAATCTAACAGTACCTCTCTTATTTGGAAGAGTTGGACTAAACTGAAAAAGCGCTATATAATTCCAACACTATACAGCAATCTCTTAACAACTTTAATTAAATATGCGGAGCCCTTGCAGTTGCAAGATCCTATTAAAATCTATAACAAGGTATCAGAAGTAATACAATCTTTAGTTACAACAAAAGTTGAAAATCATTATTATTCCCTGCATAATGCAGCTTATTCCAAGTTGTATGATCCGGAAATGTGCATAGCAAAGAAGGCCTTGAGTGAGGCAGTGAAATCAACAGGAGTAGATCGCTGCGAATTTGTGGCCAGGCAAAGGACACTATATAAATTATTAATTAACTGAAAAAAGGCAGGACATGCTCGGAAGGCATGGCAAAGACTGAGCATGGCCTCTAAGTCAAACAATAAAAGAAACTTCTGGAAGTTAATAATTGGCAGAATTACATGGTATTGGACACTATTATTCCGATTACCATTGACGAGTGGTATTGTCATTTCAGCCTCCTATATAAAAGGGTGGTAGAAAACGTAACCCCTTTATAAGTCAGTGCATTTCACTGAAGCCACTTGACAGCTTGGTGCTCATACCCTTCTCATCCTTAGAGTTTGAGGGAGCAGTCCTATTGCATAAAGCAGGCAAAACACCAGGCCCTGACTTCATTCCCACTGATATTTTCAAGGAGCAGCTGAAAATGTGGGTCCCATATCTAACAAAGATTTTTAATAGGTTTCTTAACACATGTGTTCTTCCCCATAGCTGGCAGGGTGCCATGCTGATCACACTTTTACAAAAATAGGGCCACCAATCTACCCCTGAATTATAGACCAATCTCCCTTCTTGATTCCTTGGGCAAGAATTGTGTGAAACTTTGAGAGACTGGACCCGAACTCTGGTGTACTGACCATAGGTGCTTTCTTCCATGCAGCCAGGGTTCAGGAAAGGAGTGTCAACAACCGACCAGGTGTTCAGCCTGCTATTGATACTAAATAAATGTCTCACCCTTAAGAAACAACCCATGTATCCTCTTTTCGTAGATCTCAAAGTTGATTTTGATAGCAGTTCTCTCTCATATTTGTAGAGGACCTTGTAGAGACTTGCAATACCTAACACTCTTATTATTGCGGTCCGGCTGCTATGTTCTAATATCTATGCTTGGGTCAGAGGTAACAAGCATATGGGCCCATGTGAAACATTTAACATCAAAAATGGGGTTCATCGAGGGTGTATTTAGGCACCTCTGTTTTTTACACTGTTTATCAATGACATAATAACAATGCTTCTGGAACTTGGGGCAGAAGCTCCACAGATGTGAGGGCAGAGAATTGCTACACTCTTTAACGCTGACGATGCAATCCTTTTATCCAGATACCCAATAGGTTTGCAGCCCCAATTACCAACCTTTCAAAAGCTGCAGGATGACAAGGGGCTAAAAGATAATACTCAAAACACAGATTCTTGTATGTTATCCCCCCTGATATAGGAAGCATCTAAATATGTTGTTTAACCTGGTGGGGGAAAAGATACACACTGTGGATTTCATTGACAGTCTAGGCATCATGATAGATGCAACCCTCTCATGGAAACTACAAGTTAAGAAGAGTTGAACTATGCTGGGCCATAGAGGGGAAGCAATGCCAAAGTTCTCTAAGCAATTTGAGGACAGATTCATATCTAGTGCCCCCAAAGTCTATGGGATGCAAGCAATTTCAGGCTCGATGTAAGGAGCTGAGGTTTGCGGTCATACTTATATGAACCAGATCCAAATTAGGGAGAAGAGGCTACTTTCATTGCCATATAGTGCATTGACAAACCTGACAATGCTAGAACTGGATTGAGAGGTATCTCTTATAAAGCGCAATATATTGGGTGGAAATCTCGACAAGTGACACCCGTAAAGATTATCTGATGATCTTAACTAATCTCTTTGTTACCATAGTTAAATACGTGAGAGAAATGTTGACAGAATTGCACCTTTTGGATTTTTGGTCTCACTCACAACATGTGAGTCATCAATCTAAAACACACTTAACCAAGGCTTTTGATAAATGGGTTGTCTCAGAGATCTGTAACTTGGAATATTAATGTATGAAATATGTTAACGTGTGTGAGCTCTATATTGAGAGATCTGAGTAAGAAACGCCTGTTTTTAATGGAATCATGTCTGTAGATCATACAGATTGTTTTTTTTTTTCTTCCAAACAGGGGGGGGCGAACCTACCAATGCAATGGCACTATTGTAAAACAGTTGATGAAACTATCTTGAACTTTCTTTTTTTTGTTGCCATTTATACAAACCATCAAGGTTTCATTGGTTGAAGCCACTGCTTCTTCAAGAAGGTAAAAGGGACGTTTATAGTGCACTAAAATTCTGTAAACAATCTAACGTCCAATCAAAAGAAAGCATATTAATCAGTTATATGAGAAGTGCTCGGAAAAAGAGAACAGCATGCATAGCAGTGAATACGTAACAAGGTCCACACAATCAATTGGAAGTTTCCCATCTGTAAACAAATTTGTGATGTTTTTACTGTGACAAGTCTCATTGATCCTGTTTTATGAATATTTATTGCTATTTAATTGTTGATTAGTTTTGCTGTATCATTTTTTTGATGTTTTCTTATACCGAAATAAACAATCTTGAGAACATTATTAGCTAAGCAAATATTCATTATGTACTGGAATTCAAGTAGAAAAACAGTTTTTCCACTACATTACCTCCTCTAATGGTCAGTGATAGATCTCATTACATACAAAATGCAGAACTGTTGTTTGATGAAATTATACCTCAAGCTTAGATTGTCATAATATGCAATAAGCTAATTCAATAGTCGCATCAAATATAATATTACCACATTCATGCTTACAATATTAAACCCAAAATAGCAAATCTTCCTTATACCATGTGTCAGATCACATTGTCTTTAAGTATTCATTTGGGAGTTCTTGTTTATGCCTAGATCAAAGTAAATAGTCACGTGACATGGAAACTGTTCTTTAGCATCTTTTTACTATCTATTAACGAAGAACCAAAATACTGTAAAGGTGTTACTCACCGAACCAGTGGTTCTGGAGGAGTCGAAAGGTGAGTGCTGGTCCCTTGGCTGGACACCTTGATAGAAGAGCCTGGTTTATTTTTTAACCCAGGCCTCCTCACTTGAGGGAAGTCTTTTCTATGATACACCCCTCTGCTGTATGAAGAATCAACCAGAAAGAGGGACAAATCACCTAAAAGAGCGGGGAGAACACACCGCCACATACCCAGGCTGCAAAAGAAAAACAGATAATATCCGGTTATCCAAAGGATAAATCACCTATCTACGAGGTCGTCAATCACCTGTCTGGGTTCTGGACTGGTCCAGTATTCATTAGATAATGTGGATATAACCTTCTAACCCCAAAGTCCTAGAAGACAACAATTCAGGATAACCTGATGGCCAATATTGAGTACTATAACAATTGAAACAAAGAAGGGTTCCTTACCGATTGATGTTTTGTGGAGAAGGATGATGCAGGTGGACGGGAGCAAGAGGAAGTCCAAAAACAACGACAAGGATAACACAACAAACAAGGAAGTTAGTACGGGTAACTGAACCCGGGGCGGCATGAGGGATGCACTAGAGCCGGGATGGTGTCCAAAGATCTAATCTGCAGTGCGTTCTGAACGTGCACTGAGTTCAACAGATGCAGAAATCTGTCCACGGAGTGAAGACAACCAGGAAAGAAGGAAAAGTCCTTAAGTTGGTGCTGAGGTAACAGCACAGGGTTCGTAGCATAAAAGGAGGTGGAGCAACAATCGCTGAAGGAGTGTAGCAGAGAGGCGGAGAGAAACACAGAACTGGAGATGCAGGTAAGTAGCAGAAACAATCCGAACAATGGGCAGGAGTCGGAGCTTTGGTATATACAGGTGCAGGGACCAGAGGATAAGGCAGTTCGTAAAGCAGGCAAAAGTTGTAGCCGTGATATCCTAACAAGTGCAGGGATCAGAGGTAAAGGCAGTCCATACAGTGGGCAAAGGTTGTAGCCATGATATCCTAACAAGTCCGGGGACCAGAGGCAAAGGCAGTCCTTATAGCAGGCAAAAGCTGTGGCTGTGATATCCTAACAAGTGGGAGGACCAGAGGCAAAGGTAGCCCGACAGCAAGCAAGAATCATAGCCGACATATGTAAACAGGTGCAGGGTCCAGAGGCAAGGCAGTTCATACAGCGGGCAGGAGTCGGCAACAAAGGAACAGCAAAGGTAACAGAATACCGGAACACTTGTAACACAAGTGAAAGTAGCTATAATTAGAAGCAATGAACTGTACTGCTATTCTTTTAAACAACTGATTGAGGCGGGGTCTGAGGCAGCAATCAGCTGACGTGGATCACATGACCGCGTAGACCCGGTAGTCATGGCAACAGATTTCTGGTCAGTCAGTGTCGCCACAGCTCATTTCCTAGGCTAGCCTCCAATGAGAAAGGAATAGGGTAGCTAAACTTTGGTTCCTGCATGAAACATATCTTAGCTTTCGTGAACGTGGATGCGGAGCCGGGGTACGTGGTTGCGGAAATGTAACAAAAGGGGAATAAAGATGTCTTCTAGAAGCTGAGGTTGTGCTGAATAGGAGGCATCACCACATCTGTAAGGAAACACAATAACACAAAACATTTATCACTCATCTTCCCCAACATATTCCTAATCTGTTGGGAATCCTTCTGAAAAGTTGGCAGAGGTGCATGTAACATCAGCATTGATGGCTGTCACTAGATCATTTGAATAATTTGATAGGGCTGCAATCTGGACATCTAGGGATTGAAGAGCTGTTGCTGCATTTGCATCTCTTTTGCAGTGTCCCCACTGGTTCCAACTCTAGTTGACTCCAAATGATGGAGCCAGCACATTGACACATCGGGTTGCATGTCATCAGAAATGTTGCCTTGCATACTTCCAGAGAGATAGTGTGTTGAACAGCAGTTGGTTTGGCAACTGCCCTTTACGTTGCTTGACTCCCAAAGAAGGTGGATGTCACAGGTTGAAGTCCAGCAGAGAACGGGTTTATTATCCTCCACAGCATCAATGGATGAGTACACAAAAGGTCCCTCTATCGAGAATGAACATAGCCACATAACATGTTCTGTGGGAAGTTGCCCACTCGGGAGGGTCTACAACCAGGTTTTAGCTCATTGTACTTTTCACAGAGGAGAAATAGACATTTGCATATCAGTCTGGTCCCATCCGCAAGGGCAGTCCAGCACCAAAATGCTAGGCAATTCTCCTCTGAACAAGAGTACCAACAGAAACCCTAGACGTGTTTCAGTCTAGTCAGGACTCATCAATGAGGTGATGCTGCGCCTCTGTAAGCACAGTGAGCAAGGGGCCTACGTCTGAATTACCCTGGTTAACTTAAGGTGGAACCCAATTTCCTAAAAATTAACAAAAAAGGACTGGGAGCCCCTCTACTGAGAACAACTATAGCCAAATAACATGTTCGGTGGGAAGATGCCCATTTCGGAGGGTCTGCAAACACATTTTAGCTCACTGTGCACAAGAGTACTAACAGGAACCCCAGACACATGTTTTCGGCCTAATCTGGCCTCATCAGTGAGGTGAAGCTGTGCCTCTCTAAGCACAGCGAGCAAGGGGTCCACATCTGAATAATTAACCTTGAGTAATTTAGTGTGAAGCCCCAAGTTCCTAAAGAGAGCCCCTCTGCTGAGAGCAAACATGTGCAAATAACATTTTCTTTGGGAAGGTGCCCACTCGGGAGGGTTTACAACCACGTTTTCGCTCACTGTACTTTTCACAGAGCAGAACATTACATTTGCGTTGTAATTTTGAGGCTCTTTAGTTGTGCCAAACTCAGTGATAGAACTGGAAATTCAAGATGCTTGAATTGTGATTCAGGCCTTTGTAGTTGTACTGGTTCAGCAAGTACTGGTGGTGGAAAGTGAGTTCATAGTAATTGTCCTACTAGTTGATGGTGATCAGGCAGGCAATTTCCAAAGGCTGACCACCACACGTAGCAATTGTATGGATGACGTCGAACAATTTGTATAGCAAAGAAGAGCTGCTGACAATGTCCTCAACTCTCACCACACCTGCGTTGCAGGCCATAGAATATGATGAAACGTCACAGAATTGAGCAATTTTGATTGACACAGAACTAGACAGGTACCAGTGCAGTCTCCAGAGCATACAGATGCTTGAGTACTCTTTGGTCACAAAGGATTTTGAAGGGAAGTTACAGGCAGTCTATTCAGTATATTATAGTACCAGACTTAATTAAACAAGTGTCTTCATTTTCTTCTTTCTTGATGGTAGAAAAATATGAAAAATGAAAATTTTTTAAATCACTGGTTAAAAAGACCCTAATGGTGATAGTACACCATGTGTGATCTGTGTAAAAAGTGTTTGAGTGTGTCCTGATGCATGATGTGCATGTCTGTGCAAAAACTCTTTTATTCTTAGTGGTAAAAGTGCCCAATTTGAGAAATGTGTCTCTTTTCCCCACGGGGGAGCAACCCTTAATTGAGGCTAGCGAGGTGAGCCCTCTCCACCCTAGGGGTTTGGGCAAGCAGTTCCTCATTGGGAGTGACTCCCCTTAGGGGATGAGAACTTCCAAGGTAGAGTGAGATCTCCCGTAAAGACTCTACTCTCGGCCTATATGGGGGCAAACGTAGTTGTAAAGGTGATAAGGCCTGTTTGTTTGTCTTACACCACTGCTCAACCCTCTGCAAACTCAATACTATATAATCAACTATTTACATCACCTCTTGTTGCCGAGATGCCTATAAAAAAACAGAAACCATCACTTGGTGGAGGAAATTCCTGGATGCCAATCCGAACGCCAAGAGAGGAGACTCGCAGAGTGGACGGCTCCACTGGAGCATGAAACGAAGGCAGCCTGGAGGCGAGACCAAAGAGAGGATGTGGTGGGCCAGGATCCTGCAAAACACCATTGGATCCAGGAACACCGTGTGAAAAGAGAAAAATAATGAGGCCGGGAAACCCAAAGGAAACACACCAAACACCGGTTATAAAAGGAACATACAAAGTACTTTATTTTAAGGTCAAGCAATGACAAAGTCAATGACAAATCGGATAGCTATCGGCCCTCAGTATTACACAACGAACTTCAACGGGGTTCGATGTATTGTATTGTATGAGAGACTGTACATTGGGACATTCAAGCTTTTATACATTTCTCCAGCCTGTTGTCCAACCCCTTCGCAGGATAACTATTCCATTAATGTATTACTGGTCTAGGGTCTCTGCCAGGTCAGTCTTCTAATATATACATCAGTATGCGCATAGATCAGTTCCGTTGATACAGGTAATCCATTTACACGCAGGTCAACAGAAGGACAAGCTCTCAGTTCACGACCCTAACAAGTGGCCTGTAGGCAAGTTATACATTAGCTGTACGGAGGTCAAGACGACCTAGATTCTATTCGGAATGGCATCATCCACCATTTTGATGTACAGGGTGACTTTTACACAGCAAGAGAACCTAAAATGGCAGCTTGATTCAAGATGTCGGCCTACATCAATGTCTAAGGTCAAGACCTTGCTGTAGAGAGTTATTCGCGTACAGTTTTAAGCAACTTGGCGTAGGCCAATATACATACAATCGTTTACAATAGGAGGCATAATTTAATGTCCAGTTTGACAACCGGGGCGAAAGCTCTTCGGCCCCTGTATCGAGAGGCGGCGTAAGGGTGAGACCCCAAGCATGGACGAGACACCAGGAAGGCCGCCGCGACAGGAGGCAGTAATGCAACAGGCTGAGATGAACACCACCGATATCAGAGTCACTGACATTCCATGGCAGAAGCACTGCGAGAGAACAGGAACGTGGGCCACACAGGAAAAGGGGAGGTGGACAGTTGAATGCTGTGTGGAAGTCAAAACCCTGAGTCATTCACCCGCAGGTGAGCCTGTGAACAACATGAGTCAGGACCTCAGGACCGAGTCCGAAGTAATACGAATAATGAGACCCAAGAGAGTGATTGTGAAAGGCTCCATATGAAACAACAAAATAAAGGGTGCCTGGTAAGGTCTTGATCGTCCAGACTCACATTTATATCCAACCTACAAAAATTATCAAGACATGTGTGTTCGACAAATAAAGCTATGTACTATACACAGCTAAACTACTCAATTACTCAAAATACATTAAATCAATAATTTTTAGCACATATTAAAAACTTAAACATTCCTCCTTTCATTTAATGCACCCATGGTATGCAACTTTAAAATAGACTCCAAACAACAGCAAATGAAATGTTGAAATGTGCACTCAAAGTCCTATTTCAATTTCTGGAGCTACATAAACAAAAAACAACTTTTTTCTTCAACACTTACACCGATTTTACAATGTGTATATTTGCTTGGAAGCTTTTGATGGTCTGCACGTTGTGTTTCAGCCAATCAGCGAGCAATTTAAGTGCTCCAGCTAAACACGTCCTTCATCAGGACATGAGTGGTGTTAAATTGCGCGCCACTCCAATGGAAACCGGTGTTCACGTGTGTCTACAAAAAATACATGCAGCCATATCTTAATTACGAGTAATCTGTCACAACACATTATTTCTGTACAGTTTGAATCAGAAGAAAGATTTGTTTACAAATAAATGAAAAACAACCTGCGTACCTTTTTGTACACATTGCCACACTTTCTGTCAGTACATGAAAGTTGTCCACACAGTCCACATCTTCGTGGAATGCCTGTTTGGATGACACCATGAAAAAAAAAAACCTCTGTTCATCCAGTTATCTCAACGGTGGCACATATCCTATGAAGCTAAATGACCTGTTTATTGTGCTCCCCTCATTTCGAGACATCCCCAAGTTCAGATGTGTCAGTCTCATCATGGACTTGAACCATCAGGATCCACTCAAGGGCCCTTACCTTTTAAGATGGACCTACATCTGTGGATAACAACGTAAGGTTACCCACGTGACATACCACGCTACATATCATTTGTCTTCAGAGTGCCCGTCACATGCTAGATGATGTCATCTAGTGGGAGCCGATAACTGTGGCAATTTGCGGACAAAGCATGATGTACATAATCGTTTTAGTCTTTTTGTCCAACATATGCATTTCTCTATTTTTCTCTCTGAATGAGGTCCACCTCTGACTGGCAACTCGTTCCCGTTATTGAAACGGTGGACCTAGTTTCTCATGGTGTCTCCTACACCGTACGTATTTCTTTTACAATTGAGACTACAGCCCTGTTCTATATAGTGCACAGACTTAACATTAATTAGTTATCCATATGTACCCAAGCAACTGTTTTCCTTACCGCACGGTTATCCTGCACTTAGTAAATCTTGTCTCTCATTGGCAGAGCCGCGTTCAAACGTCAGTGCGCGGGTGCCATAGAGATCGACCGTTACCACAGAGGCGTGCTCCTAACATGTGAGACTAATTGATGCCCAATTTTGATTTCATTTGTTTGGTCTTCTAGTGCCCTAAAAGGATAACCGATGTTGTGTGATACATTTTAGAAATAACTTTAATTTCAAATTCCCAGTCCCTTTTGACCAGCAAATAATCCACATCAGGAAGGTTGGCAAACATCTGTAATGGTAATACAGCAAGGCTTCAAGCCAGAACAATGAACATCAAACAGAACAGGGCACCACACACAAATCCCAAATGAACCTACCTCTCCTCAAAATACAGCAGTTCTTATGCCATCTTGGATACATTGAATTCTATGAGAGGGGCGTACCCAATAGTACTCCCTAAGGCGAATGTAGGCAGTAAACTCACAGCTTCCAGCTCGTCTTCAAAGAAGACCCATATATCTGTCATTCCTACCACTCTCGATAAGGGAGGCCCCAATGAGATAAACATCTGCTCCTCATTCCATTTGATATATATCAGCTCTGTCTAGTGTTCACCACAAAAACAGAACCACCCAGTTCTGACTGGATTCATTGTAATGGCGAAGTTCAAACAAATAACCTAACCGTGCAGAACATGAGTAATGTGGTGAGAGAATTCTCGCACATATCTGGAAAGCGGAAATACATACATGTCGTGTGAGCATCTTACTGAAAACATGGAGTTGCATCTCTACATAGACCAGCACAACAGGGGCCTGGTCCTAACTAACACAGCAACATTATATTGGTTTGCTTTAAATGCAGTAATACGTTTCTTTATCTTCATTGGGTCCATATCATAGTTCCACACGTATTGACTTTTCATTGTTTTATTTTATTTTACCACATTATGGAGCAGTACCAAATATGTAGCTTCTTGAAGCCCCTCTTATACCCTGGGTGCTATAATTTATGCTAAAGCAATTGGGATCAAACACGAGTTCTATATTTCAGCAGAAGGTTATGAATGTTTATAGTCTTCTATGGCAGTAGCACACAGAAGTGCTTGTTACATCATTTTAGCTTTTTACAGTGTATTGCAGAAAACTGTTCATTTTTCAAATGTGCTTATGGCAGCATTGCACAGAAAACACCGTACAATTTTAAATTGCTAATATACATACTTTCCTTCTCTGCAACTCATGAAAAGTGGTCATTGCTTTTTGCTGACAGGGACGTTTTTCTCACTGTATATACTTTAATGAGCAGGTATTAATGAAGCCTTCATTTGCATGTATTTTTGCAGCACTTACACTGTTTGATGGATTTTGGGGGTATATTGGACATAAATAAACAAACTAGACCCAGCACATTTTCTTCAAGCATAGTAACCTGTAGAGGTATGAAGTTTGCTTTAATTATTTGTTTGTTGGATCTCATGATAAGTGCTCACGAATTTGAGGATCCACAAATTAATTTGTGTCTTTCTCCAAATGTGTTTGTGGGACACACATGCACATGTGTTATTTTTTAGCTGTCTATATATCATAGATTTCTTGAGCATACTTTCAATAGGATTTTTTCTCATTATTACAGTTGCAAATATTCTGTGGGGTATTTAAATTTAACCCACCGAGTCAGTCTTATTATTCAGTATTTTCAAAACGTTAGTGATTCATGATTTAATCAATATGTCTTTCCTTTTGGCTGAAAAAAGATGCTTTCTTGTTTAAATGTTATGTTATGTTATTGGGCATTTGTATAGCGCCTTTTACCATTGATATGATTCCAATGTGCAGTGGGTGGAATGCCCTCGGTAACCGTAGTCCAGATCAGTGGAGAGAGTTGAGTGCGATTGGTATGTGTTCAGCTGGGTGGATTAAGTGTTGCAGCTGCATTCCAGTGCTAGGCATGGTGCGGTGGTGGTGTGAGATCAGTTGAATGTGTGCAGCAAGGCCAATTGTACTTGGGTAGCTGCATTCTGGCGGCGGTGGAGTGTGTGAATGGGATTATTCAGCTAGGCTGTTTTTTTGTGGGATATAGCTGCGTTCTAAATACTTTTGAGGTGATCATGGAGGTGTGTAAGTATGTATGCAGCTAGGCAGAATTAATCGAGGGGTATACCTGAATTCTATTGTTTGTTGTTGCAGAGGAGAGAGAGTTAGCATATTGGTGTGTTTGAGTGTCTTTTTTGCATTGGAGGGAGACCCTATTCATGGTGACCTTCCAGTGATAATATCTCCCTATGAAGTTTGGGGCTATTATGCTAAGGTCATCTCTGTATCTTGTTGGGTCTGCAATTGCTTATTGGAGTACTGGTGCATCCACTTCAGTCCGGTCCAGCATCATCATTAATGGTCATCCCTTTGTCTTTTTGAGTCTGCAATTGCTTGTTAGTTGGCACCATCTCACTGTGCGGTTGCATGAAGTTCTTTACTAGTGGACGTACAAGTAGATCCTGAATATGGTGGCTGGTATTGAGTGAAACCGAAGGTCCAGCACCTGCCCAGGCCTTGTTGTTTGTGTTCTGTCTGACTAACAGTTATGTAGAACGTCATGAGAATCCGCCTGAAGCCCAAAGCCAAATGTAACTCCTGGTATGACTCGGATCTCGTCACCCTAAAACGCAAGTGCAGGGTTGCCGAGAGGAAATGGCGTGCATCATGTTCATCCTCTGACAAACTGGCCTGCCGCCTGCTCCAAAGGCAGTACCGGCTCTCCGTTCTCACCAAGAAGAGAGCCCTTATCCAAGCCCGCATCTCTGCGGCATCAAACAACTCCGCCGAACTCTTTAAAATCTGCAAGGAGCTGGCCAACCATGTTGCAGTCTCTACCTCTCCTGTCCCCTCCCAGGCCCTCTGCACTGCACTGGCCTCTCACTTCATCTCAAAAACTCAGGACATCCTGTCCTCGCTCTCCTCCTTTCCCCTCCCTCCCTCCCTTCCCGGCTCTTCCTCTGGCCCTTCTGCAGTCACCCCTCCTCCCTCTTTCTCTGCCTTTCCACCTTTCTCTGCTGACGAGGTTTCCAGACAAGTCCGATCAATGAAAGTCTCGTCTAAACAGGTTCACCCCTGTTCCTCCAAAACTATCAAGGACCACATCGACTCCCTGGCTCCTGCCCTGGCTGACTTTTGCAACCACTCCTTCGCCTCTGGAGTCTTCCCTTCCCCCCTCAAGTACTCCCTTGTGCACCCTCTTCTCAAGAAACCCTCTTCCGACCCCTCCTGCCCGGCTAACTATCGCCCTATCTCCATCACTCCCTTCCTGGGTAAGCTCCTGGAGAAACTGGCCATCTCCCAGCTTAACCTCCATGCTGAATCTGTTGGTAGTCTTCATGACCATCAATCTGGCTTCAGAGCTGCCAGAAGCACGGAAACTGCTCTCCTGAACATCCGTGAAGACCTGCTCTTGAACCTCGACTCCAACACTCCGTGTGTTCTCATTCTGCTCGATCTCTCCTCTGCCTTTGACACTGTCAACCATGCCATCCTGCTCAACCGTCTCCGGGAAAACCTGGGTATCACTGGTCAGGCTCTGGCGTGGCTGACCTCTTTCCTTTCAAATCGACCCTTCCAGGTCCAACTGGGGTCCTTCCTCTCCGACATCTTTTACTCCACCTGTGGTGTCCCCCAGGGATCTAATCTCTCTCCCTGGCTGTTCAACCAGTATCTGGCACTCCTTGCCCACCGCATCGCCGCTCTCTGCCCTAATTTCCAGTGCTATGCGGACGATACCCAGCTCATTTTCAGGCTACCCTCAGCCTCCCCCTCTCCTTCCCTCATCTCTGACTGTCTGTCTGCTATCCAAGAATGGTGTGCCGCCAATGACCTCTGCCTTAATGCCAGTAAGACTGAGATTCTACTCATCGGTACTCCCACTCCCTCCTTCCCTGCAGCTCTCTGGCCTGCCTCCCTTGGCCCCCTCCCTGCTCCTACCTGCAAGGCAAAAACCTTGGGGTCATCTTCGACTCCACACTCTCCTTCTCTCCTCATATTTCTGACGTCGCCAAGAGGTCACACTACCAGCTGCACCTCCTCAGAGGTATTCTTCCCTTCCTCTCCTTCCCCCAGAAGCTCACTGTCTCCCGAGCCCTGGTTCTCTCGAAGCTGGATTACTGTAACAGCCTCTATCTTAATCTGCCTGCCTCCACTCTCCGCCCTCTGCAACTCATCCAGAACAGAACTGCGAGACTTGTCCTTGGCCTCAAGCCCAGGGATCGTATCTCTCCAGGACTGAAATCTCTACACTGGCTCCCAGTGGCTGCGAGGATAAAGTTCAAAACCCTCTGCATTGTCCACAAGGCCTTCTGGGGCCTGGGTCCTAAATACCTTCAACTCTCTCTTCCCAAATATCTTCCTTCCCGAGCCCTTCGCTCATCCTCCTCCAAATCCCTCAGGGTCAGCCGCTTCTCGAAGCAACGAGCTGGGGGTAGATCTCTCTCCGCGGCAGGGGCCTCCCTCTGGAACAGCCTTCCTGCCTCCCTGAAACTCGAGGAGAACCATCTCCGGTTCCGGAAGCACCTCAAAACCTTCCTCTTTGCTTCTGCTTTCTCTCTCCCTCTCCCCTGCTGAACAGCTAATATTCTTCACTGAAACTGCACTGATCCTGCAACTGGACCTCTCTAAACGGCCTCAGCCCTGGGCCCAGCCACTCTCCACGTGCACTGATGCCCTGGAACCCCTCTGCACTGCGGGACTGTCTCTGTATCCCTACAGCCCCCCCCCTTCCCCAGCACTTGTTCTGCACTTACCTTGCACTTGCCACCAGCTGGCCCTATTTAATTATTACTTTACGCCACTTACCTTGTACTGCACTTCCCCCCCTCCCCTTCCCCTTGCAATTTTCCCCCTCCCCCACCCCTGCACTTGCGCGATCTGAATGACACCTGGCCTAGTAGGATCGTTGTCTGTCTCCCCTTGTTCCTCCCCTCCCTGCCTCGTCGCGCCTTGAAACACCTGTGTATAGGCGCGTTACAAATACCATATCATATCATATCATAACAAAGTCCCCCCTTGCTGATACTAACCACTAAGGAGTGTTTATAAATGTGGGATCAGTGGAGGGAGTGGGGGCTTGCATAACCACCTTGATGGTGGACTGGATAATCCATAGAGGCTTTGATTCACTTTTTAACTGAAATCATGATCAGATATACTGTGAAACTTACTCTAATGCACACTCTATAAAATCAGCTTCTTGATGTAGGACTATGAAATGAGCAGCAGCGCTTAAGTAGTGCTGCATATGTGGTTTGGTGCTCTGTAGGGGAATCGAGAGGGAGACCATAAGCACCTTCCTTCTCGTTATTTTCAACGATTTTGGGTCTTGCATTCTCTTTACCACAAGGGGAATTATGTTTCTTCTTTGCATGGCCATAAGGGTTTTGTGTATACTTTTTTGCAATAGGATCAGATTTAACTTTTTGCTGATTGGAATGTGTGCTATATTGGCTTGTTATTTTAGTACAAAAATGTACAGCCTTAGAAGCACAAGCATCTTTTGCAGAGCGGTCAGTTTAACATTGTTCACTCTTGTTTGTGAAACAGGCTAATACAGTCTATTGTGTGATGGTGTATGGTTTTGTGCAACCACATTCTGTCTCAGTGCTAGTTTATTAATCTCATGAGACAGGATCCCATTCATACATCACTGTAGAGAGTTTTGAATCCTCTCCATCTCTACAGAAAACAACCTATTTTCTCCTTCCACATCATCTGCAGTTTGTAACCCCCTGTATTGTCTTACTGCATTAAATGTGAGGTCCCCTATCTACCCCAACTAATGTAGAATTGGATTCCCAGATCAAAGCACTGTTCACTGTTGCGTTTAATTCTAGTGCCTTTAATCTAAGGGTCTCAAAATGGTATCATAAAACCTCATAATGTGGTTTTGAAAAAGGACCTGATAATTGCCTACTACAGATGCATTTGATAAGTCCAGGAAGAATAAAGCATTGCCTCATATACAGGCCATAGCTAGCTAGTGTGTCTGGAAACCACAGATTTCCAGAGAATAAGTTAATCACATCTGAAAAATGATTTGATAATATTGGAAATGAAGTAAATATTATTTTTGATTTAATTCTTCGCATAGGAGTATTTGTATTTAGTTTAATTTTTTAATTTGTGTTTTCCTGTACAAAAAAGTACATTTACACATTTACAAATTAATTATAAAATACATATATCATATCATATTGCAAATAAAATCACAATACAAAGCAAATCTCACAAAAACAGAGACACACCCGCATCTTACAACTAAAATATAAAATCACAGAAAGCTCCACCTTTCCTTAATACATTGTTCTGATACCTTAGTCAACTCTGAGAAGATAATTATTAGCATCCTAACCAAAGCAGGAACAAGTGAAATTTGCTGACTCATCATGAGCCTATTCCATAAATCCTGAGATAACTCTCCCAAAAGTTGTAATTCTCAATTCTACAAAAGACAGACAATGCATCACAAGATGGAGTAGATTTTCTACTCGCCAGTGTCACACATTCTCCATGTTCTAATTTCCATCGGAATGCCAAGTTTAGATCCTATAAACTCAAGAGTGGGTAGACACTGCAATCTAAACCTTAGATACCAGTATCTACATTTTGATGATGTAAATATAACCAAATATAATCTTGGCTTAGAAATTGGCACGAAGAAAAGTTACTTACCGGAATACAGCCTCAGTCTGCCCAAATCTTGCAGGTCCATAGCTCTATCAAAACATTAAATCCTCCTATTCATCACTCCCAATAATGATGTACCCTTCAGGTCCACAGCCTCCCTCATCCTATTCCATCGACTCTTACATTTCTTTAAATAAGGTTTGAGTCTGTCGACATTAACGCCCTTACATAAAAACCCAGAACAGATTGCTCCAAGTTTCCCATCAAGAAAGAGTCTTCCTGGTGTACTATGCCCACCAGGAGGTGAATCCCAGTTCCAGTCTGATGACACTGACTGGAACTGAGATTGGAAGGCCCAGTGCTAGCTTCAAAATCCTAGACTCAACAACATCAAATAATATTCTGTCCTTGATGTTCCACAGTTTGCAGCCATACAACATAATTGGTTATACTTTGGCTTTATAAAACTCAATGAACGGTATAATTATATGGCCATCAATAGTGAAATACATGAGCAAGAATTATCCTCCATTCTTGCTCTGAGATATTCCTGATTTCTTTTACTGAGAAATGGTATACTTCCCACTCTCCAAACAAAGCTCTTCATTTTCCTGCATGTTGTACTAACCATAACATTTGATTTCTTTGGATTAATCTGCAGATGTGATGCACCTCACTTCCAGATTGGGCAACTTGGGCACGCAGTCTCCTCACTCTCTGCTTTTTACCCAAAGGTCAGCTAGATATAAATTAAATAAAGTGGGGACTAGAACACACCCATGGTGTATGCCTCTGCTCAGCAGAATCTTCCTTGAGAGCTCACCCAACATGTTTAATCTGACTTTGGGCAAGTTGTCAGAATAGAGTATTTGAATCAGGCATAGCAGGTCCGGATCTCCCACCAATCTGACAACTTCCACCAGAGCTTAGAAATGTAATGGTTATCAAAGGCCACAGACAGATCAACTGTGGCCACATAGAGTGATCGACCCATAGGGGGTCCAATATCAGACAGACACGCTGTCAGCGCAATCCTACTAACTATAGTGCCACTACCTCTCCTAAAACCCGTTTGAAGAGGGCTCAATATGTTGGCTTTCTCAGTCCACGCAGTCAATTCCCCAAGAAGGGGTGTGGCAAAAATTGTTGATGTTGTATCTATCAAAGAAATTGGCCTATAGCAGGATGGGTTCTCCCTATCGCTTCTCTTGAAAATTGGTACGAGTGTCGAAGAATTCCAAGAGATGGGGCAGATAACATCCTTAATAATGTGAGTGAACAGATGGTACAACATGTCCACCCACAATGCTGGATTACCTTTAATAATACAATTTGTCACTCCATCTGGGCCAGGTGCTCTAGAGTTATTTAATTTGCCAATAATGAGTTCAATAACAAGTCCATCAAATGACATAGACAAGGGACGATAAGGGGCTTGTGTGGGTTTCGGAGCACTCAAAATCATCTCCTCACTATGATTGACTCCACATTTATCAGAAAAATACTCTTCCCATGCTTCCTCCGAAACTCTAATCGACTGGTAGTGTACCTGGTTATATCTTTTGTTGTTCAGAGTCCAGCATATGGCACTGGTGTCCTGTGTTACAATTTTAGTTATCATATATTGAATGTTTTGCTATGAACTTCCCATATTGATGTTTACACCAATTTCTGAATTGCTGTTTTAGCACTCTTTTACCCCTTGTTTTCTCCTCCCAAGTTTTAGATGCACATTTGACCAGGTTCCCAACATCCTCTTCATTTGGCGTTTTTGCACTTGAATATCTTTATTAAAATTATATTGTTTACTTGGAAGAGTGACCTTAGACTAGTACGTTGGGAGTCCTACATTTTCTTAACCTTGATAGCACTTCTGGGAATTCCCCAGTCAATGAATGCAAGCCTTTATTATCTCCAGTCAAATTAGATCACCATTTATATAAATCACTGTTAACCTGGCCTAAATTAGAGCTACATTGGGTAACCCTATGAAAAAAGGATGGCTCAATCCCAATTGCAACATTGAGTGATCACTAAGACTCGATTTTATTATATTGAACTCCGCCACCTCTTCCACCCTAACATTCTTTAGGAAAACATAGTCAATTTTGGAAGATGAGAAGACATTTGACCAAGTGGGAACCTCAGATAGTAGTCCTCCAAAAAGTTCACTGGTTAACCAAAGGTCCATCTTGAGAGAAACCTCGACCAAATCGTATCATAATTCTCCTTTCTAGATACATGGGTGGAGGGCGAGATGCCAGAATTCTCATTTAGATCTTCCCACCCTCCATCCGTTATCACACACCTACAGTTGAAATCACTGGCCAAGACCACAGATCCTTCAGGGAAATCAAGAAACCGGGCTGTCAACACTCTATCACCAGATATATGACATCATCCACATCCATGGTCAGAGGGTTACAGTAGATATTAATCATCAGGACAGCAGTTTGTACAATGTCACTAGTATCACAGATCATTACTGCCAAAACCGCTGTAACGTAGTTTTTAAATGTTTACTGCTCTGAGAAGCCCTCCCATGGGCCTCCCATCAAACCTTTCTTTGCCATTGTGGAGTGGATTGAATACCCATCCCATATAAGGGTTGACCTTAGCCATGACTCTTGGAGGAGTATAAAGTCATATTTGTCCCAGACCCCTCTCTTATCCCGGCTCATAAATGAGTTGTGACCTTATGAGTTCCAGTTTAGGAGTTGACTCACGTCCATAGAAGGCAGCCACAACTCGGATTTTATAGGCTCAAATGGGACATACTTCCTTTGAAATTGGTCGAATTAGCATCTCACTGTAAGATTGGGCCTCTGGTGCTGTTTAGGTACATCTTCTCCTTGGCACACCTGATAGCACCCAAAACCCTTTAATAGAAAATCCTCTTGCTGTCTAAACACTAGTCTCTCTATCATTTTGGAGTGGAAATGGACCACACATTTCCCCGGGTAAACACAATCGAATATGTGAATAAACATTAGGTCTGCTGATGAAATTGCACTGAGCTCCGAGATAGTTGACATCAGGGCCAATAGTCATTGGCGGTTTAGAGGTATTTTCCAGTCTCCCTCCAATACAGACTCAAAAAGTCAGGCCATTGTGTTTACTCATTACATCAATATAGCCGTTGGCAATTAAGTATTCAATGCCGCCTCCCACTGAGTATGTGTGGGTAACCACCCGCCTCGTTGGCTGAGAATACTCTGCGCACCCTGATTGAGTTCTCACTTTCCCCTTTGATCGCTCACATCCGTATTTGACTTTAAATTGTTTTGTTTGACGATTCCAGTCAATTGAAGAATTGACTGGAAAAAGAAAAAGAAGTTGGGGTAACAACCAGCAGCCCCGGAGAAAACCAGCGCCGGCCCTCGGTCCACGGAGTAGTGTTGCGGGCGGCGGCAGCCCGGGCCTGGGAGGACTAAGAGGTCCATGCCCCGTGCCTTAGAGCCCCGGTGACTAGCAGGGGGACCCCTGTGCAGACCTCCATAATGGAGTGAATCCTGATCGGGCTGCTGTGCACACCCAGAGACCCTGAGACCCTGCAGCTGCCCAAGGCGGGAAGGTCAGAGACGGCGCCGCAGGAATGTGTCCCTGGCTTGCCCCCCCCTCCAATCCCCCATCCACTCTCCTTCCCCTCTGACCTTAAATTGGTAATAAATACTACTTAAGGGCAATGAGGACACCAGATAACTCCCCCTTCCCTTCCCTCCCCCCTCCCACCTCATCCTCTCTCCTTCCCCTCTGACCTTAAAATGGTAACAAATACTACTTGAGGGCAATGAGGACACCAGAACATTCCCCCTTCCATTCCCCTCCCCCCTCCCTTCCTCTCCCCTACCTCAAATTCTACACCGTAACTTCCCTCACCTACCCCCCTCCTCTACCCTCTCACCACCCTCTCCCCCCCCGTAAATAGTTCTACTTATTGTCCTTATGACCTGTTCATGTTTGTAATATGCTTCTCTCACTTTTGTACCTGTTATATTGTAAAGTGCTTTGGCTTAAAGCGCTATATAAATTAAATGAACATAAACATAACTGATCTCCCAATTCCAACCTTTACAATCTCACTGCCTGATAATTTATCTTTAGATCAGTTAACCCGCCGACCACCACTTTTTGCCGTTTTTAGTTTGTCCTTGGTTTTGGGCTACCAGCAGAGGCTTGGGGCGGGGGAGAAGGTCTACTGGAGACGTTTTTACTCCCAGATGAACAGCCTCCAACCGTATTCACTGTTAGCTTCTTTGACTGAACATCTCCTCTCCCTGGTGTAGACTCCACCAGCTGCAGAGCATGTTTCTTGGTTGACACCATTTTTCTTGCAGCATCAATCATTTTCCGCTGAGGTTCTCGTGACCCTGTTCTCATAGATTTCAATTAAGGTTTCATGTTCTTAGTTTTCTTCGTCTTTTGCACAATCAGACTTGGGTCATTATTGATGTAATTGGCAACCATTATTACATCCTCCTGCTGTACCTCCTTCTTAGACTTATTACTACTAGACCTTCGAGTTTGAGTTGTTACAGTTTTGGTAATGTTTGTACTCAGTCCATTACAAACCAAGGTTTTAATCAGTGCTTTGTTGAAGCATTCTTGTTGCGTAGCTCCGTTCTGAAGAAGTGACCTTATTTCAGTTAAGAGGCTTGAGTTCATTATTACCTCATACGCCACTGTATCATATAGGTGGATGAAAGATTGCAGTACTAAATTAAGTGCTGCAAATGGGCTCTCATCTATTTCTGAGTGATCATTAAATGTCCAATCATTAGCATGTGGCAGCTGTGGCATACATACACTTCTACCAGGGGTCTCAGTGGAATTACACATTTCTGGCACACAGGTATCCGGAATTACTTCCACCGGATTCGTTGAAGTTCTAAATGAACCGGGGGTGACACTCAATTGATCCATCAGACTTTCAATTGCCTGAATTTCCTGTTGCAGACTCACACAGGCTCCCTTGGGCCCTCATTACGACCCTGGAGTTGGACCATGCCGGTAACTTAGCACCATGGTCCATGCCGGTAACTTACCGACTCCGCCATGGCGGAATGGGGAATTACCGCCCCATTCCGAGGTTGGCGGGGCGGTAATTCCCCATGCAGCCATGGCCCTTCTCCATTCCCTTTTTTGCCCCATAGGGCTCAATGGGAATGGGGAAGGCGCTAAGTACGGTGCCGCAAATTGGTTTTTAACGCCTGCAAAAAGTAGGCATTAAAATCTCCAACCCGCAAAGGGACCTCGTAATCAGGCGTTAAGGGGTTAACGGCGCCACCACCTTTTACAGCGCCCTTAACGCCAGGGTTGTAATGAGGGCCCAAGTATAGATATGTTTGTATCCTCTTCCACCTGTGGTAAGTCTGTTCCTAAAATGTCCATAGTGGTGTTATTCACTTCAATTGTTAGCATATTATTGGCCCCCCCCCCAGTATTTGAGTGGCTTGTGCGTACATTGCCCTGTGCTTTGTGGGGAAAATGGCTGAAATGTTCCCCATATCCTTATCAGCCACAGGTGGCTCTTGATGTAAAGTCGGCGCTTCCGCAGCCAGTGGTACTGCATGCATACCCTCAAACCTCAGGGGGTATCTCTTGTTTTTACCTCTCATATCACTTAATGTGTCCAACCAGCAGATCAAAGGGCTTCTCCCCACAGTCTCCGCAGTCTTAGCCAAATTGTAAGTGATCAGTCTGGGAAGGCGTGGCTCCCACAGTGAGGATGCAACCTTCCAATATCAGTTCAGTTGAGACCCCTAGCCCAAAGTTTAAGAGACTAACAATACCAGACTCCCCTTTAGCAACACTCGTTAGCAGCCCGCCCTGACCTGATACGACGAGCTCCCCCAGACCACCCAGACCACTTTCCGCCACTTATCCACCACTTATATAAATAAAAAGGTATATGACGATTTTACCGACAAAAATGGTTGCAATGACCAAAAGTTCTAAAAATGCTACCACCAAAGGTTCGAACACCAAAAGTTCGAACCTTTGGTGGTAGCATTTTTAAAAAAACGGGGTCTACAGGGGTGTCCCGCGCATCGCACTGCTCACTATACTTCATGGTACAGTGAGCGGGGGCTGCAGGGGACACCCCCGCAGCCTTCCGTTAACAAAAAACAAAAGAAAACGGGGGCTGCGGGTTGTCCCCTGCATCGCCCCGTTCACTATACTTTATGGTATAGTTAGCAGGGGCTATGGGGGACACCCCCGCAGCCTTCCGTTAAAAAAAAGAGAAAAGAAAAGGACCCTGTGGCGCCGGTTCCTGATCACGGAATTGAAAGGAAACTGGCGCTGCACGAACCCAGCGTGAAGATGAAGGTAAGTGGGGTTTGTTTATGTTGGAGGTGTGGGTAGGGGTGTGCTGAGGGTGTGGGTGGGGGTGTTATGGGTGTGTTGTGTGTGTGGGTGTGAGTATGTATGTGTGTTCACATGAGAAAGGTGCAAACTTTTGGTAGTTCGCATCTTTCTAATGCGAACGTTCTGGCCGTGGTAAATTCAGACACGGTCGGATCGCTGCAAATCAGTAAAAACAATGCCCAGAAATAAAACAGAGAGTTTAAGTGGTCTGCCAAGCCACCAACCACTCACTTGAGATCAGTGGCTCTTATCACAGCAGGGCACTAGGCAATCGTCCAGCGCAGGGCAGCTGTATCTCATCCCCTCGCCCCTCGGCTCTCACCTCTCATGGCTCCTTTAATTCGCTCTCTCTCACACTCCTGTCTGCAGAGCCAAAACCTCTGAACCTCCTTCTTCCTTCCTCACGTAGTGGTCGGAGGAAAGCACTGATCAATGGAGAATACAGAATGCAGAACGTCAAGCCGCACTGTGTGAAAGTCTCAGTCTAAAAAAAACAGTCGCTTCCAATGATGGCATAATCATTGTCATTGCTAAAATAATAGTAGTATTTGGCTGAAAGGAGCTCTTTACTGACTGCCAACATGTACTGTGCATATATAGTGATTACACTATGGGCCTCATTCCGATCCAGGCGGTAAATTACCGCCTGGGTCGTACCTTTACCACCATGGCGTAAACTACGTTTACGCCATGGTGGTTGGCGGACTTACCGCCCCATTCCGAGGTTGGCGGGGCGGTAAGTCCCCAATCCCCATTTACCCTTCCCCATTCCCATTTTTGCCCCATAGGGCATAATGGGAGTGGGGAAGGCGTTAATTACGCCACCGTAAATTACGGTGGCGTAATTAACATCAAGGTCCCTTAGCGCCATGGATTTTAACACCTGCTAAAAGCAGGTGTTAAATCCCCCATGGCGCTAAGGGACCTCGGAATCAGGCGGTAAGGGTCGGTGCTGTTTACGCTGCCGTAAACCCCTTACCGCCTGGGTCGGAATGAGGCCCTATGTCGAGAAGTAATTTTGTATCTACTTTCTTTTTTTTATTCCCGATATGTGCACCTGAATCTATGATATGATTGTGTGGGCTCCCTAACCTTTAAGGTGTATTTTTTGAAAAGTATTTCAAAGTGTTTTATATAGTGATTGTATTCTAGATATTTACACCTGAATTGACATTACCCCAAATGAATAAGAAAATAACGAGGTCGAAAAGACGATTCTGTTTGGGCGAATTTTTGTGAGATTTTTGCAAATTTGTATTTAAAAAAGTTTCTAATTCAACCAAAGAAAACAGTTTTTTCCACCTCATTATTTCTTTCGATGTTTTCACGCAGATCCCCCGAATCCATGGCCTAATGGTGCAGTCTCTCTTACCTTTAAAGGTGTACACTTATTCTGTTCAATGAGAGAGTGTGTTCATCTCTAGGGATAGTGTGTTTTATCTCCAGATGGAGTGAGCTTTTTCTCTCGAGAGATGGTTTTATTGTAGAGAGCGTGCTTTATCTCTGGGCCTGTGTACCTCCTAAGTAGACTTCTTCAGCTGCTACTGGAGAGAGAATATTATTTCAGTAAGTACACTCTCCTACGCATCTATACCGATATCGCTGGGGGCCAAAGATTCCGCAAAAGTCTCATACAGTGGGCCGGATTGTCTATGGAGATAAGTGGGCGGTAGGGGTGTTGGCGCTTGAACGTGAGTAAAAAAAAAATCGGGTTTGAGGTGTAATTTGTATTTATTGTTCTATTTTTTAACCGTTACCTGTGCAATACATGCCTTGTAATGGCATTACCTGAAGTAAAACTGAAAGTATCAGGATTGAAAACACAAATCTGATTTCAGGACAGGCAACACTCCATCATTCATATTAGGTGACTTGAAGGGCCATACATATTGTCCTGAAGGGCTCCACTCAACCCGTGGGTCATATGCTGTGCACCACAGGTCATATGGTGTGCACCACAGGTCTATAGGGTTGCATCAACAAAAAGGGCATAATTGGTTCAAACCATTGGAAACGAACGGATGAATTCCATAGATCTCTGTTTGGCATGAATCCAATAACCCCTAGTGGGTCAATTGTAAGAGTGCACCATGCCATGTATTCGAACCTCTGCTGCAGAGGTATAGGCAGGGTAGGGCTATTTTGGTCAAAGGGTAGGTTGTCATGTTGCGGGTGCATTTAACCTCATTTATTTTGAGGGCAACACCCACCCGGAGATTAAGATTTCTCTTCACAAATATTCTGTTGGAGGCATTCTAGACAGAACTAATCAGTACTAGTATTCCTCCATTCATATACTGAGTGGCATGCCATTACCAGTGGCAAGAATGTCTCGGAATCTAACATACATTTCACTACTCATAACTTGAAAGATGAGGATGCTGTAACCAGAAGTGCAGAGTAAGTGAGGGTCTTTGGGTGGATGTGTGTCAAATTGTTGTGTTTACTATATTGGTGCTGGATCCTAAAACAATAAGGGATAGGAGTGTTGTGTAAAGTGGTGTAGTTCTTATTGACTAACATTTCTGCAATTCCTAACAGATCCATGATTAGTTCAGAGATGGGATTCTGTGCATTCATAGCATATTCATTGGCTGACTTGGTGCTGATGGAGCCAAGTTTGATGCTTGCTTTTGTGAGGAGAGTGATTGTTGTTGTTGTTGGGAAGAGGCCTTCTCTTGGATTTCCATGTGGTAAAGCTGGCTACCGATTGGGGGAGAGGATGGGTGTGCTTTCAGCCTCCAAGGCTGTCAACCAGGCGAAGGCCTAGAAAAGTGTGGAGACATGATGAGGGGGGCCTTCCCGGCTTGGGTGCAATGTGTTCAATTGGTAATCCTAAGGCTCCAGTAAGTGGAGGGTGGGACCTTGTTGTGTGGGTAATGCTGATGTGCAAGTCCTGGGGTTGGTGACTTGCAGTAAGATGGCAGATAATAGTAGGTGCGTTGGCTTGGTGAAGATGGTGCAAAATCTTGACACTTCTTGGAAGGCTGCATCTGGACTCCTCCATTTGCATAGATTAATAAAGTTAGTTTGGATATTTTATTATTGGTGCCTTTTACATCTATTTCTTCCACACCTTAGAATAAAACAGCAGACGGACTGGGTAAATATTATTTGATGACTAGGCTCCACTCAGTTGGATTCAAAGAGTAGAGTATATTCGTTAATGTTGATTATGTCTTATAAGGCGCAACTCACCCATAGGCCTCAGTGCGCAGCAAGTAAGAGAGCTCAAACATCAGGAGCAGTGGAGAGAAAACCAGGGGGACACGAGGAGCTAATGTACTCTAGTTGCTGGAGTTAAAAATAAATGTTTTAAGAGATGTCTTAAAAGAGGAAAATTCTGTGCAGTTACACAAAGGAATAGGGAGGGAATTCCAAAGGTGTGGAGCAACACAGAGTTCAAGCCAGTGCCACCAATTGAGTACGCTTGTCTCAAGGTTGCTTAAGATTATTTGAATTCTAGGATCAAAGAGAACAAGATGACGGTGAAGGCGTTATCCTTCAAGTAGGTAGCAGCTTTATCAGTGAGGCACTGATGGGTGAGGGAAAGTATTTTGTAAGCAATGTAATGCTTGACGGGAAGCCAATGTAGAGTGTTACAGGATTTAGTGACATGGTTCCTTCTACAGATACCACATTCAGCTTGAAAAGCATTGTTCTGGGGTAACCTGTAAGGAAGCCAGGTTAGACCTAGATGTGCTGCCAAAAGGTAGTTGCTATCGTCAAAGTGTGGAGTTGACCAGCACAACAGCAGTTAGAGGTAGATATAAAAGGATTCATTTGCCAGATAAGGAGTGTTGTATAGGCACAGGAGGCCTTCAGCTGGCTAACATGTCAGTTCATATTTAGATTGGCATGTAAATAAATGGCAAGGGTCTTAACTCAAGGACCGGTCTGGATTGAAGCTCCACAGATGTTGAAGTTGGAGTATCGAGAATCCAGTTTGGCAAGACGTTGAGGAGTACCAACTAACCTAATCTCGGTTGTATTGCCATTGAGGGCAAGGGAGTTCCTGATAATCCAATCCTCAATGGCAGCATAGATGGAAGTAATTTTACTGAGGTCCCACTCATAATTGCCAGCCAATTTGATAACCACCTGGATATCATCAGCGTTGTGGGTATATGTTACACTGCATTGTGACAATTGAATGGGAGATGTTTAGCCCCCAGACTCTACACAAGCAGATCTGGGACCTAAGAATGAGGAAAGACAACATAGGGCATTATTAGAGCAATTTGCGATGGTTCCTAGTCTCTCCAGCAGCAATGAGTGATCAACGAGGGCGAAGGCCGCAGAGAGATCTAGGAGCATCAAGAGGGCAATCTTTCCTGAGCCAACAATATGGCCCAAGGTAGCTTTTAAGTCTACCAGAGCTGTTTCAGTGCTATGTGAGGCATGAAAGCTAGACTGTAACGAGGACAGTAGATGATTATTTTCAATGTGTTGCTGAAGGTGATTCTATGCAACTGTGTGCAACATTATTAAAAAGAAGGTGACATTGGTAATAGGATGATAATTGTCCACAGATGCAGGGTCCAGAGTAGCCTTTTTCAGTTGAATGAATGACTAATTAAGGGATAAAGTAAACGGTCTATAAATGGGGTCACTTGACTGGAGAGGGTGGCTTGTTGTAGTAGTTTGCAAATACTTCTATTCTTCGATTGCAGTTATGAAACTTTGGGAAGGGCGGGACTCTCAGACAACTGGATGGGTAGGCGACACAGTGCACCTTTTTAGCCTGTAGGCTGGATCAGCTCTAGAGGCAGGCATACTACTCTGTACTTCATGTGACCTGGGTTTCAATGGTGGCCACATTGGTGGAAGGGGGTACAAACGAGGAACAGTTCATTTACGCATTCATACTCTGAGTAAATGCCTTCATGCCAGGGGTTGGAAGGTGAGCCCGGTTAACAGACAAACAGGTGTTATGCTAAGCCAGCCGCTTATTGTCGGGCTGCCCTGGTGAAGCTACCCTAAAGCAGATTTAATTGCATGCATTGGCCCTCATTACAACACAGGCGCTAAACCATGGCGCTATTAGCACCATGGTTGGTGCCGGTGTTGTAACGGGTCCGCCATGGTTCAATGGGGAATTACCACCCCATTCCAAGGTTGGTGGGCGGTAATTCCCCATTGAACCATGGCCCTTCCCCATTCCCATTTTCGTCACCATTGGTCTCTATGGGAATGGGGAAGGCGCTAAGTACGGTACCACAAATTGCGGTACCGTACTTAGCACCAAGGTCCCTTTGCGGGTCCCTACTTTAACGGCTGGTGTAGACCAGCCTTTAAGGTCGGGTCCCGCAAAGGGACCTCGTAATCAGGCGCTAATGGGTTAACGGCACCGCAGCCTTTTACGGCGCCGTTAATCCATTAGCGCCAGGGTCATAATGAGGCCCATTGAGTGTCAGTCATAGGGGGATCCTGAATAATTGGGTCTATCAGCAGCCTGGGCTATATGTTTGCCAGAGGCAGGTGGACCACCAGGCTACTGATTGTTAAAATACTGCAATGCTGTCATAGCAGGGGTTCCTCACATACTCCTGGTGGTTTAGTTACATGCCTTAGTGAGCATAATGAAGTGGATACTTGCTTGCCCGCACCCTGATATTACCTAATTTAGTGAATGGTGGGTTCATGGAGCAGGGTCACTGTTGTCGGGCCTGAAAGATTGGCTATTTCTCCTCTCGTGGCTATAGGTTTTCTGGGTGTTGGGCAGGTGACCGAGCAACCGAGCAGGGCTCCTCACAGGTCCTTACCTCACATATTTTATTGTTGTGGACCACCCTCCAATGTCCTCAGTGAACATGCCGCAATAACTCTTGGCATGTCCGCACTTTGCTATTGCTGGATTACACACATTTATTTCAGATAGAGGGTCACTGAAATGCACCCACAAAGCCGCTTGAGCTCAGCACTGTCACTGGGTGTTGGACAATCCAGCTTTATTTGCTCTTTTTTTTGACCCGAGCTATGATTTGCCAGAAGGTGGCCAGATAACCAGGCAGCTGATGGTTAGTCTGGCACAATGCTGATAGTATGTTGGCAGGGGCTCCCCACATATATCTTCTCCATTTTGCTTCTAGTTTCTTGCTACAGTCCTTGGGGAGCGCACTGAAAAAGCTTCTTGTTCCTACACGCTGTACTATTTTTGTATTCAGCAACTGGTGACCAAATAGACTGTCGATCTATTGGACCCTCAATTCCTGTCCAGCTTAACCCGGTCATGAGCAGAGTCCTGATCAATTTGCCAGTTCTCATGGTTGTGCTATGGGTTTGCCGGGTGGTTGGTTTGTGAACGGATGGATAATGTTTATAATGCTGCAATGCTCGAGCCATCTTAGTTGGGGTTCCTCATAAATACCTACCACACTTGGTTACTTCTTGCTGCTGCATCCCTCTTGCTTCAGACCTCAGGTAGCACGATGAAGTGGCTCTTAACTCCTGTACACTGTGCTGTTGCTGGACTAAAAAAATGATGCCGGTTTGAGGGTTGCTGAATGGAACTCACTGTGCCCTTTGATGAATCCAATGGAGTCATCATGGATTTCCAGGCAGTGACCTCCTATCATGTGGCTAGGGAATGCCAGCCACTACCTGATCCAGACTCCAGGCATGGTTGTATGAGGAACGATCACATGGGAGGAGACAACTACCGGGGAGATGTTTTGACTTCATTGGACAAGACGCAGTATTCGCCACTTTCCCATGAGGAAACGCTTTAATACCTGAGTTCTTAATGGCCTATTGTTATTCTGGTCAGGCCCCCACCTTTGACACAAACACTGCAAATCACACATAACACCTTTTGTTTCTATGTGAAATCTCTGAGAAAAACCATCTAAGAGTTAAAAGTCCAATGTTCAATGACATTCATGGACTCCAACTACCATAACCACCCAGGTACTGATGCGAGGAGGAGGATGAGGGAGTTTGTGCCAAGTGACAGGAGCTCGAAGTACAACATGCAGGCTAGTTGTTTTTCCAAGTGGGACATTTCAAGATGGCAACCGCATTATTGAATCGAGCAGCACAGGAGAAGATGTTGAACTCCATGCAGAGGCTCCCGAACACGAGGCACACAGACTGGTGTAGCGGAACGGAGAAGGCCACCGGGACAGGAGGAGAAATGCTGCGTGTGAGCAAGAAGGGCAGTGAAGATGCTGGGAGCTGGTTAGGAGATCCTGAAATTTGGACTGCAAGAACAGACAGCATTCTCCAGTCTGGCCAAAAATGAGAGCCAGTGTGTGACCGCAGAGCCGCGCAGGATGCTGGAAGAACATCTGCACACTCTAAAGTGGAAAGCGGGTGAAAGAACCACACTGCAGAGGCACAAGTGGAATCATAGATGCTGGATGGAACCAGTGAATCTGACCAAAACAGCTGGGGACCCAGGGCGTTCCGACAACTATGCCAACACATGTTAAAATGGTGCAAAATTGCTGATGCAGAAAATACTCAAAGTTGGTTTGAATGCAGTCAAGGCAAAGTACAAATTCAATACCCAAAGTACGAAGACAAACCCCAATCGAGTACAGGTGCATGAAATGCCAGAGTGCGGGAAATGTTTGAGCAAATATTATCATAGCCTGATATATCAAGAACCTCACAGAATATGCTTTTGTGGTATAGCCATGTGAAACGCATAAGATGTCCTGGCAGGTGAGTACACCCGACTGCTGAAATTGTCTAAAGATTTCTGGCAGGGGAGTATAGCAGGTGATCTAAAATAATAATGAGACACGTCCTGGCAGGTGAGTACACCAGGCAGCTGAAATTGTATAAAGATTCCTATCAGGGAAGTATACCAGGTGATCTGCAATGTTACAAGAAATACTACAGGAAACGGTTACAGATCTTTTTGCTAAAACAAGAACTTTGTGAATCCAGTGAAAACAGAAAGGAACTGTTAGCTAAAGGGACATTTTGGCCATCCTATTTAAGGATCCTGGGTAAAGGGACCACCCTCCGGGGTCCAATGGTCTTTACGTTGGAGAACATTTTCACTGGAGTCATTCTCATACTTTTGCTTTTTGAACATTTTTTCCAACATCAGGTTAAAGACATTTCCTTGCACCCCTGTGTTGTTTTGTTTATAGTGTGAGGGTCAGGCTAGGATGTTTTGGACACAAGGACATTTTTTAAGTTACTGACATCCTGAGACAGACAGATCCTTATTTTTGGTTTCTAGGTAGGGATGTTACCTTTTAGAATATGGCCAGAGCGGCATTTTCCCAACCCATTTTTACTTAATAAATGTCTTTAACCAAAAACATGACAACTTTGTGTCCGCTTTCCTTTCTGACCACTCACAGCCATTTGAGCTTGGCCCACTTAGGCAGAAGGATTGTATCGAATAGCTGTTTATCTGGCAGGGGCTATGAGTTTGCCAGGGGGTGGGTTGGCAACCAGTTTTTTTTCTGAGGGTAATATTGCCTTAAGTTTGGGCAGCATCCTAGCAGGACATGTCTATATCCCACTTAGTTACTTTTCCCTGGTGTAGGCCTGCTGCTGTGAACCTCGCGAGCATGGCAAAGCCCTCTTCACCCGTTGCATTGTTTTATTGTAGGATAGACGAATTGAGGGTCACTTGTGGGAAGACAATGCCCTTTGAGTTCAGCTTAGTTACAGGGGTGTTTCTACCCAATCGCCTCTTTCTTTAGCATGTGCTTTGGGTCTTGTGTGTAGTTTTCTGGCAGCCAAATAGTTGAGGGCTAGTATGCTGAGATTCTAATTACCATTTTGGAGGGATACCACACATGCCCCTACCCCTTTAAGTTGCTTGAAATGCTGCAAGCCTGCTGCTACAGACCTCTAGAGCATGCCGAAGTCGACCCATTAGCTCTGTTCTATTGGCAGATTCAACAAATGCTGGCCACATGAAGGGTCAATGAATGGAAATCACAATGACACTTAAGGTCACTGTGGCACAATAGGGATTCTTCCCAATCAGCGGTTTCTGCAGTCTGGACTCGGGGAGATGGACGGTTTTACTAAGATGCTGAGGTTTAGAATGCAGTTATTATTGGTGCCAATTTATTAGGGGTTCACCACTTGCCCCAACCCACACTTACATGCTTGACGCCACTGCTGGGCACCTGCTACGAACTCGGGGTGCATGCTGAAGTGCTTCCATGCTCGTCCACCCTGTGCTATAGAATCCACTTTGAACCTTCTCATGCAGCCATGCAACCTCAGAGCTCAGGTGAGGCACCCTTATGCCGCTCCTTGCACTGGGAAGGAGACCACCACACAACAATGTCATGGAGGCAATTCGCTGGCACTGTTACCCGTTCAGCAGAGTACTGTATACACTATGTACTATAAAGCAATGCATGCACTGGCTGTATAATGGGTATTCTTTTAGTCTAATGAATATTATGAAATAAGCTTTGCAGCCATGTCCAGGGACAGATTACACCAAGCTGCACCGTCGTGATGCAGCCAGCTGTTGAAAATGATACTTTCAAACAAGTGCGTCACATTGAATATTCAATTAAATTCGGTTTCAGCGAGTAGTTATTAGCTTCTTCTATTTGCTTCTGCAATTAAAAATGCAGTTTGTCGTAATGAGGCGGGAAGCGCTGCTGGGCTGTATTGCGCATGAGTCTCGAGCATCCACCTACAGCAGCTTGTAAACCTTTAAGCAATGGTTTCTCGGCGCCATACCCAGTGGCCGACAGTGCACATTCTAGAACATGTACATTGATGTCTGGCTAAATAGATTTTACTCTTTGTGTTAGGTTTGCTCAAATAACCTACAGTGAGTCATATTTCTTACCTGTTTACACTGTGAAGCCCAAACTATATTCAATTTGTGCAACAATAATTACTTTGTTGAACAAACTTCCAGGGCAACGAGGCAATCATGGTCTGTGAGATATCCAGCTGGAAGTTTCCCACTTCAGAATTTTCTCTCTTTGTGGCTAGAGGGGCTTCCTGGAGAATAAAGACGCAAAGAAATGGTATACAAAGTTTGCATGAATTTGAAGCTGCCGATTAGCTGGTCCCGCAAAGCACTTTTTTAATTTAAGTCTCTATTGGCAACTTAGATGGAACAGTAATGTATTGTTAACGAGCTGTTGGAATTGTCTGGAATTAACTCTAAAGGAAGATGCGTTTGCATTATTTTGGTTTACACCAGTTGTTCTACTGTTTTGCATGAATACGTTCTTGAAGTATATCTTCTATGTTTACTCATTATGCCTGGTATGGAAATACAGAGTAACTTTTTGGAGAGGATCTGCTGGTAAAGCCTGGTGTAGGTTGAGCTGGCTGGTGACTCCTTAGCTTGCTGCGCAGAGGCATCCATCAACCCCTCTCCCACGCCGCACCACAAAACTTTGTTCTCACTATGTTGTTACTGACAAGGTTGTGCTTGTGACTGTTAAAGTGAAGACAGTGGTCCTCATTCCAACATAGCCGGTATGCTGGCAGTAGAGCTGCCAACATACCTGCAAATGTAGATACCGTTTCCAGCATCCGATTCGACAGCATTGCTGCTGGATTATGGGTGCCGGAGTGACAGTGTAAATCGCCATTCATGGAGTCCATTAGGACTCCATGAATAGGGATTTGCTGTGATTACTGGCACCGGCAATGGCGGTGCCAGTAATTACATCTTTTCATGCCGGTAGGGCGCCTGCCTTAATTCCAGCGATTAACTTAAGGTAACCCAGGTGCTCCACCGGAAAACCCGTAGTCGACCGCTCCGGTAAAGTACTGGTATCCATGAATACAGGCCCTTTTTTACCAGACTGGCCGACTTAGAATGAAGCCCAGTGTGTGCAGGAGGTAGATGTGTTGCTAGGAGCAGAAGGGAACACCACTGCTAGAACTGATGTGCCAGTATCTTTTCCCTATGAAAGGAAGGGACAATGAGGTGCAGAAGGAGGGGGTCTTAAGGAGTGGCACAGTGACCAAAGTGGTCAGAAACACTGGGTGGGGGCAGAAGAGGACAGGCCGAGACATGTAGGCAACGGAGTACATGGCGCTGGAGACTGAGAAAGTGGATTGTGTGGAGTGAGAGATCCGATTAGGGGTTAAGGGTGCCCAAGAGAAAAAACAACTATTCTGGGGGTAGTGCAGCTTTGGAGGAAGGCATCTGATTCTAGCATGTTGCACCAAGCATTGAGGTAAAAAGCAGATGCCAGCCTGTTGCATGTGACTGTGTGTTTTCATGGAGGAAGAAGATACACCTGCCCGCTAGCATGCTGTTTTAAAAAGAGATAGAAACACTTCAGCTCCCATAATGATGTGTGTGTTGGGTGGCATATAGCTAGAAGTAGGGTTTTGTGATAGAAGTTTGGAGGTTGTTTGCAACTAACAGCATGTTGTGGAGGGTTGCTGTTTACCTGTTCAACAGCTGAGGTGTTTGAGAGAGAGAGAGAGAGAGAGAGAGAAAGGGATAGAGGAGGTAGGTGAGATGAAGGGGGGAAACTGTTCACAACGAGCTGTGTTGCATGACTAAGATACAAGCAGCCTGCATCATGCGGTGTGCATGAATGTCTAAGGTTGCAGCATGATGTGCAGAGTGGAATAGAAGAAGGCAGAACCTCCCAGCATTTTGTGTTTGTTGGGGCATGAACATGAAGGGAATGATTGGGTGGATTTCAGTATTGGGCTTTCAGTGCGGCTGCAATGCAGAATGCAGCTGCACTGGCAGAGCTGTGTGTGGAAGACAATGCTGGATAAACGTGTTGAAAGAGGCCAGGATTGATGTGATTTGGCGGAGATCTGCGGGTGCAGTTTATGTAGGTTCAGGTTCACTGGACATGCTGCTTGTTGTTCCTAGTATAGTGGGTGTCAGGCATCAGTATAACATTGCATCTGAAAAGCTGTTCGTTGCTCCTAGTACTGGATTAGAGAAATAGTTAGGGGTACAGCAAGTCAGCCTTGGTTAAGCATATGGGCCTCTTTGCAAGCTTTTTGGTGGGAAACAAATGGTGGCAATTTCATTACCGCCACTTTTTATGCACCATCAAATTACAGTTTTTGGCTGATTTAATGTGTGATAATTCCACAGTAATAATACCACTATTTGTAATCCCTTGGGAACTCCACAGGACCAAGTGGTGGCAACTGTAATTCCGTAAATACTGCCACCTCGTAAAGAGGTCAATCGTCTATCAAAATTCTGGAATACTGTAGTTCTGGGGTTTACAGTTACAGGGTTGACCTTCTCCAGGGGTGCTTGAGGTGTGCTTGTTTGGTGTAAGGAAAGGAGGTGTTAGGGTTGGTACTCTTTCTGTGCATCTGAGGTGCTAGGACTGATGTCATCCTCAGAATGTAGGTTTTGAGTGTGGAGTGTGAGGTTGGAATGTTGGAATGTTTGGAGTTGAATTGGTTCTGACCCACGCAGTTAGAACATGTGAGCCTGGGTGGTGGGAGCCAGTGGGCTATTATCCCTTATTCCTCTTATCTGTTAATGACCTGATGACATCTGATCCTTGTAACTAAGAAGCTAATAAAGTAACCACTAAGAGTACATGTCCTGAGTATTCTGAGTGTCCTTGATGAGTGAACCCTATGACCAAAGGAGCGGTCATAACAGGTGCATTGACGGAACTGTTTAGATCTGAATAGCAGGAGGAGTTACATGCCAGTATGGAGGTACCTCTGCTGAACTGATTGTGGATTGAATGGCTTTAATTGCATGGGAGGGCTGCGGGTTAGGCCAGAAGTGCACTGAAAGGTCTGCATTTTGGTTTTAATATTTGTGACTGTTGCATGACATGAAGTGCTGTCATTTGCCTAATGGTTTTTGAGCATGATTTGCTGCTAGTCACGTTTTTCAGACAGAACATAGCACACGAGACTTCAGAAAGGCATAAAGAGACACATGTAGGTGGTCAATTTCAGGGAGATTTCCGATTGGTAACTTTGCTACTTAATGGGATATTAGCACAAGGAAGTATTATTTGACCTCTCAGCTAATCAAAATGTTCGGAGTGCAGTCAATAACTGTTGCTGGTATTGACTGCATTCAAAAGTCAGCCAGCTGGGCACCCTTAAAAGAAGTTGATAAGCAGATTTCAGATTGCAGGCTGGGTGCTAAAGTTTTTCGTAAAGTACATGTTTGCTAAATCATAAGTACATTTAAAAAGCAAGCAAAGAATCTTAAACTCAGTCCTCTTTTTAACAGGCAGTCTATGAAGTGAAATGCGATGATGTCAGAAAGCGACCAATGTCGGCACTTGAAAGGCAGGTCTGACTGACAGCTGCATGTTGAGAAATATGCAGCCTAGAGATTTGAGTCTGAGGGATAACTGCTAGCAAGCATGTGTGTGCTTCATTCCAGCATTAACCAAGGCTGGGTGTGATGAAGTATCCGAGTTTGATAGAACATAGACTTATCTATGACCCCCACCTGCTGTCTGCAGCCCCAACTACGTTGCCAGATGCAATCCAGTATTTATAACGTCTGTGTAAAAGTAGTGAGAAACTCAAAGAGAAAAGGAAATGGAGGAATACAGGCTGAATTGTTGACTCCGTGTTTTGGTGCTAACAGGATGATCTTGGTTTTGAATGGATTACGTTGGAGTTTGTTTGAGATCATCCAAGATCTTAATTCTTCAGTAGACTAAAGCATCCTGAGAAGTGGCTGCAGAATTATGACCCTGGAGATAGGTCGGTGTGTCATCTGCACCAGAGTCATAGTTAAGATTACAATTAGAACAAATAGACAAATGGGGCTGAATATATATTTTGTAAAGGGGACAATGAGGAGTCTTGTGGAAGCCTGCATGAAACTGGCATAGATTCTGAAAGACAACTTCTTTTTTGACTTGTCTGGTATGGCCGTCTAAAAAGCTACGAAACCAAGCCATGGCATGCTCTTATAGACCTATAAGATCCAATAGCATGGAAATAAGTATCTCAAAATCAACCGTATCAAAAGCTGTGTTAAAATCCAAGATAATCAGTAAGGAAAAACACTATTATCAGCATAATTAAATACATCATCCCACACAGTAATACGTGCTGTTTTTGTTCCGTGTCAGGGGCGAAAGGCAGATTGATAAGGATCCAAAAGCTGATGTTTTTTTTTAAATGATCCTGTAATTGATGAGTCACCACCTGCTCAAGAATCTTAGCTGGTCAGGGAAAGCCAGTATTCAGGTGATAGTTATAGATATAACTATATTATAGGGCGGCAGACGCCGCCCTATAGTTAAGGTGAGTCGAACTTCCATAGGAACCCCTCAAAATTCTATTGTTAATAACTTTTGATTGGAATAACAGAGTTGACTGAAATTTTGAAAGTGATTAAGGCCCCCACAGACTCAAAAGTTTTGTAAAGGTTTGTTAAAAAATAAAAAAAGTTAAGAAGACAAAAACGTCTTTTCATCCAAAAGTGCACCCTACATTTTGCCGTCGACAAACAAGTTCACTTTTTGCCAAAGCACACAAGTTGGGCACAAACCGTTGACTCATGGTGCATGCATGGTTTGGGGTTATTTCCTGCAGTAATTTCTTAATTATTTGACACAGAGGGGGGGTCCTTCTTTTCAAAACTAGATAACTACTACTCTGGGATTTACCCAAAACTGGGTGTTTTTAGAAATGAAAAAGCCGCCATCTTGTTTTTCTCAAGATGTGATAGATAACTTCTGCTGTAGCTGAGGATATGGGAAAATGAAACGCAGGACAAAAGCTATGTGCAGGTAAAAAATCATGCAATGCCATCAGGCTAGAGGTGAGGGGGTGGCTAGAGGGCACCAAGTGAAATCTGGAAGTTGGAGGGGGCTAGGGACCGAGATTGCAACACAAAGCTTTCTGTAGCCTCAGCTATAGCCCCAAATAGCTGGCATCTCAAAGCGAACTGCATCACAGAAACAACATGTGTTGTGGGGGGGAAGGGATTTGATGTTGATTTTGAGGGATTTATAAAGCGCACCAGACAGAATGAACCATATTCGGGTGCAGATGTTAACTATTGCTGAAGTGTTGGAATACAGAGTAAGGGCAGAAGTATAACTCTAATTCTACCATTTTCCTCCTTTTTTAATTAGGAAGGTTTTCAGTTTCTTCCTAAATATATCCAGTGTTTCGCACATTCTAATTTCAAGTGGGAGTTCATTCCAAACTTTTGGGCCAAAGGCTCCAAAGCTTCTGTCTCCTCTTGATATACATTTAGTTCGAGGAGTACAGATCTGGAGTGTCTCCATTGAACGTAGGTTCCTTTTAGGATGATATAATGTGATCTTGTCAGCCAAATATGCGGGTGCAAGCCCTTTCAAACATTTAAAAACTAGGAATGCCGTCTTAAACTTAATTCTGTCCTCCACCATCAACCAGTGGATGGATCTCTGCATTGCTGATACATGATCTCATTTTCTAAGTTTCCAATTATTCTAACTGCTGCATTCTGTGCTTTTTGAAGTCTGTCCATCTGTTTTTGCGGGATTCCCGCTAGCAGGCTGTTACAGTAATCTAGGTGGGGGTTAGTCACTCCCCCCACCACAGCTGCCCTGTCTTCTATTGGAATATAAGGCAGTATACTCCGCAGAGATCGCAATGCAAAGTGTACTGCTTTTACCTTTGCTCTCACCTAATTCTCACTTCCCAAATTGTCCTGCCACCAACAGCCTAAGTTTTTAACTTTTTTAGCATAATACAGTTGTTCCCCTAAAATCAATGGAGGAAAATGTTGTCTTTCTTGTGATATTTTAATCTTTGGACCAAATAGTATGATTTCTGTGTTGGCTGCATTTAGCTGTAGGTGGTTATCAGTCATCCACTCCTTGAGTTCTTCCATACTTTGATTAATTCTTTCAAAAGGGTCCTCACTATTCTGGAGTTCCATATAAAGTTGTTTGTCATCTGCACATGAATGAAACAACAAACCATATTTTTTAAATATTCGAAAGACTGGACGGAAGTACAGATTGAAAATGAGAGGGGATCGAGAGGAACCCTGCGGAACCCTGGGGAACCCCGCATTTCAACTCAACCATCTGGGAAATAAATCCATCCAATATAACCCTCTGCGATCTATCTTGAAGAAATGATTCAAACCATCTCACCACTTCTTTGGATGCTTTTCCCACTTTCCCTATTCGTTGTGCCATTATTTTATGATTCACAGTGTCGCAGGCAGTGGATAAGTCCAACATTAATAATACTGTTGAGTTTCCCCCATCTGCAGCCTTTAACAAATCGTCATGTCCGGCCAGCAATGCTGACTCTGTACCATGTTGCAAGGGAAGGCACATGTATGAATGAGACATGAGGAAAGGAAAACCTGTGCATGAACTTTAAAGCAAAGAAAGCTGTGGAAGCAGCGATACTGAGTAACGGGGTGGTCCGGCGAAAGAAAGTAGACCACTCGAGAGTCTCTGTGAAATGTGCATTGTTTGTAACGATTAAGCAGATGAGCTGAAAATTTGAAGTAAGCAAAATTAGTCCTACAGAATGGTAGAGGGAAAGTTGGACCTTGAGTCTGAGCACGACTGACGGAGTCCTGAGGTATAATAAGCTTGGGCAAGGGAGCCCCCTTGCAAGTCTTCTTGAACTTTGTTCTGAAGACATCTATGCCCGGTAGAGGGGGTCATTTGTGAACTTTTTGTTGAAATTAGCCCGACGGAGGGAGACCTGAAGTATGATAAGCTTGGGGTAGAGAGCCCCTGCAAGCATTGTTGAACTGTTGTAAAAGGCCTGAGCCCGACAAAGGGGGACCAACATGAACTTTTTCTGTGAACGGTCTGAGCCCGACAGAGGGGGACTAATGTGACCTTTTGTTTTGAAGAGCTCTGAGCCAGAAAGAGGGTGACGGATGTGAGGTCTAAGACCAACAGAGGGGGATCCATGTGAACTGTGTTTGTGAAAGGTCTGAGTATGACAGACGGGGATCAGCGCAACCTTTTTGTTGAACATTATTTAGAAGTCTGTAAGAGAGACTTTAACGTGGAAGGCAAGGAGGGCCTCAATCTACGTTTTGGAATTGTTTTTTGTGTTAAAAACCCAAGCCAAAGTGTGCCATCCTGCTTACAGGGACTGCCTTATACAGTGGGATCTCATGTGGGACCGAGAGCTGATTCAGCTACATTTATTTTTTTGAACACTGATTTTTACTTTGCATACATTTCTCCTTTATACACTTTTTGTACAAGAGATAGGGCAGGCATTAGGTTTTTGCTAGCATAGGCCATTTTGATTTGACAGACTCCACTAGGACTGTTTGTTTTATTATTTGATGGTCGAGACTACTCCCATCTTAGTTATAGGAAAAAGTAGGAGTTTTTCCAACCCAAGAAACTTCAATAATGGTTTTCAAATTATACCCATTGTGTCAGTGTCATACATGTGATACTGTGCCTCCCCTACAGTGGGCACAGCCAAAGATTGTGACCAGTGGCAATATTGTGCTAAAGTCCATGGCTAGTGCCTGATCAGTGTATATTATATACAGTGGATACGGGTGAAATCTGTATCCACTGGTAATCGCCAAAATCTAGAGTTGGTAGCCTGTTAGTGTCTTAAAATATTCAGTGCACATGGGTGAAGGTTGTCCATAACTGAAGGCCATGACTAGTACCCATTCATGTGCTAAAATATATTTGGCAATGCACACTGACCATGGCTGAAGGCCATCCTTAATTTCAGTTACTGTTGAAATTTAATTAGTGATGTCATCAGTGATGTGATCTGGGATGTCATCTTTGTGGTCATAGGCTGCCCAATGTGGGCTGAGAAGTGAAGGTGGTTTTAGCTGAATTCCAGGGGGTTTGTTGAGTTAAGTTCTCACCTTAACGTCCTTGCAACTAAAGTTTTTTCCTTGAATATATGTAAAGATATAACAATGGCTTCTTGTGCAGGGTAGTGATAGAGGAGGCTTTCAAGGCTACAGGAACAACCTCTTGCACTATTGAGAGATTAGTAAATATTATGATAATTGTAAATAGGCCAGCTAGCAAGCATCCAAGAGACACACGCCCCAAAGTATCAAAATGGTTGCTTGAAGGATTGAAGATGTGAAAGAATCAGCATGGGCGATACTGGAGTGAAGTCAACAATTTTCTGCACAGAACTGTATCAGGAAGAACAGATTTCACAGCCAAACTAGCTCTTATCAACTCCAACCTTTGGCTATGAAACATGTTTTATTTTACATCTCCAATTGTCATGGAATTGCATTGATTTCCCCCCAACCCTTTTTGTTGTTCTTAATGTTAAGCTCTGAAAAAACATTTATTTTAATTTTTTTATTCGTTATAGTTTGTACAACTTAATGCAAACAGACATTTCACGCAGAAATACCAAAAATCAATCATTTAAAAAGAGCAGTCCGTCCAATATGAAACAGATTCAAGAAATAATTTGTTTCACTTCAATTACCAGTTAAAAAAAGGGCAACAGTAAGTTTCATCCCAACCATTTCCATACAACCTATTATGAATTTAAATCTAATTATTCATAAAGGCAATTTAAGAATGTGCATAGAACTAAAATCAGAGAGATATTATAGCCTTCTACAAAAAGCGCAATCATCATATCGTGCAGGGGCTATCATTACCATGTTAAAATCTGAGTGTGGTTTCGACAATTTAAAAATATTTGACACCAGAGGGGGATTGTTGGCCACTGAATGATGCACCAGCGAAGGGGATTTACTGAGGATTTTCCCAGTTTGTAATGTCTATTGGCATACTGGAATATATCGATTAGAGTCATTTTTGGAAACACTGTCAGGTCTTATCATGGAGAGGATGGAGGAGCAAGTGATTGTTTTGGGGGACTTTAATTCAGACTGTACTCAGCCCCCTGATTCCTCAAAAGATACTAGTAGAGCTGCCATGGGCTATTCAGACTTCACCATTGAACTCTTAGATACTCATGACAACAGCGCTAAAGTGCGTAGCTGCCTCAATAATTTGTATCTCTATTGTTTGAATGGGGTAGTTGAGGGGAGGAAGGAGTGTTGCCCGAATTGGTCCCGTGGTAATCAGAGTTCAATATTGGACTATGCTTTCGTTGATGACTTTCTAATGCGAAAGTGTAACAACTTTGAGATTGTTCTGAATGGTTGGAGTGACCATGGTATGCTGCAATGCTGTTTCCTGCATGAATCGCTGTGTGAACGGGCGTATTTTAAAGAAACTGTGTTGTCAAATGTAGCCAGAAATAGAATTGTGTGGAATCCTAGAATGATTGAATTAGTGAACAAGGAAATAGGGGTTGTGGTGTATTCTACTAGTCATAATTGGAAATTTTTAACCTTCACACATGACAATTTTAACATCTTTTTGAGCAAATCAATCAACAGTCTACCGGGCATATGAACCCTGTTAAAAAATGAAAGGTTCCAGTTCATGAAAAAGTATAATGAGGCACTGGTTAAGCAGAAAAGGGATATGAGGGCTGAAATCAGAGCCATTAATAGGAGGAAATCTAATACTATGGAGGATATGGAGAAAATAAAAAAGATAAAACAGAAATATAAGAACTGGGTGAAAAATCACAGAGCTTTGATGTTGCAAGCTGATGCAGAGGAAATGCTTGGGCATTTGTAACAGGAAAACTCCTGAGCCTTTTGGGCACTGATGAATAACCAGGCCAGGGTTGAAGTGGACAAGGTTATTAAAGCAGTGTCAGAATCTGATTGGGTGAAACATTTTCCAGAACCTTATGCAGATCCATCTTTTGAGGTTTAGAGGCAGGAGGAGCAGAATGAAGTAGTAACCTACTTGGTGGGCTCAATTGCCTTTTATATGAGAGTTGTGCATAGGGTGGTAATACGAGCTAGTAATTCAAGGGCTCCTGGGCCTAATATGACCTCAAATCGCCTATTTAATGGGGCCCCAATGGAGTGGGGCAGAAGTCTGAAGACATTATTTGACAACATATTAGAGTCAGCCATTCTCCCAGACACTTGGCAAACAGCATTCATTATCCCTATGTATAAGAGCGGAAGCAAGTCGGAAGCCAAAAACTATCGTCTCATATCAATTCTTGATTCTGATAGCAAAATAATTTGCCTCCCTTATATTAACTCATCTGGAATCATGGGCATATGGCAAGGGTTTGATTAGTAAATTTCAAACAGGATTGCGTAAGATACATGGAATAAATCTGAATGGTTTTGTTTTGGGTTGATATCAGGATCTCGTAGTTAAGGGGAAGTATGGCACAATCCATCTGGCAACCATTAATTTGTCTTACACCGCTCTTGACACAGTCTCTAGAACGAAATTATGGGAAAAGCTGGAGAAGTGTGGAATCCCGCGTGGTTTGTTAAAATTGTTTATTATGCTACATGATGTCTCCAACGTAAGGGTCTGGTTAAATCATGAAGGTGCACTAACTGACAAAATCACTACCTATAATGGTATTAGGCAGGGGTGCATATTGGCCCTCTGCCTATTTAATTTATATGTGGCTGATGGTGGCATCTCTTTAGAAGCAGCGTCTTTTGTTACTCCTAAATTAGGGGATTTGTCGATGAGCTGGCTGGCGTACACCAATGATTTTAGTTTGATTGACTGTACAGGTAAGGGGTTGCAGAGACTGCCGACTGCCTTCAAAGAGTATGCCAAATTAAACTGTCTTAGGTTCAACCCAAGGAAGACTAAGATTTTGTCATTTACTAAAAGGAAGAGGAGAACTGCTATGCGTTGGTTCTTAAATTACACTATTTTAACAAGGGCAGATCCAATGGTGTATCTTGGGTTCACCCGTAACGGGTTGCCCAGAGAAACTGCATACTAAGAAATATTTAAGATCCAAAGCAGACGCCAGCATTCTGCAAATGAAACGCATAAATGCAGATATTGTAAATTCTAAGGGAAAGTCGCTCCTAAGCTGTTGTATGGAATTGAGTTTCTGAAGGTATGGGTGTTGGATTTTTTAACAGTTTTGGAGGGTATAATTTGGCGAACTGTAATGGAAGTTCCAAAAGCTGTGCCTATTTTGGCCATTAGATACGAACTAGGCGTACATTTCCTAAAAGTGAAAGGTCAGTGGCGTATCCTGTTACTATGATATGATATGATATAACGTCCCTGTACACAAGTGTTTTTAGGTGCGACAAGACAAGGAGGGGGAACAAGGGAGGACAAAATAAAGATCTTACTATGTCTTCTGTCATTCAGATCACACAAGTGCAGGGAAGAGGGAACGGGAGAAAGAGGGAACGGGAAAAGTGTCAGGGGGAGGGCAAGGGGAAAGTGCAGTTAACTCACAAGCGCAGCCAGCGGGTGGCTCATAAGTGCAAAGAGAAGGGACTCAAGGGTTTCAGATACAAACCCTTAAGTGCTGCGGATACCGGAGGTGGTGCAAGTGCAACTGGACATGCAGGAACCCGAGCCCAAGTTCAAAGGGTGACCAGGTGACCAGTGTGTGGAGCAGTCATGTGCATCAGCAGGGAACAGGAAAATAGAAAGCAGAAGCGAAAAGGGAGGTCTCGAGGTGCTTCCGGAACCAGAGGTGGTTCTGCTCAAGTTTGAGAGAGGCAGGGAGGCTTTTCCATAGGGATGCCCCAGACAAAGAGATAGATCTGGCCCAAACTCTCTGCTTGGGGAAGCGTCTGACCCTCAGAGAGTTGGAGGTGGATGATCAGAGAGCTTGAGAAGGAAGATGTTTTGGAAGAGAAAGTTGGAGGTAGAGAGGTCCCAAGCCCCAGAAAGCCTTGTGGACAATGCAGTGGGTCTTCAAGTTGATCCTTGTGGCCACAGGGAGCCAGTGAAGAGATTTCAGAGCTGGAGAGATGCGATCTCTGGGCTTGAGGCCAAGGGCAAGTCTTGCAGTGCTGTTCTGGATAGGTTATAAAGGTCGAAGAGTAGAGGAAGGAAGATTTAGAATGAGCCTGTTGCAATAGTCCTGCCTAGAGAGGACCATGCCTTTGGAGACAGTGAGCTTCTGGGGGAAAGTGAGAAAAGGAATAATACCTCTGAGGATGTGCAGCTGATAGTTTGACTTCTTAGAAACGTCAGAGATGTGAGGAGAGAAGGAGAGGGTGGAGTTGAAGATGACACCAAGGTTCTTAGCCTCACAGAAAAGAGCAGGAAGAATGCTGAGAGTGGGTGGCCAGAGAGAGAGAGAGGAAAGGAGAGAGCAGGTGTCCCAATGAGGAGGATCTCAGTTTTACTGGCATTATGTCAGAGATTATTGGCAGCACACCATTCCTGAATTGCGGCCAGACAGTCTGGTATGAGAGAAGAAGCAGAGGTGGCTGAGGGGAGCCTGAAAGAGTGCCAAGTGTCATCTGCATAACATTGAAAATTGGAGTAGAAAGTAGCGATGCAGTAGGCAAGAGATGCCAGGTAGTGGTTGAAGAGCCAGGGAGAGAGGTTAGACCCTTGTGGAACACCACAAGTAGAGAGAGAGATAGAAGAGAGGAAAGACCACAGTTGGACCTGAGAGGGTCGATCAGTGAGAAAGGAGGTCAACCAGGCAAGATCCTGATCAGTAATACCAAGGTTGTCCCAGAGACGATTGAGCAGGATGGCATGGTTGACCGTGCCAAAAGCAGAGGATAGATCAAGGAGAATGAGGACAGAAGGGAGACTATACAGAAGCATTTTGACAGCTCCTACCAATACTTTATATTATATATACTATACATATATACATATTTATATTATATATACTATACATATATTACCAATACTATACACATGGCTGGTATAGTGGAGAAGGGAAGGGTTGCTCCTGTCAGGTAATTTATGGAGGGCAGCACAGTTTTGCTGCAGTTAGTGGGTTTGTCTACCACTGATTTTATAAAGAAGCGCTTAAAAGATAAAGAAATCCTTGCTTGATCTCGATTGGGGCTTAAGTTTGGACCGGTTGCATGCTTATACCAGCCTGAGTCATCTTCAAAGTGAGCACAAAAGGAGGAGTATTATAGCTCACTTCCTAGAAATTTTTCCATGTGCCAGGATGGGGAAGGATTTTCTACCTTTTCATTGGAACCTATATTACACAGGTGCAATTCAGCTTAAACAACTGTTGATCCAGGGAAACTGAGCTGTTCATAGATTATGTGAGCAAACTAATAAGGTTGAAACACTCAAACATCTTGTGGTTGTATGTCCCAGTTTGAGTTCACTAATAGATATGTGTACTTTAAAAAGTGTTTTGAGGCGCATGTTAACGTGGACACTGACCTTCTGGCAAATGTGTGTCCTTGGATCCCGTGTATCTACTGTTATCTCAGTGGTGAATTTTTTGAACGGTTTCGGATTGAACGAGTAATGTTTGGGTTTAACAGTAAGAAAGGTTGAGCCGAACATGTTTCCTAATACGTAATGGTTCTATTAATTGGAAGTAACCAATTCGATATTTTCAATAATTGAATGCACCGGCTTTAAGTAAGATAGGCTGAACTGAAATTGCCTTCCAATATGTATTGGTTTTATTAACCCAAAATAATCAATTAATTGTGTTAATGTTCTGTAAATGAATGTGTTTTATTATTCTTTTTATCAATGTTTATATTGGTATGGTTGAATTAGTTGTTTAACCACTGTACCATAAAAATAACAAAAAAAGAAATATTATTGTGCAAACATTGCTAAATATAAATTTCTTAACTTCCCGGATTCTTTACACTTTATAATTAGCTGTTTTTGGGATTCTAGTGTATCATTTTCCCTACATACTCTAGAATAACACTGATCACTTGATAATTGTAAACGCGAAGCAAGAGCCTCTCTTGTAGGTGGAAATTTTGTTAAATATCTAGAGGGTGCTTTTCTAGTGCACTTCGATCATTGCCAAACTACTAATAATGTGTAGGCCCGAAGAGCATCAATTATCCACATCCAATCCATCTCATATAACTTTTTTCTCACCAAAATGGGGTAACGAATCAGGACCTCGAAATCTAGATCTAATTCCACTATAACTGAATGGAGTTTTAGCTGAATAATATCTAGATTTAGAGGTCCTGGTCTGCAAAGTCTTTCAGTTCATCCATGGGCTTTGCAAAGCAAATATGCTTCAGGTCTTCAAATAACAAATTTCTTGGGAGATCAACCATTTTTGCGTATAACGGTAGTCATCCCCAGATCCAAAGCATCTTAAGTGAAAACAGACCGAAAGCAAATTTTATGGCACAATTTGGATCTGACAACAGCAAACCAAGAACCTTTTTCCAAATAACACCCTCACCTCTATTCAACCAGTTCCCCAAATTATCATGTTCCAAATCAATTTCATAAAGTAAATAAGGTACTATATGTAAGCTGTAGAATCTACTGGTGGGGAGCATGGTGAAATTGGAGGACTTGTAAAAGATACGTTGAGGTGTGTTACTTGTGAATTCATTTTAAACCTAAAAATCCCTTCTGATATTTTCCAAGAATGGTTATTAAATAACTGAAAACCCAGATAGGTTAGTTCACTTACAACCTCCAAGGTTTTCTCTCCTAGCAACCATTTATGCTATATAGGTTTCCTTTTATTTGAAAAGATCAGAATCTTTGATTTACTGCAGTTTGTAATTAGGTTTTTCTCAAGTGCATAATCGGAAAAAGCTGCTATTTGCCTTTGTAGGCCTACTGGTGTCTGATCAAGAAATTAAAGATCATCAACCTATGCTAACCAATCTAAACATAATTTGAGATAGTCTAGTAGGGTTTGAAATAACCTTATAAATACCCTTCTGCTTATCTGCTAAATATAGATTGAAGAGCAGGGGTGCTAAAATGCACCCCTGTCTCAAACCTACTTTATTCATATTTGTTAAGTATCCCTCTGTTGTTAATCTAATAAAGATGTGTGTATCTGAGTGTATAAGCATTTTAAATAGTACTTCTGGAATATTCATATTTTTTAATTTCCACAAGTCGATTTCTGTTTACCCTGTCAAAGCATTTGATATATCTATGTTTGCGACATAAAATGTTGTACCAATATTTTTTTCTTTGTAGGGGCTTTTAGCAGCTTCACTATTAATCCACTGAACAGGGCACCTAAAGGTTTCCTAAAAACCACTTGGTATTTCGGTGGAATAGATTTCTCTGACTCCCACAGTTCCATGTTGTTTACAATCACAGACGCCAATATTTTGCTGGAAGAATTCAGCAAAGGTATTGGTCTGTAATTCCAAGGGTTTAAACAGCTTGCCTGGTTGATTGCGGGTATTATACATAATAGCTATGTGCCAAGACTGTGGCAGTTCCATTACTACAGAGATATATTTTAAATAAAATGAAGAGAGAGGTTGCCCACAGTTCAGGATTGTGTTTAAAAGCTATGGGGGAATGTTATCGGCCCAGCTGCATGAGAAATTTACATTTTTTGAATTACTATTACCATATCCTCCGCTGTTATGGAACATTCACATCTATCAAATGCCGACTATTTAACAAGCAATATACAATCCATTCTGCCACTTTCATTGTAGATTTGAGAGAAGTGGGTTGGCCATGTGTCTTCATCTATCTATGACTGTTGGTTATTTCCCTTCATAGTTATCATCGATTAATTAAGCAATTCCCAAAATGTAGCTTTGTTTTTTTCCTCATTCCGGATATTCAAGATTGTCTGATTATCACATAAGTTCATCAAATATTTATGGGATTGAATCGAATTCTTGTATTTCTGTTGGACTTTCTTTTTTTCGACTACTAGAGTAGACAAATTATTTTTGATAAATTACAGACTGGTATCTTAGAGCTTCATGCTTCTCTCTTTATTCTTCAAAAACTGCCAATTCAAACACACTTTTGCAGTGCTAGTGTGAAAAGGCCTTTCCCAGAGTCAGTGGGTTTTAAACTCAGTATTGTTTGATTCATGCATCTAACACTAACCAACATTCTTAAATATGGCTCTGTATAGTAGTCCTATAAACTGTTCAAGGCAGGTGAAAGTCTACAAATTGTAGATGGCCTCGCCTTCACACCGAAGCCATTGATAGACACAACTATATTCCCTGTAACGTGCATCAGCCTTTTGGATTATACCCCATAAACATGGCGCAGGAGACTTGAGCATGGTCACTATATTTAGAGAGGTGAGATGAGAACAGATTTCAAATAGATGTCTTGACACAAAGATTTAATCAGGCATGGAAAAGAGCCTACCATTCTGCCAAGTTGCCTGACTTATCTGCTCAGTTCCCTCTTTTGCTTTTAATCTTTACAAACCCCAAATAGCCATTTGTTTCTCCCATTCCTCTCTTAACCCTGGGATCTTGTTCCAGTTTATTTGAGTTACCATTGTTCAGACCTTTGCGCATTCATAATTCATCACAACAACTGTTCAAATCTCCTACAATCATTATATTCAAATATTTGCCTTTCAGTAACAAGGACTCTATAATACACCATTTGTCATCTATAATCTTGGCTGTTGAAGTTGTATTGGCATTCCAGTAGATGTTCATAAGCAGGAAATCTCTTAGAATATTATTCATCCTTAACCTTGCATTTTCTGCAAGAATATATTTGAATGTAAAGGGCTGTACATTACATTCACTCACCGACTCAAGATCCACAGCTATTAAAAATCTCCCAGTTCATCTCCCTTTATTGGCACCTGCAGCAGGTAGCAGAATGGCTTTATAGCCCTTCAGAAAAGGTTGGTGTCTAAACCATGTTTCTTCAGAATGGGAATTGATATGACAAGTTGCATTCATGACATTCTTTGAGATTCCCTACTTAAAGCACATTTGATTTTTTTTCTCCTCTTGCTTCCGCAAAACCCAGTGTGCTTATGGGCAATTTATTTTGGTTATCAAGAGATTTTTGTAACCACAACCAATCATCGTATTACACCCCACCTTTGAACTCCTGCACCTACAGCAATCCCTAGCTAGCTCAAATTCTCCCAACTTCCGAGAAGGTAATTTTATCCTTCTGTAATGTTAAATTTAGAAGAAATACATCAATACCCATTTTATGGAAAGCTTCCACATGTTTCAAAACCAACATGCAACCTGTTCTGATATTAAAAAGCACTAATGCTCTATTCAAATTCACAATGTACACAACATCAATATCTGCTGGCATTGCAGTCAATAATATCATAATATGACTAAAAAAATGCTATAAATTTGATCTGTTTTAATAAAAGTTTCACCATCTTTCTAAATGAGTGTGAAACCAAAAACTGTATTAATTTGTGTTAAATGGTTTTTGATCGGGCAATTCGTCTCTAATGTCTCACAATCCTCAATGGATGGTAAGAGTTTGAGATTTTTCTTTACTTGGGAGAATTGCACCCCCCTTTTCTAAAGATTTTGTAGAAGGAGCATTCTCTTTATCAGACAATATTTGATATTTCTTTAAAAAGTCAGGGATCTCACTTTGTGATTTCTTATTTTGTTCTTTTTCCTTTTTCGTTTCCTAAAAATAGTATTACATTCTTTCTTGTGGCCTACATTTTCAGAGCCTAGCAAATATATGTTTCAGAACAATGTCTCTGAAGAATTATTTCTATTTAAGGACAGGCCTTTTCTATGTTTAGACTTTTTTTAAGTCTACCCTTAGTACTTAAGACCACAATTTTATCCGTTCAGGGATTATTATTTAAAATCTCTCTGGTTTCATTTTTAGCAAGGTCCATAGAGCGAAGCCATTAGCAAATATATCTGGAGTCTGGCTCAGTCGTTCCTCTCATTGGGACTCAATTATAACAATGGGTTAGGGAGGCACAGGTCCTTCCCTTAGATTTGACTCATAATTTGCTGGTATTGGAGTACTTGTAGGTACTGTATTACAATTCTCTCGAGAATGATCTTGTACATGATCAGATTGGATTTCCTCCAATGTATTACTTATTGAAGTGATTCATTTGGAATGCATCCTCACCTCATCCCTGATATTGTCATATTGGCAAACAATGGACCGGAGTACTAAATGTAAGGTTGAGATTGATGTGAGCCCCAGAGTTTCATTATGAAGGTTCAATAAGGGCTGTTTTCAGTTGTCTGCTTGTTCGCTTTGCAGAGAATTAAATAGTACCCCACGATATGTGTGTATATTCCCCCTGTTACCTGCTCCTCCAATAAACAGTTCTTATGGTTTTAAAGTGGCTTTTATTATTGAATCAGAATTAATCACACCACTAATAGTGTCATCTGCTAAATCAATGCACAGTCTTCAAAACGAAGAAGCGAGTGAAATGAATATAGGACTCTCTGAGCTCCTCTCATCTCATATCTCCATTTGAGTAAAGGCCTGTTCTCCTTATCGACTGAAGGGAAATATTCTGTTATTTTGTTCGTAGTGGTTTTTCTGACTTACCCCCAATTATTTCACCTTCTGCCATGTGTTGATAAGAAGTCACTGATCTCTCCACCATCAATGGCGACAATACAGTCATTAGTGTGCCTTTACTGCAAAGATTGTAATCAGCTTTTGGGAGATCCCTTTTATATACGACGAAGAAGATGCTTTCCCTGCAGAGATGAGCGGAGTAAGTGGCTGAATATGTTTGGAGAGGTTTCAATGACTATTTAGACTCTGTCAATACAGTTCCAACTTTTAAAAAGACAGAAGGGGACTTAGATGGCATACGCTCATCCTCACTGAAGTGCTCCTACTCGTGTAAGCTCACCCTACTCAGAATGCTAAAACTGCATTTTCCTGTGCACCATGCTGTTCTGCAGGCTTTGTAGTCTCCACCTACTTCATCAGTCATCTATTTTCACACGGGGATGGGCACCACAGTAAGTATAGCAGTGTGCCGGCCGATGTTCTCCATCCTGGATCCTTGCTGCCAAGACTGCCCTTTCCCTGTACACTTCTGCTCTGGCAAGACTTTTAAAGCAATGGCTTTCTTTGTGTTTGTTCAGAAGCCATTTATGAATAGCTGGAAGTGAGCACTTTTCAAGGGTTGGGTGAGGGATGTTAAGACTCTCTGGCATTTTCACTTTCACATTTATTCTGTCTGTGGAAGCATCACAAATAACTATTTCATGTAAGCTAACAAAAATAAAAGGGACATTTGGCATTGAATGGCAACCAGTCTAGTGATTCCAGGATACCCGTTTTGTGAACGTAGTGTGTGCACCATAGGATAGTCACCTATGTTGTGTAATATTCATAATCTTTGGAATAGGGAAGTAGCAAAAACATTCTGCAGCAATAAGGACAGGCAGAAGCAAAACGCTAAACAGTTTTGCAACATTTGGCATTTGTCAGTAGGATGAGCACTTTCTTAATGACTAAAATGGAGTAAAAATAGGGAATTGAAGCTGAGATGATCGCTAGGTATTGCCCCAATGCAATTGACTTATATTTGGTATAGTATGCTAACCTATTTGATTAGAAGACTAGGGTCTTATCCTGCATATTTAGGGAGAGTGGAACAATATCTGCTTGATGTAAGTTTGAGCAGATATGTGTTCAATGTTTGCAGTTCCCAATGTTTTCTTCAATGGTACTGATGTGGGGAAGGACAATCAGGCCAACTGCTGAAAGCAACCCCAGTGATTGAAACTCACCCAGAAGCTCAGAGACCATTCACAGATATCACAGTCTAATTATATGACTTCACTAAGGAGGATTTCACTCCTTCCAGTTAGCACAATGGTCTTCTACAAGGAGACAGGCAAGCTGTGCCTTCCTGTGTCACTCCACAGTTTTCCAGAAATAACCAGCACAGATGTGAGCCATTAATACAATTAAGACTCACACACTCACACTGTTATTGTTGATTTGAAGAGGCTTCTGTAAGTAATAAATGAGTATACTTTTGGCATGTAAGTAAGGTTTACGAAGAATTGTACGAATGCAGCAGAACACAAATGTGCAAGCAAATGCCACATTGGTGTGGCAAGTTTCTCTTCTCTATCTTGAATGCAAGCTTATAATTCAAAATGGAACTACCGTTGTGATGATGCATAATATAAAGGTCTAGTCCATTTTGAATCTTGTTTCCCTTCTAATGTTTGAAATCACTTACAATTACATTTCACATCAAATTCTTCTTCTTCATATATATATATAGGAGGAGTGTTGCACTTGGGAGGACCCATACTGGGGTCATTTTTCTATTTGTGGAAACGAATTTCCATTGTTTTTTAAATGCGATGTATGCATTTTTTTTCCCTGTGTAAACTAATAAAGGAAGAAAACGAGAAAGCGTTGGTGTGGATTTCAAATCCCCCCCTTTTTTTGTGTGGAAACTGGGCGAATATGGCATTGTGGAGAGTGCAGCTCGAGTTTGCTACCCGAAGGTAGAATTTGTCAATATATATATTTATATATATATATGAACAACACATATCGGTCTGTAGGATACTATCTGTCAATAGTCCTAGCATCTGAACTGCTTGCAAAAAGGCCCCAGCACCCGGTCTCATATGTGCAAAAATACAAATTGTATTCAAACCAATTCCATCCTTTTACAGGAATTAACTTTTTCTATGTCACTCTTAAATTCTGACTCTAAATGCCAAGTGAAAATCTATCTCATAAATACCGATTTCCACCACAGTGTAATATTCTAGTGGCCCGGCTCAAATGTGAACATTCACAAGCCTATTGAAATCAGCCCATCCCATTTCTCTTTTTACATGCTATTCAGCCCCAGTGGGATAAATATTCAAAAGTTTCATTTCATGCCTACTATCAGCATGTTATTACAACAAACGATATGCAATAAAATAACTGTTCATCTCTAAACACATACTATCACACAACACTCTGATGACCAAATACATACTCCCAATTATCTGTAGTGTTCGTTCTGGCAGATTATATACATTTCCCATGGATATTGGCACTCAATCTTTATGTAGATGTACTGCTAATTCTTCATCAGAATTTAAACCTGCTGGTTTCAATGTATTAAATTCTATAATGAGTTTAGATTCCAGTTTCCTCAATCGCCTTTCCTTTTTCCTCTTTCTCTTATGTTCATGTATATGTGCTAATGCAGAGCATCTAATCAATGTTGTATTGCTATCATGACTTTCTGCGAATTGTACAGCCAATGTACAGTTCTCATCTCTATGTTTGAGTACCCTGTAATTTTGCAATATTCTGATTTGCAAAGGACACAAGATTGACCCAGTATAAAACATATTGCATGCTGTTACGCTCACCTGGTCTCTCTGGGGGCCATTGGGCATGGTTGCAGCCCTCCTTGGATTTGGATCACCCTGGTCAGGTCTCCCCTCCTGCAGGTATGCTGCTGTCTGTAGTGATTGATGGAACTGCTCCTGCGTGGGTATGAGAGAACGTGAGCCTGACTGTCTATTGCTATGGTGTCCCTCGAACCCTTCTTCCCACAGCGTGATTTCCATGCGCCGTCCCATGGGCTCACCAGTTATTAATGGATGATGAGCTCTCCGTCCTACATCTTCCGGCAGAGGTGCATTGTATTTGGGGCTGAGTTACTGCACTGGCTTCTGTAGTAGTAGTCGAGTGCAGCTGCGACGATCCACCTTAGTAATGGTAAGTGTCTTTTCGATTTGTAAAGTCTTTTCGCTTTAAAATATTGTCGTATTGTCCATATCGGTGAGTTTTAACAATGTCCCCTCTCTCTTTTCTCTCCACAGGCGAATGCGCGGCCCAGCAGTGATTTTGGGGCTTGATATGCGGCCAGAATGAAGAAAAAAGGATTTGTGATGTTCCGACCTCAGGTGATATTTGGTTTAAGGGTAAGCGCAAGGTTTGCAATGAGCGCGTCCCTAAACTGAAGGTTTTCGGGAAAGTCTAACCTTTGTCTGTTGTTTCTTCTTGCAGGTGCAGCTCACGGACGAGCTAGCGGGTAGCAGCAGTGTCGCAGCCAGGATTCGCTTTCCAGGAGGTCCGGCGGTGGAAGATGAGATCCAGGCACTGCAGAGGTGTTTACAGATGAGAACTGGTCCCAAGGTGAGTCGAGGAGCTGCCGGTGAAACAGGTTCCCAGGTAAGTAGCGAGGTTGCTGCAGCGCACATATTCCAGGTAAGTTGACTCTCTCGGACTGGATTCCAAGGTGAATCTGCACCCAAGCAGCGGTGAGCATTACTCTGCCTTCTGGCAGAATAACGCAAAGCGCTTGCATGAAGGCTGGGCAGGCTTATATAGCCTAGCCACGGCCACGCCCCCTTAGAATTGGCTTTCTGGCCACACCCTGCCACACCCAAATGATGCTGCACGTGCTTCTTGTCCATTAGCAGCCACGCCCGGACTGAATGCATGTGAATGGAATAAAGTACCAAAAACAATGTCTCTGCTCATATTTGTTCATGAGTCTGGCGTCAAAGGCGCCAGCGCTGAGTCCAGCTGGGTCTCCAGTGCTTAAGTGTCCCCAAGGGACAATTAAGTATGGCATTTCTCCATGCCTTCAACACCTGGGGGTGCAGGATTGGTGTGTTTGGGCCAGTGATCATGACACATGGACAGCCTATTATATAAACCACATATCTGGTTTGGAAATCCATTGCATGGGTTATATCCCATTTCTTACATGCTTTTTGCCATACTTTATATTAGTGCTAGATCATGCATACTCACACATTTTTCATCCTCTACATTTTACAAATCCCTTCTTCATGTTCTCATCTAAAAGTAAATTCCTAGTAATCATGCTTGATCTAAGAGAACTTGGGGAGATTATTTCCTTTAAAGATTTGGCCGCCTAGAACATGATATTTGAACACTCACCCAATATCTCCTTGAGATCTGGGTCCACCTGTAAAATAGACCAATGTTTTTGTATAATTTGCCTTATTTGTTTATACTCTACTGTGTGATAAGTCTAATAGTAGAATCACCATCACTGACCCTCCTCGCATTCAGTTTAAACAACTAATTCCTGTCATGTTGGATGGTTTTCTTGTGTGCCTAACTAATACCATTGGCTGCATAGCCTCTTGCTAAGAAGCATGCCCCCATATTCTGGGCCTCTTCTATGGAGTCTTTTTCCAAAGTACAATTGCATTTCTCACTCTAACAAGCTCGCCATAAGTTTTACTATTTACTAATGACTTGGGATGATGACTTTGTGCATGCAAGATCAATTTGATGCTCTAGATTTCCCATGTAATTTACAGCACAATCTCTGATCTACAATGAATAACTGTACATCTAAAAAGATTAGTTTAACTGCACTACTTGTACATGTCAGTCTCAGATGCATATCATTTTCATTGAGTTGGTTTATATAATCTCATAATGTTCGTTCTGTACCCTTGCAAATCAGGAATAAATCATCAATGAGCCTGTACCAACATACAATCTGTTAAAAATATGTATCAAAATTCTCTGCCCATGCGATCTGTTTTTCCCTCCAACTTGGGGTTGGCGTATGTGGGGCTATTCATGAGCCCATCACTGATCCACATTTTTGATGATACACCTGATTTTCAAAAAGAAACATGTTATGCTCCAGACAGAATTGCAACAATGTCAATATCATTTCAGTGTGTTGTTTATAACTCAGTGTTTTTTTGTCAAGAAAATAATTGCAAGCTTTTAGAACATTCTGATGTTGTGTGCCGGTATACATTGAAACTTCATCTAATGTAACCATCACATAATCAGAATCCCAATATATTTCTTTTACTTTACACAGCAGATCATTGGTGTCCCTTACATAGGAATTTAGATCTTTAACAAAAGGCTGAAGAAAGTGATCCTCCCAGCCTCCCAGCTGTTTTATTATTATGCTTGACTATTTTTGGTATGGAGTAAGAAATGAATGCGATTGGAAAATCTTCTTTCATTGACACCACTTCTTCCCAATCAAAAAATATTGTAATTATATTCATGTAATAATTCATCCAACTACATTTTAGTTGCTTGAATGTCTTGTTCATTATTCCATTGATAACATTCACTGTCAGACAATTGACATTGTGCCTCACCGAGATAGAGAACCATATTTCAAATATCAACTCCTCCACCCTTGTCTGCCTGTCCAATGATAATTGTATTGTCTTTCTGCAATTCTGAGATAGCTGTTTGTTGTGCTAGAATCAGATTTCGATAATGAGGGAGCCTTGTATCTGACAATTTTCTGAGATCTTCAATAACAAGCTCCTGCAAGATTTTAGAAGACATAATGGGATTAAATGGAGATTTTTCCATCAAACCACTCTCCATGAGTACATCCACATATATCCCAAATCTTGTCAAAATGTCACTATTGTCTAGTTCTGTGACCATTGAGTCAAAACCAGGCTCCTCTAAGCTATCTAAACAAATCAAAGTATTGCAATCTTTTACTGATAAAGGAGTTGGCTTGGTCAGACTCTCTTCCTTCTACCTGAGTCAGGAAATATGTTTTCAATTTTCCTATTCATAGAAATGTAAACAAGTCAATCCTGGTTTAGGCAAAATCAAACTCATGTGTAGGGGAAAAGGTTAACCCTAATTCCAACACTGATCTCGCTGTGTCTGTAATAGTCCTTTCAGAGACATTAAAGACTTTTACTCTTAAGTCTTTATCTGCCGACCTGTCCCTCTGCTACTTTGTCCTCTCCCAAAATGAGTAATCCGAATCTGGGAAATACCTTCCCTTACATTCCCTCCTTCTTCTGGTTTTCCTCTTGTCCCTCCTCTTCCTGGAGGTCTTCCCCGGAGTTTCCTTTGGTTTTTCCTTTCGCGATGCATCACTTTGAAATTCTCTACAAAATTCATTCTCACTGGTCTTAATTCTGGGTCTGAGCTTTCTACTTCTGAAGAGGTGGACTCAACAACTGGAATCCCTTTATTTATTGCTGAAGGTTTCTTATTTGACATCTGATCCTTTATAGGCTGATCAAATCTTTTGGCAAAGATGTATATCCTGCCTTGGTCATAGTCTTTTTTGTCTCTGGAATTTCTACTGTTTCTTAACTCTGATTTCACCCTCAAACCATTCCAAGTTTTCTTTCATTCTTCCAACTTTCTTTTCCAGGGCTGCCAGTTGTTCCCCGTCGGTCTTACATTGCTCTTCTGCTGTTTCAATGATTAGGATTATCCAATCCCGAGAGCACTTATTCCTGACAACACTGAAGATTGTCTATGAATACTCTCAGGATGCTCCAACCTGAAGCCCTTTGGGAATAATACCAGGCTTCAAGTTCTCCAGCATGAACTTTCCATGCAACTCAGTCCTGACTTATTTCAGTATTTTTGGGCAATACGCCTTTTAACTGTAATCTCTCTCCATTGCCCACAGAGTCATTTTACTTGACTCTGGGATGGGCCAGCAGATGCCCTTGGGTGGAAACACGGTCTCTTCCTCTGGTTGTGAAATTATTATATCTATATGTAGAGGTGATTTACAAGGAGGTCAGCGGAACATGTTTATAGAGAAATAAATTACTATGTGATATAGTGTTGCAATGGGGGTAAGAATCGGTTTCCCTTTGTGTCTTTCATATGTGTCCTCTAAGCATATTGCAAACTTTCCTTTTCTGCCCAAAAATACTGAAAGAGTGAGGAGCATTGTGAATATAGGGTTTGCAGGTTGCTTTGAACATGAATTGACTATTTTGATTTATTTCACTGATTAGTTCTGTGCATTAATAAGTGTTGGACAGATCACCATGAACTAAGACAAGGTTATATATATTTTTTACCACAGACACATATAAACACAGGATCCCATTGGTGGGTGTGAGAGCAAGCACTGTTACTGCCCTGAAGAAGGCCGTACATAGCTGGGGCACCACAAAAGCTCAAAAATTGTCCGAAACACAATGTGTCGATCATATATAACATATTGTAGGGTGTCCTGACCCACGTTTAAGCTACCCTGCTACAACATTTGGTGCTGTGGGCTTAGGAAATTCAAGATGGCGGAAAACCCACATGTGCGCCGAAATCCAGGAAAGCTGCGCAGTTGTGCGCACACCAAAATGGTTACCTAACTTGCCACCCACCAGGGTAAAGAAAGGTCTTTGTTAACAAAATCCACTTTTACTGATGTCAAAAAGTTGCTGAAATCGTGACTCATTGGACCACTTTAAAGATTCAACCCTTTTTGTGGGGTTCCACATAACCATCTTACTGTAAGGAGCCCCATCAAAACAATGTTAAGCAAGGATTTACTACCATGTAAGAACCATTCCTGTTTAGAATGCATTAATCCAAGAAAATCCCAAAAATGGGTGCAGTACCAGTACTCACCACTATCCAAAAGCCGGCGTTTTAAAACCCACTGTGTGTTTTTCTGAAGGCAAGCAAAATGCCTATTTCAAACCTTGCAACATGTGCAAAATATTCACTGAACACCAGCAGACATTTGGCAGAATGGAGTTTTGTGTGCCTACAAAATCTGGGAAATGAAGAGCCCAAAAACAATGCTTATAACAAAAATGCTATGGAGTCAGCAGCTTAAGCCTAACTGCAACTGGATTTAAAACCACCAAAATCGAAAATGTTAAATTAAATGAGTGACCTATGTTTGGTGTCACATGCCTTTGTAACTGTTGAAATGTCATAGTTTTGCACTTAGAATCAGCATTCTAGCTGCATGTGTAAAATTACAAGTTATTTTAAAAGCAACAAAAAGTTAGCTGAAGGTCTGGCTTAAGGAACTTGATTTTGCCTAGCAACGGATCCCATCAGGAGTGAAACTTGAGTCACAACTATGTTCCCAGGCCAATGTTCCTTTTGCTGCCCACACTAAGGATATGCCATCTATCTGATAATTGAATTTCCTGTGCTCTGCCAGAGAGTGAACAAAGCCCTCTCCACTCAGGCAAAGGTTTTTATTACAGACGTCGTAAAAAGTGGCTTCCTCCTGGAGAAGCTGGGAGGGGCACTGCCTGTGAGAAGCAAGCTGGCTTGGCAGAAACTGGAAAGACTGGTTTCTGTACCATGTGACCTGAAAAGACACACCCCTGCAGCAAGGATATGGTTTTATAAAAAGGGGGATAATTCATAGTGCGGACATGTGAAAATTTTATAAATGATACCATAATTCTTGTGATTTTTCTGCCCACAGTTTAAGACGTGGTAGGAACCGGTGGTATGTTCAGGGGGGTTTTAGCGGAAAAGTGGATATTACTCTAAATGTGTGCATGTTAAAAATCTGAAACTTCATCAGTTAATGTCCCTACCCCCTGCACACATGTATGTAAAGTTGGGTCCATGTCGGAAATTGAAAAAGCAGTTAAAAAGTCAATTATGTACACTCTTTGAATGCAAGCTCCGAGAATTAGCAGATTTGGACATAGACATGGCTAAATTCAGCCACACCATGCATATGTAATTTCAAACAACTGTGTAACTCTGAAGTATGGATTTTGATCATATATATATTTGGGTGCACAGATGATAAGGGAGGTTGTTTCAAGAGATCATAAAATGACATCAATCTGACTCACAGTTCAGTTTGCCAATCAAGCGGAGGAATGGAAGCCTGACCAATGACGAATGAGAGGGGCAAGTCTAGTGATGCAACACACACACCCATTCTCAAGAAACAGATAAAAGCAGAGAGTCAGGACACATAGAGACATTCAATTTCATCTGCCGCTGGAAGCCCTGCCGGAAAAATCCATACTTACCTCCATCAAACTCCAGAAAGCCAAACTAGAGACTTCAATCTATCCAGAGCAGAGACCAGACCAGAGAGAAAGCAGTGCTGTGCCTAGCAGAGACCAGACCAGAGAGAAAGCAGTGCTGTGCCTAGCCGAGACCAGACCAGGCGCTGTGAGCAGAATCCGGAAAGACCTGACCAGACTGAAGATCGTGACCAAGTCGCTTTCCTGTTCAAAATCTCTTGTGAGTACCGCCAAACTGTACCAAACCAATCTCTTAGTTTAAATTCATCTAATTCAATCTATTTAACCTAAGTAGAACTGCCTCCTAGCTGTCACCTGTCATTTCTAGTAAAATTTGTCATTTTGAAAAAGTGTGCGTTTAAAATTTACAAAACCAAAAACGACCTTTACTAAATTACTCATATCTCCGCAACCGTTTGGGCTAGAGCCTTGCAATAACTTTCATTTGGAAGCTGAGATCCCAGGCTTTCCTAGGACCCCAAAACGGTAGAGATAGTCCTTGTGGTTCCTTTGTAATAGCGCTCGGCGCATCCGCGAATTTTGCCGCGATTTGCAATTTCTTCACATGTAAAAAAACTGCTGCTGCCTGATTTCATTTGCCAGAAATTCGTTTAACCTGCTAACTATCCCTGCATCATTGCTAGTGTGAGCCTGGACTAATATTAACTAGATACCACTCATCCTGAACCTCTAAAAGGGAATTAAGAGCGTTTCCAGCATATTTCTCATTCATTGCTAGCACCTATCAAAGCATTTGCCTGTGTTTTCAAACTTCTGTTTAAGCTTGCTGGGTTGAACTGAATTACAGTTGATTGCATTTCTGAGAACTGTGTGTTTTCCTTCAATTTCCTTGCCTTGCATCAAGGGGGGGAGGGGAGTAGCCAGAGAAAAGTGATTACATTGTTTGGTTGAAATCATATTGCGTATTTTCTGTACTGCATTCATTGAATATTGCATCCACCTGAGCCTACATAAAGCATCCTCTACCACATTATACTTTTGTTCCTATTTACCAGTGTGCTACCTTATCCATTTCATGTCAACTCATTAGTGATTAAAGAAGTGTGCTAGTGCCAGATTCTCCGTTGTTAATATTTACCATATCAGATTAAGTGTGATATTCAATTATTAATTTATTAAAAAGTGTGATATATATTTTAATTTATCAAATAAACCTTTTAAACTTGCAAAACAGAATTACTTCTTGGCTCAGTGGGGTCAGGGGGATTCCAAGAGAGGGGTGTTATACAAGGGTAGTCATCCAGAACGCATGAACTGGACCTAAAGATATATCAATAAGGGTTTTCATTCAGTATTCTAGACTAGGCGTTAACTTGGCTGTAGTGCTGAATTGAATCCTCTTACAAATTGGGGGCTCGAGCCGAGACGTTGGGTTAGATTTACCACTTGTGCAGCTTAATACAGTGTGCTAACTGACGGGATACATACATCCGGTCGGATCACCACGCTGCATTACGCTGTGAAGCATTCCTCAAAAGGGACACTCCAAGAAAAGTTCTGTTCTGCAAAAATAAAATACTAACTTCTGTAAGTCAGGACAGAGACCAATCTCTAGAATGACGACCTTAGTAGACATGAAAATAGCCAGAGAGCACCTCTTGCATAAGCTATTTGTGAGAGGTGAATGGACCGAACAGGGCCAGGATGTGTGGTTGCAGGCCATCACACAACAGGTCACTGAAACAGGGTCAGATATATATAGAGATCAGGGTCCCTTACATGTGGCCCTGAGTGAACTATATATGGCTCCTAAAGCCAAAGAGGAACACAATAAGATTGCCAGGATAGCAGCATACCTGTACCTATATATGGGAGACATGCAGGATAGATGTGCTGAAAGCCAAAATATGGCAAATAGGCAACAGATGGTGTTAGAGAAGGTCCAATCTGACCTGGTCTCTTCTGAGCAGAGGCTGCAGAGGAGCCAGGAGTCAGATAATGACAGCAGACTGTACATCACTAAAATAAAGGAGGATATGGATGTGCTGCAAAAGGAAAAGGTAGAACAGGATACTAGATTTCTGGCCTTGCAGAAGGAGCACCAAGACAGTTTGAACTCCCTACTGCAGAGCCAGAAAAAGCTGGAGCAACAGATCAATTTCAACAGGGCATGTACAGAGCAGGTAGCCACCCTGCAAATCCAACTAGACAGAGAGAAAGAGGAGAGCAACAAACTAATTTTGAAAGACCTAGATACCCAGGCAGAGTTTGATCAGGAGCGCCAGAAAGCCGGCGCCTTCCAAAGGCAAAGGGACGACCTGGCGGCACAGATGCAGGCTCTTAGTCAGGAAAGAGACACTTTAGGCCAGGAGGTCTGCCACTTAAAAAAGGAAATGGAAGAAAATCACCTGGCCCTCCAGGGGCTGGGTGACCTCCAAAAAGAAAACCAGAACTTGGTAGAGCACACCAGAAGGGTGGAAGATGCTCTGGCAAGAAAGGAGCAGGCCAGTAGGGATGGGACTCAGGAGGTAAACCTCCTGCAGCAAAGACTGGCCCAGTTCTCCAGGACCAACCAGGAAGCACAGAGGGAAAATGAGGCCCTCTGTCAACACAATGATAGGCTCCAGCAACAGGTAGCGATGCAGGAGAAACTGATAGAGTCGAGTAAGGCCTTAACAGAGGAACTGAAGGCACAAATGCAGGCTCTTGCATTGCAACAGGGAGCAGGGGCGGATAGAGATGAGGTCCGCTGGGAAAGAGAGACTCCTGACCATAACCGCAGGAGCCCTAACCCCAGGGGCCTTCATCTCCCCCAGTCCCTGGACTCTGCCACCCCCATGTCCCCTGGCGCACATGAGCACAGGGCCGCAGGGATGGCAGATTACTATCCAGCCAGAAGCATGGGGCTCATAGGCCAGTACCATCCAGGAATGGAGGGGTGGGCATCCGGGTATGGGCACCCAAGTACAATACAGTTCAGTGGGGAACCCCAGGAGAGTAGGCCCATTAAGGGCATCCTGAAAACCTCTGCCCAGTTAGGTCAGTGGAGGGGGTACCCATCAAATCCTGACAGCAAGGAGGAATCTGAAGACTCCTCTGAACTGCGCAGGACACAGGAGACCAGGTCCCCACATTCTGCCAGCCATTCCCAGGCTCGCAGAATCCGGGAAAACCTGGAAGAACAGACGGGAACCTCTGGGAGCAGTGCCTCTGAGTCCGACGAAGAATGGACAAGGGTTACCCGAACCAAAAAGGCCAATAAGGCAAAAAGGGCCTTGCTTAAGGACCCCTTAAAGCAGATTAAGGCGATCAGGAGCGTCATCACGCCTTACCATAAGAACGCTAAGTATTCTGTTTGGGAGCACTTAGAGTTGTTTGAACAAATGATGGAGACTTTCCATTTGAAGGACAGCCAAAGCTGTATTCAATATGTAAAGTGGACATTCTCCCCGGAATACTCCAGTTTCTTTGCTGGGCTGGAGGATCAAAATCATTTAAGATGGTCCACATATAAGGCGGCCATCCTGAAACATTTTTCTGTTCACAGAAATCCTCAAGAGGCTCGCAAGGCAGCCTACAATTTTCAATGTGGGGAGGATCAGGCCCCACAAGAATTTGTGCAGGAGTTAAAGCGTGCTTTTGCGCAAACCACCAGAAGGGTGCGCAAAGATAGTAGAGAGTTTGTCAATACATTTTTCCATGCCTTGCCCAAATATATAATGACCCAGCTCGTGAGAGATTTTCATGAGAAAAGATCTTTAGACTGGGTCATTGAACAGGCTACCCGGATCTATGAGGTGCAGAAGCCCATAGAAAATAAAAGCAATGCCCAGAAAAACCCCAAAGCCAACAGCACCCCTGCTGCTGTCAAGGTGGCAGAGGTAAAGGTCACCCCCGTTTTGGATCTGGAGATGGGGGGGCCTAAAAACCTACCTGCACCTAATAATGCTAGGCCCAGAAGGTCCTCGGGCCAGTCACAGACAGGGAGCCAGGGAGGCAGCCCCACAAATGGGGTCCCTCGCTCTCCTGACTATGTAAGTCCTCGCTACAAAGGTAACAGACCCATCCTGGGTTATGTGTGGACTCCTCCAGCCCAAGGGGGGGGATCCAGACAAGCACCTAACCCAGGGAACTTCCCTCCAAACTTCCCACAGGAGGGCAGAAATTTACCAAACCCTGGGCAGAACTTTTTCCCCAGATATCCACCCGACTTTCAGCCCCAAAACCATCCATCCTGCTTTCCCCAATTCCCTGAGCCCAGACCACTGAATCCGGGAGAGGGGAGGCCAAGGGTGGAGGGGTACCCAAATCTTCCCAACCCGGGGTATTACCAGAGGAGGGACAGCTACCCTTCCCGGGATCAGCCCAGGGGAGAAAACAGGGCCCCGTATCAGCCTGAGCGGGTTTCCCAGTTAGAGCGCCAGGTTCAAAACATGGCGCGGGACCTGGGTCACATACTGAGGGCTCAGCAGAACCCTCAGATGGGCGTGCCGGCGCAGAACGCACCCAACTCTGGACCTGGTGCTCCAGAACAATGACGGGGGCAGCACCCCGATAACTCACCGGTTCCCAGGGAGGAGGCACAAAGGGAAGGGGGGTGTAAAGCCTTGGAGGAAGCTTCCTTCCTCACTTGTAAACAGCCCCTGGAAACCCAGGAACCGGAAACAAAATCTCTTGCCCCTGAAAGTCTGCCTCCTAAGGAGCAGAAGGGGGGTAGGAGAAACAAAAGACCCAAACAGACTCAGTTTGAGGAGGAGGTACAGATCTTCCAATTTGAGGGAGAGGGATCCTCAGAGGATCCTGGGAAAAGGATCTTCTCCTTCAGAGAGGGGGGAACTCCCCCCAAAGAAAAATGGGTCCCTAGGGATGCAAATCCAGACTGGGGAGATGTGGAGACTGAGCTACCGCCGCCCACCATCTCATCCCAGAACCAACAGCAAGAAAATCCCCTGGTTCAAACCCATCCTGGTGACTGCCTCCAAAAAGGGGGGGGCGGCCCAGAACCGGAACCAGGGGAACCCACAATGGCTCTGATCTCCAGTTGCCAACTTTTTCTTTCAGATTCCCAAGGCTCTCCACAGAATTCTGCCCAAAATTCTTCTCTCGCGATGTCCAAAACCAGAAAGTTAGCCCACCAGTTGTCCAAAAATGTACATTATCTGTGCCCCCTTGAGGAGAAGGAGGGAAGATATTATGCCCCGGTACAAGTACAGGGGCAGGGTACAATCTCGGCACTGGTGGACACTGGATCTCAAGCTACCCTTCTGTCCAGAAGGGCCTTTGACGAACTGAATGCAGGAAGGGGAGAGAATTACCAAATTCCTCTCACCTCTCTTCCTGGACAACTGCAGAACTTTGACGGGAAGGAAATTCCCGTTGAGGGGACTGCAGACTTGGACATTAAGATCGGGCGACACAAGTTGAAACACCCGGTCATAGTTGTGACCCCAGAGGGCACCCCTTGTTTACTAGGGAATGACCTCCTGAGGAGGTTGTCACCCTTAATAGATTTCGTAAACAAGGTCCTCTGGACCCAGACTAGCCGACCAATAAAATTAAAACAGAGTGTCAACCATGTTAGTTTAAACGGCACCTGCCACATGGTTGAACAAAAATCTGACCAAGTAGAATTTCACTTCCAGAACAACAAGATTCCAGACGTGACAGTAATAGCAGTAGGACAACAGACTGGTGATGGGGGGTCCTCTCTATTTCTGAAAATCAACCTTCCTTCCAGTCTAAAGTGGTATTCCACGCTGGAAGGAAACACTCTGAAATTCTATACTAATCCACAATCAGAAACTCCCACTCCTATAGTCCAGAAAGATGTGAAATCAGCTCAAAGCCTGGCGGAGATTCAGCAAATTGGAGAGCAGTTGTTCATCCCTGTTCAGTTAAATGATGGGAAGAACTCTGTTCTCGCTCGAGTGTGTGTGAACAACGGTAAGAGCTTCATCAGCGAAGCCATGTTCCGCCAACTCCCAAAAGATCCAGCCATTCCCACCTTCAAACTGATAGACAAATGGGAAATGGACCTGGAAGCACCTAATTCCAAACATCTCCTGCCAAGCAGGTGTATGCTCAAAATCTCCATTGGCAACAAGAGCATAGTCCATAATTGTTGGGTCGTGCGAGACGTCCCTGCCGCCTTTTACTTAGGCAGTGACATTCTCAATCGCTTTGCCATTAGTTTGGACCTAATAAACTTCAAAGCTTGGTCCCGATTAGCGGATAATCCCATGGGCTTTGATGATCCAGAAAAAGCATTTAGGTCAGCTCAATTGCTACCTTATGCAGTTGAAATTCAGGTTAAAGAGGAAGTCACCATCCCAGAAAGGACCCGACAATTCTCCCTGGAAGTGAAAGTTAAAAGGGGACAAGAGTTGAAAAACCCTGATGCTTACATACATCTAAATGCTTCTCTCCAACAGCAAGGGTTGGGGGTAAACCCAACTCCATTAGTCAACATAGAACATGACCCCATTCTAATAGAGGTGGATAACAGCGACTTAAAGAGTATTACTCTAGCCGCAGGCACCATTATTGGAATGGCGGTTGATGACCGACATTTCTCCATTGATCTTGTAAATGAACTGTTAGGACCCATCCCCAAGGATTGTTTTGACAGTGACAGTGATGACAACGCAACACCAGACAGGGTTTTTACCCGGCATGGGGGGAACTTCCTGGTGTACACTTCCTGCCCCTATGGTAAGGAAGATGTGACCTGTGACTTCAGGAGGGATGAGGTGATTTTCCAGGTCCATGAGGGCTGCCTTTCCCACCTGAAGCCTCCGGTCCAAATCAGCACTCTGACCAGGGACTTCTCCACCCAGCTGGAGGAGGCCGCGGAGATAGCCAAACCAGAAGTCTTTCCAGGCTTCAGGCAGATGGTGGAAGAGAGAGTCAACCTAGCTGATGCCTGTGTGACTCTGGAACAAAAGCAAAAGTTGAAACAAGTTTTCTTGGATTTCCAAGATCTCTTTGCGGTAGACTCATATGACTGTGGTCGCACCGACATCCACACCACAACAATCCCCACGGACCCTGGCATGACTCCAGTGTTTGTGAAGCAATATCGCTTGCCTCTCGCATCAATGGAGTCCCTTACTGAAATAATTAAGAACCTTGAGTCCCGGGGAATAATCCGTCCAGTCCACAGCACCTTCAATAATCCGGTGCTGGGAATATTGAAGCCAAACGGCCAGTGGAGACTCTGCGCTGACCTCAGGGAGCTCAACAAACGGGTCCACACTTCCCGATGGCCTCTTCCCTACATTGACCAAGGGCTGGCCCAGATTCAGGGGTCACAGGTATTCACTGCAATAGACCTGACCAATGGATACTGGACCGTGCCTGTCAGTAGGGAGGACCAATACAAGCTGGCTTTTACCTTTGGGGGCCAGCAGTACACATGGACCCGGACTCCCTTCGGATACCTTAACTCCGGTAATGAGTTCAATATTTTCCTACATAAGGCCATGCCCGACCTGGGTACGAGGGGTAACCTGGCTTATGTAGATGATGTCCTCATCAAAAGTTCATCTGTGGAGGAACACATAGCAGAGATCCGTTATGTTCTGACACAGTTGAGGGCCGCCGGAGCAAAACTTTCCTTTCAGAAAGCACAGTGGTGTAGAACCCGTGTTAATTTCTTGGGGCATGAGATTACTCCTCAGGGTCTCTGTCCCCAGGAAAAGAAAGTGGAAGCACTTCAGAAACTGAAAGACCCCACAACTCTGCGGGAACTAAGGAGCCTCCTTGGACTGACTAATTACAGCAGAAAGTTCATTGAGGGCTACGCAGAGATCACCAGACCCCTGATTCATCTCCTGAAGGGGGGGGTCAAGTGGGAATGGGGTCCAGAACAAGCCGAGGCAGTAAAACAACTCAAAAGAAGCCTCTCACAAGCGCCTTGCCTAGCTTACCCTGTCAGAAACAAGGAGTTCTTCCTGGAGACGGGGTTCTCTAATACGTGCTTGACGGCAGTATTATATCAAAAGCATGACAAGGTCAATAAAGTAATCTCCTATGCGAGCAAAACTTTATCCTCTGTGGAGGAAAAATTCAACGATTGTGAGAAGGCACTCCTGGCAACGGTGTGGGCATTGAAGAATTACCGCCCGTTTATCCAGGGGGAACACATCATAGTGGAGACTCCACACCAGCCTCTGCAATATCTCCAAAGTGACAGAATCCGGGCCGGAAATGTGAGTAATTCCCGAATTACTTCCTGGATTCTGTCAATGCAAGGCTTTCCTGTGGAGGTCAGATATGGCCAAAACAAGAAGAGTCCCCTCGCGCAAGGTCTGGCTGACTTGCATGATTGTGCCAGAGAAAACTGTCTCGAGGACGAAAGTCTAAAAATAAAGGACAACATGGAGGCATACCTTAATTCCCCCCACAAAGTCTTTGAAGAAGACAAGTGTGAGGGAATGCCCACTGTGTATGTGGATGGATGCTCTTACCATGTCGACAACAACGGGGAGAAAGAACTGGTGGCCGGCGTAGGGAATGCATGGGTGAATGAGTCCCCAGAACCCTCCGCTGGATACAAAATTGGTCCCCGAAGTAGTCAGGTGGCAGAATTGATGGCTGTGCATCAGGCCATCCTCACTGCTGTCCAGCATCAACTCCACGAACTGGTCATAATCACAGATTCGGATTATGTACGGAACGGGTTCGTGGAGCACCTGGTTAATTGGAAGACCAGAGGCATGGTATGTGCTAACAACAAACCCTTGAAACATGGGGAGTTGATCCAAAACATTGATGATCTGGTCACCTCGAATGGGATGACCATCTATTGGAAGAAGATCAAGGGTCATTCCAAAGTAGAGGGACCAGACAAAACTGGAAATGACTTAGCTGATCAGCTGGCCAAAACCGGGGCCATCCAAGGGGATCTAATTGAGATTGAGTCCCTGTTGGGGGAAATCCAGGTCACTGCCATCACTAGGTCCCAGACAAATGCTCACAACGACCTCTCAATTGCACAATGGAGTAAGGAGACCCCTGATGCTGATTTGATTACTGCTCAGAAGGGGGATCCAATAATTGGTAAATTTTACCAGCACCTTGAGGACCCTGAGAACTTTCCCCTGACGGATACCGATTACATTGGGAAAGAGGACCTAAGAGTGTTGATGAAATGTCCCAAAATGTTCCGGATCCAAGACGGTTTGTTGGTAAGGAAATCCAAAGCTGGCCACGATCAGTGGGTGGTTCCTACCTCATTCCGAAGCCTGATGTTAAGTCACGCCCATGATGCGGCCACTGCCGGTCATAGGGGGTTTCACACAACATTGGAAATCTTAAGAGAGGTTGCATACTGGCCACACATGGGGCAGGACCTCGACCAGTACCTGAAGGGTTGCCTTGTGTGTGCACAATTTCAGCCATCATCCCTCACACACCGGGCGCCTTTACAAAAGAGGGGAATGACACTGCCATGGTCAGATTTACAAATCGACTTTGTAGGCCCTGTGATTCGCTCGGCTAGGGGGAATAAGTACATGTTGACCGTGACATGCTTGTTTACCAAGTGGGTGGAATGTCTCCCAGCCCCAAATTGCAAGGCAGAAACTGCAGCGGCCTTGATGATTAACCACATCTTTTCCCGTTTTGGTCTACCTCAAAGGATTGAGTCAGACAGAGGTAGCCACTTCACCAGTGAAGTAATGACAAAGATGTGGGAGATACTGGGGGTCAAGAGAAAGCTGCATATTGCTTATAGACCAGCTTCTTCTGGGGCAGTAGAGAGATATAACCGGACAATTGTGAGCATATTAAAGAAGTTTGTGGCAGATTCTGGGCCAAGTTGGGATATCCGATTACCTCTGGTCCTAACGGCCATCAGATCTACCCCTTCATCTGCAACCAAAATGTCACCATTTGAGTTGATGACTGGGCGCAAGATGGTGCTTCCGCAGCATTTGCTCTACAGGACCCAAGAGCAGACACTGATAAATGCCTCCACTACTCATGAGTATGTAGAGAATTTAAGGAAACACCTCCAACATGCTTTTGCTTATGCTCAGCGGAATCTAGAAAGATCGACTGATAGCATGAAGACCCATTATGACCTGAAAACTTCCAGGAAGGAATATCAGGTGGGAGACCGGGTCTATCTATACAACTTCCAAAGGAACCAGGCCAAGCAGCGCAAATTTTTGCCTACATGGAAGGGACCCTTTGAGATCGTCGATAAGATCTCCCCTGTGGCCTACAAGATCCGCATCCCCAAAGGTGGTTCGGCAGAGGGGGAAGACAAGTGGGTCCACATAAACCAGTTGAAATGTTGCCATCCCAGGCACACTCTGCAACAACTGGAGGAATCCTCTGGAATCCTAGCGGGTACTGTATCAGACTAATTCAGTTCCAATCATAAAACCTACCACATCTAGTCTCTGAAATATTGTGATTTACATGAAACTGTCTCTAGTGATGCTGTTTTTTTTTTTCAAAATAAGAATGTAATATTTCGTTACGATGAAATGCATATGCTGCCCCACTATCTCAACAGTGGTGGAAAAAAAAATCGTCTATGAGTAGATATTGCCGCTCTTCCTTTATCATCCTAGGAGAGATGAAACCATGAAGGATGACCAAGAAGGACGATCCGGAGACCGGGAGCAAAGACACAACGGGCCCGGGGTACCGCCCAATCTTCCCATCAGGACCGGCGAGGAGAACTGATCGATCTGACCGGATGGAGAAGAAGATGCTGAACTGTGCCATCTACAGAAGAGGAAGAAGATTATGCGGACAGACCGGTGCGTGGGTCAAAACCCTTGGGCACGCGACTCCCCATCGACCCAAACTCAAAGTGCAGTCACGTGGGGGGGCTTGTAGGGTGTCCTGACCCACGTTTAAGCTACCCTGCTACAACATTTGGTGCTGTGGGCTTAGGAAATTCAAGATGGCGGAAAACCCACATGTGCGCCGAAATCCAGGAAAGCTGCGCAGTTGTGCGCACACCAAAATGGTTACCTAACTTGCCACCCACCAGGGTAAAGAAAGGTCTTTGTTAACAAAATCCACTTTTACTGATGTCAAAAAGTTGCTGAAATCGTGACTCATTGGACCACTTTAAAGATTCAACCCTTTTTGTGGGGTTCCACATAACCATCTTACTGTAAGGAGCCCCATCAAAACAATGTTAAGCAAGGATTTACTACCATGTAAGAACCATTCCTGTTTAGAATGCATTAATCCAAGAAAATCCCAAAAATGGGTGCAGTACCAGTACTCACCACTATCCAAAAGCCGGCGTTTTAAAACCCACTGTGTGTTTTTCTGAAGGCAAGCAAAATGCCTATTTCAAACCTTGCAACATGTGCAAAATATTCACTGAACACCAGCAGACATTTGGCAGAATGGAGTTTTGTGTGCCTACAAAATCTGGGAAATGAAGAGCCCAAAAACAATGCTTATAACAAAAATGCTATGGAGTCAGCAGCTTAAGCCTAACTGCAACTGGATTTAAAACCACCAAAATCGAAAATGTTAAATTAAATGAGTGACCTATGTTTGGTGTCACATGCCTTTGTAACTGTTGAAATGTCATAGTTTTGCACTTAGAATCAGCATTCTAGCTGCATGTGTAAAATTACAAGTTATTTTAAAAGCAACAAAAAGTTAGCTGAAGGTCTGGCTTAAGGAACTTGATTTTGCCTAGCAACGGATCCCATCAGGAGTGAAACTTGAGTCACAACTATGTTCCCAGGCCAATGTTCCTTTTGCTGCCCACACTAAGGATATGCCATCTATCTGATAATTGAATTTCCTGTGCTCTGCCAGAGAGTGAACAAAGCCCTCTCCACTCAGGCAAAGGTTTTTATTACAGACGTCGTAAAAAGTGGCTTCCTCCTGGAGAAGCTGGGAGGGGCACTGCCTGTGAGAAGCAAGCTGGCTTGGCAGAAACTGGAAAGACTGGTTTCTGTACCATGTGACCTGAAAAGACACACCCCTGCAGCAAGGATATGGTTTTATAAAAAGGGGGATAATTCATAGTGCGGACATGTGAAAATTTTATAAATGATACCATAATTCTTGTGATTTTTCTGCCCACAGTTTAAGACGTGGTAGGAACCGGTGGTATGTTCAGGGGGGTTTTAGCGGAAAAGTGGATATTACTCTAAATGTGTGCATGTTAAAAATCTGAAACTTCATCAGTTAATGTCCCTACCCCCTGCACACATGTATGTAAAGTTGGGTCCATGTCGGAAATTGAAAAAGCAGTTAAAAAGTCAATTATGTACACTCTTTGAATGCAAGCTCCGAGAATGAGCAGATTTGGACATAGACATGGCTAAATTCAGCCACACCATGCATATGTAATTTCAAACAACTGTGTAACTCTGAAGTATGGATTTTGATCATATATATATTTGGGTGCACAGATGATAAGGGAGGTTGTTTCAAGAGATCATAAAATGACATCAATCTGACTCACAGTTCAGTTTGCCAATCAAGCGGAGGAATGGAAGCCTGACCAATGACGAATGAGAGGGGCAAGTCTAGTGATGCAACACACACACCCATTCTCAAGAAACAGATAAAAGCAGAGAGTCAGGACACATAGAGACATTCAATTTCATCTGCCGCTGGAAGCCCTGCCGGAAAAATCCATACTTACCTCCATCAAACTCCAGAAAGCCAAACTAGAGACTTCAATCTATCCAGAGCAGAGACCAGACCAGAGAGAAAGCAGTGCTGTGCCTAGCAGAGACCAGACCAGAGAGAAAGCAGTGCTGTGCCTAGCCGAGACCAGACCAGGCGCTGTGAGCAGAATCCGGAAAGACCTGACCAGACTGAAGATCGTGACCAAGTCGCTTTCCTGTTCAAAATCTCTTGTGAGTACCGCCAAACTGTACCAAACCAATCTCTTAGTTTAAATTCATCTAATTCAATCTATTTAACCTAAGTAGAACTGCCTCCTAGCTGTCACCTGTCATTTCTAGTAAAATTTGTCATTTTGAAAAAGTGTGCGTTTAAAATTTACAAAACCAAAAACGACCTTTACTAAATTACTCATATCTCCGCAACCGTTTGGGCTAGAGCCTTGCAATAACTTTCATTTGGAAGCTGAGATCCCAGGCTTTCCTAGGACCCCAAAACGGTAGAGATAGTCCTTGTGGTTCCTTTGTAATAGCGCTCGGCGCATCCGCGAATTTTGCCGCGATTTGCAATTTCTTCACATGTAAAAAAACTGCTGCTGCCTGATTTCATTTGCCAGAAATTCGTTTAACCTGCTAACTATCCCTGCATCATTGCTAGTGTGAGCCTGGACTAATATTAACTAGATACCACTCATCCTGAACCTCTAAAAGGGAATTAAGAGCGTTTCCAGCATATTTCTCATTCATTGCTAGCACCTATCAAAGCATTTGCCTGTGTTTTCAAACTTCTGTTTAAGCTTGCTGGGTTGAACTGAATTACAGTTGATTGCATTTCTGAGAACTGTGTGTTTTCCTTCCATTTCCTTGCCTTGCATCAAGGGGGGGAGGGGAGTAGCCAGAGAAAAGTGATTACATTGTTTGGTTGAAATCATATTGCGTATTTTCTGTACTGCATTCATTGAATATTGCATCCACCTGAGCCTACATAAAGCATCCTCTACCACATTATACTTTTGTTCCTATTTACCAGTGTGCTACCTTATCCATTTCATGTCAACTCATTAGTGATTAAAGAAGTGTGCTAGTGCCAGATTCTCCGTTGTTAATATTTACCATATCAGATTAAGTGTGATATTCAATTATTAATTTATTAAAAAGTGTGATATATATTTTAATTTATCAAATAAACCTTTTAAACTTGCAAAACAGAATTACTTCTTGGCTCAGTGGGGTCAGGGGGATTCCAAGAGAGGGGTGTTATACAAGGGTAGTCATCCAGAACGCATGAACTGGACCTAAAGATATATCAATAAGGGTTTTCATTCAGTATTCTAGACTAGGCGTTAACTTGGCTGTAGTGCTGAATTGAATCCTCTTACAATATAAGAGAAATTCACGTATTGTTAAATAAGTGCATGTGTTGTGTAGAATTCGTAATTTCCTTCCCCTGAGCTAGGATGGGTGTTTAGTTTTAAATGTTGAATGTATGTCTAACTACTGTATATATTTTTACAAGTATTGTTTGTCTTCCTGAGTCTTGAGTTGTTTCTGATTACATTATGATGTTTTGGATGTACTTTACTTTTCATGTCATTTCTAGGTTTCAGAAAGTAAGAGTAGGAGTCACTATGTATTAGTTATTTATGTTACATTTTATGTTTGTCCATTAACTGTTGTCTGTGATTATTTGAATGTACACACATTGGGTGTACAAAATAAAAAACAGGCATTCCTCATTTCTTGTGCTTTTAATATTTGATACACAGGACTAAAATAACTTTTTTGAGTAATTTGGCTGTGTAGTTGGCATGGCCTGGTCTGTCTGACACATCAACCTTGATAATATTGGGAGGGTAGTAGATGCAGTAAGCCAGAAAATGTGTCCCTACTATTTGGAATTGCATTTTTCACTGATGTTAAGGGCAAAGTCAACATGATGAGTTTCCGTACATGGTAAATGAACAGTGTTTGTGCAGCCAGCAAGGAGATGGTATTTTCTTACTGAGACATGAGTGTTTTTTACTGCCCTTATGGACAAAATCAACATTCTGAGTGTTATCACATGGTGGGTGGAGTATCTGTGCAGCCAGCAAGGAGATGATGTTTTCTTACTGAGGCTTTCCTTTAATGGAGTTAAGTGCAAAATCAAAATGAGTGTTATTATATGGTGAGGGTCATTTGTACAGGCAGCAAGTAAATTATCTTTATTAGTGCAGCATTGCATTGTTTAACTGTCATTAAGGGGAAGGACGCATTTGTGTAGCCAGCAATAGCATGCTTTCTTCCAGTGGAATTAGATTTTTACTCTCATTAATGGCAAGGCCAATGGAGTATCTTCTGACATGGGGATACTAGCACATATTGGCAGTGCCAGCTTGAACATGTTTTCATACAGTATTATTACTGTACATATATTACTAGCCACGCACTGAGGTGACTGATATATTTGGATGCCAGGGGACATGCACCACCCCTTATTTCTATGATAGGTGAAAAATTTAAACATTTGATTAAAAAACATACTTTTATCTTTCAGCTAGTGCAATGCATGGAATGCCCCAGCAGCAGCATGATCATGTGCATTGCGCATGCGCGGCAGTCCAGGTCGGCCTGAAAAGTGACACGGCCCATGCTTTATTGAGGTCCTTGAGGGACCCCTCAGCATGACTTGCAGTTGGGACACCACTTTTTGTGTTACACCGCTCATGCAGCATACAAACATGGAAGCAAAAGTAGACAAAACAGAAAAGGTTGTCACCTGGTTGTACCAATAAATGAGCAGTGAAATTGTGAGTGTTGTGCATTGTTAGAAGTGGCCATAAATGCATAATAATATCAAAATACTTACATTAGAAAAGAATAACTCAGCGGTGCCATTGTAGAAAGGAATCTAGAAGAGCCTTGAACAATAGATTTCTATGCAACTTCGATGTTCATTCACCTTGTTCAAACAGTATAATAATACCTTACCTGTGGGCTAAGCAATCCTGTCCTGTGGCAAACAAACACTTCCTTTTATTCTTTTTCAATGAACTACTGAATGACTGCTCCATTCTCGGTATGAATGGAAATGGTATTGGCACCAGAAAGTGGAATCAGAGCCATGCAGAGCAGCAGCAGATTGGTGCTGCTCTTCTTCCAATTCTGCGTCAGCACTCACTGCTGATGATACTGTACTACTGATCGAAACTGCCTGTGGAGCCTGTGCTAAAGCAGGATCGGCACTCTGAATAGGCACCAAAGATGTGGCAGTCATTGATGCAGAGTCACATACAGAAGTAGCTTTGGATGTGGGTGATCCTAGTGATGCAATCTCTTAAGAAGCAAACCAAGCAGACTTCTCCTGAAAGTCCATAGTTGACTTTGATTCTGTGGATGGAGGTTGCAACTGACATCAGTTTGAGGCATGGACCCATATCGGAAGCCCCTCTGATTTGATTGTCGTTGTACTTGCTGTCAAAGGAGGAACTGTGGCCCTGTACATAGGGTGCCCACACAACATCGCAAAGAGTGACAACACCTGCTTTTTGTTCTGTTTATTTCACATGTGCAAAGAAACGAGTGGAAGGACATTGGGCCATCAGGGGGCACTCTCTTTGCACACTTAAAAGAATCTATTATTTATATGCTGGTTACAGCATTCCACTGCTGCATTAGATTGAGGGTGATAAGCATGACATGCTGAGAGTTATTTTAATTAGTGCAGAGATTTCTAGCAGCCTGCTCATTGAAATGTGTGCATCTGTCAGTGGCTATATCTGCAGGAAGACCGAACCGTGCTAAATATTCTGTGATATTTTGCAACAGTGACATAGTCAGCCTTTTGAAATGATTTAGCTTCCATCCACTAAGAAAACCTATCAACTACTACAAGGCAGAATTCAAAATTAATACATTTAGGCAACTACATACAATCTATCTGCATTTTCAGGATGGAACCTTCCAAGACTGGATGAGCAGCTCCTAAGCACTGAAGAACCATTTAGTGGGAAATATATTTGCTACCATTATGGAACCAATTGTCGATCTGGATCTTGTGGTGGAACCCAAAATACTGGAGACAGAATATGAGGAAAATGCCTGGCACAAGAACTGGGCACATTTTATTGGGGCAACAGCGTCCCGGAAGTAACTTCCTCAGTAGGGCCCTCTGTAGCCAAGGCTGAATAATCCTATATGAGTGCTCTTGCTGACACTTCTGGGCAATCTGTTTGCAGATGCTCTGAAAAAAGGGCTCGCCAGGAGTTCAGATAAAGGTTTCAAAGTCGGTTTATCATCATATATAAAAGCAATTCAAAATAGAAAGCACTTGAATGACAACCTGCAGAGTGTATCTCTTGAAAATCAGTCCAGCTGTGCCAGGACCATCCTTGACAGGTTTCTTAGGCTTCCCATCCCCCACACCCCTTTGATGGAGGGGAAGCACAGTATCCAGGTAAGAAAGCAGGTTCTGGCCAGCCCCAATCAAATTGCGACGACAGCAGTGATAGAGATTGCAAATGTGTATAGCGATCACACACTCTCCTCCCTTAGATTTGATTCCTGATAACGCACTGTTTGGGTAAGACAATGAATCCTTTACAAGCACATCAGGAGGGGTTGGCCATGTGGGAGAGCCATTGTTGTGTAATCCAATTGATCTGTCTCTTCCCAATTCGTCAGAATGGTTTCTGCTTATGAAGGTGGAAGAGTCTGCAATCCATTTTCTAAAGAAAGCATTGCTACTATAAAAAAGAACAATCAATTGCCCCAGCTTTTTCTTGAGTGGAAAACAGCATGTCAAAACAGTAATTGATACTAAATTGGCAATGTGTTTCTCTTAATCACAAAAGTATGTTTCCAATGGGATAGTCAGGGCATGGGATACATTCCTGGATAGACAGTTGAATGCTACATGTTCCCTCTTAAGGATTCTAGACCTGGGAGAGGTTGCCAGAGCAAATTATACCATTGAACCCTGATCTAGTCAGTGGCTGGGCCCAAATGGTGGCATCAATCCAAAACTGTATTGATACAAATACATCCCACATTTCTGTGGCTTGTTGACCAACAATCCAGTGATACTTCGAGTGAACTATTGCTTGGGGCAATACTGTCAATGAAATAGGAACATTTTGTCTCGGGAGGATGCTCGTCTTGGAAGCAAGACGACACGGAGCAACAGAGGTTCGATCCTCTTGCATCCACACTCACAGCACAGACCTCCATTAAACAAATATTCTAGACACAGGCCTCTGAAAGAGCCGGATGTTTCAAGGGTCACCTGTCTGGTTGAATATTGCTATACAGGCTAACACAAGCCCTATGGTCAAATGACTAAAGCCCACCAATCATACCCCTGGAATAAGACGTATTCGTTCCTCCAGAATAGTGAAATCTCAATGGGGTAGGGGTTGTAGAGGGGGGGAATAATTCACCCAACCTTAGATGCAGTATGTTTTCAGTTCCTCTGAATTTTCTACCAGAAGGGGTATGATCCCCAACCTTTTTAAACAAACTTGATGATTATTTCCTGAGACACAGTTCAGGGATTTCACATACGATTTATTAAAACTGTAATGCAGACAATATGGTCATTATCTTATCAATTGAGTCAGCCCCAGCTCCATACTCAGGAGATAAAACAGTTTTGTCTCAAGGAGGTCATATTATTTGTGGACATTACAAACAGGAACTTTTCCAGCAGTTTTTTCAAAGTAATAGAGAATTACATGGGATATTTCCCAGTCTTAATGTAAAAGCTATCGATCAATATGTGATAACAGGAATTTTAAGATGGAAACAATTTTGTTGTTGTGAAATGTACTGTGGCCAGCAACTTGGTTAATTTGATTTGACCACAAATATGCCTGTCTGCTGATCCCATTTGTTTACTCGAGCAGAAGCATGTTATCTGATTTTCCTGGCAAAATGTAGTTGTTAAATTTTCTCATTTCCCTTCGGCTCTACTCTGGCCCTTGGTGTTTTATAAAGCTACTAAGCCCAGGAGTGGGTTTCCTGGATGTAAGGGGTATTCTACTACTAATCAATTTAGACAATATTTTCATTAATGCTCAGGACCAGATTTTGGCACAGAATCAATTGCAAACAGTGATAAATCTGTTAATAGGTTTGGATTTCCTAATAAATTGGGAAAGGTCAAGACTATGCGCACTTGTATTTATTTTTATAAATTGTCTCTCAGGCATATTAAAACTTTCCAAATCCAATATAGTTATGATAAAGAGGAAATTTCTCAAATTTTGGATTCAAGAGGATAACAATGACGTAGTTGTTCCAAATGATAGTTCCCCTCAAATCAAGTAATATTTATATGCCCTTGGGACTACAACTTTTTTGCAAAGGTGAAGACATTGGGCCTCATTCTGACCCTGGTGGTAGGGGGTTAACAGGGCCAGTAGAGCTGCCGGCCGCATTAAGACCCTACCGCCTCATTACAAGGTCTCCTCGCGGAACCCGCTAAGGATGCCTGGTAAAACCAGGTGTCCTTAGCGGGTCCCGCGAGCAGACCAGGATGCAAACAATGCGCCCGTCATTAACAGGCCCGTTGTTTGCATCCTCCTCATTCCCATTGAGCCCTATGGGGGCTCAAATGGGAATGGCGGATGTACTGGGTTCGGGTTCCCTGAATGGGGAAATACCGGGCCCTCCAAGGTCTGAATGGCTCGGTATTTCCCCATTCAGGGAACCCGGACCCTGTACCCGGTATGGGGGTAGCCATGCCACAAATAGCGGCATGGCTACCTCCATGGTCGTAATGAGGCCCATTATCATCTGCACAAAGGGTTCATACTGGGTCCAACTTTCTTTAGATGTGAAATCAGAGATGCTATGTTGAGCAAAGCAAATGGAGGCCTGGAATGTAGCATGGTCTCAACAGGAGCCACATTTGAACATCATTTCTTTACGGATTCTTGCAGGCTCCTTTGCACTTCAATGTTTTGCAAAGGACAGGTAGCAGTACACAGTTAGTTTCAATGGACAATATTCGTCAGGCAGCTGCATAGCCACATTGAGGGATATGAAATGCTAAAATCTGATTGACATGGCAATAGCCTTTTGGAAGCGCTGCCACCCTTAACAACTGAAGCTTCAGGCGGTGCTTTTTCAGTAACGCCAAAAAGAAGTTGAGATTAGTGCACCTGGTATTAGCAAGGCCCAGAAGACAGGGCATTCCACAGGGGTTTCTTTCATTACATCCAGAGCATTAGGGGACTGTTCAGTACAAATGTTCATGCCTCCCGTCTCCATGCCCAAAACGTCCCAGATATTGAAGCTGGAGGTTGGATCCGCAAGCTCTGACAACAGATGCTTTGTTTCAAGATTGGGATTCTGGAGTTCATTATGTTTTCCTCCATTTAGTATGATTCCTCAGTTGTTACTACACATACAATGTTAAATGGCAAAGGTGGTTCTGATAATGCCCTCATAACAGTCCCAAGCATGGTAGGCTTTGGTGTTAGAGACTGTATGGGATCATCCCATTGTATTGCTTCCAGTTGCCAAAGAACCCTCATGGGGATTTGCACCCATTACTGTCACCCAACAACCTACTCCTTGTAGCTTTGAGAATCTTGGGATGAATGGGCATCTGCAGGCCTTTCACACTCAGCATCTACACTCATCAAAAGGTCATGGCCCCAAGTGCCATTAAGTCTTCTGGTTTGGTCTACAGATCTTTGGTTAGGTGGCGTGTACAAAGAGGTACAGATCCAATTTGCACATTTATACTGCATTTGTTCATTTTTCTGCTGACGTTTTTTAAGGGCATCACATCTTACCTATATTGATCAGATTTCTGCCAATCATGAGCTGGTTTCAGATCTGTCATTAGGTGAACACTTGCTGATTTGTAGACTTCTGAAAGAGGTAAGAGTTACTTGTCCTTCTTTATCTAGGTCCAGTATATGTGAAATGTGAATTTAGTTATTTCTGTGTTTCAAGTCTTGCCTCAGAATAATTTGTCTCTTAAGGCATTGTCAGATTTTTTTTTTAATTGCATACTTTTTTAGACCATCTGAAATTTTGAGTTGTTCAATGTTTACCATAGTATGCATAGGCAAAAGAAGATTTGATAGCATCAAGGCACAAGTTATTTATTCCCTTTGAAAAGCCCTAGAAACCTGTCTCTACCTTGGCCAGATGGTATGGCATTGTTTATTTATATAGCGCCTATACACAGGCAAGTGTTTCAAAGCGCTCACAGATGGATCAAGTGGTCCATGAAGGAGACAGGGGTGGACACTTCAGTTTTTGTGGTCCATTCTGAAGGGGTGTGATGACATCAAAATTATTCTGGACCTGTGTAAAGCTTGAAGACATTCTCCGATCAGCATCCTGGTCCACACTTCAATTTTCTATACATTCGAGTACAGTACACCTGTTCTGCACGCTTCATCTTTGCTTATTTTATAGCTTTGATACTTGCATAATTGGAGCCTCTGTCCCATGGCATTGAATGACAATTAGTCCGAAAGATCACATCGGACAGATGAGATTTTATTAATGTAACAAAGCCGACTGTGATCCCACCCTCCCTTTCCTATAAACGTACGCTGTGGTTTGTTCTTTGAGCCGAGGAGGGTCAATCTCTGTCTTTTCCAGGGGTGTGCTTGGATTTTACATGATATATAACTTGCTTGATCTTATTAGATCACTTTGTAGGCTTTACTCAAACGCAGGTTGCATACTGAAAAGAGGACTTGCTGCCAGCCCTACACTTAGGATATAGATGAACACCATTGGTGTTGGATTGGCAAGGGGAGAGATTGCACCCGAGGATTGTGGGAGATGGAGTATCTTCAGAGATGGAGTATCTTCATTTTTTTTGTTGCTTCTAAAAATAAGCTGGAAAAGATAAATGCCTACTACTCTCCTCTGTGTCATTAATACCGTTATTATCTTGCCTCTCTATTGTAATCTACTACGACTAATCATTGGCAATGCAAAAATGACCAGTGCTTCTTGGAGCAATTTTAGGGAGGGTGTTGTAATCTACAAAAACGTAGAAGGATAGAAGAAAACATTAACCTGGCAATAATGAAGATGAAAAGCGTGTTTAAATTTTGTATTAAATATTAATTATATCAACTACAGAGAAAATAATGAAATAGAATACAGATTTTGATGAAATGTTTGCAGCGTGAGCTAGGAAAAGGAGACGTGGGTCATCTCCTGTGTCACCTACTTTGAAGACCAGGAGAAAGCAGACAAATGGTAAAACATATTTCCCAATGTTTAATCATTGATATTGATATTGATATTTTATTTCTATCGCACTCATACACAAGTGTTTCAGAGCGCGGCAAGGGAAGGAGAACAGAGGAGAAACAAAAACAACGATCTTACTAGGCCCAGTGACATTGAGAACGCGCAAGTGCATGGTAGAGGGGGAGAGGGAGAAGTACATGGAAAGGGGAACAAAAGGAGAGTGCAGAGCAAGGAGGAAAAAACACATAAATAATAATAAAATAAATAAATAAAAAGGCAACAAACAGAGGGAGTGCATCCAGCAAGTGGCAAGTGCTGGGTTTAAGGCAGCAGGCTGGGTAGGTCTGATAAGTGCAAGAAGAACAAAAAGAGGGTGGGGGCTGTATGGGTACAGATACAGACCCCAGTGCAAGGGGTGGCCTGGAGGCACTGTGTGCGGGTGGCAAGAGGAGCAGGTACCTGGGCCCGGAGGAAAGAGGGTGGCCAGGTGCATGGTGCCGAGGGAGAGTAGAATCAGCAGGGGAGAGGGGGTGCGAAGGCAGAAGCAAAGAGGAAGGTCTTGAGGTGCTTCCGGAACCGAAGATGGTTCTCCTCAAGTTTTAGAGCGGCAGGGAGGCTGTTCCAGAGGGAGGCCCCAGCCGAAGACATAAATCTACCCCAGCTTGTTTCTTTGAGAAACGACTGACCCTGGGGGAGTTAGAGGTAGAGGAGTGGAGTGCTCGAGATGGGAGGTATTTGCGGAGGGATAGCTGAAGGTATGTTGGACCCAGGCCCCAGAAAGCTTTGTGGACAATGCAGAGGGTTTTGAATGTAATCCTTGCATCCACTGGGAGCCAATGGAGAGATTTCAGAGATGGAGAGATACGATCCCAGGGCTTGAGGCTAAGGACAAGTCTCGCAGTCCTGTTCTGGATAAGTTGCAGAGGGCGGAGAGTGGAGGAAGGCAGATTGAGAAAGAGGCTTTTGCAGTAGTCCAGCCTAGAGAGAACCAGGGATCTGGAGGCAGTGAGCTTCTGGTGGATAGTGATAAAAGGAAGAATAGCTCCGATGAGGTGCAGCCGGTAGTGGGCCTTCTTGGCAAGGACTATGATGTGAGGGGAAAAGGAGAGAGTGGAGTGGAAGATGACAACAAGGTTTTTTTACCTCACTGGAAGGTGAAGGAAGAGATCCCAAGGAGGGCAGCCAGAGTGGAAGAGGGAAAGCGGGAGCAGGGGTCCCAATGAGAAGGATATAATTCTTACTGGCATTAAGGAAGAGATCATTGGAAGCGCACCAATCCTGAATAGTGGATAGACAGTCAGGAATTAGCAAGAGAGAGGGGAGGAGGCTGTGGGGAGCCCGAAAGAGAGCTGAGTTTCCTCCACATAACACCAAAAGTTAGAGAAGGTAGAGATCAGGTGGGACAAAGGTGCCAAGTAGACATTGAAGAGCCAGGGGGAGAGTTTAGAGCCCTGGGGATTATCACATGAGGAGAGAGAGGTGGTGGAGAGAAAGGACCCAAGTTGGACCTGGGACGGTTGGTCCAGGAGGAAGGACTATGCATCCTACAATCAGTAGTCGATTGCTTTGGTGATGCAGTAATCAGTATATCCTACATGAAATAACTGGCTTCTTCACTGACAAGCAACCGATAACCAATTACCTGTTTTCTATAGTAAACACATACACCTGCTGGATTTCGTAATCATGTCTTTGCAGATCTCATAACCTATAGTTCATTGCGAGGTTTCCACAATTAAAGATTTGGAAGCTGCGTTAAATGGGGCAAAGTCAAAGGAACTGCGCTTGAGGGAAACTACTATTGCCAAAAAACGCACACACAAACATCAAGTTCAATCTAGCCAGTGTCTAGATGCCTACGGGCTATGCACGCTCCTAACAATGTAAACAAAATATATACTAAATAAAATATTGCAGTGGAAACTTAAGGATAGACAAGCAAAAGGGGCATCATTTTGATGGTTGAATATAATGGATAAAGACAAGGTAGTAGTATAACAGTTGCATATTTACTGTTCAAAGGCTATGGTTACTATGAGCACCCAGAACGCTGCATGGGCACTGGCAGAGGATGTGGATGCGGTTATTCTAAGGGGGTTTGTTTGCGCAATTCACGGTGCAGCCCCTCTTTTCTGAGACACAAGCACATACTCTGTTGGAGCCTATCCATCCCAATATACCTTCCATTAATGGTATGCTTCGGGCCCTGCAGAAAATTGGCTGCAGAGCGTAAAAAAGCCTAGGAGAAAGGGGGATAGCAATAAGTGAGCATGCATTTCAATAATGAGAATGCAATGGCACGGATGTGCCACTTTTCTTCTCATTAGGCAGAAACAGTCAATAAAACATCCGGGGTTTCATACATTTTCCAAGAAAATGTTGCGTTTAATCACTTGCTAGCTAGAGGCCTGCTTGGCCTGCCCAACACACTCCTGGCTCTGATGGAAAATCTTATCTTCCATCTGCTATTTTCCAAAAGCCGCAGAGCTGTTGTTACAATGCATGACCCCAACAGGCGGTAAAACTGAATCAGGCTGAATTTGTGAGTCAGGCACCATGCACATGCAAACTCACTTGGTAACACCGAACCACTTCACAAAAGTAATGAGCAGGCCCCACAAAGCCATCCTAACTGCACACATAAAGAGGGGATTTGGGTTCCTACACTTCCCATGGAAACATGGACCTTGACACACTGTTACATATGATGATCCATTCTTGTATAAAATGTCACAATACAGTGATATCGTAACCATATTTTTCTTAGTGTACTGAGGGATAATGATGTGTGATGCCACTTCCTGGGATTTCACGCGGGGGTGAGGTCAAATGACATCCTTTCAGGTGATGTCACATGGGGGCGTGGCCACATGACATCACTTTCTACCTGGGGGCGTGGCATTGTGATGTCACTTCCGCTACCCATGGCATTTTGATGAAATGACGTCCCTGTCTGAGTATGTGCAGGAGTGGAAAAGGGTGGTGCAGTGGAAGGCGTAGATTTATGTCCTGAGAAAGGAACTGCCTTTCTCAGGGCAGTAGAACGGAAAGTCCGGGTGTGGCGATGCAGGGAGATGGTGCTGAGGGAGTACTGCCCCTTTTGGACATGACTAAGTGTGACACCACACTCAGTGCAGTGCACGCTGGCAGCCTGAACCTTTGGCACTCCCCCAATGGTGGTCATATAACACTGACACCCAGGCTCCTCTAAGACCACCAGATGTAGAAGGTACCTCTTCCACCGCATCATCGTCCTCCTCTGTCTCCCGCAGCTCATCTGCTACAGCGACCCTTCCCCGGGTCCTCCAGGTGGTGGTAAGGGTGGTGTGGTGGTGGCCCTGAGGGGGGGTATGGACATGACTGATGTCATTGTTTGCTCAGCTCCCAAAGTCTTGAAAGTCCCAAAGAGTCACATCTTCTCCTGTCCTCTACCAGATTAAGGAGATCTATACAAAATGGGTGAATCCCCTTGGAGGAGCTGCCCACAGTCTGTCCTCCTCTCCACAGATTTTGGAGGCCAGAAAAGGGTGAACACATTTTTAAAATGTTCAGTGAACGACAAAGAATATTAGTGGCAATTGTGGAAGGGTAAAGTTTCAACTTGAGAGTTGGTAAGGTGGGCACAAAATGGATTTCAAAATGTCTGCGAAGCACGGACATTGACCGCAGCATGGGGGCAGTCATGTCATGATGTCCATGCTGTCTGTGACCACTTAACAGCATTTATGAATGGTAGCACACCTGGGTGGCATCACTGTGGTGCGCTCTATTGGCCGCACCCAGCCATTCTTAAACTAATTAAAACTGCACCATGGCCTCATAGTGAAGCAGTCCGTTTGTGAACGTTAGCGCACCCGGGTGACATCTCTCTGGTGCACTGTAACCACTGCTGCTGCGCCCAGACATTCACAAACTAATTACAAGTGCCTCATGGCTTCACGGACGTTGCGGTCAGTTTGCAAAAGTTAGCGCACCCGGGTGACGACATTCCACTGCTCTGTAACAACCTCAGCTGTTTTTGGATGTTCACAAACTAATTCAAAGTGCATAATGGCACCACAAAAATGGCACCACCAAAATGGCAGCCTGTTTGCAAACATGAGCACTCCTGCCTGACGTCACTCTGGTGCATTGTTGCAGATAACAAACATGCATATAGTCAGCAGACATCAAATTGTATTTATCATTACGATAAGGAGAGAGGATCACTGTGGGAATCAAAAATATGGCAATTTGCGGGTGGTATATATACATGATTAGGAGGAGGAGGGATAGAAATCTCATTGAACCGTTGATCTGTAATGTGATCTTGAAATGACTGGGGGGATTGATGTAGGAAAGGGTCACAAGACAAGTAGGGCAATGAAAATCAATATTTCTAATTACATGATTTTAAACATATATATATATATATATATATATGTATACAGTTCAGCAACTTGATTTTTAATTTGATTAGAATCTACACATAACTGGTTTGTTCGAATTCAAATTTTGTTATTTATTTTCTTCATGATTTTCATTGGTTTGTTCTTCTTGTTGTTCTAGATTGTGAAGTATAAAAGGCATGTAATTCATTGAGTGTAATAGTTTATATATAAATAACAAAACTCTGTTATTTTGTTGAAAAAACAAAATAATGTACCATTAGTAGGTTCTTCTTCATTTATATGTTCTTTGGGGAAGTGCTATTTCAGCCATTTCAGAGTGCCTGCATTTCTATTGCAATATACAATGTTTACATTTCGTTATATAACATTTTCACACACTCATTACTATTACATACTGCCTGTCTATAAATGAATTAAGGTACTGTTTACTTACAGAAGTTTTGAAATTATGTTTCTGTCTGGAAGTTGAAGTAAATTGTTTAAACTGGGTGTACAGTTTCCTTTAATATATGCTACAATCCATAATATGGTATTACAATTTTAAAAACAATATTTCCATTTCCAAATGTACACGGGACGTAAAACATGTTCTTGTGTTCAAGAATGTGGATATTTATTTCATTGTGATTTCAAATGTTATGTTTTTTTTTATAAAAACAAATAAAGAATATTGCATTCCCCTTGTGAATTTGGGTAATATTGATTTCACCTGTCCCCAGGTACGTCCGTTGACTTGAGATATGATTGAAGCCATAAAACCTCACATATGGGAAAGAGAATGATTGTTAAGTGCACAGTTTGTGAAGAGAACTTATTCAATTGCTGGTCAATTAGGTTGCATTGGTAAAACCCTATGAAATTCAGTGAAAAATCTATGTTAAAGGGGCATTATGGTTAAGTTGCAATAATAAAAACCTATGAAATTCTGTGAAAAATGTGTTCAAAGGATGTTATGGTTGAAATGCAAAATCGAAAAACCGAAGAAATGTGCCAGTTATGGTAAGAAGGACAACCATAACTCATGCCACCACCATGCTCTGCTCACACTAATAGACAGGACATCATGATGACATCACAAATGGCATCATCGATGGCATCATTGATGACATCACCAATGCAACTAAGTAGTCTAAGCAGAAGTGTTGAATTGGATAATTCACAATCATATTTTAAAGGTTCTATATATGTATGCCTTCATCTCACAGAATGTTCTTAAGTTAGATTCCTTAGGGTTTGGCTTTGGCTCATGTTGCACATAAATGGAACAATAAACTGCCACCAGACAGATAATTCAATGTGTATCCTTTATATGTATGAAGACTGACTGTAATCTTAGTTTCATTCTCTGGTTATAGTATGTATTTCTACCTTATTAAATGCTACCTGTCTGTGCATGAGGTTTACATACCTTGATGCTATAAGTATCCTCAATGCAATCACACACGTCTACTAATTCTTGTATACTTATAAATTAGGTCTGATTGTAACATTACACAAGGTAATCATATGGTTGGACTTAGAATTCAAGTAATACATTCTATCAGTTAATAATACTCTATTTGTGTGATTCATTCTGTTGCCTTTGCAATTTTAGATTGCCATATTATGAACAAAGCCTCATTAGGCATTCTCTGTTAGAAAAAGTACATTTTGTGATATTTTGACTAGTTTATTAATGGCCTACCTACGACCGTTCATATATTAATAATAATTTTGCAAATCATTTCCTAAACACAAATCTCTATGAGGACTTGCCATCCGTATTACTGACTATTTATGTCATCAATGATGTCATCTATGATGTCCTCTTTAATGTCCTGGGTGTTTGTGTGAGCACTGCAAGGTGGTGGCATGATTTGTGGTTGTGCAACGTACCATAATTGGCAAAGTTCTTTGGTTTTACGATTTTGCCTTTTGTGAGACACCTCAAGGTGTCTCACTTACTAGTCCCTAGGGATCTGTCATCCAGGTAGACGGGACACGGCCATCACTATTAGATCCAGTTCCTGGGGATGGACCAATGTGGGAGGATCCCTGGATGAGGGGTCCTCAGGGAGTGGAAGTGGGAAACGGAAAGTTGAGACGTGCTACCCCCTTCCTTATAACACCTTCTCCCCATTCTACCTGTAGGATATTTAGAAGCTCTACTCCCCCTTTATTACACAAACACTTTCCTACACTGTGAAAGACAATGGACTAACACCAGAGCCGTTTACCTGACGTGTCCCAACACCAGGGTCAGGCAGTCAGGCAATTGACAATAACTACACACACCTGACAGCTCTTTCCCTTCCCCACAGGGATAAAAGTTGGAGCACAAGAGCACACTTCAGCAAGGCAAACCGCACAAGGAAGCAGCTATTCCACGACAGACATTCAAAGAGAGAAGAAAGGCAGCGAGACCGGAAAGTACAACAAAGAGGCAAGTGCCCTGCCCTTTTTGACCCAAACCAGCGAAGATTCCGTGAAAGGAATCATAAGACCGGGAACTACAGCTGACGTGTGGTGTAACAGATCTCTGCAGTGCACAGGACCCTCCTGCACTTTTAACCGAAGCGGGAGGCGCTCTTCCTACTGCAGTAACGTAATTGACTTCAGAGACAATAAACGACAAGGAGGTTAGCACAGCTGGTGAGTCGGAGGGTCAACCGATAGTAAACCGGACAGTGTTGAGCGAAGGTTGCAAACAGAACTTGTGTGCTAAGTGAACTTTTAAAGCTAAGGGAAAGCCCAGCTGCATAGCAGTCTGACGCCATGTGGGCGTCCATTCGAAACACTCCGGATGGTCCCCTTTTCTTGTAAACATTATAGTAACAAGAGGCCTAGGGAAGGCCGGAATAAAGTTAAGGTGGTCATACAACCCCTTGTACAATCAAAAGTCCTTATCCCATCACTAAAGTTTTGACATTGTGAAACAGGCATGGAACGATGTACGAACAATAAATGTGGAAAGCCTGACTGGGGGCTTAAGGTGAAGCCTGTCTGGGTGCTAGAAAACACTAGGGGAAGGGAACCCCCGCTTTCTGATGAGATGATAGAATCATGAACTGTGATAGAATGGCTGTGTGAATCCAATGGAGGGATGCCAGGAGAAAGCTAAGGGAAGTGAATCACACATTGTGTTGAAACCAAGGTGAACTGTTGAGTGAAGCAAATTTGAACTTGGCTGAGCGATGCCTGCGAAGCAGGGTGAAGCGTAATAACCCTGAGAACATTGTGTTGACTAGAGTGAACCCAGCTGAGAGATGTCCAAAGGCAAAGATTGTTTAAAAAGGCACTGAGACTCGTAACACTACAGGTGGAAATATTGTGAGTAAAAGGCCATAATGTAACCGACAGAGGGAGGCTAAAATTCAAGAGGGATCAGAGCCCAGTTGAGGGTGATCCTGAGGTGAAAAAAGTATCACTCAACGTAAAATAGATTACGGAAAGGAACTTTTTGTTTGTTATGAAATTACATTTGTGATGTCATCTTTGATGTGCTGGGTGTTAGTCTTAGCAGTGCACAGTGGTGGCACAAGTTATGGTTGCTTAGCTTATCATAACTGGCAAATTTCAGAGGGTTTTTTGTTTTAATTGTCACCATAACATCCCGTTAATAGCGTTTTTTTTATTGAATTTCATAGGTTTTTATTAGTGCCACTTAACCATAACGTCCCTTTAACAAAGTTTTTTCAGTGACTTTCATAGGTTTTTATTAGTGCCACTTAACCATAACGTCCCTTTAACAATGTTTTTTCAGTGACTTTCATAAGTTTTTATCAGTGCCACTTAACTCTAACAGTGGCACTAATAAAAACCCTTCAACAAAGTTTTTTCATTCAATTTCCTGGATTTTTACCAATGCATGCTGATTTCCTACAAATTACTAATATAGCAACATTTGTGTCCAATTTACAAAGGTTCACCTTAAAACTCAATTTCCTTGAAACACTTGTGTATAGGCGCGTTACAAATGCCATATCATTTCCTTCTAGCATAATTTTTAACACTTTTATACACTTTTAGCAACTTTTTCCACTGTTTTTGTGTCTGTCAATGTTCGCGAATATCGGACGTCATTGAGGACTTTTCTGACAGTGTCACGTGACCGCATGCATGGCATGACGACCTGTTCCCGAAAAGCGTCCACACTTCGCAATCGGGTCCATGCTTCGCTGACAGTTTGGAATTGCACTTTCTACTGATATAGGAACTTACAAGATCAAAATGTTTCCCTTGCACAGCTCCTACACCTATTCTTACTCATTATCCATTAACCATCTAGTACAGAGTACATACTTGGAAGAATATTAACAAAACCTCTATTTATCCTAAAAATGGCATCAGCTATTGCCATCCCTCCTCCCCAAGAGCCACTATCACCAGCCAGAGGACCTACACAACAAAAAAAGTGCAGTACTTCCAAAGTCAATTAATAGGACTATGAGGTGAGGTAGAGGAAGTGCCTACCTCTAACACCAAGAGAGAATCATAGTTGTGGCAGTTCTTTACTACTGTTGGGAATGTACCAAAGACTAAAGCTACCAAAGTGAAATGCACTGAGTGCAAAGTTGTAATCAGTCATGGACTATCTGGACAGTACTCCTACAGGATCATCTCCATGCGCCGCCGCACCCAATCCAATCACTGCAATGCTCTCAGAAAAGCTGTTCCTTTCTTAGCAAGTAGTAGGCTGTCTTCCTCCACCTCATCTTCCTCTACCAATACTGTAACCTCACTGCCTACTTCTAAGGGACATAAAATCCTCCAGCTACCTTGCAAGCATTATAAGAGGCTGTTGATCCATATCTTTAGAAGACAACAGTCCTCTGTATATACTGCAACACACCACTCTGCAGGGGGGAGCAATTTCAAATTGCTTTTGAAGCTGTAATCAAGGAGCATGGGAAACACTGCCCCCTACCTTAGATGTAACACACACACAACATCTTCCACTGTCCACCTGCCTCTCCATATTAGTGCTTGGTGCCTCTTCCCTCATTTCCCTTGCCACCTTATGTTCTAACCTCTCCTGCGGTACAAAAGCATAAAAAAACAACAACAAAAATGTTCCTTTAGGAACCACCTTTCACAGTAAAAAAATAACTAAATAAATCTTATAGACTCCTTCTATATTTCTAAGTAAAGTAAATAGACTCGGTAAGATTTTCCAACATTTACATTTGATTTTGTGTTATGCTAATGAGTATAATGTGGAGTTCATCCCCTGTTCCAGGGACTGGAACGGGGGATAAAGACCTGCCAGCCCAAGTTATCAGACCAAGCGAAGCGAGGGCGGATAGCGATGGCACCGGACCAATATCCCCCGTTCCACCCCTCAAATGGGGATCAAGGCCATTAGCACTCCGGGTTGCCAAAGCAGTAACCCGGGGTGCTAAAAAAAAATATTTTTCTTCCTACACTGGGACGCGTGGGCATTTCGCTGTAGGTAGGAAAATCCTTTTCCAAGATGGCCACCATGGATAGGGAAGGCTGGGCTCCGTACAGAGCCCCTCTTTCCTTTCCATGGTGGCTTGCAGAAGGTGAAGAGAGAGAGAACCCTATGACAATATTACCAAGGGCACACTTTTTGGTACCTTTCAAACCAATCCCAATTTTGAAAAACGTTACCACATAGCAGTCCCTGGTGGACATGGCCTCTTTATCCCCATTGGTCACCCCTTATGTTTATGTTAATTTTAATGTTAAAGGATATTTGTACCGTGCACTATCACCACCGGAGTGGTCCCCTGGCGCTCATGGCCAGCAGCCAGATTGTCTGGGTCTTGACCTCATGCCATGACCCGGACAATCTGGCCACTGCCCATGGCCACAGGCTATACCTCAGTCACCAAAGGTATATCACTATGTTTTGTACCTACATTATTACACTTGTCAAAAAATAAAACACAGACACATTGGCAAAACCATGCTTTCAGGTCCTTGAGAATACTCCTTACACAAGTTTGCTGAAATCCACCCATGTTTTATTTTTTCAAAAGTGTCAAAATGTACGGGCATACATAGTCATATAACTTAGCCCCCACTTGACAAAATCCATTCAGACTTTGCACAAACATTTAAGGTTGGGTCTAATCTTTTTGAAAACATTTATCCACATTTGTCAAAAGGCAACAAAATTATAAGCCATCTAAAAATGTTGAGAGCCCTCTTGACAAAATCTCACCAATCTTTTCAAAAACATTTATATCTAGATCTAAGATCTTTTTGAAAACTTTTGTGCAGATTCGTCAAATGGCACCACATGTATAAGCCTTTATAATATTTTGAGACCCCCATCTACTTTTGTCCCTGCTTCACAAAATCCCACCAAACTTTACAAAAACATGCATATCTAGATCTAAAATCTTTTTGCAAACCTTTGTGTAGAATCATCAAATGGCACCACATTTACAGGCATTTACAATATTTTGGGACCGGGTTCTAATTTTGTTCCCTCTTGACAAAACAGCACCACACTTTCCAAACCATTCAGAATCATGTCTAGAATGAAATTCCAGACTTTCGTGTAGTTTCATTGAGTGGCGCCAAAGTTATAAGCCAACCAAAAACTGCTTTTCACCAACCCTTGAATGCACAAATAAGCATAGATGCCCCCAAACATCTAATATGTTTGCAGACTTCACAGGACTTTCCTGGCTTTTTAAGGCCATATCCTGTCCCATCCTCATCACCCAGCACCTCCCCAGAGTTTGTTTGATAAGTTTGAAAAGTGCAATGTTGTGTTTTTTTTATATGTTTTACCGCGATGTTCGCGGGTACCGGCACCTGTCAGCGAATCCAACATGGCATTTCAGAAAATCTGACGTACTTCACACTTTTCACCATCCAATCAGAGGGTGCGTCCGATGTCCGCGGACCTCACGTCAGTCCCTGACCGAACAGATATATCACACATTTTATTTACCTACTTTTTGGTCGATTTAAAAAACAATACTGGATGAATTCACACCAAATTTATAAAAGCAAGCTTTCGGGACGGAGCCACCTCTCCTGCCACAAATTTGGTGAAAATCCATCCAGCGGTTTGGGCTGTAGGTGTGAGGAAAATGATGTTTGCGTCTATGGGGAAAACCACACATTTTGGGACCACATTGAAGAGACCTCACCAAACTTTGCAGGATCAATCGGGCGGGCTATATACTGTTTTTGCAAAGTTGTGTGATGATTCGTTGGGCGGGGGCGAAGTTATAAACTGCACAAAAAGTGCTCTTCCTATTGGTTGAGCAACTTAGCCATAACTACAGGCCCTGTAAAATATATATATATATCAATTCTTAAGGAACCATGGTCCAATTAGTCTCAGACAAAAAACTAAGTTTCCTGGTTTTGATTCATAATGGCAACGGTTGGTTATCACATGTCTCTACCAGATTAGCCGAAGATAACACAAGGGATCATGAAGCTACAATTAAACAACAATGTGTGTCAGACTGTTGCAAACAGTGTGTGCATATTCAGATTTTGGAGTTTAAAACACTGAAATGACAAGTTGCAACCAAATGTGTATCAACAATATACCATGAGATAACCAGAGAAATAAACAGGAAGAGTAAACAACATTTCAGTCACTGGCAATATCAGCTCGAAAATAGCTAGATCTGCAGTGGAATAATATTGGCACACAAATAAATAAATCACCTGTAGTGGAAATTCTGGACTACAGTGATCGGATAGCATATCCAAAAAAGAATATATTCATGTAACTCTACTGGATTAGCAAACTGCTTTCAGTCCACATCTGCTTGAAGTGTGTCTTCAGCTCAGGTGTGAACTTCGATCTTCTGCAGCCTCTAATGACATCGTGATGTTATTTTTGGTGCACAGGGGGAACACACCCACATAGTGAATAGCACTAACTACGTGGGACTTGGTTTTCAGTTTGGCTCTACACTGGCTTGCCAGCCACAGTACTTGTCATCAATATTTGCAATATCGGCAGCACACAACGCACTGATACGAGACCCGTTGTCTCAGTGAGTGATCTCAGCTGATTAATTTGTTTCCCATTGCTGAGAGGCCTAAACAAAGACTAATGGTACCTCTCCACTCTCTCTCCAAACACTGGCATGAGATTTAAAAAGCATGCTGTCAATTGACAAGTTTTTGTCAGAGTCAAAATAATGGTGCCATATGATGATGTTTTTGTTTTGCTTATCCGTGCCCGTTTGCTTGTGAAGGTGTATGGGCACTCACCTCTGGAAAAGAGAGCAGCAATGGCAATGGGGTGCAGTTCTCACCTCTGGCAATTGCTTTTGGAAGCTGCTTTTGTTATTATGTTTTTGGGAATGTTGCCTTCGAATCCTTCTTGACAAATACAGTAGTACATATACCCTTGTATCTTATGCAAGGTGTAGAACCAACAAAGTGCGCAAAGAGCTTTTATTTTATAGCAGCTCCATTGGCTTGGAACCTCCTGCCCGTGGAGCTAAGAGTTGACCGAAGTGTTTTAGAAAAAAACTAAAGACCTTCCTATTCTGCTAGATCCTTTGTATGTTCGAGCCACCTTCTTCTGCACTGTGTTTACAGGTCTTGCGCCCTTAAGCCTGCGGGTACCGGGAGCACGTTATAATTAAAAAAAAAAAACAAGAAAAACAAAAAAACGAAGACATATACCTTATAGAGTCTACGTGAAATGAAAAAGAAGTTGGTACTCCTGGTGTGATCCTTAAACAAAATATAGTAGTCAAAGTTGTAAATATTGATCGATTAACTAAAATGTTAGAAAGATCATCTATGTATGAGACTAATACATGGAATGGAAAACTAACCGGAATCAGAAGGATGATCAATGTATGGAACTAATAGATGGAATACATTGATGATTAATGTATGGAACTAACACATGGAATAAATTGATGATCAATGTATGGAACTAATAGATGGAATACATTGATGATTAATGTATGGAACTAACAGATGGAATAAATTGATGATCAATGTATGGAACTAATAGATGGAATACATTGATGATCAATGTATGGAACTAATAGATGGAATACATTGATGATTAATGTATGGAACTAACACATGGAATAAATTGATGATCAATGTATGGAACTAATAGATGGAATAAATTGATGATCAATGTATGGAACTAATAGATGGAATACATTGATGATCAATGTATGGAACTAATAGATGGAATACATTGATGATTAATGTATGGAACTAATAGATGGAATAAATTGATGATCAATGTATGGAACTAATAGATGGAATACATTGATGATTAATGTATGGAACTAATAGATGGAATAAATTGATGATCAATGTATGGAACTAATAGATGGAATACATTGATGATTAATGTATGGAACTAACACATGGAATAAATTGAAATATTTACAACTTTGACTACTATATTTTCTTTAAGGATCGCACCAGGAGTACCAACTTCTTTTTCACTTTGAGTCACATATTGTTTCAGCCACAATATAGGCACTCCAAGTGCAGACCCTGGGATTTGTAACCTGAAAGTAAAGCACAGAGGATTCGCTCTGGAGAGGTGTTTAAAGCTGGAATTGGCTGAAAAAATTCTTCAAGCTTATAGAGTCTACGTTTATATATACTTGGATCAACAACTAGCCTTTTGGCTTGACGACAGTGGGGATATGCCACAGCAGGTAAAAGGATGTTGGAAAGGTTTACATAGTCTAACCACGGATCAAAGAGCACATGCTCAGAACCCATTGACATCCAGCTCTGCGTGTTAGTTCCCTCCCAGCAATCAGTGACTACTTTAAATTGCACAGCTACAGAATAATAATAAAACTTGTTTTGTTCCATTTAAATGGGCGCTGTTGGAGCAGGCAGACTTGTTTTATTTATGTTCCTTCGTATTTTGGGTTGGGTTGAGGTCATGGCAATTCTACTACCAGTTGCTAGGAGTATTGCACTTCTTAATATTCTAATGGGTCATACACAAGTTGAGTTCATAGAATGCTTGGAGTCCAAATTGGTGAGAAACCTGACAGCTGAGGGTTTCTGGGCACTCGCTTTGCAGCTGGAGGCAGTCCTTTGATCTATCACATTTCTCATTACAGATTCAGATAATCTGCCTATAGATGAAAGTGCCCAGGTGCAGTCCCCTAGCCATTCAATATTGCTTTTTAGCTGCTTTCTGCAACAAGGCGGATTTGTTATTAATTGCTACAAAATTCATAAAATACTCTTCTTTATTGAAATGCCTAGTACTGTTTGGGCCACCTTTTCATGGTCTTTTTTAGATATGGGATAGTTGGGTCACAGGAAATCTTTTTGAATATTCTAATGGTGTTACCTCACGGAAATGTGTGCTATCACTCAGGACGGCGGACGCTTTTTTTTAAATGTCTTTCATTGGAATTGTGGGTTGGGTTACTTTAGGGTGATGGACTGACCTACTAATTTGGTGATGCAAGCATCTTATAGAGAACCCAATGCCACCTCCTGCATCTTGCAAGATGTTCTCACCATTTCACATGAGCAATGTTGTGTCTACTCGGGATGGGAACGGTCAATAGGTCCTTATTGACGCAGCAAGAGTCCATGGCTGTACTTAAGATGGCACTCCACTAACTGCTAGACTGCTTACGGGTATCCTCCTCCTTTCCTACCACAATTGTAAACAGAAACGAATGTAACCGGAGCAGTAGAATTGTTAAATGAGGGGTTAAAAAAATCAGCCTTACATTCTGTGCATTGCTGAAATCTATTGTGTGTGTGTTTGCAGTGCACTAATGATGTGTTTGTATTATGTTCTAGACAGTCACCTATCATCTGGGACATTAACAAGGAGAAGCAGGCGCTGCCCACAAACAAGTAGATTGACACAGGCAAGGACTTTGAAGGTTTGCTGTTCATGGATATGATAGGTTATTTATAATGCGCTTAATACCCAGAGGTTTCTCAGCACGGACCCGGGGATCAAACCTGTGGTGCTCCATGTTGTTTTGCTTCCAAGGCGAGCACGTTGCCTCTGAGCTATCCTCCCGAGACTGCATGAGCTGAGACATGCAACCAGGTGGCGTTTAGAAGAGTGGGAATCTGTCCAATACATCACAGCCAAAACACCCATGAAGTCATGTCCATGCCTGGGAGGTGCGGGGGGGCATCTCTAAGAGGGCATAACAGACAAGGCCTTCTTCGAGGAGCGCATTGTCTGTTGGTCTCTGGTGCACATGTGCAAAGGTGTCATTCCAAGGACAGCAGAAAGCAAAGGAAACTACAAGTGGCAACCCAAATCACGCCGCAACCCAAATCACGCCATGGCTGCCGTATTTATTGAGAAGGCCCTATTTGGGGTTACATTCTTCCTGGATTAGGGGACATCATTCCAACTGAAATGAGGTGGCTGCACCTAAAGGGATATTTAAAACATGTTCATAAACCTACGAAAAGGGAAGAGTTGATTGATGATATCTACACGTTTATGTCTCAAGTACCTACACAGGACATTCGCTGTTGGGCAACTGCCCACAATAAAAGGCTCATAACAGTGGTCATCGAAAGCAATGGGCCAGTGAGGAACACGTGATATGTGTATGTTCAATGTATATCGTAACACAGGCACCGTTATGGACGTGCCTGCAATAAAACAAATGTGTGTGACGCTATATCATTCGCACTTTGGACACTTTGGTTTCTTGGAGGCATAGATGGGTGTGTGGACTGCACAGTCCATTGAACTGTCTCTTTGCACATACAGGTGTAGGCAGCCTGCCGATGCTGTGTTATGTTGCCCCTCAATACTACTACATACCTAAAGAGTGGGGTGGGGCCTACGGTTTGCTCCCAGCTTTTCACTAAGCACAGTCCCCCAATAGCACTTTTAAAGAAGCTGGTGAGTGGGACATTCAAATTGCCTTTGTGTACAGTCTGGGATTCCTTTCAGCCACCTTCATAATCCACTCTATATAATACTGGAAAAAACAGCAAGCAATAAAGAGAAAAATAGGTAATACTTTGATTACTACAAATATTAAATGCATTCAATGACATCCCAGCCTGCACCAATAGAAAGTGTACTACATAACTACACACCGGAACAAAAATAGTAGGAGATACATTTAAACAATAAACAATAAATAAATAACCACAAAACACAGTATGCTCAGTAGTCCCCGTGGGACAGTATTTATTTTTTGTCCCATCTACAGCCCAATTATGGTGTCACACTTTGGTGTATCTCATAAAAATATGTAATAATACATACTGCTCTCCTAAACATCCGTGAAGATCTGCTCACCAACCTTGACTCTAACATTCCCTCTGTCCTCATCCTCCTCGAACTCTCTTCTGCCCTTCAACACGGTCAACCATACCATCCTGCTCAATGGTCTCCGTGAAAACCTGGGTATCACTGATCAGGCTCTGGCTTGGCTGACCTCTTTCCTCTCAGATCGACCCTCCCAGGTCCAACTTGGGTCCTTCCTTTCATCTATCTTCCTCTCTACCTGTGGTGTTCCCCAGGGGTCTAACCTCTCGCCCTGGCTTTTCAACCAATACCTGGCAACTCTCGGCCACATTGCCATTTTCAGCTCAAATTTCCAGTACTACGCTGACGACACTCAACTCATTTTCAGGCTGCCCTCTGCCACCTCCTCTCCCTCTCTCATCTATGATTGCCTAACTGCCATTCAAGCTTGGTGTGCCGCCAATGATCTTTGTCTGAATGCCAGCAAGACGGAGATCCTCCTCATCGGCACACCTTCACCATCCTTTCCCCTCACTCTCTGGCCGGCCTCCCTTCGCCCTCCTCCTACCCCCACCTGTGAGGCTAAGAACCTCGGGGTCATCTTTGACTCTAGCCTTTCCTTCTCCGCCCACATCTCTGAGGTCTCTAAAAAGTCAAATTTCCGACTGCACCTCCTCAGAGGTACTCTGCCTTTCCTCTCCTTCCCCCAGAAGCTCATGGTATCTCAAGCTCTGGTTCTCTCTAGCTTGGACTACTGTAACAGCCTCTATCTAAATCTACCTGCCTCTACTCTCCGCCCTCTGCAACTTATCCAGAACAGGACTGCAAGACTTGTCCTTGGCCTCAAGCCCTGGGATCACATCTCTCCAGCTCTGAAATCTCTCCACTGGCTCCCAGTGGATGCAAGGATTAAATTCAAAACCCTCTGCATTGTCCACAAGGCTTACTGGGGCCTGGGTCCAAAATACCTTCAGCTATCCCTCCGCAAATACCTCCCCTCTCGAGCTCTTCACTCCTCTACCTCCAACTCACTCAGGGTCAGTTGTTTTTCTAAGAAACGAGCTGGGGGTAGATCTCTGTCTTCGGCTGGGGCCTCCCTCTGGAACAGCCTCCCTGCCACTCTAAAACTTGAGGAGAACCATCTCCGGTTCTGGAAGCACCTCAAGACCTTCCTCTTTTCTTTTGCCTTCGCTCTCCCTCTCCCCTGCTGATCGGTTCTCTCTTGGCACCGTGCACCTGGCCACCCTCTGTCTTTTGGCCCCAGGTACCTGCTCATCCTGCCACCCTCCTGCACTGCCTCCGGGCCACCCCTTGCACTCTCCCATGCACTTGCACGTTCTCAATGTCACTGGGCCTAGTAAGATCGCTGTTTTGTTCTCCCCTGTTCCCATCCCTTGCCTTGTCGCGCTCTGAAACACTTGTGTACGAGCGCGATAGAAATAAAATATCAATCAATCAATCAATCAATACATGTAAAGGACCTGTGTTTTAGGGCCCTCGACAATCAGGTGTTAGATGCACCGTTTACAGAATGCATTCACTGTCCAATCTATCAATGGTAGACCAGGAAGGCGCTCAACTGCGTGCACACTGATGTTATTGTGACCTTCAGTTGCCTGAATGCCTAAGTGCCCAAAGGATGTCTACCTGGCACGCCCGTGGAGGCATTGGCCTCCACACTCAGCCCTATGGGGCTCAGTGGGAATGGAGTATTTTTTACCGGCGCCCGGGAATGGGCAAATACCAGGTCCGGTGGGGCTGTAATGACCCGGTAATTGCCCATTCCCAGGCACAGGTAAAATTTGCAAGTTCGGCGGGACCCTGCCGGTTTTACCGGCAAGGCTATCATCGAACTTGTAATGAGGCCCAGTATGTGTTGCCTTTGCAATAGCCTCCACAAACTAAGTATGAATGTTTTATGTGCATTACATGCCAATGTGGCCCATATGTCATGTAGAGCGCTAATGGTAACACACACTTGTCGATAAGACAGTCTCTACTGCCGTATCTTCCCAAGCGACATGATGCTGTAACAGTGATCCCCTGACCATCCTATTCCTCTTATTGGCAGCTTAACCGTCTAAGCAAAGGGTTTCTGAGGAATTTGCTGTACTTGCTTTTTTCCTCTGACAGTACAGTAATGGCTGTACACTATACAGCATCCCAGAAAAACAAGAAATAATAAATCCATCAATACCAATATATACTGTAAAGCCAGTAGGCAATACATGAAAATAATAACGATAAATACTGACGCATCCCCTTCTGTCCCACATTTCTTTCCCAAGAGATGATAGAAAAGATGAAAACACATCAATGAGCGAGTACATTAAAACAATTAATAGATGCATACCTTAATTTCGTTCAGAATAACATTGGTGGAATTGACCAAAAACCAGGACCTAGCTGATCGAGGGGTCGTCCACTCTATGAGGTGTTTGCTTAGTTGTTGAGACCCTCTGTCCACTTGAACCCAGGTGGATGTTTTTCAATATAGAAGGCAGGTAAGATATCTGCAAGGGATTGGGGCTGTTGGGTTGGAGGCACACACTTCAGGAGCCCTCATCTCCCTGTATGTTTTGGGCACGGCAGCAAATTGATCTGATGCCATGACTATATGATTGTGAAAAGATGTTTTAAAAATGTTTTAAAAATATTTTGGGGATCGTAGCATGGTGACCCTTTATGTGATGCAGGCATGCAACTTGTGCTAACCTACTTTGGATTTTCTCAAATAACATTTGAGTTTTTTGAGCTCTTCATCTTGGCAAGCTCCAAGTCACACCAACTATTACATCTCTACAAGGGATATTACCTTCTTTCTGACTACAGGAGCCAGGACATCAAGCAAATTAAAGAGGGAATCCAGAAGGTTGACAAGAAGGATGTTGGGATTCGAGGTGAAATAGGTGATGCCCATGTCTTCAGAGGCCTGAGATGGAGGCGTTCTCATTCAGTGGCACAAGAGGCAGAGCCTTATGACAATTTTCAGATATGCACCAAGAGGAGGAAGTGATCATTCTAAGGCAGGTCATTGTAAGGATGATCATGAGCAGCAAGCAGTTGGAGAGGAGGGCATCAAGAGTGTGCCCACTGATATGGGCAGTTGGAGGTATGCAGACAGTGAGGACAGATAATTGCAGAACACTAGAAAACGACTATGTTATTGGGTGTAAACAACCAAATGTTGGCATTATCCAGGATGAGGGTGAGGTTGGAGACAGATTGTATGCTCGGTAGACCATTCTTTAATGAAGAGAGCAATTTCACCAATCCTGTAGTATGATGATGAGACAGGAATACATGTGCAGAATACATGTGCAGGCCACGTCTCAGAGGAAGAGTAGTTGTGGCAGTCAAACCTGGTGGTGGTCAAGGCAGCTGGGTAGATCAAGCAAACACCACCACACAACTAATAAGGCACTTTCTTCACAATGATTTTATTAATGTCTGGAAGCAAACTAACTACAATATATGTGCAGTTATTGTAGAACCAGAGCTCAGCGTGGGCAAGCGTGTCAAAGTGATGGTCCTCCAGCATGTTGTGGATGTCAAGGTATGCTTGTTTGGAGACCTAGCATTAAGGATGCTGACCTTGAGGATATTGCAGGCCTGAGGAGTTTCTAGAAGGTGAACAGGGATCAGCCATGTATAGTACCCAGTTGGTCCCAGGACCAAGGTGCTAAGGACCAAGCTGTGAGAGTCCCTGGAGAGCCTGTGTAGTAGAAACAGTCATACATGAAGGAGAGTTGCCAGCAAGGGAGGGAGACCCAAGGAGGGAAGCAGGTGGGGAGAAGATAATCAAGCGTTAGAACGTCTGCCCTGAGCCATGACAGTCCCATTTCGATTGAAAAAATGATCATTTTAAAACATGAGAAGGCACTAAGCAAAATGCCCTATGTGGTACCCTCATTAATGGAGGTTGAGACACAAAGATAGAGTATGGAGAGCATGGAGGTCTACCAGACCACAGGGTTATTGGAAAAGATAAAGATGTCTGTCAGCTTTGCCATAGAGGCAAAATAACCTATGTGCCAGCAATAGGGAGCCATGGGTTACATTTTTTTTGTCAAAATCTTTTTTATTGAAATGTCAAAACATTGAATTAATTGACAGTAACAATGCAAATCAGTGAAAAACAATGCCTCGGTCAGTCACCCACTGGCGCCTGTCGCTGAAATCACTTATTATAACTCATAGTGTTCATAAAGCTCGACATTTGTCACTGTATATTACATTCCACCTCATCTATGTCAATGCGTTAACATTCCATTTAATTAACATTAGAGTTCTAGTTAACCACAATGTTTCGTAGGTACCCTTGGGATCTGATCTCACTATTTAGTGATCTATAGCTTGCTTGTCCAGAGGAAAGACGGGAGAAAGAAAGAAAGGAGGGAGGGAGGAGAAAAAAAACAAAAACAAAAAAAAAAAAAAAACTCATTTAAATTGTTTTCTCCACCACAGTCATAGTTGGGTGTGATTGTTACAGTTAAGATTACACATTTCGTCACTTCATCTTTAGTTCCAAGTATTAACCCCAGGCTCTTTCAAAAACCCCTTTCTTTGCTTACAATCCATATGTCATCGCCTTATTCTCGCAGAGTTCAAGGTTGAAGCAGGAATTTGGTCAGTCTGGGTTGGAAGAACATGTGTTCCCTTTCTTCCACATGATCTACGAATGGACCCCAGATATTCTGAAATGTGTCCATTCGGTTTTCTAAAGCAGCCGTTAATTTCTCCATTCCCAGAATTTCCCAGACTTTGACCCACCAGTGAGCGATGTGAGGGCCTTCTCGCTCTTTCCAAAAACGAGCGTGTGTGAGGCGGGCTGCCATTAGTAGATGTGTGATTAGCCGCGCTCTGGGACCAGATTGTGGGTAAGATCCATCGTCTGGAGTGTCGCACAACACCATTGTGAGTGGGTCCAAGGGAAGGAGGGTACCACATATGTCCTTGATTTTAGATCTGATCTCTAACCAAAAGGATTGAATAATCGGACAATACCACCATACGTGCCCCCGATCCCCCCTAGCCCCGCAGCCATGCCAGCACTCATCCGAGTAATCTGTATTCATCGCATGCAACCTCTGCGTTGTCAAGTACCATCTGTAACATATTTTAAGAGCGCATTCCCTGATACATGTACATCTAGAAGACCTATGTGCTCTGTCCCAGATTCTCCGCCATGACTCCGGATCTACCTCCCTCCCCAGTTCCTTCATGCTAACATGTATGACAGTTTTTCGTCCTCCAGGGCAATTTCCAACAGGCGGTACCAGGTTGATACTTTATGCAGACGTTGACCCTCTGCAACCGTTAATTCTAGGCCCGTGGGGTGTCTAGTGGCCACCTTTATCACCACCCGGTTTGTGACCCAATGTCTAAGTTGAATGTATTTAAATCTCTCAGTTTCCAGGAGGTTGATTTCTTTTTAGATTGAATGAAAGTTAATGGGTCACTATCGGTATATAGTTCCTGTAATCATAGGGTCTCCATGCCTGACCAGTTGAGGTATGCATTAGGCTGAAGCCCGGGGGTGAATAATGGGTTCTGTGTAATCGGGATTAGTGGACCCAACCCCGGGGTGAGTCCTCTTAGTGTCGTCTGTCTGTCCCAGCACCGGAGTGTGGCGCTCGTAGTTGGGAGAATGGGCCTCTGAGAACTCCTAACTTCCTGTGGTAGAAAGGGGAGGTGACAGAGGGGAGCCCCTGTGAACATTTGTTTAATGTCTCTCCATTTCGGCGGATCCTCTTGCGTTGTCCAGCTCAGAATGGGAGCGATTTGCGTTGCTCGGTAATATCTTAGAATTGAGGGGAGCCCCAAACCTTCCAGTGACCTACTTCTAGTGAGGATCTTACGCTGCAGTCTGGGTGTCTTACGTTGACAGATAAATTTGCCTATATCTGTCTGAAAGTTATGTAAATCTCGTTCGGTGATGTGGACTGGGAGCGCTTGAAAGGTGTAAAGTAGTCGGGGTAGTAACGTCATTTTGATGGCTGTTACCCGCCCCAGCCAAAATATCTCCTGAAGGTCCCATTTTAGCATTGAATCCTTCACGTCTTTTATCAGGGAGGGAATTTTAGCTCTCGCTAGTCCAGCGAATGTTGGGGTTAAGTGCACCCCAAGGTATGTTATCTTGGTGTTAACCCACTCAAGGGCAAAGGTGTTCTGTAAGCCATTTAGCACCTCTGGTGTTTCAGAGAGATTCAGGCCTTTTGACTTGGCCATATTTATTTTGAAGCCCGCTACTTGTTCAAACCTTCCCAGTAATCTCATGAGCGGAGGGACCGAGGTCTGGGCCTCCCTCAGAAAGCAAAGCACATTGTCCGCCCAGGGGTTACATTTAAGTGTAACCTTTTTCCATGGTAATACACGAAAAGACCGAAACAAAATGCTGAATGTGCGTTTACAGAGCCTTCGGCATGGACAAAAATGTTGGCTCCCATAATGCGGAACAAGGGGAGCAGGGATTGTGGGGTGTCCCCCACTTCCCTTGTTCGGCATTCTGGTTTCAGTGGGCACGGGGGCCTCCCCTGCTTCCATAACACGGAAAGCGGGGGAAAAAGAAAGTAAAACAATAAAAGAACAAAAACGGATCATGCTGAGAATGTTCTGCCCCACAATGGGGAGGCAGAACTCACATTGCAGGGAAACAGCGGCGGGAAAGGAAATAAGGTAAGTGCGCTGCCTCCGCATTTAGTATTTAGGGGAAAAGGGGGAGGCAGGGAGGGGCAATGCAGTCAAGGGTGATCAATGTGATTACTGCATGCCGCAATTTTTGAATTCGGAATTGTCTGATTTGAGATTCGGTAGGGCTTGAGAGCCAATCAGGAGAATTTCAGTTTTGTTGTAATTGAGGCAGAGGAGATGAGAGTCCATCCACGCCTGAACAGTTTGGTACACTGTGTGCAGAGTATCAGAGCCAGTAGCAAAGTTTCCTGTTAGAGGGAGAGGATCTGTGTGCCATCCACTTAGTTGGTGTAAGAGATGGCCAGGTTGTCCAGGAGGTCAAATAAAGTTCATAAAAATGTTATAAAGGGTTGCGGAGAGACACAAGCCTTGGCGCATGCCGCAGGTGACGGGACGGCGGTACTGAGGTGTTGTCCGCGAAGACTCTCATAGACCTGTCAGCCAGGAATGAGGAGATCCAAGTGATAGCTTTGGGCGAGAGGTTAGCCGCTGAAGCCAGGTTCTGACACAAAATTTGGTGGACTGCATCTTTGATTTCATCAAGTTGTTTCTTTATGTCCAGCTGCGCAGATTCCGTGCCATGGCCAGGTTGGAAACCAGATTGATGCAGACCTACGATGCTGTTGGATTCAAGGTATAGCTGGATCTGGAGATAATCTTCAGAATGTTAAGGAGGAAGAGGACGGAGGTAATCGGGTGCTAGTTGGTGGGGATGGAAGGGTATAAGGTGGGTTTATTTAGCAGTGGGAGACCCCAGGCTTCGATCAGGCTAGTCTGCACTGAGCAGGCAGAGGAAGAAGAATTGATGAGAGTAGTGATGCAGGGGAGAGAGCTTTGGGGCAGTCCTTATTCACAGTGGCGGGGCCACATCCCTTTGGCATCAGGAATGTTTGGGGCCTTTCAAGAGCAGTGTGACTTTCACCTCTGAAAGTGGTTTAGAGTGAAATTGTGGTAGGTCCAATGGAGTGACTCGGAGAGAGGGTTTCAAGGGTTGTGGCGAGTTATCGCTGAGGGTGTTTTTTATTATGAGGATCATTTTCTGGAGAGTGTCTATTTTATTTAGGAGAGCGTTGTGGATGTTTGTACATCAGGTAACATCCTTGGTGCGGAAGTTGGGTGGAGTAATGGGGGATTCCAGCTCACGCAGAATTGTGAAGAGCTTGCGGGTGCTTGATTTGGCATTGGATATACTTTTGTTGTAGGTGGTGCTTTTTGCCTGTAGTATGGCCAGTTTGTAGTTTCTGACTAAGGAGACAAAGTGAGCTTTGTTGAGTTCTGAAGTGGTCATCCTCCATTTAGTTTCAGCCTCATTTATTTTCAAGCAGAAAATGCAAATGACTTTGATGAACCACATGTTAAGGTGTGTGGCAGGTTTTGACTTGTGTTGGGTGAAGGGAGTGATAGTGTTGACTGCAAACGTGAGGGTTTTGTAGTAGATGTCTAACAGAAGGGCAGAGCCGCAAAGCTGTGTCTGTGAGGGTTGCAGCTCATCCAGCATTGGCAGGATGCAGTCTTTTTTAGGCTGTGGGTGCTCCTGGCTAACGTACAGTGTAAGGGCAAAGATTAGATGATATTATTGTCTGTCCAGGGGCAAGGCAATTTGGAAGTAACTGAGACATTGCAGTTAAGGTCTGCTAGCCAGTCTAAGAATCATCCTTTTGGAATTCGCAGGTATATGGATTTGTTGTGTGAAGCCAAGCGCAGTAAGGGAGCTGGCAATGGATGCAACATTGTTGTCATCCCTGTCATTGAAGCCTAGATTTAGGTTGCCAAGGAGTAGGATATTGGATGTGGGTTTAGTGTTAGTGGAAAGGACATTGATGATGTCGTCTTTAAAGGAAGGCAGTGGGCCTGTTGTGTGGTAGACCAGATGGATAGTTTTAGTAGTAGTATGGGATAGGCTGAATTTGGTTGATAATACCTCTCCCCTGAGTAGGGTGAAAGTGCAGATTTTTTTAAGGGGCAGAGATTTACGATTATAGCTACTCCACTGACTCTGGACCTGTCTGTCTTTATGCAGGATGGTTTCTCCTGGTGGTATTGCAATGGGTAGTGTTGGACCAGATGCAGCGTTTAGCCATGTTTCCGAGATGGCTAGCAGGTCAAGATTGCAGGCTGTATTTAGGTCAGAGATGTCCAGTCGGTGAGCAGAGATAGACCTAGCATACACTAGTGCTCCTTTTAGGGAGGTGGCCGAGGAAATAGGTAAGAACTTGTATTGGGTAACCTTTGGTTGGCAAAGCCGTACTTGGTGTTGGTCGTTATTGGTGGAGTAAACAACTGGTGTGTGGCTAGAATGGTTGCTAGGATGATGTACTGCTGAGTTAATGATGGATATAATGGAGCTGCGGACATGGTCCTGGTGTGGACTTGGTACGTTAGGCTGCCTTGGAGAGATAGTGGTGGTCAGAGGGTGGGCAGATGCACTGTCCATGGCACGAATCTGTGGCTTAGTTGTGGTGTACTGGCAATGGCTGGTTGGCGAATGGCTAGGGCTTCTAGTCTAAGCAAGTGGGATACTCGTGGAGCCTGACGTCGGAGCATGAGGGAGCCTGGTGGAGCAAATTGAGTTCTGAGAAGATGCCACTGAGGATGCTAGAGAGTTGGCCATGGTGGAGTTGGCAGAGATGCGAGCTAGTTTGTATGGGAGGTTTCTGAGGGTCAGTCGCTGAGGATGCATTCTGTTTGTGATTTTGGGGGTGGGCTGGACAGCAAGCAAGCCTAGGGGGGCTGTCACACTGCAGGTGTCATTAGACTTGCCCCAGGGGGACCTGGTCATATTGGTCCATGGCCACAGGCAAAGATTTCTGCATTGCAGAGACTGCAGTCTACAATTAGTGGAGTGTGGGCAGGCAGTGCATATTGTTAGGTTGGCCAGTCTGGAAGGCCCAAGGCAGAGCACAGCGCAGCACTGCATGGCCAGAGTCACAAGCATTACTTTGGTAAGGTTTGAAGGTATGGAGGTGGACACTAAGGCAGTGCCGGACGTATGTGGAAGGAGCATGGCGGGAGGAAAGGGATAGGCGGGATAGAAAAGTGGTGCAGAAGGTGTTTCGGCAAGAAAATAGTCGCTGTATGGCCAGAGGTCGGCATCACATACCTGATGGACGATATTTCTGGGCAGCCTTTCTGGCCTTGACAGGCCCAGACAGGAGTCACAGCCCTTAGAGGTGGCCCTTCAAGGGGGTCCAGCTTTGCCCGCTGGCTCCCTGTGACTGCATTCAAATGAATTTCAGTCAACCAATCTGCTGATTGCGGAAGCGGGACTGCAAATGCCCAGGTCACAGGAAGCGTAGCAGAGGCAGCGGTGGCCATCTTATAGTGGAGCTGATGCTCGGTACAGTGATAGCATGCCCAGTAGGGCTTACCTTGTGCAGGCCATCGTTATGTTATGCACATTATCTCCCACTGCTTATCCATTTGTCTCACCTTGCCTTTCTCTTCCATCTTTTCGGTGCATCTTTCTGATCTTAAAAGCCAGAGCCTATTGAAGCTTCTCTAAAGTCTGTGTTTTCTGACAAAATATCAACAAACATGTTTTCAGCTTTCCTTATGGAAAGATGAGAGAGAAGATATAAAGCTTTCAATTTCCAGCTCATGTGCAAATGTGTCACCTCTGTTTAGAAATTGTTTTTGGAACTACTGTATACACATCAAGTTTGATCAAAATTGCATTGTAGGACTCCACAAGCAAAATCACATTTCATGTGTACCGGGACATTGACAAGAACCCAAATGTAGTGGTGATTGAATTTCTAGACATAATTTTGATGAATTAACAAACCCCATCTGTCTTCAGCTTTTAGGATGTTTTGCTGCCTAAGCCCACATCAGGTTTCACATTCTAAATATGATCATTTTAAATTCTGCGGCAGGATTCATGGATGTGAGCAATTGTCTTACCCGCCATTGTGTTTGTTAGCTAGAAGTATCATTGGCAATACATCAACTCTTCGTCGATCACATTCTTTTTTTCAGGGGCTAAATAAAAGTGGTGATGCCCTATAATGGTTCTGATTTACATTTGTGTTTTCTTCTCAGAATATAAATCTAAAACAATTTTTTATAAAGAATAGATAATGCTGATAATGATTCTAGTGCTATTTGGCAGGCTGACTGGCATGAATATAATGGCACAGATTTGCTTTGAAGCCAGAGAACCTGTGATTTAGTTTTACTCCATATCAGCAACAGCCAGATTTTGAGTGCCAATGCATTCAATCAGCCCCATAGAAAAGGAAGCACGCTGAATGTTTCAACATATTCCATATGAAATAAGCAACATGAAGCATACCCAAATGCAGCCGCTCTAAGGAGCCTGGCCAAGAACTTTAGCACAAGTACCACTGAACTTATCGAACAAGTCCCAGAGGGCTCCTGCATCTAGATACAGTGTAATGCATATTGCTTTTTTGACAAAAATATTATGATGCAGCATACAATAAATTGTATTATTGCCATGCTATGTACATGGCTTGGGATGCACTTCACAGCCTTTCCCATGCATAGGAATGATGGCAGACAAAAACGAAATGTATTGCATGTTGATCGCCTTCTCCACGCGTCCTATTTCTTGGCAATCTGGAAACATGGTACAGTGGTTGGATACACTATGTCGTGGTTGCACAATGCTTCAAGGATGATCGAACCCTCAGTCCATATGTCAGTCTTAGAGTTATGCTATGTGGCCTTTGTACCCTACAGTATTATCAGAGTTTTGAAAACCCAAGCCTTCAAGAAAATCTCACGGTTTGACCTATTCAAATCAATTTTGGGTTTATGGGGCACCGTATCAACAAAAGGAACACATCTGATGACATTGACAGGGCAAGTACTAAGTAGCTGAGCAAGAGTATAGTTTCCATGCGTAAGAATGGAGGGGACGGGCAGATCATTGCGCTGCACATTTGGTCGAATCCGAATTGGTAGCAGTTTTTTTTGCGAAATTGACTGCAAATATATGTGTGGAGGGGGATTGTGAATATAAATATATGGTGAGGACGGGGGAGGGGCTGCGGGTTAGTCTCCTCCAAAATATATTTGCGGCCAATTCAAGTTAGAGAAAAAAAAACTCGACCAAATCGGATTCAACCAAATTTTTTTTCAATGTAAATACCCTGACCCAGAATGGAGATGGGCATTATCAAAGTGGTATTGTCCTATGGCCCTTTTGGATAAGACATTCAAATGTATAATAAAGTCATTTGGCATGACCTAGTAGAATGCTTGGAGTCAAAAGCAATCTTTGCTGATACGCTACATATGTTTAGGGAACGATTAGGTCCTGCAGACAAAGCTCTACATTTGTACTTATTAAAAGCTAATTACACATTTTGTGAAGTCTAATTAGTGTGCATGGCATTGATGGACTTGTCCTTTGCATTTGACCGTGTCCTCTGCAATACATTACGGGAAGCCCTGCAGACCTTGGGGTTCCAGAACCTTTTTTGTCCAATTACTTGACTACATCAATACAACCATGCAGAAGGGAATACACATAGTGGCCATTGACTCACATTTATAAAAAGGTAAACCAAAAAATGGCTGTCATGCAATAGGGAGAAGGGACTTTCCATGGCGACTTGAAGAAACACGGAAGAAAGGCGAGGACCGGCGCGAGGGATGCTGTGCAACGTGAGCGGGATTACTAGAAAGTAAGGCTCGCAAATGCACCTGAAGTGGGAGAATGGAAAACCAGGCTCCCGTCCTTCACCTCTCGCGCTTGGCCTAGAGGGTCACGGCCCAGACACCCGCCGCGAGAAGAGTTTGTCCATTTACCAGACGACCAGGTACCCTGGTACAGGAACATACGGATGTGTCCACCTGCCTGCCCAGCAGCCCGCACTGGCCATGCCGACACCTGCGGCTCGGATCAGCTAGACTAAAAACCACACGTCGTTAGAGATGCCATGACGACCTAGACAACGGGAAGCACATCTGTACAAATATACACACTGGACATTTCCACACCAATCTACACGAAGAACATACTCAGTGCTCTGACGTAGGCGACAGGCATATTCACGGACGTGCATCTTTATTATTTTTACATAGGCTTTCAGAATGCAGAAACGCAAGACGCATCATGAACTCATCTATAACGCTTGCTCACGCTTCTCTTGAAACCCGTTACCACCATGAGAGGTATAATGGAAACACGATACTGGTCATGGAAATATATGCTACTATAACCTAAAGTACCTATGCACCAAACAGACTACTTAAGCACCAGGCCCGAGTAGGCCTCAAACAAAAGCTCCCGTGGACATTAACAAAGCAAGAGTCAGGTTGCTGATCCTGCAGAAAGAACCCGGTGGAGCAACCAGCCAAGGTCGCAATGTTGCAAACCCACATCCAAGAACAAATTATCAAAGGCACGATGTTGCAACCTCGCACTCCGCGCCTCAACGATAAAGGCACGCCGACAAATTAAACCAGACGCGCAGTAGAAAAAACAATATTAATTGTGCAGAATTCTGCCTCTTTCACGGTCCCTCCCCACGTGACCAAACCGAACCTGACGAGATGCCAAAACCCAGGAGAGAAAAGGCGTCTGGGTCCCTCACTACGAGACACAGGCCGATACACTTGAAAGGCTCAATGGACATCTGCTACAGTGGGAGCGGTCAGCCTTCCACCTATGAATAAATCCTCACATTGTCTGCACGTACCCATATTAAAACATTGTTGCAAACACAGGTACACCGAGAGCTGGGAACAACGGTGGTCCCAGGCTGGGAAGCTCACGGATGCACCAATCAGAACATGGGGCTCTTATCTCAGACGTCAGTAATACTAGCCAATCCTCAGGAGTCTTCATGTAACAATTCTTATGTATCTAATTGTAGGGACAACCCAGATATACCACCTGACTACACCTTGTCCACTAATATCATTCTCTATATGTGTACTATACTAACCCTACCACTCGAGCAACCAATTAAGAGTGGCGATAGGTTTTTTGTTAAACTTTCTGAAGTGACGCAAGTAGCGCGTCATAATGCATTAAAAAGGGCCTGCGAGCCCCACGATTGTGTGTGTGTCAGGACGAACGCGTACGCTCCTTGACCCATCCCTGCCGTTTTGTCTAAATAAACAGCAGAGTCACCTTGCTCCTTGTGTGTGTCTCATACTCTATCTCGCCTGGGATATACGGGAGGAGTTGGGGCCTCCCTGCCCGGAGGTCTGCGGACGGCCCGGCCGACCCGGCAGAATTTCCCCCCGACAAGTTGGAGGCACTGCTGAGATCTGTTTAAGATCAACTTTTATTTTTAGTTTTTCCAGGCACTCCCGTTGCGAGGAGGCCCGGCGGCGCGGCCCCCTCTGCCGTTGCCCCCTTCTGAGGACTACAGGACCATCGCGGAGCTGCGAGAAGACCGGACAGCGCAATCCGGATATTGGCCCTCGGGAGCCGGTTGAGAAGTATCCCGCCCGCGGTCGGCGAGTGTCCAGACGTGGTCCAGACGAGGGGAGGTGGCGAGCCGCTTGGAGGGGTGCACGCAGTCGAGCGGCCCTGCATCGAGAGAACTTGGTGAGCATGACACGCACAACAAGCAATGCGAAATTGTAAGGGAGGGGGAGGAAGTAAATAAGGGAGGAGGGAGGTATTATACAGATGTGCGGCGAAGGTTTAACTGAGTGTTGCCAATGGAATGAATGGTAGCGAAACGAGTGCGAGAACAGTCGGCTAACGTTACGCGAAAGAGGAGGGCGGGGCACGAAAACATCACGTGCAGCCGCTCGTAAGACACTGATGGCCTAAATTGCGACTACGTGTGAGGGTGGGTGTGTGTGGTTTCCTACGACTTGACATTTATTGATCAATGAGTAGATGAGGTTTCCTATTGTTCGAGCAAGAAACTCGATAGGTAGATGACGTTTCCCTGTGGTCGGTAGCTAGTTACATAGTTGCCCAAAACGGAAGATAATTGGCTGGTTAAGCCCTCCTGTTGAGGGGCGTATCACACGCGAGGCGACGCAGCGTGCGCAGTCCGGTTATATTATTGATGAGATTACCTTGTTCCAGGAGAGACAGGAAGACAGCTGTAGGGTTAGCGGGGTAGATTGCAAGTGTATTTTGAACTTAAAAAACATAACAAGAATATACCAGTAGCTCGAAGAAATCGGTGACGTCACCAATAGGGTTTTAATAGGATATCGCGTGCATAAGGAACTTTGGGTTGAGAGTGGGGAGGAAGAGAAAGATGATAAGGGAGCAGACACGGAGATAACGGATAGACTAGAGGATCGGAAAAGGAGAAGGGGGAAGGGGCGTGGCTGCGCACGGAGAACGCCGGCCACGGCAAGTGTAAAAAGGGGAGGAGAACGGAGAAACAGGGCGACTGTATAAGGTCGTCGTAAGGGGTACGCAGCCGCAGGGGGCCGCGTGCGCTTCGGCCGCAGGGGGCCGTAGGGGAAGGAATACAATATAACATAATATTTATTATTATTGCATAATCTGTCAAGGGATTGTCGTAAGTCCCCACACTTGCGGGGCAAGGTAAACAATACGAGGTTGTATATTGTAAACTGCTGGTAAAGAGAAGGGTAACAAGGGGAGGGACACTATGTCATACGGGAGAGGGTCGGGAGGGTGGGGGAACACCCTCACTACCCCATTACAACACATATGCACCACACTGCCACCACATAGGGAGAAATTAATTAAGTACAGCATAGAGTGGACCCAGGGGACGGACAACAAAATGTTAACACCATGGCCGCCTAATGGTAGTTTCGATCCATATGCCCAACATTCACTACTAAACCATCTGCACAATACATACAAGGGGAAGAAGTTGGCAAACCATGTGGAGGTGTTTAACTTATGGAGGATGTTCCAGGGGTCCCGACCAGGACCAAATGGAATGTTCACTATGGGGGAAACACCAGAAGAAAAGGAGATTAAGAAAGAAGGAACGGATGAGGAAAAGGGGTGCGAAAGCACAAAGAATATGGGGAACGGAGGACAGGGAGGAGAAAAGAGTGATAAATCAAACGACATAAAAAAGGAACGGAACAATGAGACACCCATAACACCGGGAGTGAAAGCAGAGGGAGGAAGGTTGTACCCTTTAAGAGAATTAGGAGAAATAGAAGGACAGTTCAGGGCGGCTGAAGGATACTCGAACCCGGCATACAGCCCTCCACCATATGTGGCTCATAGGAAGATACCAATGGGGGAAGAAAGGATTGGAGAACAGCAGACTGTAGAGATAGGAAACGATGAGTGGGTAGCTGCACAGATATTATTGAAATTACGAGGCTCACTAACTGGAGAAGAAAGGGAGGCGGTAAGGAGAACAGACGAGGATAGTGCCAGAGAGAGTGAAATGAGGGGAGAGGAGCTACTATGGCAGAAGGAAGAGATTTTGGAGGAAAAATTAGCAAAACTAAGGGATGAGCAGAATGAATTGATCAAACAACTTGAGAGGGAGGAAAGAGAGAGAGTGAGGAAAAGGAAAGAAGGTAAGAACGAATTGGAAAAATTAAGGGAACGAAATGAGGAGCAAAAGAGAGAAGCTGAAAGGGTAAAAGCAGCAGCAGATAGGGTATCAAGAGTAGTGCTGAGGGAGAAGAAGAAGGAAGAAGAAGAAAAGGAAAAGGAAATGGAAATATGGAGGAGGAGGGTACTATCAGAGACAGCTAAGAAATATGAAGAGGGGAAGGTAATAGAGAGTATAGTAGAAAGAGAAAGGGTGAAATGGGAAAGGAAGAAAGAGGATGAAAGAATATTGGAACAGATGAGCAACGAAGTAATGGAGGAATTGAAAAGAAAAAGGGAGGAAAATAGTAGGGAAATGGAGGAGAGAAGTGAAGGGGGAAGAGAAGGGAGGAGTAGGGAGAGTGAAAAATGGGGAGATGTATATAAAAGTAGAGAGGTAGCAACAACATCAGTGCTAGGGGGAACAGTTGGTAACAACGAAAGGGGAGAAAGAGACTTAATAGACTTAAAAACAGTAACAATAAAAGGAAAAAAGGCAGAGTGGGGGGTGCCATTTATGAATGACTTTTGCAGTGAGGAGGAAGAAGGAGTGGAGAAGGATGGAAGAAAGAGTGAAAGGGAAAGCTTAGATAAGCTATACCTCACTAGAACAAACATAGATTCGCCCTGGATGAGTAGAAGATGGGAGGAGCTGGAGAGAAGTAAGGAGGGAGTGAAAAGAATAGGGGAAACACAAACCCATGAAACCACGCCACCAACATCTCCATCACGCCCTCCCACGTCACACCATACATGTTCAACCACCGCACGCTCACAGCACAGAATAAAGCTCGCGCCCTTCATGAACGAAATTACACCTTATGCATGTCGGCTTAGGGACCTCCCTAGTCGCAGGCAAGATAGACAAATAAACATACCCGTATTGGAAACGGGGGAAGAGGAGGGGTGTGAAGACTCAATATTATGGAGCGTATAGGGTGACACAAGACAGAATTTAATGCCACTGTTGGAGAGAGGAGGGGTTAGACCACAGTATGTACCTTGGAAACACACGGATAAAGAAAATATAAAATGTAGGCTCCCATCACTAAGTGGAGGTGCGGGTAAGTGGATATATGAAATGGAAAAACACACCGCAGGACAGAAACTAGCAGTAGGAGATGTGAAGGGCCTGTTAATATCAATATTAGGGGATAGAGCGGATGATATTTGGAAAAGAGCGGGATTCCATGGGGTAACGGTAACGAACACATCACATGATGGGGCACCATTTGCAAACTGTAGACATGCGCTATGGCAGGCACTGAGAGTGCAGTACCCAGACACATCAGACATAGGAGCCATTACTTCCCGTAAGATGGGTGAAAATGAGGACCCTGTTGATTATATCCAGGATATTCAAGAGAAGTGGCGCATGGAAACTAGAGAACAATGGGACAAAACACCAGCCATATTTTATCATATACTAGTACAAGGGCTCCCAGAAGGGGTTCAGAAACAACTAAAGAAAGTAGTGGGGATGGAAGCAAAACCATGGCCAGAAATACAACTGACTATAGTACATCACTGCAGGACATGGCAAGGAAAAATGAAACAAAAGGAAGAGGATAGGAAAACAGAAGAGGCCAAACTAGTACAGAAAAAACTTACTAAATACACAATGGAAGGGGCACTAATAACTACGCCCACACCAATGGCCCAGAGCCCAACGCAAGTAGTGGCTGCACAAGATCCCGCCCAAATAGCGCCTCCACAAGGTGTAATACAGCAAGTGCCGCCTCTGCAATTGCACGCACCAAACATGGGAGGAGGGTACCCAATGCAAGGAACTGGGTATTATAGTTATAACAGAGGGAGAGGAGGGTTTATGAGGGGGAGAGGATACGGATATAATACCCAACAGCAGGCTGGGGGACTTAGAAATTACTACCCCACAGGGCAACCCGTATACCAGGACAACACAGGGAGCTTCCCATGGCAAAGCAGGGAACCACCCGTGTGTTGGAGCTGCGGACTATTAGGACACATGTCACGTACATGTAGGGTAAGGCCAGGAACACCAGCATGGAATGAACAAGCACAACCTAGGACCTCACAAGAACAGCAGGGCATACAACAACAGCAGATGTCACAAAAAGGGAGTGACCAACAACAACAAACAACACAACAGCCACAAACCTATTCACTGCCACAACAACAAATAACACAGCAACTGCCACCTCCACAACAACAAGTAGCGTTAATACAACCACCACCCCAAACTCAACAAACGCAATTGGGTAGGGTGACGGTGTTGGGACACAACCCTTACACAGGGAATGGCCAATCATTGTACCCCCAATAGGCCAGCCCACAGACGGCTTTGGTGTGTCCCATCCTGTCAGTAACACCTAATAGTGCGGAGGAACCACGCATAGAGGTAACGATAGGTGACAAAAAATTATCATTTCTTGTTGACACCGGGGCAACCCGGTCTTGCATAAGGGAAGGTAAATTTAAGATGTCAGGCGAAGCCATGAACACCCAAGGATTTTCTGGGGCTAAAGGGTTGGTTCCATTTACTGATAACGTTCCCTTATCTATTGGAGATTATGATCTGTCAGTTCCACTTTTGTATTATAGTGCCTCACCAGTAAATATACTGGGGAGAGACATAATGAACAGGTTGAATATGACAATCTCCTTTACAGAGGATGGCATAATTTGCTCTACTCCAGGGATTAACATGCTCGCAGCACGACAGATTTTGCAAGCATACTGTGGACAGACAGCGATTAGGGCGGAGCCAGTAGATGGCGAGCTATTCCAATATGGCACAGACATGGCATTTGCATGGATGCCAGGGATAGAAGGGAAAATATGGAGGAGACCAGCAGCCTATCTGTTCCGACCAGAAACACCAGTTAATGAACTGGAAGGGAAGGTGTTTGTAATGGACATTGAGAGCATTATTGCAACAGCTGATTATGTTGCTGTGCACGCCCAAGATAAAGAAGGGAGAGCATGGAGGGCGGTGATAGCACTAGCAGAAGGATGTAGGCTGACCCAGGTGTCAGATGAAGAACTGTTCTCAGAAGAAAAGGAAGAAGATGAAATGGTGTTCATGATTAGTGTAGAAATATGGCTAAGAGTGGCTCACAAACAAGTAGCACAGAAAATTGCAATGGCACTTGAGGCACCCGCAGGCACCCCAGTCCCATTTTTTAAGGAGGATATGTCAAAGGTGCCCAAATCATTATGGACTATTAGCCCTTATGACGTGGGATGCATAAAAAGCATAGGGGGTGTAAGGATAAAATTGAAAAAAGGTGCCATACTACCAAGAGTGAAACAGTACCCATTGTCAAAAGAGGCAGGTGAAGGCATATATGAAACCATAACGGCCCTTATAAACAATGGCATATTGGTCCCCTCAGAATCACCATGTAACACAGCTGTGTACCCGGTGCGCAAGGCTAAAGGGGGGTCTTGGCGCTTCATACAGGACCTCAGACCCTTGAACAACATAGTAGAAGCAGAGTATCCAGTAACAGCAAACCCGGCCACAATATTGTGTGGCATTCCAGCAGAAGCATCACGATTTACAGTGATTGACCTTAAAAATGCTTTTTTCTCAATACCATTACACCCAGACTCACAAGATTTGACAAGCTTCACTTACCGAAATACAAAGTGGAAACATACCAGATTACCACAGGGGTATTGTGAATCACCCTCAATTTTCAATAGAGTAATACAGATGGATTTGGGTAACATTGAGGTGGAAAGCACAGTGTTACAGTATGTGGATGACATAATAATTTGCAGTACAAACGAAAGTAAATGTAGAGAGGACTCCTTAAAGATGTTGACAATATTGGCTGAAAAGGGGTACAAGGTAGACATGGAAAAGATACAATACTGTCAGGAACAGGTACTTTACATTGGCCAACTGATATCCCAACATGGAAGAAGGATTGCACCACAAAGAGCACAGGCCATTTCAAGCACTCCCGTACCACAGACTGTGAGAGAACTGCAGCAATTTCTGGGGCTGTGCAACTACTGTAGAGCATGGGTATTTGATTACAGCTCATACATAGGACCCCTGCTTGAGGGTTTGAAGGAAGCAAATAAAGGGGAGAAAAAGTTGGGATGGACTATGGAAATGAGGGAGGCATTTGACGAATTGAAAGACGTGATATCAACTGCTCCAGTACTGGCATCCCCAGACTATGAGCAACGCTTTTTTATATTCTCACATTGCGACTCAGCAGTGATGAAGGCAGTATTGGCACAAAAAACGAGCATGGGATATAAACCAGTAGCATTTTACAGCGGACACTTAGACCCTGTGATGTTAGGCCACTTCCCTTGTGAACAAGGTCTCGCTGCAGCTGCCTTTGCAGTAGAAAAAGCATCAGGAATAACTATGGGGTGTCCAACTACACTGTTCGTGGAACATGCATTATTTGCAATATTGAATAAACCCAAGTCCACACTAACAACACAAAGGGCATCAGGTTATGAGATCATTTTGTCTAGGGCTGAACTAGCGGTTGTTAGATGTAGCACTGTTAACCCTGCAAGATTCCTAGCAGAAGTAATTGAAGAGGGAGATTACGCCCACGACTGCACCCAAATAACTAAAATGTACTCATGTACTAGAAAAGTTGAAGAAAACGCACTAGAGGGAGGTGAGCTTTTGTTTATTGATGGGTCATCAACTATTGATCAAGGAGATGGGATACGAAGGACTGGGGCAGCAGTGGTAAAAATGATGGAGGCTCCGGTGTGTGTGGCTATGAAATGTGTACAGTTACCACAGCATTACTCTGCTCAAGCCGCTGAACTAGTTGCACTAATATTGGCACTTAAAGAAAGTTTTAACAAACGTGTAACAATATATTCCGACAGTGCATATGTTACATCCACTGTCCACTCAGGGCTAACAAAATGGAGGAGAAGAGGGTTTAGGAGAGCTGACGGCTCTCCAGTGCAACATGCCCTCTTGTTGGCTGAATTAATTGAAGTAATAAACGACCCCCAAGAGCTAGCCCTAGTAAAATGCACCGCACACACCAATGGTGAAGACCATGTCTCAAAAGGGAATGCAGCAGCAGACGCACATGCGAAATATGCTGCATACTTTGGTGAGATATGGAACCCCACAGACTCACAGAGAGGGAGAGGGAGGGGAATAGCTAGGGAGATGTTAATAAAAGAAGGGTACACCCATCTCCCAGCCACACAGATTATGGAACTACAAGCGGCTGCACCAATGGCCGAAAAAGAAGTATGGGTAAAAAGAGGATGTACAATGTCCCCAACCGACGCACTATGGCGCCAGGGTGGCACGGGGAAAGTTGTAATACCGTTGGCACTGTTAAATACCGCCCTGAGCCAATTACATCACCCTGCCCATACAGGCAAGGAAATAATCGCAGCACGAATTAGAGAAGATTGGTTTTGTCCTGAGTTAAACTCTCATGTGTCAAATTTTATCAGCAATTGCCTCACATGTCAACAGTTTACGGCCGGTCATACTTTAAAAGTGATAAGAGGTACCATACCCCGGCCAGAAGGACCTTTTCGGCACCTTCACATTGACTATGTTGATATGATCAACATATGTCAAGGTAATAGGTATATGATTGTAGTAGTATGCCCATTTTCTAGGTGGATTGAAGCAGGGCCCTGTTCACACCCTGATGCGTTTAGAGCAGCCAAATTCATAGTAAGGGAGGTCTTCCCCAGGTGGGGAGTGTGCGAGGTGTTAAGATCAGACAACGGCCCACATTTCGCAAACGAAATGTTCCAACATATCACATCCCTGCTGAACATTAAACACAAATTTGCATGTGCATACGACCCACAGGCTAATGGCGTATGTGAATGCCTGAATGGCTTATTGAAGGAGGCAATTGCAAAAATACAACAAACAACAAAGAAAAGTTGGTTGTATTGCCTTCCGTTAGCTTTATTTGAACTTAGGAATAGGCCAGGGTCCGACCACCACCTCACCCCTCACGAAGTGGTTACTGGACGTCAAATGCGCCTTCCCCTAACCCCAACGTCAAGGGCATTCACCGACCACGAAAGTTCAGCGAGTGTGTTAGGTGATGAAATGTATCAATATGTGTCTTCTTTGATTACTAGTGTCGTGTTTGTGTCTCAACAGCTCGAGCGCACACGGGGCGGGTCTACCAGCAACCAAGAAAAAGGCGCAAGTACAGAATTGGGAAAGGAGAACTTGTGCAAACTTGCCAAAGGTGACCACGTGCTACTTCGCAATTTCAATAGAAAGTGGAACGAGAAGAGGTTCACTGGCCCCCATCTGGTAGAGGACGTATCAACAAGAGCAGTAAAACTAAAGGATAAGCGTGCCTGGAATCACCTACATGACGTAAAGATCTACAAACTGCAGACCCGCCCCAGCGCCAACGACAGGTCCATTGGAAGAACAGCAACAACATCCCCGACAGCGGAAGAAAGTTCCACCACAGACAACGACCCAATTGTTCCCTCGGAGACAATAACTGACGAAGAAGGGGGTGATCCCCATACTGCCCACCCCATGGTCACACGCTCAAAGAGTAAAAATACTTCCGCCATCTGAGCGCAAACCCCCCCCATTGACTGATAAGTACAGTTGTAACTAAAACTGAAGGACATTGCTTGCACCAATACACATGTAAACACGTGAATGTTCTCTTTTTTCTCTCGCACATACAGGAACTGCGTAATATTGTATTGTTAAGAAAAAGCTAATTAACAAGTTCAGTGTACAGGCGTAGATGGTGCTGCCAGACGATAACTACCCAGAAGAATTGTCACACCAATTTGTATACGAAATAAAAAGGCCAACATACCTAAAAAGGAGAAGGGTACGTGTCTACTACACAGCCTTCCTCCTGGCCATAGAATATTACATGCCCCACCTCCGCCCATACTTGCCGGTCCTAAGAGACCGATCACTTAGAGTAGCGTGGGAGCAGCTCTTCACCTGGGCACTGAATGACTACTTGATAGGGAGAGCTTAAAGGAAACAAAACTAACATTTAATAACGAGCACTTTTGAGAATTTTTAGGCGGGCAACTTTAACGTCGCAAGAATACGCTGCCAGGACTGCAGCAAGGTAAGAGCAAAATGCCGGTGAGATTAGCATATGTAATAAAAATAATAGGGATTTTTATGATCACCGGGTTCTTGGCTGCCTCTGTCTGGCAGTACAGCTATGCTATTGATTTTATTGCTGCACCCAAACCTAATATACCCCCGTTCCCTGCTGCAACAGGTGTTACGTCAGGTGGTAATAGTAACATTGCACCCAAGCAAAATAGAGTTAAACGCAGCACATACTCAGACAATAAAGGTATTGATAATTATGTACAAGATTCAGCACACGTCACAAACAACATATGGTACCAGCACATGACCCGCATTGGTAAGCAGACAACTGAGGATAGCTGTTACGTTTGCTCATTAATACCATACGCCATGAGCGCTTCACGAACATTTGTTGCCACAGAAATAGATGAAAAAACAGCACAGTGCATAATATATTTGGCCCTGTTCCAAACGAAAGGAAGATTTCAAGGAACAGTAGTGCACATGACATGGAAAACACGAGACTCATACCCATATGAAAACAACTTCCTCAAGACCTATCTGAGTTATCACAAGACCAGTTTACATGCTGAAGCATTCAGGTACATAACAAGTGGCCCTGCAAAAGGAGAAACAAAGAAGGTAACACTGCAGTATCTACCATGTGATTGGTACGCCACTGAAATTCCGGGTAAACAAGGATGCTGGGAGAGACCGCTACTGACGATAACAGGAAAGGTGTATCTGGGCAACAGCTGGGAGATAGGAGTGATTGGCAGCAACATGGTAACAAAAGAAAATATCTCAACTATCGAGACACACAATCATCGATGTTGGACGACGTGGATCAAGTATGTACCAATGCTCATGTGGGTAGAAGAAGATGAAGACCCAATAACTATACTACCATTGGCTGCGCCCAAAATATGTTACCAGCATAAAGGAGAGGTGGACGTAGGATATAACACCAATTGTGCAAGCGTGATGGAGTTACCTGAGGGGGGAGCGGGAACAGCAGTAATAATGGACCATTATTGGGCCTGTGGAGAAAAGGCATATCATACACTGCCTCCCCTGTGGAATGGTGTGTGCACAATGGTACACGTCAATGTACCATCACTAGTGGTACCTAAGAAGCATGTCGATGTGGCGAAATTTCCTAAAATGGATGAAGGGGATAAGAGAAGAAAGAGATCTGCACCACTTCAGAAGGAGCAAGGAAACAGGACCAACGGCAATGATACTGTCCTAAATAGGAGAAAAAGACAAGGAGAGCCATTAACAGGAAATTACCTGTGGGGAAGGTCGGAAACGGAACTAACATCAATACCGCCAGAACACAGACTATTCAGCAGAGCAGCAATGTTCTTCTCCTCAATAATACATCCGGGACTGCAGGCATACGCAAACGCAAAATGGCTCCAAATAACCAGATGGGAACTAATGATGACCATCAATTCGACAGTAAATGGGTTCAACGCAATTAAAGAGGAGCTGCGAGCTGTAAGGATGGTAGCACTCCAGAACAGATATGTATTGGACCTTCTCACAGCAATGGAAGGAGGAGTTTGTGCAAAGATAGGACAATCTTGCTGCACGTTCATACCTGCCAACGATGCTGACAATGGTACACTGACAGAAGCAGTTTCACAATTGGCCCAGATGCACTCCAAAATGATGGACGAAAGTAACGGTGTAGACAAGGATAAGAGCTGGTTTTCACTATTATGGTCATGGATGCCATCTTGGCTGTCAGATGGACTGAAAATAATAGTGGGGTGTACTATTTTGGCTGGAGCTACCCTGATCATAATTAGATTTTGGAAGGCCCGGAAGGCACGCACGACTGACGAGTTGCTGGAAATGGTGGGAATGCACCCCTTAATGCCAGCAGATGACGGCCAGCATACAGGTGTGATAATACAAGAAAGGGAGAAGTTGCGCACCCAAATCATCACCAATCATCTAGACCCACCATCAGTGAAGATCGAGAACCCAAGGAACCCCAGGAGCTACATAGGAAGATGGGTATACTGTACTCCTGGAGGAACATGTGAATACATGTATTGGTCATTTGAAGATCATGTAAACCATTATGGACATCTCGGAGGGATAACTAAGATATGGAGGGTAAGAGGAGATAACGAGAAGGATATGTTTGTGGTCGACAAGTCGACCAGAGGGGGGACTGAAGTGGGAGAATGGAAAACCAGGCTCCCGTCCTTCACCTCTCGCGCTTGGCCTAGAGGGTCACGGCCCAGACACCCGCCGCGAGAAGAGTTTGTCCATTTACCAGACGACCAGGTACCCTGGTACAGGAACATACGGATGTGTCCACCTGCCTGCCCAGCAGCCCGCACTGGCCATGCCGACACCTGCGGCTCGGATCAGCTAGACTAAAAACCACACGTCGTTAGAGATGCCATGACGACCTAGACAACGGGAAGCACATCTGTACAAATATACACACTGGACATTTCCACACCAATCTACACGAAGAACATACTCAGTGCTCTGACGTAGGCGACAGGCATATTCACGGACGTGCATCTTTATTATTTTTACATAGGCTTTCAGAATGCAGAAACGCAAGACGCATCATGAACTCATCTATAACGCTTGCTCACGCTTCTCTTGAAACCCGTTACCACCATGAGAGGTATAATGGAAACACGATACTGGTCATGGAAATATATGCTACTATAACCTAAAGTACCTATGCACCAAACAGACTACTTAAGCACCAGGCCCGAGTAGGCCTCAAACAAAAGCTCCCGTGGACATTAACAAAGCAAGAGTCAGGTTGCTGATCCTGCAGAAAGAACCCGGTGGAGCAACCAGCCAAGGTCGCAATGTTGCAAACCCACATCCAAGAACAAATTATCAAAGGCACGATGTTGCAACCTCGCACTCCGCGCCTCAACGATAAAGGCACGCCGACAAATTAAACCAGACGCGCAGTAGAAAAAACAATATTAATTGTGCAGAATTCTGCCTCTTTCACGGTCCCTCCCCACGTGACCAAACCGAACCTGACGAGATGCCAAAACCCAGGAGAGAAAAGGCGTCTGGGTCCCTCACTACGAGACACAGGCCGATACACTTGAAAGGCTCAATGGACATCTGCTACAGTGGGAGCGGTCAGCCTTCCACCTATGAATAAATCCTTACATTGTCTGCACGTACCCATATTAAAACATTGTTGCAAACACAGGTACACCGAGAGCTGGGAACAACGGTGGTCCCAGGCTGGGAAGCTCACGGATGCACCAATCAGAACATGGGGCTCTTATCTCAGACGTCAGTAATACTAGCCAATCCTCAGGAGTCTTCATGTAACAATTCTTATGTATCTAATTGTAGGGACAACCCAGATATACCACCTGACTACACCTTGTCCACTAATATCATTCTCTATATGTGTACTATACTAACCCTACCACTCGAGCAACCAATTAAGAGTGGCGATAGGTTTTTTGTTAAACTTTCTGAAGTGACGCAAGTAGCGCGTCATAATGCATTAAAAAGGGCCTGCGAGCCCCACGATTGTGTGTGTGTCAGGACGAACGCGTACGCTCCTTGACCCATCCCTGCCGTTTTGTCTAAATAAACAGCAGAGTCACCTTGCTCCTTGTGTGTGTCTCATACTCTATCTCGCCTGGGATATACGGGAGGAGTTGGGGCCTCCCTGCCCGGAGGTCTGCGGACGGCCCGGCCGACCCGGCAGAATTTCCCCCCGACACACCAATAGGTAAGTGGCTTTCTTTTATTTTTGCACTGCGCCAGGTACTCATTTGATATCTAGAATGGAGCCAAAGGTTCTAAGAGTTGAGTGCACCACAACATAAGTCCCTCTGAAACAAATGGGCAATACAAAATAATGAAAAAATACTAAACAATAGACAATACAAATTACTTAGAGTCTTCAGTCAGTCAAACGCCCCCAACGTCATACAGAACAAAAGACGGTGTTAACAACTGGGAAGGTGGGTGGTCACTGGAATCTCGACTGAAGGTATGGAAATGCAGACAGGGCAAGCGGTGTCAACTTGATATTTATTTATTGTTTACATTTATAAAGCGCCTCAACCCTCGGGCATTAGGGCGCTGTTGCAGACCAGTTACATTAATGCATTTATTTTACATGCATTTATGCAAATACTTGGTTCTAATAAGGTGGTGTAGAGGAAATACAGTGGGAGTGGATAAACAAACATTGGGAGTAGACCTGAGTTAGGAGTGGACATAGCAGGATGTGGAGTGCATATGGGGTGACATTCAAGTTGGTGGGTGTTTAGGCAAACAGCCAGGTTTTCAGGTTTTTTTGGAAGGCCCAGTATGAGTTTTCTGCTCTTAGTTCTGCTGGGAGGGAGTTTTAGTGGTTGACTGCAACTGTTGGGAAGCTGACCCCTGCCCCCGCCCACTCCTTGGGCTCTTTTCACTCTTGGTATGGTCAGTTTGTGGGCATGGATGGATCGTATTGGTCTGTTGGATTTAGTTTTTTCATTATTTTGGGAAAGGTATTGGGGGCAGTCTTGCTCAGGTATGTGTGTGTGATGGAGAGAGTCTTGAAGATTATCCTTTCTTTGATCGGGAGCCAGTGGGCTTTTCTCCTTGTGGCTGTGATGTGGTCCCTTTTTTGGATGTTCACTGCTGCTCTGAGGGCATTGTTCTGTTTTACTTGCAGTTTGTCTAGGCTCTTTTTGGAGGTGGCTGCAAATAGGACGTCACAGTAGTCCCATCTAGCCCCTGTGATTGCTCTGACAATGGTCATGCTATCTGAATTGAGGAATTGTCTAGCTCCATTGATTAGTTTAGCTGTGTAGGCTGCTGATGAGGCAATGGCACTCACTTGTCTGTTTAGGGATAAGGAGGCATCTAGGTATATAGCTAATGTTTTTATTGCGTCTGAGACAGGGATCTGGATTCCATCTATTAGGAAGGATGAGAATTGTGGGTTGAGTTTCTTCAGTACTACGGGGGAGCCTACCAATAGGGTCTCAGTCTTGTCATCCTTGAGACACAAGTAATTCGAGGCTATCCAGAACTGGATTGTCAGCTAAGCTCTGTTAAGCATTAATGAGTCTGTGTCGTAGGTGCCCATCAGGTGGAGAAGGACTTGGGTGTCGTTGGTGTAGTTTGTGTAGGATATGCCGACAGATCTAATAGAAGGAGAGTGCTGGTTTACCTTCATCCTTGATGGCGTCCATTTGGATCTTAAGGTCAAGTAGTGCAGTTTCGGTACCATGGCAGGGCAGAAACCTGATTGACGCATCCCTAAGATGTGGTTGGGTTCTAGGAAATGTTGGATACGGTTGTAGCCTGCGCAGTCTAGGATTTTTAGCAGGAAAGGTACTGTGGTGATGGTTTGGTAGTTGTTGGGCAGTGTCGGGTCTAATGAATGTTTTTTCAGTAGTGGGAGGACCCATAATTCTTCTGTTGGGACATGGTTTGTGGTGAATGAGGCATTGAACTTTGTAATGAAAGTACTAGGGCTGCTGAACAGTCTTTGATGATAGATTCTGGGCCTATGCCTCCTTTGTATTTGGTTGGTTTCAGATTTTTGAAGATATTGGCTGTTTCAAGTTCAGTGACTTCTCTGAAGTGGAAGGTGGGTGTGGTGTGGGGAGTCGAGGTAGGGAGGGTGTTGATAGCACTGGTCTTGTTTCGTTTCTCTACGATTTCTTTCTGGAGTAGGCAGATTTTTGCGCACATAGCGTTCTGTATATTTGTGCACCATGTTTCGTCTTTGTTGATTGGTGAGGGTTGTGATATGGGGTTCTCAAGTTCTCTTAGTATTCTGAACAGTTCTTGAGACTTGGAGTTCGCTTGAGCTATTCTGGCATTGCAGATTGCTGCTTTGGCAGTTGTGATGGCTTTCTTGTAACCTTTATCAGATTAATTAAATGCTCGTTTGAAGTGTTCTACTGTCTTTTTTTTCCAGAATGCTTCGGCTTGTCTTTTCTGTGAGCGAAGTTCTTGGAGCTCTGGGGTGAACCAGGGATTCTGAGGGTCTGTAGGTTTTGATTTTCTGGGCATGAGTGGGACTACTGAGTATATGGCTTTGGTTAATGTGTTTGTGTAGATCTCAGTTAGGTGTTTAAGGTCGTTTGAGGCTAGGTTTTCCAGAGCTAAGGGCGCGAGGAAGGGGTAGATGAATTATTTGGTGATCTTTGTTGAGCTTCGTGACCAAGTGGTAGATTGTGGCGGTGGGGTGGGTGGGGCTTTTTTTGAGTGATGGGAATGTGAAGGCAATGACATGATGGTCTGACCAGGGCCAGGGATTGTTTGAGGTGATGGTGATTTGGCTGTTCATGTCGGCTATCCAGTCTAAGGTTCTGCCTTTGAGATGTGTGGGGGTTGTGATGCAGTGTTTGTAGCCTAGATCTGAGAGGGCGTTGGTGACACGTTGCTGCGTGGTCTGATGGGTCGTGCAGGTCTCCTAGCAGTATCGCTCGAGAGGAGGGTTTGCTATTTTCCGCTATGGTAAGGATCAGGTTTCCTTCGAATGTGGAAGAATGGGCTGGCTGGCAGTATAGGATGTGTATGGTGATGTCTCGGTGGATGCTGTAGCGAGATTGACAGATATCCATTCGCATTGGCCTTCTGTAGAGGAGCTGTGGTGTCTTATCTGAAGGAGCCCCTATTTGTGAGAGCTACCCCTCCTCCTCTGGAGTCTGTTCTATCGCATCTGAGGATGGTGAAGCCTTCGGGTAGTGCTAAGGATAGTGCCGGGCAAGAGGCTTGGTGGAGCCATATTTCCGTAATAGCCAGTAAGTCTAGGTTCAGGCTTATGATTAGGTCATTAATGTCCAGAGCATGGGCGGCTAGGGATCTGGTGCTGATGAGGGCTTCGTGTATTGTGTGGTCCTGTATCAGTTCTGGGGTGGGTGTGGGCGGTGGGGGCAGTCTCTTGGGGCTGGTTATTTTGTTGTTTCTCCTTTGTTGTGTATTGCGCCTTTGTAGTTGAGTGGCCGGTGCGTGACTTTACATTGAGGTTCTCATTTCTCATCGTTGTGGTTGCTGGGAGGAGGGAGAGGGTAACTCTGATGCTTCTTGTGCTGAGCCTATCGTTCCTTATGTGAATGGGTGGCTGGGTATTATTTGGATGCTCATTTTGAGAGAGGGGCGGTTTTGTGGGCCGGAGGTAGCCTCTGATGGGAGGAACGGGGTTGGGCATGTGATTGCTGGATGGCGCGGGCATCGACTTGCCAATGACAAAATTACATTTGTGTCGACTACCTGGGCACTGGTGGAACATAGGGGAGGTTCAGGCTTAGGTACTGAGGTGTGGTTTGTGCATCCAGAGCCTAGCCGTTTGAGTGGGGCCGGCTTTACTGGTTTCATGTGGGGCCAAGTTTGATATGGTTTGTGTGTGCAAGGTGAGATCGATTCGGTGCGGGGGGCTAGAAGCACATTTGGATTCGAGTTGGTGGTGTGGGCCTCGGTTTGGGTTTGGTTACACTTGTGGTGCTGGTTTAGATTGGGTGGGGATGATATCTAAGTTGGATTGGGTGGAGCAGGTTGAGGAGCACATCTAGTATCAGTTTGGGGGCCAGGCTAAGATGCAGTTTTGGGAGGCAGGCTAGTATGCAATCTGGAACAGGCTAACAGGCATCTATAAAACCAATTTGGGGAGCGGGCTAACATTCAGTTGGGAGGAACAGGCTGATCTGCAACTTGTTGGAACAAGCTAATATGCAATTTGGTGGAACAAGTTAATATGCAATTCGGTGGAAAAATCTAACATGCTATTACGAGGAGCTTCTACAATCTGACATGCTATTACGAGGAGCAAGCTGATTTGCAATTTGGTGGAGCAAGCTGATTTGCAATTTGGTGGAACAAGCTAATATGCAATTTGGTGGAACAAACTAACGCTATTACGAGGAGTTTCTAAAATCTAACATGCTATTACGAAACTAACATGCTATTACGAGGAGCAAGCTGATATGCTAATTGGTGGAACAAACTAACATGCTATTACGAGGAGTTTCTAAAATCTAACATGCTATTACGAAACTAACATGCTATTACGAGGAGCAAGCTGATAAGCAATTTGGTGGAACTAGATAATATGAGGTTCAGATGAACAGGCTAATGTGCACCCGTATTTCAGATGGAGAGAGCAGGGTAAAATGTCCATGCAAAGTCAGTTCGGTGGATAAGGCGAAAATGTGCTTAGAAAGTCCATTAGGGCTAGGGCAGGAGTGAGACCATTGCAGCACAGAGGCTGTGTGTGCTGCCAAAGTAGTTTGCCATGGGACGGGGCGTGTGAGGGACAGGTGAGGCTACCTGTGTTGAAGACCTTGTAGGCAGGAAAAGCTGTGGTAGGACCCAAGGGCAGATTGTTGAGTGGAGGCAAGTAGCCACTGAGATGACGGCTAAATGTGTGGAGGTGAAAACAGTGAGAGGTGCAATGGTTTTATATCTGAGGTTTCTAGAGCTTGAGGTTTGGAAGGCACAGAAGACTGGGGTAGAAGGATGGTCCGGGTGTTGAGTGCAGGCAAGGGCACTGGGATGATGACTAAAGAGGTGATGCTAAAGACAGGCTGAGGAATCTTGGCATTGATATTTGAGAGTTCTGGTTTATCAGGCATGGAAGGTGTAAGACTTTGGTAGAAGTCATAGGTTATGCTTTTTCTGGCTCTTTATCGACCGCTGCCACATGCGTTTCTCCTTGCCACTTGACCTGCGCATCCAGATCCCTACGATGTGTTTTGACAGTTTCTCTTACAAGGGGTATAGATTTTCTAAGGTACTGCACCTGTCGCTTCTTAAAGCACAGTTTAATAAAAATCATCCACAAGCTTGTGAGATAGGGGCAACCCTGTAGGTGCCATGCTCATTTGTGCCCATGGAAACATCCTTGCAGCTGATATGTGTTACTAAAGAAAGGAAACAACGCATGTTGATCTCATGGACCCACCCAAATGAGAAAAGACAAGTACACAACCAACACATGATATTGTACCGCTATATCAATATCTTCCTAAGCTAATAGAAAAAGAAAGACAGCCTCGCAAATGGAAAAAAGCACAACACACATTACTGTGTTCCCATATCAAATTCTTCCATGGGCCATACTACAGAAAATGTGTTCGTTTATAATAGAAGAAGAGACCTGAAAGAGACACAGCCCATATAGTACAGTACCTTACCCTTGCTGATTTGGAAGACTTTGTTCTTCCTCTGGGCTTTTGTGGGCCCATCCTACTTCATGAGAGGTTTTGTGACATGGTCTGTCTTTTTTAGAATTTCTTGGTCTCCATTGAGAGACTGGTGTCATTAAAAGATCTACCGCTTCATTCTGAGTTTGATTGTAATTCGGCAGTAAATCTGCATAGTTACTGCCAAATTCGGTTACTGTTACCATCACTCGGTCCCGAGAATTTACCACGGGATTCCAAGTGGTCATATAACGGTGTTAGTCTCCCATTTTTGGAGTACGTAGTACTCCACTGGGATTTTGGTGGATTTACCGCAAGCAGTAATTCTGCCACGGTAAATCCACAGATTTTTGGCATTAAAAAGGAGGATTTACCTCCAGCATCATGCTGGAAGTAAATGCTTCACTTTAAGGCCAAACGCCTAGTTTGTTGGTGCGGTAAATGCAGTGGTAATTTTGTTAACACCAACAAAAGTGACAGTAGCTGAATTACCACCACTTTTTTACCGCACCACCAAACTTGTAATGAAGCCTCTGTTCTTGGCAAAAATTGCGTGCAGACTTAAAAAAGCAGTAATTGCGGAACTTGGAATCTTTCTCTCAGTTTTTAGAGTTACAAATATCATTGTTAAATCAACTCTCTTTTAAGTGCCACCTCCCTATGCCAAGGGCTCACCTAGAAAGCATTGATTCACACTCTGTAGGCAAGGCAATGCAGCGTACTTCGACTGCAATGCAGCACAATGTGCCGTTGATCTCCCAAGCACGGAAGCTCTGTGCAGACATTCTAGTGTGAAGGAGAGGGAGAGGCAAGGCTAAAACGAGACGAGATTTAAGTGAATCCAATGACGGATGTGTGGGAGGAAGGGTTAACTATGAAGAGCACCCTCATAAGATACAGCTGCACAACAGCAAATGGAAACAGGGAATTGGTGGAGGACATTTTGATAGCGCGAAAGATTATACTGCTGGCCTTTGACGGTTCCAGAACCAGCTTTGGTCACCTAGGAGGAATGGACCTAGGCAGGGACGTTGCTAGGGGGGGCCTAAGGGGGCTGTAGCCCCTGATCTTTTGGTTGTAGTCCCGGATAGAATCTCAGGAGCTACAGCCAAAAGACTAGCTAGCCCCCAGTCCCAACAGTTCCGACATCAGCTTAGCCCCGAGTCTTTTCCAGACCTAGCAACTCCCCTGGACCTAGGTAGTGGCTACATGCATGAGTTAGGGCACTATCCAGCCCACGTTAACAGCAGACATTTTTAATATGAAAACATTAAAAAACTCAACTGCTCATTGGAAAGGAGCCTTGTGTTTATAACCTATGACATTGCAGGTGTTGAGTGCACTATAAAATGAGTCTGTCTGGAAAAATATTTGGCACTTGTGGCAGTAAAATAAAATACTACTAATAAGCCGTAGTTAAAAATCATATCATTTAGAATAAAACAATTTCAATTAACCACAGTGAACTACTGCTTGCCTTGACCTTATGGACAACTTTTTTTGAAAGAGTCTTAATATGCTTATCACTCCGATGCAAGTAAAAACTGGATGCAGAGAATTCCTTTATGTTTGTAAAGCCATTACAGTTAAGGCATCCAAGAGTGGATATGAACTACTCGGTTGGAATTGCCTTAAAGAAGAAAGGATTGTAACCTAGCAAACCACTGAACAATTTGCAAACCTCTACAGTAGGGTTGTCCAACTCCAGGCCCCGAGGGCCGGATAAATGTTGCATTTTCAGGATACCCCTCATTAATATTCACAAGATAAATTTGCATACAATGGTTCTAAATCTATGCACATTGTTTCTCATGAATATTAATGAGCGATATCCTAAAAACCCGCCAGGATTCCAGTCTTCGAGGACTGGAGTTGGAAAACCCTGCTGCACGGTGATAGCAAACAAAATACAGGAATATATTTCATGGGCATGTACCATGCAAACCAGAACATTATTAACATTTTGCAAGCTAATTGTATTGCCAAGAGGAATCACGTTTGGGTAAAGGAAAGACAAAAAAACAAACAATGGCTGTTGTTGCTCCATCTGCCATAATCTGATAGCGCTACCCAGAGGTTTGATTTTATTCAGAAATTGGGAGGGGAAACGTCATCCCAATTTTAAAAATTAGGTTTGTATAATTCAGGTGCCACTTTTGATATTTAAATTTGAGTTTCAGATGCAGTACTTACATATTATTTTTTTTTTTTTATTATAACGTCAGCCTGAAGTGCCACATTGCGAGCAGTGTGGCATCAGACTTTTATTACAAAGTAACAGCATTCATCAAAATTCATCCAGCCAGAACCAATTCACAGTGCTGCATAGATAATCTAAAAAAGAAGAAAATTCAATTTCATAGAATCGTTTACAGGTACTTACATATTTAACAACAAAGGTATTAGATTGAGGAAAAACGTATACATCTATGTATATACTTCAAGGAAAAGAAGCAGGTTAGGGTGGAAGTTGCATAGGCAGTCAGTAACGAAATAGCCCTCCTCAATGGGCTGAATCCTGAAATTTGAGATTGTGGTTTCACCATAGATTAGTGAGGGTTATCAAGACATGGAACTCTTGCCCTTTCGTTCGGGAGAGGTGTTGTCCCCTCAGGCACTTCTCATTGGTGACACACAGTAAGGTAGGAAGGCTGGTGTTGCTGTTTGATCCCATACCGGTACTCCTGGAATTGTTTTGCTCAGTTTTCCTTGCTGGCAGGCCAGACTAATATGAATGCAAAGGTGCCCCCCTCTATTACGCCACAGAGACCTTAAGCGTGGCTGCAGATTCTGTAGAGTTAGTGCACGTTATGAGGCCCTGTTCACTCATTTGATATATGATATGGCCTTTATAACATGCCTATACACAAGTGTTTCAAGGCACGACGAGGCAAGGGAGGGGGCACAGACGGAAGACAAAGACAACAATCTTACTAGGTCAGGAGACATTGAGATCGCGCAATTGCAGGGGAGAGGGGAAAGGGAAAGTGCAGGTGGAAGGAGGAAGGGGCAGTGCAATACATAGGATCAACAGTAAAAAAATAAATAGAATACATAAAAAAATAGGTAAAAAGTGCAGCCAGCTTGTGGCAAGTGCAGGGGTAAGTGCAGACATCAAGTGTCAAGAGCTGGTGGGGCTGACCCCAAGAGCAGGGGTTGCCAGGCAGGCAGTGCAGGTGTGCAGCTGGCGGGGGAGGGGACCTGGGCCCGAGATAAGAGGGTAGCCATGTGGCCAGTGCAGTTTCAGTAAGGAGTTCAGCAGAGGAGAGGAGGAGAGAAAGCAGAAGCAATGAGGAAGGTCTTGAGGTGCTCCAGGAACTGGAGATGGTTCTCCTCAAGTTTCAGGGAGGCAGGGGGGCTGTTCCAGAGGGAGGCACCAGCCAAAGAAAGAGATCTACCACCAACTCATTGCTTGGAGAAGTGACTGACCCTGAGGGAGTTGGAGGTAGACGAGCGAAGAGCTCAAGATGGAAGATATTTAGGAAGAGAGAGTTGACGGTATTGAGGCCCCACACCTCAGAAGGCCTTGTGGACAATGCAGAGGGTTTTGAACTTAATCCTCGCAGCCACTTGGAGCCAGTGCAGAGATTCCAGTCCTGGAGAGATACAATCCCTGCACTTGAGGCCAAGGAAAAGTATCACAGTCCTGTTCTGGATGAGTTGCAGAGGGTGGAGAGTAGAAGCGGGCAGATTTAGAAAGAGGCAGTTGCAGTAGTCCAGCCTACAGAGAACCAGAGCTCTGGAGACAGTGAGCTTCTGGGGGAAGGAGAGGAAAAAAAGAATACCTCTGAGGAGGTGCAGCTGGTAGTGTGATTTGTTAGAGACGTCAGAGATGTGAGGAGAGAAGGATAGTGTTGAGTCGAAGATTACCCCGAGGTTTTTAGCCTCATAGGTGGGAGAAGGAAGAGGGCCAAGAGAGACCAGTCAGAGAGCGACAGGAAATGAGGGAGCATGTATCCCGATGTGGAGAATCACAGTCTTACTGGCATTAAGTCAGAGATCATTGGCAGCACATCACTCCTGGATAGCGGACAAACAGTCAGAGATGACAGTTGGGACAGAGAGAGGAAATGCGGTGGTCAAGAAGTGCCAGGTATTGGTTGAACAATCAGGGAGAGAGGTTAGACCCTTGGGGAAAACCACAAGTAGATTTAGAGATAGAGGAAAGGAAGGACCCAAGTTGGACCTGGGAGGGTTTATCGGAGAGGAAAGAAGTCAGCCAAGCCAGGGCCTGATCGGTGATACTCAGGTTATCACATAGATGGTTGAGCGGGATGGCATGGTTGACTGTGTCAAAGGCAGAAGAGAGATCAAGTAATATGAGGACACAGGGGGTATTGGAGTCAAGGTTGGAGAGCAGGTCTTCACGGATGTTCAGGAGAGCAGTTTCCATGCTTCCGGCAGCCCTGAAGCCAGACTGATGGTCATGGAGACAACCAACCAATTCAGTGTGAAGATTAAGCTGGGAGATGGCCAGCTTTTCCAGGAGTTTGCCCAGGAAAGGAGTGATGGAGTTTGGACGGTAGTTAGCAAGGCAGGAAGGACTGGCTGAGCGTTTCTTAAGAAGAGGGTGCTCAAGGGAGTGCTTCAGGGGGGAAGGGAAGACTCCAGTGGCGAAGGAGTGGTTGCAGATTTCAGTCAAAACAGGGATCAGAGTGTCAATGTGGTCCTTGATGGTTTTAGAGGAACAAGGGAGAACCTGTTTTGACAGGCAGTCCCGCTTTTGGCAAATTATAAAACAACGGGGGTTCCACCCTAACTTAATGAGAGTAATGCAGGTCTGGAAAATTGCTCCATGTGCACATGGAGATGCTGCAAACCAGCTCTATCTCACTGGTGATGCCAAAAAGCTAGAAAGAAATCTCTTGGGCTCCTGTTGATAGTCTTTTTTTTTTAAGAACGTTGCCTTGCAATTCATTGCTTCACTATGCATGTGGCAGTAGTAGGCTGATATGAAAACAGTGCATTACTCATCTTTTATGGGACAGAACACGAAACGTAATTCTGGCTACTTTCCAATAGAACATGATAGTTTGGCCTTTTACTTTCTCAATACAAAGCGCTCTCACAGCAAATGTTGAGGCACTTGGAGTTTCACTCTAATGGTATGATTTTCTTCTAGTGAGACACAGAGACATGCAGCATGGTTAGAGACCTGCAATGGTGGCATGGACGTCATTTAGGGGTCGCCTGGGGTCGTAAATGTTACCCCTGCGGTCTCCCTCGCTACCCCTGTGGTCTCCCTTGCTACCCTAAAAAAGATTTTTTTTTTTTTTTAAATTGAGGCTCATGGGCTGTGGCCAGCAGCATGTGGCTCTTTGTTTCTGGCGTCGCTAGTTTTCTCATAGCTACAGCCGGTAAGATAGCTCAGTGGGTTGAGCGCTGGCTGCTGCAATGTGTGTGTGATTGGCAGGTTGCAGGTTCAACTCCCAGCAAGGTCAACTCAGCCTTTCATCCTGAAGAGGTTGATAAATGAGTACCAAAACAGGTTGGGTGATATTGTATGTATATATGTTCTATATGAAGCACTTAAGCGTAAGTGCTATATAATAACACATCATTATCATTTGGCCTTGGACGTCTGCTTTCATTCACAGTGATTTGATAATATAGGCCTATACGCACTGATATTAATGATACATATGGTGATCCATTCTTGGATGAAATTTTCATCACTTTACAGTGATATCGTAACCATGTTTTTCGTAGTGTACTCAGAAACAATGCTATGTGGTGCCACTTCCTGTTTTGTTAAAGGGTGAAAGTTCGTGTTCCATCCCTTCCCGTGATGGAACTTCGGGGTGGGGTCAAATGATCATCAGAGGTCAAAGGTCGTGTGATGCCACTTCCGTTACCCCTGGCATTTTGGTGAAATTACATCCCTGGATGGTGGGCGCCATCACACAGAACAGGTTATTGGGCCTTGTTCAGTCTTAGCAGGGGCCCTCGGGTATCTCTCGAACATCTTGAAAAACTGAGGCTCATCCAGATGTAGACTACCTGCTGTCTCCGATGCCCTTGATGGGGTTGCCGAACACGCCAGAAATGTATGTGAATATTTGCCTGCTGTTACTGTCTTTCCCTGGAGAATTGACTTCCATTTTGGTGCTGAGCAGGATTAGACTGGTGCCAAATAGATATTGCGGCTGTCATATGGCACAGAGCTCTAAAACGCGACTGTAGACGCTCCCGCGTCGGCGCCATCCATTGGCACCACTTATTGGGCTTTGTTCTCACCAGAGGGGCTTGGACACTATTGGGAACTATTATTGTTATTTCTTCCTAGAGAGTTTGATAGTTTAGGGTCATTTGTGTTTTTTGTTGACTTTAGTGCTGGGGGAGTGGCCGTATCTCTGTTCTCTCTGTTTCTTATATGAATGGCCCTTGTGTGGTTTTAGTCGCTATCTCTGTTTGGGACAGTGTGTGGAAAACATTGTTCAGTTGGTTATCGCTGGGCAGTGTTTATGCTATATGTTTTGTTGCTGGATTTTGCATATGCTTTAAAATGCTTGGTATGCCCTTGAGTCAGGTGCACACTTACAAAATGGACATAATGAAATGAAGGAATGTCCAGGCGGATAGCTCACAAGTACAGCACTGCTCTCTGACATGAGGGCAGACTGCAAGTTCAAATCTCGGTGGCATGGCTGGCTAAGCCTTCCATCCTTCTGAAGTCGATACATTGAGTACCATTAAGCTGGGGTAATAAGGCCTGTGATTACAGGGGTTAGAAGCTAAAGAAACTGGTTTACGTTGCTATGTCAGAACACATTACTTTTAAATGATTACATTTCTATATTTCACTAGTGATTGATGGCACCTATTGTTTTTGTAGACGCTTGGATTCCTGAAGAGCAAATGCACGTCTGTCAAATTTCACTATGCTGACCATGTTATTGGGAGTGATTGGATCAGCTCTCCTGATCTGCTTATCTCCATGTGTGCCAAGTACATCACAATAACAAGATCGCAAATATTCCGGATTCAATAGCAACAATACATTTTAGGCTAATAGAGTATATATAAGCACGGAAAAAAGAGAGCTACTGCTTAAATGAAAATACTACTTCTTAACAACTCCAGGTAGACTGCATTGAGGAGGCTTCTGGTCATGTGACCAGGCCCTGCTAATAAGTTGCTCCACGCTCTGCCAGATTTGGTGCCTTCCAGGTAGCTTCTTAAGGACTCCAGGCCAGCTGCAAGCAGAATGCATTGAGGAGGCTGCTGGACACGTGACCAGCCCCTGGCACTCAGTTGCTCCATCCACCACCATTTGTCACGCCTTCTAGGTAGCTTGTTAAGGATTCCAAGCCAACTCAAGGCAGACTGCACTGAGGAGGCTGCTGGTCACATAACCAGGATCTGCTACTCAGTGGCTCCACCCACCACAAGTTTTGGTGCCTTTCAGTTAAATTCTTAAGGACCCCGGCCAACTTCTGCCAGACTGCATTGAGGAGGCTGTTGGTATGTGACCAGGCCCTTGCACTCGGTTGCTCCACGCTCCACCAGTTTTGGTGCCTTCCAGGTAAATTCTTAAGGACTACAGTGCAACTTCTGCCAGACTGCATTGAGGAGGCTGCTGGTATGTGACCAGGCCCTGGCACTCGGTTGCTCCACGCTCCACCAGTTTTGGTGCCTTACAGGTAGCTTCTTAAGGACACCAGGCCAGCTGCAAGCAGAATGCATTGAGGAGGCTGCTGGTCACTTGACCAGCTCTTGGCACTCAGTTGCTCCGCCCACCACCAGTTTTGGTGCCTTTCAGGTAATTCTTAAGGACTCCAGGCCAACTTCTGCCAGACTGCATTGAGGAGGCTGATGGTATGTGACCAGGACCTGGCACTCAGTTGCTCCACGCTCCACTAGTTTTGGTGCCTTCCAGGTAGCTTCTTAAGGACCCCAGGCCAGCTGCAAGCAGAATGCATTGAGAAGGCTTCTGGTCAGGTGTCCAGGCCCTGCCACTCAGTTGTTCCGTCCACCACCAGTTTTTGCACCTAAAGGTAGCTTCTTAAGGACTCGAGGCCAGCTCCAACCAGACTGCAATGAGGAGGATGCTGGTCACGTGACCAAGCTCTGCGACTCAGTTGCTCTGCCCAACATCTGTTTTCACGCCTACTAGGTAACTTCTTAAAAACTCCAAGCCAACTCCAGGCAGACTGCATTGAGGAGGCTGCTTGTCACATAACTAGGACCTGCTACCCAGGTGCTCTGCCCACCACAAGTTGTTGCATCTTCCAGGTAGCTTCTTAATGACTCTAAGTCAGGTGCAAGCAGACTCCATTGAGGAGACTGCTGGTCACGTGTCCAGGCCCTGCCACTCAGTTGCTCCTTCCACCACCAGTTTTTGCACCATCCAGGTAGCTTCTTAACAACTCCAGGCCAGCTCCATGCAGGCTGTGTTGAGGAGGCTGCTGGTCAAGTGATCAGGCCATGCCACTCAGTTGCTCCTCCCACTACCAGTTTCCAAACCTTCCAGGTACCTTAGTAAGGAATCCAGGCCAGCTCCAAGCAGATTGCATAGATGAAGCTAATGGCCACGTGGCCACGCCCTGGCACTCACTTGTTACGCCACCCTTCAGTTTTGCCACCTTTCAGGTACATTTCGAAGGACTCCAGGCCAACTTCAATCAGACTGAATTGAGGAGTCTGTTGGTATGTGACTAGGCCCTGCCACTCAGTTGATACACCCCCCACCAGTTTATGTGCCTTCCAGGTAGCTTCTTAAGGACTCCATGGCAGCTCCAGGCATACTACCACACCCACCACCTATTTAACCAGTCCTCCTTTGGCGTCCTCAATCGCTGGTGTCCACTGAAAAGGAATAACAAAGACAAGGGCCTCATCTGTTTGTGCCTGGTGGGGCCTGTTAGGGCCAAGGGCTAGACCTGCAATCTTGCATTCCATCTACAAAGTAGTCACTACTGCTCACCAGAAGACATTACCATGTGTCTCCTCCCTCCACAGTGCATTCCCACCCTCGCTAGGGTTTCAATGGCAAGCTACCCTACCAAACCTCATCAATATTGCCCATTCCCCATCCAACACACACAACCCTCTCATGTTGATCAATGCTCGCTCAACAGTCGCTCACACCCCAGAGATCACCAATCTCATCTCATACAACAACCTTGATGCCCTCTATGTTACCAAAACATGGTTTATCCCAATCTCCTATGTTTTTGATGTCCTCCTGTGCCAGGCTACTGCATTAAACATGATGACTGGTCAGGAAGGACTGGAGGCGTAGTAGCAATCATCCACAGGACTGATTGGCCATGCTCCATCATCTCCTCTCCCAGAACAAGCTTTTTTCGAATCACGAGCCTGCAGGTTCCCTTTATTTCACAAAAAAATCCATCCCCTTTCAACTCATCTACAGACCACCTCACAGAAGTGACTCTTGTACTGCTGACATCTTCAACATACTCTCCTCTGCCAAACTAGCACACACTAATAATGTCTTTTTCAGCTCGTCCCTGCGTCTCATGGCGACAACCACACTCGAAGCAAGCTATTTGCACTTACCCAATCCATGAACCTTAAGCAGGCTGTGCTCTGGCCACGCATAACAAAGGCAACAACCTAGATTTAGGATTTACATCATGCCTGTTATCAGCTGCGCAGACCCTATCCCACTCGAATTATCTGACCACGCCTCCATCCCACTGTTGATCACCCACTTGACCATAGCCCACAAAGGTCAGGCTAAATGCCCCCTCACTCAGCACGGCTCATTCAAATCCAAGAAGTAAACTCCACAGACTTCCCCAACAGAGGGAATGCCTTGGTCATCCTAGAATAATTCAACAACTCAGATATGAATCTGGGGGGCACTCATTCCCCCCTAAAAACGACCCAGGCTAAAACCAAACAATTCGCCCCTTGGTACACCCCCAAGCTCACTTTGAACAAAAGTTCAATCAGAGCCCTAGAGAAACAGTGATGGAAAAAATGTAACCTTGGAGATCTTACGAACCTCAACTCTCTCTGCACCAACCATAGGATTCTAATTACTGAGGCCAAAGATGTGTACTACTTCACTACCATTGTGGCAGCCTCTGACAGGAGGAAATTCCTGTTTGAAGTAGTAAAGCATTGTGCCAAACCCTCACCCAAAAATGCAATGAAGTCAACAACTATTTTATTAAAAATAGACAAAATTTGACATATCATCAAATCGACCTCCCACAGCATTAGATCCCCCCACCTCAAAGCAATCCAGCACGTACACTGCCCCTCAGTACCAAATGCTCTCCTCTCTCTACCTCAGACCTCCTCAAAACAATCACCTCTCTCAAAGCTTCTTCCTACTCTCAAGATATCATTCCATCCTTTATCATTAAACAATTGATGAGCCCAGTGCTCAAATCACTATTCAGCATCATTAATGCCTCACTCACAGAAGGGTCATTCCCAGACACCCATAAGACTTTCTCATATAACTTCTTCGAAAATAAAACAACCCTAGTCCTAGCCAAATACTGGCCCATTGCGAACCACCGATTTATTGGTAAAATCTTGGAAAAATAGTTGCTACACAACTACTTGCCAGAATCAATCAATTGCACCTCCTAAATGATTATCAGTCAGGGTTCCAGCCCAAGTGTAGTATCGAGACGGCCACCATCTAGGTGGTGGATGATGCCCTCCAAATCATAGATAAGGACAACTCGTGCCACCTCATTCTTCTTGACTGCTTGGCTGAATTTGACACAGTTGACCATGGTATCCTCCTCACTCTCCGCAATGGCACAATGACGGGACATGATTCTCTGGCACTTCCTGAATTGGTTTACTACCTTCCTCTTGGGCAGAAACCGGGCCATCCAGATGAATACATTCTGTTATAACTGACTCCCAGTCTCCTACAGAGTCCCCCAAGGCTTCATCCTCTCACCTATCCTTTTGAACCTTTACATGAAGACTCTTTGCACACTCCTCAAAGACCCCGATATATCCATCTACCAATACGCGGATGATATTCAGTTGTACATGGGAATAGAATGCCCACAGGACATCGGTCATCTGTGTGATCACCTGGCATAAATCCAGTCATGTATTGCTGGCTGCCTACCTCAAACATAAGCCAGACAAGACCAAATTCACCCTAATCGATCGCCCCACTAAACAATAACTTGGTCACATTGGCTCAATTATATGCACCTTCAAGGAATGAATCCACAACTCACAGATTCAGCAAAATCTTTCGGCTTCACCATTGACAGCAGCCGGTACTTCCAGAACCACAAAGCCAAGAAGGCCCAAAAAGTCTGACTCAAAAGCTCTGCCATTTGCAAAATCAAACCTTTCATTCCGCCGCACATCGATGAGGGAAATGCCCACCTGACAGGGCTCTCAGCCGCTCACCTGGCTCCCTTAAAAGCAGTCCATCACGCTGCCACACGTCTTATTATGGACGCATGGAAAATATGACTGAATCACCCTCATCCTACGTGAAATACATTGACTTCCTCTGCAGGCCAGGATACTGTTCAAGACTGCAAGCATCATCTAAAAAGCTGTCCTGAGTAACACACCAGCATAGCTGCCAGCTAAGCTACACATATTTGGTAGCAAACTTTCCTTGCGCAGCAAATTAACCAACCATCTCAAATCACAACTAGTCCATAAAGAGAGAACCCACAAACAATTCTTGTCTTGGTACACACCCACCCTCTGGGACTCGATCCTAGTATCGACTGGGAATGCCACCACAATTTTCCGATTTCGCAAATCTCTCAAAATCTGTTATTTTCAACAGCACCTGACCATATACTAATCTCAATGGATGCACATAATGCAACTCACACTACTGCGCTACTGTTGAAGATGCCAGCAAAACACTGGCTACCCAGACATTGTACAGTGCTCCGCTGCTCTGGAGCTAGGTTAGTGCTTTAAACAATAAAATAAAAAGTACCCACTGAAGGCATTAGACACCCTTGCATGCGAATATGACGTCTTAACATGCTATGGGAATCTATTGCAATTCTAAATAGCATGTCAGGGGATGTTCAGAAGCACATACCCCTACATAGCAGCAGCTTGATCCAGTAAAAATTATTACTACAAAACGTGTGGTTTCAAAGGGACTTTGCTTGTTTTTTCTTCTCTGGTCGATTTACTTAAATGCAATAATTTGCCCCACAGGTACTCCGTGTTTTTATTACTGACATGAGGTTTTCCGTTATTGGCACTTGGGTGAGACACCATGCATTGAGGGCTCCCTTTTGCTGAGCAGATGGTTTCATTAAAAAAGGATATAAATGTGTGCCACTTTGGAGGAGGCACACTTTATTTATTTATTTTATTTTGGCATTTATAGCAGCACACAAAACCCAAGTGCATCTAGGCGCTAGTTAAATTGCAAGATAATATACAGTGTTACAAGCAGCAGCACAAGGCTGATCAAATCATGTAGTTTGCAGGCAGGGTACGTATGCATCACAGGGCTGGAGGGTCATATCAGGTAGTTGCAGAGATAATAGGCTAAATGTACAGCACGAAGCTGAAAGTCAAATCATGTAGGTTATGGAAAGGTTGCTTATGCAGCAGAGGGCTGAAGGGTCAGATCAGGTAGTAGCAGACATAATAGGTTGCATGAACAGCACAAGACTGAAAGTCAAGTTCAGTAGGTTGCAGACAAGTTACAAGTACTGCACAGGGCTGAGAGGTCAGATAGGTAAGTTGCAGAACGGTTACAAGTACAGCACAGGGCTGAAAAGTCAAATCAGGTAGGGTGGGTGAACAGGCCAGTTAAATTACATGTACAGCACAGAGGCAGGCCAGTAAATGTAGTTGGGTTGTGTGAGAAACCTGAAGGTGTCTCACCTGCTAGTCCCTGGACATCTGTTGTCCAGGTGGCCCGGACATGGCCATCACTATTGGATCCAGTTCCTGGGAGTGGACCAGTGGGGGAGGATCACCTGGATGTGGGGTCTCCGGGGAGTGTAAGAGGGACACTGAAGGTTGATATGCGGTACCCCCTTCCTTGTAACACATTTTCCCCATCCTACCCTGTAGGATATTTAGAAGCTCACCCCCCCTAGTCCCCTTATCTTGCACTGTAACAGACAACGGACTAACACCAGAACCATTTATCTGACATGTCCCAACACAAGGGTCAGGCAGAGTCAGGCAATTGACAATAATCACACACACCTGATGGCCCTTTACTTTCCCCACAGTGATAAAAGGCAGAGCACACTATGAGAAAGGCTGAACACACGAGGAAATAGCTACATGGAATGAACAGTTCAAATGGAGGAGCAAGGCAGCGAGACCTGGAGGGACGAAGAAGTGGAAAACAGGCCTTGCCCTTTTCAACTCAGACCCGCGAAGCCTTCCGAAAGGAAATGCATAAGACTGGGATTTTACAGCTAGTGTGTGGAGGAACAGATGTCAACGGTGCACAGGCGGGGAGGCATGCTGGCTACCGTGATACCGTCCTTGACTCCATAAGCAAGCCAAGCCAGCAGACTCAATGCAATCAGTGAGTCAAAGGAAGTTGATAGCAAACCAAATTGTATTGAATCCAAGTTTGCAAGTGGCAACATTCGATGAACGCAAGAACATGAGAACAAAAGAAGTGTGTATTTGAACTTTTGGGAAAGCCTGAGAAGGGCCAGCTGCAGAGTGGTCAGGTGCTGCAGGAGTGCTCATTCGAAGGACTCTTGCTGCAAGTACCAGAAGGCCCTAGGAAAGGACGGCGTGAAGTGTCGGAGTGGTCCTACAATTGTCACGTCAAATCCCTTGTACACTCGAAAGTCTCTGACCCATTACCAAAAGAAAGTTAAGGGAAGTGAATCCTGCATCTTGAGAAAGTAAAGTGAATGGTATATTTAGCAAATGTAAACCCGTTTGAGGGATGCGTGCGAGTTGGGGTGAAAAGTAATACACCTATGAGCATTGTGTAGAAAAGAGTGAACCCGGCGGAGCAATGTCTGCAGTGGGAAGTTGTTTAAAAAGATATTAAGGCTATTGAATATTGCAAGCTGAATTTGAAAGGCTCTAGTGAACCCGACGGAGGGAGGCCCAAGTTGCAAGAAGGATCCGAGCCCAGCGGAGGAAGATCCAAGGGACGAAGAGCAATCAGCCAAGGTACAGGATTACTGAAGAAACTCTTGTTTGTTTGTTGTTTTAATACATCAGGCCCTCTAAGTCTTTGAGCCCTGAAGGTTCTGGTATTGTTGGACTGGAATTGTGAGCCTCATGCTGAAGAAGTCCACGATCGTGCTGTGCTCAGAAGTCCTGCCTTGTTCCATGCTAAAAATGTGCAGAAGTTAGACCCAGCCATACCCTCCTGACTTATCATTTCGTGAACACTTCTTTCTTTTCTGGTGAACATTATCCCACACTCTTTTTTATAACTTAGTGGTAAGGATTGGCAATATGTTTTTTAGAATAGGCCCTTTTTATATGACAAGACGAAACTAGAACTGCCTCATTATTATTTGATGGTCGTAGCTTGCTTCAATATTAGCTTTAGGTTTAGTTTAAGCCTTTTTCTTACCCATTACAAAGTTCAATAAACACCCTGGAACTGTGGTCACTTGTGTTTGTCTTTACTGTTGCCACCATGAGTTCCTTATAGATGTTGTCAGAGTGGGATATGACTCAATTGAAACAAAATAGGGAACCCTGCAATTTCAAAAACATAATCATGGAGCTTCTAACCCTTCTGTTGCCACAAAAGAACCGATAGGTTTTGATATTTGTAGCAGTAGGGAAGCTGTCATTCCCCCTGGGAAAGGGGGAATGATTCCTACCAATCTAGTTTTAATACCCCCTTCAGGGTGTCACATCAAATTAGCCCCAAAATCTGGCCTAGCATGTAAATTTGGTAAAGACGTTTTAGCAGGCGTCATCGACACCCCGACTTCCGAGGGGACCTAAAGGTTTTCTTACAGAATCGCAGTGAAATCCCATTTGAAGTTTGTCATGGGGATCAAATTGCTCAAGGAATTTTGGAAAGGGCACTATTCCCTCAGTTTAAAGAAAGCTAACCAGACGAAACAGAAAGAGGTGCTTTGGGCTTTGGGGTAGCTGATAAATCTTCTAACATCGAAGAAACGAAGGCAGAGGAACCCACTACCTATCCCGATCTAGCCTTCACTCTGCAAAATGATCTCGCTCTCGCTGAAACCTTTTGAAGTAATGGGGTCATCAACAACCAGATGACATTATGACACCTTTCTACAAGATATTCCAGAAGGAGAAGTATAGGGAAAGGGAGCCTCTTTTTCTTCTTAAAGCACGGAATGTTGTGCGGAAGGGGAACATCAACTGAAAGGTTGAAAAAAACACAGTTGGTGATCCCCAGAACCCACCAAAAGGTTGTACTGGAGATCGCACATTCCCAACTTCCCGGGGGATACTTACGACAATCCAAAACCCAAGCACACATCAGTGGGAAGTTTTACTGGCCAGCTATCTACGCCGATAAAAAAACATTTATCTAGACATGTGAAATATGTAAAAAAAAAAAAAAAATAGCACACACGTCCCACTGACTGCCCCTTTGAGTCCTTTACCAATCATAGAAGTCCCTTTTTCAAGAATCGGAATGGACATTATTGGACCTTTGAAAACATCCAGATTATGCAACAAATAAGTCATCGTGACTGTTGATTATGCCACTAGATTCTCCAAAGCATTCCCAATGCAAAATATTACCACACAGCAAATCCATAAACACCTCCTACCATATTTTCTCTAGGGTTGGCTTTCGCAAGGAAATATTGACTGACCAAGGTTCAAATTTTATGTGCAAGCTCATGGCAGAGGTCAAAGAGCTACTCCATATCACCACCTTATGAACATCTGTGTACCATCCCCAAACCAATGGCTTGGTAGAAAATTCAAAAGGACCCTAGAATTAATCCTGCAACAATTGGTAGACAGGGATGGCAAAAACTGGCACTGAATGATCCTGTGGGCACTATTTGCAGTGTGGATAACCCCACAGGACTCTACAGGATTTTCCCCTTTTGAACTACGTTATGGTAGGAAGCCCAGAGATGTCCTGGACATGCTCTGGGAAACCTGGGAAGAACGAGAAGAGGCACCCATTCCCATTTCACAAACTGCTACCCAAATGCGAGAACATATAAGACTTGTTCGAGATCTAGTCAGCACTCATATGGAAAAGGCCTACAGCCAACAAAAATCTAACTACAATAAGAAAGTAAGCTTGAGATCATTTTCTATAGGACAAAACATATAGGTCCTATTTCCCACCTCAGAAAACAAGCTTGTTTCTAGGTGGCATGGGCCCTATGAAATAGTAGAACACATGAGAATCTGCACTTATAAAGTAGCCCAACCAAACAGGAAACAGAAGGTCCATTTATATCATGTAAATCTCTTAAAAGGTGGAAAGAGAACCCGTCAGCCACCCATTCCAAAGTACTATCTTGTTTGGTTCCAGAAGATATAGACAACTTTGAACTAATTCCTCCCGAGTTGTCAAATCAAAAACAAGAAGATCTAAAAGAAATAATTATAGCCTTCCCTGATGTATTTTCAGACAAACCAGGAAGAATCAAAGGCACTTACCAAAATATTAAAGCACCCTAAGGAAATGTGTTCCATTTAAAACCATATAGACTCCCTGAAGCCTGTAAACAGATAGTGGTCAATAAAGTAAACAAAATGCTGCATGCTAATATTATCGAGCCTTCTTCGAGCCCATGGTCCTCCCCTATTAAATTGGTCAATAAACCTGACAGTTCCTGGAGGTTCTGTATAGACTTCTGCCATGTTAATACAATATCCGAGTTCGATGCCTATCCCATGCCATGCATCAATGACCTTATTGATTAACTCGGAGCAGCCACCTTTCTATCTACCCTAGACTCAAGAAATGGGTACTGGCATGTAACAGTATATGGGCCAGATAAAGAAAAGACAGCATTTTCAACACCCTTAGGACTGTTTCAATTCAAAGTCCTCCTTTTTGGCTTACATGGAACACCAGCCACTTTCCAATGCCTAATGGATAAAATCTTATGTCCCTATTTCTATTTCTGAGGAGCTTACGTTCACGATATCATCATTTACAGTAAAACCGGGAAAGACCACCTTTTCCACCTTCATACTGTTACGTGAGTCCTCATAATGGCCGGCCAAACTGGTAATCCATCTAAATGCAGATTGGCAGTCAGCCGTAAAATATCTTATTTTTTTTGTAGTGAATGAGAACATACAGCCCCAACATGAGAAAGTGAGAGCCTCCTTGGATACACCTACACCCAAGACTAAAAGGGATTGTATAGCCTTTCTAGAGTTAATAGGATATTACTGTAGGTTTAGCCCAAATGTTTTTGACAAAACAGCTAGGCTAACGGATAAACTCAAGAATGCCAAACCCCAGAAACGTCATTGGTCTGAAGAGGATGATATATGTTATAACACCTTAAAGCAGACAGATGCCTCCCTTACTGTGTTAGGAGCTGTCTTGTCTCAGGTTTGCGACGGATTAGAACATCCCATCTTGTTTACAAGTCACAAGCTCTTCCCATTATCCACCATAGATACTACTTCTTAGGCAGAATGTCTTCACTAGTCACCAACCATTCTAAAACCCACGTGTCATGCAATGGTTCTTAGACCTGCAGCCCTACTGCTTCACAGTGGAACACCAGAAAGGTAAAGACCAGGTGATCACGGGCGATGGTGCAGGGATTGTATAGCCAAATGTGCAATACCGTGAAGGATCAGCTACTCTCTAAGTGCTGACAAAATGCACCACTCTGGTGACGTTGAAAGGTCTCTACAACGTTCAGACAGGGATCGAGCGCAGCATTAGTATGTCAGGAGTGCAAAAAATGGTGTGACCAACCTACTGCTCTAACCAAATAGAGAATAAACATGAGAACACTACATAATGGGTAAATAATAAACACTATTCAGCTCCCTTGAGACATATACAGTGAGTTAATCCACTGTTGAAACATATTTTTTTTCCAGTCAGGACACTCACTTTTGCCTCACACCCTACTGGGCTCATAATACAAGATGGAATTAATAAATTATTGTGGCATACAGATAATGAGAACAACAGTACATGTGTCGAGCATTGGTGTAAGTTGACTTTAGAAATGCTATGACTTGCCGCCCTGCTGTGAATGGAGCATGATATATGGGCAAGTTTGTCACAGACAGCTGAATAATAACACACAACTAAATGTGAAATGTCACATTTTTAGACTGTATGTTCCAGGGAAAACATTGGTATTGGTTCCTGGCGTTTAAAACATGCACACCTTTTAACGTTTTCAAAACAATATAAGAAGAAAATATCCTCGCATGATTTTTTAATGAAAGGCAAATGCCATTTGTCCTGTACAATTTGTATGTTTATGCAAAGCCAATTGAATGAAATGTGCTTATTTCCCCTTTATATGCTAATTTCTTGTGATGTCACAAACCATTATGTATACTAATGAGTCCCCCACTTTTTTTTTAGGACTTGACCTTTTGAGGATGTCAAGGAGGGTCACAGGAACTAATCACAGAGGGCAACGTGTGCTTTGGTCTCCTTTCAAAGGTTTGCACTTGCGTAACAGGGGCCCCCACAGCCCCGTGGTGCGTGGATCCCCGCCACCACATGTCCTGGGAGGGTGCCCCAATTGGAGTAAAACAAATGGGGAAATGTTTTTCCCCCAAAATCTCACTTTTTTTTTTCTTTTTAATTCACCCTGTATTCTATAAAAGAAATTATTTCTTTATGAAGAGTGACTTCAAAAAGAAACTTTCTTTTTGATACCCAAAAGCTCCCCCCACCGCATGACATGGAAGACCGTCAATAGAGGCTTCCATGTCATGTGTTGGGAGGAGCCCTATAACTTCAAAAAGAAATAGTTTATTTTTGAAGTCACTCTGGTTTTATAAATACATTATTTCCATTATGGAAGTCAGAGTGACTTCAAAATGAAATAATTTCTTTTTTAACTGTAAGGGCCCCCCTCAACCACATGATGTGTGCGTGTGTGATTGTATGGTGAAAGGGTGCACACTTAAATGTATAGGTGGCTGCCTGTGTGAGTATATGGTGAAAGGGTGCACACACATCTATTAGTGACTGGGTGTGTGTGTGTGCATGCACAATGAAAGGGCGGACACTTAAATGTATAGGTGGCTGCCTGTGTGAGTGTATGGTGAAAGGGTGCACACTTAAATGTATGGGTGGGTGCCTGGGTGTGTGTGCCTATATGGTGAAGGGGTTCACACTTAAATGTATGGATGGCTGGGTGTGCGTGTGTGTATATGGTGAATGGTGTGTGTGCTTGGATTCAGGGGCAAAACAAAACCTACATTTCGTTGGGCTAACCCTTCAAATTTTGAGAGAGGCTCTACTTTAACAGGCGGTGGGCAAAACCTATTTCATGTGGGGGCATCTAACTTCTTTATGCATTTTAATGAGGCTATTCTAGTGCAGCTTTAATGTAACAAGCAGTTAACTCTCTCCTATAATTCCAAAAGCACCCACCTATGGACTGCTGTGAGAATGAGCGGTCTTCCGTTACCTATCTACCCTTCCAATCACTCGCCTGGCATGCGAGAACTAAACCCACATCGCAATTTCAATTGGCTAAAAAATGTGGCATTTGAATGCAGGTACTAATTGAGAAATGCTTTACGTAGTCATTGCTGGGCCCTTGTTAACAGCAAAACCTAGGTGCTGTTTAACATCTGTGTCCTGTTCTGCCTGGCAGCTGCTCTGTAGGTCAGCCAGGTCGAGTTAACATAGCCCAAAATTTCAGGTGAGGTGGGATTGCTGAAGCCCAGTCAGCCCAATGGTGTTGCACTACTTTTGTTTAATTCCTTGATTACTTATTGGAAAGCTTCATTACTCCTAGCGCTATTCTTCCTCGTCCCCGTAGTTGTGTATGAGGCAGTACCTGTGTATGAGGCACTTTGCCTCATAAACAAGTACTGGGATGAGGTAGAGGTACATGGAGGTAATGCCTGACTTAGCTACCTCTAATCTTCATTACTTCTAGTTCCCACTCTTCCTCATCCCAACACTTACCTATTAGGCAAGGAGCCTCATACGTACGCACTGGGACACAGAAGAGGGACATGGAGGTAATTCTGAGCCAAGGAGCTGATTTTTGAGGTTGAGGTAGGGGGTGGGAGAGAGAGGCGATGTGTGGGGGGCGGGATTGTTTTGTTTATTATTTGATAATGCACTCAAAACCCTAGGGTAGCCGGGCGCAGCGGTAACAGGAATAGTTAGGCTTCGTTGCATACAGTGAATGCATTCCAGTATTTACAGTATTTACAGTGCAAGTATACGAGCTGTCAGTACACCACATCACACTAGTCTATAGTACAGGTTTTAAGGTAGTACAGGTTTCAGGTGCTTACATGCAGAAATCCAGTGTCTAGTGCAGAGGAGCAGTTTGGTGGGTGTTGGTGGTCCAGATCCAGCTTTTCACTTTACATCTGAATCTAGAGTAGGGCTGATCATCTCTTAGTGCAGAAGGGAGTGCATTCCAAGCACGGGCAGCTCTAACAGGGAAGCTCGCACCGCCCGATTTTGTAAGTCTAAATCTGGGGGTTTCTAGCATAAGATAGTTAGAGGCTCTGGTGTGGTGACTGGAGGATTTTCGGGTCAGTCTAGCCAAGATATATGGTGGCGCGGTATTGTTCAGTCTTTTGTAGGTTATAAATAGCGTCTGAATTCTGTCACTAATTTTTAACCAGTGGTGGTCTTTCCTGATATTAGAGATATGCTCTCTTCGGGGTATGTCCAGAGCTGCTCTAAGAGCATTGTTCTGCAGTATTTGCATTTTGTTTATGATAGTTTTATTGGCACCTGCATATAGGGCGTTGCAATAATCTAATTTAGACATTATTAAGGCGTTGGCTAGAGTGATACAGTTGGTTTTGGAAAGGTAGGGTCTACAGGCCCTGATTAATTTGTAGGTGTAGGCTGTAGATGAAGCCAAGGAGTTGACTTGTTTTTTAAGAGATAGTGTGGAATCAAGGTAGAAACCTAGTGTTTTAACCTGAGTTACCACCTTGATTACATTACCATCTATATTAAAGGCCGTGTAGCTGGGGCTAAGATTTTTGAGGTTAGAGTCGGAGCCCAGGATCAGTATCTCTGTTTTGTCGTCATTCAGGCAGAGGCCGTGGGAGGCCATCCATGGCTGAATGAGGAGGTAAATCTTGTTTACTAGAGCTGTGTCTGCGACAAAGTTGCCAGATAATGGTATGAGGATCTGCGTGTCGTCCGCGTAATTCATATAAGTTACCCCCAATCTGTCAAGTTTGTCGAAGAGTGGCTTAGTGAAGATGTTGTACATTGTCAGGGAGACACATGAACTGTGTGGAACACCACAGGTGATTTGTATTGGTCCGATGAGGCTAGGGGGGAGAACACGCTCATCGTACGGTTGGCTAGGAAGGATTGTACCCAGGCTATAGCTTCCCTTGAGAAATGGGCGGCAGACGCTAGATGCTTGCATAACACTGCATGGTCAACCAGGTCGAAGGCCGCCGATAGGTCGAGGGGGAGGAGCATAGCCAGTTTACCTTTATCCTTCAACTCGTCGATTTGTGTCTTAAGGTCAGTTAAGGCTGTTTCAGTACCATGTTGTGGTCTGAATCCAGATTGGCGTGACCCTAGTAGTTGGTTCGTCTCCAGGTAGTTTGTGATCTGGAGGTAGGCTACTGATGATTTTAAGGAGGAACGGGACCGTAGTAATGGGCCTGTAATTAGTGGGGATAGCTGGGTCAAGGGTCTGTTTTTTGAGGAGAGGCAGTACCCATGATCCTTTGAGGTTGGTAGGCAAAGTGCTTGATCTAAAGGAGGCATTAATTAGCTTAGGGATGAAGGGTGCTAAATCTCTAGCTGCGTCCTTGATTACTTGTTCCGCGCAACTGCCACCCTGGCAGTTCGAAGGTTTCAGTAATGAAATAACCTTTTCGGTTTCCAGCATGGAAATGTTGGTAAACCTAAATGGTTTATAGCTACTTGGTACATCTGTACTTGGTGTATCTGTCAGAGGGGTGGTATGAGTTCCAGTGGAGCTTGTCCTTGGGGATATTGTCCATGGGAGCTATTGGGTTTTCCATTTCCCGGAGGATGGAGAAAAGTTCTTTAGAATTAGAGTTAGCTTTACTAATTCTCTCATTGAATGTATTTTTTTCTTTCTTGTATTTGTTAGCAAAGTTGGTAAGTAGAGTTTTATTCTCAGCTGAAGGTGAATGCCTCCAGATTGCTTGGAGTTTGCGTTTTTGGATTCGTAGCTCTTTGAGATGGGGGGTGAACCAAGAATTGAGGTGTGATTCTTGTTTACTTTTACGTAATTTGATAGGGGCAATGATATCCAAGGCTTTGGACATGGAGATGTCAAATGTATCAACTAGTGTATTAGGGTCAGAGTTGTTGGCGCTAGCAGTGAAGGCTGGTAGGAGGAGGGGGAGTCATTTTTCTGCAGTAATTTCTTTTTTGCTTCTGGTTGGCAGAGGTGGTACTATTTCACGAGTAACTACTTTTGGGGGTTCTATGATGGATGAGAAACAGATAAGATGGTGGTCGGTCCAGGTTTCAGGTGTAATATTAGAGATAGTAGTGGCGCAGTTCAGATTGGCTATCCAATCTAGTGTGCGTCCTTTTGTATGTGTGGGAGGTAGGACTTTTTAGGTAAGGCCTTGTTCGACTAAGATCGATTGGATGCATTGGGCCTGTTTGTCCTCAACATCATTAAATCCCAGGTTAAAGTCACCTAGTAATAGGAGCTGGGTGGACTCTTTAATGTTGTTAGTAAGGAGGCTGGAAAGGTCTTCCTCGAAATTCCCTAAAGGGCCAGGTGGTCTGTACACCAGGAAAATAGTTAGTGTACTATTGTTAGATATGGGTATTTTAGCTAAGAGTAGTTCACAAGATGAGATGGCTGGAGGTGGGGTGAGTCTTAATGCTAACTTAGTATTGGCGATAATCGCTAGGCCGCCACCTCTAGAGTTGGGCCGGTCGACTCTAAGTATGTTGTAGTTGTCTGGTATGGCAGTCATAAGAGCGGGACCTGCAGCATCATGGAGCCAGGTCTCGGAGACAGCCAAAAAGTCTAGGTTATCCGTAGTAAGTATGTCGGCAATTTCCGTGTTATGTGCTATGAGGGACCTCGCATTGATGAGTGCTCCTGATAGGGTAGGAGTGGTATTTCTTTCTTGAGTGGGTTTTAAATTGGGATGTTTGGGACTCTTCTGATTATGAGGAGAGTAATTCTGTGTATTTGGGGTTTTAGCAACAGCTGGGGCAGATGGGTTGGTGGCAGTTAGAGTGGGTGTGAGTGTCGATAGTCTAGTTCTGTTGTTTTTGAGATCATATAGTCGTGGCAGCCTAGCTCTAAGTCGCATATTTCTCTCCTGCAGATTGCAGGGTGTGGAATTAGTGTGGCCATTGTTAAGATGATTATTAGAGTAGGCCAGAGTAAGGAATAGAGTGTGTATATAAGGTGAGTCTTAGTGATGTGCATGTTGGGTTATTCTGTGGTCACTACTGCGTTATATAGGGGGGTGCTGCGTGAATGCAAGTTATAGTAGCTAGGGGGGCGGCGAAGGGGCACCTAAGTTTGACAATCCCAACAATAGTTAAAAATGCATATATGCCACAATGGAGGGGCACCTAAGTTTGACAATCCCAACAATAGTTAAAAATGCATACATGCCATAGTGGAGGGGCACCTAAGTTTGACAATCCCAAAAATAGTTAAAAATGCATACAATCCACAATGGAGGGGCACCTAAGTTTGACAATCCCAACAATAGTTAAAAATGCATACATGCCAGAATGGAGGGGCACCTAAGTTTGACAATCTCAACAATAGTTAAAAATGCATACATGCCACAATGGAGATGTGCGATAAACCATTATGGTCTTCCATTTCCAGGTTAAGCAGGAATGATGTGTGGTATTAGTGGCTAGAGAGGCATTTTAGTGCAGCCAGTCTAGTCATTCCTCAGTTTGGTATGACTTTTCTTTAGCTGGGCATTTCTGATAAAGCAGCCCTGCTACGTGTAATTATCTGGCTAGACTGGCATTTGGTGGTGATAAAATAATATGATAATATATGATAATTCATTTATAACATGCCTGTACACAAGTGTTTCTAAGCGCGACAAGACAAGGGAGGGAAGACAGAGGAAGTACAATACAAATGATCTTACTGGGCCTTGTGTCATTCAGATCTTCCCAGTGCGAGAACAAGAAGTGCAAGGGGAAAGGGAGGAGGGGGAGTGCAAGGGAGAGGGGAGGAGAAAACAGGGCAGCAATGCTCTGAGTAAGTGCAGCCAGGGCAGCGCGGCTCTAGGTAGTGCAAAGAGAACAAGGGACTGTAGGGTTAAAGTTACAGCCCCTAAGTGCATGGTAGGCCTGTAGGCAGTACAAGGGTGACTGATCAAGAAAGAGCCTGGTCTCAGTGAGACTCTGAGGGTAGCCAAGCAACCAGTCGGTTCATCAGATATGTATGTCAGGAGGGGAGGGAGAGAGAGAAAGCAGAGGAGAAGAGGAATGTTTTGAGCTGCTTCCAGAACATCAGGCGGTCCGGCTCAAGTTTGAGAGGGGCAGGGAGGCCATTCCAGAGGAAGGCACCTGCAGAGGAGAGGGATCAACCCCCCACTCTCTGCCTGGAGAAGTATCTAACCCTTAGAGAGCATTGGATGTAGTGCGGGCCCCGGCCCCAGAACGTCTTGTGGACAATGCAGCGTCATGAACTTGATGCTTCCAGCCACCTGGAGCCAGTAGAGAGATTTCAGGGTGGGAGAGACGGTCCTTGGGCTTGAGGCCAAGGATAAGTCTTGCAGTCCTGTTCTGAATTAGTTGCAGAGGGTCAGAGAGTAAAGGAAGGCAGTTTGAGAAAGAGGCTGTTGCAGTAGTCCAGCCTAGAGAGAACCAGGGCTCTGGAGGCAGTGAGCTTCTGGGAGAAAGTGAGAAAGGGAAGAGTCCCTTTGAGGAGGTGCGGCTGGTATTGGGACTTCTTGGTGACGTCCGAGATGTGAGGAGAGAAAGAGAGTGGAGTTGAAGATGACACCAAGAGATCGTTGGAGGCGCACCAATCCTAAATCGTGGATAGACAGTCAGGATTGAGCGAGAGAGAAGAGGAGGAGGCTGAGGGGAGCCTGAAGGAAAGCTGAGTTTTGCCCGCATAACACTGAAAGTTAGAGGAGAAGGTAGAGATTAGGTGGGCCAAAGGGGCCAAGTAGAGGTTGAAAAACTAGGGTGAGAGGATAGAGCCCTGGGAAACTCCACATGTAGAGAGAGAGAGGTGGTGGAGAGAAAGGGACCAAGTTGGACTGGGAGGGGCAGTCCACGAGGAAGGAGGTGGGCCATTCCAGGGCCTGATCCGTGATGCCCAGGTTCTCACAGAGTCGATTGATCGGGATGGCGTGGTTGACCGTGTCGAAAGCAGAGGAAAGATCAAGGAGCATGAGGACAGAAGGAATGCTGGAATCAAGGTTAGAGAGCAGATCTTTATGTTATTCAGGGGAGCAGTTTCCGTGCCTCCGGCAGCTCAGAAGCCAGACTGATGGTCATGGAGACATACAACAGATTCAATGTGAAGATTAAAGGATAGTTCCGGGACTTTTTTTTTATTGTCCCTACGGGTCGGCCATGTGTTTGTAAGCATAAATCGGTAGATCGTAGGAAACTTTCCTATGGACCTTACCCGACTTTTCGCCCATTATCGCACTCGAAATCAGCCTCCATTTTGTGATAATCCTATCATTCCGCCGCATCGACCTGGCTCACCTGCCTTTGCGGCACTAAATCAAATCCCCCGCCCCTGAAACAGACTTTATCAAAACATTCATATTCCCCGCCTCTATCCGTGACGTGACTGTGCTGCGTAGGCAAACGCGCCCAGGCGTCTTCTACGCGACTCCACACAGACCCCGGAAATCAACACAGATCAGCTCACAATACAGCGCACCACAATTCGGAATATGAAACTGTACTTTGAAATCAAACCGCAAGATTGTAAATGTGGTAAAGTACATTTATTTGACATCAAATGTTTAGAGAATATTCAGCGATTTGCATTTTTATTTGCTCATGTTCCAAAAAGTTCGTATTGAGGAACGCGATGGTCCTTTGCTGTACACAGGGTCTTAGAGCATCTCACAATACAGCACCACAATTCGGAATGTGAAACCGTGGTTTAAAAGCAAACGGCAAGATTGTACATTTGGCAAAGTACGTTTATTGGACATCAAATGTTTAGAGAATATTCAGCGATTTGCATTTTTATTTGCTCATGTTCCAAAAAGTTCGTATTGAGGAACGCGATGGTCCTTTGCTGTACACAGGGTCTTAGAGCATCTCACAATACAGCACCACAATTCGGAATGTGAAACCGTGGTTTAAAAGCAAACGGCAAGATTGTACATTTGGCAAAGTACGTTTATTGGACATCAAATGTTTAGAGAATATTCAGCGATTTGCATTTTTATTTGCTCTCGATCCAAATTAGTTCGTCTTGAGGGAAGCGATGTTCGTGTGCAGTACACAGGGTGTTGGTTTACGATAAAAATAAGCTCTTCTGTCGCACTGATAATCGCATGGCTGTTCCAACAACGAGGCACTAGGCCACCACAACGGTAGGTATGTTGCATCTAACCGTTAGTACCGCGTAAGGGCATACTTGTACTTGGCGATCGTCCCATAAAATGGTCAGGGTGGTAACGTTGTTCACGCGGAGAAGCAACTGGCGGCTGTAGAAGCCGTCCGCCGGTGTCTGGTACTCGTGACACAGACAGTAGTGAATGATGTACCTAAAAACATAAAAAATGAAATTAGTCTCACCATCAGATCCTTATTAAAATTATTCATTTCATAGCGAGGACAGCGCTACTGGGTGTACACAAGTGTTTAAAGGCGTGGCGAGGCATGGAGGGGGGGGAGTGGAGTACAAGGTAAGTAGCATAAAATAATAAATAAATAGGGCCAGCTGGTGGCAAGTGCAAGGTAAGTGCAGAACAAGTGCTGGGAAGGGGGGGCTGTAGGATACTGAGACAGTCCCCCAGTGCAGGGGTTGACAGGGAGGCAGTGCAGGTGGAGAGTGGAAGGGCCCAGGACCGAGGTCGCAGACAGTGGACCAGTTGTAGCAGGGGAGAGGGAGAGAGAAAGCAGAAGCAAAGAGGAAGGTTTTGAGGTGCTTCAGTAAAAGAAGATGGTTCTCCTCCAGATAGTGCGCGGTAGAAAACACTATGCCACATAGAACGAACAAGTACAACTGAACCCGTCTTTAAAGCCACTGTATAGTAATGAAATTGCGGTATAAACTCATCAAAAGTTACTTACATTATATTTGCATTTTCCATTGTGTCTCTGTGTAGGGCAGACCCGAAACACCACTCCTTCTTTGCCGACGTTACTTCTTCTAATGAACGTGGCTCATCGTTTCGTTTCTGAAATTTTATTCATTATCTTTTCTTAGTCTTTCAGGATGGTCCCGGCCTGTCAAGGTCAAATCACAATAGAACCTTATATTGGGTCGTGGGCCGTTCCGCCACCCGAGCAAAACATCAAAGCAGCTGACCTTCACTTTGAGCGAGCACACATTTCTAGTTAGCTCCAGTTAGTGTAAGGGCATCTTGTCTGCGTGCCTTTTTTTTTATTGTCCCTATGGGTCGGCCATGTGTTTGTAATACGGAAACATTCTATAATTTTTGTAAAAATGATTTATATTACTGTTTGGTTTAATTGCAATGGGCCTGCAACATGAGGAGACTCGAGAGAACAGACAATCGAATTACAATCATTTAAACCGTGATGTGTATTTCTCAATGAGCTCTGCTTTAGGTGGACATGGAACAGAGGCAATGTTGGGTGGCAATGCAGTTGTCCCCTGCATAGGTTCGTTCACCACTCCATGTATGTGCCTATCGAGGACATCTACGATAAGTCTCTCAATAAACTCATATTGCATATCCTCAAACACTGGTTTGATCACCCATTGTTTACTTCTTTTAGTGAAGGCCTTATTGTAGCGAAGCGTCCCTAAAGTTCCGGTCGTCCTACTTTGTTGACGGCCAACATTATGGTTATGTGCCAAGACCGCTAGAAGAGTCCGATTTATCATGCCTTCCATGCCAAAATGCAATCTTTTGGGCCTGTACTTTAGGCACATATTGTGGAACACCTCCAAATCTCCTGTGTGGCAGAATTCCGTGAGTCCCCTCAAATCTCTTGTTATAGTTTTATCAAATACAATCTTTTCAATGGCCTTGTGAGTGGGTGATGAAGGAATCAACCACTTCTTCTTCCGTGCCTCCTCTGTGGACAAATGGCCATGTTCACATTTGTGGAAATGCTCATTTGTCGACCATTGATGTACGTTGCTACAGTGCAACATTACTGACCGCCATTTTTCCAGTAGAATTTCCAACGACCCTTCACATGTTTTTGAGCTCCACCAAAGATGGTTGCTGATTGACTTGGACCACTGTGAAATACCTTGCATATCTTTTTTTTTTCCTGCAGCCGACAATTTTTTATTGATTGTTTTTGCAAGATGCCATACGTCAAATTGGTGATTTATATTTTTGTACTGTTCTCTCATTGTCTTGGCAATTGAAACGTGTCTGTCCGTGGCTATCAGGTCGATCACCATTCCCCGCGATTGTAGTTCTTGCAATGATGCTACAAAGCCAACTTTCTCCATGGCCACTGAGGATGTACTTTGTGACACCTGCACGACCACCGAACTCACAATTTTCTTACTTTCCATGTCCTGAAAGTGGTAGGTGCAGTACTTGGCTGAAAATCCTGGACTGTCGCATTGTCCATCACCGGCTAGCCTGAAGCGTTTGCCCGCGAATGTACTTTCCATTGACATTTTTTCCATTCTCCAAGCTTCGCTGATGGCTGGAAATAGATAATCGGTTTGGTATTTGTAGAACTGACTTTTCGCAATGAAATGGATTCCCACAAACTGAAAGAAATACTGTAACTTTTTAAAACTTGAACCACTAAAAAGTGCGGCCGCTGCACAAAGTAGATTGCCTGCTGGCAGTTGCCCCAGCATGGGTTGTGCAGACCATGCGAACGGATGATATTGTGTACAGGTGGCATGTATTTTAAGGTTAGTGCCTCGAATTGCACGAGTCACATTAATCAATGGCTCCCCACATACTTCCCCACCAACCCAATGCCCACATTTCATCATCATAATAATATCCATCAAACAGCTATCGAATACAATGAATTTGGCCTCTTTCCTTATACTGTCACTCTGCATCCCAGCTGGTTCGGCCTGTAACGTTGAGGACATGTCACTCGCATGAAAGGTACAATCTCTGATATCGTCTTCCGCTATGCTGAGTGATATTGATGGTGTTTCATTGTCGTCCACTTCATTCTCTTCCATTGCAACATCTGTTCCTTGTCCGGAGATGGGAGAAAAAAACAATGTCTTCAACTTTCGCGTGCTCTTATTTTTTGCGGGTGTGGATTCTGTGAATTGATCTACGACTGCATCCAAACTACCAGGAGGACATTCACTATCAATGGCTGGTGGTGGTATAGCTCCGTTGTCAATCACTTCATATTCTTCCCATTGGCACGATGCATCTCCAGTCTCAAGTCCCTGCCAAAAGGTTTGACAAGCAACATCTCTCGTTCGCTTCACTGTCTGTGTAGATCTAGTTCTTACACCCACTCGCAACTAGAGGACAGATTAGAAAAGGGATGTTCAGTTTAAACACAACTTACAGTATTGAACTATTGACAGTGAAAGACAACATAATATAGTGAACAGGACACTAACCTTCTTTTGCTTTCTTTTCTTTGAAACTTTCTTTCCTCGAACTTCAACATCTGGACGCTGTTGCTCCGACTCGTGTGTGCATGTCTCCACTTCCTCTCGCGCTGCAACGACTATACTTTCATGATAAGCACATCCATCACTCACTGAGGCTCCATCGACTCGCTGAAACATAGAACTTTCATTAGTATGTATAATAATATTGAAAACACAAAATGTACTTGGGGACCAATACCCATACGTACATCTCAATAGCAAAACACGAATGAACGCATTGTGTAGAACATTCAAACGACAATAGTTCACGCATTGTTGATCTAGTTAGATTGAACTGTCAAGATCCATACCTCGGGCTCCGCATAGACTTCCATTGATGATATTATTGAAGATGACGCTTCAGCAACTCCCTGAAACACAGTAATTGCATTAGTATGGTTTTCTATTTTGTTTAAAAGAACATAAACTTTCTGCAGGCGTCAACGGCTCATCTAAATAGACCTGCACAAATGATCAGTTGTCTAAAATAAATAATGGATATCTAAATATGATTCGATTTGCTCCATCGTTGGAAGTGTCACCACCCAGAGATCTGCATCAACTACTAGGGGTGATGTTCTTGTTGAAGAAGCTCCGTCAGCTCCCTGAAACATAGTACTTGCGTTAATAAAGAAGGAAGTATAGCGGATGTAATCACGTCATTTGATCTCGCATGATTGATCTGTCAGTATCCATACCTCGAAATGCATAAGAAAATCAAGGGACGCTGTAACTGCGGTGCACACTTCTGCAAGCTGTTGCGCCGACCCGTAACTGCATGCTCCCCCTTCCTCTTGGACTAATGCTCCATCGACTCCCTGAAACATAGGACTTTCATTAGTAATGAACACAATATTGAAAAAAGAAGACACATAGGAGGGCGACGACAGAAGGACATACCAATGGCTAAAAACGAAAGAAACATTGTGTGTAACAATCACGCTACAAGAATGCAAGATCTGATGATCTCCATCGATGGAACTGTCCGGAAACGTACCTCGAGCATCTGAGTGACATCTACGGTTGTCGTCAATGCGTTGGACTCCTCAGCATCTCCCTGAAAGACAGTACTTGCATTATTTTGGATAACAATAATTATAACTGAAAACAAAGACTAGAGGACGAGTACTGTGGTGTACCATTAGGTAAAATAATTACACGATCAATTAAAACTATTGATTTACATGCCTAAAACAAGTCAGTGTCAGAATAGCTAAGTAAGATTACTCGATAGGCGCTTGAAGTGGCTGATGACTGCAATAACGACACGGATGGAGAATCTTCAGCCTTCATATTGAGTGGATACATAAATGGGGAAATTATTGTTAGCTAATGCTACACACTACCGCAATGCCGAGAGATAAATACGTAAACTTGACTCACCAGTGGAGGGATGTGGACGAATAGAGTGGGAATAGCGGTTGAGAGCAATTTTCGCCTCGCTCGCGGTGTTTTCGTCCTTATTAGCAATGATGTGGAGTACATGTCTGGGCTAAAGTGCCTGCTGCAGATGCGGTATCGATCACCCCTCTTGTCCGCAAAGACTTCTAGGACTCTACTTTCTATCTCAGAGGCTGGATATCCGCAATATCGGACCCATTCTCTTATCTGATCTATTGTCTTAGGGAAAACATGCATTATAGTACCTTCAGATTTGTTATGGGTCTTCGAAGGGCAACCGCCAATGGAACAGGCAGGCATTATGGAAAGTTCTGAAAAGTAAAGATCAACAATTCTCTATGAATACCAATGTGTTAAAACATTAAATGACACATAAAAGGTTCAATGCAAGGTCCGTTTTGGTTCTTGGAACTATACATGTTATTCACATGCGGATAAGTATTTCAATAACTTTCAAAAAATAGAAAAAGTAATTTGACTAAACTCAGAACATGTGACTAGTTCCTTGCATGTACTGTCGTGAACGAAAAGAAAACATGGATGCAATTTGATGACTACTAGCAAATAGATATAAATTAAAAAATTGGACGCAAAATGATTATGGTACATGGACTTACCTTGACGAACAAACAGTTAGATGCAGGGATCAGAGTAGTTTCTTGTCGTAGAACAGGGAGCAGTTCACAGGTTGCAAACTGACGAGTTTGCTCAAAGTGGTCACGGAAGTTCACAGAGACGAAGAGCAGATAACCAGCACCTTCACGGGTTGACTAGCAAAGCGCAAAGAAGTTCTCATTAGAAATATGAAGTGGGTTATAAAGAATTCGAAACAGGGGTGTGTTTGTGAATGAATGACGTGTATATGTCGTGGCATTATGCGGTCTGCAGGGGGCCGTCCAGCGTGAGGGGGGATGCTTGGCAGGAGACACGGGGTCTGGAGGTAGACATGGGAACAACAACCCATGCTCTATAGACCACTTTGAAGTGTACATGGTCTTTGGCACCTCTTGGCCTTTATCGCTCCCTGACAGCTCCACTTGCCAGCACAAGTACCCCGGTGCGAACTGCCTTTGATAGGGCGGGGGGTGGATCGGGGCGGTGGTCGTGCAGACAAGACACAGGAAGACTCGTGAATGGAGACACACTTATGTGGATTGCAGGGGGCCGTCCAGCGTGAGGGGGGATGCTTGGCAGGAGACACGGGGTCTGGAGGTAGACATGGGAACAACAACCCATGCTCTATAGACCACTTTGAAGTGTACATGGTCTTTGGCACCTCTTGGCCTTTATCGCTCCCTGACAGCTCCACTTGCCAGCACAAGTACCCCGGTGCGAACTGCCTTTGATAGGGCGGGGGGTGGATCGGGGCGGTGGTCGTGCAGACAAGACACAGGAAGACTCGTGAATGGAGACACACTTATGTGGATTGCAGGGGGCCGTCCAGCGTGAGGGGGGATGCTTGGCAGGAGACACGGGGTCTGGAGGTAGACATGGGAACAACAACCCATGCTCTATAGACCACTTTGAAGTGTACATGGTCTTTGGCACCTCTTGGCCTTTATCGCTCCCTGACAGCTCCACTTGCCAGCACAAGTACCCCGGTGCGAACTGCCTTTGATAGGGCGGGGGGTGGATCGGGGCGGTGGTCGTGCAGACAAGACCCGTTTGCCGCAGGGCCTCACCAAGGAGAGGCCATCTAACTGAATGTAAGAGGATGGCTGCAGGATCTACTACATGGAATGCAGGGGGGTGAGTTTATAAATACCTCACCCTCCCAGGAGAATATACACTAGATTCATTTAAAAAATCAAAACAACCATTGTTAAAATATATGTTGGGCTTTATTTTAGATTTTAATTAAACATAAATAATAAACATTACACATTGTAAAGTTGAGGTTGCAGCACATCGAGGGAAAATCCGCGGTATTGTCCACTGTCACTGGGGAAATGTTGTCTAATGGCAAGTACCGCACAGGCAGGTATTACTCTCCGAACGCGGTGTCCGAGCCTCCCGTGAAGCCACCAAGTGAAGCAACGATAGGCCACCAGCCTGTACCACCTGTGAAAAAAAAAGATGCAAACTGTATTAAACTGACCAAACTTTCTTATCAATGTCGATTCAGGTAACACATGTCATTTTTCTTAGAAAAAAATTATATCTAGAAAATGCACTATATGGAACAAATTTACATGCGTTCGAATGATATGTAAATGTAATTTTATATGTGGGAGACGACCATGAAATAGTGGTGGCATCACTGACATCACAAACAGAGTATACTTACTCGTTACTCGGATTACGCGGACGAACAGTGCCGCGAAGTTCGTGCATAAGCACCATCATCATCCTCAACACGGTCCGTGAGAGGCAGGCTTCCCTGAACTCTGGCAGCTCGGTGATGCATTGCGGACTTTGCTCGCCTTCCTGCAGACTTTGCTCGCTTTCCGAAATGTAGGCCAAGCACCCGGAATTTTCACGGCAGCAGCAGTTCTCCTCCTCAGTTGGCATTAGCTCGCACCGATTGCACGTGCACCAGGTGGAGACGCCGTCCATGCGACATGGTCCAGGCTCTTCATCCGTTGACTGGTCCTCCCAACTGCCGTCCGAATCCCCATCGTTTTCGCGTGCTTGACTTTCCAGTAGTTCTTCCTCGGTGTACTCGGGCTCGTACATATACGGCATTATTGTGGCCATTGTGCGGTAAAGATAGTAAAATAATTTACAGAGATGGTACAGGTGTTCACACGGGCTACAAGCGGCGAAGGTAGCTGACCAGAGCACTGAAACGAGTCACAGAATACTCAAAGTAACACAGAGAGAGGAATGGAATCGAAAATCTGCTGCTGTGTGTTGTGAAACGGTCTGTTTATACTTATTGGGGAAAGAGGCGTCCTGCCATTTCCATGGCAACACGTCAATAGCTGAGGCGCAGCGATTGTTGACACGAGACGTGCTTGAAATGGGCAGTACGCGTCTGCTGATGTCAGGCTCAGGGGCGGGGGATTTGATTTAGTGCCGCAAAGGCAGGTGAGCCAGGTCGATGCGGCGGAATGATAGGATTATCACAAAATGGAGGCTGATTTCGAGTGCGATAATGGGCGAAAAGTCGGGTAAGGTCCATAGGAAAGTTTCCTACGATCTACCGATTTATGCTTACAAACACATGGCCGACCCGTAGGGACAATAAAAAAAAAGTCCCGGAACTATCCTTTAAGCTGGGAGATGGCTAGCTTTTCCAAGAGTTTGCCCAGGAAAGGGGTGATGGAGATTAGGCGATAGTTTCCTGGGCAGGTAGGATTCGAAGACAGCTTCTTGAGGAGTGGGTGCACATGGTAGGGCTTAAAGGGAGAGGGGAAAGTCCCAGTGGTGAAAAAGTGATTACAGAAATCGGCCAAGGCTGAAGCGAGGGTGTAAATATGGTCCTTGATGGTTTTGGAGGAGCAGGGGAGCACCTGTTTGGACGGCACTTTCATAGATCGGACTTGTCTAGAAACCTTGTCAGATGTTGCCAGAGAAAAAGAGGAGAAAGAAGGATGAGAGGGAGAGATGAACAAAGGGGAGCCTAGAGAGGAAGAGGAGATAGAGGACAGGAAGTCCTGAGTTCTAGCAGAGAAGTGAGAGGCCAGAGCCATACAGAGGGCCTTGGAGGGAACAGGAGAGGTAGAGACTGCAATAAGATTGGCCATTTCCTTGCAGATTTGAAAGAGTTTGGCCGTGTTGTTAGAGGCCGCAGAGATGTAGGCTTGAATGTGTGCTTTTTTCTTGATGAGTGTTATTGCTTCGACTGGCATTTTGGTGCAACCAGTCTAGGTATGTCTAAATGCGGTCTGGCATGCTTTACTGTAATGACGTCTCTACACTGGTCTACATTGTGCAGGCAGGTGGACATGTTTTCATTGTGACATGGCATTTTAAATAGCAAAGCATTAATGTTCCTGTGCACTGTTGGTGACTTGCATACATTGGATTGGTGTTACCCTACAAAACAATTTCAAAACAATTGCAAACACTCTGGCTTTTTATCCAATTTTTCTCAGGAAGTGTGCTGTATATTGCATTAAATCACATATGTATATTTTTCTCCTAGTGCAGTGTGCGGCATACCCCTTCAGCAGCACGTTCATACGTATTGTGTAAGTGTGTTAATGTAGGCCGGCCGAGAGTGTGGCGCGACCCGTGATTTGTTGCTGAGTTGGGGGGGAGACCTCAACATGGCTCGCAGGGGGGCCCCCACATTTTGTGTCACGCCACTGAAGGTATGTGGCGGAGCCTTCTCAAACACTGCCAGTGAAGGAGCCACGTTGTCAGTGTGAGTGCAGAGTCAGAAGCATCACCCTCAGGCCCTCTAAAAATGCTGGTTTAACTTCTCTGTTAAAGTGTTTTCTCCACTGTTGCAATGTGCAGTGTCTGCGCATGTCACAGCGTTTTTGTAGGTTACAGAGGCAGGACCTCGGTGTTTGTCGGCAACAGGGGAATGACCTAGGTGTGACACTGGTGCACACTTCGATCTTTCTCATTCTCTTAACGCCAACGGGAAAGTTTCATGCATATATAAAAACGTACTCAATGCAATGGGCCTCATTACGACCCAGGCGGTAAGGGTTTTACGGCGGCGTCAACAGCGCCGACCCTTACCGCCTGAGTACGAGGTCCCTTAGCGCCATGGCGGACTTAACACCTGCTTTTAGCAGGTGTTAAAATCCATGGCGCTAAGGGACCATGGAGTTAATTACGCCACCGTAATTTACGGTGGCGTAATTAACGCCTTCCCCTCTCCCATTATGCCCTATGGGGCAAAAATGGGAATGGGGAAGGGTAAATGGGGATTGGGGACTTACCGCCCCGCCAAGGTCGGAATGGGGCGGTAAGTCCGCCAACCACCATGGCGTAAACATAGTTTACGCCATGGTGGTAAAGTCACGGCCCAGGCGGTAACTTACCGCCTGGGTCGTAATGAGGCCCAATGTCTTACTTTTTTAACAAATTCAGTTTTACTTTCGAGTAGACAGAAAATATCCATTAATTGATAATTCATGTATACAGTTAAGCCATCAGGAGTCACGTCCGAACATTATAAGCACGCTAGAAACGCAGCGCCCAATAACCGTCAAACGACCCTCAAAACTACGCCAAGCCGCGCGCACCCACTCAACACGAAAAAGAAAGGGTCTTTCACTTTCAGTAACACTTTAACTGACAGGCTTTTCCCGGGAACCATTAACATCCAGATGCCACCACTGAAACCCATTGCTAATGTTTAGAAAAGCAATTCAGGGCCAACAACTGCAAGCAGAACATTCAGAGACCAGATAATTACATGTCACTTCTGCACTGGCAGGTGAGAATGTGAAATTGATTTTTTATGTCCCCGCCTCCATTTAGCAATCAGACAAACCACCTAGTTAAATTATAAAAACAAAAATTAGCTTTACAATGAATTCCACTCTTTTTTTTACTGTGTAGAAGAGTTGCTATTTTTTTTTTCAGTTGTTTAAATTTCAACTATTGTAATTAAGGCATGCTTGTCTGATGATTTGCTAAAACAGACAGGGGGATACTTGGCTCACATGCACCATCAACCAACACTATGTGTAGTGATGAAGAGTGAGTTTCCCCTCAGCAGGGGAACTTTTAATCAGCATCTCAAAGGTCACTGCATTATATATGCATGGGAAAAAGTATTGAACAATCTTATGTATTCCATAAAAAAATAAGGAGGCAGTACTCTATAGGAAATGTCTTCTTAACTCACAGATTGTGTTGATTTGTTCCTAATAATACAAACTTTAAGGCTACTTGCAAAAATGCTGGATGAATTTGGGATTGAACAGACTTGTGAGTTCTGGAATGATTGTTGGCAGCCTAAAATCTTGCTTGAACTTGTGTGTGATGTTGGGAATGGGGTTTCCCCAACGGACCCTGCCCCAGTGTTTATGGGGGCAAGGAACAGTAACGGGCAGCAGGATCCCTAAATAAATGAGGCCAGCCTGATTTGCTCTGTGCGAGGCACTGCCAGGCTTCCTCTGGAAGCGCAGACGTCCCACCATTTATTATCACGTTCCACTGTACACAATGATGTGGTATGAAAAGAACATCCCTCTCCTTTTCTCATGACAAGTATATACAACATTAGCCCTTAATACTGTTTCTCAAATTATAGTCCCAGGTTAACACACATAGGGCCACATTACCAGTCTGGCGGTAACCGAGCCGGAAAAAATGGCAGGTTACCGCCGGACTCGTATTACCATTCCGCCTTTGTGATTCCCGGAATTACCAGGGCATTACGACCCCGGTGAACCGGGAATTCCGGAGGCGGAATTGTGTAAGTCCCCATTCCTATGGAGTCCCATGTGGATGGGGACAATGGAAACACCGGTTCCGTCTATGACGGAGCTGCTGTTTCCATTTCCACCTGCAGGACTCTTAATCAGCCGGTCCGGAAAGAACGATGGTGGTGGTTTTACCACCACCGTTCTTTCCAACCTGGCAGGGTCGTAATGAGGCCCATAGTAATTTAGTTTTCCTTGGGGCCTGGGACTTAGGGTGGTCACTCAGTCCTTTCTTCCCAGCCATCTGGGCTTGGACTGTTTCCCATTTCTTCCTCCTGATCTTGGTTGAAACCAATAGTCTCTTCTTCTTTTACTCTGCCGTCTGTTTGATCCTGGCTCTCTCTTCACATTGCTGCCACGCCCAGCTGTTATCATGATTCCTTTCTGTCATGTTATTGTCCACGGTGTGGTGTTGAAAGGGCTGGCTAGTTTTGATCTTGCAGTGTTCTGGATGACCAACACCTGGTCACCAACTTTATGGTGGGACTCCCTGGTCCATCGTTTGTCACTCATATGTTCATTTGCTTTGATCCTCTTCACGTGTGTGTGCCATCGGTCAAACATCTCTGCTTGTTTACAGTGGTGGTGCGGTATAGTTGAGTTTAGCATGGTGCCATATATGAGGTCTGCCCGGGGCAGCATCAGTTGAGGCATGAGGTGTTAATCTGTAGTTTCTTAAGAAACTGTATAGTTTGAATTTCCATGGGGTGTTTTGAGCTGTGGCATACCTGAGGACTATATTGATCGTTCTCACGAACTGCTCAGCGTCCCCGTTTGCTTTGGGCCATTAAGGTGTGATGAGTTGATGGTGTACATGGAGGTCGTCCAAGTACTTTGCAAATTCTCTGCCATGGAATGGGGTCCTGTAACTTTTTATGGATTTAGGTATCCCATGTGTTGCAAACAATTTGTCAGCACCGCTTCTGCTGCTGTTGCTTCTGCCGCTGTTGATCAGGTTACTTCCACTTCTGGTTAGCAGGAATAGTCATCAATGTCTACAAGGAGATAGTTCCCTTCCTTTACTGAGCAGAAGTCAATGCTTACTGCTTCCCATTATGAGGTGCCCCTTGGGGCTGACTGGATTGGCTCAGGTCTCGGGGGTGTGCCTGTGGTCTGGCATGGGAGACATGATGACACAATGCTCTCTACTTTGGCATCCACTTGTGGGAACCACACTCTGTTTCATATTTGTGCTTTCATTCTGACGCTGCCTTGGTGCCCCTTGTGTGCGAGGGTGATGATCGTGTCTTGCGAACTGAATGGTATGAGAATGCATGTGCACCTCAGTATGAGTCCCTCGCTTGTGATAGATAGTTCATGCGAACTGTAAATACCCCTGCTAGGAAGTGATTGGCTGCTGTGGTGCGGTTCTGGTTATTCTGCAGAAATCTCATTTTTCACCAAGTCGCTGCATTGATCAGCGTTCACTGCTTCCGTGATGTCAGCCAGACTGACTGCCTATGGTTTCATAGCTTGTAGGATCTGGCAGATGTGCTCCTCTGTCTCCGTGGACTCTGTGGCCTTGGCCACCGTTGCAGCGCAGGGCCACCGTTGCAGCGCAGGGGTGTCTTGACAGGAAATCTGTGGGGTTGCCGGTTCCTGCTTGGTATATGAGGTCAAAATCATATTGTTGCAAGTGTAGCAGCCACTTTCCAATCCTTGCCAGGGGGTGTGGTGCTGATCCGGTGAAAATGGGAATTAGCGGCTAATGATCTGTGTATGTTCTGAATTTCAGTCCGTACAAGTACAGATGAAAATGTCTGCATTCTCATAGTACGGCAATGGCCTCTTTTCTCGATGTGGGAGTAACATTGCTCCGTGGCTGCGCATGCCACTGGTTGTATTCTTCTGGTGGGGGAGTTTTGTACAAAATAAGATCCTAGTCTGACTGGGATTACATCAACGTATAGTTCTGTTTGTAAATGTATGTCATAGTATGCCATAGTGGCGCCAGCAGAGAGGGACTCCTGGATGCACTTGAATGCCTCTTGACAGTGTTTGCTCCATTCCCATCTAGCGGCTGATTTCGTCAGGGCTCTCAGTGGTTCGGAAACTGTGGCCAGGTTGTTTAAAAACCTCCCACAGTATGGTGCCATTTCTAAAAACTGTGCACCTTCGTGGCCGTGGTGGGTGGCATAGCTTCCTTGTTATCTGCAACATTGAGGGTGCCTGCTGACACACCATTACTGTTAAACACATAGCTGAAAAATATCAGCTCTTCCTTGAGGAATTTGCACTTTTCCTTGTGCATGGTTAGGCCAGATTCCTCTAGTCAGTGAAGGACTGTAGCTAGTCAGTGCATGTGCTCCGCTTTTTTTTCTGCATGGATGAGAATGTCATCACTGACATTTAGTACTTCCGGGAGACACTGTAGGACTGTTTGTATCATTTGTGTGGGCCTGTTACTTTTTTTTTTATTATTCTCGCCTTGTCCAGCTCACGCAATTTCTTCACAACCAGGTCTTGCATATGGAATGGTGTTCTTGGATGTCATGCTGTCTGGGGCTGTATGGTCATTTCAATGTGTAACTTGATCACCTTGTCTTTGAGATACCCCATCCCGTGAAGAGGGGGTATTTTGCTAGCAATTCTTGTATATCGTCAGTGTCAGTAACGTTTACAGATGAATTGTATTAACCCCAGGACCTCCGCTTAGCTCCAGCTGAGTAGGCACTTTATGCCGGCATTCACAATGTATATCTTCGATGGGATCTTCGTACCCCCCTTTCTTCTGCGTGTCGTGCAAAATTGCTGTGCAACGGGCAAGGGTTTCCTACTGACAAATGCATATAGTAGCGCATTGGTGTTTTTCAGTGTCGGTTGGGTGTTCACCAGTTGTAGTGTCTCGAGTGGCATGACATTTACAGTTAGCGGGCCATAAGATTGCTAAATAAATGAGACCAGCCTCATTTTCTCCATGCGCAGCATAGCCGGGCTTCCTCCGGAAGTGCAGACGTCTCACCGGTTATTATCACGTCCCACCGTACGCAGTCACGTGGTAGGAGTATACAATTGTGTAGGTGTTTGGTGGATGTACTTGAGTTTGGTGGGCCCATGAAAATCAATGAATCGTTCTGAGGGGATCAGCTGACCAATCTGAGCCGACATCTAGGGTGGTACAGTGGCCATTTTAGTGGCCCAACTTGCTTCCTGGTCCTCTCTGGATTGATCTTGGCAGTTACAGGGAAGAATTAGGCTTGACCAAACTGAAAGAAAACTAATCAGCTTGTACTTTAGCAATTTCAGACCATTTTATCTGTCTTGTGTTGTGCGAGTTTTGTGAAGCCTTAAAATCCTTACCACCTCCTTTTGGAAGCCTCAGTAACACCTTTTGTAATTGACTTTTAAATTCCCATTCTCTTAACCCTACACATTACAACAAAAAATAAAAATAGGAAACCTTTTGTGACACCATTTGTTCATTTTAACCCCCTTTCCTTTACCTTTCGATTGTCCACTGAAAAGCACAAATAAGAAATAATAGAAAAACTGTGTGACACTGTTAGGGATGTTTAAAAATCCTTTTCCTCACCATTCCTCCTTCCACTGAAAAAACAATAACATGTACCTTTGTTTAAACCTTTGACACACCTTGCTGCTTTGAAAAAAACATGGTTCCCTTGCTCCCTCCACCGATACCACAAACAAAAAAATAAACCCTTCGGAAATCATTCATGAAAACATTTGTGATCTGAGCGCTTCCTGAGTTCTAAAAAATTCTTTCTTTACTCCCCCACGCCAACAAAAGAAGAAAAAATAAAATGAATTAACCGTTGTCATCCTTTCCCTTAGACCTTTCCACCACAAATTACTTGTGCTCTTCACATCTTCCCTACTGTGTTTCTATCTTTAGAGAAGGATCAAAAAAGGTCATACCGGTTCTCTTTGTGAGCATTTTGTACTCGGATGAGGGTGTAGATGTGATAGCCTTTGGCGATGATGAAGGTGGAAAGATACTAAGCTATAGACTACAACGTGCGAGGAGGTGGTGAGAAGGGTGCAGGCACACAGTACTATAGAGTTATTGACTTTGCTCTTGCAACTGATGTGGGAGGAGGTGACTACAGTGGCTTGGTGCCTTCCGGAGTATATTCTGGCTGTGGGACACGATGTGGTTTTGATGGCAACTGAGTAGCTACTGCAGGAGGAGGCTGATGGTGAGAGGTAGCAGATGAGGGAAGACAATAAGGAGGAAAAGGGACAGGAACAGTAGAAGAAAGAAGGGGAACAGGTGAACATGAGGAGGCAAAGACAAAGGGGCTTAAGGAGTAGTGGGCCTTTGAAGAGGTGGATGCAGGGCAGGAAGAGGTGATGAGCAAGGAAGCAGGTGTGAGGCAGAACGTGGAACACAAGGAAGCCAGTTAATTACAGGACGAAGAGGGACTGCAGGTGGAAAATAAGGAGGTGGACTAAGGGCAGGGGAGGGGCATAATTTGGAACACAGGAGTTGAACGCAAAGTTTATGCAGGGCAAGGGGAGAAAGTTGAGGACAGATATGGAGCAGATGCAAGAAGGAGTTTTAGTCAGAGGAGGAAGAAGAAGAGACTTAGCAAGCACATGTTGGTGTTTCCTGTCCCCTTGAGGGTGCAATTCATGCCAAAAGATTGGGCAAAGGACAAGGTATTGACTTATGAATGTCTATATTGTGCTCCTATTGTGCTCCTCCTGGACGTGGCAGTACTTCCCTCTGCACATGCGGTGGAGCAAGAGGAGGGAGCGTTATGCATTGGGCATGACTACAGTACATAACTACAGATAGTGGTGGCAATAAACAACCTTTGAAAACCATATGGCATGTGCCATTCTACCTCCATGATGCCTTCATCACAGGGTGAGAATTAAGCATCTCCTAGCATGTATGAAGATGCTGGCTATTACCCACCTCGACATAGAGCATGTGGCAGAAGAATAAGGCCCAACCAGAGCCAATGGCAACTGCATGATTTGTCAGACCTGTGTTGGGCTACAACCTACACTTGAGGCTAAGGGTGCCCCACCGTTCCGGAGGACCTAACGTGATCGCGTGTTTCAGGATGCAGGCATGCATTCATTGCATAGCACGATGATGGGGACCCGGTCGATTGGTGGGAAATGTTATGCAAGGCAATTCGGATGCACATGCGGAGTCACTTAAGTGGATGACAGCACTGTTCCCCACACCGATACGACACAGACCACTTGACTTAAACTAATATGCCTCAGTCCTTCTTCACAGGATCATTGTACACTGCGTCCCACGGAATACAGCTATGTCCCACAAGAAAGTCAGTCCAGCTTTCTTATAGCAGTACACCTTTGAGATAAACGCTATTTGTCTATACCTTGCCCTAAACATACATCACCCTCGACCCTGATGTGCTATGACCCATAGAAAACAGCTGAGTCATACACAAAATTAAGTCCAGCTGTTCACATAGCTTAACTCTTTGACAATTTGACACATCACTCATTCCTCACACCGTTGTAATATGGGCTGCTGCTAGAGATGTAGCCATTCTCTATCTACCTTCTAACTGGCTATAAATACACACAAGCTTTTTAGTCCTCCTTTCATTACTTACAACACAGACAAGGGTCTTCTGATGGATGCTCTTCCTCACAGCGCTTCAAGGCCATACCAATGGCAGCAGACATTATACAAATACCACCTAATATAACATAACATATGTGTGCTGTGGGAAGGCCCATCAGTGATAAACTGGACATGTTAGATAAGTAGTTCAACAACTGTTTCCTTTATGATCACTTCAGGAAGGGGTTAGACTAAACGACTGCAGGAGCTGGAGTTCAATCATCAAATTATAAGGATGTTTCTAAAATAAAGAGTGTCCGGAAATGGTCAACACAAGATTGTTATTTCCTAGATGTTCAGCACCTATGGAGATCAGTATCCAAAACATAAAATGTTTAACCTACATTCAGAAGTCATTCCCCCCTCAGGGCACCATATTGTACAGAGCAAAATCCTAACAATGTGTTCAAATAGAAATTTCTGAATAGGCACATAGAAAATCCCATCCATTCAGTCAACATCAGTGGCCTTTTAGTAAAAAAGTATACATTTATTTTTATCATGTTGAAATCTTCCTAGACAAATATAAAGTGACTCAATATACACATGTAAACATTCTCAACACATCCCATTGGGCATTTTTTTTAACTCTGAAATAATTTACATGTCAAGCGAAGATTTTGCTCTTGACACATATGTCATTTTTTTTAAACATTAACGAGTCATTTTTGAGGATGATCACTTCATTATACCACATATACAACGTGTTTTGTTCCTTCAATGCAAACACACCTTTGGAATTTCTGCAAGGGACATGATCTAACGAAAATACCACTAAACACATTCCATTCCTACTCCTATATATTTATATAGAACGCCTGAAGTGTCGATTTGGCTAATTAATTCACCACAAAACGTTCCCAATGGTACGTAATGATTCAAAAGAAAATATATCTGAGCCTTGGTACTCTGATAAATTCATATGGTATTTCTTTATTTCTCTCTTGCCACCTGTGAAGCGACATATTAAAAATAGCATTAACATTGCTGTTTTATTTCAATTGCACAATGAGCTACAATTGCCCAGCTTTTTAGAAAAGTTACTTACTAATATTTGCTTTGGCCAGAAAATGTTTTATTGCTCTTTCCAATGATCATACAATCCAAGTTAATTGGAACCCTCCCTGTAATGACATGAACATGATAGTACAATCAGCTTGGTGTAACTAAATAGGCTCAAGTGGGTAGCCCGCGGACTCACATGTCTTCAATCAACCTAGACTTGTGTCTACTCCTGTCTTCCTGTTTCCTCTTAAGCACTTATCTTAAGCCACCATCTACAATGGTTGTCTATAAACATGCAGTAAACAACTGGTTATCTGACTGCTCCGAACCATCACCATACATAGACTCGCAATCAAGAATACACTATACCTTGAGAACAGGAGCTTCATAATGAAGGTAGCGCTTCAGTTTCTCTCTGCTAATTTGCGTGGGGATGCTATCGTCAGGAAAAACACTGCATGTTCAACTTCTGCATTGTAAATATTCGACCATGTTGGGTCATGTGATGGCATCAGCATCCGTTTGTGGGTGCTTTATTCTAATCATTACATATGAAATACATATGAATAGAGCAACAACGTAGTCAGATTGCCGACCTTTCTATTAGATATATACTGAAGTGCTGCCATTCCATTCCCAAGTGTTAGCCATAGCAAGGTTCTCTATTTTTTCCATGCAGACATCACCTTATGTTAAGTGTGGTAGGGACATTGTGGTTATTTGCATGATGTGTACAGGATAGGCTGGTCGAAGCAGATACTTTTGTAGTGTTTACTTTTTTATAGTTTTGTGCACTTTTGCATTTTCTGCTTAATGATGTTTAGAGTACCAGACATTCTAAAAGGATTTTCACCTGTCCCTTCACCATCTTTCATTTTGCTCTTCTTCCTGCTCTGGAGTGGTCAGATTTTCCATATATGATAATCCCTTTCCTGGGTAAAGCTCCAGCTTTTGCAGGGAAAGTGTCTGTCTGTGTGTGTTGCCAAATGTGAGGGCTGGGTCTGTCTGGACCCAGTCCACATTTATGTCAGAGTGTGTTTGTTGATGGGCAGATGTAGTGGCCAGAGGCAGTCCAGAACTGGACAGCCCCTGCAAGTTCAAATGTTGCTGATCTTTGCCATTGCTAAGTTGGGGGCAACTCCAGCCCAGATTCTTGATAAAGGAGGGACTCCTGAAGCCATTCTTCAGATCATCATTGTAGCTAAGACCCCTGGGAAAGAGATCAACTTGCTGTAGACCTGGAACTCATCCTTAGAAGATTGCTACAAGCCCCTTTTTTCACTTGCCCAGCAAAGCACTGTCTCATTGCAGATCTCCCGACGACCTTCATCAGTGCTTCGGGCCTTGGAATGGTGGGAACAATCAGTTTCATCCGCAGCTGGAAAATCCAGCTGCTGGAAGTGCTCAGAAGAGTCCTGGAAACATCCTGTGGGCTAGTCAGATATCCTCCTGTGGGCTACTTCTCTGCAACCTTGGGCCTTGGGAGTCTGCAGTTCCTCAGTTTATGGAACAAGAAGCATTTCGATGAAGCTGCAACTCTCCACCATGAAGAGGGGCCTTGCAGGACCAGATTCTTTGTTTCCACAACGTCTGGCCTTTTCTTTTAGTGACCATCGCTGCTCGCCACCTGCATCACATCCTGGGAGTTCTCTGAGGTTGTCGGCAGAGTGGTGGTCCAGTATTAAGTGTGTGCTGGGTGTCCAGATGTCCATAATTCAAAACTGATCCATCTGAGTCCAGAACTATGATCTAGTCAGACTCCAAAAACGATGCCTGAAGTGAGTGCTGCACCTGCAGCCTCTGTGCTTCCCCAAAGGCTCCAAGGCACAAATCCAAAAGGCCAAGAGATTTCAGAAACACCTACAGTGGTCCCCTAGTGAATTCAACAACAGGGGGTGAATAAACGTACCTGTGCTGTCCCCCCCTGTCTCCATAGAGTTGTAAGGGCCTAAAGTCACGACGCTACATCTGCCGTGCCTATCCTTAAATAGTGTTTTTATTAAACTTTGGAACACGTACAAACTACTTGTTGGCCCAAGCCAAAACTTGTTCAAACTTCCTAAAGAGACTCCTAGCATCCTGAAAATACTTTTATTTGGACCTGTGACTCTCAGGGCAATAGGTGCCTTCTTTACTTGCTAGTTGGGCACTTTTTAAGATTAGTACCTGAGGTCAGAGTTTATTTTTGGTATTTTCTAACTCTTTTGTTTTCTGCCTATTAGTTTCAAAGTGCTGATTTCTTACCTGGTTCTATTTCTTTATTCACGCTTTACTTCAGTTACAGTATTCTGAAAACTAATTTGAACTGTATTTTAAAAGTGAAGTGTTAGTGCTCCCAGGAGAGCACAAGATGAATGTGTGTTTAATAATAGTGAATGTTTTAGTGTGTTACTTGTCTGTGGTTTTTCAGTGCTAAGAGTTTGTCTAAGGTCTAAATAAATGACTGTATTTTTATACATGCTGCCTAACCTGTATTATTAAGAGTGCTCTGTATGTACTTAACATAACCCTTCACTACTCTCACACCCTTCTAAGTCTAAGCCTTGCTGTTTACTCACACTACCCAGATAGAGTTTGGCTGCGACAATAGAGTTTCTCCCTGTTCATCAAAATAGGCTGGCCTCTCAGAATCTGTCCACAGGGCTGATTAAGAAAATGCAATTTAACATGGTTATCATGTATCACAGAAACACAGAGAAATATGTGTGGTTGCAGCAATTGCATTGCAGGGAGCCCCACTGAAATATTTTATGATTGTGGCTCTTGTGCCGCAGGGCGACCCAGATGAATATTTGAAGTTGCAGCTATTGCATATAAAGGACACCCTCAGAAATATGTCTGCAACATTTGTGTCAATGCTCATAATTATGGCTCCCATGCAGGAAGCAGAACTTAAAAGTTCACACATGTGTGGCTTTTGTGCAGAATGTAAAACATTCTCAAGGGTGCTCTGTGCTCGGTTGGAAGGTGTCTTTCTGTGCATTATCATGGTTCTAAAATAGCAGGAGCAGGACTCAAGATCAGCCCAATAGCTGCACACACTAATGACATGCCATAACATTAATGGCATTGGCAGCCAATCACTAGAGCTTTTTTATTCTCTATGTTATTATTTTGTGTTTTACAATGTCTCACATGTACATGATGATCTATGCGGGGGGTGGAGGAGCCCAACTGAGTAAGGGGGGGCATCATGGAGATGCCCACTTGCAGGTTTATGAATAAGGAACATAAACAAAGACAATGGGCCTCATTATGAGGTCGGAGGTAAGGGATTACCGGCCCCGCTAAGGGTGCCGGTGCCGGTAATCCCTTACCTCCATATTCTGAGGTCCCTTAGCGGGTCCCTTCCTTAACGCCTGGTCTGACCAGGTGTTAAGGACGGGACCCGCTATCATGATGCCTATCCCGGGCATTCGGATCAAGCCCATCAGCCCCGGGAGCAGGCATCCAGATATTTAATAAAACCCCAGCAGCCCCGACTGGGGGCTGTCTGGGTTCAGTCCTGGCGCCTTAGGTACCAGGCTCATAATAGGAATCAGTCCTGGCGCCATAGGCGCCAGGCTCATAGACTTTACTTACCTCATGCAGACCATGCTGCAAATGAATCCAAGCCGGCGTGAGACCTGGATGGGACTATTTTACTACAGGGACTATTTTTTACTCGGGTGTGATTCTATGGATTTCTTACCTGGAACTACTTTGGAGGCTATTTAAACCACGTCCGAACAGCAGCACATGCTTAGCGTTATTCTGCATCCAGCAGCGTAACGCTCACCGTGCCTTCAGTCAGCATCCAGTCTTCAGCCACGCCCGTCTCGAATCCAGAGCTCCTAGCAATAGAAGAAAGAAGAAGGAAAGGTTAGAAAACAGATATTATCTCAATCCTTACCTGAATTCCAGATCCATCACTTCTTCGAACTTGAAGAGGACATTATTCTCCACGCGTCGCATCGCCAGCTGCAGCGCCGCGCCATACTCACCAGTCCTCACAGCATTTTCCGATCCGGCGCAGCCTCCATCATTTTCTCCGCCGAATTCCACCATCTAGGGGACAAAGAAACATAAGGTGAGCCGAGAGAGCCAACAAATACAATCTCTCCACCATAGACTTACCTGATTAATAACCGGAGGCATTATTCTGTAACAAACGGCAACTTCTTACACCGCACCTGTAAGGAGAGAGAAATCAGCGTTTTAAACACACGCATCTTTTGCCGGACAGTGTTTGGTAATACAGACTCTTACCTGAACACCATCAGCTGCCAAAAGACAATCTTCTCTTGGACCCAGCTGCAACACAAGAAGGAATGTACAAGAGTGAACATCGGACATATTGAACTCTTTGAACTTTATACTTACGGATTCTCGACTGGAACCACTGAGTCAATATTCACCCGGAACTCTTCCAGCGCCTTCAAACCAGTGAAGTAACTGGTATCTACACGCCCCTGCATTCCACGCAGGATGGAGAGCTCATCATTTACAAACATAAGGTGAGCTTACTGAAAGTGAATATCTGTGGTGATTAGTGGGGAGAACAGTGGGGTGCCATTACTAAAATCCACGGGTGGCTAAATCCCTTTCTCCACTTGCAGGAGAATACTTCTACGGGTTAAGCAGACGAGATTAGGCGGCCCAGTCCAGTCTGTCATCTCTGCACTACACTTCACGTTGGTGGAGGTCGCAGCTGTCCGGGTCTGATCGACGCCCCTGTGGGAACCAGGTGAGCATAACACCCGCTAAGGGACTTCAGAGCTAATAACGGTACCGCAAATTGCAGTACCGTTATTAGCTACTTCCCCATTCAATTGAGCCCTATGGGGGCTCAAATGGGAATGGGGAATGGTTCTCAGAATGGGGACTTACCGGGTCCTCCAAGGTTGGAGTGACCCGGTAAGTACCCATTCCCAGAACCCGGACCCGGTATGCGGTAAGGGGGTAGCCATGGTGCTAGCAGCACCATGGCTACCTCCTACCTCGTAATGAGGCCCAATGGATCAAACCTAGGTTCAGAATATTGCCACCTGGAGACAAAGCACATTTTGTAGTTAAAATAAAGCAAATATTTTACATCGTCTTGGGAGGATAGCTCAGGGGCAACATGCTCACCTTGGAAGCAAGGCGACATGAAGCAACACAGGTTCGATCCCCGCATCTGCGCATAGAAACCCCTGGGTATTAAGCGCGTTTGAAATAACCTATCATATCATATCATAGGTGATGGCAAAGTGTGAAAGAGGCAGCTGGTTGTCAGGTGAGTTTAATGCATTATAATTCCTGGTAGAACGGCTTCCTGAAACCAGTATTTTATGGTTTCCTGAACTTTAAGTGAATGGGTGAAAGCCGGATGTTGAGATGGAGGGTTCCTGAGATCTGAACCAAAACATTCCTTCTTTTTCTTCCAATTCATTGCGTCTGTATGTGGGAAATTAGTGTGTTAGCTGAAATGGAGCATAGCTATCTATGGTGGGAATATATGTTGAACAGTCACAATATATGGTAAGATCCATATTCCAGACTTTTTCCTTGTAATACAGAGAACATTAAATGTGATCTGCTATTGTAATGATAATGGTGTGTTATTTATACAGCGCCTTAATCCAAAGCCCTTTACAGAGCACATATTTACATACAATATCACCCAACCGAAATTGGTACTCATTTATCGATCTCGGAAGGATGAAAGGCTGAGTTGGCCTTGCCGGGATTCAAACCTGCAAACTGCAGATCACCCATAGATCGCAGCAGTGAGCGCTCAACCCACTGAGCTATCTTACCGGCTATTGTATGGAGAGTCAGTGGAGTTTGTGAAGACACCACGGTTTTTGTGAAATTCCCTCAGTCCAAAAATCATGTTTTTTTTTTATTTTTTATTAAATTTTAACAAACATTACAAACCAAAACTGCAGAGGATACAACAACTTTTCATACATACATTGATCAAACATGTTCACTGCTTCCCTTTACCCTCCCCCCCATTCCGAGCCTACTACTGCTCACGTTCCTTTCCTGCGTTTTATGGTGAGGTTTTGCTATCTGTTATATCCGAAGGGTCCTGGGTTGTCCCGAATACTTCTGCTATAAGCAGTCTCCAGGCCATCAGGGTCTCAGTTTCTCCTTCTTCCCCACTGCTGCTAGCTTCTTGCCATACCATGGTTTCAGCCTCCGCCCACTTTTGCAGGTCCATCCATCATGACTCCAATCGTTTTCGTGGCCTAGGGAACCCCCCTAACAAGCAGGCCCACACAGAATCCACCTCAAGCCCAATACCTTTTACTTCTAAGGCGCGCGCAACTTCTCCCCAAAAGCCTTCAATGACCGGGCATGACCAGAACATATATACCATGCCCGCATTCTCGTCATCGCACTTGGGGCATGCCTGCCGTCCCATATTCTTAAACTTGGCCATCTTTTGGGGTGTCAGGTAAGCTCTATGAGTAATGTACAATTGCATCTGTTGTAGTCTAGCATTTCTTGACACTTTCTTGTGATACCCCTGAACTCGTTCCCACGTCCCGTCCTGCATCGAGATACCCACTTCTTCCTCCCAGTCCAGTCTTAGTTGCACTAACTCCTTTCCCACTCTAGACATCACCAACTCGTATATCCTAGATATCTTGTGTCCCCCTTCTGCTATATCATAAATTGTATCCATAGTAATATCTGGTTCTTCCTCAAGCACCAGTTCAGACCACGTTCCCTTAAGCTCCCGCACCAGTCTAGGGTACGTGATATACTGGCCGGTGTGCAACCCTGTTTCTACCCCCAACTCCTCAAAGTCTGTTATGGTCCCATTCTGCCAGATATCTCCCAATTCACTATCCCAACCGGCTCCCAATGGTTTCTAATTGTCGCCCTAAATGGTACATCTCCACCCGCCAGTGCAACCAACGGTGTCTGAGGGGAGCACGGGAATGGGTTCCCCATCAGTTGGCACGCCCTGCGCCACATCTTCCAGCCTAGCACCATCATCTTGGGGCGCCCTTCTAATACAGCCCGGAGCAACCACATTATCTCTCTCAAGTAGAATGGGGCACAGTCCTGTTGGAACAGCCTGGTTTCGGTGGTCCACAAAACATGTGTGCTGCTCTATTTTGCATTGTTTTCAGTTTTGTGATCTCCTTTTCAGAAGGTGCGTGCCCATGCTATTGCAGTAGCCTACTCTATTGTTCATGATTTAAACCTTGTGGTTCATTTCTAGGAGAGCCATTCTCAGTTTGTGGAGACGTCAAAGACGTCTGCTGGCTACTACTAATTATTGTTGGAAATACGAGATGTATTCATCTGGCATTGAGTATTAGGTGTGGTTTTTGGGGGGTAGATCAGTAGATCAGAGATCAGGGTCCAGGCATCAATAATGCATCTGCTAGGCCACACAGAGGATTTTATCTATCCTGGATTTTGGCAGAGACGACTCTCAGTCATGCCATTTTCGATGGCTGACAAAGAGGCTGAAATGGTGGAGATCCTGTCAGTTAGATAACTGAAAGGTATATTGTTAGTTGGGTGTCAGCCAGATAGATGTTGAAAGGGATATTAAAGTGATCAGCCAATTCAGAGAAAATGTGTACGTAAACATTGACAAGCCAGAAGGATAGTAGAGATCGCTGGTGTACACTGCATTGGATCACAGCTCGAGCATGAAATGGCCTAAACTAACCCTGGCTGTATGCTCCTTTAACGGAGTAGGCTCCGTTTTAAAGCTGCATTTTCAATGCCCATGCATGATTGCAGGTGAAAGAGTAGAATTGAGTGGTCCACTGTATCATGTACTACAGGGAGATCTAGCTGCAAATATGCAGTGGATTTGTTTGATTCCAGATAATAAAGACTCCCTTCTCTGGTGTCTAACAAGTCGGGTGCAGTGCTTCTCGATAAATGTGAAATTGTTTATTGACTACACTGCAGTTGTGCAGATGCTTGGTTGCCAGAAGTTTCATATTGTTCACCTCTAAATGCAGAGCAGTGATCAGCTGGCAATAAGCATGGGTGGATCGGTCAGTGTCAGGTTTATGGCCATTTCATAGGCCCTGCAACAGTAAATAAACTAGCTCCACTTCTCTGTGTGTGACTTGAGGTAGACAATAAGGTTTCATCATTTTGTGTTGGTTATGACTAAGTGGCATGCCACAATCCTCACAATGTAGTCTCATTCATCATAAGGAATGTACATTTTTCAATATGAGGCACGTTGACATCAGTCACAATAGCCACAGCAGCTTTAAAGATTTGGTCAGACTGGAGTAATCTCACAAGTGCTGCTGTCAAGATGGACCTCTTCCTAACTCAGTAATGTAGAGGATTCTGATCCCTACAAGTACCATCCGCCATTTAAACTGCTGAAATTATGTTGCTGTAGAGTAGCAATTAAAGGAAGGAGGTCCTATTATACTGGGAAAAGGGAATGAGCATGCACTTACAAAATCAAAGCAAGTGAAAGTGAAACATAGTCTATCACTCACCTCAGTGCAGTTTTCTGCATATCTTTACTCTTTTCATGATTGCGTATGTATGCACTCTATTGCTAACGTTTTTTATAGATTTCACGCCCCGGCTGTGGGACAGACAACGACCCAGGCGCTGGACCATGGTGCCATCACAAGGTTGGCGGGGGCGGTAATTCCCCATTCACCATTTGCCCTTCCCCATTCCCATTTTGCCCCATAGGGCATAATGGGGATGGGGAAGGTGTTAATTACGGCACCGTAAATTACGGTTGCCGTAATTAGCTCCAAGGTCCCTTAGCGGGTTGGATTTTAACGCCTGCAAAAAGCAGGCGTTAAAGCCTCCAACCCGCTAAGGGACCTTGTAATCAGGCGCTAATGGTTTAACGGTGCCGACGCTCTTTACGGCGCCGTTAAACCATTAGCGCCAGGGTCGTAATGAGGCCCCATGGGGTTTAATGGCCCGTCAGCCCAAGCGTTGGTAGGCCCGAGCAAAGCGATGGCCTCAGCTCAGGCTGCGGGCCATTAAACCCCATGTCCGACCCCCAGTCGGGCGTGAAAACTATTTGAACCCCAGGATTTTCCAACAGGAGAGGAGCTCAGTGCAAGCCCATCTCTTGTCGAAGAAAAAAGAATGACAACTGAAAATGGCCACCGCCATTAACATGGAAAAGGGACTAGGTCCCTTTTAGGATTACAGCGGCCATGGAAAACATGTTCCAAAATAGCATAGTCCCTTTTGTATTTTAATGGTGGCAGGCATTTTAAAAACATTTTATTTCACCAGTACGGGCGGTGAATGTACAATCGTGCCTGGGAAAGGCAGATTGTGATTGGTCGGGTGCGAATGTTGTATATGTATGTTGTTGTAGAACCATGTGAAATGAAGATTCTGGGCTTAGTGATAAGTGCATCACAGGCTCTCCAGCCTATCAGTATGTCGACAAGTGATGTAGGGAACAAAAGGAGTATACTTACCGATGAAGAAGAAAGCTATATTCTTAACATCTATGTGGGGTGCTGCATTTTGTTTTGATCTTAAGCAATGTATTTTCCAAACTCTGTATCAGTGCATCTTTGCACATCAAAACTGTGTCTCATTCTGTTGGGTTCTTCGAGCTGCCATTCATCACATGTGGTTAAAAACCGTATGATTTAACCTTGAAAGCTGGGTCTAGAAATTATGCCAGGTGGTATTCAATAGTGTCTTTCACTGAGGCTATGCATGGATCACCAAGCACGTGTTAGGCTTCCTTATTGTCACCTCCACCCTTTTCCACCTACCCAAGTAGATATAGGAAGCTGTATCCCATATATATATATATATATATATATATATATATATATATATATATATATATATATATATATATATATATATATATATATATTATTGAGCTTTGGGCCCTTTGAGAACGTGCATGCAATGGATGGGTTCACAGAATAACTCTGAGTCCAAATAACCAAATCAACTCAGGAAGATGGCAAAGTACTGTTGTATTAACGAAAATCTAAAACAGGGAATTACAACGAACATCAACGGACGGACGCTCGATTTCTCTCCATGATCTTTTCATAAAAACAAGATTATATGCTCAAAATACGTCAGAGGTGATGTGATACTACGTGGCAAATAATTCACCTACTGGGGATCAGGATAGGCTTAAGGGGAACATATAAGTACACATTGTAAAGGAACCAGGATTGTAATTGGCTGCCCACTGTCAGGTGGACAATACGTGCCTACCTCTAAAACATGTCATCTTAAAAACCATTAAGTACACAGTTTATAATTTGTCTTCAAACTATAAGGTCCCTCGTTATATGGACCTCTACAATTGGTTGGCATGCTTGTGCCATGTCTGGAACATTTGCTTCACTTAGCAACACGTAAACCCAGACCCAGGTGCAAGGAGGTGGGCCTGACTCTACCTCCCCAACCAATTTGCCCAACATCTCTCATTGCCAATGTCTTCTGCCGTGAAGATTGTCTTTGAACTTGGCCTAGCAAAGTATCCTTGTCTCTGTGAATACATGGGAGCGCAGGCACTCACTATCGTTGTTCTAGGACTCCAAGCGACTCTATTTTCATCCTTGGCTCACATGACAGGACACCACAATTTTGCAGCTTTTAAATGTCCTAAATGAATTAAACTAGGCACATTTTCTGTTCTCTCTTTGCACCTTAAAAAGGGATGATTCATCCTTTGTATGCTCACTCCTTTCTAGAATAGATAGCCACCCTTGGCTGCTTCAGTCTTGACTCCAGGCCAGACAACCTCGCAATACAGCTCCACGATTTCAGCTTATTCTTGCTGCAAAACAATTCTCACTTTCCTCTTCATGGGTCCTGGCTTACTAAAATTCATGATACTGATGTCCAGCTTCTATATAATGGTGGCTTTGCCTGATTTCTATTCACTACATATAGCCAGCTTCTATGGTGATTTAGTCTACCTTGCGTTTCAGCATCTGACCAGTTATTGAACGGTTGATTCTCTGCAGCACTTAGTGCACATGTGATCTTCTTTTTCATATTTAAGAGTTCACTCGATTCTTTACTTCATCATTAGTTTCTGTAGGATCCATACATCCTGTTCAGTCAGCCCCCTGAGACATCCTTTGTACTTTCTTATGACATCACAGACTTCTTTCCTTGCTCTTTTCATATTCCTTCAGGGAGTTCCTCCCTCAGATTGTCATCTCTTTGGGGATACATTTGATAGGGTTGTCTCAATGGGTATCTTCTTTCGAATATACGTTGCAGTATTGGCACAACTGCTTGTGTCAAACAAGGCACGATCTCATGCTTCCAACATATAGGAGATAGGGTGAGGGATTACCTTCAGAGGCATACAGCTGCTCCTCTACATTCCTCGCTCTGGTCGAATCCTCGACCACCTCCTCAATTGTTTCCACTAATACTTCCTCTTGAAGAAGTGTTTCTTTGAAATCCATATCTTCATCACCCCCCTCAGGGTGCCGGCTGATTTGACATGTTCATCTACACTCCAAGTCATGTAGTTACATTGTCCAGTAAAGAAAATAGGGCAAGAACCCTCTTTTTGTTAACGGGGGGCCTGACTCGAGAGGGTAAATGAGTAATAGAGAGGAAGAACAGAGAGTCAAGGCTACCCCTCTCTTTGACGCACATGAGGTGCAAGCAAAACTACAGGGGCCAGAAACACTAAGTTTTGTGTTGACAGTAGATATGTACTGCTAAATGTTGTGGCAGTACATGAACCACCATCAGTGTGCTACTAACCTCACTACGTACAGAATTGTATGCTTTATGCTCAGTACATGAGTAGCAATCTAGCCTCTGTTTTCTATTATGTTTCTTGGATGCAAATACATTTTGTTTTATCAGTATTATCTCTACTTTGCTTGTGTGATCAAATGGCTAGTTCATAATAATTCCTAGCCCCCTGTAGTTTTGCGTGTGCCTCCTGTCCGTCAAAGAGAGTGGTAGCCGTTACATTGTCCATTCAGAGTACAATAGACCCATCATTCCACGTAGTTCTTATGATTTTATGGATACTGGATCTTCGTTCCTTCAGGTGTTACAATGTTGACCTCTATATATTTTCTGACAGCTTCATCAGTAAGCTCCTTGGTTTTCTGTTCAGGTTCAATATCGATCATGATCTTCATTCCTACCAGCTTTTTTGCCATTTTCTTGCATTGAGCAATCACTATCCTGATTACACAGAATCCGAATATCACCATCGCTAATCTTACTCCAAGAATCTTGACTATATTTACCAACCACTGTGGAATCCATGAGAATATAGAGGCAAACCAACTGTCATCTTCAATGTCATCTGTCACACCTTCCATTTTGGTATGCAGGTCTGTCAGCAACTTTATGGCCTCTGTCAAGGTCCTGTTTTACTCATCATGAGAAGGTATGAATGTGCAACACGATGGCCCAATTTTGGCAAAAACTCCTCCTTCCATCACTGTGATCATATTAAGGACATATCTGTTCGGGAGAGTCATTAGTCGTATTGCCCTCATCTCTTCCTTGATAGCATTGAATCCCTTTATGTTAGCATTGATTGTCTGCAGAAGCTCGCAACTGGTGATATGTAGCCACTTGACGTTTGCTACTTTCTGGATCCCAGGCACGAATATAGTTGTAAATATTGTGGCAGTCTTTCTGAACAACCTGTGTTCCTCAGGAATAGAGTCATATACTGTTATTGATTTGGCTGAGAAATAATTATCACTTCTTGTCTGACTGAGAAGTTCAGGTAATCTTCTTTTTCTCAAATGGGCATCCACTTTTGGAACTTCACCCATGTTCAGGTCTTTTTGAGGAATCACTAATGCTGGAACATGGATGAGCACCAAGGAAACATACTCCGCCCCAATCCTTGGCCAACTTTATGTAAGCTCTAGATCCACAAGCCCAATATCGGTCCATAAGGACGGCTGTCCCTGCTCCCATCCTAGGATCATCAATTGTAGTTTTGCATTCTTTGTTATATCCCACATGATACTTTCTGTGTCTTCGGGAGCACAGTGTTGCATTAACCAATCGTATTACAACTACTGGGCCTGATTCATCTTCTACCCATGTCAGTAGTTTGGAGTATTTGGCCCATGACTTTAAACACCCATAATTCACCTTCTGCACCTCTTGTATGTAATCTATTTTCAACTGGTGAGCTGCACAGGCCATCATTCCTTCTTCGCATCCCTTCATGGAATTCATTTGTCCATAAATTAATAGTTGAGTTTTTTCCCATCTTCCAGGTGATCTGGCTATTTCTGTTACATCAGGGCAATTCATTCTCTTCATCTCTTCAATGATCACCTCAGCTTGCCCTGCAGCATGATACACACGCATCTTGCTCTTCCATCCAGGCTCCTTTTCCATTTACAGCAGTGGTCTTCAAACCTTTTTTTTTGGCCGGGGCCCCCAGAGCAAAATTTGGGCAGGTCAGGACCCCCTAGAAATGCCAAATGGACAGTATATATTGCGCGCCATCACCTGCTCCCATCACAGTCGCTGGGCTCCCTCATCCCACTCCTACCCAGTCCCTGGTCTCTCCCCACCCCATCATACACCCTGGGCTCTCCCCACTCTGCTCCCACCACTCTCCCATGGTTCCCACCCATTGTTCTCCCACCATAGTCCCTGGGTTCCCCCCATCCCGTTCCCAACACAGTCTGAGGGCCAGTGGCGGCTGGTGATTTTATTAAGTGGAGGGGCATAACTATTTCCCCCAAAAATGGCATAGCGACCGAGCATAGTGAGGGATCCCGAACCAATAAAGGGATTTTCGGGGGGGGGGTTTCCCCCTGTGAATTTTTTTCAAATAATGGGTTAAAATGTTGCATTGTAGAGCATACTTTTAACAAAAAAATGGGTAAATAGCCAAACAGTTTGCAATTGATGCTAGGGGGCAGAGGGGGCAGGCATGACATTTTTTACTGGACATCTATGAATTGATGTCCAGTAAAAAGATACCATCCCTGTCCCCTGGGCCCCACTGGGCCTAACACAATCAACATGATTATGTGTGTATGCAAGGCGCTACACATTCATACAGCAATCACTCTATTATTAACACGAGCATCCATCACCATACACTCACTCATAACATAAGCATACATGCATCCATACACATGGTTAAATAAAAACAATGAACATAAACGTGCCTTCTGCATTGGCCTGCGTGTGGGTGCTGAAACGCCCTGCTCCAGGCTGCTCTGTCGGTATATGCGAGGCGGCGCAGGAGCTCATCCTCGGACATACAGACATGCAGTGCCCCAGCCAGCATTTGCAATGAGCTATGTAATGCTGGCGAAGCAAAATGCCCAGCACTTGCATGGCTCAGTGAGCATGTGCAGCTGGGGAACTAAACTGAACCGTCAAAGGGAAACATGTTTCCCTTTGACAGTTCAGCCAGCCCAGGAACACTCCATCAGCTGGAAAAAGCAGCTGAGGGAGTGCTCACTGTTTCACTTGGCTAGCTCCTTAGCTCTTCCATAATGGGTGAGGGGCCACTGGGTGGGCGCCCCCTCGCCATTATGGATGAGCCGCCAGGCTCGGACTGGCCTATAGGGCAATGCCTGTACCAAAAATGTAAAATGCTAGTGTGGGCCAGTCAAAATGGGCCACCATTTTGGCCAATGTGGACCAGTTTGTTGAGTTACTTAACTATGCAGTTAGTAATTTTGACCATTGTTGCTGAATATATCACAATTTGCTTACATTTTAACACCAAGCACCCCCTTGGGTACTATTGAAACAGTGGGCCTCATAACAACCCTGGCGGTAGCTGTGTCGGTAAAACCGGCACGGCTGCCGCCGGAGTTGCATCCGGGTCCGGCACCCGTGAATGGGCAATTACCAGGACATGCCGAGTTAGGCGGACCTGATAATTGCCCTTTCGCGGGTGCCGGTACCGGTAGATCCCCATTCCCATTGAGCCCTATAGGGCTCAATGGGAATGGGGAGCTCAGATGCACCGGCACTGTTAATAACGGTCCCGGTGCATCCAACAAGCTGTGCTCGCGAGTGCCGCATGGCCTGCCAGGTCAGACCTGGTGGGCTGTCAGGCACCCGCGAGCACAACTCTTACTATGGCGGTACGGTAGCAACGGTGCCGGTAGCTTACCGGCACCGTTGTTAACATTCCGCCACAGTTGTAATGAGGCCCAGTCTGTGACTAAAGGAATGAATATCCATTTACAACTGCAGGCCACTTTTTCATTGTTGCCTGAGGCAGTTTCACGCTTCAGCCCGACCATGTGAGCCACCCCTGCCCATTTCTTCCAATCTAAAATAAACAAAAACAAAAACATTATTTTTTTTATATTTCATGCTGAGCTCTCAGGGCCCCCCAGGGATGCACCCGCGGACCCCTGGGGGGTTGTGCCCCACATTTTGAATACCGCTGTTTTACAGTGTTTTGATATAGTTATCCTAGTATGGAAACAACCATTTCGATCTCCATCGCAAGGTCGCACAGCTTTCTTGGAATTGTCCTCGAGTTGCACATGTTGCAAGATGACTGAGGCACTTTGCATTGTGCTCTGGAACCTCTCTGGTAATGAAAGTGTGCACTGTATTTATGGCATAGGAAATGAGAGAGCAGACGTAGCTACCCTCCTTAGATGCTTTCTCCCCCACTTTTCTCACGTGTTGGTACCACATGTTATTCCCCAGGTATGCTGTGTTATCTAGATAGGTATTCATTCCTTAACCATCTTCCTCTGCATCTCTTTTGTGTCTCCCAAAATCTGTATAGTAATCATAGGGTAAGTCGTTTTTACAGTAGGGAGAACGATAGGGACTTCTCCTTCAGTGGAAGTACTAACATGATAGAGACTGTGAAAGATGATCAACAGAAAGACAAAGAGAACAATCATACAAGTGTATATTATGCATAAGAACATAGGCATCCATCTCTCGCACCACCCTACTGTTTGTTGCACTTCTTCTTGTCTTGGTTCTGGAACAGCAACGGTGAGAGGGCAGGTCACGCCTTTATAAATCTTCACATCATCAAGGTGCAGCCAAGCTCTTCTTCCTTGTATCTTGCCAGCACAAGGGGACATTTCTTCAATGATAAAAGGGCCATGAACACATGGCTCATGCCACTTTTTGGTTAAATTTCTAACTAGTACTAGGTCCCCAACATATAATTTAGGTGCTGGTAATAGTTCGCTTGGATTGGTTGCCGAATTATCTTTTTCTGAGTTCTTAGACCGATTCCCCTGGCGCTTGACTTGATCTGAAATGAGGTTGCACATGTAAAATAATCATACATCTCATCACCTAAAGTTTTAGCTACGCTCTGGGCATCACTTCTACTCATAGACAGAGGTGTAAGGGGCATTCTTATTTGACACTCTGTAACTAGCTTGTGTGGGGTGAGGTGGTGGTCTGATCCTGGCTGATTCTGAAGGGCATATAAGGCTAGGGGTAGGCAAAACAGCCATACCTTTTTTCCAAGTCAATTTGATCTTGGCAATCTTTTCCTCGAGGAGGCTGTTGAGTCTCTCACATTTCCTGTTCGCTTGCAGGTAATAAGCGGAAGAAAACGTGTACTTTGTATTCAATAGAAGCCCTATCTGTTCAAATAGTTCATTGACAAAATGCGGCCCATTATCGGATCTAGCAACTCACACACACCCCACCTTGGGAATACCTGTGCAAAAAAACTTTGCTATGCAAGTGGCATCAGGGTGTGTACACGGTCCTGCCTCGATCCAACTAGAGAAGGGACACACCACCACTAATAGATACCTACATGGATTAGATACCTACAGCATAGTGGCATAGTCGATATGAAAATACTGAAATGGACCATTCGGTTGAGGTATTACCCCTCTTATCGTTCTCATTGTTTAGCAGCAATAAACATTTGACACACGATGCAGTTCAACATAAAAAGTGCAGCGTGTTCCAACAAATTAGGAATGAACCCGTCTTCTGCAATCGTAGCAGGAAAACTTTCTCTAGTTACATGCGTGGGGTAATGTAGCTGTTCGAGTGAGACTTTCAATAAAGTTACTGACATCACTGGCTTTCTAGTGCTGTCCTGTCGCCATAATGCTTCAGTGGGGGATAAAGAACACCCCCTTTGTTTCTGTGGCGCACTTCTTTGAATCTCTATTAATTGGGTCATTGACAACTTTTCAAACCCCTCGTGCACTAACATCATTGTAACTACTTTTTCTTTATTATTCCCAGTGTCAAAACTCTACATTTCTGGTGAATTTGCAACCCTTTTGGCTTCTTCTTCTGTGGCTTCCTTCCCAAAAGAGATAAACGGGGTAATTCATGGAATCATTGTGCACCAAAATCTATGGCGCAAGTGTGATAAACGCAGCGCACGCATGCGAAACGCACACGTGTGCCCGTTTACCGATTCATGGAAGGCACTGTGCTTGGCTTACCTGGGACCTTTGCTGAATCCACGCATGGCGCACACATCACAGAGACATCCCGAAATCTGTGCGCGAGTTGCCCAGTGAAGGCACACAACTTCCAGCGCACCCACCTAAAAAGGGGGCAGAACATGCGGAATGAGGAAAAACACGCAGAAATGTAGGCGTAACGGGTGAAGTACAGCAGTGAAAACCTCGCAACACCCACACGCGCACTAACAACACGTATTAATGGAATTGAACAGGGCAAACCCGCGGATGCAAAAGACGTGCAAAGCTGGAAACACATCCACCACGCGAAAGCAGGCGGAAGTGGCCCAGGGAAGCATAAAAGCGCACACAAACAACAAACAAGCATATACAGCTACAATGAATGTCCCTTTTCTCACAGCAGTGATTGTGGGACTCCACAGGATGAGGATAGCCAGGGCCTGCATTTGCTTACCCAGGACCAGCCTTTTTGGGATGCCTGATACCTATGGCAGGTATAGATTTCCATCTCTAATCATCCTAGACCTGGTCACTGAGTGGGAGGATGACCTCACATCACCCACCTTGTGCTCCCAAGCACTGAACCCCTTTGAAAAGGTGCTCAATGTCCTGCAGTTTTTGGTCACTGGGTCATGTCAGCTGTCAACTGCCATAGTTGGGGGCATCTCACAGGCCAGGCAGTCACGCTGCCTACACCAGGTGGTGGCAACCATGACTACACATCCCTCAGTACGCATGTACATATACATGCCCAGAACACCTGCAGAAAGGCAGGCCGTGGTCCAGGACTTTTACGCAGTGGCACACTTCCCCAGAGTGCTTGGTGCCATTGATTTCACCCATGTGACCCTACGTCCACCTAGGGCCTAGGGCCACTGAGCACATCTATCGCAACCGCAAGCACTGGCATTCCATCAACGTGCAGGTTGTATGCAATGCCACGGGAATCATCACCTCGGTCTATGCAACTATCCTGGGTACACCCATGACAGTTTCATATTCAGAATGTCAGCCCTACACTGGACCCTGGAAGCTGGGAGGCATGGCAACACATGGCTCATTGGTGAGTACAAATGCCTGTGCACATGCATGCATGTCACACACAGACAAATAAACACACCCAACTAATGACAACCATTTTCACCTCACAGGGGACAGTGCCTACCCTCTGAGCACCCACATGATGATGCCAATACGGAACCCCACCACACCACCCCAGGTAAGATACAACGCAGCCCATATTGCATCCCGGGGCATAGTGGAGCGCACATTCGGAGTGCTCAAGTCACGTTTCCACTCCCTTGACTACTCTCGTGGGCAGCTACTATATGCGCCCAGAGTAGTGTGCATGATCATTGTGGCAGCATGTGTTCTGCACAACGTTGCAACCCGGCGGGCATACCGGTGGACATGGTGGTGCCCCCACAGCCACATGCACGGCCGCTGTGCATGGGAGGGGAAAGGGCATGTGGCAAGGCAGCCCGTAAACAGCTTGTGGCGACATTTTTCGCCTAAACATCACCCCCAGCGGCGTGCACACAGGCTTGGCACATTCCAGGTGACAATCGATGATGACAAAGGGATAGTCAACTGTCACAACCTTAACACCCTGAGAATGTGTCCTTGAAAATGCAGCATTGTGTGCATCCCTAGCCACTTAAACAAACTCAATCCCGTGTGACCAAAAGAAACACATGCAAGACACAGATTCCAAACCCCCCATGCAAAATAGCACATCCAAATGCTGGTATGTCACCTAAACCTCCCTCAACTCCAGGTCACCCACCCCACACACCATGCTATGGCATGCAATGTGAAAACCTCAATAAAAATATCAATACACATGACACAGCTGTCACAAAGTTCACTGTTACAAATGGAAACAGGCCACAGACAATCCCCTCAGACATGTACTCTGAAGGAAAGAGTGAGCAAAAGCATCCAACATATACAAAAAGTATGTAAATGCATGTCACGAAAGGCCTGAACACCAAAACCTTGAACCTTAGGTGGCATGCATTTCAGGGAATCCCAAATAAGAAAAGAAAATGTGGGTGCTGCGGGGTTGTCACCCACAACACCCCGCTCACGACACCACACAGTACAGTGAGTACTGTCAGTGGCCTGGAGCACCTGCAGCTGCATAAAAAAACAAAGGAAAAAAATGAGCCAGCAGCTCCAGTTCACGATCACGAAAGTCAATGTGAATATGTGCAGCAGGGAGACAGCATGTCTCAGAAGGCAAGTAGTTTGTGGGTGGGTGGATGTTGAGGTGGGAATGGGGTTGGGGGTGTGTTGTGTGTGTTGTCGGGGGGTGTTTGCAGTGCAATTCAATGCATGTTAGCATGGGAAATGCATGAACACACAGTGTAGCATACATTTTCCATGTTAACCACTCTGTAGTGGACACATCCGCAACAGAAACATATTGCTGATCCTGTGACACATCATAAGCAAAGCCAACACAGGACTATCAATTTACCAGCATAACACATCATGAACACAGGAGCCAACAGTGACAATGTCAGACAGTGAGTAAAAACCATAGCACAAGTGCCTCAATGTGGCATTGCTACCACATGTCCCCCTAACATCATGAGAGTGGCCTCGACAGCTAAAGTGGGCATATGACCGCATACAGCATGCTGTGCATCAACAATGTATACATTCAAGGCAATACATGAATTAGCAGAATGAAATAATGCACAGTCAACAATATACTCACCAAAATGCAGTCCAACCATGCACTGAAGAAACCATCATCAATCCCCACTAGGGGTGTATACACAAGTTGGACTTCAGACTGGCCATAGATATGACGGAGGTCCAATGCCTCTGTGTAAGTTACTGTCACACGGTGCCATCCTTGCAAGCCCATGGAAAGGTGAAGCAGGAGTGGCATATGTGTCCGGACCCCAAGCCACAAACACAAACATGAGACAAGCCTGTATGGGCCCAGCCGGAACACACAGTGGATGCCATCGGATGCCACATAGCACCACACTGCAACATAAATGCACAACAGACAAAAAATAAAAATGGCTATAGTGGATCCAGGGGGTGGGGGCTATAGTGGACCCAGGGGGTGGGGGCCCACCCAGGAGGGGGGAGGTGCAGGGTGCACCTCAACACCCACATGTGTCGATGTTGAGACTAAAAGAAAAATCCTCCATGGGCTCATGGTCTTCACGGCATGACCTGAGTGAGAGATAGGTCGTCGTCACCAGAGGTGCCTGACCACGCATAGCCCCAGTAAGCCCCTCCACAGCAGCAAGCATGCAGGCCTGATGAGCCTGGTTCTGAATGAATATGGCACAAAGGTCCCCATGCACCACCTCATGGATAACACAGAATTCTGTAAGAGAGGCCTCACGTGACAGACAGACCTCCCCCTGGCTTACATGGAGTTCAGCCGAGAGGGTGCGTTCCAGCTGCACCATCCTCTGGTCTGCCCGTGTATCCTGAGCCATGATGAGAGCAGCCAGAGTACTTCTGAGGGAGGAGTAATCTTCCCTCAGGGCTTCCCTGTCGGCCTGTGCATCAGCAGCAATAGCTCAGCGCAGAGCCACCAGTTCAGCTCAGTGGGCCCTGTTGGATGCTGCCATGCCCAGCCTGAGTGAGCGGCACGTGGACTGCGTTGCCTGCTGCGTAGCCAACACCTCAATTTCTCCCCCCTGTTGCTGTGCAATGGCATACATGGATTGCTCCCACCTAGTGTTCCCCGGTGGCTCACGTCCACCACGTTGCTGGGCACCACACCTACGGGGCCCAAGGAGACGTGGTCCTTGCTGTGCCGGCAGAACCTGCGGCTGCAGGACAGCATTCCTCCATTGATCTGCTGCCCCAGGAACAGGAGCAACTGGTGTGGAGTGTGACTCTGCACCCGTAACCACCACAGGCCGACATACCAAAACTGACTGGCCCCTTGAGGGGTCTACCCCCACTGCAGGTGTGGCAGACAGAACAGTATCCATAGCAGAATCACCCGCCGTTGACGGCATGGATTCATGAGCATCTGATTCAACATCAGAGTCAGAGAGATCCCCAGAGCCGTACCCAGAGGCAGGCCTGGACAGGATGGCCTGGAGCACTGAGGGATGTTCGTGGCCTACCACCCCAGGACCACCACTGGTGCTGGGTTGGTGACCTGAACCCTCCACCCTGCATGCCATCTCATCCTCCACTTCTTCTGGTGCATCATCACCTGTAAAAAAACTGTAAAAAAATTAAAATACACACATATACAACACTATATTGAGGGCCAAAACATGAGGCAGCCATGTCACACACAACACAAAATCTAGCATTCATGTAGTGGCAATGAAAAGGAAGGGGACCCTAAAAGCAGACATGGATGAGTGTCAAAATGCAAAGCCACACATTTACTGCATGTTGCATATCAACTCCATCACACACAACCTTCTGGCAGGCATATATCTTTGCCAAAATTAACAGATGTCAACTTACAGATGGCAGGTAGCATAGCCAGGGCACACTTTCCAAATAGCCACAGCAGTAAGTCAAATAGAAGTGTCCATGACGCATGCAAAATGCATGTCAACATGCCCTACAAGAACATTAATATCAATAAAAGCACACATGTCACAGGATGCAAAAACGCAAGTGCTTTGAAATGCAGTGAAGGGAGGCAAATGGATTCATACATGGCAGGTCACTTTGACAACACACAAGTGAATAGGCATTTTGATGGCTGAAACATGGCTCAGAAGTGCGTGGGTGCAGTGCAGCACATGCGTACATCCTCAACTATCAACAGAATCAGAAATGTGTGTGACATGACGGCACTGTAAGGGCAGGTGCAGTCATCATGTGCACATTGTTGGCAGTGGGTTGTAGGGATGAACTGCACTCCCCACAACCCCGGGGAATGGCAGGGAGCCAGTGCATGGCTCTGAAGGGCTGACCACAGTACTGTGAAGTTGCAGACAGTGTATGCAGGTGTCAATTGCATCATCTAAGACAACTGCGACTACAGCAGATGAGAGGGGGACATAAAGCAGGACACATGAGGAACCATCACAAGTACATCTATACAGGCAGAAGCCACAACACCAGTTGCCTGGAAGCAGGGTGGCTGTAACAGAGGGAGGCCTGTGCCCGACACAGACAAGGGCACCTTAAACATGTGCATGATGATGAAGTGACCCTGAGTGAGCATGACATGGCTGAGCATAAATGAGACTGATATAATACTGGAAATGTGTTACAATGAGTAGCCTGCCACGGACCCATAGGGGCTTGCAGGGAATGCAATGGTCCATAAATGATCACTCATGTGCACTCTGAGCCTGTGCCATCTGCACGGTCAAAGTGAGACACCCTGCATCAAGGACAAAGGATATACCCCACAGCACAGGTATGGCAGGGTTGCACAGGGAAGTGTGCCTGTACGCAGGAAAGGGGAACAGGCCATAGCAGTAGTCCAACACGGAAACCACCAGGACCATGGCGACAGTGTACTGCAGGGTGGTGGAGAGTCAAGGAAGCATGCCCGTGAGGAGGAGCAGCTTACAGGGTGACCTCACATAGCCGTCAGTCATGGTGTCTGTGTTGCAATGCATGATGTGCACCAGCATGTGACAAAGCAGACATGTTTGCATGCCTGTGTCTGGACTTGCCCATGTTTTGGGTGTGAGACATGGATGCTGATATCACCGTCATGGTCATGCATGGTGTATACATGCGTGTGTCTGTAATGTGTGTGTGACTGGGAAATGCCATGGATGCATGACACATGACCATCATGATGCATGAATTCACTGATGCCGCCTGGTACTCCATGAATCCACTGTGATGGGAGGATGGGAGATAGACATGGCCAGATGCATGACTGTCTGGTGGTGTGTGTGCATGTGATCAGCATGTCCCATAATGCATGTCACATTCAGCCCCCCATCGGAGGTGCCTTGGACATGGATGCAAATGTCTGTTGCACGTGCCATGCCTGTTTCTGCATGTGTGTTGCTTGCACTGACCCGTGTGTTGTGGAGGGTGATGATGGAAGTGACGTTTGACAGTGCCACTCATGTGCAATTGCTTTGTGTCTAGCAGACTATTGTTCAGTACCCTGATGCTTGTGTTCAATCTCTCCATATCTACAGCGGCGACTGAGGAAGAAGGCAGAGACAGTGCTGTGGAGCAGAGCGGCAGGGATGCCCCCACCAGGTGGGGACACATGGCCCGGTCACCCTCCCAGGACATGTCATCTTCCGGGAGTGAGGGGACTGGTGCCGTGTCCAAGGCAGGGCCTGCCGAGGGGATGCCCAAGAGGTGGAGGTTGGAAGTGGGCTCCTCGGCAGCGGTATGTGCAAGTGGGCCCCCACAGGGGCTGTCCAGAGTGGAAGACGGTGTGGAGTCATCCAGGCTGGTGGTGGGTGAGGAGGAGGCTGCATTAGACCCACACATGGGGCCTGGTGGGGGTCATTCCACTGGTGCAAGTGGTGCAGTTCGGGAGCATGGGCAGGAGGCAGCACAGGTCACCGCGGAGGGGCCTGTGTCTAATCCTGTCCCTGATACTGAGACTGTATCACCATGCACCAGCAGGGATGCCCTGTCTGAGGCCTGTACGCAGGTAGGGGGAAGGTCCACGCCAACTGACACTCCTCTACCTGCGGACGTGGCAATCTGTGACAGGGTTGAGCCCATCCTAATCGGTATCGCGTTGCACACACGCTCGATTCATGAGGATGTTCGTGCTTCCTGGGGGACCACGCACGTCATCATGAACAGGTGTGTGCCAACATGAACAGGTTAGGAGGGTTCATTGTCGGGGGTTTCCACCATGTGCTGGGAGCTATTGGGACTCTCTCCTCCTCTTTACACACTATGCAACAGTCGTACACCATGCCGTATTCCGGCCTACGTGCCACCAGGGCCCCCTGTGGACCTGCCCAAGCCACCACAGCCAGGCTGGTGGAGATCCCATCCCTGCCACAGTCGGTAGTCGGAGGTCCAGTGGAGGTGGTCACCCAAGCAACTGGACCCCTGGCAATGGAGGTTGTGCAGGCACCATCAAGCAGGGCACATGCATGACGGCCCCGGGCGGTGCCATCTTCCCGGAGGCAGACATGGTGGCACAGGCAGATGGCATCAAGGCGGCAGCAGGCTCGACGTGGGAGGCGTCATGACTCGGGGCTGACTACATCACAGCGGCAGGTATCAGCCGAAGGGCAGGAGGACCCTGGACAAAGTGTGTCTTCTGTGTGGCAGCGGTTGGGCTAGCAGATAGGTGCAAAGCGGCGCCGTGCAGAGAGGGCACGGCTCATCATGGTCAGGGCGGAGAACTCCATGCCGCAAGCCTTGAGGCGGGCAGATTTACTCGTGGAGACTCGCAGGGAGCTGGAGGAGAGCATGGTGGCGTCCCTGCGAGACCTCGAGGATAGAGCACAGTCCCAACTCCGGGCTATAGACTCGAGTTCAATGAGGCCCTGGCCAGGAATTTTGGGAAGAACGGTGAGTCGTAGGACTAGCCCGCCACCATTGTATATAGTTTATTAGGCTTAGGTTTCCTTTTGTTTTATTTGTATTTTGGAGTTGATGGACATTGCTCCACTTTATTACATAGTTGTATTTTTGTAGGGTTTTTACTAGGTTTCATTTGGTTTTGGGATCATGGACCCTAAGAACCTTTATTATCAATAGTACTGGAACTGCAGATGTTTTTTGTTTTATGTTTTTCACACCCATGATGGAATGTTTTTTTTTTTATTTACCCTTTGGATTCAGAATTTTTTTTTCTGGACCTGGACCACTTAGAGGATTTGCTTTTTTTTTGGGATCTCACTTTTTATGGATTTTGCATTTCAGTTATGTTCACATTCATTTATTCTTCCTTGGCATGGTAGCTTTTCATTTGGTTGATTTAATTTTATAATACATTTTTATCAGTTGACATATTTGCATTGGCTGCTCTCATTAGTTTGGTGCATCTGTCAGTCGTCATTGCCTCGGTCACGTGTCACTGCTGTGTGGCCATGTTGGGTATGTCTTTGGGTGCATGCATGTGTGCTTCTGTGAATGACATGCCATGGGGCCTGTACTGGGAAGTGGGGACAATGGATGGGTGTGGAGCTGCACTGTGGGAGGTAGGGGGCAAGGTGGGGTGGGATTTGGGTGGACATTTGCTACATGCATGTATGTTGTGACAATGTGTTGGTTGGGTGGACATGAGCCGGGGCCTGCTAGCAGGTGCCCTTCACTGGTGGGGGGACGTGAGTCAGGGTCTGCTGGCAGGTGCCCTTCACTGCTGGGGGGACATGAGTCGGGGCCTGCTGGCAGGTGCCCGTCACTGGTGGGGAGACATGAGTTGGGGCCTGCTGGCAGGTGCCCATCACAGGTGGGGGGAATGAGTCGGGGCTTGCATGTTGGTGCCATATGAGCTGCCTGTGGGGCATGGCCAGGGGTGATGGGCTGCCTGCGGGGCATGGTCAGGGGTGTTGGGTGGTCCCCTCTGGTGTGGACTGCCTGTGGGGCGTGGTCAGGGGTGTTGGGTGGTCCCCTTTGGTGTGGGCTGCCTGCTGGGCATGGTCAGGGGTGTTGGGTGGTCCTCTTTGGTGTGGGCTGCCTGCGGGTCATGGTCAGGGGTGTTGGGTGGTCCCCTGTGGTGTGGGCTGCCTGCTGGGCATGGTCAGGGGTGTTGGAATAGAGTGATGCAGATGTGCTTTTCTACAGCAGATGCCTGTACGCAGGTTATAGGCCATGGGTTTGTACATTTTGATAGAAATGAGCATTCCTCTAGGTTTCCTGCACATTGTTGTTATGGAACTGGGTGCGGTGCTGAATCAAATTAGAGGTCACTAAAGTTTAGGATGGTTTATTGGAAGCTTCCAACTGTAACAGCTTTCAATAGGAAACACACGTAACTTCTGTAATGTCCTTTTATCTCGATTGCTACTTGACATAGAAATGTAGTAGTACCCATTTTGACCAAAATAAATCGATTGAATGGTCAAATTTGACTGATTCGGCCAGTACCATTCTATTGATTTTTTTTAAATAGCAGAAATGTGGAGCAGGGTTGCGGTAGTTTCCCATACTCTCCATGCTTGGTATTTATGGGCTTGGGGTTTGCAGGGTTTCCCCTGCATCCTCAAAATTGGAGGCGGGGTACCGAAAAATATAAAAAAAGAAAACTGGTCCCTGCGGCGTTGGATCCGACCCACATTAGAGGGATTGATCTGATGCTGCAGGGTTGCAGGAGGAGCAGCGGCAACCAAGCAGGTAAGTAGGCGAGGGGGTGGTAAAAGGTAAATTTTGGGTTGTTTGGCTGAAGTGCAAATCGATTTGCTGTGACATTGACTATGGTCAATACTGCCGCGAAAAATTGCACTTCGGCCAATCAAACCTAATGCAGAAATACTGCCAGCTGTCAGTGAAGGTTTGAGCAGGTGATTCGCAAAATCCCCAAGAAATTAACAGTGTACAATGCAAGCTGTTTTAAAAAGAATCGTATTCGTTGTGCAAACTCTTGTTGTGTAAAAAAGAAATAGAATGTTTTTTCCGGTGCAAATTGCCCCAATAAATACAGGCGCACTATGGGCTTCAGCAAATCAAATTTTGTACACAATTAATATTTGAAGTATGGGTTTGTTGTGCATATTCTTTTCATGAGTTTTCTTGTTTTTAATTTTGCAAAATAAGGGGATTCAAAGAATTGCCACTGGAAAAATGTATATATTTATTTGTACTGGCAGCAATTGCTTTGGTGTTCTAAAATAGCTCTTCAGTAACGATGTAGGCTGCGATCTCACACCATGATGCAGTTGGCATATTTCAAGCACATTAAGTGTAGGTAGGATAGGAGAAGGTTGGGTGGAGGTGGCTGGAATAGAGGAAGCAACTGAAGTGGAAGAGAGTGACCCAGGGGTGCTTTTCTACAACAGATTATAGGACAAGCATGTGTACACTTTGATGGAAAATATCCTTCCTATAGGGTTTCTCCGCATTTTTGTAATGGAATCGGATGAGGTTCTTAATAATATTAGAGGTTGCAAATGTTTGGGATGGTTTATTGGAAGCTTCCAAATGCAACAGTTTTTAATAGGAAACACACTGAACATAGCATACCAATGCACATCTTCATAACTTTCTTTCATTGCTTTTTCCTCTCTGTGCTAAGCAGGTTTTCTCTAAGTTTTGAGCAAGTAATTTGCACATTCCCCAAGAAAGTCCAATGCAACTTTGACATATCCCTGGTGTTTACTTTATTTATATGTTGAAATATATCTGCAGGATATGTAGTTGAAGATTGCTAAGCTAGTGATGTATATAGAAATCAAACAAAACAAGTGACAAATGTTTATTTTTCACCAAACTGGTGTTTCTTAAATAGGGGACGGACAAAGTCTGAAAGAATGTATAAAAATGAACATTCTTTTGTTAGGGTTTTCTGTGATGAACGATTTGCCAAATAATTTGCCTTTGGCTGCTGCACCCTTCGATGTTGCTAGCTCGCTCAAAATAGGATCAATGTATTCTATGATGGCCCTTTCCTTTCCGTTGTGATTGTAGTGTTGGTATTATGCAGTAGGCACATGGCTTTCTGGCCCATTTTGTCAGATTTTGATTTTTGCTATGGGGGCAAAAGTACCTAGGCATTTGTTGTTCTTGCAGTTGGTCATTTTTTTACCTTTTCGGTGCTGCGTAAATGGGATTAGTTGGGGTTGTACAGTGTAGTACAACTGTCAGAAAGAGACAATGATAAAACAAGGGGCTTGTAGCACAATGTTTAACCAAAGTGAGAGATCCTCAGGAAATCATTTTATCTCACTGGGCACTGACTAAAACATTGTGAGTTCTCAAAGTCTGCAATATTTTATATAGAACCGTAGCACTGCCAAAACAGGTCAAAATGAGTTTTTGATTGATGAACATCTTTGAGTGATGGCTTGCAAGTGTTTTAAAATATTTAGTAGCCATGTCCACCGGACATGGACGAAGGCCATGGCTAGTGTTCTGGTAGAGTTCTAAAATTGACAAGGTCGTGCCCACTGGACATGACTGAATGCCATGGTTAGAGGTCTGGTAGTGTTTTTACTAGTAGTATATTTACTGTGGTTACGGCTGTAGACCATGGCCACTGGCCATGTGCGGAAGAAATATATGCAATAAAACCCTTGAATTTCATGGGAAAAAACATATGTTGCAGGGACATTAAGGTGAGAACTAACGCAACAAAACCCCTGAAATTCAGCTAAAGCCACCTTAACTTCGCAGCCCATGTTGCGCACCCTATGAACACAATGAAGACATCACAGATCACATCACTGATGACATCACTAATTACATGTTGTATGAGAACACTGATGACCTTACAAATCACAGAATTGATGCCATCACTGGTGACAACACTAATTACATTGTATATAACTGTTTACATCAATAATGGAATTAGACATAACATGATTTACAAGCTCATGAAAGCTTTGAATTTTCTTAATACCAATTTAGGCCATGGACTTGGCCATCACCAAACACCATAGCTAGTGGTCAGTTAGTGTTGCAAAATACTGATGTGCACGGTTAGAGGCCACGCCTAGAGGCCTGTCATTGTTTTAAAATATACAGTGTGCAACGTTGAAAGCTGTAGTCAGTTGCCATGGCTAAAGGCCATAGCTAATGCCCATTAATATGTTAGAATATACAGTCGGCACAGCCAAATACCGTGGCTACCAGCTAGTATTGCGTTGAAGACCATGGCTAGTGGCTGGTTAGTGTATATAATATACAGTGGGCACAGCCGAAGGCCATCGCTTATTTCATTTTATTATTTTAAAGTATACAGTCGACATGGCGAAAAGATGTACAAACTGCTCATGGTCAAAGGCCATGGCTAGTGAGGCTCATTTATATGTTAGAATATATAGTGGGCACAGCCAAAGATTGTGAACACTGGCCAGTATTGCACTGAAGTCCATGGCTGGTGCCTGATCAGTGTATATAATATACGGTGTAAACAACTGAGAGCTGTAGCAACTGGTGAAGACCAAAGTCTATGGTTGGTGACCTATTATTGTTTTAAAATATACAGTGTGCATGGGTGAAGACTGTGGCAGTGTCCATGACTGAATGCCATGATTAGTAACCATTAATGTGTTATATTTGGCCATGCAAACTGACCATGGCTGAAGGCCATCCTTAATGCCGGTTACTGTTGTATTATAATTAGTGATGTCATCAGTGATGGGATCTGTATTGTCATCATTGTGGTCACAGGCTGTGCAACAGGGGGCATGACGTTAAGGTGGCTTTAGCTGAATTTAAGAGGTTTTGTTGCGTTAAGTTCTCACCTCAATGTCCCTGCAACTTAAGTTGTTTCCTTGAATACATCTATTTATCAGTCTTGGTCCCCTGTAATATATATATATTTTTGTACATATTACAGGGGACCAAGACTGTTTTTTTGACATTGAAGTTGCTGATCTGTCATGAAAAGAAAAAGAGACAGATGTAAACATTTTGAATTTCTTGATGGTCAGATCTTTCTTGGTGGATTGACTTCCTCCGGAAGTCCGTTGAGGAGACGCTAAGGATGAAAACAATAAAAAGCTACAAGACACTGAAAAATGTCTTTGTAACTTTTTTACCAGGGCAATAGATGCTACCCGACTTTTGATGCTTGGTTGGTCGTTGCTCATCCTGTAATAAGGTACCTTGCACATTTTGTTTTAGAGTATGACTATTTTTTACTAGAACGTCTTTTTGATGAAATCATTACTTTCATCTCTTTGTTTTTGAGATCCTGCCGGCTTCAGACAGGAGAAGGGTACATCTTCCATGACCTATTCTCAGAACACCACATGTAGCGGATAATCTTGTGAATTCTGCCACAGCTACATGCAATGTTAGATAACCTATGTGGTGTCAAAACTGCTCACTGTATGTCTTTCTGCTACTTGGTTGTTGTTTATCTGAAAATGGAAAGAGTGAGAGGCCATTTCCTAATGGTATCCAAGAACTGTTGTTTCAGCTCTCAAACAAAGATCGAGGAACCCCTCTTCATTTGGTATGTAGTCAGGGCGTGGGATCTCTAGAGACTAGGTCAAGGTGTATGTCTGCCCCTAGTAAGGTCTTCACCTGTCTAGAGATGTGAGTTCTGATAGCAAGTCATGTGAGCTGATTGTCTGTGCTATGACAATCATTTCTTTCAGAGGTTGGCAACTGATGAGAAATCAAACTGTAGGGTGCTACCCTAGAGTGATAGACATGTGAAAAAGAAAGGACATGCATGTCTTGCCAATTTGAAGGACAGAAAAAAGCATATTAGAGCAATTGTCAGCATAAGAAAACACAGCTTTTGTGGAAGGGTGTTAGCCACTGTGCCAATATCTTCTCTATTACCTGTCAGATCCCAACTTCCCTGTAGCATCTGCCATCAAACAGTTGTATGCTCTAAATGGCTTGGTATCAAATGGTGTGCATTTGCTGCCCACATGTATTTCTTTGGGATCGGGACCCCTCTTGGCTGGCAGGGGATGTCATGGAGTGAATGCTCTGTCAAATGGTTCACATGGTGAAGTGTAGTTAATGGATCTTGAATCCAATGCTTGCCACTAAGTGAAAATGACCTTGTCATGCAAATTCAGCAGAGCCTTGCATGAAATGTAACAGTGATTGGGAATTTCTCAGAAGTGATGAATTGGTTGCATAAACTGAGATAAACAGATAAGATTACCACCGGATTAGCATTTAGCAAGCATTCTCTCTCTCTCTTGACAGAAAGAAAGGTCAAAATAATTTGATCAAATGTTTTAGGTCAAATGTTTTTAGGTCAATTATGCCAATACCATTGTGATTGATTGCTCGTGGCAGGGGTGTAATCAATGTCTTGTGAGTTAATACCAGTCCTTTGGATGTTGCTAAGCCTTATGATACCACAAATATTGGGTACCCTAGTTGGTCCAAGCGTCCTAGCTGAAATGTTGTTGTGCACAGAGCAGGGCAGGTAGAAGTTTGTTGTTCCATTTGGTATCTGAATACATACCACATTGTGGCTGTTCATTTTGGGATAAGGCGTCTCCTACTGTTCTCATCTGTCCTCAAGGATGGTGAATATATCATTGGTGATGTGGTTGTTACACGCTGACATATTGCATTTTCACATCTGCCAACGCGTGTGCAAAATACATAGTATCAGAGTGGAGGATAGCTTTGTCTTTCCCTTACCTCCCTGTAATGGTGGCATTTTTCTCCTTCTCATCATCCTCCTCCTTCACCTCTTCCTCTTACTCCTCTTCTGCATCAGTGGTTTACAGAATTATATTGCAGCCTTGACTAAGAAGAGTTATAATCTTTGTCTTGCTAATTTTCATCATTATTCCTTGACATCAGTAGATAGTATTTGACAGATTAGGTGAAACAAAGTTCTGATTAGGAAACACTGTTTAGAGTTTATTCCTGCTTGTGCATTGTTTTTGCATGCTTGGAAAACTGATTAGAGTTTATTCCTGTATGTGCATATTTTACAGCGGAGGTGCGTGCTTTGAAACATTGGATGACTACATTCCCCACGAGCCCTAGAGGGCCTTAACTTATTCTTGGATCAGGCACATCAGCACCGGTGCATCAGTTAACTGCTGATCTTCGCTGGCATTTAAAGACGCCAAGTGACCCTTACAGGTATTCCATAGGTATTTGACAGATTAGGTGAAGCAAAGCTCTGATTACTTAGACCCTGCTTATAGCTTTTTTTCTCTGTGTGCATTATTAAAACTTGTTTGCGTGCTTGGAAAACTGATAAGAGTTTATTCCTTTGTGTGCATTTTGAAAAACATATTTGCGTGCTTTGAAACATTGGGTGGCTACATTCCCTAGCAGCCATAGAGGGCCTTTACGTATTCTTGGATCAGGCGCATCTGCGCCGACGCATCAGGGCCAGCCGGTCATCGCTGGTCCACGCTGTAAGCGCCAAGTGCCATTAGTTTCTTGTCCCGTAGTGTTCTACGGTGACCCTGGACAAGCCATCCCATGGGTAGTTTCTCTGAAGTTCTTCATTGTCTCTACATATTGTTTTGTTAGTCCTATCACGCAACCTCTTAACCCCAGAGTTTTGGTAGGCAAAGTCATTGCAGAAAGTCCTGGTGTCAGCTGTGCGATTGCCTCTGATAAAATCCAAGCATTGCCGATATGCAGACATTTTAGCCAAGGATTTGGCTTTGGATGACATCTCACCCGCAGTGATTCTAATTCTGATGTCATTCAAGTTACTCTCATTAGAAATCCTTTCTCCTCTAGCTCCTCCTGGTATTAGCATGATGTTCACTGATAATGATATGTCTGTAGGCACTAGATTGTCTGCTCAATTGCCGTCTGTTACTCACAGCTCTACTTTTGGGGTCTTCTTGGAAGTTAGAAGTGACTACTTGAATTCTGTCCCAGTAATTGCATCACCGGACAGCATACAGGACCCTCTCCCAATGGAAACACTAACTATGCATGTCACGCCCTCCTTTGATTGGGGATGCCAAGCGAACTTCTGCACTTAACGCATGTGCTAGAGCACTATCCAGCTTGCTTGAAATGTGCCCTTCTCAATAGAAGATCCTTGGTGCAACATGCTCTTGAAATATCAAACATGATACTTACCTTGAATCTGGAGTGCCTATTTGTGACTGAAACAGGGCTGCATGAGGCCACCACACAAGCAGCTTTGCTTACTACCCCACCAGGCTTTGAGATCTTTCGAGCTGATTGCAGCAATGCTAGGGGGGCTTTTGCCATTATTGCATGTGAAATGGTATCTGTCTGATGTAGATGAGCTGGATAGTTGCGAGTGCCTACATTTTAAGCTCAGTGTTGATTTTAACATTACCATGTCTTTTATTATTCTTTCTAGACCAACGCATAACACACCATGTTTCGAAGAGTACATTCTGTCACTTGTTAGTGACCTATTAAAAACCTTGTCGTGTATGCTGGTTCTTGGTGACTTTAACCATTGAGTTTCTAACAATACCAATATAGAAGCTAGTGCTTTAATATCTGTCTTCTCCGCTATGGGTCTTAACCAGCACATGGAAGTTACTACACACAGGGATGGTAACATCATGGATTGGGTGCCCACTCACAATCTTAGTTTGTCAACCCCTGTTTGTACTACCAGTCCATGGTTGGATCATTTTCTAATCTCGTCTGACCTCTTGTTACCTAGTGCTCCTTGCTGAGTTAACTGCCATCCCAGAATTATTCAAAGAGTATGTAATTTAAGTAATGTCACTCTCGAAGCATTTGCTAACCTTGCTACACAATGGGCCTCATTACGAGTTTGGCATCAGCCGTGCCCTTATTAAGGGCATGGCTACCGCCAAACTCGCTACCGGCCCTGGCACCCGCGAATGGGCCATTACCGGCCCATTATGAGATGAATGGGCCGGTAATTGCCCATTCGCAGGTGCCGGTATGGCCGGCTTCCCGATCCCCATTCTGCCCGATAGGGCAGAATGGAGGTCGGGAGCATGGTTGCACCAGCACCGTTAGTAACGGTGCTGGTGCAATCATGAGTTCTGCTCGTGGATGTCTGTCTGCACGCCTGGTCAGACCACGCGTGCAGTCCGGCAAGCAGAACTGATAATGTGGTGGAGAGGTAACAACGGCACCGGTAGCACTAACGGCGCCGTTGTTGCCTTTCCGCCACATTCGTAATAAGGCCCAATTACTTCTGAACACGTCTCCATCCATGGATACTGAGGCATTAGTGTGTCACAATTTCAGGAGATTATCTTATCAGTAATTGGAACCCTTGCCCCAGAAAAAATGAGAACTGTAAAAACAGAAGTTAAGAATAAAAACTGATTTAACGGTAATATCATATTGCACAGAAAAGTAAAAAGATCCCATGAACAAGCATGGTGTAGGGATCCGTGTGTAGAAACCAAAGCAGCATACCTGCAGGCAGCTGTTGCCTACAAAAAAGTTATCATACATGCCTAGAAGGAGAATTTCAATAGCAGAATTGACAGCACTAAGTCTGAACCTAAGGAACTGTTCTCTATTCTTAAAGAGACTGAGGGCCCTTAACATAATGACAGCAAAGACCACTGGAGTGATAGTTGGTGGGAATCCATCCAGACTGGTTTAGCTATTAAAATCGACTCTCACCTTCAGAACATCAGAACCCGGCAGGCTGGTCTTCCGGATAACACACTGCTGCTATATCGTTGGGACCAGGGTCTTAGGAAGAACAGACACTACTATACCCCAGTTTGACTTTCGTCAAGTCTCTGAGATAGACATTCACACATCGTATTCTGCCCCAAGTCTACTACTTGCAAAAGTGATGCTTGCCATGCAAGAATTATTAAGGATTCTATTAGCTACCTTTCGCCATTAATAACCTGGATAGTTAATTCGTCTTTTGCTACCTCAAGCGTACCCATGTGCCTCAAAGAAGTATGGATGACTCCCTTACTTAAGAAGGTGGTACTTGATCCTGGGGTTGCGGGCATTTACCGCCCTATAACCAACATCCCTTTCCTGCTACAAATTAGGGCCTACAGCAATCAGGCTTTAGGAAATCACATGGGACTGAGACTGCATTGATTGATGTCAGGGCAAGTCTCACTGAAATTGTACAAGGGGGTCACACTGAGCTACTCAATTTACTCGATCTGTCTGCAACTTCCAATCTTGTGGATCACCCACTACTGTTAGAAAGACTTGTTGAGCTTTCCAATTGCTCAGAGTTTACTACAGCGTGGATCAGCTCCTTTCTAGGGCATAGAACCTTCAGGGTGTCAGATAGTGACTTTAAAGTGTCACCTGTCTCTGTGTAATGCAATGCTCCCCCGGGATCGTGTTTGTCCCCCAAAACTTTGTAACCTATATATTCGACCAATGCTTGATATTTTGGACGAGGCAGAGGAAAAATATGTTAACTATGCAGATGACACACAGCTGATTTTTGAATGAACTGTTGATTATGACTTTGACTCCCGGGCAATCAGTCATGTCTATTCACTTGTACAAACCTGGATGGCTGTTATCTCCTTGGCCTTAAATGACAGGGAAATTGAGCTGTCCTAGTTGGAACTGCTCAGTGATTGAGGAAACTTGAAGAAAGGTACAACCAATTTGTTATTGCTGGCTGGATTCCAATTTATCCATGAACAAACATGTTGCACACCTTAGATCTACCTGTGCATACACCACCAAGTTAATTAAGCAGATTAGGCCTTATCTTTCTTCCACCAAGTTGGCCTATCTTGCAGGGCCTTTGATCAACACCAAAATTGACTACTGTAATGGCCTGATGGTGTGTACCTCCAAAACCAATCTAAAATCGTTGCAGACCTTACAGAACGGTGCAGTCCGAGTTGTAATAGGTCTCAGAAGGATGGCACATGTCACCAAGGCCAGGTGAGAGCTCCATTGGCTCCCAGTGTGTCATAGAATCTCACACAAAATGTTGTCCTTCACCATAAATGTCATTTAGGTTGTGCCCCTGAGTGCCTTGTGAATCGTGTATAGGACTCTGTAGCATCCAGAATACTCAGATCCAACGGGACTAATAGACTCCAGCAGGCACGAATAAAACTACAGTCTTTTGGTGGGACGAGCTTTGATTACTAAACCCCAGAGGTTTGGAGCAAACTTTCTTCATCCCTGCGGGATGTTACGAATTTGAGTAGCTTTAGGAAAGTTATGAAAACGGATTTGTTCAACTCGAATGACTGAGTGGCTTCTTACTGCAACCCTCTTGGCCTAACTGGATCTTTGAATTACTCTTCTGACGATTTGTATGTTGTTTGTCATGTTTAGTTTTTTGTGCGCAGTGAGGCAGACGGGCGAGTGCCGTGTTAGAAATTAAATAAATAAATCAGGGTGATGAAGGAGGACAGGAACTTCCAATGTTCTGCTCCTCTACACAGTAACATAGAACTAAACAAAAGTAAAACAAATTTAAAATAGACCAGCTAAAAAGGGGGGTTTGAGGAGCTGTCTTAACTACTCATGTAGAGTATGGAGAAGATAAATAGAAGGATGAAGAGCATTCCAAGCACTAGGAGGCAGTGCTACAAAACATGAGTGCTTGAAGCAGGGTATATTGGGACAAAGAATGTCATCATTCATGGTGAGTTTTGAACCCCTGGAAATAGACAAGTTTTCAGCAAGGTATGATGTTTGACCTAAAACCACTCTTTATAAGTGACGCAGAAAATGTTGAAAAGTGCACCAAAGTGAATAGGGACCCAGTGAAGAGATAAACGTGAAATGTGCTTGAAGTTCCAAGTGCAGGTTTGGATATCAGTGCCAGAGGGTTTCGGGGCTGAACCCCCTGGAATCATCTTAATTCTGCCAGTTGAAAGCTGCACAAAATCAGCCTAAATAAGCTGCCTTTTTTGGTGCTGCCTTCAACAGGTGGGATGTGACATAGAACCAGGAGACCTGGAGAACAAGAATACAGACGCTGCTAGAAAATGCACTGCATCTTCCAGTATCTGAAGGGTAGGTGTCTCAGTGCTACATTCATAATGGAAACCACATTGGTAGACCTTCAAGAGTAGGTTTCGGATAAGTGCTGGGAAAGTTGAAGAGCTGCACATTTATTGAGAAATATTGCCAAGACCGATAGGGCAGAGATAGGCCAATAGTTGGGGTGGTGCAGCTGGCCAAGGCCAGGCTTTTTCAGCCAAGGAAGTACCTGCACAGCAAAAAAAATCAACTGAAGGAAGCATTTACTAAAGAAGGACAACCATGCAAAGAATGTGTTTTAATCAAGTAATCTGGAAGGGCGTCATCGGATCACAAAGTGGCCTGCATGGATAAATAAATACTGAAAAATGTGGATGTGAACCGAAGGGAAAACTTGTCCAAAGTGTGAACTAAGTCTGGAGAAACAGGTAAAGAACAGATTTAGATCTAGGAATTTTTGAGTCAATGCATTGTTGAATTATTTTTATTTATGAACACAATAGGTTATAAAGGCGTTGACCTGGTTTATAGAAAAAAATTGAGCGTTAAAAGAGAAATAGGTGAGACAGGTTAAATACCATGAACAGATCACAGGGCCAGTTAAGAGCATTTCTATCTTAAGAGTTGCTCTTGAATACTTAACGTTATTTTTCAGTAGTTAACCAAGGGCTTGCGATACACCTCACTGCTTAGTTGTTTGTAGTCTGCCTTCTGGAAAATCATCGTATCAGTCTTTAAAACATTTTAAAATTTACCTAGAACATCAATTTAAAAAATGTTCTATTAGTTAGAGGCTTGGAAAACATAACACAAGTTAAGAAGCAGCATTTAGGTTCGGACAGTGTTTCCTCAAGATGAATAAAAATAGAAAACATATCTACAAAGAGTGCAGCAGACCTTCCTTGAGTGTGAACCTTGTCATCAGGTTGGCGGGTAACTTCATATGTGTGCAAATCATATAGAAATCCACACTCTAGATGCCAGTGTATCCTCTTCCAACAGTCTGCATTCCACCATAAAAGTGTACCCTCTCCATTAGACAAACCACCATCTACTCCTGACGTTCTTGGCTAAGCCTATGAAGCCATGCAACTGTTCTCCAGTTCCAGACCTAGGTAACATTTTAGCATGACCAAGTAAAGGGTTCACCCATAATTACTTCACTGACACCTTCAGCAATCTCACCCTACTTATATGCCCTCCTGGCACACTTGTCTGTAACTTATATGTTGAACTGACAAGCACCATGGGTCTGGAAAAAATATAACTCCCCCACCAAAGCCCACCGAAAACAATTTCTCGTTTGACACTGAATTGCCCTTAGTAAAATGATATAGCTGAGTACTTGAACAGTGCTGGTGTAAATCCAAGGACCCTAATGAGAAGAAGTCCTATCTGCATCTTTAAAGGCTATCATGCACCAATCTTCAAGGCCAACCACCCCACTGTCAAACTCTTTAAGATGTATAATGAGCTAAGTTTACCTCTCCAATGTACCTTCTCCTCCATTCATTCTCAAGCCTCTGCTGAGTCTCTGTTGGTCATCTTTATCAATAATGTTAAAGTCATCAAACCAACTATCTCAAGTCTTCCCAGAACATCACCTTCCCAGGATTGAAGCAAAGCATGTGTCCATGTTCCTGTCCTATAAATCAGTGGCACTACTCAAGATTACTCAGATGACAAAAAGAAAGAAAGCCTCATTCAGAACAGGTTCGCCTCTGCCTTCCTAAAATCATGAATCAGAAAATTACCATAATCTGCAGCTCCTTGTCTTCAGGTGCCTTAAGCCCACATTTGAAGCAACTTACATCACACCCTTTTTCAAATAGGCTAATGATGAAGCTAATAACCTGGCAAGCGACAGCCTAATTACCAACATCATATTGATTGACAGGATTCCGAAGAAAATGGCCATGCAACAGCTAATGGATTATATTGAATCTAACAAGCTCTTCAATGATCATCATTCTGGGTTCCGACTCACTGGAGGCACGAAATCAGTTCTCCCCTACAGGTAGAAAGAACTCTGGGTTTTGTTGGATAAAAACAATCCTTCTATCCTAATCCTACCGGACATAACGGTAGCCTTTGACACCGTTAAAGACTCCATTTTATTCAACCGCCTGCAACTCAACTTAGACATTGAAGGTGTGGTGCTCAACTCGATTGCCTCATTTCACCCAAACAAAGGAGTCTTGTGTCCTTGTTGTCCCACTTTTCTCCAAATGCTCAACTGTCAATTGGGGCATTCCCTGGGGTTCTATTCGCTCACCTAGGCTTTTCAATATCTGCCCTATCTACTTTACAATAGCTATATCTTTAGTTGACATCTGCTGTCCCCTCAGGACATCTTTTAAACCTATGTTGACAGTTAGATTGTGTTCACACCCAGACTCAGCCCTAGATTCCTGAAATATGTCTTACTCTCTAGGAAAATCCAAGAAGGGATGTTTGACAACAGCCTCAGCCCGAATGCATAAAAAATGGAAATCATCCCCTTTAGCCCAAACAGCCTGCCTTTTCTTCTTTTTTCTTGAAGCATGCCCATGTCCTGTTCTTTCAGGTTCTACTAAGAACTTAGTTGTTGTATTCCATAGGCCCCTATCCTTCTTCCAACAGATTCATGAAACCACCAAGAACACTAACTTCCTACTGAACATTCTGAGATGCATTTTGCCTTTCTTTAATATGTTCCAAGTTACCTCCACAAAGATCACCTCACCACTAGATTGCTGCAAACGTCTCTATTTGGGTCTCCCCAAACTCCTCACTCATCAACTCGAAGTGATCCAGAGCAGGGCTGCCAGACTAGTCCTCCATGTTGCGCCACAGAACTATATCACCCAAGCCACCATTTCCCTACACTTTGTCCTTCTGTTGGAGCACATATAATGCAAAACTCTCTGTATCCTGCATAGAGTCTTCTGGAACTTTGGCCCTAACTATCTCATCCTGAAGTACCCCACCAAGATCTTTCAGATCCTTTTCATCATATTCACTTTTCATGATGTCCTTCACACTGCCAGAGACTTGGCCTGGAACATCTTCTCTCTGGAATTAAGAGGAGCTGAAGAAAGTCATCCCCACCTCAGAAACCAAATGAAGACCTTTATCTTTAAGAAGTGCCCCATCTTGTCTAATGTCTCAGCTTCTTGTCTATACTGAATACTCATCCTTCCCATGCCACGTATTCCCTGCACTTACTTGCATGCACATTTTACTGGTAGCGTTAGATCCTGTTTCATGACGATGGCCATGTGATCTTAAGAGCGCCTCTGTCCATACACATATGGAGTTCCTCTACCACTTGTGTGTGTGTTGCTATGCTCTTTCTGGCTCCAGGGTCTAGCTCTAACCCTGATTGCCTCTTGTTGTGTTTTGGGACCTCCTCCCGTCCCCTTTAAGTATGCATTTTAGATAGTTTTGTGAATAGCCACAGGACTGGCGCATGCCGGCATACAAGGCAAAAGTAGTCTGGGGCTGAAGGCACTAGGAGTGGGAAGTGGATTAGGGGGAGGTCTGGAGCAGATGGATACAGAATATCATGAGAGCTCCTCACTCCTGGCTTCTGCTGGGTGCTAATGGATGTATGTGCCTTGTTGGGATGACCCAGGCAATAACAGCCTTTATTCCGCCTTCAAGCATCCTGCTCTCCTCAGGTCTATCTACATGGGGTAGCAGGCTATTACCGGTGGGATCTGCCTATCAAGGGGACCATAAACACGCCATTCACGAGCATCAGAGGAGCCCAGCAATTGGGGACAATGCAAACTGTCACATTGAAATGAGATGGGAGTATCAGCCTCATTACGAGTTGGGTGGTATCTCATCGGTAATACCACCAAGATACCACCGAATGGTATTACCATTACCACCACTTGGTCCGGTGCTATTACTACTGTATGACAAGTGGTGATAGGCAGTGTTAGTCCCCATTAATTAGAGTCCATAGGATTTAATGGGGATTTCAGCATTAATACCGCTGATTTGGCCTTTTCTTTTGGGCGGCAAGGCGAAGTATTTACCTCCAGCATTCTGCTGGAGGTGTTTCCTCTGCCTTGCCTCCAAACCTGTAGATTGGCAGTGTGGTAATGCAACAGTTATGTCAGGTTTACCACCGTTTTTTGCCACACCGTCAAACTCGTAATGAGGCAGTCTTAATAACTATGATGTGACACAGTAATAACTCATTTGCACTTGTAAGAGGAAAAAGTTACTTCAAAGCAAATAAAGTAAACAAAAGTATACCTTCGGAAACAAAATTCTGTGCTATTTTTACTAATCATTTAAATGGTCTAGGTGTCCATAAATACATTCAAATATTACTTGAAAAAAGTGACAATTTTCCCCAAGTGATCTGTGGACTGTGAATAATTAACTGTCGTTTCACTTGGGAAATGTCAAGAAGAGTCATGCTCCAGCACACTTGCTGACTATGCCTTCGATGCCTGCACATCTAGTGCAATTAAGGAGATGACTTGTACTTGGTTCCCTTTTAATTGAGAAATGAGACTTTTGTGTAATGTACTATAGAACGCGGTGGACTGTTGAAGTACATTAAGTAACTTCTACTTTTAAGTGTGTTATCAAGTTTTACAAAACACCTTACAATCGATAGCAAATACATTTAAAAATACATCAATTAAGGATAAAAACATGACAATGTGGGGAAATAATTATGGAATTATATTGAGGAAGAAAAAACTATTTTCCACAATGGTGCTTGTCATTGTTCTTAAACTTTAACCACTTTGAAATAATCTGCAGCAGGATTTGGAAAGTGATACATGTCTTTAAAGATTGTTAATTTATTGCTTACATTTCAAAAAAGAACTATCACAGTCAACTGTTTTGGTGCTTACAATTGTTCTTTGTATGTTCCATTTAGATGTATATATTTGTGTTCACCCCATAAAGAATGGGTTTAGCTTAAAGAACATGCAAGCGTAAGATCTGGTCATCAGAAGGATATCATTAGGTGAGTTGTTAGCCTCTGCTTAGTCATTAAATGCATCTCAAATTTAAAATCAGAAGCAAAGGCACTGAGCCTGAAGCTTGCACAGCCAGATACGAAGGCCCATAACATGATTTTGCCATCTGTACCATCCAGCATTGCATCATCAGTGGAACAACACATCTTTAAATTCCTTTAAAGCTGACTTTAAATGATATAAAAGAGAAAGAAATAACCCCTTGTGAAGAATTGCCATCGTCATAACGGTCCAAATATTGAATTTATGGCGAGTATACCATTTAATATCTCGGGAGACTCCGGGCAAGCAATTCAATGGGATTCGATAGATAATTCTTTCACAAATTTACCAGAAAATGATTTCCCTTGGAGACGGTGATCAGCGACCCACTGAAATCCAATGAGGAAATTCCCAATAAAAATTGGATGCTGGTTATAAAACCATGCAATGCAGTAAACAAAAAAGCAACCAAGAAGGCCACGTGATGTGATGAGGACTTTAGCACAGCCAAACAATATGTGTTGACCTGCGTGAAAAATGTTGCACTTTATATAAGGAAGAATTATGCATATCAAGTTCCAATTATAAAAAATTGAGCTCGAAGAAAAAGAAAGATCTTTCTGAAAATACATGGGATAACCTCAATGATGCCATAAACAATAATGACGGTACAATCTTCTGGAGACTAATGACATAAGGTCAGATGGAAGATTAGATGTTAATGCAGGGAAATATGCCTGAGAATAAATGGCATGATCATTTCAAGGATTTATATATTGAAACTAGAACATTTGGGCAACAGTGACACATGATGATGAGCATGCAAGTCTCCTCATCGTCCTCCCTGGAATTCACAAGAAAAGAAATGTCCACAGCCATAGAAGTGCAAAAGAAGAGTAATGCACTGGCACCTGACAACATCCTTATGAACCACAAATTTGGGACCCTTATTGCTTTTGTTCATTTAATACAATAGTTACTTCTAATAAGGTCCCTTTTTCATGGACTGATGCAGAAATCATCCCGCACTAGAAAAAAAAAGGCCTGGAGTGTGCGAGGGGTCAGAAATGAGAGGCAGGCACAATGTTGTAGTGTTCTCATTGTCAGACATTTTTATTAAACAGAAATGGGTTGGATAAACACCTTTCTAAACCTATCGTAAACAAGAGTTTCCCTGGCTAGGAAACTAAAACTAAAGATTGTCAGGGTAATTCATAGAATTTCGCAGAAAAGTGTCTCAAGCGGCTGGCGCAGAGTGTCCGCGTGCGATTGACTGCGCCAGGCACGTGTGCTAAAACCGATTTCCGCGCACAGCGTATTCATGGATTTTAGGCTCCCAAACCAGCCGTGGCGCAGAGAATCGCAGCGACCCTGCAGCAGCGCCAGTAACGCCCCCAAGAACGCCCTCGCGCAAGGAAAAGCCATCAAAATCGCTAAATCATCGCAAAGGGCTGCGCTAACCCTGGACCAGTTCACCGGGCTGGCAAACAGCAAACGCCAAGCGGGGAACGTGTATTTCAGGGGTGCGCGGGAAGTTCCACACGCGATTGGCCCCGTGCAAGCAGGGTACGTGTATTTCAGGGGTGTGCGGGAAGTTCCACACGCGATTTCAGCAGGGTACGTGTATTTCAGGAGTGCGCAGGAAGTTCCACACGCGATTGGCCCAGTGCGAGCAGGGTACGTGTATTCCATGGGTGCGCGGGAAGTTCCACACGCGATTTCAGCAGGGTACGTTTATTTCAGGGGTGCGCGGGAAGTTCCACACGCGAATGGGCCAGTGCGAGCAGGGTACGTGTATTCCATGGGTGCGCGGGAAGTTCCACACGCGATTTCATCAGGGTACGTGTATTTCAGGGGTGCGCGGGAAGATCCACACGCGATTGTCCCAGTGCGAGCAGGGTACATGTATTTCAGGGGTGCGCAGGAAGTTCCACACGCGATTGGCCCCGTGCAAGCAGGGTACGTGTATTTCTGGGGTGCGCGGGAAGTTCCACACGCAATTGGCCCCGTGCAAGCAGGGTACGTGTATTTCAGGGGTGCGCGGGAAGTTCCACACGCAATTTCAGCAGGGTACGTGTATTCCAGGGGTGCGCGGGAAGTTCCACACGCAATTTCAGCAGGGTACGTGTATTTCAGGGGTGCGCGGGAAGTTCCACACGCAATTTCAGCAGGGTATGTGTATTTCAGGGGTTCTGGGGAGTACTACACGCGAATTGGCCGTGTGGGTCCTCCCAGGTGTACGCTCCACAACCTCCACGGCCCCTGCAGGCAGCCCACACCACGGGGGACTACCCTGCACCCCTGCTCATGTCCCGCAGGCAGCCCATCCACCATGGGCATGCCCCCCAGCCAACCCAAATGTCACCTTGCACTACTGATCAACAATGCATGTCTCCCACCACCCCCACCCCTCAGCAGTGCAGGGGCACCCTCCACCAGGCCCCCACTCATGTCTCCCACCACCCCCACCCCCCAGCCACCAGGGGCAGCCTCCACCAGGCCCCCACTCATGTCTCCCACCACCCCCACCCCCCAGCTAGCAGGGGCACCCTCCACCAGGCCCCCACTCATGTCTCCCACCACCCCCACCCCCCAGCAGTGCAGGGGCAGCACCACCAGGCCCCCACTCATGTCCCCCTGCACCCCCACCCCCCAGCATCCAGGGGCAGCCTCCACCAGGCCCCCACCCATGTCTCCCACCATCCCCACCCCCCAGCAGTGCAGGGGCACCCTCCACCAGGCCCCCACTCATGTCTCCCACCACCCCCACCCCCCAGCCACCATGGGCACCCTCCACCAGGCCCCGACTAATGTCTCCCACCACCCCCACCCCCCAGCAGTGCAGGGGCAGCCTCCACAAGGCCCCCACTCATGTCTCCCACCACCCCCACCCCCCAGCAGTGCAGGGGCACCCTCCACCAGGCCCCCACTCATGTCTCCCACCACCCCCACCCCCCAGCAGTATGGGGCAGCCTCCACCAGGCCCCCACTCATGTCTCCCACCCACCCCCACCCCCCAGCAGTGCAGGGGCAGCCTCCACCAGGCCACCACCCATGTCCCCTATCACCCCCACCCCCCAGCAGTGCAGGGGCACCCTCCACCAGGCCCCCACTCATGTCACCCACCACCCCCACCCCCCAGCCACCATGGGCACCCTCCACCAGGCCCCACTAATGTCTCCCACCACCCCCACACCCCAGCAGTGCAGGGGCAGCCTCCACCAGGCCCCCATCCATGTCTCCCACCACCCCCACCCCCCAGCAGTGCAGGGGCACCCTCCACCAGGCCCCCACTCATGTCTCCCACCACCCCCACCCCCCAGCAGTGTGGGGCAGCCTCCACCAGGCCCCCACTCATGTCTCCCACCACCCCCACCCCCCAGCAGTGTGGGGCAGCCTCCACCAGGCCCCCACTCATGTCTCCCACCCACCCCCACCCCCCAGCAGTGCAGGGGCAGCCTCCACCAGGCCACCACCCATGTCCCCTATCACCACCACCCCCCAGCAGTGCAGGGGCAGCCTCCACCAGGCCCCCACCCATGTCCCCTATCACCCCCACCCCCCACCAGTGCAGGGGCAGCCCCCACCAGGCCCCCACTCATGTCTCCCACCACCCCCACCCCCCAGCCACCAGGGGCAGCCTCCACCAGGCCCCCACTCATGTCTCCCACCACCCCCACCCCCCAGCAGTGCAGGGGCACCCTCCACCAGGCCCCCACTCATGTCTCCCACCATACCCAACCCCCCAGCCACCAGGGGCAGCCTCCACCAGGCCCCCACTCATGTCTCCCACCACCCCCACCCCACAGCCAGCAGGGGCACCCTCCACCAGGCCCCCACTCATGTCTCCCACCACCTCCACCCCCCAGCAGTGCAGGGGCACCCTCCACCAGGCCCCCACTCATGTATCCCAACACCCCCACCCCCCAGCCACCAGGGGCAGCCTCCACCAGGCCCCCACTCATGTCTCCCACCACCCCCACCCCCCAGCCAGCAGGGGCACCCTCCACCAGGCCCCCACTCATGTCTCCCACCACCCCCACCCCCCAGCCACCATGGGCACCCTCCACCAGGCCCCCACTCATGTCTCCCACCACCCACACCCCCCAGCCACCAGGAGAAGCCTCCACCAGGCCCCCCCTCATGTCTGCCACCACCCCCGCCCCCCAGCCACCATGGGCAGCCCCCACCAGGCTCCCACCCATGTCTCCCACCACCCCCACCCCCCAGCAGTGCAGGGGCACCCTCCACCAGGCCCCCACTCATGTCTCCCACTATCCCCAGCCACCATGGGCACCCTCCACCAGGCCCCCACTCATGTCTCCCACCACCCCCACCCCCCAGCAGTGCAGGGGCACCCTCGACCAGGCCCCCACCCATGTCTCCCACCACCCCCAGCAACCATGGGCAGCCCCCACCGGGCTCCCACCCATGTCTCCCACCACCCCCACCCCCCAGCAACCATGGGCAGCCTCCACCAGGCCACCACCCATGTCCCCTATCACCACCACCCCCCAGCAGTGCAGGGGCAGCCTCCACCAGGCCCCCACTCATGTCTCCCACCACCCCCACCCCCCAGCAGTGCAGGGGCACCCTCCACCAGGCCCCCACTCATGTCTCCCACCACCCCCCCCCAACCACCATGGGCACCCTCCACCAGGCCCCCACTCATGTCTCCCACCACCCCCACCCCCCAGCAGTGCAGGGGCACCCTCCACCAGGCCCCCACTCATGTCTCCCACCACCCCCACTCCCCAGCCAGCAGGGGCACCCTCCACCAGGCCCCCACTCATGTCTCCCACCACCCCCACCCCCCAGCAGTGCAGGGGCAGCACCACCAGGCCCCCACTCATGTCCCCCTGCACCCCCACCCCCCAGCATCCAGGGGCAGCCTCCACCAGGCCCCCACCCATGTCTCCCACCACCCCCACCCCCCAGCAGTGCAGGGGCAACCTCCACCAGGCCCCCACTCATGTCTCCCACCACTCCCACCCCCCAGCCACCATGGGCACCCTCCACCAGGCCCCCACTCATGTCTACCACCACCCCCACCCCCCAGCAGTGCAGGGGCAGCCTCCACCAGGCCCCCACTCATGTCTCCCACCACCCCCACCCCCCAGCCAGCAGGGGCATCCTCCAGCAGGCCCCCACTCATGTCTCCCACCACCCCCACCCCCCAGCCAGCAGGGGCACCCTCCACCAGGCCCCCACTCATGTCTCCCACCACCCCCACCCCCCAGCAGTGCAGGGGCAGCACCACCAGGCCCCCACTCATGTCCCCCTGCACCCCCACCCCCCAGCATCCAGGGGCAGCCTCCACCAGGCCCCCACCCATGTCTCCCACCACCCCCACCCCCTAGCAGTGCAGGGGCACCCTCCACCAGGCCCCCACTCATGTCTCCCACCACCTCCACCCCCCAAGCCACCATGGGCACCCTCCACCAGGCCCCCACTCATGTCTCCCACCACCCCCACCCCCCAGCAGTGCAGGGGCAGCCTCCACCAGGCCCCCACTCATGTCTCCCACCACCCCCACCCCCCAGCAGTGCAGGGGCACCCTCCACCAGGCCCCCACTCATGTCTCCCACCCCCCCCCCACCCCCCAGCCAGCAGGGGCAGCCTCCACCAGGCCCCCACTCATGTCTCCCACCACCCCCACCCCCCAACCAGCAGGGGCACCCTCCACCAGGCCCCCACTTATGTCTCCCACCACCCCCACCCCCAGCAGTGCAGGGGCAGCACCACCAGGCCCCCACTCCTGTCCCCATGCACCCCCACCCCCCAGCATCCAGGGGCAGCCTCCACCAGGCCCCCACCCATGTCTCCCACCACCCCCACCCCCCAGCAGTGCAGGGGCACCCTCCACCAGGCCCCCACTCATGTCTCCCACCACCCCCACCCCCCAGCCACCATGGGCACCCTCCACCAGGCCCCCTCTCATGTCTCCCACCACCCCCACCCCCCAGCAGTGCAGGGGCAGCCTCCACCAGGCCCCCACTCATGTCTCCCACCACCCCCACCCCCCAGCAGTGCAGGGGCACCCTCCACCAGGCCCCCACTCATGTCTCCCACCACCCCCACCCCCCAGCAGTGTGGGGCAGCCTCCACCAGCCCCCACTCATGTCTCCCACCCACCCCACCCCCCAGCAGTGCAGGGGCAGCCTCCACCAGGCCCCCACCCATGTCCCCTATCACCCCCACCCTCCAGCAGTGCAGGGGCACCCTCCACCAGGCCCCCACTCATGTCTCCCACCACCCCCACCCCCCAGCAGTGTGGGGCAGCCTCCACCAGGCCACCACTCATGTCTCCCACCACCCCCACCCCCCAGCCACCAGGGGCAGCCTCCACCAGGCCCCCACCCATGTCCCCTATCACCACCACCCCCCAGCAGTGCAGGGGCAGCCCCCACCAGGCCCCCACTCATGTCTCCCACCACCCCCACCCCCCAGCAGTGCAGGGGCACCCTCCACCAGGCCCCCACTCATGTCTCCCACCACCCCCACCCCCCAGCCACCAGGGGCAGCCTCCACCAGGCCCCCACTCATGTCTCCCACCACCCCCACACCCCAGCCAGCAGGGGCACCCTCCACCAGGCCCCCACTCATGTCTCCCACCACCCCCACCCCCCAGCAGTGCAGGGGCAGCACCACCAGGCCCCCACTCATGTCCCCCTGCACCCCCACCCCCCAGCATCCAGGGGCAGCCTCCACCAGGCCCCCACCCATGTCTCCCACCACCCCCACCCCCAGCAACCATGGGCAGCCCCCACCAGGCTCCCACCCATGTCTCCCACCACCCCCACCCCCCAGCAACCATGGGCAGCCTCCACCAGGCCCCCACCCATGTCCCCTATCACCCCCACCCCCCCAGCAGTGCAGGGGCACCCTCCACCAGGCCCCCACTCATGTCTCCCACTACCCCCACCCCCCAGCAACCATGGGCAGCCCCCACCAGGCTCCCACCCATGTCTCCCACCACCCCCACCCCCCAGCAGTGCAGGGGCACCCTCCACCAGGCCCCCACCCATGTCCCCTATCACCCCCACCCCCCAGCAGTGCAGGGGCACCCTCCACCAGGCCCCCACTCATGTCTCCCACCACCCCCACCCCCCAGCCACCATGGGCACCCTCCACCAGGCCCCCACTCATGTCTCCCACCACCCCCACCCCCCAGCAGTGTGGGGCAGCCTCCACCAGGTCCTCACAATCCCCAATCATGTGCGTCATGGTCAGCCTCCACAGCCAAAAAGCCCAACCAAGTAACCCATTCACCCACATGGAAAAGGAAATTACATGTTACACCCCCAATGTTCATAAAGCTAATGAACCCATGTCCGTCACACACAATGGTTGCAATTGAATGGGAAAACACCCAACATGACATGCATGAAAGCAATGAGATGATACCACACAGTGAAGTATGAAAACAAAATTGTATTAAAAAAATAAGAATGCAAATTAAATGAAACTAACTACAATGGGAATGAAAAAAAGATAAGCTGCATGTCTGTTTAAAAAATAAAAACACCAAATCCTAATCCAAAAAAATGTAGTCCAAAGTCAAATGAAAAATAAAATCAATCCAATGAAGAACTATGTACAAAACATCCAAGGGTCCATGAGCCCAACGGAACAAAGGAAACCTACAAAAAACCCTAACTAAAAAGCAACTATATACAAAAAGTGGAGCAGTGTCCGTCGACTCCAAATCATAACAACAAAAAAAGGAAACCTAAAACTAAAGAACTATATACAAAGGCGGCGGGCAAGTCCAGCGGCTCACTCCGTGGTGTTCCGGGCCAGGGCATCATCGAACTCCTGTTCGATGTCCCGGAGGCGGTCCTGTTCCATGGCCCCGAAGTCCGCAGGGACGACGCCGTGTCCTCCTCCAAACCCCTGCGGATTGCCTCGAGGCACTCGGCCCGCCTCAGGGCCCTCCGCATGGAGTTCTCCGCCCTGACCATTGTGAGCCGCGCCTCTTCCGCCCGCCGCCGCTCCGCACCTATGGCGTGGCCCAACCGCTGCCACACGGAAGACACTCTCTGTCCTGGGTCCTCCTGCCCTCCGGCCGATGCCTGCCCCTCCGATGTCGAAGGCCCCGAGCCTTCATCGCTCCCACCATGTTGCTGCTGCTGCTCTGCCTCTGCCCGTGCACTGCCTCCTGCTGCCTGCACATCCTCCGCCGGCTGGGGTGCAGTTGTTGATGTGGCCACCCCTGCTGGACGTCCGACTCCCGACTGTGGCAGTGATGCCTCCACAGGGCACCCAGGTGACTGATGGGTGGGAAGATGGCACAGAGGACGACTGGCGCATAGGGGGTCCAGTTGAGGAGGGGGTCGGAGCAAGCCCCATCAGACGGAGGAATCCGGCCTGGGTGACCTGTCCCAGCAGGCTGACGTGGCCAACGAGCCATTCGAGATGACGTGCAGTCTCTCCATGAAAAGACTGCAGGTCACCTCGCATGGCCCGTTGACGCAACGCCACACCAGCCAGGACAGGCTCAACCCGGACCTGGATGGCCACGTCGGCAGGCAGAGGAAGGCCAGTTGACGTCAGCTCATCCCCTGCCTGAAAACGGGTCTGGACGTAGGCATCCCTGCTGGTGCAAGATGATGCAGGGACAGGATCGGGGACAGGATTGCACACAGGCACCTCCGCGGCGGCCTGTGCTGCCTCCTGTCCCTGGTCCTGCACTGCACCACTAGCACCAGTGGGATCCCCACCTCCAGACCCCGTCTCTGGTGCTTGCACGGCCTCCTCCTCCACCAAACCCCCCACCAACCTGGATGACTCCGTGCCATCTTCCCCTGTTGGGCCCTGTGGGGTCCCAGCTGCCCCTTCTGCTGCCGAGGAGTCCAACTCCAACCTCCGCCTCTTGGACCTCCCCCCGGCAGCTGCGGCCTGACATGCGGCACCGGACTCCTCACTCCCCGACGATTTGACAACACGGGAGGGGAGCCGGGCCTTGCGTCTCCGGCTGGCGGTGGGATCCCCGCCGCTGTGCTCCACAGCACCTTCTCCGCCCTCTTCATCAGTTGACGCTGCAGACAGGGAGAAACAAAACACAGGCATCAGGGCACTGTACAATGGACACATACACACATGACAGTTGCACATGAGTGGCATTGGCAAACCTCAGACATGTCATCACAATCCCCAACACACATGTCATTACAACTCGCACACATGAGCCATACCACAGCCATATCGCAACTGCCACCACCATCCCGACACATACAACTGCATGAGCAGCCAAAGGGGAGCCAGACATCACATGCAACACAGGAAGTGCACCACACATGTACACACACCATCACACTTGCATGCATGTGTACACCTCTGCCAAGTGTCGCACTGTTCAGACGGGCATCCATGTCACATCTGCCAATCAGGCTTCCACATACCACTGTCACATGCATCCATGTTGCATCACTGTTGCACCCTTGTCAAATACACACACATGCACATGTACACAGTGCTCATACATGCAGCCGAAAACAAAATACATGCGTGACATCACGGACATGTCTACTTACATACATATTCATCCAAACATGTGTGCACACACAACTGCATTTGGCATGCAAGCCTACACACACAAGCACCATCCATGTCTCACACATTACAGCCCTCGCATATGTCAGCCCCACTGCCCTGTACACCCCCACCCATACTCGACCCCATACAAACAGATGTGCAACCTGCACACTACCGAATAATCACCACACGCACTGCTCACAATCAGGATGCATGTACACTCACCGCTCGACTCCAGACGGGTCTGCTTCTCTAGGACTTGGATGTGGAGCGCTGGGGATATGCCTTCCAGGACCCTCATCTGTTCTTCCGACAAGTGGCCCCGGCGCCCCTTGGCATCCACTGCCTTCAAGAGGCACCGGGCCTTGTTCAGGGTCCTGGACCTGAAGTCCTCCCAGCGCTTCCTGACATGTTGTAAGTCCCGGACTGCCACCCCCTCCGCGTTGATGGCAGTCACGATGTCAGTCCAGATCCGAGTCCGTCCTTCCTTGTCGGCGCGGGAACTTCCAAAGAGGGCATCATACTGCCCCAGGACTTGCTCCACCAGGACACCAACTTCGGTGGCACTGAAGCTGGTGCCCCTCTGCCTCTCTGGCCGGGGGTTGTCAGTGGTCACAGATGGTGTTTGCCCCGACATGACAACCCCAGAGGCAGGAGTGGGTGGGCAACTGGGTCCTGGGGCTGGGCCGTGGAGCGATGGAATCCCAGTCGGGAGTCTTCAGTTCCAGCAGGGGTGGTCACAGCAACAGCACCCCTGGCTGATGTGCAGGCAGCAAATGGCAGTGCACGTGGGCAGCAGGCAGTCAGGCAGCAGCAGATGGCAGGTGGGAGTGTGCTCGGGGCTCTGGGGGGCAGTAGTTCGGCCTTCTGGGCAGGAGCGTGGTCTTCCGTGTGCTTACGCGTGGCCAGCTTGATACGGAGTGATTTGGCACATGAAAATCCTGCACATCAGCGTGAAAATCGAGGAAAGGCCCTTAGCGCGTAAGAGCGTCAGCACGCATACGCGATTCTATTGGACCAAAGGCCCTCAGCGCGTAAGCGCGTCGCCAGCGTATGCGCGTCTATGAAGTCACGTGCACGTTGAATTGGGCACACGTTTGAAAATGTTGCGTGTGAAAAAAATGAAAGACACGTCCGAGTGTCAAAGCGTGTAATTGGTGGGAATGGGCCTAGCGCGTACACGCGGCAGTGACAAAGCGTGTAATTGGTGGAAATGGCCCTACACGCAGAAGTGACAAAGCATGTAATTGGTGGAAATGGCCCTACACGCAGAAGTGACAAAGCGTGTAATTGGTGGAAATGGCCCTAGCGCGTACACGCCACGTAAGTGACACTAGACGTGTGGGCCTGTATAAAAGGTACGTGTAGAACACCATTTCCTTGTACGTGCTTTTCGTGGAGAGCGAGTGGGTGAATTCTTTACTTCTTGTCGTTTCACACGCGATTTACTTCACGGCGTTTCAAGTTCGTATTCCCTGTTACCTCTGACAGCTTTTTCTCTTTTTTCTCTTTTACTGGTTTACCTGGGCCTGTTCCCTCAAACAGTGTTCCCTTCTACTGTTGTCCTGTCTCCTCAGACAGCATACAAATCTTCTTTTGGCGGGGGTGTTGCCAACCAAACGCGCTCCTTTTTCACGCTCTTTTACCTGGCAGACGGTGAGTCACGCACGTATCTAACATCTGTGCTTGCCCTTGTGTAGCCTACCCCTTCAGAGGTCATTCTAGGCTGTGTGTGACACGCATACGTTCATTCTTGTGTTACTGGGTGCCACAGCGTAGTGCAGGTTTTTCTGTCTGCACACGTGGTCTAGGAGGGGTTGCGTGCACCTCATCTCCCTTTTTTGGGGCTCCTGTGCGTAGCGTGACCCGTCATCTTTCCCCAGGGGTTACATTCAGCCTTGCTAGAGCACTAGGGTACAATTACCATCTGGTACCCAACCTCTTTGACCCCCAATTGCCCAGGACAATAGTTTACAGCCACTCCCATACGCACATTAACATCAGTGCCATGGCTGGGAGGCGAGGATTCCGTAAGGGTGGCAAAGGTGGAAGAGCCACAAGTGGTGGCCGTGGTGGATCCGGTAGGGGACGTGGTCGTTACTTGCAGGGTGAGCCTGTCCCCCCATGTGTGGAGGACCAGACAAGGGCACCCATAATCCCCCCCCTCCCGTTGAGGCTGATGTGGCTGACACCATCCATGCTCAGCCCTTGTTGGACTAGCCCATTGTGGCACCAGACCTGGCTGACTCCATGGCTGACTTCCAGGTCAGCAGGCCTATGACACGTGCGCTGGTGCACGTTGATGTCATGATGCCACGTGCATCTTGGGCAGCAAGGTCATCTGCTGCCCCAAGTAGGCAGGGCGGAGAGGCTGCAGGGGCAGCTGCGGCTCCATCCACCCCAGCTCTCACACACCCAGCCAGGACAGTGTCGGTCCTAGTCCATCCTGCTGACATTCCCCCTGACACCATTACACTTGAGCCAATGCCTGCACCAACTCCCATGCTGAGTGTGCAATCCCACACTCCTGATACAGAGTCCACCAGGGCTCCTGCCCCTAGTGTCCAGAGCGGCGCAGGACACTCAGGATCACCACCACCTTCCAAGCGGAAGAGGAAGAGTGCTCGTCCGGCACAGGCTGATGCCCCAGACACGGCTACACAGTCCGGCCCGTCCAGGAAGCCCAGCTTCACGGATGACGAACTGAATGCACTTGTCGAGTATGTGTCCGCACATGATAACGAGATGGTCATTGTTGCAGGATCCAAGACCACACCTGCACAACGCCAGGCACTCCGAGACCGTTGCGGACATCGTAAGTGCCCTTGGAATCATGAGGCGCACAGCCAATGATTGCTATAAGCGCTGGAATGACCTAAAGCGCAGGGCAAAGAGTAAGCTGGCCTCAAGTCATGCCGCAACTCTAGTGACTGGAGGTGGGTCTCCAGTAGTAGACATGGAACTCACTCCACATGAGTCAGTCGCTGGGACCTACGTCACGGAGGAACAGATCCAAGGCTGGGAGATCTGCCTGATTACGAGGCATTGTCCGGTGAGTGCACATGCATATGTGTGTCATCCATGTGCATGGTGTGTGTGTGAGGGCTTCTGTTTGTGTGCCAGGTGAGAGTGTGTGCGCCTGAGTCGTATGGGTCAGCCATGTGCTTCATGCAATACATCCTGCGCAGCTGCATTTGGCCATAGCAGTATCCCTTCTGCCAACAGTAGACATCTAGCCCACCTGCACGCCAGTTGCCCTTGAAGTGTCACCTTGCCACAACATTGTTGCTTATTTTTCACTGTTCATTCAGGCAGATTGTTTGCATTCCACCACTTTTACTAGGCATTTCGCAGTCCTCTAGTCACATGTCTGACATGGCTATGGTAAAGTGGAGTGACTTTGTTACCTGGATATCATTTGTTCACACATGTCCCTGTGCAATTGGACCATTTTGGACTGGCAGCTCCAGGTGAAAAATCTGACCTGTTTGAATTAGAAAAGCTATTACATGCGGGAACTGGACTGAATGAATAGGTGCGGCCCTCCTCTCCATCTTCACTCAATAGCAATGGTACATGCCATCTGTGTGATGGCATGTGTGTTTCACCTGGCAATCACAGGCCATTGTGTGATGCCACTGCCAGGCAGCATGCAGAAAATGTGTTCATCTTCCATCTTGGTGTCATCAGTGTGTGCCATTTGCCTGCCCTTCATATGCAGTGAGGGTGCATGCATGGGAGGGTTTTAGTCATGTGGGACATGTGTCAATCAAGTACTGGTTCTTTTGCTTCTCAGCCCTCATTGTGTGCCATGGGGCTAATGCCTGTTTCCATTTCTTTGTTTTTATGTCTTTGCAGGGGAAGACGCACCTGATACTGCTGGGGTTGTGGAGATGGTGCAGAACCAGGAGGGGTCCGAGGGCCGACCAACCACCAGTGAGGGACGTGGTGTGGTGGTGGGTGAGAACCCACAAGTGCTGCAGGTCGTGCTCTCAAGGGGTGTCTCTGGCTGCACCGCCCCCGAGCTGTACTCAGGTGTTGATTCGGATGATGAGACCTACGTGCCGTCGCAGGTGAGTGTTCCAGGGAGGGATTCTGTTCTGTCCCACCCACCTGCACCAGGGTCAGAACCCTCAATGGGGATGTCAGTGTTGGCAGCTACGCCTTTGGTGGTTACGGATGCAGGGTCACACTCCGCGACATCTGATCCTGTTCCTGGGCCAGCAGATCAGAGGGGGAATGCAGTCCTGCAGCCTCAGGCAGTGCCGGCACAGCAAGGCGCACTTCGCCTTGCCCCAGACAGGTGTGGTGCCCGCCGACGTGGTGGCCGTACGCCACCTGGCAATACCGCATGGGAGCAATCCATTTACGGTATGGCAACCCAACAGGCAGCATCATCCGAGATGATGGCTCAGGCCATGGATAGGGTGGCCACTTCCATTGTCCCCCCTGAAAGGCTGATGGAGCGACTACAGCAGGCAACCGACTCCATCTGCCAGTCACACAGGGAGGACATGTTGGCATCCAACAGGGACAGGCTGGCGGCACTGGCGACTCTGCAGGAGGCCATCTCCATAGAGTCCCAGGGCCACAGGGAAGCCCTGAGGCAGGAGCTCCTTCACCTCAGGACGACTCTTGTTGAGCTTGAGGCTTCAACACACCAAAGGACAGAACAGCAGCTGGAGCGTCTCACCCGTACGCTCTCAGCTGAGATGCAGGCAATGAGGGCGGAGGTCCGGGCATCCCGTGAGTTGTTGCATGGGGACCTCCGCACACTCATCCTCCAGAACCAGACCTACCACACCCGCATGCTTGCAGCCATGGAGGAGCAGACTAGGGCCTTGTGTGGGCTGCCTCCCATAGTGCAACCAGCTCCGGATGCAGCTGCACAGGGTGATAATAGCGACAGCAGTGATACTCCCACAATAGGGTAGCCGTGTGGGCCATGAGCCCATGGAGGTGTTTTTTTTTCCCAGGATCCACACAGGTGGGTTTTGGTGTGCACCCTGTCCTCGGACCTCCTGGGTGGCCTCCCAAACCCCCCCCCCGGGCCCATCAATGGCCATTTTTTATTTTTATTTTTATTTTTATTTTTATTTTTAAATTTATTTTTCCCAATTTTTTTGGGACAATTTGTTGCCTTCCGTGGTTCCTGGGGGCATATGCTGCATTGTGGCTGGGCACATGCAGGCTTGTCATGTATTTGGTTCAGATGCTTGGGTTTGAGTCACACACACCCCTCCTGCTTCCCGTTTCGATGGGCTTGCAAAGGGTGTGCCCAAGTGACATTGACGTACATGGTGACATTGGACTCCCACTACATGTGTGGGTAGTCTAGTCAATACTGTGTATACATTCCTAGTGCATATTGCTGTTGTGTTGTACACTGCATGTTGCATTGATGTGTAACTCATCATCTGTGTCTACCTCCCAATTTGCAGGTCCCTTCCTCATGTCTACACAAGGCCCTCTAGTTTGGAGATGGGGTCCATGTTGGCAGCAGTGCACCTACTACTCTACATGGCGCCAACACTGCACAGTTGGTAGTGGTGGGAGTGCAGGCATTTCCAGGTGGTGAGACTACTAATTTCTTACATTTGTGATGTCATGTTAATGGTAGTACCTGCTCAAGTTTGTTGTTGGTCCTGCATTACTGTGAGCATTTCAGGTGTTGCAAGTTTAAATTAGGGACACTGTACATTGTGCCACTAGTGTCATGTTGTGGGGATTACTTTGTTTACCTGCAAATGGCATGACATGGCACGGTGTGTCGTGTGGCGGTGCTGGGGATGGGTTGGCTGACATGGCACTGTCCTCTTGTTGCATTTTGCAAGTGGGTATTCATTTTAGCTGCTTGGATGTGTTTCTTCACAAAACTGCATTGGTGGTGTCTGTGTGGGTAGGGATGCACACATTGTAACACTTCCAGGTGAACAATCTCAGGCTGATATGGTTTTCACGGTTGATTCTCCAGACATTCAGGATCAGTGTCAGGTTGAGTCATCATTGATTGTCAGATGGAATGTGCCAGGGCATTGTGCACTCCACAGGGGTGTGATTACTATGTGAAGTAATTAGCCACTAGCTGTGTACGGGCTGCCTCCCCCCGTGCCCTTTCCCCTCCCATGCGCAGCGGCTGTGCATGTGGTTGGGGATGTGGGGGCACCACCATGTCCACGGCCAGGCCCCGGCGTGTTGCAACGTTGTGCAGGACACATGCTGCCACTATGATCCTGCACACTACTGGGGGAGCGTACAACAGCTGCCCGCCAGAACGGTCAAGGGAGCGAAAGCGTGACTTTAGCACTCCGAATGTGCGCTCGACTATGCCCCGGGTTGTAATGTGGGCTGTGTTATATCTTACCTGGGGTGGCGTGGTGGGGTTCCGAATTGGCGTCATCATGTGGGGGCTGAGAGGGTAGGCACTGTCCCCTGTGGAGGTGGTGATTGGTATCATTGGTGGGGTTGTGACCTTGCTCAGTATCTGACATGCATGCATGTGCAGTGGCATTCATACTCACCAAGCAGCCATGTATCGCCATGCCGCCCAGCTTCTAGGTCCCGGCTTAGGGTGGACATTCGGTAAATGAAGCTGTCGTGGGTGGACCCGGGATAGTTGGCATATACTGAGGTGATGATTCCCTTGGCATTACATACTACCTGCACGTTGATGGAATGCCAGTGCTTGCGGTTCCTATAGATGTGCTCTGATGCCCTGGGGGGACGTAGGGCCACATGGGTGCAGTCGATGGCACCTAGCACTTTGGGGAATCGTGCCACACCGTAAAAATCCAGGGCGGCAGCATGCCTTTCTGCAGGTGTTCTGGGCAGGTATATGTGCCTGCGGACTGATGGGCGTGCAGTGATGATGTTCAAGACCTGGTGTAGGCAGCGTGACTGGGTGGCCTGTGATACCCCACCCACTATGGCACTTGTCCGCTGAAATGATCCAGTGGCTAAGAAGTGCAGTACATTGAGGACCTTCTCCAGGGGGCTGAGTGCTTGGGAGCACAGGGTGGGTGATGTGAGGTCATCCTCCCACTCACTCACCAGGTCCAGTATTATGTGTGGTGGAAACCTGTACCTCCCATACACCTGGTCATCAGGCATCCCGACAAGGCTGGTTCTGGGTGAGAATATTCTGGCCCTGACTATCCTCCTCCTCCTCCTTTGGTAGCCCATGCCCACTGCTGCTAGGAACGGTATGTTCATCCTGGGTCTGAGCTTGTTATTTTGTTTGCGCGCAAATTTATGCGTTGCGCGTGTTGTAGGCGAGCGTGTGACCCGCGCACCCCTGAAATCCAGTGCCCAGTCCAATAGCGTGTGGAAATTCCCGCGCACCCCGGGATACAGGTGCGCTGACGTACTTGCGTGTGTAAGTGCCCGCGCACCCCTGATATACACGTACATAGGCCAACCGCGTGTACGCGCACTTTTGTCCAATTACACGCGATGACACTCTGACGTGCTGTCCAATTACACGCGATGACACTCTGAAGTGCAGTCTTTCCACATGTGCTCTGTCATCACGTGCTGTGTGGGAAACACCCGTGCGGGTCACGTCACAGACGCGCTTACGCGCTGAGGGCCTTTGGTCCAATAGAATCGCGTATGCGTGCTGACGTGCTTACGCGCTGAGGGCCTTTGGTCCAATAGAATCGCGTATGCGTGCTGACGCGCTTACGCGCTAATGGCCTTTCCTCGATTTTCACGCTGACGTGCAGGATTTTCACGTGCCAAATCACTCCGTATCAAGCTGGCCACGCGTAAGCACACGGAAGACCACGCTCCTGCCCAGAAGGCCGAACTACTGCCCCCCAGAGCCCCGAGCACGCTCCCACCTGCCATCTGCTGCTGCCTGACTGCCTGCTGCCCACGTGCACTGCCATTTGCTGCCTGCACATCAGCCAGGGGTGCTGTTGCTGTGACCACCCCTGCTGGAACTGAAGACTCCCGACTGGGATTCCATCGCTCCACAGCCCAGCCCCAGGACCCAGTTGCCCACCCACTCCTGCCTCTGGGGTTGTCATGTCGGGGCAAACACCATCTGTGACCACTGACAACCCCCGGCCAGAGAGGCAGAGGGGCACCAGCTTCAGTGCCACCGAAGTTGGTGTCCTGGTGGAGCAAGTCCTGGGGCAGTATGATGCCCTCTTTGGAAGTTCCCGCGCCGACAAGGAAGGACGGACTCGGATCTGGACTGACACCGTGACTGCCATCAACGCGGAGGGGGTGGCAGTCCGGGACTTACAACATGTCAGGAAGCGCTGGGAGGACTTCAGGTCCAGGACCCTGAACAAGGCCCGGCGCCTCTTGAAGGCAGCGGATGCCAAGGGGCGCCGGGGCCACTTGTCGGAAGAACAGATGAGGGTCCTGGAACGCATATCCCCAGCGCTCCACGTCCAAGTCCTAGAGAAGCAGACCCGTCTGGAGTCGAGCGGTGAGTGTACATGCATCCTGATTGTGAGCAGTGCGTGTGGTGATTATTCGGTAGTGTGCAGGTTGCACATCTGTTTGTATGGGGTCGAGTATGGGTGGGGGTGTACAGGGCCGTGGTGCTGACACATGCGAGGGCTGTAATGTGTGAGACATGGATGGTGCTTGTGTGTGTAGGCTTGCATGCCAAATGCAGTTGTGTGTGCACACATGTTTGGATGAATGTGTATGTAAGTAGACATGTCCGTGATGTCACGCATGTATGTTGTTTTCGGGTGCATGTATGAGCACTGTGTACATGTGCATGTGTGTGTATTTGACAAGGGTGCAACAGTGATGCAACATGGATGCATGTGACAGCGGTATGTGGAAGCCTGATTGGCAGATGTGACATGGATGCCCGTCTGAACAGTGCGACACTTGGCAGAGGTGTACACATGCATGCAAGTGTGGTGGTGTGTGTACATGTGTGGTGCACTTCCTGTGTTGCATGTGATGTCTGGCTCCCCTTTGGCTGCTCATGCAGTTGTATGTGTAGGGATGGTGGTGGCAGTTGCGATATGGCTGTGGTATGGCTCATGTGTGCGAGTTGTAATGACATGTGTGTTGGGGATTGTGATGACATGTCTGAGGTTTGCCAATGCCACTCATGTGCAACTGTCATGTGTGTATGTGTCCATTGTACAGTGCCCTGATGCCTGTGTTTTGTTTCTCCCTGTCTGCAGCGTCAACTGAAGAAGAGGGCGGAGAAGGTGCTGTGGAGCACAGCGGCGGGGATCCCACCGCCAGCCGGAGACGCAAGGCCCGGCTCCCCTCCCGTGTTGTCATCTCGTCGGGGAGTGAGGAGTCCGGTGCCACGTCCCAGGCCGCAGCTGCCGGGGGGAGGTCCAAGAGGCGGAGGTTGGTGTTGGACTCCTCGGCAGCAGAAGGGGCAGCTGGGACCCCACAGGGCCCAACAGGGGAAGATGGCACGGAGTCATCCAGGTTGGTGGGGGGTTTGGTGGAGGAGGAGGTCGTGCAAGCACCAGAGACGGGGTCTGGAGGTGGGGATCCCATTGGTGCTAGTGGTGTAGTGCAGGACCAGGGACAGAAGGCAGCACAGGCCGCCGCGGAGGTGCCTGTGTGCAATCCTGTCCCCGATCCTGTCCCTGCATCATCTTGCACCAGCAGGGATGCCTACGTCCAGACCCGTTTTCAGGCAGGGGATGAGCTGACGTCAACTGGCCTTCCTCTGCCTGCCGATGTGGCCATCCAGGTCCGGGTTGAGCCTGTCCTGGCTGGTGTGGCGTTGCGTCAACGGGCCATGCGAGGTGACCTGCAGTCTTTTCATGGAGAGACTGCACGTCATCTCGAATGGCTCGTTGACCACGTCAGCCTGCTGGGACAGGTCACCCAAGCCGGATTCCTCCGTCTGATGGGGCTTGCTCCGACCCCCTCCTCAACTGGACCCCCTACGCGCCAGTCGTCCTCTGTGCCATCTTCCCACCCATCAGTCACCTGGGTGCCTTGTGGAGCTGCCTCTGACGGTGCGGCCAGGCTGGTGGAGGAGGCATCCCTGCCACAGTCGGGAGTCGGACGTCCAGCAGGGGTGGCCACATCAACAACTGCACCCCAGCCGGCGGAGGATGTGCAGGCAGCAGGAGGCAGTGCACGGGCAGAGGCAGAGCAGCAGCAGCAACATGGTGGGAGCCATGAAGGCTCGGGGCCTTCGACATCGGAGGGGCAGGCATCGGCCGGAGGGCAGGAGGACCCGGGACAGAGAATGTCTTCCATGTGGCAGCGGTTGGGACACGCCATAGGTGCGGAGCGGCGGCGGGCGGAAGAGGCGCGGCTCACAATGGTCAGGGTGGAGAACTCCATGCGGAGGGCCCTGAGGCGGGCCGAGTGCCTCGAGGCAATCCGCAGGGGTTTGGAGGAGGACACGGCGTCGTCCCTGCGGACCCTCGGGCCATGGAACAGGACCGCCTCCGGGACATCGAACAGGAGTTCGATGATGCCCTGGCCCGGAACACCACGGAGTGAGCCGCTGGACTTGCCCGCCGCCTTTGTATATAGTTCTTTAGTTTTAGGTTTCCTTTGTTTGTTGTTATGATTTGGAGTCGACGGACACTGCTCCACTTTTTGTATATAGTTGCTTTTTAGTTAGGGTTTTTTGTAGGTTTCCTTTGTTCAGTTGGGCTCATGGACCCTTGGATGTTTTGTATATAGTTCTTCATTGGATTGATTTTATTTTTCATTTGACTTTGGACTACATTTTTTTGGATTAGGATTTGGTGTTTTTATTTTTTAAACAGACATGCAGCTTATCTTTTTTTCATTCCCATTGTAGTTAGTTTCATTTAATTTGCATTCTTATTTTTTTAATACAATTTTGTTTTCATACTTCACTGTGTGGTATCATCTCATTGCTTTCATGCATGTCATGTTGGGTGTTTTCCCATTCAATTGCAACCATTGTGTGTGACGGACATGGGTTCATTAGCTTTATGAACATTGGGGTTGTAACATGTAATTTCCTTTTCCATGTGGGTGAATGGGTTACTTGGTTGGGCTTTTTGGCTGTGGAGGCTGACCATGACGCACATGATTGGGGATTGTGAGGACCTGGTGGAGGCTGCCCCACACTGCTGGGGGTTGGGGGTGGTGGGAGACATGAGTGGGGGCCTGGTGGAGGGTGCCCATGGTGGCTGGGGGGTGGGGGTGGTGGGAGACATGAGTGGGGGCCTGGTGGAGGGTGCCCCTGCACTACTGGGGGGTGGGGGTGATAGGGGACATGGGTGGGGGCCTGGTGGAGGGTGCCCCTGCACTGCTGGGGGGTGGGGGTGGTGGGAGACATGGGTGGGAGCCTGGTGGGGGCTGGCCATGGTTGCTGGGGGGTGGGGGTGGTGGGAGACATGGGTGGGGGCCTGGTGGAGGGTGCCCCTGCACTGCTGGGGGGTGGGGGTGGTGGGAGACATGAGTGGGGGCCTGGTGGAGGGTGCCCATGGTGGCTGGGGGGTGGGGGTGGTGGGAGACATGAGTGGGGGCCTGGTGGAGGGTGCCCCTGCACTGCTGGGGGGTGGGGGTGGTGGGAGACATGAGTGGGGGCCTGGTGGAGGCTGCCCCTGCACTGCTGGGGGGTGGTGGTGATAGGGGACATGGGTGGTGGCCTGGTGGAGGCTGCCCATGGTTGCTGGGGGGTGGGGGTGGTGGGAGACATGGGTGGGAGCCTGGTGGGGGCTGCCCATGGTTGCTGGGGGGTGGGGGTGGTGGGAGACATGGGTGGGGGCCTGGTGGAGGCTGCCCCTGGATGCTGGGGGGTGGGGGTGTAGGGGGACATGAGTGGGGGCCTGGTGGTGCTGCCCCTGCACTGCTGGGGGGTGGGGGTGGTGGGAGACATGAGTGGGGGCCTGGTGGAGGGTGCCCCTGCTGGCTGGGGGGTGGGGGTGGTGGGAGACATGAGTGGGGGCCTGGTGGAGGCTGCCCCTGGTGGCTGGGGGGTGGGGGTGGTGGGAGACATGAGTGGGGGCCTGGTGGAGGGTGCCCCTGCACTGCTGGGGGGTGGGGGTGGTGGGAGACATGAGTGGTGGCCTGGTGGAGGCTGCCCCTGCACTGCTGGGGGGTGGTGGTGATAGGGGACATGGGTGGGGGCCTGGTGGAGGCTGCCCCTGGTGGCTGGGGGGTGGTGGTGGTGGGAGACATTAGTGGGGGCCTGGTGGAGGGTCCCCATGGTGGCTGGGGGGTGGGGGTGGTGGGAGACATGAGTGGGGGCCTGGTGGAGGGTGCCCCTGCACTGCTGGGGGGTGGGGGTGGTGGGAGACATGAGTGGGGGCCTGGTGGAGGTTGCCCCTGCACTGCTGGGGGGTGGTGGTGATAGGAGACATGGGTGGTGGCCTGGTGGAGGCTGCCCATGGTTGCTGGGGGGTGGGGGTGGTGGGAGACATGGGTGGGAGCCTGGTGGGGGCTGCCCATGGTTGCTGGGGGGTGGGGGTGGTGGGAGACATGGGTGGGGGCCTGGTGGAGGCTGCCCCTGGATGCTGGGGGGTGGGGGTGCAGGGGGACATGAGTGGGGGCCTGGTGGAGGCTGCCCCTGGTGGCTGGGGGGTGGGGGTGCTGGGTGACATGAGCAGGTGTGCAGGGTAGTCCCCTGTGGTGCGTGCTGCCTGCAGGGGCCGTGGAGGGTGTACAGGGAATACCTGGGAGCACACAGCCAAATCGCGTGTAGATTTTCCCGCGCACCCCTGTAATCCGCGTACCCTGACAAATCGCGTGTGGAACTTCCCGCAAACCCCTGGAATTCACGTACCCTGACAAATCACGTGTGGAACTTCCCGCGCACCCCTGAAATCCACGTACCCGGCCAAATCGCGTGTGGAACTTCCCGCGCACCCCTGATATCCACGTACCCGGCCAAATCGCGTGTGGAACTTCCCGCGCACCCCTGAAATCTACGTACACGGCCAAATCGCGTGTGGAAATTCCCGCGCACCCCTGAAATCCACATACACGGCCAAATCGCGTGTGAGACTTCCCGCGCACCCCGGTATACACGCACACGTATTTTTTGTCAGCGGGTGTCCGTGTTTGTGGGTACCCCTTTGCACGTCATTTGTCCTGGAGGGCCACAGTATGGGACATTCATCATGGCAGTATATAGGTGCTATTTGTTGGCGCACCTTTTGGCGCACATTTCTTACAGGCGCAGAGACGCTACCGCCTGCTTTCTTGTGGCGGTCGTGTTTGTGCCTATGCGCTGTTTTGAGTGTGCGCTTTTTTGCCCTATTCTATTCCATGAATACGTGTTGTAGGCGAGCGTGTGGGCGTTCCGCGCACTTGTGCCCTGTACTTCCACCGTGACGCCCACATTTTGGCAAGTTGTTCCCCATTCCGAGTGTTACGCCCCGTGTTCCGCCTACTTTTGTTGCGTGCGCCGCGCTATGTGCGATTTTCGCTGTGGCCTGTGCGATTTTCGCTGTGACCTGGCGCACACAGTTAGATGGCCTGTGCGCCAACGTGTGCCGCGCACTTTTTTATCGCACATCCGCTGGTTTTCTCGCGCACGGCCTTCCATGAATTGATGTGCGCCTCTTTTCGTGCGATTTTCGCACTTGCACTGCGATTTTCGCTATTCCACTGTGATTCGCACGTTTTTGGCCACTTGCGCCGCGCTAATTATTCCATGAATCGGCCTCTATGTTGTTAGAAAATTAAAAACTGTCGTTTTGTCAAAAACATTCTACTCTGACCCTCACATGAGAAACAAACAACTAAGGGTGCAAGACAGGTCTCTGGCTTTTGTTTAGTAAAAACATGTTCATAATCAAAATATGAAGATAAATCCATCAAAGGTTTTCTAAGTTTCTTGTTACAACAAAAGTGTCTCTTTATCCAATAGTTCCTTTGATTTTGATTGTTTATATTAGATTCAGAATGTTCTTGCTCAAGCAACATATTTCATGACATCCAATACTTTCTTAGTTTCTTTGTACTGGATTCGCAATGTTCTTGTTAATATAAGAAAAAACACAATGAGCTTTCTTTAACTTCTCTTGTATTTTGGCGGATTGCCTGGTGTACTCCTTTACCAGGAATCCTCTTTTGAGCTCTTCAGATTTCTTGGTATACACACTGCCAGGTATCTTGCCACAATGTTAAAAGTCTTGATACAACTCCAAGTGCCTCGTGTATTTACCTACCAGGACCTCTTCCATGTGCTTCTCTGACTCTCTGGTATACTCCCCTGTCGGGTATCTTACAGCTTGGTCAAACTGTCCTCTACAACTTTGGTGGATCTCCTGGTATACCCACCTGCCAGGTATCTTGCCACAGTTTTTAGACTTTCCTTACAGCTTTGGTGGATTGCCTGGTATACACCTCTGCCGGGAATCCCATTCTGGGCTCTTCAGATCCCCTGGTATACTCGCCTGCCAGGTAACTTCCCACACTTTTTAGACATTTCTTTACAGCTTTGGTGGATTGCCTGGTGTACTCTGCTACCAGCACTCCACTTATGGGATCTTCACATCCCCTGGTATACTCCCCTGCTAGGTAGCCTCCCCCAGTTTTAGACTTTTCTTTACAGCTTTAAAGGATTGCCTGGTATATTCCTCTGCCAGGAATCCTCTTCTGGGTTTTACAGCTCCACTGGTATACTTTTCTGACAGAGATCTGTCCCCAAATGTCAACTGCCTGGTGTATTCCTTTACCAGGACTTCTTATTGGTTTCACTTTCCTTTTCACTATGCCATAGCCACATCAACTTTGTTATGTTTAGTGTAACACTTGCTCCTGCTTTCCCCCACATTAACATCTCATGTATAGGTATTTGTTCAAGTTCTGTTGCTGCATTTTATCTTGTTGGTATTCAAATATTCAGCTTATTGGCCATTGTTTTAATATTGGGTCTTGTCTGTATTTAAACTGCTTTTAAGCATTGTCCATACTAGCAATCTCACCTAATTCTTTGACTTGATTGCATGCGTGTCAGTTCGTCCTGTGGTCCCTAATGACGCTGGGCAAACTCACTGGCAGTTTGCAGAGTCTGCGACTTATGGTGCATCTCTGCAGTGAGTCCACCTCTCTGGGTCAGCTCCTTACATGATGCAGACATTTCTCCAGCGTTTCCTGCAGCTCTGCATTCACTTGCTGGATTCACTCTGTGGCCTGGACTGGAGAAAGCTGATTCCTGGCATGACCGTACCTCCAGGAGCTCCTTTGCAGCTCCTAGCACCTCCACAGTGTGCCTGCTCCGCCTCTCCTTCCTTCACGCCACGCCACGCCGGTATGTGGAACACACGTTTGCGAGCTGACGCATGGATGTGCCAGTCTTATCTCTGTTGGCTTTCGCCTGCACGGTTATTTCTCGTACTGCTGCCTAGTTGAGTGTGGATGCCATTTTTAAATGTCCCACATACTTTAGATTCAGCCAAACAACTAGTCTGCATCTTAGATTTCGGGTGTCGCTCAGTCTGCATTAACTCCTCCCTCCTCTTCTTCTTGTCAGTTCTTAAGGCTTTATGGGAGCATACGTCCACAGATGTTATGGGATTTGTAAAATTATGCTATCGAGAGGAACATCAGAAACAGGAGATGTTATATATGTGTTGTGAATGTTTGAGGTATAAATGGAATTTTGTCTAGAGTGACAAAAAGGAAGGGGTTTCTGATTTTTCAATAATGTGGAATTTTGGCATAACAACAAACCATCAAGAACGTGGGTATTATAGAGTCTTCTTCAAGAGGAAGGGGAGAATACCATGTCTCGTCTGAGACCTCCCCCAGATAGTTGCCTCCACCCATGTGATCCTCATCATATTTCCACCCCCGGGGTAAGGATAAGAAAATGACTGCCATCCCCTGGCCACATGGGAGGAGGTCACTACTGATGAACCAACGATGACTCCAGCGGAGTCATCACAGGGGCGGGGGGGCTGACCCTTCTGACTTCTGTCCAATCTCGCTATTAGATTCTATGGGACAAATATTTTTGAGGGCTTTGCTTGGTTATTTGAAGGAATCAGTGGGAGAAAATAAACGTATAAATCATTTGCATATGGGGTTTCAGTGAGTATTAAGTAAGTATGTGCTGTTCATAGATTTGCAAATGACTTTCAATGGCATTCCACAAGCAATATGTTGGCAAATCTTACATCAACTAGGTATCCCGCCAGCCTTGCCTAAACATGTATTTCTGCTTTATATGGGTAATGGTGCTGTGGTAAGGTAGAGTTTACGCAGTGAAGTAACTTTACAATTGGGTGTCCAGAATGGTGTAAGTCAAGGATGTGTATTGACCTGTTTTTACCTTTTCATTAATGGTGTAAGAGCATCCTGTCTGTTGCCACTTATGTGCCATCCTTGGGTAGGGATAAGTACCCCCTTGTGTTATTCACGGATGATGCAGTATGTATATCCTTAATGCCAATGGGCCTAAAAATGCTATTTCCAATATTAAAGAATTCTTGTAAGAACAAGGGCTTAAACATTATTCATGCCAAGACCAAATCTATGCTCCTGGCTACAGGAAGGAAGAAACAGATAAAGCTATCATTATTAATACATTGTACTTGTATCACTGGCTTCTTGATTACAAGAGAAGGAACACAAAATACAAATCACGTGTTTGTCAGCAATCTTTCTACCAACAGTTAATCTTTAATAATAAACCTCTATTATCCAAAACAAACAAGGCAGCCCCTGGTTGCAGTAATTGCACTGGCAAATGTTCTCTCTGGTAGCCGATAATGTTTCTTTTAGCATCCACTGTCAGTCTTGCAGAGACTAGTCAGCTTCTTCAATTCTACATTTACAAATTTCTTATGTTGATAGATCTGTTATAGAAATATAGAAAAGAAAAACATCACATTAATCACCCGAACTGAGCTAAATTAGTGCAACATGAGTCAAATGGATGACTTTACATATTCCACCCTGTTTCATACAATAATCCATCTCTTAACAGACATCTATATATCAGCATTTATTTTGAAACAAAACATGAACACCCTTTACTATATGCATTCTTTGGATCCGTCATCTCCAAAGCTGTATTACACAATTACACAGAGTCCAAGGTATATGAAGAATGTGCATTGCACCTTGAGTATACCTTGGTCATATTCTAAATTACAATCCAACCTTCATTTAATCAATCCCAAAATTGAAATGTCATCTCAATCGCTCGCTAGTACTCACATTATGCTGTATGCTCAACTTGCCTAAACGGACGTGCTCCCTCAGTCTTGACTTGTTCTCATATACCAGTCTGGAACATAACAAATATATGTTGCTATTAGTTTCTTGTTGAGCATATTTATTTTGTTCGAAAATATTTCAATAACAGATATATCAAGACAAGAATGTGTACATTTAGCCATGAAGAAGCTCACTAGTCTCCGCAAGATTCAAACTGGATGCTAAGCGAAACACGTGTCGGCTACCAGAGAGAACACGCCGAAACCAGTGACTGCTTTCTTTGAGTTGGATAACAGAGGTGTATTGTTACAGATGAACTGTTTGTTGAATGATTGCTGACAAACACGTGTTTATTAATTTGCGTTCCTTCTCTTGTAATCAAGAAGCAAGTGATACAAGTATAAAACAATTTTTCTTGATAATGATACATTTATAAAACCATGTTTCATTGACAATGCTTATACTTATGTTTGAGTTATTGTTAGCAAGGCGCATCCGGGTTTGGAGTCAGTGTATGTATTAGAGTGAGGACTTGACCAACCCACTGAAGCCTGCATAGATTGCTATTGAACTATTTGTTAGACTGGATTCTCTTTGGAAATGATAGAGCACAGGGAGGAGTAGCTTCAAGGAACCTGTGTCTTTTTCAGTTAGTTATTATGTGTGCAGCTATATATCAAATGGTTGTCATGAATAATAGCATTATTTTTATGGCAGAGGTGTTGTGCAAATTATTTTTACGTGGTGTATGATGGCAGATGCATGCAGGTCTACGTCCGTGCCTTCAGCTAAAGATCCATTAGCATGGAGTGCAGTAGAATTAAAACGCATTGGCTGTGACTTAATGAGTGATCCAGTGGTCTAGCTACATTCAACGTTCACCTTGCATCTACTGCACTAGCTACATTCCACCATCACCTAGATACCACGCACTACACAGATTGTATATTCATCGAAATACATCTAACTGCAACACATTGCCTGCCCCCAAAATACATCTAAGTGCAGCACACTGCCTGCCCCAAAATACATCTAAGTGCAACACATTGTGTGCCCCAACATACATCCAAGTGCAACACATTGCCTGTCCCCGAAATACAGCTAAGTGCAACATATTGCCCACCCCCAAAATACATCTAGGTGCAACACAATGCCTGCCCCCAAAATACATCATAGACTAGCCTTCACATTTCTTCTGAATGCAATACATATCTAACCTTCATATTTATTCTAAATGCAATGCAACAGTAAATCGAAGAGCCGGTACAGGACAACATAATGTCATGAGTGGGTAGTAGTAATGAAGGAGTGGTAGGGTTTTATCAGAGCACAATAATGGCTGTATTCTCGTCCATAGACCCTTACCTGGATGTAGCTTTAGAGTGTCCTGTCAGGCGTCCATGGGTGAACAGGGGCAGGCAGGAGATGGGAGCTGCCCAGAGGTTAGCTGTCCTTTGCCTCTGGCCCTTGGCTGACTGCCCTGGGAGGGCTTCTGAAATGCAGCTGTTCCTGTCACGTCGGAGGGCACGGACCAAAGAGCACCAAATGGGATGGGTGAGGGAGGGTTAGGGAGTGGATGATGTGAATGGGAGAAGGCAGAGGCAAGCAGTCAGAGAAGGCAGCCAGAACAAAAGGAAAGGCACACCTGACTGCACTAGCCAATTGCTAAGGTGTTGCTAAGGGGTTGGGTGGGGAAAGGAAGAACACCAGAAAGAAACAAATGACTACTACACAAAGACATGGAACTCTAGCTGCAGACCAGCTCAAAAATGGATTGGAAGTCAAAGTAAAAACACACAAAGATCCCTCCAAAGAGCACCAAGCAGACTAAACAACAGATTGGAAACACACAAATCCCTCCAAAGGCCACCAACCAGGCCAAACAACAGATTGGAAATCAAAATAAAACACACACAGAACATTTCAAAGAGCACCAAGCATGCCATAGAACTCCTTACCAAGTGGTTGTTGTGCAGGATGGCCACAGATAACAATCTGGAAAGGCAGAGGGAAGCAATACGAAAAAATAAACTGCATTGCACATTATTCATAGTACCAATATTTCCTGTTTCATCGAGGTTAAGCATCAATTCAAAATTGCAACTAGTCGCAAATTTAGAGGGCTATTCTGCATGTGACTAAGCAAGGCTGCATGCTGGATACATCTGAATGAAATAAAGTGGACATTTTCCATAGGTTTAATATCCTTTGGCTGTAAATTACCTTTGCCCAGGTTCGAACATGGTAGCAGACTGCAATCTGCAAGGACCTGGGTTAGAGATAGGGTTATCCTGTTCAGGTGATCTGGGAGCACATGACGTTTACTGTATCCTTTTGGGTATTATACAAGTACATGTTCGTGATATTGGGTGGATTGTGAGGCCAATCTGTAGGAATGCAGTGAAATGTACCTTAGCGGTCCCTTATTGGGTGTAACTACTGATGATGATGGAGGTGGAGTAGAGTCTTACTTAGCTAATGCTGATGAGCGGATACGATGTCGAAAGGGGCTTCCCATGGGAGATGAGTTGACTGAGGGAGAGGTCCCTAAATTCACTCCCATCTCCGGTTGGTTCCCTGTGCAGGGTTACCTCGTTGAGTCATCAATTGTGAGAGATTTCTGGACATGGGACTTGACTAGACAAAGCCCACCAGTGGGGACTCAGGATGGAGGAAGGAAAAGCCAGGTTTTGAGGGCCGTCCTAAAGGCAAGGTGGTATAGAAGGAGAGAGTTACAGATAGTTGGTGCTTGAACCGAGAAGGAGGTTCCTCCTAGTCTAGAGGAATTGCAGGCGGAATCACCAGGAGGTGTGCAAAGGCAAGGTGATCCTCTTGGAGGTGGTGGTATAGAAGGAGAGAGTTAGTGATAGTTGGTGCTTGAACCGAGAAGGAGGTTCCTCCTAGTCTAGAGGAATTGCAGGGGGAATCACCAGGAGGTGTGCAGAGCAAGATCTCAGTGTTCTGTTGGGAAGGTGGGCAGGTCTTGGAGCGGGGAGGAAAGGGAGTTAAGAATCTTGAAAATGATCTTAGTGCTGTCATCGTAATTGTAGCAGGTGAGGTGTGGGAGCAGATGATAGCACAGGGGCAACACGCTGGTCTGGATCATGCCGACCAACAGAGGTTGAAATCCCAGATCCATGTTTAGAAACCAAACTCAGGTACGGTATTAGGCACATTATAAAAAAACAATTAAATAAATAAGGTAAAGGGTGGGTTTGTGTGGGATGAACTGCAGGCCTTTCTTGTGGATGGCACGATGGGTGATGCATATGTCTTTGAAAGTGGCCCTGCAGATGATTGGGAACCAGTGGAGTACCCTGAGTGCAGGGGAGATGTGCTCCTTATGGGGAATGGGGAGGAGAAGTCTGGCTGTGGAGTTTTGGATCTTTTGGATCTTTTGGTGCTTTCTTAACTATGAGGAGGGGGCAACTAGGTAGAGGAAGTTGGCATAATCAAACCGAGAGAGAATGATGGCTGATATTCTGTGAGGATAGGAGAGATAGGGGAAGAGTTGTCTCAGAATGTGGCGAGATAATGGCCAGAGCTGGACACAGTGTTGATGTGGCAAGCGAGAGAAAGGTCCAAACTGAGACTACATCCTAGGTTCTTTACCGAGGTTGATGCTGTTGGAGGGGGACCTAAGGATATGTTGCAGATGAGGATTTTGGTTTTGTCTGGGTTGAGGTGGAGGTGGTTGGTCATCATCCAAGGGTCGATATCCGTAAGGCAAGTGGCTAGGTCAGGGAGCCGGAAGGAAAGGGAGTTTGGAATCTTGAAAATGATCTGAGTGTCATCAGCGTAATTGTAGCAAGTGAGGCTGTGGGAGAGGATGACCGCAGGGAGGTGGCTTAGGTAGAGATTGAACAGGAGGAGGCGATAGATGCACCTTTATGGGACCCCCTGTGGTAAAAGGAGGGAGGATGGTGATTTGACAACAATTTAAGAGGAAGGGGGAGATCCAGCTTAAGGCCAAGTCCCTGATGCCTAGGGTGTGCAGTTTGTCTATCAGGGTGATGTGGTTGATAGTGTCAAATGCTGAGAGAGGTCAAGGATGATGAGGGCAGCGCATCCTTCTGCATCTGCTGTTCTTTTTATGTCATCCCGGATGGAGACAAGAGAGGATTCAGTTCCATGGAGGGGTCTGAAGCTAGATTGGGCGGGGTCGAGGAGGCTGTGAGATTCAGTGTAAAGGGAGAGTTGGGAGTATGTCATGTTTCCTAAGAGTTTGGTGATGAAACAACTGTTTGAAATTGGGCGGTAGTTAGAGGAAAGAAGGGGACCAGGGGTGGCTTTTTTAATAGAGGTTTCACATGGGAGGTTGTGAAAGCTACTGGTAACATGCCAGAGGTTAGGGTAGAGTTAATTATTGATCTTGTGATTCTGCCTGCGCATGTGGAGGAGAGGATGTTTTTTAGGAGCGAGGGGGGGAAGGGTTTCCGGGGGATTCTGAAGGGTGGTTACTGGAGAGTAGCTTAAGAAATTCTGGATGGGAGATGGGGGAGAGGGAGCGGAGGAGAGGGTATGATGGGGGCAGGACAGGGGAATCAGGGGAGTGGCTGGACTTCAGGAGAAAGTTTATAATCTAGAACTGATGGAGAGGTTTATTTCGATGGCAATGTTAAAGAGGTGGTCTGACAGGGCATCGCAGAGCTGTTAGAAGTGGAAGGTGGGAGGGGAAGAGCAGAGGTGGGCCTTCAATTCAGCAATATCTTGTGAAGTTCCTTGCTGGTGTAGAGGGCTTTGGAGATTTGAGAATCATAGAAAAGTCTTTTGGTTTTTCTTACTTCAGCCCTGTAAACCCTGAGTTGCCTGGATGTGTTTGCTTTGTTAAGAGGTGAAGGTCAGTCTGCCACTTACATTTTAGGTAGTGGTTGAGGGTTATGAGGGATTTGACAAAGGGTGTGAACCATTTTGGAGATCTGCCTGCTCTGTGGGTGTGAGATCTGAAAAGGATGAGGGGGGAGCGGGCATCAGAGAGCCACTGTTCGAAGCGCTCGATGGAAGGAGGTTCTCCCAAAGGAGCAAGGGTGGGAAGGGATGCTAGCAGGGATTTAGCTAGGCCTGTGGAGACAATGACATTTTTCGAGAGGTGTACAGGGGGGAGAGAGTTGGAGGAGGAAGGGCAGGGGTTGGGGAAACTAGGGAGAAAAAGTGGTGGTGTGATCTGTCCATACTAGTGGGTGGATGGAGGGGCAGGAGATTGAGTCAGTGGAGCTGAATACAACATCAAGGGTGTGTCCTGCTATGGGGGTGGGACTTGACACCAGTTGGGCCATGTTAAGGGCTTCTAAATTGACGATGAGTAGGCGGGTCATGGGGTTTGATGGGTAATCAAACCAGATATTAAGGTCTCCAAGCAAGGTAAGTGGTGAATGTGAGATTAAGATGGGCGCTAGGGTGTCACTAAGGTCACCCGCGAAGGTCCTGCTATGTATAGCCGGGGAGTCTGTATATGAGTAGGAAGCTGAGGGTGATACAAGGAGAGAGTTGGAATTTAACCAGTAGGTATTGAGAGTCAGCAATACAGGGTTGAATTCCAGTAAGTTGGGCTATGAGATTTAGTTTGTGGGGTGTAGCTATCCCCCCTGCTTGTCTGGATCGGTTATGAACTATCAAGGTGATCCAGGAGGGAAGACTTTGTGTGCGGAGGGAAGGTAATTGTCAGAGAAGAAGGTTTCAGTAATTAACCGGATGGCTGGGTATTCTGAAGAGATAAAGTAAAAAAATAATGTTTGTTTGGAGATGGATCTAGCATTGATGAGAATGCAGAGGCGAGACTGGGTGTGGGGCTTGGCATGGTGCATAGGTGAGGGGGTAATGTGCTAGGGTAGACGTTCTAGGAGGGTGATCACAGAGAGTGACAGAAAGACTGTGGGGAGAACGGGAACAGGTGAGGGGTGGTATGTGTTGGGGGGAAGAGAGGGAGAAGTGTTTCTGAGGGGAAGGTGAGGGGTTGACGATGGAGGTGAGCTGGGACTGGAGGGGAATAGTTCTTCAGAAGGATCCAAATGGGTTAGGAATTCAGGGGGAGGAGGGGACATGGTGGAGTGATGGGACGGAAGGAGAAGAGAGTAGGGATAGGGCCAGGAGTTATAGGGGAGGTGGCCTGGGAGTAGGAGAGTGATTCACCAGGGCTTCTATGAGCGAGAAAAAGGGGCTGAAAATTGGAGTGCGAGAAAAGTGTGAGAGCTACTACTAGGTTTCGGGCGGAGTGGTGGAGCATGAGGTGTATATGTGAGTATAGGCGGTGCTGTTGAGAGAGGAGTCTTTTTTAGTGTTGCTCGAGCTGCGCTTAGGGATGGGAAGGTAGGTTGATGGGTGGGAGGATAAAGTAGGAGAGGAGAGCTAGAAGGAAGATGGGAGGGGAGGGGGCAGTAGGGGGACAGGGGAAAAAAGGGCGGGGATAGGTGGGGCTGGGTCAGTAGGGGCAGAAGGCAGGTTTCTAATGCACCAAAGAGCTCCTCTGGCCATGAAGCTATGGCTAGACATGATCTCCAGACAAAATCTACTCTTAGGTAAACAATTAAAGCACTAGAAAGCCCCTTGATTCTAACCAATTGCAGTAATTCCATTCACTTAGATTCAGAACAGTTGTATGAGATATTGTGTCTAAAGTCAAAACTGTTGCAGTGAGAGAGGGCGATAAATTCAAAACAATAGCAGTTAGAGCAAAAATGCCTATTGCAGTAAGAAGAGGTTCCTAGTTTCTAAACAATTACAATAAGAAGAGGTTCCTAGATTCAAAACAGTAGCAGTTGAACAATGCCTAGAATCACATTTATTGCAGTATGAAGCAGTGCCTATATTCTAAACCATTACAGTAAGAAGGACTGCCTGGATTGAAAACAATAGCAGATTGAACAGTATGAATACAACAATTCTATTGTAGTAGAAAGAGGTGCATAGATTCAAAACAAAAGCATTTAAACAATGCCTAGAATCAAAGTTTTTACAGTAAGAAGGGGTGCGTGGATTCTAAATAATTACAGTAAGAGGGGTGCTTAGATTCAAAACAATCGCGGTTTTAACAGTATGCCTAACTCAACACTATTGCAGTACGAAGAGGAGCCAAGATCCAAACAATAGCAGTTGAACAATGCCTTGAATAAAAATTATTACAGTAAGAAGGGGTGTAAAATATTACAGTAAAGGGGTGCCTAGATTACAAAATATCACAGTAAGAAGTGGTGCCTAGATTAAAAACAATAGCAGTTAGAACAATATGCCTGAAATCAAAGATTGTTGCAGTAAGAAGGGGTCCCTAGATTCTAAAATATTATAGTAAGAAGAGGTGTCTGGATTTAAACTTTTTAATTATTAATGTCTATTAAATGTGTCAACTGGAATGTTAAGGGGGAAAATCATCCCATTAAATGTCATAGAGTTATCACCCAACTCTTCAAGAAAATCTCTGGACCCCGACAGTGAAAACCTCAAAATCAAAGCTTCCTGGATTAGTGATACCCTTTTCTCAAATGCTCCAGATATAAAAGTTGGTGTCTCCATTTTGATTAATAAGCACTTAACCTTTTGCCTGACCAGGGAAGAAAAGGACCCCAAAGTGTGCTGGATCATTGTTGAAGCTGTTATTAATAAGCTACCAGTGACTATAATTAATGTATATGGTCCTTCCGCTCCTGACCCCCTTTTCTGGTCCAATTTTAAACTGAAACTTGTACAAAAAAATCCAGGTAGACTTATTTTATGTGGGGATATTAACCAAGTTTTTGATTTCACTCTTGATCGTAAACTACTTCCAAATTTGTTAACTCCAAATCCTGCAATAATTTCCTCAAAATGCTAAATAACCTTAATTTGATTGGCCCTCATTAGGACCCTGGCGCTAAGTGTTTAACAGTGCCGTAAAAGGCTGCAGAGCCGTTAAACACTTAGCGTCTTACTACGAGGTCCCTTTGTGGGACCCGACCTGAACGGCTGGTCTAGACCAGCCGTTAAAGTAGGGACCCGCAAAGGAACTCTCGAGGTAAGTATGGTACTGCAGTTTGCGGTACCGTACTTACCGCCTTCCCCAGTCCCATTGAGCCCTATGGGGCAAAAATGGGAATGGGGAAGGGCCAATGTTCAATGGGGAATTACCACCCCGCCAACCTTGGAATGGGGTGGTAATTCCCCATTGAACATTGGCGGACTCGTTACGATGCTGGCACCAACCATGGTGCTAATAGCGCCATGGTTTAGTGCCAGTATCGTAATGAGGGCCATTGACTCTTGGTGCTTCTGTCACCCAGATGTAAACTCCTTTACCTTTTATACTTCCCTCATCATTCTTATTCTAGATTAGACTACATCTTTGTTAACCCTTCATTAACTTCTGCCATTATAAATTCTGAAATTGGCTCTATAACTATCTCTTATCATGCTCATGTCTCTACCATTTTAGAATGGATACCTATCCCTAAAGTTTCCTGAAGATGGAAATGTAACTCTTTCCTCCTTAAGAATACTTCCTTCATTGAAAAAACACATTCCTTTATTGAAGATTTCTTTCTCCATAATCGTCCAGAACATACTCCCATTCACAACAATTGGGATGCCTTCAAAGCCACCCTACGTGGGTTTATGATTAAATTCTCGGCTATTAAAAAACGACAATCTGAATCCATTCATAACACATTATTAGCCTGCATTAAAGATCTCGAAAGGTCTTATTATGCTAACCCAGATCCTATTATTACAAAAACTCTTATGAGTAAACACATTGAATTTAATAGATAATGCACTGATAAAGCGGCTAAGTCTATACTTTGCTCTAAATCTAAATTGTATGGTGACTCCAAGAAAGCTGGGAAAATGATGGTCTCTTATTTAAAAAAATAAAAAATAAAAATCGCTCATCACTCACATCAACTCTGCTGATGGTAACATACTAACTAATCAAATGGACATAAATGGATCCTTTCTAGATTTCGACTCTAACCTATATTTCTATGACCCCTCTATTAAGGTATCTGAAAATCTATTCCTTTTTGAAAGAAAAAAGAAAGATTCTACCGGCCCTATAGATCCTTCTCCTCTTAATACACCTGTGTCCTTAGCAGAAATTAAACAAGCCATATTAGATACCAAATCCAATAAAGCTCCATGCTCCGATGAGTTTTTCATTGATTTTCATCAGAGGTTTATTGATTCCATCTCCCCAAAACTTGTACAACTATATTCTTACTTTTCTGAAATTGGCCATAGCCATGTTTCCTTTGGCAAAGCCCTTCTTGTATTATTTCCCAAACCCAATAGAGATCTCTCACTTGTTAAAAACTACAGACATATTTCCCTTATAAACTGTGATTCTAAAATATTTGCCAAACCCTTAGCTAAACGTCTAAGAAAAATATCTTCCTAAATTCTTTTAATATTTTATCACAAAAAAAAGCTTTTGACTGTGTTTCTTGGACCTTTATATTTTACTCCTTAAAATGCATGGTTTTCCCCTTTTTTTATAAACTTTATTCGAATCTTATAGTCCCCCCCTTCCACCTGAATTCTCACCAATAACTCCCTATCTTCCCCTTTTCCAATAAAGAGTGGTACTCGTCAAGGCTGCCCCCTCTCGCCCTTATTATTTAACCAAGCGCTAGAAGCCCTCCTACAAAGTATAAGAGCAAACAATAGCATAAAAGGTATCTCCATTAATAACGTAGACATGAAAATCTCTGCTTACGCTGATGATATTTGACTCTGCCTTTCTAACCCTGCCTCTTCCATTCAGCATTTAATATCTACCATAAGTAATTTCTCTGGTGTTTCGGGATACAAATTGAATCTTGACAAATCTGAAGTTATGCATTTTACTAACACCTGTACTTTAATCAACACTCCACTGTTCGGTATTACATGGCAATCTTTGCATATCAAATACCTAGAACTACATATTGCTAAAGATATTCATATTACAATCACTCTCAACACCCATGATGAGAAAATGGATGTTGACTCTGTATAAATAGTAAGCAAGAAGCTTGAAGGAGGGAGACCAAGGGTGCAGAGCTAACAGGCACTGGAATACAGCTCTGTGAAAGAACAAAGACTATTTGCTTGACTTAGGATCAAGGATGCTGCAGTAAGAAGCAACTGAAAGGCACGAAAGGAGTTTGAAGAGGATAAGCTACATACAACATATTTCTCTTAGATCAAGTAAATGAGTGAACATTTGCAAGTGCTAAGTATTGAACAATCAAAGATGCAGAAAGCATATGCAAGACAGAGAAACCACGTCTCCGGAGGCGAAGAGGAGTAATAGCACCCAGTAAAATTGAATCAAATAGCACTAAATAGAAGGGCGGGAAGGACACAATCATGTTCTCCTAACACGTGGTGCAAGACCTGGAACAAGGCCTGTTCAAAAAGATCCAGACGAACATAGCAATGTACCTTCACTCCCTTTAAAGTTCAGAGGAAGAGAACAGTCAGCAAGGTGAACTGCAAAGAAGACACCTTCACTTAGGACCTAACTGATGAGAGATGGGAGGCTAATTGGCCAACTGGGCAGTTGTCTGACCTTCCCCTGGGTTTCGTTTTGCTTACATGCTGCTAAAGAGCCGAATTTCCAACATTGGGAGCGAATGCCAACCAATCATGAGGGCCTATGTAATGAGGGATTATACATTGTTGCAGAAGCCATTCCGCTGCTGTTATTCTGCTATTGTCTGTATTATATGTAGTTAGAAGTAGTTCAAGGCGTGCTTACTTAGCATGGGGGACCCATTGATGTTACTAATGCCTAAATAAGCTATATGTATATATGTTCCCTTAATTAACTAATCCCTCAGTTCAATAGGTTTTTACTGTTTGCCACGCAGGATGATCTCATAGCTGACGTACATTGAGGTATAAAGCCTTTTATGCAATTGAAATGTTTCAAGAGTGTGTGAGCTACAATCTGTTTGTTCACCAGGTATCCCTAGTTTATTGAGCTGATATAAAGTAGTATTTTGCAATATTCTTTCAGTCTGTCTGGTTATTTGGACATGAGATCATTTATTGATACTTCCATCTGGCACTTGGAATGCTCCAGGTGCTACTACACATTTGTATACAATATTACATGTACGATTATATACATATACAAATACACAACATCATTATTTCAATATGTTATTTAAAAGAACCAGTGGATCAAGGTGAATCTCAATACTTTTCAAGACACGTGCAGGCCAACAAGTTCTAGCAGGACAAATATACCAAAATGTAATCATTATGCAACTTTCCATTGCATGGCCTCAAACCGGCACTAAACAGTAACGATGTAAGGTGCAACGCAATAGAATTTTGGGAACTGGGTCACAGATTCTGGGATACCCCAGCCATCATCCTCCTCATTCCTGGGTCTCTATCAAGACTTGCAGTTGTTGAAATTGCATGTTAAAACATAATAAACTAAACACATTGGCCCCTTTTGACTCTGATACAATCTCAAACACGAGTAACAATGTTTTAAGGGCAGATTTTCAGGCTTTAAATAAATATTGAAAACGAACAATGTGACAAAATCATGAAAGGTTAGATGTAAGCAAATTATATAATCAGAATTAACAGGAACTTCCTACACCAGTGAACAAAGTCGTATGTTAGTAGTGATCGAAGTGAGCGGGAACGGTCGGGAGCAGTGTTCCACTACTTTTATGTTTTTCTGTTCACGATTCCCCTACTTTTTACAACCATATTCACCATTTGATACAGCAGATTCGTCCATTCATGTCCCTGTGCAAGTGTAAAGTTGTAATAGGAGCCTCAGTTACTAGTCACTTACACTATTGCAATGGCCCGGCTGCAACACCTTGTCACATGTTACACTATGCTTTGACCTACCGTCTCCCTCGTTGAGAGCACGGTTCCATTACTTCTTTCGGTACACTTCTACCACTGTAACCTTACCCCTCTAAAATCGTCCCCTCTTGGTCTAGCACCAGGGCACTTAATTGCTGATTAGGCATCATTCACATACCCTGCTTTATAATCTTGAGTAAGTACCCAGGTTGAAAGCACAGAATCTGTGCTTTTTGTACGGATTGGTGGTCCTCATCATTACTCCATGCACCAATTACCCGGAAATAATGGTTTAATAAACATTTGGTAACCATGTCCTTAGGGAAGTAGGAAAAGCAAAGCGGGGCTGTACTAGGTGTGCCAAATTTGTCGCCCCTTCTGTGGAATAGACAGGGGATACAGCACGTCGCTCTATATTCCTATGAACACCTCATTGGCCATGCCTCTGAAACAGGGGGTGCTTGTTTCACTACTTCTGTCAAAGTCACTTAATTCATGATTTGCCAGAGTATAATGATTTAGTTTTTGGAGAATCTGAATAGAGATTCTAGGGGGGAGGAAGAGAACTGCCAAATCTCTATGTGCCAAAACCAACATAATCATATTAAAGTCATGGTTGTTCCTCTCATAAAAGCGCAGAACATTTAGAATATCATCACTCATTATTGACAAACAGCGCCTTGTGTCTCAGGAAATGGATGCCTTTGTTTAATAAGGAGTCCTTCCATCCGAAAGTAACAGCAGCTGCTTTCAGACCCCCGTTTGAAACATTGTACTAGCATCCACACCTATCCTGGTTTTGTGACTTAATATGGCGCATTGCTGTAGTTCCCAATTGTATTCTTTCCTCATTGACAAAATCGTTCCTGTCCTGATTAACTGGTGCACGACTATTAGCTTTGTAATGAGGTATCAGAAAATTCTCATTAGGTGGGTCAACTGTCGGATTAGATTGCAAACTGGGGCTGCTTGCACCTGTTTTGCAATTCAATGAGCTCTGCAGTGACTTGGTATTCTTACTTCCAGTCCCACTGACAGGATGCGCTCACTTTGTATTCCACTAATTAATCACTTGTTGTAACTGCATAGTGTGCTGGGGTGACTCCAAATAGTTCCATGTAGCTGAGGGGGTGATCAGACCTTGTGAAGCAGGAGCCTCCTTAATGGGAACTTCAGCTGCAAACCCCCTCCATTCTTACCCCTGTCCACATTCATCACCTGCTTCAAGTGTTTTTGGAGATGTAAAAGTGAAAAAGATGAGCCATGCCTGGGTGAATCGACCAGAACATCGCACTGTCGCACTGATTAGAACAAGGCACTGAACATGCTAAGTGGCTACTTTGCACTTCCTCAACCTTGTCGGTGATTTTGAGCATCAGATCTGCATACAAGCCAACATTATCCTTTCCATTCGATAAACATTAGTCCAGTCCTGAATTTAACTGTGCATTCTGGGACTTGTAGTCCTAGATTTCCCCATTTTAAACCCTAGATTACAAGTTCCAGAATACAAACTTAGAAGCAAAACTAAACTACTGTATCCAGAATGGAAAGGAAAATGCTGACATACATGGATCTGGTAATGTTACTGTTGCCATACATCGCATATACATGTGATCCTGTTTACCGCAGGAGTACACAGAAAGCATAACCGTTTTTAGTCAAGCCCTGAAGAAGTATTTAGACGATGTTGAGTTCCCTGGAGGCTGTGCAGTATTACAATATCTAGATGACTTATACATTTTGTCACCCTCTTATGAAGCCAGGAAACAAGACAGACTGGAACTGCTGATTGCTTTGACAGGAAAAGGGCATGCAGCATCTGAGCAGAAATTGTAGTCATGCAGGGGAAGAGTTGATTATCCGGGAAATGATTTAATTCCAGGGAGCAGAAATATAACTCAGTCAACCATACAAGCAATTCTAAAATTGCCCAACTCACTACTAAAACTCAAATGAGATCCTTTTTGTGTGGCAATGGTTATTGCCACAAGTGGGTATTAGGCTATGCTACTATGGTAAACTCATTGAACGAAATGACTCATTTAACTACACTGGAACCATTAGTGTGGACATGTGAAGCAGAGAAGAATTTTACAGAAACTAAACAAGCATTGGCAAACTCTCCTGCTCTTGGGTTACCCAATTATTCATTCATTAATACAACTTTATTTCGGCAAGAAAGTACAAATAAAATGCAACTTGAGATAAGAATGTCCCCCTTCAGATACATTACAAAGGATACTCATTACAAAGTTCAGTTAAAATCAAAACACATTTGGGAATTAATACACTGATTAAATCCACTAATACCTGGTCAGGGATACATACCTATTAAGATCCTTATTTTTAGTTTTTACTATTTCACTTAAATACGAACATGTAATGCTGAGGGACGAGTAGAGATAATCTCGCAGCCTCCCCCACTTTAGCTGTTAGCAATAATATTTTCGATCAACCCCAAGCTCTTCTTTCTCAAAAGCCAGGCCCTATGAATAAAACGTGCAGTAGCAAAAATGACAGTCAAGTTTACACAATGGCTCAAAGATCTTTCAGCCACTATCTGACGTACCCCCGCATCTCTCAAAATCGGCTTGAATTATTTTCTCAAATTAATAGATCCAGGGCAAATCAGCAGAAAGTGTGTGGTTGTTTCATTAGCAATCCCACAAAGAGGGCAAATACTGGTATTAGATACTCTCCAATTTTTGGTAAAGAAAGCAACAGGTAAAATGCCCAATCTGAATCTTAAATATAAATATCTTTTTTGAATGGGAGGCAAATAACGGCAAGCTAAAATTTAAAGCCAATTACAAAAAAAGCCATTTGTTCTATACTGGTGTTGGGAAGGAAATGATCCTATCCCACCCCCCCTAGGGGAGTCCGCATTAGGTCAAATCCACACAAAGACAAGGGTGGAGACCGATAGCGCATAGAAATAGGTGAATAGCATTAGCCATGCCCCTGCCCCGCGACTCCATTTTGTATTAGGCCCAGAGCAGACATACTGAAAACTGCAGCGCTGGCATCTCGAGTTCATACAGAGGTGCCAAGCCATCCGCTCACCAGGCTAGCTTTGCACAAGCTCTGTTCCCACGGAAGTCCATTTCCCTTCCCTCTGTCCATTGTTGTGAATGTCTAGTATCACATTCAGGAATGTGCCCGGCACAGAGGGTGAGACAGTACCAGGCCCTGTGATGCACCCATCCATCTCCACTAAACTGCCTTTGGGCCTCTGACCCCCACCCTGCCTGGCCGGAGCCAGCCACCCTCCACTGACCTGACGCCCAGGCCCTAAACTTTCCAAGGTGCCCACCACAGATCTAGAAAACGCACCCAACTGTATATCTTCCCAGAAGCAACACACATTCCCTGTAACATGAGGTACCAGGGAGGATACATTAGAGATCAATCCCCCGGGGAGGAGACTTTGGGTGCAGCAACTGCAGTATTAATGAAGCCCTGAATGTGGGGGTCAACATAACTGTATTTTATCCCCCTCTCTCTAAGACACCCCTTTCATATGATGTTCAGGTGCCTGCCATGATGAATGAATAACTAGTTCCTGTTGTTCAGCTTAGATTAGAAAGAATGTTTCTAATGTTCGCTCTGACCTTCACCGCGAGGATGAGCCCAGCTGACCCACATGCACCATGATTGACTGGGAAGAAACAGCCAATTAGCGCCTGGTATCCCCTATGGAGCAGGCTCCGGTATATGGCCGTCCCAACCAGCTATGTGAATTTCCACTATATATTATTTAGTCATTGATGATGCGTTTGGCCTTTTTAATGTACTGCCCATGTAATTTTTGGCAGAGCGCTCTCGGGCAGCAGAGTTCTTTGCTGGCATTTATATCATATAAACGTTGTTATCCTTGCAATACTATCTCTTTGCGTTATTCCCTAGCGGGTTTTAGTTACTTTGCAGTGTGCGTTCAGAGGTCTAGAGCAGTATGATTGAAGAGTACATGCAGTGACTGAAAGTGAATGAACGGTTTGATTATTTGAATGTGAAGAGTTTTTTATGGCCATTTATTATTATTTTTTCTAATTTTAAGTTATGTGGAGAATATAAAAGAGGAAGAAATGGGAGCCTACCCCCGCAAGAGGCAAGAAGGTGGCAGCCACATTGCACTGTTCTGACCAGTGCAGAGATTTACAAATACAGAGACAGAGTAGGAGCCCCATATAATTATAGGGCTCAGGAACAAGTAGTGGTTGTTATTTTAACTTATTATTTTAATAATAATAATAATAATTTAGCATTTATATAGCGCTACGAACCCTCAGGTATCTGAGTGCTGCTTATTATTACCCACGGTGTGTGGTGCTCATTTATCAACCTCGGAAGGATGAAAGGCTGAGTTTGGCCCTGCCGGGATTCGAACCTGCGTTAGCAGGCTCTGCACTGATGTCAAAGTGAGCGCTCTACTCGCTGTCCCACTTGACCGGCTATTTAGTTTGTTATTTTCAGTGTTTTTTATATATATGGAGGAGGCTCAGGAGGGGCACGTGTGGTGTGAATGAGAAGTGAATAGGTGAGGAATGGGAATGCTCTAAGGGGAAGAAAAGGGGGTGTGAAGTATATGTTTTGTTTTTAAGTGTCTTTGTTTCTTGGTTAAAAAGAATGTTGTGTCCACTTTTGTTTGACACACTAAAGATAGTATTAGCATATATGTGATGGTTATCAATTGACTGACATTGTGGCCCTTAATGGTCTAGACGGGTAGGAAAGGGGAACTCTCTACGAACATGTTTTGTGACCCACGCCTTGACAAAAGTGACAAACCTTGGGGATAGATACCCTACTATCCCATATATGTAAAAGCCTACCATGTATAGTGACAAAATTAAGAAATATCATGGACAGTGGGTGACAGAGACAATAGGGGAGGGACTACCCCACTCCTGTCCAGAGGATGGGTCCTTTGATAAAGGAACTTTAGACCACATGTCCACATAATTGATTGCTAAGTACAAGGGGAAGCAACTGCAAAACAGGAGAGAAATATTAGATCTGTGGCGGATGTTTGAAGAAACGCCCGTCACAGAAAAAAGGGAAACAATATCAGAAAATGTAACCACAGATAGTGGTAATGTGGGAGAAAGCAAAAAGGGAGAAGGGGAACCGAAGAAAAAGTTTCTGTTACTAACACGACCAGCAGAGGGGTACTTAAATCCAATGTATGTGTCAGGGGGAAGTGCTCAAGCCACTGCGAGTTCAGCACCGCCCCCGCCATTAGACCCGCCAACCACCACCCCCACCCACACAGGAGTAAGTGCAAGGGATATTGAGGTAGCATTGACTTTCACCTGCATGGAGTTGGCTCTATTACGAGCAGCATGTGAGGCCGCGAGAGGCCCAGGCAGTGAACCACGGCCCCCGAGTACCACTCCTCCCACACTGGATGATCAATGGAAATTAGGACACATTCTCTTCAGGATTGATAGCGTGCCCATATGTGCTGTGAATGTAGAAAGGGGGCGGGGACTGATGGTTTGGGATATGAGAACGCGGGATCAGTAAGGGACGAGGAGTACCTGAGTGACTTTGATGATGTGGAGGAAGGTGCAGTGGGAGGGTCCCAACAGGTACAGTTGACTACATCACAAGTAGAAGGGATGTTGGAAGGGAGGTTGAGTGAAAGGTTCAGGGGAATGGCCTTAGCAAAAAGAAAAGGGAGTGGTGTAAAAGGTGGGAAGGTGAGATCGAAATTGCAAATGCTCCTGATCCACAAGGGAGCAGCTCGGCCTCATTATATCCCATGGGCACAAATGGATAAACACAACCTCCTTAAATCTCTCCTCCACTCACTGCGGGTGCAGGAAAATGGATCAATGCCTTTGAAAAACAAACTGCGGTGTTCCCCTTGCAAAAGGAGATACCAAAAGCATACTAGTGTCTGCAGTGGGAGATCAGGCAGAATCAGTATGGGTGAAAGCAGGGTACCCGGGGGTGACTATAAGTAACGGCTCCCATGATGGGACATCATTTAACAATGTTCGAGCATGTGTGTGGGATGCACTGTGGAGGGCCTTCCCAGATACTCTTGACTTACACTCCATAATGCAATGCACTATGGGAGATGAGGAAGGCGTGGCACAGTTTATTCTTCGGGTCCAAGAGATGTGGAGAGCAGAGACGGGCACTCCGTGGGACCAATCAACTTCTCTATTTTACTTCATAATAAAGCAGGGACTCCCAAAGGAAGTACAGAAGGCCATTGTTTAGATAGCAGGGATAGAAACAAAAGATTGGCCGAAAATTCAAAGCATCATAGTGCATCATTGTAGGAGGATCAAAGAGAGGGAAAAGGAAACTATTCAGAGCAGGCAAGCGGAAGAAGTGAAACTAGTTCAGACAAAACTACTGAAAGTAGCTGCTGTTGCAGCAGCACCGCCCCCAGAACAGATGGGGGAAGAGGATGTGTTTCCATCGCCACAGAGGCGAGGATGGCCGCAGTGTGGCAGACAAAGGGCAGGAACAGTGGGGAGGACATCAACAATATATGGGACCCCAGTGGCAAGGAAGACCGGCGGGAGGACGAGGTGGGTTGGGGGGACAAAGGGGAGGAGGGAACCAAGGGCAGTGTTGGTCATGCGGGAGGTGGGGGCACATCGTCTGGGAGTGCCACAGCAGGTAGGGAGGAAACTAGCCATATAACCAACCCTATTACAACCAACAACAATGCAGGAACCCCCACCCTGGAAGCCCACAGGGGCCAGCACCAGGGGCATATGAGATATCCCTACCCTACTCCCAGTTACCTCCCAGATGTCCGGCACCAGTTCTTACATCACCCCCTCACACGATGCAGATACCCCGGAACCGCCCAAACCAACAAGCAGGTAGAAACAATATCCCTGTTGCCATCACCACAAATGGTGTGCCAGCACCATATCAAGGTGCCTGTGTGCTGGGAGGGGACCCCTTTGCTTGCCCAGGGACAGACACCTATGTTGATTAGGACAGCCCACAGAGAGCACTTGCGTGTCCAGTACTATCGACTACGTAGCATCCAGAAGAAGAATCACTGGTGGGGACAGAGATAGGAAACAAACAATTCATCTTCATGGTGGACTTTGGGCAGGAAAGTCATGCATCTGCGAAAGTGACTTCCCGTTATCAGGACAAACTCTTGATACACAAAGATTTTCTGGGGCTGTGGTCACGGTTACTTACACCGAAAATTTTAAATGTCAAGATAGGGGAAAGGTAGTGCAAGCACCTCTCCTTTATTACAAAAGCTCCCCTCTCAACTTACTGGGAAGAGGCCGCTCAGCCAATTAAATATGACCATATCATTCACTGAAAGAGGGATTGTTTGTTTCATCCCCGGCATGTGCTCTCTCAGAGCAATGTTGATCATACATGCTGTGGCAAATGAAATAATGGTAGGAGGGTTACCAGTGAACCCCAATATGTTTGTATATGGAATTAGACTGTTAGCAAGAGCGGTACCTGAACTTACCAGGAAAGAATGGAGAGTACCCGCAGATTTTGTCTTTCGCCCCGTAGCAACCCCCAAAATGGTAGCTGGTACCATTCTGTCTCTAGATCTAGAAGGGGTGCAAGTGTCTGCCAAGAGAATTGTTGTAATAGGTACTGACATCCATGGGTGCGAGCGGCGCACAGTGCTGTGCATTGATCCCAATATACCATTATGTAACAATGGTAAACTTGGGATGCAGATAAACTCTATATCTTCTTGCCTTGAAAGGTCTATTCTATTAAGAATGAGTCTTAGGTAAGTAAGCAGATGAAGATACTGTGTATTTAGGGATTGAAATGATTCCTACGTTGGAGAGATCTCTCTTACTACTTACGTTTGTCTTTTCCTCTTTTTCGCAGGTTCTAGGAATTTGGGGAAAGAATTATGGCTGTGGATGGCTGTGGAGTTCCTTAGGATGAGAAAACGTTAAAACGTATCTTCGCCAATACAGAGTAACTGCAGCCTTCAAGGTGGAGCATGGTAACGACTGTGCGGTGAAAACTTGAAGAACCTTCAGGTACGTAAATGCTTATAAAACGTCTTCTCTGTAAAACTGTTAAGTTAGTTTTTAAATTTTTTTAATTTTTTATTTTTTATTTTTATTGTGATATAACCAAATCTTGTTTTTTACACATTATTTCAACCTGACTAAATAAGACAAAGATACAATACAGTCATTTCAATTCATAAATTAATTACCCTTAAAACAAGCTTTTTAGAACAATATGTATAATCAGGAAAATAAAAAAGAATTTTAACAATTCATTCAATAACAGAAGAAAAACATCAACAAGAAAACTCTGGGAAATAAAAAAACACAACCCTAAAGATTAGGTTCAGAGAGGGAAGAGAGAAAGTAGAGTTCACATTCCTCACAGGAGAGCAATTTACCAAAATTCCTGTGGAATAAACCTTGTCTGCTGCAGAGCATTCAGTGTTAATTTCGTCTCGTGTCCTAAGATCATTCTTTCCCAAAACATATTTGATGAAAGACCGTCACTAGACTTGACGAAAGGGGCAAGTTGTTGCACCCTGCTGTCCCAAGTCCCCTGACAAACCCTCAGTATGTATTCTATGGTCTGATCTCGAGAATCAATACAATCAGGACATGAGTTGTGTATCACGACTACTAGGCCCCACTTTCTCAGAACCGAGCCCGTCCTTTTCAGGTTGAGACGCAGTCTGAGGAAATTCTGCCTAGTTTTAACATCAGGGAACTCCGTAAGGTATCTAGCCAAATAACCCTGTTTTTTACTGTATGTACAAAATGAGGTAGGGATAGAAAAGCCCTCCTATTTTCACTTGTTGTAATCCAGTCCCTTGATGAAAGTGCTTTCTTAACCTTCATAGGAATAGTGAGCAATGGATGTTCGTCGCAATCACAATAAAGTAAGATCGCCTTTACTTTTCTTCCTAAAATCACTTAAGGTATATGAAGAGTCAAGATTTAAATGAACCAAAAGATCTTCAAAAAGTGTGTTATGAATGGGGTCTGCAATTGACCTAAACAAGGAAAGCAGCTTCCAGTCCATGTGCATCTTGAGAGATCTTAAGCCCAACTCATACCTCAGTACAGCCATTTGTAGGTTTTTTGGCAAACCCAGCACCTGCTTCCAGACCATGGCTTCAATTTTCTGTCAATCCAAAGACCAAAGTAGTGGTTTGGCCTCTATACCGTAAAGTAAAACTAGTACCACCTTTGCCACATAGAATCTAATTAACGGCAAGATGGAGAATTTGCAGTATAAACTTGAAATCTTTTTCATCTGTGATGTTGTTCGTTTTTAATTAAATACCTATTGTGTTGTCTGCAGGTTTTCAGAAAGCTGAGGGAAAAACCTTCAGAAGATGAGGTGGCTGCGGATGCAACTTCTGACTGATGAGGCTGTGACTGCGAGCGAAAACTGCTGACTGAAGATGCTGCGGTGAGTGAAACTTCTACCGGAGGAGATGCGGCGAGCAAATAAATGTTCTTAAATGAATGTAACAGAGTCGGGGATAACTTCTGTCAGGTAAGTCTCTTCAGTGAACTATAGTGCTCTGTAGCTTTTCGTAAAAATAATGTCTCTATTATCTTCTGTTTCCTAGGTCCTGTGAGGAGAAATGCCGGTAGCGTTACACCACTGTCAGCGGAGCAGACGCAAAGCACGCATTCCAGCGGAGACGGGGCTTAAGTAGCGCCCTCTGCAAATATGAATAGAATTGTGCTGCTACTTGTAGATGGGTTTTGTGGGCGGCCATCTTAAGTGTATGAAATTACTATTGAACACCATGGAAGTATATGGAAGTAGATGCTGTGAATGGTGTAAATGCCATATGTGCCAGGCTAACACCCACCTTTGACCTACTGATTGATATAATGTGCTCTGCCTCGCCTGAATGTCTTAATGAAGACTCACTGACTGGGATCATGACACATTGCACAAATTAACTGATGTGGAGCTGTTCGCTGACAACAACAGTGATGGGGAGAGTGTGTTAGAAATCAGAATTCCTTGTGATATTATGGTACAGTACAGGAAAGTGCCAAGCCCCCTGATGGCTGTTGTCAGCTGACCACCGTCCTTTTACAAAAAAGACATGCAGCAGGTCCCACCCCATCTATGGACCGCTAACCCACAAGATGTGGGAATGTTGAAAGACGTGACCCCTGTAAAAATAACACTTAAGCCAGGAGCTATGCTACCAAGAGTGAAGCAATACCCTCTGTCTAGGGAAGCAGAAGAGAGAATACAGGAAACACTGCTAGCCCTCTTATTGAAAGACATAATTGGTCCCTCTACTTCCCTGAGTAACACTGCTGTCTATCCAAATAAAAAAGCTACAGGGTGAGTTGGAGGATGATCTGGGACCTTCGCCGCCTTAACGATATTTTACAGAAAGAGTTTCCTCTTGTCCCAAAACCTGCCTCCATCCTCTGTAGCATCCTGAAACAAGCCATCCACTTCATTGTGGTAGATTTGAAGAACAGCTTCTTCTCAGTACCTCTCGACCCAGAGCCACAGTACCTCACAGCATTTACCCTGGGGGGAAGGAGAAATGAACACTGTCGCTTACCCCAGGGGTACTGCAAAAGCCCCAGCATATTCAATTGGATATTTTGCACGAAGATCTTGTCAACGTTCAGGTCCCCAGCAGGATCATTCAGTACGTAGATGACCTACTGCTCTGTAGTGACAACGCCCAGAGCTGTCGGAGGGACTCAATTGTCCTGCTCCAACTACTAGTACAAAAAGGGTACAAAGTCGACAAGAAAAAACTACAGTACTGTTTGGCAGAGGTCCTCTACCTGGGCCAGCTCATTTCCAAAGATGGTAAAAGGATAATTCCAGACAGACCGGCAAAGTATGTGCCACTGCCAAGCCAGGCACAGTAAAAGAGATGCAGAAGTTCCTGGGGCTGTGTAACTACTGCAGGACCTGGATATTAGATTACACAGCTTACACTAGGCCGCTCCTGCAAGGGCTGAAGGAAGCGGAGAGAGAGAAAACAGGCATCACATGGACAGCAGAAATGATAACAGCTTTCAATGACCTAAAGAGTTTGATCTCAACAGCCTCAGCTAGTAGCTACTAGCTACTCCCGACTATGATCAGGAATTTTATTTATTTTCTCACTTAAATGGCACCCTCTTGACTGCAGTACTGACATAGAAAAGCTCAATGGGACACAAACCGCTTGCCTATTATAGTGGCACACTCGATTCGGTAATGCAAGGTCAGTTCACTTGCGAACAGGCCCTTGCAGCTAGCGCCTTTGCTATTGAGAAAAGCTCAACCATTGTCATGGAGTGCTCCGTCACTCTGTACGTTGAACACTCACTGTTTGCAATATTGGAATGATCAAAATCCACACTGACTACGCAGAGAGCATCAGCTTAGGAAATCCTTCTGTCCAGCCCCAATATCCATGTGTTAAGGTGTAAAACAGTAAATCATCCATGCTCCATACAGAACCATGCACTATCAAGGACATGCAAGAGCATGACTGCAACATATGAGGGAGTAGAGGATGACATACCAAAGGCAAAGGAGTACACCCTAGAGGAGGGATAAGTGTTCTTCGTTGATGGGTCAGCGTCCATTGACCAAGAAACAGGGGAAAACATGTAGGGGCTGCCGTAGTGAGATTGTAAGATGAGGAGTACGAGACATTGGGCCTCATTAGGAGGCTGGCGGCCGCGGAATGAACAGTGCCCGGCAATATTCATTCCGGGCTGCCACATTCCAAGTGTGCTTGTGGGTGCCGCTCTGGAACACCTGGTCAGACCAGACATGCAGACCAGAACCTACGAGCAGTACTGGATGCTAACAATGGGCTGTTATCAACCGGCCCGTTGCTAGCATCCTCCCTGTTCCCATTGAGCCCTATGGGGGCTCAAATGGGAATGGGGACGTACCAGGTCCGGGTCCCGCGGAAGGGAATTGCCAGGCCCTCCAAGGTCGAAATGGCCCGGTAAGTCCCCTTTCGCGGGACCCAGACCTGGACCCGAGTTTGGGGGTAGCCATGCCCTGCTACCTTCAAACTCGTAATGAGGCACATTGACCATGAAACGATTGCCAATGCACTATACTGCACAAGCGGCAGAGTGTGTCGCACTAATTGAGGCACTCCACACATCAAAAAGATGCTGTGTGACAATTTATACGGATTCAGCGTACTTCACTATGACGTTACATGCTGGACTATCAAGATGGAGAAGAAGGGGGTTCAGGAGAGCAGACGGGTGCCCAGTGCAACATGCAGAGTTACTAAACAAATTGATTCTGGCCCTCGCAGAACCTTCTGTGGTGGCCATTGTCAAATGCCTTGCACACGCACAGAGCACAGACGAAATATCTTTGGAAAATGCTGCTGCAGATGCGTCAGTCAAACAAGCAGCATACCTCCTGATACCCATGGATACAGAATGTATTCTGACAAGCAAAGAGGGAACTCATAAAACAGATGCATACACAGGGCTCTCCATAGCACAGATAATAAAGCTGCAGAGCAGAGCACCGAGTACAGAGCAAGAATTGTGTCTTAAACGTGGCTGTACCCAGTCAGCCACTGATTTGTTATCGAGACAACAGACAACCGGAAAGGTTGTTATGCCAGTTGAGTCACTATATACAGCGTTTGAACAACTACATTTTCCAGCACACAGTTCAAAACAGCATATAGCAGCCGATCTCCAGGAAGATTGGTTCATTCCAATTCTACATGAATACCTGAATAAGATTGTGATCCAGTGTACCATGTGCCAAGTGTTTAGCACAGGGATGACTCTAAGAACATTACAGGTTACTCTGCCCCGCCCTGTCGGCTCCTTTCGTGAGCTGCACATTGATTACGTGGACATGGAGGAAAGATGTAATGTGCCCGATACTTAACTGTGGTTGTGTGTCCCTTCTCTCGGTGGATGGAGGCAGGGCCCTGCGCCCACCCAGACTTAAAGTGAGCAGTGGAGTTCCAATTGAGAGAGGTGTTCCCCAGATGGGGAGTGTGCAAGGTCATACGGTCAGATAACGGAACACACTTCTTCAATGAATTGTTCAAAGAGGTCACATCCTTCTAGGGATAAAACACAAAATGTGTTTGATTTACCACCCTTAAATGAATGGGGTGGTGGAGAAAATAAACAGTCTCCTCAAGTGTAGACTATCCAAACAATGCAACTCTCTGAAGAAAAACGGGGTGTACTGTCTTCCGCTGGCACTCTTTCAGCTACGCACACAGCCTAGCAAGGACCACCATCTGTCTCCCCATGAAATAGTAACTGGTCCACGTATGTAAACGCCACTGTCACCAGTAAGAAGAGCTTCTGATGCACACAGAACAGCCATGGTCCTAGGAGAAGAATTCAAAGAGTACCTCACACAGCTCACTCGTGCAATGCGATTTATTGCACCCCCATTCATAACCGAGAGTGAAACACACATGGGGACACCAACATAAATCACCCCCATGCACCCTTAATGCTAGGAGAATGGGTGTATGTGCGAAGCTTCGTTTGGAAGTGGAACTCGCCAAGGTTCCACGGACCGTATGAAGTTGTGTACTGCACCCTGCTCGCTGTAAAATTGAAAGGGCTGCGGTACTGGATCCACCTTTCAGATGTCAGAAAAGCACAGGGTAACGTACTGAGACTGAGAACTAGACAACGACTGCCACGGCTTAACAAGCAGTTTACAATGAATGTTCATGGTTGCATGTGATTATATATATATATATAAAGAAATATGCATTGATGTTAGAGCAGGAGCTATTATTAAAAAATCTCTCTCTCTCTCTCTCTCTCTCTTTTTCTCTCTCGCTCTCTCTCTCTCTCTCTCTCTCTCTCTCTCTCTCTCTCTCTCCTCCTCCTCCTCCTCCTCCTCTTCCTTCATCCTGTCTACAATTCTATTAATGCCCACCCCATTCTATCCCTCTCCACAGGTGCAACGATGATGGAATTGACTCCGCTCAATGAAAATATAAATGTAGATAGCAGTATAAATAGGATTAGTTCAACTAGGGCCTACAGCTATAACTGTGGCCTACACTTCAGCGCAATACTTTTCACAATATTCATGTTTATTTAGGGGATTTATTGGGGAGCATCTTTTATCTGGGGGTCCCATATCAAAGAAGGGGGGGAGGGAGGCAAATGAAAGTTGGGTGGCAACATGTCCCTGAACCTAACACGTTTACATACAAATTCAACAAGAAATGCCCCAGGTGTTCCTATATTCAATGACAATGTGACTGAAAACCTACTAGATGTGCCAAATGTTACTTTCGCACTCCCCAGAATGTTTACAGTTCAACAGTCTACCTTAGTATTTAACATGTTGCCTACCTCAGTATCTAACACAGTCATAGGTTCTTCTTACCCCACAACTCTAAATGAACGAATTAATGTATATGATAATATTTTTCCAATGAGTAGTGAAGGACCTGTAATGCCTAACACCATAAATGCCACGTGAAGCGACTCCCAATCCACACTGTGCAATAGCTTAATAGTTCAGTAATTACCACCATGTGTACAGAGGTTATTATGTAACAAAAATAGACCATGTAAAACCCTGTTACAGAAACAACAATTTTCCTTGCGCAGTGATAGCAGAAAACAGCAAACAGGCCAGTACAAATATGATGCATACCGTTGTTTAGGACTGGATAAAGTGGAGGACTTTGCCATCCCGGGCACTCAAATAGCTGATACTCTGACATGAGTGTCATGGGTAGGCGAACGACTAACGGGAGTTGCAACGTGTGTTCCTTAATACTGCACGCATATGCAGCACCCAAGGTTTCAGTACCTCAAGAGGTACCCTTAGAAGAGTCACAATGTTTCATCCATCTTGCACTATTTAGGTTGAAGGGCACCTTTCAGGCAAACAGCGTGAAACTAAAACTCTTTGATCCAGACAGCCACAAATGCAAAGAGGGATCAAAAGACCCAAAATGCTTCAATAAATCCTTCCTGGCCATAGAGGGGACAAGTTTCATGGAGAACAAGTGGCGAGACACAACTTTCATGTGTAAAGCAGAGGGACTCTGTTGTCCTTCCGGACAGAGATTGGCATTCACAGAGAAAATATGAACAGGACATATCACAAAGCTAACATGGGTCACTGCCATCGAAAAACCAGTGAAAGTACAGCAAGAGGACAATTATGAACTTTGTTTTTATGACAAAGGGGATGCCTCCATAGGGTCTAACCAGCACTGTAATGGAACTGTGATCATTCCAGATCTCAAAAAAGGAACTGCCACGCTGTTGGCCTACTACTGGGTTTGTGGCAAAAAAGTGTACTTATTTATTTATTCATTTATTAACATTTATAGAGTGCACAGCAGCCCTTAGGCATTGTGGCGCTGTTACAAAGATTTGTTGGTTACAATGACAGTGGTAAGCATATTGCTTACAGGCAAAAACTGGAATATTGGTTATATGTAGAAGCTGGCATAATGGTTACAGGGCAGCTGCTTTAGTTTAGTGGTTACAAGAAGCATGGTACATATGGTATATGCAAGGTTATGCACTGGGTGTAGTAGTCGTTGGTAACTTTCATGGCTTAGAAGTTATTGGAGCAGCAGAGAGGCTAAGCAGTGTTCATGCTAGGGGAACGAGAGAGGTTAGTTGAACAGAGAGGTCTTAAGGGCTTTGCGAAAGATGTGGAGGGATGGTTCTGCTCTGAGTTTGTTGGGGAGGGCATTCCATAGTGTGGGAGCAATGTGTGAGAAGCCTAGACCTCCGGCATTGGCTCTTTTGATAAGTGGGACTTGCAGTTGGATGGCAAGGTGACTTCTTTTGGGACGGGTCGAGCTGACTCTGTTGATAGTTTCCGCTAGATAGGATGGCGCTGTGAGACTCAAGCATTTGTGCGTGATAGTTAGAATTTTGAATTTGACCCGTTCTTTAACGGGTAGCCAGTGAGCAGCTCGCCTGGCTGGAGAGTTATATGTGTTCTTTTGGGTATGCTGGAAGCTGCACATAGTGCATTGTTCTGCACTATTTGGAGTCGGTAGAGGTTTTTGGCTGAAGTGCCTGCGAGGATGGCGTTTCAGTAATCCAATTTAGCTCTGATGGTAGCACGGGCGATGGGGAGGCAGTTTTGAGGGGAAAGGAAAGGTTTGATGGCATTAATGATTTTAGTGGTGTGGGCCGTGGCAGAGGCAATGGCACTGACCTGAAGAGTCATGGAGAGTGTTGAGTCTAGATGGGCGCCAAGGTTTTTTTTACGGTGGAGGAAACGGGGATGATGGTGTTGTCAACAGTGAAGTTGTTGTATTTTTTGTTTAGTTTGGGCAGTATTTCTTTGGGACCCAAGAGTATAATCTCGGTTTTGTCGCTGTTGAGGCAGAGGCCATGTATTGCCATCCAGGTTTGTATGGTGGTGTAAATTTGTAGGAGGGCTGCTGCGTCTTGGTCGTAGTCACCAGAGAGGGGGAGCAGCACCTGTGTGTCGTGGGCATAATAAGTGTATGCTATGCTGAGCGAGTCCAGTAGGTCAAACAGAGGCTTGGTAAAAAGATTGTAGAGGGCGGGGGCAGTGAATGATCCTTGAGGTACTCCGCAGTGTATGGTGTCAGGGGATGCGTTGACCTGGTCAGAGTAGACTTTCATGGCTCTGCCTGCAAGGAAGGAGGTTATCCAGGATGTGGCTTCTTTGGAGAAGTAGGCAGCGTTGGAGAGGTGGGAGGACAGGATGTTGTGATCAACAAGATCAAACGCTGCAGAGAGATCTAAGAGAAGTAGAAGAGCAGGTTTGCCCTTGTCCACGATGTTGGTGATTTCGGTTTTAAGATCTAGTAGGGCTGTTTCTGTCCCGTGACCTTTCCGGAAGCCTGATTGTCTATTGCCCAGGATTTCGTAGATAGTGTTGGATTTGGGAATGGGCGGCTTTGTCAAGGATTTTTAGGAGGACGGGTACAGTGGTGATGGGGCGGTAGTTGTTGGGGCAAGTGGAAGCAAGACGACACGAAGCAACACAGGTTCGAACCCCGGGTCCGCGCTTAGAAACCTCTGGGTGTTTAAGCGCGCTATAAATACGCAAGTAAGACGAAAAAATTAAGCAACTAAATAAACAAAGAAACAATTCCTATAACAGCGCCACGATGCCTGCGGGCTCCAAGAGTGTTTTAAAAATGTAAAACACATTTTCTTTTAAAAATGGGAACAAGGGAGGGTTTCTTTAAGAGGGGGCGGACCCACGCTTCTTTGAGGCTTTGTGGTACAGTTCCAGATGAGTTGGAGGCGTTGTTGAATGCCGTAATGATGGTGGTAAGAGTGTCAGCGCACTCTTTGATGACGGTCGGAGGGCAGATGTCTCCTTTGCAAGTGGAATGTTTGATGTGTTGGAGGAGATCAAGGACTTGCCTTTCTGTAACGTCTCTGAAGGAGAAGAGTGGAGTGTCAGGATGCAGATGGGGGTGGAGGAGCGGGGGTGAGTTTCCCATGTTGGGTAAGGCTTTGCATTGAAAGTGGATTTTTCCTTGAAGGAGCTTAATTTTGTTGAGGAGGACTGCTTGAATGCTGGAGTATGAGACTCCATCTTTCAATATTTCGTCTGATTTGGTGGGAGGGGAGATAAGATCTTTGAAAATATTGAACATTTCCTTAGTTTGGAATTGGCATTAGTTATTCTGAGATTAAAAGATTTGGATTTGGCTTTGTAAATAGCTTTTTTGTATGTAGAGGCGCTAGCTTTAAATTTCGATAGGGTGGGGGGAGTGGGTGAATATTGCCATTTAGCTAGGGCTCTGCGTTTGTGGTTGCGTAAGAGTGCTAACTCATCTGTAAACCAGGAATTAGTGTGCATAGACTTCTTTTCTTTCTTGTCCTCTAAAGTAGCTATGGTGTCAATAGCCTTGGTAAGAGTGTGGGAGTAGATGTTGGCGAGTACAGTGGGGTCGTTGGTGAAGGGAGATTTGAATTCGGGAATGTCTAGAAAGGGGAAGAGGTTGTCCTTGTTGAGTTTCTTAGAACCTCTGACTTTGGCTGGAGGGGCGTACAATAGTACTTTGGTGGAGGGCTTAGTTGGGATAGTAAATTGTATGCAATGGTGTTCCGTCCATGGGAGGGATGAATTATCGGTTATGGTAACTGCGCAGTTGTGGTCAGTGACCCAATCAATGGATCGACCTTTGCAGTGCGTCAGTTCTGAGATTCTGTGGGAGAATCCTAGATCAGTGAGGTCTTTGGCAAGTGAGGCGGCTGATTTGTCCTTAGGGTCATGAAGGCCTAGATTGAGGTCTCCTAGTAGAAGGGTTTTGATAGAGCTTTTTAGGTTGTTTCCAAGAATTTGTAGTAGGTTCATTTGGTAGTCAGGGGTTGTGCTAGGTGGACGGTATGTGACAATTATGTTTATGGTGCAGTTAGGGGAGAGCGTAAGCTTGGCATAAATGAGGTCTGCGTAAGCTTGCCATAAATGAGGTCTGCGTTATTTTCCTATTGTTGGTTGCATAGTCTGATGGAGAGGGTTTCTTTGGCGATGAAAGCTACGCCTCCACCTTTGGATGTCATGCAGTCCTGTCTTAGAATGGTTTAGCCTGCTGGTAATGTGAGAGAGATAGCTGGGCCTGAGGCTTCATGTAGCCAAGTTTCAGTGACTGCTAGCCGGTCGAGGTCAAGGGAGCTGATGAGGTCATTGATTTCTAGGGTGTGCACCGGGAGGGAGCGGGCGTTAATGAGGGCACATTTGAGGGTGGTGGTGCATGTAGGATCACTGGTAGTGGAGGTGTGTGAATTGGTGCCCGGAGAGACCTTGAGGTCAGCAGTGGAGGTCAGAGGGTGCTGGGCTGAGAGAGGAGGTGAGTGGGCTGCTAGGTGGGAGTGCTTGGGTTGGGTGATGGCTGGTGTGATGGGGTGCGAGAGCTGAGTGTGGAGTTTCTAAGGAGTGTGCTGAGGGGGATGTGTATATGTGTGCTGGGGTCTGAGCGAGCCCTAAGCCTAGAGAGTCTGGTGGTGAGGTAGAGGTGATCAGTGGGTTTGGTTGAAAAGCGGTTGCAGAGAAAGGCTGGCATGGGGGTTGGCCGAGATCGGGCTGAGGATTTAGAGAAGTGGTGTGTGAATGAGTGGGAGGCATAGTGTAGGTGAGCCAGAGTGTGGTTAGGATAAGAGTTTGTGCGATGAGGTGGGGAGGAGTGGTAGTAGTGTTTGGTATTAGGTGTGGGTAGGGGAGAGCTGGAATGCATGTCGATGTGTGAAGCATTTGCGGGGGTGGAGCGAACAATAGCGGTAGTTGCATTTAGCGGACAAGTCGGAAGGTGGGGCTCAAGAAGTCGGTGCAATATATATGGAGTAGCACTAGTAGTGTATTGCACTGAGTGCAGTCAAGGTATAGATTGAGTGGGACACAGAGTGGGAAGTACACAGAATAGGCATTATGGTAGTAGCCGTGCAATTGGTGGTTCAAAACAAAGACACAATTCAGTTGATTCACTGCGTGCGCCGCTCAGGAATGAGGTGGTGCAAGTAGCTGACATTAAAACTAGCAGTGCAAGAATACATGTGCATAATGCTAACAGTAGAATATTACTAGCAGCAGGATAGCAGCAGATACTTGTGCATAATGCTAGCAGGAAAATATTCCTAGTGACAGTTTAAGTGTCAGATATGCATACGTAAGGTAATGACAGTAGTAGGAAATGGGCAGTAGCGCTGCAGTGATTTTTAGAGACGCACAGCCTTATCAGGCAAGGGGAGGGTTACACCTGGGGCGGAAGTTATTTTACAGCAATGGCAAGTTCAGTGAGGGGGTTTCCAGGACTGCAGAGATTAGGCAAAAACAAAGCATATTGATTGGACATGCTAGACAAATACACTTTGGGGCAAGGGAATCGTAGTGTTAGTGCTGACATGGAGAGGTGAACAAAGTACAATTGTCGATTGCAGCCAGTTATTATGGCGTGGGCAGAGTCTCACCAGAAGTAGTAAGCAGGACCGACCTGGCGAAGCGAGAGCACTGATGGTGAGCTTCCACCTCCCGCCATTATGGAGGGGCTATTGCTCGCTTTCAATGCTACATTCAGCCCTGTTGGTACTACCCGAGAAGCACCTAGAAGGGGGACCAGTGTTTGACGATGGACAAGCACCGGCTGAGTCAATAGAAGCAATTCCTACTTGTTCACCCCTGAGCTTCCGTTCCCTCCTAGAGAAAGAGCGCCATTGTTCAGGAAAAAACAATCCTCCAACTATCTGTCCCAAGATTCCTCTATACTGCATGCACAAATACCCGATGAATACAAACTCTTCAGCTCCGCAGAGACATTTTTTGCATCAAAGCAAGAGCAAATGCCAAGTGGCTTCAGATCGTCAGATGGGAGCTGATCCAGTTGGAAATTGACACTGAAGAAGGGTTCAATGTCATCAATGTGGAAATGAGAGTACCTCTGCTAATGACAATGCAAAACCTTTATGTACATGACCTCCTCACAGCCATGGAGGGCGGGGTTTGCAAAACGATCGGGTGTTCATGTTGCACGTCCATACCGTCTACAGATGCTGAAAATGGGACACTATCACATGTTATAGCAGCTGTACATGAACTCGGAGTGAAAATGAAAAAGGAAGCAGGAATACAAGTGGACAACTGGGTAAACATGGCATTCAGCAGGGTACTGTCATGGCTTGGAACAACTATGAAGATGTAGATCCAAATCATTGTGTTCCATTTGGTGATTTTCTGCATGTGCCAGCTGGGTCTCCGTTGCTGTGCAAAGGTGGTACGTAATAGTACAATGATGATGATGGTGACAATTGGGAATAGCAATAGTAAAAAGGTACCTCATGATACTCAGGAAGTGCAAATACAGACATGAGAAAATGATGGTCCCAAATATCATATGTACCATGGTCATGGGGATGAGGTGGACACTTTATAGCACACAACGATTGCACCCCCACCAAATCCCGAGAATTATAAGAAGGTATGGGTAGATTTGGCAGGGGATGGCGGATACATGTGCATGACCTGTACCCCAGAACAATATGCACAGCGCAGGGAAAGTCTGAGGAGCATGTGTACAGCATGGGTGCCTTTAAAAGGTAGCCCAGAAGGGAGGAAGCAGAGAGGAGGGCAAGCGAACGAAGAAATGGAGGGGGGGGGGGAGATTTGTTACAGTAGAAGTAAAGAAAAGGGGGAATGTTGGGAAGGAAATGATCCTATCCCACCCCCGTAGGGGTGTCTGAATTAGGTAAACTCCACACAAAGACAAGGGGGGGGGCATACCCTACCTCTTGGGTGTGTATAAAGGCCTGATAGCGCATAGAAATAGATGCCAAGCTCCTGCCCCGCGACTCCATTTTGTATTGGGCCCAGAACAGACATACTGAAAACTGCGGCGCTGGCATCTCGAGTTCACACAAGCCATGCCTGCAGCAGGCCAGCTCTGCAAGAGCCCTGTTCGCACAGAAGTCAATTTCCCTTTTCACCCTCCATTGTTGTGAATGTCTAGTATCACATTCAGGAATTTGCCTGGCGCAGAGTGTGAGACAGTAGCAGGCCCCTGCGATGCACTCATTCATCTCCAATAAACTGCCATTGGGCCGCTGAACGCCACCCAGCCTGGCCGGAGCCAGCCACCCTCCACTGACCTGATACCCAGGCCCTAACCTTTCTAAGGTGTCAACCACAGATCTACAAACACACACGACTGTATATCTTCCCAGAAGCAACACACGTCCCCTGTAACATGAGGTACCAGGGAGGATAAATTAGAGATCAATCCCTCGGGAGGAGACTTTGGGTGCGGGAACTGCGTTATTAATGAAGCCCTGAATGTGGGGGTCAATGTAACTGTATTTTATCCCCCTTTCTCTAAGACACCCCTTTCATATGATGTTCAGGTGCTTGCCATGAAGAATGAATAACTAGTTCCTGTTGTTTAGCTGAGATTAGATAGAATGTTTCTAATGTTCGCTCTGACCTTCACCGCGAGCATGAGCCCAGCTGACCCACCTGCATCAAGACTGGGAAGAAACAGCCATTTGGCGCCCCGGCATCCCCTATGGAGCAGGCCTTGGTATAGGGCTGCACCAACCAGATATGTGAATTTCTACTATAAATGATTTTGTCATTGATGATGCGTTTGGCCCTTTAGTGTGCTGCCCATGTAATTTTTGTCAGAGCGCTCTCATCACGGAGAGTTCTTTGCTGGCATTTATATCGTACGCACGTTGTTATCCTTGCAAAACTAATATCTTTGCGTTATTCCATAGCGGGTTGTATTTACCTTGGAGTGTGCGTTCAGAGGTCTACACCTTCACTGGCATGAGAAGGAAGTTAAGCACAAGCAGCATTGTCTCAAAAAACCTGGCGATAAGCATTATCCAATCTTTACAGTACAGTATTTGGCCCTGTAGCAGCGGGGTCACCACCCTGTTTGCAGTCAGTGGCTGCAACTGCACTTGTAGAACAAATTCCTTAAAATATGTTTCTAGGATCATCCCTTATTATAGCAGTACCACATGCAGTCACTGTGCTCTTGCATAAAATAACAAGGAAGCATTGTTTCTTATCCCATCTTACAAATTCTGATAATATTTTTAAATTCATCAAACATAACCCTTACACAGGGCTCTGTGTTAAAGTCAGCTTCTCGTTTACTGTGCCCAGAAGAAAGGGAGCCCCTCAAATGTATCCTAATTACGAACGTGCTCACAAAGGAAAGATTTGCAGGAAACTCCATCCCACAATCCAGCTGAGGATCCTTTTGCATAAGGGTCTTGCGTGAGAAATGATACATTGGATTTGAGGACTGTGTATGCGGTCTGTACTGCTTTCACAGTACTGCAGAGCTGGCAGTTACCAGAAATCTGTTATGCAAAGGTGCCAACATTTTTTTCAATTCGGTACATGCATGTGATAAAGCAAAGTATAAGCAGTTTAGTATTTGTAAGGATTCTTGCTAGCTTTTGGGATAGTACATGATTAAGGAGGTCTGTGAAAAGAGCAACATTATTTAACAGTGGCAGGGACTCATATTACATATACTAACTATGTGAATGAGCCCATGGGGCTCCCAAAAGAATAAGCAGTCATAAAATGTGCCACTCAACACACTCCTCTAAATGATGTCAGTCAAGGGAACACTCTCACAGACCAAGCAGTGAGAGAGACTACTCTTTCCTAAGAAACCCTGCACAAAAAATATGCCACAGAGCAGCTAGACAAAAGATCATATGAAACACTTGAAAAGCTCCCTTTTAGTACAAGAGCAAATGCCAAGTTCAGAGAAAGACAGATGGACATGACATGATAGTTCATTTACAGTGATAAGCTGTGGCGATCACGTGATGGACAGTTAGTGGTTCTCAAATGTTGCCACTTATTTTTGCTTCAATACTGAATAGCATGGCCCATTTAGTGAAAGGGGTGCTGAACAAGACAAAGAAACGGTATGCACAAGGTTTTTCACAAGTAAAAGAATGCCTGATGTACGAACAACAAATGTAAGACAAATGGTGAGAGTGAATCCAGTGACACACCCAGCCCTAGGTATGCTGTTTGCCTATCTCCAGGATGCCCTCATGTTGACTCTAATGGGCATGCAGGGTACCACAAACAGACTGGTGGGATTGAGCCCATATGAATTACTCAGTGACAGTCCAATGCATTTACCAGGAACTCCCCAACTGCCCTTGAGCTGAGACATGGAGCAGTTGTCGTACAATGCAGTACTTAACTACTGTAAGCATTCAGTAAAAACACTCCAATGCATCTATCAGCAGGTGCAGGACTCACTGCCCAAGTGCCGCAATACACCATGCTACCCAAAACAGCCCAGTGCTGAAAAGTAAACACAAGGGGAAACATTGTTTGAAACCCAGTTACCGAGTGGGTGGGTTCCCTTGAAGTCCTACTGGTGTCTGGTGTGCGATTTGTCAAGCTGGAGGCTGCCAAGCATAACAGCAAATGGTTATATCAATGTTGTTTTACCTCCTAGTTAGTTGTTTTGTGTTGATCCATCCAAGTTAGACATTTGGGAGAAAGGAAAAGCTTATAGAAGCCTATGTGCCTCTTTTGAGCCATTAAGACAAGTCCAGACTATCCACAAGCCTAGAGGAGCACAACAAGCTCAAACTCCAAATTAACAACTCATGATTACACAGCAGAGAACCTGTACGGTAGCCTGCTGGAATACCAGAGGATTGAAACGCCTTCAGTCCTCTGCCAATAATCCTTTAATTGATTACGAAATTGTATTGTTACAAGAAATTTGATTAAAATAACCTCCGATATGGGATGGCTATGATCTTGTCCTTGTACCTGCCAAGAGTTCAGCCAGAGGATGACCAATGGTGGGGCTACTGGTAGCAGTGAGACTGGATCCTTGGGCCACTCCTAATATGTTCACAGAATTGGTTAAAATTATAACTCCAATCCAGGAGTTGGCTACTGGAACCAAGCCGGCATCACAGCTAAGATCTTTCTTCGAGATTTAGAAAACACATTAGATCTAATTACGAATGACCCGACCGTAAACTATACTCTATTTGTGGGCAATCTCAATCTCTATTGCCTGTATGCCAAGTCTCACAAATGTGCGAGTTTAGCGCAATTATGGTTAAAGCTGATGAATGAAAGACAATTTGTAATGCTTAATGGAGCAGTCCCAGGAGATGTACCTCCTCATAACACATGCAAGAGGGGTTCTCAAACAGCGATCATAGATTATATCTTTGTACACAGAGACTTGTTCACAAGTATTAAAAGTCTTCAGATTATTGCTGAAGATCACAGCGATCATGAACTCCTTTCATTTACTTGTAGATGGTCTTTTCCCTTAGCTTCTACAGAGTATCATATGTCGCTTTGGAAGTAGCTTGCAAGTAGCTGTTTGTGTTTGCAGGACACGCTGCACCCGACGTTGGATCCCGACCTGGAACATCCAAGAAAGAACTATTGAGTAAAGTGGACCATTTGTATGAAGCTCCTCCCCTTACAGCTTCCAGACTGCATTACCCAGAGGGCAAGCGCCACTGGCGCGCGCGCTTTGGAAGTAGCTTGAAAGTAGCTGTTTGTGTTTGCAGGTCACGCTGCACCTGACATTGGATCCCGACCTGGAACATCCAAGAAAGAAATATTGAATAAAGCAGACCATTTGTACGAAGCTCCTCCCCTTACAGCTTCCAGACTACATTACCCAGAGTGCACACGCCATTGGAAGTAGCTTGAAAGTAGCTGTTTGCTCATAGCTGTGCAGTAAGCAGCGAGTAGCCCTGCTCTTTCAATCCCCATAGTTGTAGTATCACGTAACTATAATAACAAGCTACTAAACGGGGTGACGGTAAGAAAGTAGACCAGTACCCAAACTGTACCTCCTGAATGCATGCTCTCTTCTGAACTGTTTGGTGATAAGCTGTACGACTGCCTTGGGCGCTAAAGTGAATGTGTTTCCAACACGGAAGAGGTGTTTTTACTGTTTATTTATTGAATTCTAAATGAAAGCATGTTCATTTATGCTGGTGATAATAATCCTAAAAATGACTGCGTTTAATATAACTGTGCAAATTCTTTGATTAGGATATTACCACGTACGTACGGTGAATAACACCAACCACAGTCTCTCTTGCCTTTGTGGTAAGACGGATGTATGGAACGTCCGTGTCAAATGGTAATTATTTACGCACTGTGAAGGCTATAGAGAGGGCTCAGTGAGCATTGGCTCATTGGGATTCGTCATTGTTATCACCGTTCTTGAAGAGCTATAGGACGTACATGCACTCGTGTAGCGTCCGCTTAGAACGAGGTTGATATATTGTTATTTCTATTAGGCTCGTACCAACTGGAAAGCAAAACAGACTGGGTGCAATCTGTACAGGCTCAGACACGCTGGGTTTAGCTACCACTTCCTTCTTTTATTAATTGTATCTATTGATGTTTTAAAGTGTATAAGCCGGATAAAGTTTTGCAAGTGTGCAAGTGTTCAAATTTAGATGTAAAAAGTATAATGTAAAAATAGTCACGATAATTAAGGAGTAAACCGGACATCCCATTGCCTGGGATTTCCCACTGCCTGAGACTTTTTTCGGGAAAAGTTGGGACGTTTTATATAACAGATTGTTTTTCATTATTGAGTGTTGAACATTTAGCCTCATTACGAGGTGGGCGGTAAGGGATTACCGGCACCGGTAAGGGCATCAGTGCCGATAATCCCTTACCACCCTACTACGAGTTCCCTTTGCGGGTCCTCCCTTAACGCCTGGTTTTTCCAGGCGTTAAGGACGGGACCCGCAAAGGGACTCTGGAGCTAATAACGGTACCGCAATTTGCGGTACCGTTATTAGCGCTTTCCCCATTCCCATTGAGCCATATGGGGGCTCAAATGGGAATGGGGAAGGGCCCTGGTGAATGGGGAATTACCGGTCCCGCCAACCTTGGAATGGACCAGTAATTGCTCCATTCACCAGGGCGGAGTCGGAACGAGTTTGGAGGCACTAGCGCCATGGCTACCTCCAACCTCGTAATGAGACCCATAGTCACACGTTCTAAATGGCATACTGCGTACCAGAGTGAGAGATCATGGTGACCGTTAGTGAAGTAGAAAATGTGAGCACAGTAAAAATGGAACATAAAAATGTTCCGCTAGCAATAAGGCGGGGTAGGTGGATGTGTACACCAAAAAATTATCTGTAAAAATTAAATAAGTGCAAATAATAAGAAATTAACAGTTTTTCCCCTAAGAGTAAGAAGATGGATCCAAAAGTAGAAGAAACTGTAGCACGTGAGTTGTTGTCTAAGCTGTCTAGGTACTAAGCTCTTAGAAACTGTCATTACTCAGCCCATAATGAAAACAAGAAGTGCTCATCCTCAATTGATAAATACTGTAGAAGCACATGACATTATAACAGAGAATAATGCTGAGAAAAAAATATCATTACACATACGGTCACTGACTAATAAAGAGAGGTTGACCCCTGCAATAGATTTACACGCACGCCATATGTCGACAATAGTACACAAAAAACCTAACTCACATACACAGGACTTAATAGAATTAGATGCATCAAAAGATTTAGATTTGGGATTAGAAATGTCTGAGGTTGTGTTTTTGGGGGATGAGAGGGAACTAACCTCTAAGCCAGATGTAATGTACCCGGAACAGGAAACTTTTTTTCCATCGAGAACTGCATAAAACCGGACCTCAATATCTTCAAGACAAGCTAAAACCCTATTAACCCCCACGCACCCTAAGATCAAGCTCAGCCGGCCTCCTAGTCATACCTAAGACAAACTCAGTCAGGTTAGGCGGATCATCATTCTCAGCCTTGGCCCCCACGCTGTGGAATTCACTCCCACCCCACATCTGCCTAACTGAGGATTTAACGTCTTTACGCATACTGCTGAAAACCTGGCTCTCCCCTAAAACCAACCCGTACCCAAATTAACCCAAACAGACTAACAGCATCTCAATGACACCAATCCAACAAACTACCTGATGCGAGAAATTGACAGCTAATAATCCCTAATATAAACTAGAAGGACAAACAGAATTAAACGGGTAAAGTAGATCAAAGCAGTGAAGTGGTTAATAAGAATAAATCATACGGAAACAGTAAAGAGATTTAAACTCCTGAAATGGACATAATGCATGAGGAGTGAAGAAGTGAATGGCGTGGATGAAATAGTTAGAATGGATGAAGCGTGTGGAACAGATGAATGCGTTGAGTGGAAGAATGCATGAGTGGAAGAACAGATGACTATATAGTTTGAATGAGTGTGTAAATCGAATGAGTACGTAGATCGGATGAGTTTATAGAATGGATGAACATGTTGAGCGGTTGAGTGTGTAGAGCGGTTGCATGTGTAGAGCGGACAAGTGTGGAGAGCGGATGAGTGCGTAAATAACAGAGAAGCAAGTAGAACGCCGGAGTGTATACAACAGATGAATGTGCAGAACGGATGAGCGTAAACCGGTTTGAGTGTGTAGAACAGATGAGTATGTAGAGCGGATGAGTATGTAGAGCACAGGAGTGTGGATAGCGGATGAGTGCGGAAGTGCGGAGAGTGTGTAGATCGCTGGAACAGATGAATGTGCAGACCTGGCGAGTGTATAGAGCGGATGAGCGTATAGAACAGATGACTGCATAGAGCGGACAACTGCATAGAGTGGATGACTGCATAGAGCGGACGACTGCATAGAGCGGATGAGTGCATAGAGCAGATGAGTATATAGAGTGGATGAGTATATAGAGCAGATGAGTATATAGAGCGGATGAGTGTATAGATCGGATGAAGGTATAGAGCGGATGAGGGTATAGAGCAGATGAGGGTATAGAGCAGATGAGGGTATAGAGCAGATGAGTGTAGAGAGCATATGAATTTATAGAACAGGATTACTGCATATTAGCGAATTACTTTATAAGGCTGAGGGGTGCATATTGCTGTTGAATGTGTGGAAAGCACGAGTGCATAAAGCGGATGAGTGCATAGAGCGGATGAGTGCGGGGAGCAGATGAGTGCGGGGAGCGGATGAGTGCGGGGAGCGGATGAGTGCGGGGAGTGGATGAGTGCAGGGAGCGGATGAGTGCGGGGAGCGGATGAGTGCGGAGAGCGAATGAGTGTGGAAAGCGAATGAGTGTGGAGAGCGGATGAGTGTGGAGAGCGGATGCGCGCGGGGAGCGGATGAGTGCGGAGAGCGAATGAGTGTGGAAAGCGGATGAGTGCAGGGAGTGGATGAGTGCGGGGAGCGGATGAGTGCGGAGAGCGAATGAGTGTGGAAAGCGGATGAGTGTGGAGAGCGGATGAGTGTGGAGAGCAAATACGCGCGGGGAGCTGGTGAGTTCGGGGAGCGGGTGAGTGCAGAGAGCAGGTGATTGCGTAGGGTGGGTGAATGCGTAGAGCAGATGAAGGTGTATTGCATGCGAGGGGATAAAGCGGACAAATGCCTATAGCGGATAAGTTACATAGACCGGGTGAGTGCGTAGAATGGATAAGCATGTAGAACGGATGAGTGTGGAATGCATGCAGAGCTGATGAGTGCGTAGAATGGATGAGTGCAGGGAATGGATGGATGAGCGGAGTGGGATGGATGAGCTGAGCGGAAGAATGTGTAGAGTGGAGGACTGCATAGAACAGACTAGTGGGTAGAGCCGACAAGTATATAGAGCAGACGAGTGCATATGAGCGAATGAGTGCATATGAAAAAAGGGGTACGTAGAGGGGATGAGTGCGTAGACGGGATGAGTGCATAGAGGGGATGAGTGCATAGAGGGGATGAGTGCGTAGAGGGGATGAATGTGTAGAGGGGATGAATGTGTAGAGGGGATGAGTGTGTAGTGGGGATGAGTGTGTAGAGCGGATAAATGCGTAGAGAGGATGAGCGCGTAGAGAGGATGAGTGCGTAGAGCGGGTGAGTGAGCAAAACAGGTGAATGCATAGTGCGTATGAGGGCATAAGGCGGATGAGTGCCTAGAGCGAACAAGTGCCTATAGCGAATGAGTGCCTAGAGTGGAACGGACGTGTTGCGTAGAGCGGACGAGTTGCATAGAGCGGAGGAGTACGTAGAACGAACGAGCGCAGACTACATGTAGTACTGATGAGTGCGTAGAATGGATGTGAACGTAGAGCTGCTGAATGCGTAGAGCAGACGGAATGAGTGAAGTATGTAGATGGAGTCTATATGGATAGAACAAATGATATATGTGAATGGAATTGATCACATATATGGATCGAACGGGTGCCGGACGTGGATGGAACGGGTGATGTACGTTGATGGAACAGCTGACATATGTGGATAGAACGGGTGCCGTATATGCATGGATCGGGTGCCGTATGTGGATGAAACGGGTGACGTAAGTGGATGAAATGTGAGAAATAGGTGGATGGAAAGGATGAAGTATGAAGATGTTACGGGCGAAATATGTGGACGGAGTGCATAAAACAACTTAGAAATCACGAAACGGATCGGAGTAAATAGAGCGCATTTGAATGCTTGTGGCGGACAGGAGTGTGTGTGACGGACAGGAGTGCATGTGGCTGACAGGAGTGTGTGTGGCTGACAGGAGTGCATGCATGAGGCTGACAGGAGTGCATGCATGGGGCTGACAGGAGTGCATGCATGGGGCAGACAAGAGTGCATCAGTGGGGCAGACAAGAGTGCATGCGTGGGGCAGACTGGAGTGCGTGGGGCAGACTGGAGTATGTGGGGCGGACTGGAGCGTGCGGGGCGGACTGGAGCGCACGGGGCAGACTGGAGTGCATGAGTGTGTCGAGTGGAGCAGAGTGTGTGGAGTGTCGAGTGGACCGGAGTGTGTGGAGCAGACTGGGGTGCATGGAGTGGATAGGAGTGCATGGAACGGACTGGAGCGCATAGAATGGTGTGAAGTATATAGTATGGTCTGAAATGCAGAGAATGTTTGAAAGAGCATATAACCCATCACATCACACCACCACGCTTACTCTCTCCTTTACACCACCACTCAACTAGAACACAGAGATACTATGACACCATTCGGTTTAACTGTTCTCATACTAACATCTGCCGCACACTCCCCATCATTCTAAGTAAACACTGCTGGTTACACACCCCCAGCCAGGCGTTCTCCTCAGGCCTAACGCAGCCACATTCAGTCTGGATAAATCCTGCCAGAATGAACACATACTCCTGATCTCTCAACCACCACACCTACCGCTAAGAAGCAGCTATTACACGAATACCACACCAGCTGCACACATACCCGGTGCTCACACGCACCTTTTACTCTCTCTACTCCCTCTACTGATCTGAACTTCGGTTCCCAAGGGCGTTCAACCTACCAGCGCCTTCAGACCATATCAATGGGATATAAGGCGCTATATAAATGCAAAATAACATAACATAACATAACAAATAATAACAAAGGAAATAAATTGACATCTAATATTTCATTAGAAACATCTCGCATTAATCACACCCAATGCGAAGGTAATGATGAACACTCCATAACCCGAGGTGAACTAGAAAGGTCCAGGAATAATACTAATGTGAACCAGGTGGAGTGTAGTACATCAAGCATGACATCGATTGACATGTTTTGGGCACTTGATAACTTATTGAAGATTCCCGTTGAGAAGTGTACACGTTTAGAGAAAAGAAAAAAATTGATGTTCAATCAGTTTTATTGATGAAAAGCATCAACCGTACACATAAAATCTTAAAAGATGTTAGTATAGAAATGGAACCTCGTGAACAGTCAGGAACGTCACACATGGGTGACGATAGCATGTATGTAACGAACATGACATTGAGTAACCAGATTAATAATAAAAGAAAAGTAATAACTGTGAAAAGAATGATTAAAAAGTGAATACTAAATCTAAATCTAATGCTTTCATGTACTGAAGATGGTTAAAATCGTATACTAAATTATACGGAATAGGGAAGAAAACTAAAAAACAGAGATATATAGAAGTCCTGGTAAAAGACGTGGTAGATCGTACTAATGACCTAAATGCATTACCTAATCTACGACATCCCCCACCCACTGTTCCAACTAATGAGGGTACCAATGAGAGTGTGAATTATGCGAGTACGGAAAACAATCCAATTTTGGCTTTACAGCAATCACAAGTAAATTCTGGAGTAGGGTTAATTGGTCATCAAATTTCAAATATGAAGCCTCCCAATGTGAGAGAGAATAATCCGAAAAATTTATTAGACATGTGGGCCCCTAGAACAGTGAAATCAGTGACATTTACGGATAAAGTGAGACATTAACCTGTACAGAACAGGAACTTCATAAGCTTCAATACAAAGTTACCTGCCTTGAATTGTGTAAAGACTGGAGGGGGGTCTCTGTACTTCTGATCTCTATATGGTAGAGGAGAGGCACAGAGGGCCCCAGCCGAGATTCTCTATTCAGTAGCTATGATCGAGGAATCAAGGCCTAACTTCTCAGGAGGTGATGCAGGCTGGTTCTTAAGTATAGTGTAGTCCCCAAGCCCCCACAAAGGAATGTCCACACACTGTATTAGGTAAAACACAGTCTTTATATAATTAATATTCAAGGTTATGTACACTATCACAATAACTCACTGTGTGCTCAGAAAATCAACAATGGTAAATATATACAGTTCTAAAGTGGTACCACAAATATTATCAGATCCCATTAACATGCATCAACTATACTGTCAAAATGTCACACAGATCAATAAAGAGGAAACCAGCAATAGAGAGGGGAAGGAAAGCAAGATGGTTGAACAATTGGCACAATACTGGCCTTTACCAACTAGGCACAATTCTGTGTGGAGATCCCCCCACCTGGGCAACATGTAAAGTAAAGATGTATCACAAGCCCAGTCCATATATTGTTCTACAAGTCTTATTTCCCTCTACAATAGTTCCTGAGCCCCCATGTACCTGGAATTGTAGCGTTCGTTGTCGGGGAATCGATGGCCCTTCTTGAGTGCCCTCCCTTTAAGGCAGGAGTCATGGGTCGTCGAACGTCTGACAGATAACAGGGTGAACTAAGGCAGTGAAGTGGCAGCTTCGGTCCTAGCGGTGCTCGTCGACCACGGAGCGTTGGCGTCCTGCAAGGAAGAGGCGTGCGGGGCACCTCAGTGATGGTAGTTCTGGACCGCAAAGAGATGTTGAAGAACTGTGGCCCAGCAAGGGTGTCGAGTCGTCGGCGTCTCTGTGGTCTTTAGGTGGTGGGAAACCCACCGGCGGATGCTCCTCGGTGCGTCGACGGTCGGGCCTTCTCCAGCCGGATAAAGTGGGCGGCAATGCAGACGAGAGCGTCCTTGGCTCAAATTAAGTTCTTAGGCAAACAGGAGCACGGCGGATCCAGACGGTGACGGCGGTCGTAGACAGTGGCGGACAACAGTCTGGGCGCTTCTCTTTGGGATTCCGCAGCAGTCCCCGTCTCCGGTCGGCAGCCTGTCGTAGGTCTGTCCATCAGGGAGCTTTGGCAAAGATCAGCTGGTGCACAATGGTCCCTCGTAGCTTGGGAAGAGGGTGCCTTACCAGGTCCTCTCTGGGTCAGTCCTTGGAGACACAGCAGCTTTCAGATTGATAAAGGAGAGCACCAGCAATTCTTCTCTTCCAGCAGGGCTTCAAGGTTAAGCTTCAGTTTCAACTCCAGTTTCTCTTCAGCTTCTGAACACAAATTCTAGCAGTGAGAGGCCCCCAGATAAACTAGTTGATCTCCCATTCATTCTGCTGGGTCACACTCAGGAAACCAATCGGTCAGAAGGGCATTCATGCAGGCAGGCAGCCAATCAGGTGCATAGTGCATTCAGACCATTCACTTATCTCCAGCCACTCACAACAAGTTATGTGTATTGGGACAAGTACCCAGCCATTCAACACTCCACACTGCATTCATACCAGTTTCGGGCAAGGCTGTCTCAGTCATTGTGTCAAACACCAGATACTAGACACCCACAACACAGAATGCGTATTCGTCACACACTCCATTAACCCAGGTCCCACCCACAGGGTGTACCCACAACATACAGTCACTGGGAAGGCTCCAGCCAGTCTGGCCTGGACTTCACAACAACACCATATATGGAACTTCCACCCAACAGCCAGTCAGGGGGAAGGGACAGAGTCAGGGCTTCCCAGGACTTTGGGAAAACAAGGTAATAGGCAATAGAAAGCAAGAGGCCACAGGGGCCATCTTGTTTCCTATCAGGAATCAACTGATTCCAATGGCCGGGCCTGGGTATCCCAAAATGGAGGATACTCAGGGCACCTTTCAAATTCAACATGGAGTTGTCACCAGCCCATACCCTGCTCTGTGGGTCACACACAGGTGCCCAAAACATACACTAGGGGCACAGGTTTGTACCCCCACCCATGGGTGCCATAAGGGTATCCCATGCATCTCTACACCAAACCAAAAGAGAGAGCTGCACCGCCAGGAGTCCCACATGGACTCCTGCGTGGAAAACACAACAGAACACACGATAACAAGCAGTAAAGGGCAAGGACACGGAGGCCCTGTCCCTCCGATGCATTTCCAGCATCACAAATTGTTCGGCAGTATTGAGTATTTTTAATCTGATAGTTCCATTAAGAGCAATTCAATTCAGAAACATTGTGATAGCAGACCAACTCGAACATACAAATGAGTATATTACAGATATAAAATTTAGATTGGGGTCCACCCTTGACTTTGTAATGAGATTCGAAGCTGAGCTATTTAAATTAGGCAATTTAAAAGAGGTAATGTTACCAACAAATAAAATTAGAACATCTAAAATACATCAAACAAAAGCAGCATTGCCTAGCCAAATATTGTGTCTTGGAATAGAAAAAACAGTGAATACTTCACATTTGATAGGGACATGTAATTATTTAATACTTGAGAAAACTCAGTTACTAGTTAATAAAAATAGTTTGTCTAATCAAATGTGTGCAGCACAATCACTCAAGCCATGTAATACCACTGATAAGGAAATTGATGGTACTGGCAATGGTTGCCAGTAGCTTTTAAGTCCCACTTTGGCTCGCAGCAGCGATATTGAAACTATCATGCTATCCTGGAACACGCATGGTTTTTCCCATATATTCTAAGAGGAAGGGCTAGTAGTAAATATGGATATGTTCATGTTGGTAGCACTTCAAGAGACATGGTTAACAGAGGAAATAAAATTTTACGGTCGTGCAACCATACAACATTTAGCAACAAAAGCATCTCAAGGCCGTCCAAAAGAGGTACTTTTGATCCCTGTGAAACAACCTTGGAAAGTAATAGAATTAAAAGATAGTACCCCCAATATACACGTTGCCATGATCTCATATGAAAAGGTCAAATGTATAGTAATACATGTTTATATATCTCCTAATGCCATCCATACCAAGGGTAAAGTGAAAGAAGTAGCATATATAGTGTAAAAGTACTCTAATTCATATCCTTTATAGTTGATGGGGACTTTAATGCTAACATTTTACATAAAGCGCTGGAGTCACAATTAGAGAACAGCTCCGGTCCAGCAAATCAAGAAATCTCGAAATGCCAAGGTAAACTGTGGGCAAATTTAATAGAAGAATTTAATCTAACTATTCTTAATGGTTATTGCCCCAGTGATGCGACAAGAACCTTCACCTGGGCAGCCGGCAAAATTGCCTCAACAATTGATTGCATCATGGTGAATCCCGCTGGACGGTCCTTGACTAATGATATGGGAATAACATCACGGGAGGAAAGTGATCACTTTCCTCTCTGCGTCCTGTTGCATCCAAGTATCTGGAACGTTACTGCTCATAGCAGGGATATGAATGGGAATATTGGCTTAAATGAAAAACAAAATTGTATTGTATGGAACGGGGATACAGTGATTAAGGCTAATATATCAGCCCTTCAATTATTGCAGGATACATTAACAAGTATGCAGTGACTAATATCGAAAAACACGAAGAAGATATTATTGCATTCTCTAAAATGATGACTCAATTGATTGACAACTGTAGGACCAAACAAGAATATAACATCCCATATTAAGGCTCTAACATTAAAATACCAAATGGAACACATAACGATAAAAATATAGTAGATGCATAAAAATGTATGCGTGATGCAATTTCAGCAACATTACATCCAGTGACAAGAATAGTGGAGCCTAATATTACATTATTAGCAAAAAAGAAGATTAAGCAATCTTATATCGTAGCTGGCTAAAGGCGTATAAATATTCATGCCAAACTGAGAGGTGGAAAAAAATAACATTTCTGGCAACCCAAAGTAACTCTACTGAGATATGGAGAGAAACCCGCAACTCAAATAAAAGAGAATTACCAATTAATTGCAAACAGGAAAGTGAATGGGAATCTTACATCCACAGTGCATTAGGCAGGAATGAGAACAAGGGTGAATATATGAAATTGCCCGAAAGTAATTGGGTAAATAGTACCTCGCCAGCTGATATAAAAAAGATAATTATGAGCTTGAATAACTGGAGAACCATACGTCCAGACGGCGTGTGCAATAATTTGGTCAAAGAGTCAGCTGAACAGTGGGCACAGACACTATATATTCTTTTTAATGCAATAGGAGTACAAAGAAAAATACCAACAACTTGGAAATGAGCAATATCCTTCCTGTTTACAAAAATGGCACCTGGGATAATCCAGGTAATTATCGCCTCTTGGCTATGTTAGACATCCCAGCAAAAAAATGTGCAAGTGTATTGCTAAGAGAAATAAAATCTTGGATTAAAGAAAAAAAGATACTCCCAACAAATCAAACAGGAATTATTGAACATTCAAATACAGCTCACAACCTGATAATCCTGAGCACCGCAGTCGAATATGCTTGGGTAGTTCGGAATACTAACCTTTACTGCGCATACATAGAATATAGCGCAGCGTTCGACTCAGTGAACAGGAACTTATTGTGGAGAAAGCTAACGAAATGGGGTATTCCAGCAGGGCTCCTTAAAATGATTATGTTACTCTATTCAGAGACTTCACTCCAGATTCGACTTGATGTAAAGGGGAAGCTCTCACAATCATTTTCCACATTCCTTGGTGTAAACCCAGGGTGTATAGTTGTCGCCACCCTTTTTAACTTGTACTTAGCTGACCTTCCATAAAATTTGCCACAAGAAAAAATATGGCCTGCAAAAGTAGGAGCGGAAACATTTAATTCGTTAGCCTATGTGGACGACTTGATCCTTTTGGCTCATACACTGCAAGGATTACAACAGACCCTAAATGCTCTGAGTACCAACTCTGAAATGACCCAACTCAAGATAAATATAGAGAAGAGTAAGATCATGGTCGTTGTGAAGAATGGAACCAGACAAAAGAAAAAAATATGTATGGTTGTTAGAGAGAAATCTGGTGGAACAAGTTGAACAGTATAAATATCTTGGACTCTTTGTAGATGAGCATTTAATCTGGAACTATCACTGGTCAGAACTGAAAAGCAAATGTATGAAAGTGGCAAATATGATTAGTAGCTTCATTGGAAGAAACATGGGCTGGTCGATACAAACATTTTTTTTAGTTGTATACGACAAGAGTAAAATCAATTCTTCTCTATGGAATAAAGATTTGGGGCTATAAATAAACATCACACAATTGAAAATTTGAAGCGCAGATTCTTCGTAAATTATTTAGATTGCCCCAAAATGTTTCCATAGAACACACTCTTCTAGAATTTGATTTGAACAGTATTGATGTTGACATGACAAATAGAATAACAATGAGCTATGACAAACTCCAGTCAGTGAATAATAACACGATTGGAGTGCAATTTATAGCCAAATTTGAGGAAATTGACATGTGTAAAAAGATTGGCCCACTAGGGGAAATGATGATGATGCATAAATTGTGGTTTGACAAATATTAAAAAAGAACCTGTGTCAGTAAAATATTAAGATTCAAAACTTGGCTGTGAAATGTTGAAAAAAATATAGTGCAATTAGCAACAGTGAAAAACAGTGGGTGGTATCTGCAATGCCGCATTTACTGCCTGAAATTAACAAAATATATTCAGTCATATCATCACACAAAATTATGTGCCAATATCTTGTACTCAAATTTAATAAGGGAGAACATTTAGTGGTAAAAGGAGCGCAAATGGGTATCAACCACTCAGAGAGGTGGTGTAGATTATGTGGTAATCTAGACCAAGAATCACTCAAACATGTATTATTAGAATGTGACTGCCTAAATACATTAAGAATGATGTTTTTAAAGCAGTACAACAACCAGCTTGATAGTAATAACAGTGATTGGTGTTGGAACTTGTTTTTAGAAGGAAATGATACGAATTTGATTTATTTTATGATAAAGTTTTATTGGAAATGTATTGAGATTTTAAATTCATTATCCGAAGGAATATACTAATTGAAAATACGGGAAGTTGATTTAGATATTAGTTGCATTAAAAGTGACTTCCTCCTTCTTAAATTAATGTGAAAGAATGAAATCCACTGTGATAAATGAGGAGTAAATGAGTATAATAAGACATGTGGATGAAAACAAAACATGCTTTTTAAACATGTGAATGAACTTGTATGTATGTAAAATGTTTTCATGTAATTTTATTGCTTTTTGTAATGTTTGTTGTATTTACAAAACCAAATGGTTGTATGTAAATTAAATCAAATACATAAATAAATAAATGATAAGTCTATACTTGATTTAACTAGCAGACGGAATAGATTCAGATGTTCCCTGATGTCACTAATGCATCTTGATAAATGTATCCAAGGTCAGCATGAATCATTGAATGCAGAATTTGATTAAATCTGATGGCCTATATGTGGCAGCTTTGTATATATTTAAAATCCAGATCCCTTTTTCAACATAAACCAATTTATAGACACAAACATGTCTATGATGCTGAGCTGCACTGGAGAAACTACGTAAAAATATTAGAATTCACTCTGGATTACCTCCAGGGACCAGATTGATGAGAATACGTCAGCTAAAATGCAACATAAAAATGGGCTAAAATCTTATAATCACATTATTGTAGAGCTAGAGGCTGAAGCAATGCTAAGCGCGTTAGCCACCAAAAACAGTGCTGTAATTTGTGGAATATTAAATCGTGAAAATTATGATGCTCAGACACTAACTCAAATTAATGCTGTACAAGAAGAAACCTGATTGCAATACTATCGTAAATGATATGCTCAGGTATCTTCCAATCAAGCAGAGATAAGTCAGACATGGTCTTATAACGCCCGTATATTATTTGATAGAGATGATATTATGCACCAGATCTCTAAACTACGCTCCTCTAGAGCTCCGGGACCTGATCGGTTAACTAATATAATGTTAGAAAAAACACCCAGCACCCTGGGCGAATGTTTTATTTAATATCTTCTCTACTGTAATGGATGAAAAAAATATTCCCCAGACTTGGAAAAAATCCATCATAATACTGATTTTCAAAATAGGTAATCAAGAACAGCCTGAGAATTATCGACCAATCGCTCTGTTAGACATCCGAGGGAAACTTTTTGCCCAATTGATTTTGAAATATTTTAATCAATGAATGTCTTCTGAATGACTGCATGATAATATCCAAACAGGATTTGTCCCAGACTTGGGTACGGTAGTAAACGTGTTGACTATCTCTCACATTAAATAGCATTGGCAACAAGCCAAACATCGAGTGTATATGGCATTCGTAGACTTCAAAACAGCTTTTGATTCAGTGTCCAGAGAATTTTTATGGAGCAAGCTGGCAGAGGTGGCATGCCCCACCCGTTTATTCAAGCTTTGGGTCACCAGTTACATTCAAACACATCGGTCCAGATTTGTCTGTCCCTAGATGGAAGAATATCAGAACCTTTGTATACATACAGAGGTCTAAATCAGGGCTGCATTTTAGCTGCAGCCCAGTTCAATTTTTTTATATCAGATATTGGCTGACACTTGGACGTGATTGTATCAGATGTCCCAAAACTTGCAGATCGTGCCGTGGCTTTTATATGCAGATTACTTAGTTCTCCTTTCAAAAACTCTGAAAGGCTTTCAAAACCTTTTAACAGCTCTTAGCCAATATGCTAATGCAATGAACTCATGATAATTTTGGACAAACCTAAGGTTATGATTTGCACCCCCAAGCACCAGTTTAAGAGATGTTCATTTAAATGGCACCTTTGTGGATCTCGATTGGAAGTGGTTAGTGAGTACCAGTATTTAGATCTGAATACCAACAATCACCCCTCTGATTTACCATACTGCCTTGAGCTAAGGAGAAAACTCCAAACCGCTATTGCCCAGGCATGTATTATACACATAAAATATGGCAGAGGTGGCGCTGTGGAACAGCCCAAGATGGCTTCCTAGCCTCTCAGCTCCGTGCGGCGTAGGCATTAATCCTTGAACATCTGCGGTCCTACTTGCTATATGACACCGATACTTCGCTGAGGCACTGTGCACACCCGTGGCCGTGCTCTGAGAATTTGGGACCGTTTCGACCTTCGAGGACCCAGTCGTGACCCCTGGGAGCTGCTGGCCGGGTGCGGGCCTCGCCGGCGCACGGCCGTCGGCCCACTCCGCTGCGATCACCTTCCTGGGCCCGCGCTGTGACGGCCGGAGGAGTGGCCCTGGCCCTCCTCCCTTCGTACATCGCCGAGGATCCTAGGGCGCACCGCGGGAGCCCTCACTGCTGGCCGAGGGTGCTGGTGGTGAGCCGCGGCGGACATAGCCACGTTCTGGGCCTGCGCTGGAGCGCACCCTCCACCCTCAAACCCCTCCAGAGAATCCCTCATCGGGCTGCCCGCGGCCCCATATTTACTGCAACAGTCATTTTCCACCCGGACCGGGGATTCAGGTGAGGAGTGGGGGGGTGGTGAGTGTGGCGTTCCCCCCCCCCCTCCCTGCGGCTGCCCATTCCACGTGTGCCCGTGTGCGCTGCCTTCATTGTGGACCCGGCGGCGCCTCTTCTGCTATTCGTGGGCCCCACTACATACCAGCCTGCCAAGTGTGGGGCTCGCCCATACAAACTAACTGAGGCCAGGCCACCTTACAATCTGCAACTGCCCAGGGGCGACACCCACCCTAATCCACCTTGCTGCTGAGCTTGGCTGCGCGGCTGGGGCAGGGGCATCGGGTGAGGGCCCAGCTAAAACCTACACCTACTCGCTTCATCGCCCTCCCCCTGCCAGCGTCCCTCTCCAGCTTCCAGACCTACGCCGACCAAATGCTAGCCAGATCTAAGAGCGCTACCCACGGGGGCACCATGGACAAGTTCGCCAAAACGGTCCCTCAAGCTGTGTCAGACCAAGCGTCATCCTCGCCTGACCCGGGCCCTCACTGCAGTGTCATACCGCCTGAGCTCACCACTTTAATGGAATCCATGGCCAAAAACTTTGCGGCTTTTCACGAAAAGCTCGATTGACATCAATGCGAATGTTGCCTCACTTAAGACTCGAGTGGACCAGGCGGGATCCAGGATCACTGAGGCCGAGAATAGAATTTCGCTCAACGAAGATGGAATCCACCCGCTCCAAGACACTGTGGCTTCCCTGTCGCGGGAATTGAAAAATGTCAAGGCGAAATGTGACGATTTGGAGTCTCGCTCCCTCAGAAACAACTTGCGCATTCTCAGGGTTCCCGAGAATGCCCTTAAGGGGCGAATGGAGGATGCAGTTGAAAAACTACTTTAAAACCTGCTAGACAATCCTGATCTTTCACCGTATTTCACTGTGGAGCGAGCCCATCGGGCCCTAACGGTTCGCCCTAGACCGGGCGACATTCCCAGGCCCATTATCGCTAAGATACTAAATTATCGCGACAGGGACCTCATCCTCCACTTGTCCCGGGAGAAGGGAGACCTACGATTTGAGGCCCACACTATCAGAATCTTCCCTCACATTTCAACTGCCGTGCAGCAGGAGAGGCGCCAATTCCTTGGCGTGAAGAGACTGCTCAGGGAGCGCAACATCCCCTACGCTATTCTGTTCCCGGCGAGGCTGAAAATTACCTACAATGGCAAGCTATATCTCTTCACAGTCCCGGATGAGGCAGTGAAATTCATCGAATTGCAGATACCGCTACAGGTCCCAAGGAGAGACCCCCCCAGCGGTGACTGATCATGAACAGTACGGCCCGGAATGTCGCATCATGTCAACTGATCCTTATTTTTCAATGTGTTAATGGAAACCAGCCTTCGTTCACTATGCAGATACGGCCTCCTATCACGTACATTGTGTTGCGGGCTGGCTTCTAGACGAATTACACTCTCCCTACTCCTCTTAGTGTCTGGGGCCAGCCCTCGTCCCTCCTTCTCCTACTTCGCTGCCTGGCTTGAGGGCGCCCTCTGGTTTCAGAGGCCGATCACAAAATCCGTCTACCGCAGTAACATCACTGGGACGGCAATGCTGCCCCACATCATGCTTAAGCTGCCGGCCTCACGGCACTAGTGCTCTCTGCTGCAATTGCAATGTTTGTTTTCATTTGGTTACTCCTTATGTTTTGCCCCTGTTGGGCGGGAAAGTGGACTGTTCGGCCCTCACCGCTTGGTGGGATTCTGCCCGGTTGGAGGCTCTTGTGTTCTTGGGTGGGGGGGCTGCACTGCTTGTTGGAGTTGGGCAGTGGGGGTGGAGGGGTAGTTGGGGTTGTGTCTAAAGTAAAAGGCATGACAGAGAGATGCAAGACGTCAGCGCACTACACCTATGCGGGTGGTGAACGCAGACTACGACATGGGAATGTACACTACTGCAGGGATGTCCCATAATGTGACACCATGGCTCTTAATATAATGACATGGAATATCCGCGGACTGAGCAACTTCACCAAAGCCCGCAACATAACTGCCTATGCCCAGAGGCATGGCGTTAAGATTCTCCTTCTTCAAGAGACTCACACACTGGGGAGCCTGGCGATATACCTCGCCCCGACGTGGGGCAACAACAGGTACTACACGAAATACTCAACCCAGTCCCGGGGGTACTGACATTAATCCACAAATCAGTCCAGTTCTCATTGCGCACCGGCCATATTGACCCCGAGGGTAGATTTGTAACACTTCACTGCTTGCTCGCCAACATGGAATGCCTACTTGTTAATACATACGCCCCTAATTTTGACGCTCCAGAATTCTTCGACGCCATCATCAGCATACTTCTAAAGTACATTGGTATCCCGGTCCTATGGGGGGGTGATATGAATTTAATCCTAGATGGCGACCTAGACAGATCCGGTACCTCCCGCAGAGCCCCATCACGCGCGGCTCATAGGCTCCTGGCGCACATGAACACACTTGGTCTTACAGATGTATGGAGAGCCGTCAACCAACAGTCTAGAGAGAACACTTTTTACTCATCGTTGCACGATAGCCATTTCAGGATAGATCTCTTTCTCATATCAGGCTGCATGGTGGGCAGGGTCACAGAGTCCAACATACTACCGCGCACACTATCGGATCCCTCAGAGATGACACTACGCATAGCACTGTGACAGGACCACCCCCCCGCTCCTCTTGGAGATTCAAGGCTGAGGCCCTACGGGACATAGTCTTCAAAGTGGACATCCTGGCTGATATTAACACCTTCTTTGACTGCAACAACAGGCGGGATACCTCTGACGGGGTGCGATGGGAGGCATTAAAGGTCTTCATTAGAGGGATGTGCATTTCTAGAGAAGCCGGGGTTCTCAAAGCTATCAAAAGTAGCCTGCAACGGTCTGAGGCAAAACTAAAGGAACTTGAGAAAGAATATGCTGCTGCCCCTTCCCCGACCATACTGGCATGGATCAGAGCGGAATTGGAAGCATTTGAGTCCCACGCCCAGAGGGAGGTCCAGTATTATGCCGTCGAGTAGCGACCAGGAAATATGGAGAGGGTGACAGACCGGGGAGGACGCTGTCCAGGCTGGTCCGCATGGAGGTGGGCAGGACTCGCATTGACTTTGTCAAAAACGCAGACGGCACCCTGTGCTGGTCTGACCAGGACATTCTCGCGACGTTCACTGCGTTTTACACAACTCTATACGGCCCCCAGCAGGAACATAGTTTACAAGACATGGATGCCTTGCTGAACCAAATACCCATGACCCTCCTCTCCCGCACCACTAGCGACCAGCTTGAAGCTCCATTCACCCTTGACGAGATAACCACAGTCATCTCAAACTGCCCGATGGGCAAGGCTCCTGGCCCGGACGGTCTCACCGCCGAGTTCTATCGAGAGCATGTAGCAATCCTGGCACCCAGACTCTTGGAGGTTTGGAATGAGGCACTAAGCCTACACACCCTGCCCCAATCCATGCGTGAGGCGCTCATAACCATGCTTCCCAAACCTGGCAAACTGCTGGACGAATGTGGCTCTTACAGACCCCTCTCTTTGATCAACACCGACATGAAAATATTCGCCAAGATTATCGCCAACAGATTCCTCCCTATTATGACACACTTAGTCCATCCCGATCAAAGTGGTTTTGTGCCCGGCAGGTCCACAGCGCTCAATATCCGCCGCTTGTTTAACGTCTTGGCCAGAATTTACCCCAATGCAAACGCAGTAGCGGTCACCCTTGATGCCCAGAAGACATTCGATATGGTGTCTTGGCAATACATGTGGGCCCCCTTCGCCCTCCACAGAGGTACCCACCAGGGCTGCCCGTTCTCCCCGATACTTTTTTGCACTTGCCATCAAACCCATGGTTGACAGCGTCAGGGACAAACACACACGTAGAGGTATACGTCTGCGCGACGCCCCGGAGATCATATCGCTGTATGCGGACGATGTGCTACTTTATATCAGGGACCCGTCCACCCACCTGGACCCGGTCATACGGGACATTACCAAAATTGGCACTTTTTCAGGCTTTTCCATTAATTATGCCAAATCTGACATTTTCCCACTCACACCGACCACAACACAGCCGTCATGTGAATTCCCCCTTCGCTGGTCACCAAAGGGCATCAGATACATGGGGGTGCAGGTATCCCTCACCAAGTCTTCACTACTGGCCGACAATTACGGGGCTGTAGCGCAGCTTGCTGAAGCTCAACTGTTGAGACGGCGTAACCTCCCGCTCTCCTTGTCAGGCAGGCTGGCTCCAATTAAAATGATAACTGTCCCCAAATTGCTCTACGTCTTCCTCAATGTGCCGATCTGGCCTGGAGGGCGATACTTCAGAAATCTGCACTCTCTCTGCGCTCAATTTTTGTGGCATTCCGGTGCAGTCCGGAAGAAGTGGCAGCATATGACACGTCCATACGAGGAAGGGGGCTTCACTGCTCCTGACTTTGCAAAATACTGGACTGCTGCACAGGCCCAACACGCCACATACTGGTACACGTTCACTGACCCCCCCACATGTGAAGCTCGAGAAGCTAGCTGGCGATGGGGTTAACGCCCTCTCTCTTATACTCCACCACACATTTCATACTGATGCCCAGGCCGACCCCATGGCGGCCACAATCATGGCGTGGAAACAAAAACTACACTCACAACCCGGCCTTCACCCGTATTATAAATGGTTGCCCATTTGGCAATTCCCAGGCCTCACCCCCACACATGATAAACTTCTAATGAAACACTGGGAAGACTTGGGATATCGGGCCTTGACTGATTTCTATCCCGATGGGAAGTTCATCACTCCGCAAACATGGCGTTGGGGCCACTCTGGTACTGCGCTAGAGCTACTGCAATATTTCAGGCTGAGAGCAGCGTTTCAAGCCTGCTGGCCCTCATACCCTGATGAGCCCCCAGACGCACCGGAGATACACTATATATCTAATTCAGCCGGGGATAGAGGGATTGTGTCTTCCCTATATAAAATGCAGATGACCAACCCCACAGAGTTGCCGCGTGCGGCGCGCGAGCTATGGAGCAACGAATTGGGACACCCTATCACTGACGCAATATGGAAGAAGATGTGCGTACACACCCGCGCCACTTCCTTTAATGCCAGATATAAATGCATACAATATAAGCTCCTAAATCGCCTGTACTACACTCCGCACAGACTGGACAAGTTTACACGCACTCAGGCTCACCCCTGCCCTAGATGTAAATCTTTAGATGCGGATCATATGCACATGTTTTGGTCCTGTGATGCATTGGGTCCATACTGGAAGGCCACAATAGACGCCCTCACTGAAATCACAGCGCTCCCCATGTCCCCGGAACCATAAGCTGTATTATTTGGCCTCTGGGATAGTCCTGAATTGGGGAAAATGTCCAGGTTTCTGAATGTCGCCACCATAGTGGCCAAAAAATGCATATTGCAATGTTGGAAACGCCACCCCCCCCCCTCATGTAACAATAAAAAAATAAAAAATAAAAAAATATATATATGCATATATATATATATGTTGTGGATACAGAAGGACAGAGTGCAGCAGATTTTTATTGTTGATGCAATACAGAGAAAGAAGTATACAAGTAGCCAGTGTGCTTTAATGCATGCTTCAGAAGTGAGCTACATTTTAACATGACTGTATCTAAAAAGCCTGATACTCAGTAGCTACCAGTATTTGTATCGCGATCACTGTAGGAGAAACTCCAGGACGTCGATGTTATAATTTTGCTATTGAAGTATATGTTTCCGGAATGATACTGTCAGAGACAATAGACTTGAGTGCCTGCACAAGATGCCGTTTAAGAAAGCCCTGATATGCACATTGATTTGTCAAATTGTATATAATGCCCCCAAACCTAGGACCTTAAAGGAAGAAATTGCTCAGCAACCGCAGGTACCTTTATACAAAAATGTGAAAAATGGAAATGGCCCTGAAATGTGGACTGTGCTAAATGCCGCATTTGGTTCCTTGCATTTTGTTCTGCAATCTTGAACTTTCAAGTAACATCTCACTTTCCTAATTGCTGAAAAGGAGCAGTTAGTCAGACAGCTCAGCAAAAGAACATGCTGACTACGGGAAGGCGCAATCAGAGAAGCCTGGAGGGAAGGGCGTGAGACACATTCAATCTATGGATTCTACATGGCGATATTTAAGGGTTCCAACAACGATGACAAACTAAATGATGATCAAAAACTAGGGGAGATAATAAAGATAGTATGGTCAATTACATGATCAGACCACACAAATGTAGATGCAGATTTAGTGAAATGAAGGTCACGGAAGATTTGAATGGTATACCACAAAATGTATTGATCCGTCTTCAAACATCCCACAAGCAGAAAAGAAAATTGAATGGGACGTTCACAGTCACATGTGAAGAAGTGGAAGACTACCTGAACGATCAGCTGATATCAGACGGTGATGAGGTCATCCACCAGTCCTGGACAAAATCTCTTAAGGAAGGCCATGAAATTCTGAAATTGCTGTGGCCATGGACACCGACATGGCAGTTAACACTTTTTTTTCTGAAATGTGGAGGAAGCAGGATGTTCATTCAATGCCTATGGGCCTCTGTAAGGAATATGCGTCCCAATGTACTGACTTACCCCTGCAATCTGGACTGGCTGTTTGTGGAGCTGGTTGCCCACAGAGATGTTTGGGAAATACAAGTACTAGGAGATGCCAATCATTGTGTGTTGAGTGCGCCTGATATGAAACAGGACGCATGGATCGCCATGGGCAGTAATTGGACTGTAAGGCCTAAAGAATATTCAAAATCAATGTGTGGAGAGAATAAAGACTGGTCATATTTTGAGTGTTGCCGGTAGAGTGTGCTGGGAAGGACTTGCAAAAGGACTCATGCCAAACAGTACTCAAATGTTTTTTCTTAACAATACCTTTATGGATCCTAAAGTCAATCATTCATTGAATATCAGGCTTACCTTAGTAAATAGAACTGAAATACATTAAATTGATTGGGATGCTGTTGGGAAAGATTATATAATTGAATTTCAAAACTGCTTGGACTGCTATGATGCCTTAGCGGTTAGAAGCCTTAAATCAACTGTTGCCAGAGGTTTATATATATAAAAAAAGGACCTTTATATAATAGAAATTAATTATGATCAAGAAAAGAAGACGCTTGAATTGGCTCACAGCACATTTTCTCTGTCCTCTATCGAAATGGGCAAATCATGTCCAAATGGGTTAATTTGCCCATATTTATTGTGGTCACTGTTATTGTTTCCTCACTCCATTTCTGATGCTGTCCTAAAAGTACTCTATGGAAGTTTATTCAGGTGCATAATTGTTGAAGGCTGCTCCTCATTTTAAATAGTATGTAGCTCACATATATGGATTCAGAAAGCAGATACCAAGGAGACAATACCTTGATGGAGGAAACGCCCAGATGGATGGGAATAGAGTACTGTTAAGGGCAAGATGTTGATTTACTTTAACATATATATTCAATTGCTTTTCTGCTTACTCCTCACACACTAAACAATGCATTAGATAAAGCTGGATAGGCAGTTTATGGGTACATATGAGACCTGGGTGGAGGAATTAAGAATGTGGGTTTGTGTAATGAGATTTCACAAAAACAAGGATTATAAAATAAAATACATGAGAAAAATGGTGTTAGATAGCACAAAAGGGGGGACTGTCTAACATTATTTTATTATGTAGGTTCCTGGACATAAATGAGCCATGGACAGAGCTAAGCTGCAGCTACATTTGTGGATGGCACAATGTGATGCAGCCATGATATCTCTCTCTCTCTCTCTCTCTCTCTCTCTCTCTCTCTCTCTCTCTCTCTCTCTCTCTCACACACACACACACACACACACACACACACACACACACACACACACACAAACCCATCGCCTCCTTTTAAAGACTCTTTGCACTTGCTCTGTTTTCAAAGTAGGTGTCTTTCCAAACTAAAATGCGTGACTTCTAAAGCACTTGCACACAGACAGCAGGAGCTCACTAACTGTGGATCAATGTGAGTTGCAGACAAATCCATAGGAAAGCCATACTTAGAATGGCCATCCTTCGTGTTAACTGTTGTGTAGTAAACCCTCCTGTGTGTGTTGCCCCTTTAAGGGGAGGTGTCCCCCTCCCCGTGTATTGCCCTTTTAAGATGGGCCATGACTTTGTCATGGCCTAAGATAATAAAATGGAGCCCTGCAGGCAGGTGGAACAGAACGGTTGCAGACTCCATGACAGAAACAAACTGAGTCTGTCTCTCATTGAGGCCTGCAGGCCCACCCTGTCTAATCAGGGCCTGCAGGCCAGAGCCGAGAGACAGTCTGCCCCCAGCATGATCCGCCATGCTGTGAAGGCAGGAGGCAGCCTGCCCATGCGGCACCTGGAAAGGGGACACCCGGATGGCACCTTGGGTGTGCGCCTACTGCCCCGGCACATCCACCATAGCGGAAGGACCGCTGCCCCTACCCCACCGTGATCTGGGGCCACCGGTGTTGCAAATGGTGGAGGCGCTCCGGCAGCAAAAGATATCCAATCCGGAGCAACATTGAGGAAACCCCCAGCCTGATCCCGGTCCCTACAGTGGTGTCATGGAGAGGGTTCCCCCGATCTGGAACATTGCCACAGTGCTCTGGTAGGAGCAAAACGAACACGGGCAGGGGCCCCAAGCATGATCCTAGGCCCGGCGGTGAAGGCAAAGAGGTGCTCCAGCCTAGAGCGCCACCCGGGTGAGCTACAGTGTGACCCTGGACACCCATGGGAGCCACAGCATGATCCTGGGAACCCGTGTGAGCCACATCATAATCTTGCACACTGTGTGAACCCCAGAAAAATCCTGGTCACCTGCAGTTACCACCACTGTGCTCGGGTAAGAACCAAAGGAGAAAGACATGCTCCTGCTGGACCTGAGGTCATGAGAACCCTAATGACAGCAACAGGGATGGATGAGCTCCATGCCTCTGTGCCAGAGAAAGAGAAGACAGAGGACTCTGTGCACCAAAGACCGGCAGGTGTGACTGAAGCATGGCATTGACCCACACCAACGACAGCCACGCCATAGCCAATGTGGGACTGTCACCGTCATGCTACTTTTAAGATGGGGATAATAAATAGGAGCCCTGCAGGCACGTGGATGAACATTGGTCAAAGTGGGGGACCTGTACAGTGTTATTAGCTGAGGTAGGGCACTACATATATTGGAATTTGTTACCAATAAAGTCTGAAAAGAGCAAACAGGTATTAAAATACATTTACATTGCTCCATGACCACTCAGCAGCACCAGGCTACAAGGGAATCCTTGGGTGGAACACTGATGATGTCTCTTTTGCAGCACTGTGATGTCATGAGGTTCAAAGATCTAGAAGCCAGAGAGTGTACATGGGAACTCTGTGGGAGGACTGCCCTACAGAAACGGGAAAATAGGCATTGATGGGATAGGATCTCATTGAACAGATAGCCTTTTTTCAGGTGACATGATGGCCTGATCATCTTCCATAGGCTTTGAGAGGTAGATCCTCTTCTAGTTTTGCTCTTCTTCCCCTTCAGTCAGGAGGCATGTAATATCACCCACACGATTGTGATGCCCTGAGGCAAGTTTGAAATTCCCCATTGTGACAAATCCCTGGTACAAAAAGCAGGTCACCAGGGAGCTGCAACATTGAAGACCAGGACCTTGGATGGGAAGGAGCACAACTGGAGCAGTGGCAACTAAACGGACCGAAGCGGCAGAGGGGTGACCAGGGCCAATGAAATGAAGATGGCAAAGATGGGGGCACAAGGGGAAGAAAGTGAGTAATTAAACCAAATCAAACAAAATGGAAACCAAACTGAATACAAAACTGAATACCAACTTGAAATCTCCTTTGACCCTCGCCCTTAAAATCTACTCCTGCCTCCTCAAAATCCTCTAAACTAAACCATTCTTAGAATCTTCTGTTAAATCCAACTTTAAGTCTTCAAATTCTCATAACTCAACCATTGTTAAACCCTTCTATTCTGAATTGTGTCTTTTTCCATCCTACTCCAATCCTACCTCATCTCTTTTTGAACCACCAGTCTACCATGTTCATTTCTTTTCTGCCCACTAATCCTACCACTCTTCAACCGCCCCCTCCAATCCTTCCACACTCCTATGCTAATCCCCAATCCCCTTTGGTCATTCTTAAACTCTCTTCCCCATTCCATTCCAGCTGGTCACCCCAATATCCCTTCACCACTCTCACTCGCTCTCCTGGTCACGTGCACATTCTTTCTCACCCATTAAAATTCTTGTTCTACCCTGCCTCACCTCTTTCACACACCTACAGGCAGCTCCTAATGTCCTTCTCTGCTCCCCCAAGCCCATCCCTGTCCCTTATCCTGTCTTCCACCTATTCTGATTTCCCCTCTCCACACCGACTCCATCCCCAAACACTCTCCTGCGTACCCTCTCTTGATCTTTCCCTCTCCTAATTACCCTTTCTAGCACTTCCATAATATACCCCTCAGACCCATTCTCCCTACTACTACTTCCTAACCCCTTCCCAGATTAATATCCCTCCACCCCATCCCAAGTCCCCACTCACCCCACCTCTCCCTCTCAAGCAATTACTCTCTCCTCTCACTCTTCCCCTCTCTCCTCTCACTCTTTTCCTCTTTGCCCTGTTACATCCACTTTTCATATCCCTTTCTATCAATTTCCAACCCCACTGCCCTCAAGATTTCCCATTTCCTTCTCACATGATTTCCCTCTTGCATGATCTGAATGTACCGTGCCTAGCAAGACTGTTTGTCTTGTCTTCCCCTCCCATGCATGGTTGTGCTTTGAAAAACTTGTGTATAAGCACACAATAAATAATCAATCATTCAATCCCCTCAGCAATACCCAGTTAACCCTCTTGACCCTCCCCTCTCACCTTCACTCTCACCCCTTCACCCTCTCACCATCTGCTTACCACATACCCTGCCTGCCTCTCCTCTGTGTCACCTCCTTGACCCTTTATCACCCAAAAGCCTGACACCCTCACCCCTCTATCCAGTCTGCCTCACTCCACTCACTCCATATCACTGAGACAACCACCCCCCTCCGTTCTTTTCCCTCCACCATTCGCTCTCCTATCCCCATACCTCTCCCCCTCTCCCTATTACTTTATTTCCCCCATCTTCCCCCACTTTCATGCCCTACAGGGGAACATCACACAGGACTGGGGGAGGGAGGGGGACACAAGTGAACATCACAGGGGACTGGGGGAGGGAGGGGGCACAGGGCAACATCACAGGGGACTGGGGGAGGGAGCGGGGAACACATGAACATCACGGGGGACTGGGGTAGGGCGGGGTCACAGGGGAACATCATGGGGGACTGGCAGAGGGAGGAGGACACAGGGGAACATCAGAGGGGACTGGGGGGAGAGAGGGGCTAAAGGGAATATCACGGGAGGGAGGGAGGAAAAGTGAACATCAAGGGGGACTCGGGAGGGAGGGGGGCACAGGGGAACATCATGGGAGACTGGGGGAGGGAGGGGGCAAAAGTGAACATCACAGGGGACTGGGGGAGAGAGGGGGGCAAAAGTGAACATCGCCGGGGACTGGGGGAGGGAGGGACACAGGGGAACATCACTGGGCCTGGGGGAAGGTGGGGGGCAAAGGTAACATCACTGGGGACTGGGGGAGAGAGTGGGAAAACGTGAACATCAAGGGGGACTGGGGAGGGAGGAGGACACAAGTGAACAACACAGGGGACCGGGGGAGAGAGGGGCAAATGTGAACATCAAGGGGGACTGGGGGAAGGAGGAGGACACAAGTGAACAACACAGGGGACTGGGGAGGGAGGGGGCTAAAGTGAACATCACAGGGGAGGGAGGGAGGGAGGGGGAAAAAGCGAACATCACGGGGGGCTGAGGGAGGGAGTGGGGCACAGGGGAACATCACAAGGGACTGGGGGAGGGAGGGGCAAAAGTGAACATCACGGGAGACTGTGGGAGGGAGGGGTGCAAAGTGAACATCACAGGGGACGAGGGGGGAGGGGAAAGGAGCATACCTGTAGCAGACAGGAAGCTGAGAGGGGCCAGGAGTGGGCCTTGGAGTGAGGGCCGGCCAAGCCTGCCGGCTATCTCATAGGCCAATAAGAACCTGGCACCAGCCAATCAGGCCCAGCATCCAGTGACAAAGGCCCAGGTACTCTGGTGCATGCAGGGGCACCCATCTTGGCATGACCAAGGAAACACTAACAGGGCTGCAGAAAACACAAAGAAGGCTGGCAATTTGCCAACACAGACATTCATCCCAAAGGGCAATAGAGATCCACTGCTCAAACAAATATTAAAGTCATTATGTTTGCTTTTCATATATTCTGTAAAGTCGCGCTCAGGCCCAATATTGCATTTTTGTAAGCCCCATGGCCTACCTTGCCTCAGATGTAATGAGAAGTCCACACTCCCGATGGAAGTGGGAGAGAGGCAGGGGGCACCAGCTCCTTGCAGCTTCAGGTGGAGAGTGGGAAGCACACTGAGGATATAGCCCTCCAGCCTTTCCCACTTATCAGAATGACCCCAGCCTTTACCAATTATCCTTCTGTGCCCTTTGCATGACCTAAAAGCCCCACACCCTTTCTCCTTGACCCCGTCCACATATACTTAACCTCGCCTGAATGATACACCCATCCCCATCCCTGCTTTTCCCTCTAACCTTCTCCTTCCCAGTAACCCTTTACTTATTACTTCCCTTCTCTCATATCCTTTCTTCCACCTGCTCCCCCTTTACAGCCCCACTCCATCTCCATTCACTGTACCATCCACAAGTCGTCTCTTGATCTTATCCTCTGATCCTCCTTGCATGCTCTTGCACCTACAAGATCACACCTTTACCTCTATCCTCCTTACTATTCTCCTCTTCTCCCTCCCATATAACCCATTTCCCTATTTGTATTCTCTGCCCCTCTCTTCCTCTCACTACTCCGCATCTCCCATATCACTGACTGCCCAGTCTCCCTTTAAGTCTGCCTTCTCCCACTGCACTCTTTTCCCCGTCTACCCTATTATCTTCTCAGCCGTCCCTACCTCCCCACTTTTCCATCACTTTCCCTCCCTAGCCCCTCTTCTAGCTTACCACTCATTGTCGCTCAACTTTTTCATTCGCACTCCCCTCTCTATCCCATCCATCACTCTATCACTCACTTTCTTCTTGCCTCATTCCCATCCTCTTTATGATTTTCTGCACCCCTGCCTCCATCCCTTTCCTTCCCTTCTCTTCCCTTGCCTTTCCTCATCCCTCCCATTTCCCATCACACCCAACCATTCTCCTCACCTCATCCCCATCTATTCAACCTCTCTCCTCTTTCACCTCCCCTGTTACTCCTGCTCCCTTTCACTTTCTCCACCTAACCCCCACTCCCTTGCTTCCCTGCCCCTTTTCCCTTTCCAACTCCAACTTGCACTCCCTCCCCTTCTTCCATAGGCCTCATCTCCCTCACCTGCCATTCCCCATATGTTCCTATCTCTTCAATCACCAACACCTCTGCCTCCTTCTTCCTACCCCTAAATTGCATATCATGTTTTCTCACCTTCCCTACCTTCCCTAACCTCTGCTCTCCCTTCTCGCTCCTCCCTATCACTCTAGCACCCTCTATCACCCTCTGTTCTATTCCCCTCTAGCCCATTCTCTCCCTCTCCCACTTCTACCTCACATTTCTCACCTCCCAATTTTCATTTAGCCTTACCTCCTAAATTATTCATAACACCCCCACCCTTAACTTATCCACAAACTCTTGTCCCCTTGTCTCCATCAGTTCCTTGTAACTCATTAACACCCTTTCAGTCGCACCCTATCACTCTTTCACTCCTCTCCACCTGCCTCCCTGTCCTCTCTCCCTCCCGTCACTCAAAACCTCATTACCATTCAACTCACCCTCACGTGTCCCCCATCGCATCCCTTTTCCACATCACCATCGTTCCCTTTCCCCGCCCTCTCAAAACCACCTCCCAGCCTCTCCCTTTCATCCCCCTTTTCTCTGCCTCACTCTCCCTATATCCCATTCTCCATTTCTTTTATCACCACGTGTCTCATCCCCATGCTTTCTTTCTTCCCACCTCCTATCCCCACACTCTCATCCTCGCACCCATCTCACCCCTCTGGTCTCTTGTCCTCGCTGTCATCCATTCTCCCCCTCACTGTTCTGCTACTTTGTCTCTGCTCTTTCCTTTTTCCCTCTCCTCTGCCTTCCTTCCTTCTTACTTCCCTCACCCCTACCTTCCCCACCCCTTCTCCCATCTCACCTTGCACAAACCTCATCCCCATCTCCCTCCCACTCTGCCTCCCTCTTTTGTATCTCCCTTTAACCATACCAACTTCCATCTTCCTTCTTCTCTTCCTCCTCTTCCACTCCTGTCTGCCTTCTCTATCCCTTACTCTGCTTGCTTCTTTTTGCCTTCTTTTCCTCCAGCTTCCCCCCTCATCCCTCATATTACCCCTCCCTCTCTTCATTTCTTCCACTGTCCCCTGCCTCACTATCCTCATTGCCCATTCTTCATCTTGCCTATTTCACCTTCTACCATCCCATATCTGCCCTTTTGTGCCCCTACACTCTCCTTCTCACACCATCTCCCCCATATCTCCTCTTGCCCCACTTACCCTCACTGCCATTCACTAGCTCTGTCACTGCTCTTCCCCTTCGCCCATCTCTCTTGTTGACCCTTCTCAGGACTTTCCCTCTAACTTCACTCTTCCCTGCCTTTACCTTTCCTATCCCATACCCATCAGCTTTTCACCATCATAACAACCCTACCCTGCCTCTCCCTCCCTCTTCTGCCTTCTACGTCCTTCCTCCTTTCTCTCTTCCTCATGTATCTGTCTTTGCCTCCTTTTCTGATCTCCCCCTCCACTTACCTCATCTCCTGAATACATTTCCTCCACTTACTCCACTCATCTCTTGCCCCATTGGCATCACTCTCCCTCACACCCTCCTTTCCACCCCACCTCACCACACCTCCCCTCACCAACCCTCTCATCTCCTCCCCCTCACACAGTCTCCCACCCTATGCTACACCTGTCTTTCACCTGCCCTTACCCACCCTAACGCCCCTTCCATCTCTCCCCTGCCTCATTCCACTATCCAAATACTCATCTTTTCCACCTCTCCCCTTCACCTCTCCCCTCCTCTGTAACCTTCTCTGCCATCTCCTTTTATCCCCTCCCCCTGCCACTTCTTCCTCCTCCCCTGTTTGCCTTATATATCAGGCCCAATTTGTCTTAAATTGACATTTGTTACCTGGGAATGGGCTCTCTAAGCCTCCCCTGAGCCATATGGGGCAACCTTGCCGCATTGTCAGTATCTCCCTTCCCATCCCTAGATCCACCCTTCTACAACAGGGACGTGGGGTCTATATCCAGCTGTATGCTAACCAGTGTCCATACCCCCATGGGGAGCAGGGTTACTATCGCCAGGCAATCGCCACCCCACCAGGAATCGCAATTTGTCCGAAACTGGATAAATGCCACACATTTACCCTTGGACGCCACATGTCAGGGCAAACCTGACAACCTATGCCACCTAACCATGCATTCATGCTCTCACCCCACAGGAGTTTCTCAACATGAGCTACTAATCCAGAGCTCCCAATCCACATAGACGTTTACTTTCACCCAGCACTTGATAAGAGTTTTCCATACACAATTGAGACACATATCTCCAAAGGCCTGACAAGGCCTTTTGGTATACCAAATACAACTAACACTACCTTTCTCTTTTCTCCTGTTCTGTTTCCCTTGGTGCATGAATTGTATTTTTTAAATGCTTTTCTGTTATATTTAAACACATCCATTTAACTGACCACCATGTCTGATTTACATGTTCGACATACGGTGATGTATCATGTGTTCCTAATATTGGCCACCATGCATGCTAGTGCGTAGATATTAATGTCAATATAACGATATAAATAGTCCACAAAACCCACCGCACTGACGTACCAATATACATATGCCATTTTGTAAACCAACATAACAATCATCACTGTCGCTTGCTTCAAAACACTTCCTTTGGGCTTCACTACTCCCGTGTTTTATGAACAAAATGCACACCATTGCACAATATCAATACAAATGTCACAGCCTTGAAAAAGACCAAGGAGGGTTGAAACATGCGTTGGCTGAACGTTGTAATAAAATCACCAGGATACTAAGAGATAAGACTCCTCTGAAATCTAAATCGGATCACAATATCCAGTCAAATTCTCAGTGACCTAGGTTCTTACCCATTTCTTGTTTTTGTACAGTCTGGTGAATTGCAGCACACGATACCAGTTGGGCTTTAGGCTTTTCTAACAGCATAAGAATCTCAAACAGTTGTTTTGAGTTATTTTTGGCCTCATTTATCTGTTTCTCATAGAAGTTCTATTTGGTTTCTGTGATAGTGGATTTGTAAGATTTTACACATTTTTGTAACTGGTTTTGTTGGCATCTATAGGGCATTTTAGCCACTGCGATTCCGCTTTTCTTTTCTCTTTTCATTGTAGGCTAAGTTCTTCGGGAAACCATTTTTGGTGTCCAGGATTGTCCTTGACTGATTTGGTCCTGAATGGGGCCAATCTACCCAACATGCAACCTAAGGCGGATTTGGAGACGGATTTGGAGACGTTGACAAGGATGTCTGGAGGATCTGGAGGATCAAGCTCAAGCTTGTTGGACATTATCTCCTTCATACATTTCTGGAGATCGCCATCTGTACTTTTTTAAAGTTACGGCTAGTGACTTTTTTTAGGGGGGTTTTGATTTTCGTGGGGGGGCCTGGCAATTGAATGTGAAAATGTATCACAAAGTTGTCCGACAAAATATACATGGAGTGCTGTGGTTAATGTCTGCAGCCACATTTCTAGCAACAACCCAATCCAGTATGTTACAGTTTGCTGTGGTGGAGTCACTGTTGAAGACATGGTAGTTGATATTTTTAAGGGTCGATTCTATCTAGTGCTATGTCCTCCTTGTCAGTGCTGTTACAGCACCATCGATTTGGATCAACTAGAAATAGAGTGGCGCAATTAGGCCCACTTAGGTCACGTAAAAGCTGGGTAATTTCCTTGTTAAAATGGGCATCTCAGTGGGGGGTCAATAAACCTGAACGAAGTTGACACAACTATGATGTGAGGGTGTCAATTTCAATTGAAGGATTTCACAATCGTGGCATTTACTAGACACTTTGAAGAATTTGAGGTTATTTCTTGCAATAATTGCTACACCTCCCTCATGTCCCTGCTCCCGATTTTGGCAAGTTATAGTGTATCCTTAGGGGGTTGCCAGGGTGAACATTGGGCCACTGGCCTCAGATATCCAGGTTTCAGGGAGGCACAGCATGTGGAGGTCCATGTTGGTAATGTAATTATGGATGTCAAGGGCTTGTTTGTTAAGGGATCCTGTATTCAATAAACCCAGTTTAGGAGTTCCTGTTCCCATAGGACCAGGAGGGCTTCCCATAATTGCTTTACTTTGGAGTTTTAAGTCTTGGGTAGGTGCTCCTATGCTTTGGGTGCGGGTTTGCACATTTTCTCTAGTACACGGCTTAAGCGGTGGTGCAGGTTGGTCATCAGACCCTATTTTCGTAACATGTATTAGCTCACCAACGTTGGGTGCCAGAAGGGTTGGTATCTGGTCATTGTGATTCCCAAGGTAGAGGGTACCAGTGGGAGTAGAACCATTACCATGTCCCTGGGTGATCATACAGGGCACAGAACTCTGCATATCTTTGACTCTTGCAGCGGTTATAGATCCCTGAGGTGGGGTTACTGGCATTACGTCATCGTGATTCATGATATCGAAGGTGTCGACAGGGGCGCAACCTTTATCGTAGCCCTTGGTGATTGTGGTGCGCATGAATCCAGGCTTTGTCTCTGAGCTTGTCAGGCTTTCTACTCTTACAGGGAGGGTTTTACTGTTTTCCTCAAAACCTGTCGAGCAAGGTGTAGGCTGTTCGTGTTGTGCAGGCGGGGCATGGTGGTGAGATAATTTGCCTCAGAGGTAGGTCCTGATGAATCATTGAGTTTTAGGTGTAGGTATGTATTTATAATCGCCAGGCGATTTACTCTCTGGGTTGCTGAAAGAAGGTTGAGGTGATGGGGGCCCATAGTATAGGCGAGACATGTGACCTGCACTCAAATAGTATATATATGAAAGAGCTGGGCCATGGGGCTTAACTGAGATAGAGGCGACAGATAATAAACCGAAGGAGGGCTCTCAGAGGTGGAAGCTGCTGGTTTATGGCTCTAGGTCTAAGAAAGATGTGCAGCAAAGGGCGTACCAAGCGCTTTGGGGAGTGTGATAAACCTGAGGGTGTTTTACTACTCCAGCCCCGCGGATCCCTTATTCTGGTAGCCAGGGAAGGGTCATCACTATTGGATCTCTTGGGGTGGACAAGCGAGGGAGGATCACCTGGGTAGGGGGGTCCTTGGAGTGTGGGGAAGAAACACCAGGAGGTGAGACATGGTATCCCCCATTTCCGACAATTGTTTGCCCCATATTCCCTCTACCTTTATGGGATACTACAACTCACATAATTCCCCTCCTTTCTGTGTCAGCTCAACTACTGAGATGAGGAAGAGGGAGACTGAGATTAGGAAGATTACCCCTAGTAATGTGCAATGGTCCTATACTGGCAATGAGGTCAGGCAGGGTCAAGAACTCAGTCATAATCATAAACACATGAAATACATTGACGGCTACCCAGAGTATAAGAGGTGGAGCATAGAGTCACACAGTGAGCGAGTTGGGGCCTGAGAAGGCATACGAATCGGAGGTCAATCTGGCAGGAGAACTGGGTTGCCTAGGTACCCTGAAAGCCATCAATGGGGAACAAAGCACAGAGATGCTAACGGCCTGTGAGGTGAAAAGGCTGCAGAAAGCATGGCGAGAGAGCCGTGTGTCCAAGGAGCTAGAAGGAGGCTGTTCAGGGAAACAAACTCTAAGCAAAAAAAGCCTGGTACAGGTGCTCGTTCTCCTAGGCATGCGAGAAGGTCTGGAATGTCAGAGGGGCAGCAGAGGAGACCCTGACCTCGACACGCATCAAGCGATAAAGAGAATCACAGCCGTTGAGTTCCGAGCAGAAGGAAGGGCTGGTTTGTGAAAGGCACGAGGCACAAATGAAATACAATGTTGCAAAACGAGGACAAGTGTATGGCGAGAGAAGTGATGAAAATGAAAGCTTCAATTGTCCATTGTTAAAAGAGTGTGATTAGAAACAAAGTGACAGTGAGGCTGTGTGTACGTTTACATGCGTAACGAGAGACGTTTTAAGATTGTGAATTACAGACGGCTCGAAGCATGAACGAAAGTGAAATGAGAACTGTTGTATTTGGGGAATTAAGAAAAGGGTCTGGGACCCTTAGTGAGAATGAAGAAGAGGGTCGGGACCCATAATGAGAATTGAGAAGAGGGTCTGGGACCAACCAAGTGAAGATTGAATAGACAGTGCCAGGTGCACGACCAAGTAAAGATTGTGAAACATGGTGCCACGGGGCACAACCAAATTAAATTAATGCAATGAGCATGAAATGTATGAGCAGCCTTAGTGACAGACTGGTCCCGCACAGAGCCCAACAAGAAACTGTGCATTTGCAAAAGTCTCTGTTACTGAACTATGAAGGAAAGAGGTGCCAAAGGCACGATTGTGTGAAAGCCTCACTGACAGAGTGGTCCCGTACAAGGCTCATGAATATTGTGTGTTTTCGAAAGTCTCTGTCACGTAAACCATTGAAAAATTGTTGAACTTTTGGGGAAGGGAACGCCAGTGTGAAACCAGTATTGAACTGTCGGGGATGGGAAACCCCATTGTGAAACCAAGCCAGGCAAGGGAAGAAGCCTGAGTGAACTGTATGCTGATAAACAGTGAATTCCAAGGCAGGCAAAGGAAGCTTGGAAGAACTCTGTCTCATTGAAATGTGAGAAATAGCCACCCAAGTTCCTAATGAACTTTTTTTACAAAAGCTTGGGGAAGGGAGTGTTATTTCACTTCATTTCCATCCCAATATTATTTGACTCACTCTTTTGTTTTGAGCTAAGCCGGTACACATTATCTTTGTAGAATTAAGCGAGGGCGAGATTAGATTTGATACAGACACCTTTATTATTTTGACAGACTGACTTTGACATCCTTTAGTTTAATTTGATGGCGGAGACTACTCCCATTATAATAGGGCCAGATAGGAACTCTCCAACCACTGTTAAAGGTTTTCTAAACTGTTTATTTGTGTCTCTGTCTGCCTTCTGAAATCATGCCCACCTCATAGGATGCAAACAAGTGTATTTTAGAACAACAGAACAGACTTACCTGAAACCAAGTTGCAGGACTGTAATCCTATGCCATAATGCAGTGTTCTGGCATGGACCAGAAATGCCAGTGCTGAAGCCACCGATGTTTCAGGATAAATCCTGGGAGAGCTGGATTATGTAGGCTCCGGCAGTATGGAAGACTACAGGGCCCAGTCTCCTGAGAGTGCGTTATCTGTCTGCAAAAGGAGCAATCACAGTGAACAAAGTGCAACATGCACATAAGATACCTGCTGCACACGGGGTGATTCAGTTCACAGGAGCAGTTTTAAATCCAGAGAATATTTTGACTTGCACAAAACTTGAATTTAGATGACAAATTATGGAGGCAGATATTTGTCTTTTTTTTATTATGATGTATGGTTTGTTACCTTTATCTATAAGATCCACCATCCGAAACAAAACCCCACAGTAACACAATTATTTAAAAACATATATATCGATAAATATCGTCTCATTTACTTACAGAACTCTTAGTGAAATTCAAATATTAAAATCCTCATCATCATTTCAACATCAACATTGTCAATTCTTCATTTTGACAAAAAAATCTGATTTAAAAAATGTATCTTTCCAAAAATGAGTGTCAAATTCTCCCCCATTAAAAAAGTGTCCCACCATTTTTCAGCTGTAAACGTTTTCTTTTCTTCAATAAAAGACCCCAGATTCCTAGTTCTCAACATAGTTAACCCCGGATAAAAGAGGAGAATGGCCCTCATTACGACCCTGGCGGAGTGGGTTTCCGCCAGCGTTATTCGCGGCGGACCCGTCCGCCCTACTACGAGTTCCCGTAGCGCCATGGAGCCTTTCTCCGCCTGGTTTTACCGGGCGGAGAAATCCATGGCGCTAAGGGACCTCGTTGTTAATTACGCCACCGTACTTTACGGTGGCGTAATTAACGCCTTCCCCACTCCCATTATACCCTATGGGGCAAGAATGGGAATGGGGAAGGGCAAAATGGGGATTGGGGATTTACCGCTCCGCCAAGGTCGGCATGGGGTGGTAAATCCGCCAACCCCCATGGCGCTATCGGCGGCTTTCCGCCGTGCTCCGCGGTGCATTTAGCACCGCGAATTCCGCCAGGGTCGTAATGAGGGCCAATGTGTTTTAATGTTTCAACTTTCTCCTTTGCGTCACAAAATCTACAATCGAGGTTAAGCTCCCTTGTTTATGTGCCGCCAAGGTATGTTTTGTAGAGAAGATATTCCGGCGGAATCTCAAAAACTGATGACAACATATGGGATTTGTGAATATGACTAAATATCTTGGTACAGAGTTGTACAACCTGCTTTCTTTTTGCAAGTTTGCATGAAGTTTGTACTTATTTCTAGATTGCTCTGGCTGAGTCCAGTCTTGTTCTGATGTTTCCTTTAACCTATTTGGGGCTGCACATTACCATTCGGGGAGGTTCCCAAATGAACCAAAATGTACAAACAACTTGATTTTCATTGTTCAAAATAGGAAGAGTCTACATTCAATATCTGACTGTTGTGTATCAGCCATGACACATTTCTGACATAAGGAAAGTGTCTTCCACATCGTTATTGCGTATATTGAGACTATGTCAAGTTCACGTCTGATAACCAATGTGGGCACTCTTGTTAGTAAATGGAGCACTCTTCTCCAAAATGTGCTCTCAAATGAAGGCCAAATCCTCCATGAAGAGGACAAAATGGCCTCCATTCCATAGGTAATAATCTGGATGACTTTTGATTTATAGAAAGACAGTACAGGGCAGAGGAAGAATTTTCCATACTTTTAATGTATCACCATACTCTGCGCCGTCAAGTTTTTAATTTTCATCCAAATGCCAGTTGACGTGGATTATCATTAATACCAGAATTAATCAAAGTACCCAAGTAAGTGATGGCCTTCACTTGGGTATGTTCATCCTTAACTAGAAACCATCTCGAGGGACGACTTGTTTGCCTATCAATGATCATAAAATCAGAATGTTCGTCATTTCAGCATTTAGCAACAGCCCATTTTTTGCCAAGTAATCTTGCAGGCTGGTAAGCCTTCATTGAAGCCCTATTGGAGTTTGATTGATCAAGACTAGACCATCCACATAGAGGATCCATGCCAAGGGTTGACCGTTACTTTTGGGAGGAAATGCAGGAACAGAATTCAAAGTCTCATACACATATTGCAAATAAAAGATTACATAAAATTTGTGCCAAAGGACAACCCTGTTTTAGTCCGCTACGGTTTGGCATTTCTCTAGTCAGAAGACCCTGGGTATTCAACCTTATCTGTATGTTAGTTGAGGTGTAAAGTGTCATGACCCTTGCCCCTGGCCCTCACTGGCAAGTCAGCCTTCCAGTTAGGGCCAGGTCAAAGGCCTTAAAACCTCATCCAAGACTCTCTTGGAGTCAGTCCTGGTGCCTTTGGTGCCAGGCTCATAACCATCATGAAGACCAACATTATAATGGGACTATTTACTTGGGACTATTTAACTTGGGGGTGTTCAGCCAACATGGAGGCACACACATAGCTCAGTTACAAGGAACTGAGCTATGCGGTCTATCTTTTGGGTGTGGCAGGCCTGGGACTACATCACCTGGACTACTTTGGGTGTGGCAGGCCTGGGACTATTTTACCTGGACTACTTTACCTCAGACTATTTAAACCACACCCAAACAGCAGAACATGCTTTGCATTATTCTGCTGTGGGCAGCGTAACGCTCACCGTGCCCAGCTCTTTGATGCCAGCTTACCTGAAACCAAGGACCTGCAGAGAGAGAAAGAACACTACGAAACTTACCTGGAACAGTATCCTGTCTTCAATCCATCGCCGACTTCAGTTCCACTCACCTGAAGGTACGAACTCCATCATCCGGCACCGCATGCATTAGTAAGTGTTTACTCACGTTTCCTCCCGAATGAACAAAGCCACGCAATTCTTACCTGGGTAGTCATCTTCTGGTCAGTATCATTGCTGGAACATTACAGCGCTCAGCGAGGAACATCGCAACCTGCAAGGAGAGAAAAGACACAGGTTAGCAATATAAAAGGTGAAACAGCACCGCGCATCGCGCATTACTCACCGGACAGCATTGCGCACAACACGCTTTCGCCTACCGGCCTATGCTCATGTTCAAACTGCATGACAACACCAAAATACCTTTGCATACATAAAAGGAAAGAAGCAAGACATTATTGTTTGAACTAAGAAGAACATAAGAACTGCATATAAAGACTGCAAAGCAGCAAACCTACGGAGTCGCAGCAGGCCTGGATTCCCACGGGGGGGGGGGCTTGCACCAGGGAAGTAACTTGGTCGCTGCTCGCCCCCACATCTACACGCCCCTGCCACGAGGAGCAGGACGGAGAATCCACCTTTCACAATATTAAGGTGAGGAGAGGGCCCAAGGGGGAGGACGGACTTGAGGCCAAGGGAGGTGGGAAAACATAAAGACAATCTGGTATTGAATCCAGCTCTCCTATATTGCAGACCCATCTTTAACTAGTGGCCTTACCAAGGGACCAGGAGAGGGTTCAAGAGTGCAAATCATCCAACCAGGGCTGGGTGGCGTCCCCGTGGATACCAGGTGAGCAGAACATAAAGGGCCCTTATTGCTAATAAAAGATCAGCAGGGCAGTCCCATGCTTCCAACTTGGACCACAACCTTTGACGGTCAATAATATCAAATGCTTTCTTAAGGTCAATGAAGGCAAAATAAGTTCTTGTACCATTTCTTAAAGCCGTCACTCTTAGAAGATTTAGGACAAATAGATTTCATTCAATTCCTACCCCTTTTACAAATCCCGTTTGACAGATATCGCACGTGCCCACACTACCGGCCCATGCCTGGAGATGCCTCAACATAACTGCAGCAAACAATTTCCCCAAAACATCCAAGAGAGCAACAGAGCGGTAGTTATTGGGATCCACCCAATTATCCGGCATAAATACGGGAACTATGATTGTGGAACTCTAGGAGCCAGGCACAGTTCCCAGTCGCATCACTTGTTCAAATACTTTGTAGATGAAAGGGACCAAAAGACTCTGGGGATGCCTTAATCATACCATTTGTTAGACCATCTGGCCCAGTCAACCTCGAAGAATGTGTCTTTTTATTCAAGATAATCAGATCACAAATGTTCAAAGGAATGGACCATGCCTTCATACGGCTCCTTACTAAAGAATTATTTTGGAGCCCCTGAGATCCAAACAATTTACTGAAGAAATGTACCCAGTTTTCCTCTGTCACCGGGCTTACCAGGAGCACTTGTTGGGAGGAAGTTTATCTATTAAATACCTGCCAAATTTCCTTTGAAAGTTTATGCTCTACAGCAGTTAGCATTAATTCTGCATCAGACTCCAGAATTTGAGCCCTTTAAAGAGTTAACCAGTTTTGGTATTTTTGCTCTTGCTTTTTAAGCGATTCAAGCATAGATTCAGGGTTCAAAAGCTGAATTGTCCTTAAATCCACTTGTAATTGTTCCTTTTTTGAAGCAATTACTTCACCGTAGGTCTGTTTAGGCACACACATTGGTTTTGCCCCTTCTTTATTACGTACAAGGAAGTCAAGCAGCACCGGTACGTAATTCACTCCCCAATGTTGATTTTTCTGTTTTTCATTGTATTTAGTCAACAGGGAGGAAACGTCCTTCGGGTAGATACAGAGTCAATTTCTGCCTTCTGCAATGTCAAGATTTGTTGGGGCAGGAGCCAGTCTATCCAACACATTGATGTTACATATCAGTCTTAGTAGAGAGTGGTCACTTTTCTTCATCTCAGATACCTTCAAAGTCTTTGCGTTTTTCAACATATTGTCAGAGATGAAGAAGTAGTCTAAAATAAGGGAATGGACACCATTAGACCAAGTATAGTTAGCCAGGGTGTCCAGGCTTGTTTGTCTGTTTAACAAATGGAAATCTCTAATCCATATTGCATCGATCCAAGTTGCAGCTCTAGCATGGTATATACTAGTCACAACATCAAAATCCCTAATTATATGGCCTTTTTTATCGAAACATGATATGTTCCAATCACTGCATATTACTAAAAATGGTTGATCAGGTAGAGCTGAATGCTCATCAATGATGTCCAAGTCCATCATCTACAAAGTGATCAGTTGTTATTGCTTCAGGGTTCCAATACAGATTAAGAATCAAGGTGCGTTGCAAAGGAAAAACCGCATCCTGTTCAAATTCCAGTAACGTTCCCTGAATAAAGGCATTCAGATTCCACGATGTAATAACTTTAAATCCCAAATCTTTTTTCACTAAGAAGCCCAGGGAGGGTGTCCCATTTTTTTTCTTCTAGGCAGGGTTAAGATAAGCACTAAAGCCATCAAGGACCGGTAAAGATGATATCCATGTTTCCTGAAAACAAAGAACGTCAAAAGATTGAAGGTCAGCTTCACAGTTATTAAATCATTGGACAAAGCCACGAGTGTTCCAAGAGGCAATGATGATTTTCTTTCGATGTTAGCACTTGTTATTTTTTATGTCAGTTAAGAGCCGCCTTCATCCAAGTCCATTGATCAGTTTGAGGAACTTTATTCAGCTTTCCCAAGAGCCCTTTAATCTCTCTGTTGGCACCGTTGTTACAACTAAATGTAACCTTTATAGGATGGATTATTTCTGTAGGCAAGTTGTTCCACTTTTTTTCTTGGATTTTGAAGCAATGTTCACATTTTTCCCCACTTTTTAAAGGCACAATGTTTTTGACTGCCATTGAGCTTCTATTGGACTTTTGTTTTTTTATATTCAGAAGCCTTTTGTGTTGGAGGAAGCCTGTTATTTGGAAATTCACTCACATCAAAGCCCAAAGGGAGAAGCAGATGGGCCATTTCCAAAAGAGATGTTTTTACCCCACTGGGCTTTAAATGAAGGATGACTCTATCCAGACGAGCTTTGGTAGGAAATCCCACAATCTTTATGTCCTCAGTGTTAACAAAATGCAGCACAGGGATGTGATAAAATTGTTGGAATACGTCATGGCGGTGTAGAATCAAACCGTCATCTATAGTTAACAAGCGACTTAAAAGAAATAGATTTCCTGCCAGGTTTTTCTTGCCATAACTCGAACCTGAATTTGATTTATCATATCTTAAAAATGTCAGGTTAGTATCTGAATGTTTTCTGTCTTTGGTTTGATTTTCCAAACTCTTAATGTGGGCAATCAGCTTGCATTTTTCAGCTAACGTAAGAAGAGTTTTTCTCAGATTCGAGTCCTTCATCTCCACCCTGTCTCTAGAACAGTTTGGTTTACGGAATGCCTTTCCTGTTCTGGATATGCCATTTCCGGCCCTTCATCATTCACTGTGTAAATTTAAAAATCTAATAAATCCTCCTCAGCTTGCTCTGTTCTCTGTAGCACCTTAGTGTAGTTAGACAATGTTACCAGTTGCTCTATAATAGGTTGTTGTAGACATATTTGAGAGGGAAAAGCAAAGGTTTTCTTTCCAGCTACTGGCTCCGAAGAAATCGTCGGAATCAATATAATGCGCACAAATTGCCTCGAATCGTTATATTTCCCTTATTTCACTTGCTGGAGGTTTTTAGATTTTTTTAATTGGACACCCTTCTTATTCCAATAAGGTGTCACGTGTAATACCCACTATTTTGATGGTTGGAGGGTTGTCTATAGTTTCCAGTTTACGTAGAGTTGGTTTGTTCAATTTGTGTAAGTTTGTCAATGAACAATGCTGGGTACTTTTAGGATCTGGCCGATCTTCATTAATGGTAAGCTCCACTTCTGTAAATGTTGTAGCTAAGTGTTGCATCCTTATCTGTTTCGTACAAGGAGTGTCTGGTAACATAGAAGTAGGATCATTTGTTGTAGACTTTGGTCTTGTCAGAGGTACACTCAGTTGTTGATCAACGGTCATTAAGATCTGAACAGGACCGCCTTTTTTTTTCCTTTAGAAGTTCTCAGAGAGAGCTTAATACATTCTTTTGTTCTGCCCTCTCCAATTCCAACGACTCTTGAAGCTTCCTTTGTAACTCTGTAAAAGTGGCTGCATCCTGATCGACCCTTGCTTACAATGAAGTAATGAAAGATGCCACGTGTCTCATTTTGGAATGTATCGTCTCAGTCAACACTGCTTGGTCTTTAAAGTTCTCATTAATTAATTAGTACAATTTAAGAAATGGGGCTAGAGAGATAGTTAATGCCGCCATAACGTTATAGTGAGTTTGAAAAGCAGTAGAGTTGAGAGGATTTGACAGACCCGCTGACCTCTTTGGTGAAAATACAGATGATAGCGATGACGCGTTTGAGTACCACTTATCGGTTTAGATAATGTTAATTAAGGGGCCATCACGGCCAATGATGTCACTCGAACATCAAGATTAGTACGTGGGTCAGAGTCAATCAATCTCCCATCTGATAAGCCCTCTGTATGAATTACATCCTTGGAAGCGATTTTTTTTCTACCCGTCCCATTGTCTTTTTTCTGCTGTGCCAGGTTGATGTTTAAGCCGTTCGTCTATAGTTCAGCTTGTGCTAATTTAGACTTTAGGTCTAATTTCTCCTTAATGGATACAATGTCTCTTGCTAAACACACTGCTAAAAGTAACAACATCCCTTCTGCATTTAGTACGGCAGAAGACTGGCTGGACGTTCGAGTTACGCATTTTTGTATAGCCAGTTTCGGCTCTGCTTGAGATGGGAGAAAGGTGGAGGACACACAATCATTGTTTTTATTGCCTAACTTCTAGAAAAGTGGAGCCAAATCCTCAGGTCATAAGACCGCTCTTTAAAGACTATCTGACGGAGCGCCAGGCGAGGCTAAAGGAGAATTCTTGTCCTTTGAAATTGCAGTTTTCCCCTCAATTACCAAGGATACTTATGCCTCCAAAATCTCTGCATCCATCAGATCCAACCCCCTGTATCTTGGGGGTTCTATTTCTAGCTCACGGTCAGCCAATGATGTCATAATGTTGAGGGGCTTAGATGATGCAAGATGGTGTAGCCAAATTGAGGGGGACTGGCAGGAAGCCACTCATTTGGATGGGGATTTTTGGGATTTTAAAACTTTAGATAAACCCCCACATTCAATTGATTGCCCACTCTGAGTGTTTCTGCCAATTTTCAGCGTCCTTTGCCAAAGAGTCAGCAAAGAAATCCAGTGGATAAGCCGGCAGCGTCACCACATCAGAAGAGGTGTATTTATTGGTAGACAATTGTATCCGGTCTTCCAACCATTTGAATTGGCGCCATATTCTTGGTAAATCGGTGACACAGCCACCCCGTCAGAACTCATGTCTGGCTCAGAGAGGGGGCAAAGTGAATATTTATGTGCATGAGAGACTTCACGTTAATGATCAACTCCCAGTCAATCAGTGTCTTGTGAACAGAGTTCTTGAATAATTAAAATTGCCTCAAATAGGTAACTTTCTTTTATCACAGTTACCGTTAGTGGATCAGCAGCGTCGTCTGTCTTCAACTTCAGCTTTTAGTCACTCTGAGTGGCACACTCCAATGAATCCAGTTTGACAGATAATAGATCACAGGGCGAGAAGCATTTCCGAGAGCCCAGGGAACACAGGAAACACTCCTGCAGCACTCCGCGTCCAGAGAGGATGTTTTAAGCGCACGCACAACATTTCTTGAATAGACAGAAGCAACAGACTCCACAAGCAAGGAGCACAGGAAACACTCCTGAAGCACTCTGTGATGCTCCACGCCCGGAGAGGATGTTTTTGGTGCAGTCACACCGTTTCTTGAATAGAGAGAAACAACAGACTCCACGAGCAAGGAACACAGGAAGCACTCCGGCAGCACTATATTTCAAATGTTTTTTGTAATGCACAGATATTGCATTTAGACCTACAGATAAGGTAACATGTTAATAATGTAGCACTCTCACCTGAGAATGGCAATTACAGTGACTTCCACTAAGCAGTTTGCGCACTAGTATACGGCAAGGTTCCAACGCCTAACGCATGTCTAGTATGAAGACCTAATCAACAGTGGGCATGAGCTCAGCTGTTTTATGCCGGTGAAGAACAGCTTGTCCCAGAAGCGCTGGTGCTGATGTTTCAGGATAAAGGCCAGGAGAACTGAGTAATGTAGTCTCTGACAATATGGAAGACTACAGAGAAAAAGATGTACGGGCGTCTCTCCGATAGAACAAACACTGCTTAATGACATATTCTATGGGAAGGTGCCCACTCGAGAGTCTGCAGCCACATTTTAGCTCACTGTACCTTTCACAAAAAAGGAATATCCATTTGCATATCAGTATTTGTCCTGCGCACTTGAGCAGTCAAGCACCAAAATGCTAGTCCATCCTCTTTGAACAAGAGTACCAACAGCACCACCAGACACGTGTTTCGTCCTAGTCGGGCCTCATCTGTGAGGTGGAGGTGTGCCTCTCTGAGCACAGTGAGCTGAAGCATAGTTGAGACTCTCCTGGGGGCCATCATCTCAAGAGCAGGTCAATGGGCTGTGTTTGTGCCGGTAGAGGGACTACCAGACCTTCTTTGACATATTTTAAGGTACTTGGGGTCACAGCCTAAATTACCAGGGACACCTTGCTCACTGTGCTCAGAAAGGCACAGCTCCACAACACTGATGAGGCCCGACTAGTCCGAAACACGTGTCTGGGATTGCTGGTGGAACTCTTGTTTAGAGGAGATTTGCCTAGCATTTCGGTGCCTGGCTGCCTTTTGGTGGGATAAAGACTTATATGCATATGGACATTTCTCCTCTGTGAAGAGCGCAGTGAGCTAAAGCATGGTTGAGACTCTACCGGGGACCATCTATAAGGCTAGCTGAATGTTGGAGCACCAAGTTTTGTCTTTGGTGCAAGTATCCGGAATGGGGATGGGTGACTCTAGTTCTTTGAGGATGGTGAATAGTTCCCTCATGCTTGAATTGGCGTTGGAGATCCGCTTATTAAAGGAGTTCTGTTTGGCCAGATGGATTTCTTTTTTATATTGGGAGGAGATTTCTGTTAGTTTCATTTTATGGTCTACTGAAGGGGTGTCATGATCTCTGCTTCCAAAAGGTCAGGGTTTTCCCAACTCCCTTGGAAGCAGATCCATAACCCAGGTTCCGAGTGCCAACCAGTCCCAATTGGGACCTTTTGGACCCAGTCCTGGCACCAGTGGCACCAGGCTCATAAATATGCCCAGTCCCAGCGCTGGAAGCGCCGGGCTCATAATGCTTGGGTGGACTTACCTGCAGCAGACCATGCTGCTTACTTGCCTGCCAGTTGAGCCTCTGATCCTCTTCTGTTTGGAACTACTTTTCCTGTTGGGTGGGGCTGGAGCCACTCCCTAGATTCAGAACACTGGAACTCTTCTGGAAGGCAGGAACTCTTTTCTTACCAGGAACTCTTTTCTTACTTAGGCGTGGCTGTGGAAGGAGACACCTAAGCACTACAGGAGGCTATTTAAACCACACCCGGTGGATGAATCTTGCTTTGCGTTATTCTGCACCCTCTGCAGCAGAACGCTCATCGTGTCTTCTGCATCCGGTCCTGGGCCTAAGGAAAAAGGCTTACCATCCTGAATCCAGTCTTCAGCAACACCTATAAAGACAAGAAAGAACAGGTTAGCATTCCGGCATCTGAAAGGCAAAGGCTTACCTAATCTTCGTGCGCTCCGGAGGTCTTCACACTGCATTCCGGCATCTGAAAGACAAAAGCTTACCAACTCTTCGCACGCTCCGGAGGCCGTCGGCGCTGCATCCCGCATCTGAAAGGCAAAACAAGGTGCGTTTAAAGACATTGGGGAACTTTAATACTCACGTGCCATTACTCCTTTCCACATCTAACCCAGTGGGTATCCCGGCACCCTGCAGCCGCTCCGAACTTGTACCTGCAAAATAAAAAGACAGTTAGAGCGCATCGTGAAGCTGGCAACAAGCGCTTACTTACGTGCTTTCAGGCGCTTCTATCCATCACACGGGCTCCATCTTCAACTCACTTCAGCCCGTCATCCGCCATCGCCGGAACCCTGCAAAACAAGAGACATCATTATTAAAGACTTTAAAGACATTTGAGTTACTCGAAACTTACCGTTCGTGCAGTAAACGACGGACAGCAGTCCTCTGAAGTCAAGAGGCCTGCGCTACCTATCCAGTGAAGAAACTGGTTACAGCACCCTGCCCCGAGGCAGATGGAGAGCTCGGCATTCACTTACCTAAGGTGAGAGCGTTAACCTGTGGGGGTCTACAGGAGAAGGGGAAAGAGATAGGGACACCCCAATAACCCCAGTTCATTAACCCCGTATTTTCTATCTGCAGACATCTTACTCTGCACGTCAGGCATACAGGGCACAGAGGTCCAGCCCAAAGAGCCAACCGGGTGCTGCACATCACCTTTGAAGATACGGTAGTCGCCCAGTCAAGACCGGCGCCTCTGCGAGAATCAGGTGAGCGTTACAGAACGCAAAGCCTACCGCAAAACTCTCGCCCAGGCGCTATGGAAACCTCGGATACTGACCACCTAGCCCGGTTACTTGGGGAACTAAGGGCAGAAGTGCATGCAGCTCGTCAGGAAACGAACGCTCTAAGAAGGGAACTAATTATTTCCAAGGAGAGAACAGATGATCTTGCTAGACAATTGCTACAGTCACAAGCCGGACAGACCCCGCTACCCGCATCAGGGGCAAATCTTCCTTCAACATCCTCTATGAATCCAGTGCAGATCAACCTACCTGGGGATGTACCTCTGGCTCCGCCCGAACGATTTTCTGGTGACCCAAAGAGGTTTGCGATATTTATCAATCAGTGCCGGTTGCACTTCTTATGCCGGCCAGCAGCCTTTCCAACTGATCAAGCTAAAGTAGCTTTTGTACTTTCGTACCTTAGTGGCAATGCGGCAGACTGGTCGAACCCTCTAGTTAATCAAGATGATCCGGTTCTCCATGATTTTCAAGCCTTTCAGCTTAGTATGGAAAAACTGTTCGCAAGACATGCACAGGGGCAGGCCTTGGACAATGAGCTTCTTTCGTTGCGACAGGGTAATCAAGACCTTTTGGCTTATATTGCATCTTTCAATAGACTAATAGTGGAAACTCAATGGCCTGAGGACAAAAGGATTATGCTGTTTTATAGAGGTCTACGTGGAGAGCTCAAAGACGTTTTAGCCCAAGTAGTGAATCCCCCACAAGACTGTTCGGATTATATAGACTTGGTCGTTCAAATAGATCACAGACTGCAGAACAGGAAGGCCGATCGTTCCAAGTTTGATGCTCGAGTATTTTCCAAACCGCCAACTCCTTCCAAAGGAGTAGACTCCGGGGAACCCATGCAAATAGGGGGTCTGAAAGGTCCTCTAACACAAAGGGAGCGGGAAAGGAGAAAACAGTTGCAATTATGCCTATATTGCGGAAACTCAGGGCACTTTCTTCGAGACTGTCCGGTGAAACCTGCCAAGAAGGCAGTAGGAGCTGCAGTTACCACAGTTACAAACTCTGAGCAGGGAAACGACCTCGCCCGACAAGAATAGAGGTCCTCTTGCCGAGCGTGAAAACCAGTTCCGTGACCTCGCATTTCGTGATACCTATGGTCCTCATTGGCCCTGATAATCCGGATCGATTACATGCAATTGAAGCTTACGTCGACAGCGGTGCCATCGGCAATTATGTGGATCATGAAATGGTTTTGAGGATGAATCTAACTCTTTGTCCCAAGGCTGTAAAGGACGTCATTACTACGGTGGATGGTACGGAGATAGCCTCCGGGCCAGTAACGCATACCACTCAAGAGGTGACGCTAGTAAGTCAAGATGGACACCATGAGAAGATCGTGTTCGATGTGATCAAGGCCCCTCAGTTCCAGATTATTCTAGGAATACCTTGGTTAGAGAAACACAATCCTCTGATCGATTGGCGAGCAAGAACGGTCCAGTTTCCAGAATGTGTCTCTACTTGTCACCCTCCACCTGGTGTTGCACTGGCAGCAATTTCTTCAGAGACTCCCCAGTTACCTCCCGAATACCTAGAATACCAAGATGTTTTCCGGAAGGAGCAGGCTAACTCTCTACCTCCTCATAGGTCTTATGACTGCCAGATAGACCTGATACCTGGATCTACTCCTCCTTGTAGTAGAATGTATGCCCTCACCGAGCCTGAGAACCTTCACCTTCGACAATACCTGGATCAATACCTGGCAAATGGGTTTATTCGTCCTTCCAAGTCCCCTGCCTCTTCAGCTTTGTTCTTCGTTCCAAAAAAGGAAGGAGACCTTAGAACTTGTATCGATTATCGCTCCCTGAACCAGATCACCGTTAAGAATAGATATCCGTTACCTTTGATCCCTGAACTCCTGGACCAAGTCAGAAAAGCATGCATATATACAAAGCTGGATCTTAGAGGAGCTTACCACTTGGTACGAGTAAAAGAGGGCGATGAATGGAAGACGGCCTTCCGCACCAAGTATGGGCTATTTGAATATCAGGTCATGCCCTTCGGACTTTGCAATGCCCCGGCCGCCTTTCAATATTTTATGAACGATGTCCTCAGAGAGCTCATAGATGTGTGTGTTGTTGTTTACATCGACGACATTCTCGTTTATTCTTCATCGGAATCTGAACATCGGAAACACGTGAAAATGGTCCTCGAAAGATTGCGTCAACACAAACTTTTCGCTAAGTTGGAAAAATGTGTTTTCAACGTGACTGAAGTTGAATTCTTGGGATTCATATTATCACCTGGCGGAGTGCGTATGGATTCAAAGAAGGTCGATGCAGTTCTCAAATGGCCATCACCATCCTCCGTAAAAGGTGTGCAAAGCATGTTAGGCTTCGCTAACTTTTACCGCAGGTTTATCCCCGAGTTCTCTCGAATAGTCCAGCCCATCACTGCCTTGTTAAAGAAAAACAAACGTTTTGAATGGTCTACCGAGGCGGAACAAGCTTTCCAGGATTTGAAGACTAAATTTATCTCTGCACCAATCTTAAAACACCCTCGCCCCGAACTCCCCTACATCGTGGAAACTGATGCTTCAAGCCTTGCCATGGGGGCAGTTCTATCACAAAAGGACCCGGTAACCAATCAGTTGCATCCCGTGGCATTTTGGTCCCGCAAATTCTCGCCTCCTGAAGTCAATTACACGATTACTGACAAGGAACTTCTGGCTATCAAGTCTGCCTTTAAGGCTTGGCGGCATTATCTGCTGGGGGCCCGACACACCGTTACTGTGATTACGGATCACCGAAACCTGCAATATTTGAAAACCGCAAAAGCCCAATCCTCTAGACAACTCCGTTGGGCATTATTCTTTGCCGAGTTTGACTTCATAATTACCTATCGACCTGGTACAAAGAACGGTAAAGCCGATGCCCTTTCTCGGATGGGAGTGGAAGAACACTTGATCAACCCTAAACCTGTACCAATCATTCCCGAACAAAGAATTCTGGGTGTAATCGCCACAGAATCCATAGAGGAAGTTAAGGATAAAGCCAGGCAACTTGTAACTCCAGCAGACATACAGAATTGGCATCTGCAGGGAAAGGACTTTGCAGTAAAGGACAACTTATTGTATTTCCAAGAACGATTATACCTACCCAGCACAGATTTACAGAAAAAAGTAATCTCTTGTTATCACGACTCTTTAATGGAAGGTCATCCCGGTATAGCCAAGACCTCAGAAAAGATCAAGCGCTACTTCTGGTGGCCGTCTTGGAAAAAAGATATCAGAGACTTTATAATGTCCTGTGGAGTATGCGCCCAAAACAAGAGTCAAAAGGAAAGACCAGCAGGCCTCTTACGCCCTATTGACATCCCACCTCGCCCTTGGCATACGCTTTCTATGGACTTCATCACCGATCTACCTCCATGCTCCGGATACAATACGATTCTAGTAATCGTGGACTTATTCTCCAAGATGGCGCATTTCATTCCGCTCAAAGGCTTGCCAACAGCAGCAACTCTGGCCCGAGAATTTCTCGAAAACATCGTCCGACTGCACGGTTTTCCTTCGGTTCTAATTTCGGATCGAGGTAGTCAATTTATTTCTCATTTTTGGCGAAGTTGCTGTCGGTCGGCTCAAATTGATGTGAGACTATCGACCAGTCACCACCCTCAGACCGACGGACACACCGAGAGGACCAATCAAACTCTGGAACAGTATTTACGCTGCATGCTGCAACAAACTGAAAAAACTTGGAAAGATATCCTTTGGATAGCCGAGTATGCCTACAATAACTCTGTCCATTCGGGAACTGGGAAAACCCCGTTTTTTCTTTTGTACGGCAGTCACCCTCGAACCTCGGAGTTGGATCCCCTCCAAGATCTTGAAACACCAGCAGTAGACTACCTGCATTCTACAATCACCCAAGCCTTTAAGGAAGCTGTTTCTCACCTTCAAAGGGCTAAAGAGCAATACAAGAAAGGAGCAGATCAACATCGGAAGGAAGCCCCTCACTATCAAGTAGGGGATCAAGTCTGGTTATCCACCAAATATCTATCTCTAAAAGGGCCACGCACATTCAACCCAAGATACCTTGGTCCCTATTCCATCACTACCATAGTAAACCCAGTAGCGGTCAAGTTGGACTTGCCCCCGCACATGAAGATACATCCGGTCTTCCACGTCTCTCTATTAAAACCCGTGCAACCTCAAACCCGACTAACCAAATCTCCAAAACCTATCCTAGTTGATGGAGAACTCGAGTTTGAAGTCAAAAGCATTCTGGACTCCAAGATCTCCAAATCTAAACTATTCTTCCTAATTGACTGGAAAGGCTACGGCCCCCAAGAGAGATCCTGGGAACCTGCTGAATATGTCCACGCTCCTCGCCTAATCAAAAGATTTCACCGAACATTTCCTGACAAGCCAAAACCCCCGGAGAAGCCCGGTTTGGGAGGGGCCTTGAGGGGGGGGTACTTTCATGATCTCTGCTTCCAAAAGGTCAGGGTTTTCCCAACTCCCTTGGAAGCAGATCCATAACCCAGGTTCCGAGTGCCAACCAGTCCCAATTGGGACCTTTTGGACCCAGTCCTGGCACCAGTGGCACCAGGCTCATAAATATGCCCAGTCCCAGCGCTGGAAGCGCCGGGCTCATAATGCTTGGGTGGACTTACCTGCAGCAGACCATGCTGCTTACTTGCCTGCCAGTTGAGCCTCTGATCCTCTTCTGTTTGGAACTACTTTTCCTGTTGGGTGGGGCTGGAGCCACTCCCTAGATTCAGAACACTGGAACTCTTCTGGAAGGCAGGAACTCTTTTCTTACCAGGAACTCTTTTCTTACTTAGGCGTGGCTGTGGAAGGAGACACCTAAGCACTACATGAGGCTATTTAAACCACACCCGGTGGATGAATCTTGCTTTGCGTTATTCTGCACCCTCTGCAGCAGAACGCTCATCGTGTCTTCTGCATCCGGTCCTGGGCCTAAGGAAAAAGGCTTACCATCCTGAATCCAGTCTTCAGCAACACCTATAAAGACAAGAAAGAACAGGTTAGCATTCCGGCATCTGAAAGGCAAAGGCTTACCTAATCTTCGTGCGCTCCGGAGGTCTTCACACTGCATTCCGGCATCTGAAAGACAAAAGCTTACCAACTCTTCGCACGCTCCGGAGGCCGTCGGCGCTGCATCCCGCATCTGAAAGACAAAACAAGGTGCGTTTAAAGACATTGGGGAACTTTAATACTCACGTGCCATTACTCCTTTCCACATCTAACCCAGTGGGTATCCCGGCACCCTGCAGCCGCTCCGAACTTGTACCTGCAAAATAAAAAGACAGTTAGAGCGCATCGTGAAGCTGGCAACAAGCGCTTACTTACGTGCTTCCAGGCGCTTCTATCCATCACACGGGCTCCATCTTCGTCATCCGCCATCGCCGGAACCCTGCAAAACAAGAGACATCATTATTAAAGACTTTAAAGACATTTGAGTTACTCGAAACTTACCGTTCGTGCAGTAAACGACGGACAGCAGTCCTCTGAAGTCAAGAGGCCTGCGCTACCTATCCAGTGAAGAAACTGGTTACAGCACCCTGCCCCGAGGCAGATGGAGAGCTCGGCATTCACTTACCTAAGGTGAGAGCGTTAACCTGTGGGGGTCTACAGGAGAGGAGAAGGGGAAAGAGATAGGGACACCCCAATGACCCCAGTTCATTAACCCCATATTTTCTATCTGCAGACATCTTACTCTGCACGTCAGGCATACAGGGCACAGAGGTCCAGCCCAAAGAGCCAACCGGGTGCTGCACATCACCTTTGAAGATACGGTAGTCGCCCAGTCAAGACCGGCGCCTCTGCGAGAATCAGGTGAGCGTTACAAGGGGTGAGCCTCCAAGCTGTTTCGCAGCTCCTCTTAAGTAGTCGCAAATCCTTTAGTTCGGGGGTAAACCATTTATTTAGGTGAGATTTGGGTTTCCTTTTTCTGAGTTTCAAGGGTGCGATGTTGTCGAGGGTAGTTATCATAATTTTGTTATACTCGTTGACTAGTGTTTCTGAGTCTAGATGATCTGCTAATCCGTTAAGTGTAGGTAGAATGGCCGGGATCACTTTGTCTCTGGTGATGCTCTTTTTGTTTCTTGTTGGGCAAGGCGGGGCCATGATGGAGGCTGGTGAAGGTGGTCTGGAGGTAGATAGTTCAAATGACAGGAAGAAGTGGTCTGTCCAAGGTTGAGGGATAATAGCTTTGATATTGGCAGTGCAATTGTAGTCTACTAGCCAATCAAGGATTCTTCCCTTATTATGTGTAGGTTCAAGAGTTTTTTGGGTCATGCCCAGATTTGAGAGGGAATTGGCAATGATGGTGGCATTTTTATCTGAAGGGTCATTGTAGCCCAGATTGAAGTCCCCTAGGACAAGTAGTTGTGAAGAGGTTTTAAGGTTGTTGGAGAGTAAATTATGTAGATCCTCCTCGAAGGTCCCTAAGGGACCAGGTGGTCTGTAGATGAGGTGGATCGTCAAAGTTTGGGAGCTAGCTAGTGGAAGTTTGATAGTAAGTGATTCACATGAGTCAGCTGCTATTGTAGGTGAGATTCTCATATCTAAGCTGGTCTTTGCGATGATGGCAATGCCACCGCCGCGCGTGTTGGTTCTATCTTGCCTGAATATAGTAAAGTCTTCTGGGATGGCTAAGGAGAGTAGGGGTCCTGCTGCGTTGTGCAGCCAGGACTCGGTGATGGCGATGAAGTCCAGATTGTCGAACACTATCAGATCACAGATATCTGTGGCATGTGCTATCAGGGATCTTGCATTTATTAGTCCTCCTTTGAGTAGGTGGTATGACGGATGAGGTGGTACAGTTTTGGTCTGGGTAGTGGGAGGAAGTCTCCTGTTTTTTGGGGGGACGTTGGTGTTGGGCTTCTGGGTATTGGATCTTTTGCTGTTAGGAGGTAGGGTTCTGGTCAGAGGCTCATAAAGTTTCGAGAGTCTAGCTCTGAGCCTAGAGTTTCGACAGAGTAGACTACATGGGTTGCTGGGGAACTCGGATAGGGGATTCAGATCCGGGTGTTCCATACTGGTGTCAGTAGAGAGGGTGGTGATGGTGGAATTTAGGGGTCTTGTGAGCATAGTAGGGAGGCTACTGTCCTCTCTATGGTGGAAGATAATTGCAGATAGGTACAATAGCAGGCTGCAAGGTGTGATACTCATGATGTGGAGCTGGATACACCGGGCACGGTGGGCATAGATTAGCATAGGCAATGACTAAGTTGCACAGGGCACAGTGGGCATAGATAAGCATAGGCAATGACTAAGTTGCACAAGGCACAGTGGGCATAGATAAGCATAGGCAATGACTAAGTTGCACAAGGCACAGTGGGCATAGATAAGCATAGGCAATGACTAAGTTGCACAAGGCACAGTGGGCATAGATAAGCATAGGCAGTGACTAAGTTGCACAAGGCACAGTGGGCATAGATAAGCATAGGCAGTGACTAAGTTGCACAAGGCACAGTGGGCAAAGATTAGCATAAGCTTGCAGGTAACCAATGTCAAAATGTCAAATTGATGGTTCCCCTGTTATGATATGTAAGGAAAAAAAGCCCCTGGGCTTACCATAGTAGTATGGGTCCGTCAGGCAGTGAGCAAAGGTCCTTGCAGCATTTAGGGAGCAGGCGCAATAGGAGTAGGCTATGCCTCCCATGCGCCGAACAGGGCGCAAAACAGGGCCTTTGTATGGCCTTCGTGTGGGCCGGCGTATCCGCCTGCCGGCGGAAGCAGAGGGCTTAGTAGTGCCCAGATCGAGGCTCAGCCTCGCTTTGAAGCCGCGTCGCGCCCGGCATGGGGAAGTCAGGCGAGCGGGAGAGACATAGACAGGCAGGCCGCCGTGTGCAGTGCAGCGGATCTGCACTTGCTGCTGCCGGGTGGTCTGCTGGATGGGAGGGGACTGTGCTCAGAAAGGCACAGCTCCACCTCACTGATGAGGCCCAACTAGTCCGAAACACGTGTCTGGGATTGCTGGTGGAACTCTTGTTTAGAGGAGATTTGCCTAGCATTTCGGTGCCTGGCTGCCTTTTGGTGGGATAAAGACTTATATGCATATGGACATTTCTCCTCTGTGAAGAGCGCAGTGAGCTAAAGCATGGTTGAGACTCTACCGGGGACCATCTACCCAAGAACAGGTCAATGGGCTGTGCTTGTGCCGGTAGAAGGGACTCCCAGGCCTTCTTTTGCAGAAGACTACAGAGCCAATGCTCCTGATAGTGCTTTATTTATCTCTCTGCAAAAGGATCAATTATGGTGAGCAAAGTGCGAGATGCGCAAAAGATGCCCGCTGCACATGGGGTGATTCGGTGCACAGGAGCAGTTTTGAATGCAGAGAATATTTTGGTTTGCACAAAACTTGAATATAGGTGAAAAATTACGGGAGCACATAAATTATATTTCAAATGATTTTTGTAATGCACAGAAGTTGAATTTAGGCATACAGGTAAGGTAACGTGTTAATAAAGTAGCACTTATCACCTGAGAATGGCAATAACAGTGACTTCCACACATTTTTTTATTTGGATTTATTTGTAAGTGTGCCCCAAATGAACTTAATCGTGTCTGGGCACCAATGGAACAAGTAAAAAGTATGCATTCATCCTGATAATATCCGTTCAGATGGTGTTTGCACAAACCAGTAACTAACCGTCCGTACTCCCTAATGGAACAAAGGAGTCTTCACAGCCTTACGGAATGCAGTGAGTGTTTCCATGTCTCGAATGGTTCCTGGGAGCTTATTCCAAAGTCTTGGCCCACAGACATCAAATCCTCGATCCCCTTTACTCACGTATTTAGACTGCAGTACATGCAGCAGATTCTTATCGCATCAGCGTAATTGGCGTCTGGAGATATAGCTCCTAAATGTATCCGATAAATGACTTGGGGCTACTTTGTTCATGCATTTGAAGACAAGACAGAGGATTTTAAAATCTATGCGCTCTCTCACAGCCAGCTAATGTATAGATCTTCTTAGACTGGAAATGGGGGAAGATTTTGCCACCCAACAACCTGACTGCAGTATTTTGGGCCACTTGCAATCTCTGCATCTGGAATACTGGTATTCCTGACAGCGACGCATTTCCATAATCCAGTCGCGAGTTAACCAGGGTCCCCACGACTGTTGCTCTGTCATCGTTTGCAATGAACGGCAAAAAACAGTTTGCGAGCTAGTATACAGCAGGGTGCCAAACCCTATTTTGGCAACCGACATAAAATGGTTGTATCACAATTCAAATTCCTCATTGCTGTGGCTGTCTAATGAGAGGTTGTACTCCTGGCATGTCTGTCCACACACATGTTCCAACATTCTGTTAGCTTTCATAGATAGCCAGAAGGACAGAACACAACATTCATCAAGTCAACTGCATCTCCCTTCCTTGCAGTAATCGCACAATCGTTCAATATCACAACCATGCAACATTCCTCCCAGTCATCGTGGCTAGAAACCAATTAGCAGTTGGACACCGGTCCCAATACACAAGCAATGTGCCGTGAAGGAATTTTATCCATGCTATTGGGTAATGACAAGTGGGGAAGCACAGGTTGCCAAACAACTGGACAAAGTTGCACCTGTGAGGGCGGTACAGAGTCTGCGCATGTTGACCTAGGCAGCCTACTTCCACACGCCATTAACAGGCTCCCATACAGCCTACAGTGCAATGCAGGGCATGTCAGCGTAGGACAGCATTCTGCTATCCTTCGAGGAACAACAGTTACAGCAACCATCCAACCAATAGCTAAAACCCATGGATCAGGATAAGCCTATCCCACTTCTCATCGTGCGCTGACACTCAGGACTGTGCCTCATCCAAGGAATGCAAACTGCTAGTCCTAAAACAACTCCATGTCACCAGTGTCCATTTTGATATTTCCAAAAACCACAGGTACTCCAGTTCCACTCACCCAGCTATCAGACATAGTCACAAGTATCATTTAAAACATATGATCAACACTCTGCATGCACTAGCAGCATGCACCCGACTGTGATGTCAACATTGAGATGCCAACGGGCATGTTGTACCAGCTGCAGCGATACTAAACTAAATGGGCAATATTTAACCCAAATGACCAGAAAATAACTATTAACAAAATGGATGTACCGATGACCACCAGCTGCTGCGTCTGTGGACCGGACTGTCAAAAATGTACCTTTTGAGCTCAAAATTTCCTTTGTGGTCTGGAGCTAAGGTCTATGTCTGGATCAATAAATTCAGTATTATCGCTTAACACATTCTCTGAATTCATCACATGCTCAGTGTTCCAAGTACAAGTACATCACCTAAAAGTGATAACATTCTTAAGCATTAAGAATGTCCTAAAAGCCTGTACCTAGGATGATTAATAAGTACAATCCCCAAATGCTATACTTAGTCCTTCACTAGTGATAATTAAACCTGAATACTATATTTGTAACCTATAACAGTGGAGTACACTATTTACTCGTGCATTGAATGTCAACATTACAATAGTTGCTAACCTCTTGCTAACCACTTCATTAAGGCCGCAACATAGTAACCCTGGCGAGAAATCAGCCTTGAGACACCTAAGCCTAAACAGCAGTGTCAACACAAATACCTTACTTGCGTGTTGCCTTACCTCTCATGCAGGAGACCTTCTCTTTCTGTGAACTTCTCTGGATGTCCTACTTCCTTGCCTGCATATATTCTTCTAGCCTGGCATCAGTTGAAAATGTTCCTGCCAGAGTAGTCGGGATGCATATGGTGGTTAGCTGTCACGTTTATTCCCTCTCTGGTGGAGCCAGGGTCATGAGGGCAAGAGACCAATGCAAGGTTGCTGATGGCCATGACCCCCTGCTGGGCGGGGGGGTCCTCATGAACTTAACATATATTTGGAGACAGATTTCCTATTTATGTATTGTCCTTCTCTCTTCTTTTAAAGATTTAAATCTCTGGAATAAATTCTCTGCTCTTTTGCCTGTTCTACACACTTATCTTTCATCGTCTCTTCAAACTCCATTGCATCTTCTATCTTTATATAAACGACACACATTTATGTAAATAAATAAATAAATAAATCAGCGTCGGGTGGCCTTTGAATGTAAGTGTCCCCAGAAACGCACCCCCTTAGTGAGAGGCAATAATGGACACACCCCAGAAGGGGAATGAGGCCAGGACCAAGTGCGGGTGAGATCAAATGAGCTTTATGTAATTCAATATAGGGTATGCAAAGGACTCTGCAAACTCCGAGAGCGCTCTGTCTGACAATAGCAAAGACAGTTAGTTATATTACAAATACACGTCATGCATGAGGTAAGCTATAGGGGCCACAGACTCTTAGGGATTGGGTGGTGATGGCTAGGTGGTATATAATGTATACAGTTGCTTCTCCAGGATTGGCGGACGTTGGTTCTGCGCCACGTGGGGTGGGAGGTCAGCTGGGCTCATCGGGGTGTAGCGCCGGGCTGGACATGCCTTGTAACAACGATTAATAACTAAACTAACATTTGCCCTTTTGGCCACACATTCCCACCCATTCGTCACACTTCATGTGTCCTGTTGATGTGCATTCTTGTAAGCGCTGACCTTAGATCAGTACATGGCCAGGAACATTGATATGCGATCTGGAGTGTCTCAAAACATCAGTTTGGGGGATAGCTCAGGTTCAATCAGGTCTCATGGGCATAGTCAGGGGCATGGGCAGGGGTGCTTGACTAACCAGCCTTGGCAATTTCGGTGAGGGATGGTATTACGATCTGTTGGTACACGTGTGGGCGCCCCCCTTTCTAGGGTCATTAACTCGGGGTTGATGGAGGTACTTCTGGCCCGTGGGGGGCATGTGACTGGTGCCTGAAAGGCGGTGGGATTTAGGACCAGGTAGCTCGTAAGTCATGGAGTCAGGCTGTGGCCTCTGACTCGGGGGAGGCGGGCGGATGCTTGAAATGGGTCCAGCAGGATCGGGAGGGAAGGCAAAGCTGTGCTGTTTGAACACCGGCTATCTCAAGAGGGCCTGGGCAGGAGGAGGGGGAAATGGCCTTGCAGCTCTGTGCGTGGCATCTTGCACAAGGCGGTTTACTGTCGTATGGGTGAGGGGTGACTAACAACACATGGGGTTTCTAAAAGCGCTCATATGTATTTGATTTAAAATGGGATACTAGCTGGGGATCATACTTTTTTACATAGCATTTCACATCTACAGTTGACATACGAACATGAGGTAGTGTCAGGCAGGTGTGTGTATAAAGAGAGCAACACATGCTATTGTTCACTGTTATCAGCTGTCCAGTCTTTGTACATCTCTTCATTATGTACAATATCGGTTGCATATTTTTCTCTTTACCCATTCTCCTTTACATTAGCAGCGAATGTTAATCAACAAGGCACATATTACATAAATGGTTTCTACATGTTGCAAGGGTTTTCGGGGTGGGTATGGGTGCGAGGCGCCACGGCGTCTATAGCTGGGGGGCTTGGTGCAGGGTCAGGGCCTGCAGGGTTTGGGCTGGTCTCAGTTACATCCTAGTGTTCCCGTTCATGGCTGGGGCAATGATGTACTGCGGAAGGTTAACAGCTACAGTGTTTTATTTTGTTGTTTGCTTGCGTCTATTGACTCGTGAGAACGAGTCCTCAGCGGATCTGCCATGCAGTGGGAGGTGGGGGAAGTGTGGGCCTCTGTGAGCGCGGTCGAGTGGGGGTCACTCTGCAGCGTTCAATGTCTCTGCCTTGGGTTAGATCTGCACATTTCTAGCAAGATGGGGATGGCTTAATACAAGATGGCATCTATGCTCTGCCACATAACGTGGTGGCGTAGCCCCACGTGTCGGTCTGCAACCGCCCTGCTGTCTGGGCCCAGGGGGCCGGTGGGCTGCCGACGAGTCATGGGTCTTAACCAGGGTGGGCCATGCAGGGGGAGGGGGGGGTCCTATTGACCTACCCTTCCCTACATTTCCCCCCTTTCGTTACTTAAGTAATTAATACCTTAGCTCCCCCAGTCGTTCGCGCTCTTTCTCAGCCAACACGGCCTCCTCCCAGGTTGGCGTTCCTTTTATTGGCATCCAGGCTCTGCACACCCCCCGGAGGCTTTCCCCCCTTCTAGCATACTCGTCTGGGGTGCAGGTCATATATATACATCCCATATCTCCCTCCAGGTCCACCCATACCTCCGTGTACCACTCTAGCTCCCGGGGCTCCTTTATTGTGGTACGATATAACCTGTCCACTATATCCCCGTCATAATATTAGGGCACCATTCTATACTTGGACTCGGAAGCCTCTCCAGTTTGTACGTGTGCTTCCTGTTGCGCCCGTGCCCTTCCTCCGGCGTTGCCCATTGTCACCCTCATCATTGCTCCATTGGGGACGACATTTGCGCAGCATCGAAGACCCAACTGGAACACACAAAAAATCACAAGTAAAAACACGATGAGGGGCATTAGTAGTTTCACAGCGAGCCCCATCCAGGAAGGTACCCAGGAAAAAAGGTTATCGAACCACGTGCTTGGGTCGGTGCCACCTTCCGTCTTCATTCGCTCCCCTAGGTTGTGCACTGCAGCGATGACATGTGATAGTGTTCCATTATCAGCATCTTCAGAAGGTACAAAAGTGCAACAGGCACTTCCGATTTTTCGGCAAACACCTCCATCCATCGCTGTCAACAGGTCTAGGAAATACCTGTTTTGCATTGTCATGAGTCTCAGTGCCCTTAGTTCCACCTTGATCACGTTGAACCCTTCTTCAGTGTCGTTGGCCAATTGAATCAGCTCCCACCGCGTGATCCGCAGCCATTTTGCATTTGCTCGGGCCTGAATGCTTGGAATGAGGGAGGCGAAGAAGCTTTCCGCTGAGCTGAATAACCTGTACCTGTCTGGGAGCTGTGCCCAGAGTTCTGAGGAGGCCTTTGAGATATAGTTTGATGACCTCTGTTTTCTGGACATGATTCCATCGGCATTCCCTTCTGATAGGGCGTAAAGTGGTGGCGTTTCAGTGGGTGAGGCGTTGGTTGTAGCTTGGGTTGTCTTCCGGCCCCCTTGGCCGAGGTGGCTCTCTGGTATTACCATTAAGGCTGAGTGCAGTGTCGCCAGGGAACACGTGCCCCTCCATGATGGTGGGAGGTGCATGTACACCCGCTTGTCACAGACCCAGTAAGTGTCCTTCAGGGATGCTGTTCCTTTCTTCATATCTGGGATCATTAGGCTCTTGCTGCAGTTTGTGTTTCTTCCAATGTCGATTTTCCCTTCTTCCAGGAAGCAAAGTTCATTTGAGATTTCTTTCTGTAGTTTCAATGCTTTTTCTATAGCGCTCACCCAGGTCAATTTTGCCATATGTTCGGACCACACTCCGGCACACGTCTCTGCAATCCATTGTAGTTTTTCAGTAGGCAGCCCTCGCAGTGCTTCAGCTTTGCACGTTACCACATCATCTTTCCATTTGTTTTCTGCAAATAGTGTTCCTTTTATTACTAAGAATGGTTCTTTTAAGCATACCACTCATTTTGTTCTTCAGTAGCACGTTTTCTCGTTCTGCAGCATTTCAAAAGATACCATGTGTGCCTGGAAGGTGTTCTTAATTCTGCACGGAGTGAGATGGAGGAGACACTGGGCGTCTGCAAGAGGCAATTCTTGCGGCATTAAAACTTTAGGTGTGCCTGAGGCAATGGGGGATCAGGGAGCACACGTAGCAACTTTCATTAGTTGTTCGTTTGGCTGTGGAGCTCATGTCTGCATACCATTTATTTGACTGGTGTGGGTGCCTGGGATCCTCTATCGTGTCTAGTCCCAGGCCATAGTATTCATCATATCTCTTCCTACCTGTTTCCCTCTTCCTCCTATTTTTAAGGAATGTTTTAGCATGCCTGTCTACGTGCAACAGGGACTCCCTCTCCCCGGCCCCCTCCTTCTCCCATTCCTCATACAGAGTAATGAACTTGTTAGCCGTTTTAATATTCTCTTTCGTTCTCTCTGTGGTGTGGTCATTTTCTCTGGGAGGACTGATTGTCATTGTGGGCAGGGTAGCAGTGGTGCCATATAACCATGACAGATGGGTGTCGATCATTTAGTTTATGTACACTAAAATTTGTGGTATGGCTTTGGGGCTTAAAATGGGTGGTCGGCTTGTTGTTAGTATCGTTATGACGTTTTGCCTCATCTGGATGTGGGCCATACCCCCATACCAGCTGAAAGCCATCCCATATCAAATAGTTACCCTCCTTAAACGGTTTGCTTACATTTTCCACGTTAGTTTCATTACCTCCCCCCTCATTTATCTCAATGCAGATAAATGCTATTATGTAATATGTTGTTAAGCCAAACATGAGTTTAAAAAATATAATAGCACAGACAGTCAACCCACATTCGTATGAGTATGTTCGCAAATCAAAAACATTTGTACTCCTAGTGTCCCTATTGCTAATCGTTGCAGGCGGCCTGTTCGTTGCCATGGTTACTCCTATATGTTGAAACATAGAAAAGGGTGCATTAAGCATACAGTGCAATTATTTTTTGCTTTTTCAACTTTCCAGCAATCATCTAAGATGAGAGAGAGAGAGCGAGAGAGAGAGAGAGGAGGAGAGAGAGAGGAGATGGATAGAGAGGAGAGGAGAGAGAGGAGAGAGAGAGAGAGAGGGAGAGAGAGAGAGAGAGAGAGAGAGAGCGAGAGAGAAGAGAGGAGAAAGAGAGATAGAGTGAGAGAGATCATTTTATGCTGCTTCACACTTTGTCATAAACATTGTTATAATACAGTTGTCAGTTCAATAAAATTTCACATGCTCTTGTTGTTACATTTCTTTTATTCATGCACATTTACCCCATCAGGGCCCTCTGCACCTTCTACTGATCCCACGCTGTCATAGGCTTTTCGGACGTCTGTCAAATGTATCCAATATCTCAAGCCCTTCACTTTCACCGCTGTGGGTGTGCAAAACAGCACCTCGTATGGACCATGAAATCTTGGAGCATTCCACCTACGCACAAAGCTCTTGACATATATCATTTCACCTGGTTTCAGCTGACCTGTTGGGCTTTGTTTCTCTGGAGTGTGCATTTCATTCTCCCCATCACTTATGAATGGTGGTGCAAGTTGTCTCGCTATCATTCGTGCTGCCTTAGTAAGTTTTGTCAGGTAATCATTAAATTCTTCTCCTAGTACAGTTGCACTTCTGTGTGCATCTGAATGTCTACGGAGGGATGAGTGTGCTGCGTGCATTCGTCTCCCTGTCACGATCTCGTGGGGTGACAAATGGTGGTCCTTGCTTGGCTGATTCCTCAGCTCAAAAAGGGCCAAGGGGAGACAGTGCACCCAATTTTTCTTAAGGGAGAAACACAGTTTTGAGAGTCTGCCTTTTAGTAATCCATTTATCTTTTCTACCACACCGTTACTTTGTGGGTGATAAATCAAGCATAATTTATGTTTTATCCCTAGCAATGATGTCACTTCTTTAAAGAGATTGTTCACAAAATGTGTGCCGTTGTCAGAGCAAATTACGTCGCAAATTCCCCAGTGGGGGAATACTTCCCGCACGAGAAACTTTGCAGCGCATTCTGCAACTGGGCGGGCACAGGGACCTGCCTCTACCCACCGTGAAAAGGGGCAAACTACCACTATCATGTACCTCGCTCCGTTACATCTCTCACCCATATCCGCATAGTCGATATGCAGCTCTCTGGAAGGTCCTACCGGCTTGGGTATCATTCCCCTGAGTGTTCTCAAAGTCATGCCGGCATTGTATATCTGGCACGTTGTGCATTCCATTGTTAGCTTAGAGAGTTGTTCCTGTAACCCTGGAATGAACCAGTTTTCTTGTATCTCGGCCGCGATGTGCTGCCTTGCGTTGTGTGCTGGGAAGTGTAGCTGCTGGAATGCTACTTCTAATAACTTAGTTAGCATCACTACTTTACCTGTGTTGTTTTGCCGCCATAATAAATCAGTTGCCGACTGGCTGCATCCTCTTTTTGTCCACAACTCTTTTTCGTCCTCAGCTGCCTCTTCCTGTAGCTCCAGTATTTGAGACACTGGCATGGCATTGTACCCGTCCGGGACACCTTCCTCCGCTTCTCTTCTCATTAAGTAATCACCTGTGTTTTCCTTTCTTAAATATGATGCCTCCTCTGCAGCCGCGTCTGCTGCCACGTTTCCCAAAGAGACAAAGTCAGTGTTATTGGTGTGGGCCTGGCATTTCACTATTGCTACCATGGTGGGTTCTTTCAATGCTTCTATGAGTTCCCTTAATAGTTCTGCATGTTGTACGGGTGAACCATCTGCCCGGTTGAACCCCCTTCTTCCCCACCTGGCAAGCCCTCCGTGTACTGTTGTGGCCATGTATGCTCAATCTGTGTAAATCGTTACTGCGCATCCTTTTGCTGCTCGTAATGCTTCAATTAATGCTACCAGTTCTGCTGCCTGTGCTGAGAAATGAGTCGGCAGTCGCTGCTGTATTAGGACCTCATACTCACCTTCTTCCATTCGCACGACTGCCACTCCCACATGTTTTTCTCCAGTTTCTGAATTTATGGAAGCTGACCCATCTATGAAAAATACCTCTCCTTCCGCCAGTGCGTTCTCGCTCACCACAGTTGTGCCATTGTCCTCGCCCTGATATGTTGCACAATCATGTGCCTGGATATCCTCTACAGTGCATGGTTCTGAGATGAATCTTGCGGGGTTATCCACCTTGCATCTTACCACGTTTATATTGGCGCTTGATAGTATTACCTCATACGCGGTGGTTCTCTGTGTAGTTAATGTGCTTTTTGATCGCTCGAGTATGGCGAACAATGAGTGTTCTACATACAGTGTCAGTGAGCACCCCATTACTATGGTGGTGCTTTTTTCAATAGCGAACGCAGCGGCTGCGAGAGCCTGTTCGCATGTGAAATGTCCCTGCATTACGGCGTCCAGTGTCCCACTGTAGTATGCCAGAGGCTTGTGACCTAGTGACGTTTTCTGGGTTAGGACTGCTGTCATGAGTGCCCCCTTGCAGTGCGAGAATAGGTAGAACTCGCGTTCATAATCTGGGGTCGTGAGCACTGGCACGCTTGAGTCCCACTGTATTTCTGTTTTTTACTTTTGTGCCTCTTTAAGTGCTTGGAGCAATGGGCGTGTGTATGCAGCATAGTCTAATATCCAGGCCCGACAATAGTTGCACATCCCTAGGAATATTTGCATGTCTTTCAGTGTCTTTGGTCTTCCCACGGCCGAGATAGCTGCTACTCTGTCTGGGATTATTTTCTTGCCATCCTTTGATATTAATTGCCCTAGCTATAGCACTTCACGTTGACAGTATTGCAACTTTTCTTTGTCCGCCTTGTACCCCTTTTGGGATAGTAATGTTAAAAGGGCTATGGAGTCTTTTCTACACTCTTCCTCGTTTTTGCTGCAAATTAATAAATTGTCCACATACTGTATTATTGTGCTGTCGGCAGTCATGTTTCCAAGATCTTCATGCAATATTCTATTGAATATGCTGGGGCTTTCGCAATATCCCTGGGGCAATCTCCAGTGTTCGTATCTCCTCCCCCCTAGGGTGAATACTGTCAGGTATCTGCACTCTTCTGCGAGTAGTATTGAGAAAAATGCATTTTTTAAATCCACCACAGTGAAGTGAGATGCCTCTTTTGGTATGCTGCATAGGATGAATGCCGGATTCGGGACCAAAGGGAACTCTTTCTGGATGACGTCATTTAGTGGGCGTAAATCCTGAATCATCCTCCAGACACCTCCTTTCGCTTTTTTGATTGGGTAAATACAGGTGTTATACGTGGAGTTTCAGGGTACTATTATCCCCTGTGTGAGTAGAGCATTTATTGTTTCTTTTATCCCTTCCTCTGCTTCTTGGGACAGGGGGTATGGTTTGACCCGGGGCAGAATTGCTCCAGGCTTGAGATTGATCTTTACTGGTGTGACCCCGTGTAGTAGCCCTACGTCATGGGGACTGGTCGTCCATAATTGCCAGGGAACGCACTGCATGTCATCATTAAAGAACGAAGGTGGGGCGCCCACTACTGCCATTAGCTGTAGTGGCACCTGCCTTTGCTGTATCATTATTTCACAAGGGATGGCTATTTCCATGATTATTTCTCCGTCACTCTCTGAATCTGTGAAAAGCTCCTCATCTGACAGATCTTGGAGTGCAATGTCAGCATTTATGCATAATACCGTGCACCACTCACAGCCGTGCATATCCATTGCAATTACAACTATTCTTTTGGCTGTGATTTGTACTGCATGTATGACATCACTGTTCCTGGCACTATCTCGGGGCTGGCTATTGGGCGAAAGACAAATTCTGCTGGTACTCTCCATTCTAGCTTTTTCAACTCCGGGACCACCCTAGCTAATGTTTTTAACTCATGAATGAACATGTCTGGGTCCACGGGTATGCCGCGCACCTCTGAGCATGTTGGTCATGAATATATCACTAGCATCGCACGCATAGAACACATCCCTGGGGTTTAGCATACAATCCCTCCCCTTTTTGTGAATGAGATAGTCATGTTCAATTTGCTGAGGAGATCCCTTCCCAGCAGGTTCACGGGGGATTGTTCATAATACAATAGGGGTGCCCTCACTGTTTTTCCCCCCACTGTAACGTCCAAATCTTCTGTGTAAGGAACTTGGACCACCGCCCCAGAGAACCCCTGCGTCTCCAATTTACGATTAGATAGCGGAAACCGGCCCCCGAATCTACCATAAAGATGAATTGTCTGTTTCCTATCTCTGCTCCTATCAATGGTTCCTCGCTTGCATTGACGGTTGTCGATAGGATTGGACACGCAAGTGCTCTCTGTGGGCTGTCCTATGCTGGATGCCTAGTTGTTCCCCCTTGGCTGAAAACGTTACCTGAAACTACCGCTACTCCTCCATATGGGGCAGGCGCACCATTAGATGTCGTAGTGAATGGGTTGTTTTGAGTGTATGGTATGTGTTCACTGCTTCGTGGATGTTGTTGAATGTGGTGTGGCCTTTCCCTGTATTGCTCTTGCCCTCTTTTGTGTTGTTGTTCTCTTCCTCCGTCCCGGGGCAACCCGTATGAGCTCCCCGGATGGGGGTGCCCGTAATACTGGTCATCTTGGTAACTCGGGTTAGGCCTGCTCCTGCATTCGCGCGAGAAATGCCCCCACCTCCCACAATTCCAACAATTTCCTTGCCCCCCTCTGGGTCCTGGTCCCCCATTTCCGCCATTACCTCCATATCCCTGTCCACCTCCTCTTCGCCCCCTGTACCCACCTCTTCTTTTGCTGGGGTGCCACGTTTGCCACTGTAGTCCTCTGTATTCCTCCTCTCCATTCCACTGTCTCTGCCTGTTGTCTGTCCAATTTGCAGCCATCCTCCCCTGTATCGCTACCGATCCCCCTCCTCCTCCTCTGGGTCTCTGTCGTGTGGGAGTGCTGCTACAGCTGCTGCGACCTTCACCAGTTTCGTTTGTACTAACTTGGCCTCGTCTGCCAACCTCTTTTGTGCCACCTCCTTTTCTCGTTCCTTAATTCTTTTTCAATGGTGCACTATTATGCTCTGTATCTCTGGCCATCCTGTCGCTTCGATCCCTGCTATTTTGTCAAGCGCTTTTTGCACTTCCTTTGGGAGCTCTCTCTTTATTATGAAGTAAAATAATGATGTTGATTGGTCATATGGTGTACCCATTTCAGCTCTCCACATCTCCTGTACCTGAAAAATGTAATCCGTAACTTCTTCCCCATCATTCATAGTGCATTGCATTACCGCCTGTAAATCTGGTGTGTCTGGGAATGTTTCCCTCAATGCGTCCCAAACGTGCGCATGCACTGTATTGAAGGCAGCAACATCATGTCTGTCACTATCCAGTGTTATTGCCGGGAAACCTGCTTTTGCCCACACCCTGTCTGACTGGTCCCCTACTGCTGACACGAGTAAACTTTTGACATCTCCGATGGCCAGGGGCACCCCTGCTGTGTGTTTCTCAAAGGCGTATATCCACTTGCTACCTCCACCTGATAGCGGGGGCAGAGATTTTAATAGGTTTGCCTTATCCATCTGTGCCCAAGGTATATCATTTGGTCTCTCCACCCCCCAATGTATTAGTGGGAGTTGTAGTCGTCCCTTACATCCTTTCCCAAAACTCACCTTTGTTCCCTTTTTCCCCACCATTGCTATCCTTCCCGTCCTGTTTCTTAACCTCCCTGTCCACTCCTGTTCTAGTGTCCTCCCCCGTGGCGTTTCCTCTACCTCCACTAAACTTCCACCTCCCGCCATTCCCAATCTCCCAGCTTCCTGCTCGTCTTCTTCTATGTCACACCACAGCTCTTCTCTCCCATCACCTTCCACTCCTTCTCCCTCTACACTTCCTCCTATATTGTTTGCTCCTAGTTCTACTATCTGGGTGGGCTCCTCTTGTATTCTGAATAGTATCTCCCCTTTCTTCCACCCTTCCTCATTTGACTTATCTAAGGGGTGGGACCGGGACAATCGTTCTGACCCTGTTGTACTCACCTTGTTCACATAGACTTTGTATCCTTGACAACTCTTCCCTGGCTATTGAGAGCCTGGCGTCTAAGTCTTCTGTCAACTTACATATGTTTACTGAGGGGGTACTCACCTGCCCATTCGATCGGGGGCACTCGTATGGCGGTGGTGCGGTTGGTCTTGCTGTGGGTGTGGGGGTGCTAGTGGGCACATATGTGGGATCACTGTATCCTTCAGCGGGTGGGGGTTTATTTAGAAGTGGGTACAATCGAGTCACCTCTATAACTCCCTCTTTTCCCCTCGTCTTCCTTGCTACCCTCTGCTCACGCTGATGGGGTAGCCGTGAGGGCAGATTGGTCGAGCGCGGTGTCTATTTTCTTTGGTGGAGGTATTTCCTCGAATAATCGCCATAGATTTAGTATCTCCCTCCTATTATGAAATAGTTTTCCCTTGTACTTTAGGATTATGCAGCTGGCCACCATGTCCAGAACACTTTTATCAAAGGACCCTCCTTGTGGCCAGACCTGGGGGAGACCCTCCCCCTTCAGTTCCGTTACCCACTGGTCATGGTACTTAGTTATCCTTTCTGCATGGCCTGGTAAACTTTTACAGATGTGCGCTAGGGGTGTCTCCGCTCCCATGGCTAGACCGGTGTTACTCTGTTCTCTTGTATTAGTCTGTTCTGTCACTATGTGTGGGTCACTGTGTACATGGGACTTCAACCCCTTTCACGTTATAATAAACAATTCACACTTTTGCTCAATGAAAAGGTGCTGGTTTGTCAAATCTTACCAGGTCATACTTACAATAACCGTACCCCCCTAGAAAGTACTTGAAACAATGCAATTATATAGTGTCACGTAATTACAGAAAATCACAACCATACAATGTGCACAACATACCACAGACATTCATCATACCTCAGCATACACATATAGCATTTACCCTCCCTGCCTTGCCCTTCGCCTTCTACGGCAACCCCCTCTAACCCTTACACAGCTTCTTTTGTTTGTATATATATATATATATATATATATATATGTATGTATATATATATATATACATATAATTTTTTTTAGACCTTATTTCTACCCCGAATGAGAGGAATTTAGAGAAGAATAAGAAGAAGAAAAGCTAGTCCTAACGTATTTTCCGTGTCTCTTCACTCAGACACCCTTAATTTATCTTTTCACAGTTTTACTTATTCCCAGCACTAGTCGAGATAGCACTACGCGGCGCCGCCTTCTACCCCCTTGCAGAGTTAGGTTCCCGTCCTCTTTTCCCTTTTCACTTTAGTATCCTAATGGCCATATGCAAAGAAAGAGAAAGTGTTAGGAGTAAAAAAGTTCCCCTTATATCCCCCACTCCTCTTGTTTCCCCTTGTCCTCCACATTTTTTTTTCCCTTTTAATATCACTCGCACTTAATATTCACGTGCCCGTCTTGATCCGAGACTCTCCGGATTTGGTCCGTCCAAGCAGCGCGGCCTCGCACTCAATGGCCCCAACCGGCTCCGGCGAGCGGTACTAAGGGTTTTTTTCAAACGGGACCCATACCCTCTCGCCTTAACTGCATTTCCACGTCTCTGTGTACCAGTTGCCGTAGGTGGGCGGCTCTGTTGAGCGGGCGCGCCGTGCGTCTCCACTGCAACCGGGGTCGTCTCGTGCCAAGAGGACAGTTTAAAGTTAACAAAACATATCACGTCTATGCGGTCACCACTGAATGTAAGTGTCCCCAGAAACGCACCCCCCTTAGTGAGAGGCAATAATGGACACACCCCAGAAGGGGAATGAGGCCAGGACCAAGTGCGGGTGAGATCAAATGAGCTTTATATAATTCAATATAGGGTATGCAAAGGACTCTGCAAACTCCGAGAGTGCTCTGTCTGACAATAGCAAAGAAAGTTATATTACAAATACACGTCATGCATGAGGTAGGCTAGATGGTATACAATGTATACAGTTGCTTCTCCAGGATTGGCGGACGTTGGTGCTGCGCCACGTGGGGTGGGAGGTCAGCTGGGCTCATCGGGGTGTAGCGCCGGGCCGGACATGCCTTCTAACAACGAGTGATAACTAAACTAACATTTGCCCTTTTGGCCACACATTCCCACCCATTCGTTACACTTCATGTGTCCTGTTAATGTGCAACTCTTGTAAGCGCTGACCTTAGATCAGTACATGGCCAGGAACATTGATATGCGATCTGGAGTGTCTCAATACATCAGTTTGGGGGATACCTCAGGTTCAAACAATCAGGTCTCACGGGCATAGTCAGGGGCATGGGCGGGGGTGCTTGACTAACCAGCCTTGGCAATTTCGGTAAAGGATGGTATTACGATCTGTTGGTACACGTGTGGGCGCCCCCCTTTCTAGGGTCATTAACTCGGGGTCGATGGAGGTACTACTGGCCCGTGGGGGGCATGTGACTGGTGCCTGAAAGGCAGTGGGATTTAGGACCAGGTAGCTCGTAAGTCATGGAGTCAGGCTGTGGCGGCCTCTGACACGGGGGAGGCGGGCAGATGCTTGAAATGGGTCCAGCAGGATCGGGAGGGAAGGCAAAGCTGTGCTGTTTGAACACCGGCTATCTCGAGAGGGCCTGGGCAGGAGGAGGGGGAAATGGCCTTGCAGCTCTGTGCGTGGCATCTTGCACAAGGTGGTTTACTGTCGTATGGGTGAGGGGCGACTAACAACACATGGGGTTTGTAAAAGCGCTCATAAAATCGGATACTAGCTGGGGATCATACTTTTTTACATAGCATTTCACATCTACAGTTGACATACGAACATGAGGTAGTGTCAGGCAGGTGTGTGTATAAAGAGAGCAACACATGCTATTGTTCACTGTTATCAGCTGTCCAGTCTTTGTACATCTCTTCATTATGTACAATATCGGTTGCATATTTTTCTCTTTACCCATTCTCCTTTACATTAGCAGCGAACGTTAGTCAACAAGGCACATATTACATAAATGGTTTCTACATGTTGCAAGGGTTTTCGGGGTGGGTATGGGTGCGAGGTGCCACGCCGTCTATGTAATGCTCACCTGACTCCCACGGAGACGCTGACCAGGTCTGGACTGCTGCGGCCTCTTCTAAGGTGATGCGCAGAACCCCGAAGACCGACTGGACAGGACCCCCAAATCTCGCTTGTCTGACTCGCAGGAGAATCCTTCTGCAGATGGAGAAAGGGGATTAACTACCTGCGGAGTAGCGCGTCGGCCTCCCACTTCCCTCTTTCACTCTCCTCAGACCACCTCCGAAATTCCCCGTTAACTCTCACCTTAAGGTTTGAAAGGACGTGCTCTCCATCCTGCTTCTGGTGCAAGGGTGCGATTATATCCAGTTACTTCACTGGTGTTCGGATTGGTGAGGATCCAAGCTTACTTTGCTTTCCCGGCAAGGTGCTGTAAGTATACTGTTGTAAAAGTTCAAGAGTTGGCCTCCTTTTCTATTTGCCTTTATATTCAGTAGTCCGTCTCTTATCCCTTATATCACAGGTGCTGAGTGAAGATTTTGCGTAGAGGAAAAATTCGCCGAAGGTAAACTCAGGTGAGTTTATGATGGGTGGTTCCTTTAATGTCCTTATATTCACCCACTAATGCGTGTGTCTGTTTTCCCCATAGGGGCCGGGGTACGGTACTGCCGAAGAAGCGGCGCCGACCCGAAATGAGGAAAGATTCTCCCAACAATAATCAGGTAAGTCTTAATGGTGAAAATCTGGCTTTCCTCAATATGTTCCTTTTGCTCACCTTTTGTTCTTCTCTTCCCCCTTAGGCGCAGGTATGCAGTGGATCGTGCAGATGGTCGCTAAGGAGCACGGAGATGCCTCGTGAACAGGTGAGTGGAACGCGGCGCTGCAGCGAGCAACACGATGCGTCTTTAAAATAAATGTCTTCCCTTTGGATCGCCGGCGTGATGACTCCGGACTCCGGGTAGAAGCAGATAATGTTCTTCTGTTCACCTTTTCCCTTCTCTTCTTTCCTTTCAGGTGTTCCAGGATGGAGACGGGCGTGGCTGGAGTCAGGATGCGGGAGCAGACACGCGAGCGTCCAGCTGCTAGGTGCAGAACAACGCGAAGTGTGAGCTGCTGTCTGGGCGTGGCTTAAATAGCCCCCAAAGTAGTTCCAGGTACGTATTCTTCCCCGGCCACGCCCGAGTGGCAAAATAGTCCCACGGGTAAAATAGTCCCTTTCAGGCCTCAAAGTGGTCTGGATCTGGCAGCACGGTCTGCATCAGGTAATTTCACATAAACACTCCCTTTATGAGCCTGGCGCCTCTGGCGCCAGGACTGAGGTCCAAAATGAGCCTGTCGCTAAAGGCGCCAGGACAGTGTCCAAAGGGCCCCTACTAGGGGTTGCTGGCCTTTTCCCCGGGAACATGATGTCTGCTTCCGGGGACGCTGGTCCTGGACTGGTTCACCTGGAGTAGGCATCATGACAGTCTATAGCTGGGGGCTTGGTGCAGGGTCAGGGCCTGCAGGGTTTGGGCTGGTCTCAGTTACATCCTAATGTTCCCTTTCATGGCTGGGGCATTGATGTACTGCGGAAGGTTAACAGCTACAGTGTTTTATTTTGTTGTTTTCTCACGTCTATTGACTCGTGAGAACGAGTCCTCAGCGGATCTGCCATGCAGTGGGAGGTGGTGGAAGTGTGGGCTTCTGTGAGCGCGATCGAGTGGGGGTCACTCTGCAGCGTTCAGTGTCTCTGCCTTGGGTTAGATCTGCTCATTTCTAGCAAGATGGGGATGGCTTAATACAAGATGGCATCTATGCTCTGCCACATAACGTGGTGGTGCAGTCCCACGTGCCGGTCTGCAGCCGCCCTGCCGCCTGGGTCCGGGGGGAGGTGGGCTGCCGACGAGTCATGGGTCTTAACCAGGGTGGAGAGCACACCTCCAAGCCCCGCATTTCAAAATCTAAGTAATGCCGAAAGAGCAGCAGTGAAGAGTTTAGCGAACAACAAGGGCATTGTGATACGAAAAGCAAATAAAGGGGGAGCTGTTGTAATTCAAGATAAGATTGCATACATTACTGAATGCAATAGACAATTGGAAGACACCATCTTTTACGAACCTATTGATATCGATCCCACTTTGAGATTGACAGCCTTGATACACAATAAAGTGGACAAAGCACTTGAGCGAGACTGGATCTGCAAGCAGGAACATGAGTATCTATGTGTTTCTAAACCTTCCACTCCTAAGTTCTATACTCTTCCCAAAATACACAAGTCACTAACGAATCCACCTGGCCGTCCCATTGTATCGGGTTCCGGCTCAGTATTGGAACCTCTCTCCAAACTAGCCGATAAATATTTGAAACCTTTTGTTCTCACCATGCACTCCTATATCCAGGACACGACCGAAGTGATCAACTGCGTGGAGAATATGAGCTTCGATCCTACAACACAACTATTAGCGAGCCTCAATATTATAGCATTATACACGTGTATACGATAAAAAGAGACCCTTGAGGTCCTTGAAGAGGTTTTGTTAACCAAAAGAACGACAAGCTCAACACCTAATAGCTTCATTTTATGGTGCGCAGAGATGGCGCTTACCGAGAACTACTTCTATTTCAATGGCAAGTTATATCACCAAATCCATGGGACAGCAATGGGCACACCTGTAGCCCCGACAGCAGCCAACCTATATGTCGAGCGTTTTGAAATCAAACACATCTACCCTCTGACCAATCCATTTTTTTTCCAAGATTGCCTTATGGAGGATGTTTATAGATGATATTTTTATAGATGATATTTTTATTATATGGGAAGGCTCAGAAGAATCTTTTGCAGAATTTTTTCAATGGATTAATCAGAGGAATCAGTTCCTTAAATTCACCTATGCTTGCAGTAGAAAGAAGATAGATTTCCTGGACATCTCCATTGAAGTGAACGAAACCAATACTGCCCTCAAAGTCAGTCCTTTTCATAAACCAACAGATTGTAATGCTTTATTGAAATTTGACAGTTGTCATCCTAGGCACACACGTGAGAACTTACCATTCGGGCAGTTTCTACCCCTCAAGAGAAATAGTACTCTCAATCCCACATTTCTGAAAGAGGCGGCACTACTGAAATCCAAATTGGAGGCTAGAAGCTACCCCTCGAGGATAGTTAAAAGGGCCTTCAAAAGAGCCAGGCATAATAATAGGGAGGCTCTCCTGGAATACCACCAAAAGGAGCCCAGTACAAACAAAATTGTTTTTGTGAACACTTTTTGCCCCAGATCTAATCTGGTTACAAAGATAATACGCAAAAACTGGCATATTTTGACTGGGGGAGAACATCCTTTGGAGTTCCCAATGTGCGCATATAAAAGAACTTCCAATTTAAAGGAGTTGCTCACAAGGAATGATATCACGATCAAACAAGGACACGTGAGAAGCGTCACCGAGTTTTGGGGCTTACCAACACTTACGGGTCATTCCCCCTGCGGTCACTGTGTCAATTGTAAATACACAAAACGCACCACGGAGGTTGACATTGGTTTAAAGCGTCCTTGGACACAAAATCAATTCACCAATTGCAATTCCACCGACGTGGTATATGCCATATGGTGCCCGCGTCACAAACTTTATGTCGGGATGACAGAAAGGAAAGTCAAAAGTAGGATGAGCGAACACAGGAGTTGTATAAAGAGGATAAATATTGCAGTCCCGTTAGTGAACCATTTCATCATGATGGAACACGGCCCAGACGACATACTATGGACTGTCTTATGGCAGCTAGACAAGTCCAAGGTAAAGTGAGTGCCACACAAACTGAGCAAAAAATGAGAATGAGAACCAAGGGGAAAAAAACATTCATTGTTCAAATGTATCAGATGTTATGATGCCAGTCAGATTTGTTCATTCAGACCAGTGATAGCTGACTTAGTAAGATGAATGAAAACGAAACTGATAAACTTTTGTTTAAAGAAAAATGGCTTATTTTTCTTACTAAGTCAGCTATCACTGGTCTGAATGAACAAATCTGACTGGCATCATAACATCTGATACATTTGAACAATGAATGTTTTTTTCCCCTTGGTTCTCATTCTCATTTTTTGCTCAGTTTGTGTGGCACTCACTTTACAATATTTGGGTTTACTGCGGCTCCTTTTTGGAGTCTTAGTCTGACAGTAACATCGTGCTCTCCACAGTAACATCTTACCTGTTGTTGGGCATATTCTGACCGCCTCGGTCTTCCTTGATCAGGACGCCTCGTTGTCTGGTGTTTTGGTTTGAAGTTCCTCGGCTTGACATAGCTTATTAACACGTTAATCACCTGACTCCCTACGTGATCGGCGTATCACGCATTCGCCCATATTCCCCTTCTGGAATCATCACGTGATCAGTAAACCACGCCCCCTGCCTCTACTTACCGTTCCGGATGATTGTTGAGTGAATCGGTAGGATGGATGGGAGCGAGTGTAATTTCACTACGCAGGCGACCTTTTTTCAACTGGGGTATCGAGTGATGCGTGAAGGAAGACAAACGGGAGCTAGATTCAGCCTTTCATACTAGCGGTCTGCTGTCTTTTTTCGGTAAGCTGTGTACCGCGCCCGCTTTTGCTTTCCTTCTGCAATCTTGTAACCAACAACGGTCGTGTACGTGGGAACCACGTTGTGGGCCGTACTTTCAAATTAATGCTGCAATCCTCCCCTCGGTTCCATTTCAGAGCCGGTGTTCATTGGAATTGGAAAGAGCTACCTGGACCCACCTCATCATCCTTCCTCCTTCAGAGGGTATGAGTCTTTGTTGTTTTTTTCGGTGTGTTTCTACCCTGTATCGTTGTTTCAACCTTTGCACCTTCGTGGAGTTTGCACTCACTACTTGCCGGCAGGGATTTGGTGGAAACATGATAAAACACGGTGGTGCTTTAAAAGGAATGCTTTAAAAGGAAAGCTTACACTTTTTACCCCCCTCCTTCTGATATGCATGCGACATGGTTTAGGTGATGCTTGTTTACATAGATTGTGTGACCAGTAAGGTCTATGTCACGCTGAATCACGTGGTGTGCATCGTGACTTTGGCTGTTGTAAGCCATCCAATTTGGTGGATATCAGGGTTTGACAAAGATGATTTATCCCTCTTCACCTAGAAAAAAACTGTGGTTTAGTGATGGGCGATGATGTGCTCACACTGGCTCTGTTGTTCTCTTCTCTTGATCCGCAGAACGTGTACAAACGTCCACAGTGGAGACGTTCCCTTCTTCACCATTACTTAGCAGTATTTGCTTCGGCGAAACTGAGATTAGTGAGTCTTAGTTAGGTTAGTCATAGCCTTGTAAGTTGATCTGAGATATATTTATAACCCAAGTCTCTTTTTTCTGTTTGTTTCTTTCTCTCGCTTTACCCCCCTTTTTTCCCCTTTCCTTTCCCAGCAGGTTGTCCTTCATTAAAGCCTTCAGTAACTTGGAAGCATCCCTACATGGAGACATACCTCATCTTCTCAGACAGTTAACATCACTTGTCTTGGAATTTGTTTATCTTTTGTGTGTATAGCGGATTTTCGTTTTGGATCCCCTGATGAATTTCAAGTAATTTGGCTAATATGTTTTTTGAATGAAACATGTCGGGCATAAGAACACCTTAAATTATAAGGTGTTGTACATTGACCAATCTAGTGGTTACGGTCACCCCAGTAGCAACTGTAAGGGGTAGACAATTAACAGACAGTGGATTATTAACACACCGTTAACAAACCTAGAACAGGGGTTGTTTTAAGGTGCTACCTACCAAAAGTGTTACTATACACCAGGGTTTACATTTTTGTTGTACTTCTTCGTTTAGATTTGTATAGGCAGGAGCTTTCTTTTGGGTGTACAGGTGACACCTAGGCAGGTTTGTGAACGTTTTTTTCAGTATTTTGTTTAAAACTGATTTAGAACTTTTATTGTGGTTTTTTTAACCAAAGTGCACTAAGTTTTACATTCTTTTTAGATATGTTGACTTTTAAGAATATTATGTGCTATGTTTTTTCCTTAATAAAATTGTATTTTATTTGATTCTTAAAACCCTATATGCGGTCTTTATTTGGTCCACGGACCATGTGTGGGATTAGGGGTAGAGTTTGGAGAATAAGTAGAAGAGAAAGACGGTTTGTTCCCTTTTGTTGAATATTGTCTATGAGGCTTTGAAAGGAGTTTGGGACAAACGTCTATAAATAACTCTATTGGTCTCTCTTAGTTAGTTGTTCTTAACCAGGGTGGGACACGCAGGGGGAGGGGTGGATCCTATTGACCTACCCTTCCCTACACCATTCTATCTAGACCTTTTTCAAATAATGTGATCTACCCAATGGATGGCCATGGTCAACCTTGCCAAAAGCCTACTAGGACACCCCGAGCACGCCTTGAGCTCTTCATGCACTTATACAATGCATTCTCATTTACAGTTCATTATTCTCTCCTTTTCAGTCACTCATTCGCACATGTTTCAAACTCCCATACTTCCGTGCTATACTGCATACCTTATCTTTTATTTTGCTCTACGTTCAGGTCAGTGTCTGCAAAAAGACTAAGGTCCTTCTGATATCCAGGGAAGGGACACTATATGCTTATATCTCCAACAGGGTCTCTCTCACGAACTTGGAAATATGCTTGACCTCATACTAGCCCTACCTTCTCTGGTCACAGTTTGCCCCTGTGTTGCAGTCACTTGGTCCGATCACTTTCTCCTCCCCTTTTCTCTAACCCTCTGCCCCTACTCTTCCTCATCCTCCCTCATGACGTTGGTGCAATGTTTCTAGCACCCGCATCACGCTAGGCATCCCCAATGCTCTTCCCATTGACAGCCGTCCTAACCTGCCCCAGCTCTCTGCTTCCTCTCTGAAACCTTCCAAACCTCGGGTCCAGCCCTCCGAGCCTTGGTACTCTGACAGGCTCACCAACCTCCATCTGGCACGCCACGTGGCTGAGCGCAAGTGTCGTATTTCCTACTGTCCTCTTGTCCATTTAGAATTATTCAGAGCTGCAGCGGACTATCAGAACGCCATCACTAAGACGAAGTCCAGCTACTTTTCCTCGTGCATCGAGGCAGCGGTCAACTTCCCCAAGGATCTTTTCCAATTAGATAAATCTTTGTGCTCACAGACTACGGTCAAGAGGGTGAGTCACTCGCTTAGGCTGTGCACCGCACTTTCCACCTTCTTTATGGACAAAATCGCCACCGTCAGGAAAACAAATCTCTGACTCTTGCGTTCCTCTCCTCACCGATGAAGACTCTCCTTCTCCCAAACTTTTCTCTTGCTCCTGGTCTGATTGCCAGGTCTTCGCGGACGGCAAAATCGCCTCAGCCACCCTGAGCCTTAACTCCATCTCCTCTACAGACCCCATTCAGCTATGTGCTCTTAAAGTGATTATCCCATGCATCGCTCCTTCTGCGACTTGAGCTGTCAATTTATCCTTCTCTACTGGCCACATTCCTACACACTAAAGCATGTGTTGGCCATCCACCTTCTAGATCCTGCACTCTTTTCTAATATCCACTCCATCTCTCTGCTGCCTTTCCCAATGAAGTTACTTGAAGCCCTGGTAACTCCGTTTTTGGAGGACTCTGTGGTCCTGGATCCCTTTCAATGTGGTTTCAGGCCTGGCCAAGGCATGGAATCTGTTTCGGTGTCTGCGCTGAACGATCTGGTTCAGATCGTAGATCAGGGGGGCATTGGTGCCTTGATCCTCTGAGACCTCGATGCAGTGTTTGACACCATTGATCATGCCATTCTGATCAGTAGACTTTCTGCAGTGGGTATCTCTGGCCGGGCCATTGACTGGTTCTTGCCTTTTCTTTCATACTACACCCAATCCCTCTCTCTCCCTCCCTCCACCTTCCCTCCTCTGGCCCTCACTTGTGCGGTTCTCCAGGGTTCTACTCTCTCGCCTCTTCTTTGCAATATATACACCCCCTGGTCAAACATATTCACTCTTTTGGGTTTCGGTGCAGCTCCTATGCAGACAACATGCAAATCTTGGTTTGCCTCGTTCTGGACCTTCCCTCCACCGCTGAGCGCTGTCGCTCTTGTCTTCTGGCCATCCATGTGTGGATGGGTAGCAACTGGCTCCATCTTAATGGGGATTAGACAGAGGTCTTGTTGGTCAGTGTTCCAGCAGACTCCTCACCTTTGTCCTCAGCTTTCTGGCCGGTTGATCTGTGATCAGGTTAGTGCAGTGTGCAAAGCTGTCCAGTTCAAACTCTTCATCCTGCGCAAAGTCCTCCCCTACTTCCCACAGCATCTCTGCCCTCTGGTTGTCTCATCTCTTGTACCAGGTTCATCGTCTCTATCTTTTCCATCCTGCATATCTCTTTCAATGCCTGCAAATCATACAAAATTCAGTGGTTCGGGTGGGTCGTAGGGGCTCCTCTTCTCTCCTCTGCCTCCACCATCTTAAGTTCCCTGCACTGGCTCCCAGTGGCCAAATGGGTAAAATGTAAGGCACTGTACCTGGTCCATCGGGCCTTCTACAAGATAGGCCCGGAGTATCTACAGTCCAAATTCAAGTGGTACGTCCCCTCCCGCCCTCTCCTATCTTCCGCGCCCTGCTGTATTGCCGTCCCAGGTTTTAAGCACTCCCATATAGGTCGTTGTTCCTTCTCAGTAGCTGCTGCTCTGCTATGGAACTGCCCGCCTCTCTCTCTCTTTCTCTTCATCTGCGATCATCTTTCATTTTGGGGCGTCAGCAAAACCCTCCTCTTTACCGCTTAATCGTCTGCCTTCTCTTTCTGCTGCTCCCTCAGTCCGTGCCCCTTAGCGCCATGATGCCCAGTTGATGATGGTCAGCGCCCTACAAATTCTCATAACATAACAAACTTAAAGTGCTTTGAGACCACTATGGAAGTGATCTAGCACAGTATGAAAACCAATCAATTAATATTAATTATTTCAGAATATAGGCACTGGAGCAGAACCATAACATTAAAACCAGGTTAGCTTTGATGTGAACACTCTCCATATTTGATGTAAAACTGGAGTAGGGGAACTGTGCTATGCTGTCTTGTGTTCTTATATTTCCAGTTAACTAGTGGTATTCCCTATTGACCTAAATACTGTTACTATACATTTATTTTAATTACTTAACATGACTGACATACGTGTTTGGGTAGATATTTATCGTTCATACCTGAAGTCAGATAAAACATTATAATATTAGTAACAGCAAGGACATTTTGTTCATATGTATTAAAGTATTGTATTGCGTTTCTGGTGCGCCACATAAAAAACATTTCAAGAGTGTTGCCATGGCTGCTTGACCATTGCTGCACTGGCTGATTGGAGGGCACTGGAGGGGGACGAGGGGGGAAGCTTACTTATCTTGCTGAGAGAACCCTCCAGGAACTGAACGCAATGTCTGGAGAGATTCCTTCCAGCATAAAGTCATCCAACGGTCAATGCCTAAAGCAATCTCCATGGAAACAATGGAAAGGTGGAAAAATCTGTTACTCACTCTTAATTAGGATGCTGAAGCCAAGCCATAGGATTTCCCCAGACGGAATTGTTGGGAAGCGATGATAGCCTCGCGAGAATGTGAATAATGGATTCTAAAGTGCTTAGCCCTCAGGCAGAAGCAGCCATCTTGGCTTTCTGCTCTTGTGCCCCTGAGCAACGACTTTTGAGAGATCCAGATAGCCCTGTTCGCTATACTGCATTCTCTGCTGAATGATGGGGCTGGCATTCGGCCAGTGAGTAGAACCAACAGGAGAAAAACAATCTCTGCTCACTAAGTCATTTATCCTGCCAACGTTGCGCTTTCTGATACTATCTCGGGGCGTTTCCCAGCTTAGCTTTAAATTCCGGGTCATGTACAAGGGCAATATCGAGGTAAACTTTCAATACAGGGAATGCATTTACTCAACATTTGTGCAATCTAGTACACGCATGCACACATATGAACCCACGCGCAGACAAACACACACGCACGCGCACACACACACACACTCTATCAGGTGCACAGTATGCCCAATACACATTCTTCGAATTTTGTTAATTGTAGGTGTTATATACTGTAATAGGAACACCCTCTTTGGTGTCATGCATGTGTAACACGTTTAGTTAAAGAGGGGCACACAGCACACAATTGTAACCAAACTACTGAGAAGGCAGCATGAAATGGCGGGAGATGAAATAAAATACAATCACCACTTTAAAACTTGATTATCCTGTGCTCTAAGGTTGAGGCTGCTCTGGAAAATACTATTTCCCCAGGGTGCCTGGTTCTCATTTAATGCAATATAGTTTTGTAATCCATCTAAGCGGCGCCATGCAGTCAAGATGACCTTAATTTAAATAACCTCAACACGTTTCAATTTCAGATTGTTTTCACTAGAGAACACCTTCGACAAGAATAGGAATATTTCAAGAAGATGAAAGGAAAGGCCAATAGCTAACCAATTAAACAAAATAGCATGTGTGATACAAAGGAGAGGTCGATGGGCTGCATGTGGAAAGCATATTTTCTTACTTCTTCAGAGAGTTTGTTGATTGAAATCTTCTTGTAGTGAAACCACAGACATGCACATGTTGTGGAAAACAAAAAATACCCCTTTGATCCAATGTGCTTGAAGATGTGTAAGGGATACAGATTAAAATATTTAGATCCGTGACTAAGCCACTAACAGAAGACATGATGGTCAACTGCAGACCTCATAATGGCATATTGCATTGCAAATCCTGCTGGATCCACACACGATGTGTACATAAGACTTAGTAGTAGCGTTTCTGACGCACACTGTCATTTATGTATTTATTTGTCCATTTATTTGTTGTGATTTGTAAAACTGTGCCCAAGGCACACCAACTAATTTTGCTTCAGGACGTGTATAGGTATACATACATGTATTCGGTAGCAGAGGGGACTCACATGACAGAAACACTGTTACTTTACAGTAGGAGGATACAATGGGATTCAAACAAGGTTACACTATTCCATTCCAGTCCTTGGGGGTCTTACCCTGGATGCATAAGTGTTTTCTGTGTCTGATATTGTAAAGACCAACATGAACCTGAGTGGGAGCCTACCCAGAGAACAGGTTATTTGGCTATGTTTGTTCTCGGTAAAGGTGCTCCCAGACTTTTTGTTGAAATGTTTAGAAACTTGGGGTTTCACCCTAAGTTACCCATGGATCATCCAGTCGTGGACCACCTGCTCACTGTGCTTAGAGAGGCTCAGCTTCACCTCAATGATGAGGCCCGATTATTCCGAAACATGCGTCTGTGGTGGCTGTTGGTACTCTTGTTCAGAGGAGCATTGCCTAGCATATCGGTGCTTGACTGCCCACTGGGTGGGTCCAGACTGATATACAAATGGGTACCTATTCTCTGTGAGAGATACAGTGAGCTAAAACGCGGTTAAGTGGGAATTTACCCAGAGAACATATTTTTGGGCCATGTTTTTTCTCGATAGAGGGGCTCCCGTACCTTTTGTTGAAATGAATCAGGAGATGGGTTGTTAGCTTGCTAGGCCTTTTCCTAGTTGCACTATTATCCTGGTAGCACCATTTAAACTGTTGTGTGGTACGCATCCCCAGCTCCAAAAACTTTTTTAAAGTGTAAAAACAGAGTTCTGTCTCCTTAAAAACCTATCAAAAAAAGGCTTATGATATGATATGATATGGCATTTATAACGTGCCTATACACAACTGTTTCAAGGCGCGACGAGGCAAGGGAGGGGGAACAGAGGGAAGACAGAGACAGCGATCTTAGTAGGCCAGGTGACATTGAGATTGCAAAGTGCAGGTGAGGGGGGAGCGGGAAAAGTGCGGGGGAAAGGGGAGGGGCAGTGCAGCACATAGGATAACAGTAAAAATAAATAAAACAATAAATAAAAGTGTGGCCAGCTGGTGGAAAGTGCAAGGGTTAAGTGCACACATCAGGTGTCAAGTCGGTCCGATAGCACAGCGAGTAGGAGTGCTCGCTTTGACATCCGTGCAGAGCCTGCTAACGCAGGTTCGAATCTCGGCAGGGCCAAACTCAGCCTTTCATCCTTCCGAGGTCGATAAATGAGCACCACACACCATGGATAATAATAAGCAGCGCTCAGATGCCTGAGGGTTCATAGTGCTATATAAATGCTAAATCAATCAATCATCAAGTGTAGGGATACAGAAACAGCCCCCGAGTGCAAGGGTTGCCATGGGGGCATGGCAGGTATGCAACTAGTGGGGAGGTGACCTGGACCCGGGATCAGAGGGTAGCCAGGTAACCAGTGCAGTTTCAGTTTCAGCCAGGCAATCAGCAGGGGAGAGGAAAAGAGAATTGCATAACCGGAGTTGGTTCTCATCAAGTTTCAGAGAGGCAGGGAGGCTATTCCAGAAGGCGGCCTCAGGCGAAGAAAGAGATCTACCACCAACTCCTTGCTTGGAGAAGCGACTGACCCTAAGGGAGTTGGAGGCGGATGAGCGAAGAGCTCGAGAAGGAAGATGTTTAGGGAGAGATAGTTGAAGGCATTGAGGCCACAGGCCCCAGAAGGCCTTATGGACAATGCAGAGGGTTTTGAACTTAATCCCTGCAGCAGAGGGAGCCAGTGTATACATTTCAGTCCTGTAGAGATACGATCCCTGTCTTGCAGTCCTATTATGGATGAGTTGAAGAGGACGGAGAGTGGGAGCACGCAGATTTAGAAAGCGGCTGTTGCAGTAGTCCAGCCTAGAGAGAAACAGAGCTCTCCTTCTGGGGGAAGGAGAGGAAAGGAAGAATACCTCTGAGGAGGTGCAGTTGGTAGTTTGACTTCTTAGAGATGTCAGAGATGTGAGGAGAAAAGGAGAGTGTGGAGTCGAAGATGACCCAGAAGTTCTTAGCCTCACAGGTGGGAGCAGGAAGTGGGACAAGGAACGCTGGCCAGAGAGTGAAAGCAAAGGAGGGTGCAGGTGTGCCGATGAGGAGAATCTCCATCTTACTGGCATTGGTGGCACACCACTCCTGGATAGCAGACAGACAGTCAGAGATGAGAGAAGGATAAGAGGTGGCGGAAGGGAGCCTGAAAATGTGTCATCCGCATAGCACTGAAAGTTGGGGCAGAGAGTGGCAATGCGGTGGGAAAGAAGTGCCATGTATTGGTTGAACAGCCAGGGAGAGAGGTTAGACCCCTGGGGAACACCACAGGTAGAAATAGAGATAGAAGAGAGGTTGGACCCAAGTTGGACCTGGGAGGGTCAATCGGAGAAGAAAGAAGTCAGTCAAGCCAGGGCCTGAACGGTAATACCCAGGCTATCACAGAGACAGTTGAGCAGGATGGCATAGTTGACCGTGTCAAAGGCAGAAGAGAGATCAAGTATGATGAGGACACAGGGGGTGTTGGAATCAAGGTTGGAGAGCAGGTATTCACAGATGTTCAGGAGAGCGGTTTCCATGCTTCTGGCAGCTCTGAAGCCGGACTGATAGTCATGGAGACAACCAACAGATTCAGTGTGAAGATTAAGCTGGGAGATGCTTTTCCAGGAGTTTGCCCAGGAAAGGAGTGACAGAGATTGGGCGATAGTTAGCCGGGCAGGACGGGTCAGCAGGTTTCTTAAGAAGAGGGTGAACAAGGGAGTGCTTCAGGGGGAAAGGGAAGACTCCAGTGGCGAAGGAGTGGTTGTAGAAGTCAGCCAGAGCAGGAGCCAGGTTGTCAATGTGGTCCTTGATGGTTTTGGAGGAACAGGGGTGAACCTGTTTTGACAAGACTTTCATAGATAAGATTTGTCTAGAAGCCTCATCTGGGGAGAACAGGGCAAAGTCAGAGAAGGAGGGAGGATAGGTGGCCAAAGAAGGGGCCAGGATGTCACGAGTTTTAGAGAGGAAATGAGAACCAAGGGGCATGCATAAGTTGTGGGAGCGGACAGGAGAGGTAGAGACTGCAGCAGGATTAGCCAGCTCCTTGCAGATTTTAAAGAATTTGGCCGAGTTGTTGAATGCCGCAGAGACGCAGGCTTGGATAAGGGCTCTCTTCTTGGTGCAGACAGAGAGCTGGTATTGCCTTTGGAGCAGGCAGCAGGCCAGTTTATCAAAGGATGTACAGGAAGGACGCCATTTTCTCTCAGCCACCCTGCAATTGCGCTTGAGGGTGATGAGGTCTGAGTCGTACCAGGAGTTCCACTTGGCTTTGGGCTTCAAGCGGATCCTCATGACAGGGGCAAGAACATGAAGCGTATCCGATATAGCAGAGTGGAGCATAGAAAGGGCTGTTTCAGTATGTGAGTCAGCCGAAGGGGGAGGGGGGCTGAGAAGGTGGCAGTGAAAGCCTCAACTGACACACGCTTGATGGGTCGGATGACCAAGAAGGTAGGTGGCAGTGCTGGAGTAGGCTTGGACTGAGGGGTGGGGAGAGCTGGGAGCAAAGGAGAAAAAGTGATCACTCCAGGAGAGAGGAGTGGTGAGAGGGATAGAAAGGGGAAGGTCTGAAGAGATCAGAACATCCAGAGTGTGCCCTGCAGAGTGAGTCGGGACAGAGGGGAGGATAGAAAGTGAGAGAGAGTTGCAGAAGTTTGAAAGAGTCCAGAGGAAGGACTGGAAGCATCCAGGTGGATGTTAAAGTCTCCAAGGAGGAGGAGTTGAGTGGTTGAGACCAGGACAGAAGAGGAGAGGTCCGCCCACTCAGAGAGGAAGGAGGAGATCTGAGCAGGTAGCCGACAGACAATAGCCACAGTAAGGGAATGGCTAGGAGAGAGAGAGAGGGAGCCTGCAGACGAGGCATTCGAAAGAGGAGTAGGCCTGCATATGAATGACAGAGGCAGGAATCCACTCAGGGAAGATCAGGGCTTCACCCCCTCTGGAACGATTGGACCTGGGCGCGTAGAGGATCTTGTAGCCATCAGGGAGGAGAGTGTCAAAGCTTGTGACAGAGCTGGCCGTGAACCATGTCTCGGTGAGACCGAGGACATCAAGGTTGTGTTCTTCAAGGAGGCAGCAGATGTGAGTGGAGTGTTTGACATCTGAACGAGAGTTTAGAGTGGCAATATGGAGAATGTTGCCATCCTCGAAAGACTTACGGGGAGGGGTACAAATTAGAGGTATGCAGAAGTGTAGAAGAAGCCTGAGGGGAGGCATAAGAGGAAGGAAGAGAGAGCAAGGGAGCCAAGGAGGAGGCAGCAGGGGGAGGCAAGGAAGCCATGGAGGGAAGAGAGGGGACAGCAGGAGAAGAAATGAAATTGATTAACCGCGGGAAGCGTCTATCAAAGTGGAGAAAGTTGGCCTGAGGGCCTTGGACCAAGACGGTGTCATTTAGGTATACATTAATGATAACCTTGGAGGAGTGGAAGGAGGCCAGGAGGGCCTCCCACCGGTTGCCACCAAGCATTACTTTTAAAGTTAATTGTTTCACGAAAATCAATCAAGAGAGGAATGGGCGGCACAGTACGTACCCTCCTATAGCGGATTCTGGTGTTGCGATGTGGTGGCCTTCAACTACTACTGAATTGGAAAGATAATGGGGAGATAAAAAGGAGACAGAAAGGAAATGGCCTAAAGTCTACTGAGCCCCTTGGTAACTGTATTTACACTAGACAATTGCTGACAGCATAGCATATGCATGATTATCTGCAATTAGCAGTCCAATCTGCTCCTTAACTCCGTGGCGAAAAACGTGTGGTTTGTTCAACAGGGATGCCATTACTTTGTATTTATGGCGATGGGCGTGGCCCGCCTTCCCATGATAACGTCACCACGTGTGAATGGTGGCTTAGCATGTCCCATAGTGAACCTTTGTTATGACGTTCACCATCTTGGTGTGGTACCATCTCTACAAACCTAGAGGGTTGTAATGTTTTATTTTATTCTAAATTTGAATGACATTTTAAATTAGTAGCAATTACACTCCACAAGGCAAGCAGAGCATTTTCAGATGCGGGTGCTCCTTGTTGTAGTTATATGATCACTGATTGACATAATGCACCTATTTGATAAGGGGCACTACCATGACATTTGCCATCTCAGTGAGGTGCCATCTGTTATTAACATAACAATAAATATGTGGACTATGAAGAAGGATGAGGGTTTAATGACTGGCCTTGTTCAAATTGTGGGCAAAAGGTTGATTAGAATTATACAAATAGCTGCTCCTATCAGGGTCATCTGTGAATTGGCGAACATAGGGACAGTTGAAAATTAAATTCCTAGAATTAAAGAGAAATATAGTTCTATGCATGTATGGTCTTTATAATGTAGTCAAATGTTGCCATGGGATACCCTCCTTAAATCCATTCAGATCCGTTTTTAATCTGAAAATTTGGCTCTGTTCTCTTCACAAAGAGTACTGCATTGGCATCTCCACCTCTGGGCAGAGTCTAGAATTGGTCAAGACTGTACGTTTAAAATTCCTCTCTGTGTGTTGTTCTTTCAGAAAGTGTTCCACTATTGGTCCGCTGTCTTTCCTGATCTGGATACAAGGCTTATGTTCAGTTATTCACTACCTGACTGGTATATTAGTCATGCCTACATAGTGAAGGCAACCCTGACAGGTGATGAGATACATTACATTGTTAGAATTAACATTCTTGAAATGTTTGTAACCATGCTGTTTTCCAGTCTATATCTACCGTTGTACTATGACATGAGCCACAAGGGCTATGCCCTTTTCCCTGTGGGAGGGACCAGAGTCTGGATGGGCCATCTACCCCGATAGGATTTTCTTGATGCGAGTGAACTAGAACATCTCACAGGTTTCTTCATCTTTTTATGGCAAATCTAGTTTTGCAAATCTGAATGGTCCCCACATTAAGGATGGGTCACAGTTTTTTAAATTTCCCTTTCAATTTTATTCAACAAGGGTGAGTAACTCAACTCTGTTGTAATCATCCTGTCAGTTATTTCTTTTTTGGTTTTGTTGTAATGTCATTTCTACTGGTATGTTTTTCTCTCTTTTATAAGCCTGTTTTAGAGTCATTTCTAGGTACCCATGTCAACAGGAGTGGGCTGGCCCATGGAGAACTCTGAAATTTTCCGGTAAGCCTCAGTACCCCAGTGCTCTTTTCTGTGATATTTCCAAATGTTCCCATATGGAAAGGGTTGGGCTTGCTTAAAATGTGTGGTATGGGGCAACTTTGAAAATTATTTGTGAACTTAGTCATGTCAGATTTGTTGCTTGTATCTCATATTCTTCATAACTATAGCAATTATGTCTGTATCATACGTTTTGTCCAAATGGTAAATTATCACAAAGATGTTGAGGATAACTGTTGTAAAGTAACAATGCTTTCCCATTGGTGGGTTTTTAAAACACGGTCATGCTGAGTTGACCATCATCCACTTGGATCATCAAATATCAGAACGGTATCTGCATTTTGCTGAAGTTGTTAGTACATTTTAAGTGACTATTCTGGCAGTTTAGCCATGCAAAAGCGGTAACAGCTGAGTTTCTTCCCCTTGAAAAATGACAAACACATCATAAATATAGCAGACACATGTTTAAATATTTTCACAGAAAGAGTTATCTGCAGAGTAGATGTACCTTTTCTCAAATCCTGTGACATATAGATTGGCTAAGCTTGGGGCGAATGAAGCTCCCATAGCTGTGCTTGATAGTTACTCGTAATATTGTTTTTCAAAGACAAAGAAATATTTGGTAAGGGACAATTCAGCTTGTTGGCTGATGAAATAATTTGGGATGTCTAAATCTGTATGTCGTTCCTCAAAAAGGTTTTGTACTAATAGGGCCTCATTACGACCCTGGCAGTATGGGTTTAACGGCGCCGGTAAAGGTGCTGGCACTGTTAAACCCATACCGCCTCATTACGAGACCCATACGCCTCATTGCGGGACCCGCTCTGGACGTATGGTCAGACCAGACGTCCTTTGTGGGTCCCGCTAGGCGACCAGCATGCTAACAACGGGCCCTTTGTTAGCATCATCCCCATTCTCATTGAGCCCTATGGGGGTTCGAATGGGAATGGAGATGGTCCGGGTCTGCGCTCCCTGAATGGGGAAATACCGGGCCCTCCTAGGTCGGAATGGCCCGGTAATTCCCCATTCTGGGAACCCAGACCCGAGTTTGGAGCAAGCCGTGCCCTTGTTAAGGGCACGGCTGCCTCCAAACTCGTAATGAGGCCCATAATGTCCCTATTTGCAGAATTTAGTTTACAGAGATTCGACATCAAGCGTTACCAAAAACTGTGTATTGGAGTCAAAAGATCTTTTTATTGGGCCTCATTACGAGTTGGGCGCAAAGGGATCCCGGGCACCGGTAAGGACACCGGTGCCGGTAATCCCTTTGCGCCCTATTCCGAGTTCCCTTAGCGGGTCCCTTCCTTAACGCCTGGTTTTACCAGGCGTTAAGGACGGGACCCGTTAAGGGACTTTAGAGCTAATAACGGTACCGCAATTTGCGGTACCATTATTGGCGCCTTCCCATTGAGCTGTATGGGGGCTCAAATGGGAATGGGGAATGGCTTTTTCAATGGGGACTTACCAGTCCCGCAAAGGTCAGAATAGACCGGTAAGTCCCCATTGAAGAAGGGCAGACTCGGTACCGGTATTGGAGGTAGTCATGGCGCTAATAGCGCCATGATTACCTCCAAACTCGGAATGAGGCCAATTGACCTGGTTGAGCATTGTGGGCGAGACATTGATGTAGGATTTCATGTTGGGTACTTCATTTTTTAAGAGAAAATCCACAAATTATGATAGATCTTCCAAAGTTACTCCTAGTCTGGACAGCGAGTTGGTGGAGATAAACCTTTATGTATCTTAGCCAACACATAAAAGCAGGAGCTCTGGTATATTTTACAATACAAAATGTAGCCTCTCTCCTGCTGATAAAGTCTTCAGATAGGGCTTCTTCAACAGTTTGATCAATCGATCCCTCAAAAGAGCACTTTTTAAAGAATCTTGGGGAATTATAAACCAAGAAATCAGACACATACACATGCTTTTGAAAAAGGAGGATTCATTTTTCTTCTATGCACTTTTCTAGATAGACGACACAGTGCCATATACTAGAGATACCCTTCCCCTTAGATTCAAAGGTACTATAGGGTAGGAGTAAGTGATACACAGCAGCATTAATTCAAAGTGAATCTTTATGTGATGTGATAAAATTCAGGTTTTGAAAGAATCAAAGTACCCGATTGGCCTTATTGCATTGTGTTAACAGTACAGAAGATGTGCCATAATCCTGGGTTGCTGATATCAAATAAGGCACAGTATACCGGAGGGGGGAGTTTTTTTTACCCTTACAGGCCTTCATATAAAAAACAATGCAAACCTATTAACAGGTAGACTTTCTGTAATTCAGTTCCAGCACCATTCCTTATTCCCATTTAGTGTTTGTTATTATATTTTTTAGAGTACAGGACACCCTTCATAACAAACCCCACTCTAGGTTAACTTTGAGCAAGCATCTAATCTAACATTTCTCTGGGCTTCATCTCTTCACTCATACCCTTTCTTTTTTCAATACACCTTTTGCTGTAATCACTTAAAAAACATTGCCTGCTGCATACTGACCTTACTTTTGAGTCCAATGTCACCATTTGTCAGTCACTTTAAAAATGAAAATACAGGAATTCCCTAAAGTACAGTACCTTTTTCTTTGTACTGACCTTTTCCACCTGTCTGTCTGATGCTCCTTCCACCTCCAACTTTGTACACCCCACTCTCCCACAGTTGGATGCCAAAGGGTTAAACCCTGCTGCATGGTGCCAGGCTTCATGAGGAGTGCACATTAATTTGCTCATTCGGGCTAAGGAAGCCAATCACTTCCTCCATGGCATCTTCACTCTAATGAGGCTTGTAAAAAACTGTTGTTTTGTCTGTGGCAATGCTTTTTGACAGCAGAGCTAAACCAGATCCACTTTCCTCTGTGGGGGCTGCCTTGATTGCATCCGACAGGCAGGAGTTGATTTCGTTGGGCTCCACCCAGTTTCTGCCCACATGAGCGGAGCCTGCACTAAACCACCCCACTCCCGCGATTAACATCGGCCACGTATAATTCAGCAGCCATGTCTCTAGGTAAGTCCTGCTCCACGCCAACCTCCGTATGTGGCTCTGGGAAGGGCATAGACCTCACACGCCTCCTGTTGGTGCTGGCGGTCCCACGCATGCTGCTGGTGCTTTCAGCGTTCGTTAACCTCTCAACCTACCCTGTCTGGCCCTGGGCCGGGCGGACTTCCTCCCAAGCCATGCTACCAACTTCACCTGGTCCACCGAGCACCACGTGGCCATGGACTTCGCTCTCCTCTTGTCCGTCCAGTCTGCCCCCCGGGTGGACTGTAGCCTCATAAGTCGTGCCCACACCCACTCATATGGGCCCGGGCCTGGGGCATCATTCTTCACTGGGTTGCCCACTCACTATGTAACCGGCTTTCCCTTGTTCCCAGCCCACCAGGTCTGGCTGCGGTGGGCCACTGCCTCATAGGCAGCGCAGCCACATGTCACAGGGACACTCAGTTTTCACCTTAGCCGCACCCTGCACATGGCCCAGGGCTTTTTATCTTTTGCCCGGCTGCATCTGACATATGCAGCCCAGCCAGCCACCTCCCTGAAGTCCTGGGTGGCCACAGCTGCCCCCCTCTCAGAATGCTTATCTTCCTTCTTTTTTCTCTTTTCTCTCTGTATATCTTTGTCTGCCTTGCTCTGTTTTTTCCCTTCTTCCAAATTACACCTTTAACTGTCTTTCCTTCAGTGAATTGCCTTTGGAATCTTTCTCGGGAAAGTCAATTTTTTTTACCAGATTTCTATGTGTCCCCCATTCTGGTGATACATGGTTCAGTCAGGCACATTCATATTCAAATAAGGTTTTCTAAAATCCCTGGGTCTTAGTTCTTTATTTTAGATCTTCCTTTACATTACCCCTACATGCACCTTCATATAATATAACCCCTACCTGAAAGGCCCCATTTGGACCAGGGGTTACATTATACATCGATTAAACATTCACACCCCAGGACGAAAATTCCTACTTGTGATGCACCATTACCTTCCAAAGAAAAGTAGATCTGCAGGCTATGATTTCTCGGTACTTGCAGCTAAAAACTAGACAGTCTTTCTCTGACATTAAGAATAACACTTGGTCTTAAGGAAGCCAGGAGATGGCTGAGAACGTATCTACTGCGCAAAAAATCTCTGCGACTACATAGGGCCCAATTTATGTAATTATTTGCGTGGAAAATCGGGTACTTGCAGGCCAAACTGCGTGCAAATCTGCATTTGTTGATTCATGTAATCAATGCGCTGTACTTTTCCTAAACTTGCGTGGAGTTCACGGAGGCTCTGCATGCCTCTGTGAGCCATTGAGGGCCCTGTGTGAGACTCCACGTAGAGCATGGGCATGGCTTGCACGGAGGGCTGGGAAGGGGCGGAAAACCAAAAATGGGGAAGAACTTGCTAAAAAGTGTGCGTTCCAACGGACGGCCTGCAGGCAGTCACTCACACACCCACAATTGCACGGCAAAAGACATATTCATGGATTCGATCATGCAACCTCTCAGCTGGGAAATGGCCATGCAAGTCCTTCATACTATCGGCCACCCGAAGGCAGGCGTAAGAACACTTGTGCATAGGAATTGCAGCACAGAGGTGGGTTTGCATGTCGGATTTGGGGGTTTGTGTACGCAACCGGGGTTCCGATCCAACTTAGGGGGTGCTCGTACGCAGTGTAGCAGAGTGGAGGAACGGTTTATGGGGGTTCGCATGTAGATTTTTTGAGATTTCAAATGAGTTACGATTTTTCATATGCATGTTGTCGGGGTGCCAGATACAGTTACAGGGGACCATGCGTAGGGTCCCTGAGATGCAGGTCTGCTTGTGGGGGAACCCCACGCACTGTTCGAAGGGTATGTATATTCGCACCTGGTGGAGCATGCAAAGGTAGCTGTCCTGGCTGTTTTTGCTTTGCATGGGGGCTTGTCGAGGGTGTTCCGGGTGGGACTTGTGAATATGGTTACCTTGCGCAGTAAATTCCATGAATACGCGGGGCATGCATTTTTTGAACACACACAGGCTCACGCAGTGTCCTTCTGGGTGCTGCCTCTGTAGGATTTATGCGCACATTTCCATGAATCGGGCCCATGGTGTACTTAGCTGCCCCACATTGCCAGGAGGCCACCTCAATTGTGAGGGGTATGCTAAACAAGAATAACATAACATAATGTAACACGACTTTAGGAATGTTTAGTCTTCTTAGCTTCTACCATATATTAAATGGTACATTGTACAAAAGGTCGCCTTCATATCAAAGAAACAAACATGAAGGTTTGGTTCTTTAACTTGGTTTATTTGTTTTCCATGCATGACAGTACAGTATAAAGAGGAGTGCCGTTATCTCTCACACAGTCTAAAAAGTATTTCTTCTGTTAACCTAGCCAGCCCTGAGGTCAGGTCTCTCTCCCTGGCTGCTTCCCATATGTTCGCTATGCCTTAGGTGTTTCCATGCTTATATCTCTTTTTACTATTTTTCTGTGTTGCCACCGAAATGCAGATATGCTGACACGACGGCTGATCTGCGCATGCCTATTGTTGTGGGTGCCAGCCATTGGCATCAAGAAGGCCCCCTGTGGGCTCTATAGGACACCAGCACCACAGAGGCCCATTGTTCAGGGGGTTGCCGTGGAACACCCGTTCTTAGAATGGGGCAGGGCAGACCATGCCTAGCACATGCGGACCCTGGCCACCTTGCTGGTTCTCAAGTCTCGGGATGTTAGACAGAGTTCAGAAGCATTGGAGTTGAATATGCAAATATGAAAATAGAGAAAAATGTCTCCAAAGGATAAAGGGAATATAGACAGAGTTCAGAGACACACATATAAGAGCAAAGCATACAGGCTTGTTTGCATGTGCGTAAGAGAGAAACAAGAGAACAAGAGCATGAGAGAGAGAGATGCCTACACAGGGAGTGCATGAAAAAAGAGGGTAGATAAGAGAGTTCGACAGACAGTTGGGGCCACAGGGAAAGAAAGTGAGAGTGGCAGATCCAAGGTACATATATTAGAGGTGTTGAAATGTGAGCTTACAGGGAGAGAAACAGAGATAACAGAAGTCGAGGGATAAGAGATCAGATGTGCATTGTGGGAAAGTGGGAAAAAGAGTCAAGTGGGTGAGATGTGGAGAGATCAAATACATAGGGATGAGATATGTAGAGATCACTGTTACAGGGTGAGAAATTGAGATCAGTGGCTGAAGCATGAGAGGAAGAGAGACAGAGGAAGAGAGAGAGTGAGGGGGAGAGGGAGACGGAGAGAGAGAGAGAGAAAGAGAGAGAAAGAGAAAGCGAGAGAGAGAAAGAAAGAGAGAGAGAGAGAGAAAGAGAGAGAGAGAGAGAGAGAGAGAGAGAGAGAGAGAGAGAGAGAAGCAACTCAATGTCATCAGGAGTACTATTTCATCTATATTCCGCTGAGGTGTATGAGGACACAGCATTTCTGAAAAACTCATAGGTGGCTACCAATAAAAGGGTGGATATGAGGCATTCATTACCTCAGTGTGCCGCAGAAAAGTTTTAGTTACTAATTGCAGCTTTTTGAGGAAATCTATTGTACTTAAATGAATTGTGAAATCACCTGCCCTTCAACATTCAACCTTGGTTATTGCATTTATATGCAAAATAGTTTTTCTATTTCTTTGTTTAATATTAATATTTGTTATCTGTACCAAAAATGTGGAAATATAGCTGTTATCTAGAATATCCACAAGCTTTATATCAAAATATTCCTTTGCTGCAAGAATCCCCCCTAGTATTGTACATTTCTTGAACTCACTTGCACAGTTTCTGTTTGGCTGAAGTCAAAAAGGTTGCCACATGTCATTCTCGCATAGTAAACGCATTTTCATTGTGTCTTTCAACATTTGGATCATATTTTTTTATGTTTGTGGTGGTCTGGTGGTGCGAGGTGGTGCATGATCCCAGAACTTGGAAACCTTTAAACGGAAAGAGTATAGCGTTAATGCAAGCCATGAATTTTCACAAATGATAAAATACGTACATATATATAAATTCATTTGCATCATTAATACATCCGTCATGACTATAAATTACCTAATATAAAGGGGGGAAAAGGAACATACCTAAAACCTCTACACAGAATTATAACCTCTTTAAAGTCCAACATGTGTCAACATTTTCAGTACTTCCATGGTTTGAAAGGTTTCTTGTCCCGAGGATAACCATTCCCAAAATGCACCCATATTCAACCATCTACCGTTATATACAAAACGATTGATCTTGTAGCCCAGGGCATGTTATTAAGATATGTTTCAGAGTTTGTTACACTGTTTCTCCACAGAAAGAACACTGAACGTGATAACTTTGCCCTTTCGCATGTACTTACATAATCTCATCACTCAGTAACAAATGTAGGTCTCAGAAATTGATCACGCTAATATGCATTTGGGAATCTTTGTAAGTAAAATGGCAAAATACCTTGCGGCTTATCCAAACTGGACAATGAAGTATGTAGATGATAGCTTTGCATCATCTTCATTGTATCAATCCAGTTTGTCCTCATTATGGACAACTTCACACCCCCTGGGTGTCAATCAGATCATTCACCGAACAAGAACAATTCTCCAAAATGTAAGAGGCAACTCCACTTAATATACTCAATTTTAGATTGTATCCCTTCCAGCAAAGCAGTTCTAATATCCTTGTACAAGGACTTTTGGAGTGGAATCAATATCTGTCTATAAAGTGAATCCAGCTTCCAGTCTAGGCTGGCCCTCAGTGAAGTTAAACCAAATTCAAAATGGAGGCTCAGCATAAGTTGAGAGTGGGGAAGATGTAAAACTCTTTTCCACAATCTCCCTCCAGTTACACCCAATTCACATCCCATGCTCGAGTCTCCACGTCCATTCCATACAATCTGGTTGGAATTATTTTGACTTTATAGAAGTTAATAAGTAGGACATTGGAGAATTGACAAAATGTGGCAAGAAATATTTTCAGATGGCAAATTAACTGATCAATACATCGCTCTAAGTGATCCAGAACACAGCCAATATTTGGTTAGGATGTCATTTTAAAATCCAAATAAGTAACTTTTCTTGTCAGGGCTATCTCCACATCATTGAGATACCACTTAAAACCAATACTTCTCTTTACTGATCACGTGAAGTGGATTGTAATCAATTTTGATCGATTAATCAATAAATCATACTCAGAGTATTCATTAAGCACGTTCAACAAACGCTGGAGGCCTATCAGAGTGTAATCAAACAGCACTATGTCGTCTCCATATGCAATCCAGCTGAAGGTTTGAAGGCCAATTCTAGGGCTGACAAATACATTGTTCTCATTGAATCTTACTGAGCTTTCACTTTATTCTTAGGGTGTCTAGAGAGAGTAATGGGTGGTGGAAATTCCTTGGAAACCCAGCAGAAATAGAACTTACTTGTGTGCGTAAATTCACTCAAACGCTAGGAGTAGTGAAAGTCCTAGCTCACATCTGATAACATCAAAGCAAGGTACGTCATGTGACCTTTGACCTCATTTAAATAATAGAAAGTGGCATCATGTCACCTTTCTCCTTAACGCATTTACTGGAAATCATTTTGCAGTTGTAAACCCTGCAGTTTGGTTTACGTTTCATAAATATCTAGTTAATAAAGCAGCCAAATGACTATTTTAGTTAACCACCATATTTTACCTATGCTGCTACCTGTTATGCCATGCCAGGGTTTATGGAATAGCAGGGGCACACCCAGAAACATAAAAGGTCTTCAGCATTAGCTTCATATTCCAGTATGACTTCATAAGCCCAGTTGCCACCACCTTATGGCAGATATATACCACCTTACATGCCAGGCTTAGTTGTATGCTTAATACAACTCACATTTACCGGTGTGGCTGGAGTATTCCAACTGTAGCTTACCTTATGTCTATGCATAAGGTACAGACAGCTTAACAACTGCTCAATGAAACTCCGGCCTCCCCACATACCTGCACTTAACCTGGTAGTTGAATTGACTCCATGGATCTGGCTTCTACGGCAGAATATACTTCACCACCACTGCTGTTCCTAGTTGGCAGTTTTTCCTCTTCCCATGTGGACTGTGTCAGCAATTACCTAATTGTGTGGTGAGGATGGGAACAAGCAGTTCCCACCCCATATGTAGCCTTTATTATGAAGATGCTGAGGTGATGGGAGAGAGAGCGGGAGTAGGGACTGTTGTTAGTAAATAGAGCTCTTGACAGGGTCATACTAACTTTCACTTTGACAAATCTTCTGTCATCCTGGAACCCAGGGTCACCAGGACAGTGCCAGGGGTATCAAGGTGGTGGATGGAGGTAGCAGCTGGTACACAGGTGGCACCCAAATGATGTCCTTGACATTTTTTCATGATCACTGGGATAAGAAACGAGAGCCAGCATCCGTTTTGGAGCTGCAAAGTTGTAGGGTGGTGTTAATAGAGCAGAGAAGAGTAGAGGGTCAACCACACATGGACGGGAGATCCCCATGAAAAAAGTGGTTTTTGTGGGGCAGTAATTGAGCACTTTGAGGGCACGCAGACTCCCCACAATGTTCTCTATGTGGGGTGTCCTGGAAGTAGGGAAAGGCTGATTTGGGGTCTCTAGAAGCTAATCGTGACTGTGGAAATTCCTTCGGTATAAAAGAAAAAGGTTAGCTGTTTCCTGAAAATCAGCTGTCCTTCAAAGTTAATGTTCAGATTTTGTGTTAAGAAATGGAAAGACGGCCTCGGTGCATTCCTTAACTCTATGCAGACATACACATGTAATTGGCCTCCCCCTAGGGGCAATAGCTATCTTGCTTTTAGACGGAGAGCCACGGTGGATGTAGTCCCAACCACATGACCACTCAGAATACACCGAAATATAATTCACTCAAAAAGATGTCCTACTTCACAGCTCACAAACAAATAACAATTGACAATGGCAGGGACATTTGGACCATGGCTTTAGTTACAGGAAATACCTTTCCTGGCCATACTACCACACAAAAACTATAACCAGGTAGAGAGCCAAAAGCATATCTGAAGACACCCAGAAAATGCAATATCGCTGAGTAAACGATCTTACAAAACTGCAGATAAAAGAAATAGCTAATACTGCTTAATCCAAGCACACTTGGTCCCTTGGATAGTGAGAAAAAGGCTAACACTGTATGCTACTTCCTAAAAGTCTCATATCTGAATATTTTAAGTATCAAATAAATTCACCCACAGGCTATCACAACATCATTTATATTAAAAGGGCAAATGTATATTTGTCCGAAGCCTTCATGCTCAGTAGAGGCTGCCCGAATGCACAGAATATTCCGCTAGAGGGAGCTGTTGCCTTAGGATATACAGTGGTCCAATTTGCATAGCTTTGCCTGCTGTCACCACTTGAGGGAGCTGTAGGATTAGGCTCTATGGTGGTCCTACTGTGTTAATGAACATATGCACTTTGGCCCAAGTACACGGGCCTGTAAACTAGTAATTGCATAAAATGATTCAGAACACATTAAAAGAAAACAAAAACATACATTCTATAAGGAAGGGGGAGGTAATAATGGAGGGAATGGTTATTGAATAAACATGATGATGACATTTGGCCAAATTTACTCCAGACGATTGCCTTATTTACAGTTTACAAAGAATAGGTGATAAGGACAATGGAAAGGAAAGGTTTATGAACTACAGCTTTATTGACAGGAAACATCACCACCGCACAAAAACATAAAAAGACCCTGTGCCCAAAACATAACAGATGGCACCCAGGCAACACTGTAGCTCTGTAGCTCTAAGGAAATAAAGTTAAATACTGCAGATGAAATAAAGAACTACTACTATTTAATCCAGGTACACTTGGCCAGTATCAGAAAGAGTGAGACTGCATGACCACTTGCTAAAAGTCATATATTTCTAAACACATTCAGGGGGTAATTTATAGAATCCAGCGCACAAGTGGCTCACGCGGCTGGCGCACAGTGTGCGCGTGCGGCAGTCTGCGCCAGCCGCGTGCGCCAAAACCCATTTCGGCGCACAGCGTATTCATGGATTTTAGCATCCCTAGGCAGCCGTGGCGCACAGTGGGGCAGCGACCCTGCAGCAGCGCCAGTTACGCCCCCAAGAACGCCCCTTGCGCAGGGAAAAGCCATTAAAATCCACAATCCAGCCCAAAGGGCTGTGCGAACCCTGTACCATCACGGCAAGCGGGCTACGTGTATTTCAGGGGTTCGCGTGAAGTTTCTCACGCGATCGGGCCTGGTGGAGCGGGCCACGTGTATTTCAGGGGTGCGCGGGCCTGGTGGAGCGGGCCACGTGTATTTCAGGGGTTCGCGTGAATTTCCTCACGCGATCGGGCCTGGGGGAGCGGGCCAGGTGTATTTCAGGGGTGCGCAGGAAGTTTCACACGCGATTGGCCTGGGTACGTGTATTTTGGGGTTCGCGGGAAGTTTCACACGTGATTTGGCTGGGTACGTGTATTTCAGGGGTGCGCGGGAAGTTTCACACGCGATTTGGCTGGGTACGTGGATTTCAGGGGTGCGCGGGAAGTTTCACACGCGATTGGCCTGGGTACGTGTATTTCAGGGGTGCGGGGGAAGTTTCACACGCGATTTGGCTGGGTACGTGTATTTCAGGGGTGCGCGGGAAGTTTCACACGCGATTCCTGCAGTGTGGGTCCCCCCAGGTGTCCCCTCTACACCCTCCACGGCCCCTGCAGGCAGTCCACACCACAGGGGACTACCCAGCACCCCTGGTCATGTCCCGCAGCCAGTCCATCCACCATGCCCATGCCCCCCAGCAAACCCACATGTCCCCTTGCACCCCCACCCCCCAGCAGTCATGGAGCACCTGCCAGCAGGCCCCCACACATGTCTTCCAGCACCCCCACCCCCCAGCAGTCATGGGGCACCTGCCAGCAGGCCCCCACACATGTCTCCCAGCAACCCCACCCCCAAGCAGTCATGGGGCACCTGCCAGCAGGCCCCCCCCAGCAGTCATGGGGCACCCTCCACCAGGCCCCCGCTCATGTTCCCCATCACCCCCACCCCCCAGCAGTCATGGGGCACCTGCCAGCAGGCCCCCACACATGTCTCCCAGCACCCGCACCCCCCAGCAGTCAAGGGGCACCGGCCAGCAGGCCCCCGCACGTCTCCCAACACCCCCACCCCCCAGCAGTCATGGGGCACCTGCCAGCAGGCCCCCACATATGTCTCCCAGCAACCCCACCCCCCAGCAGTCATGGGGCACCTGCCAGCAGGCCCCCACACATGTCTCCCACCACCCCCACCCCCCAGCAGTCATGGGGCACCCTCCACCAGGCCCTCGCCCATGTCCCATCCATGCCCCCCTGCACCTGGGTCCCAACAATCCCCAATCATGTCCGTAATGGCCATCCTCCCCTGCAAAAAGGCCCAACCAACTATCACATCCACCCACATATCAAAGGCAATTACATGTTACACTACCAATGTAAATAATGCAAATGAACACATGTCTGTCACACACAATGGCTGCAAGTGAATGTTAATACACCCAACATGACATGCATGAAAGCAATGAGATGATACGACACATTGAAGGATGAAAATAAAAATGTATTTAAAATCAACTTGAATGGAAATGAAATGAGAAAAACCACAAAGCAAAACAACCAAAAGAAGATGAATGTCCATAAAGAAAATCAAAAACACACAGCACAATCAAAATAAATGGTGTCCAAAGTCACAGTCAGAAAAGTAATCCAAGTGTAAATGATAAACAAAAACCATTGCTCCATGGCGATGAAAAAATCCATTGAAGAACTATTTACAAGATAATCCCGGGTCCATGAGCCCAACCAAATGAAACCTAACTATGACAACTAAAAACTGAACTATATACAAAAATGTGGCGCATTGTCCAATCGCAACCAAATAAAAAAAAAAATAAAGGAAACCTAACACTAACTATATAACTATATACAAAGGCGGCGGGCAAGTCCAGCGGCTCACTCCGTGGTGTTCCGGGCCAGGGCATCATCGAACTCCTGTTCGATGTCCCGGAGGCGGTCCTGTTCCATGGCCCCGAGGGTCCGCAGGGATGACGCCATCTCCTCCTCCAACCCCCTGCGGATTGCCTCGAGGCACTCGGCCCGCCTCAGGGCCCTCCGCATGGAGTTCTCCGCCCTGACCATTGTGAGCCGCGCCTCTTCCGCCCGCCGCCGCTCCGCACCTATCTGCTGGCCCAACCGCTGCCACACGGAAGACACTTCCCGTCCTGGGTCTTCCTGCCCTCCGGCCGATGCCTGCCCCTCCGATGTTGATGGCCCAGAGCCATGATGCCTCCCACGTTGACTCCGCTGCTGCCTCCGACGCCACTGCCTCTGCCAGCACGACGGCATCCAGGCTGATGGAATCCACCGACACTGTCGTGCATGTGCCCTGCCTGATGATGCCAGCACATCCTCCATCTGCTGGGGTACAGTTGCTGTGGTGTCCACCCCTGCTGGACCTCTGACTCCCGACTGTGGCAGGGATGGGATCCCCACCGAGCTGGCTGCATTGGTCAGGGCAGGTCCACAGGGGGCCCTGGTGGCATCTGGGCTGGAAGACGGCAAGGAGAACGACTGGCGTATAGTCTCCACAGAGGAGGAGAGGGCCGCCAGATTGGCCGACACATGCAGGAAACCCCCGAACATGGACGATCCCAATTGGGCCACGTCGGCACGGTGCTCTTCGTGATGACGTGCGTGCTCCTCCTGGGAAGCACGCACGGCATCACGAATCACAGCCGTGCGCATCGCGACCCCAATCAGGACCTTCTCCATGCGGCCATGGGTCCCCTCGTCCGCAGGTGGAGGGGAGTCAGATGACATGGACATCCCCTCTACCTTCGGACGGGCCTGGGATGGGGCATCACTGCTGGTGCATGGTGGTGCACTCACAGGGTCAGGGACAGCGACATGCACAGGCCCCTCCACTGTGACCTGTGCTGCCTCCTGCCCCTGCCCCTGGACTGCACCACTTGCACCAGCAGGGATGCCCCCACCAGGCCCCATGTGCGCCTCAGTGGCAGCCTCCTCCTCCTCTGTGGAAACCACCAACCTGGATGGCTCCTCACTGTCTTCCGCCATAGCAGGCCCCTGTGGGAGCTCACCCACCCCTTCCGCTGCAGCCGTGGGGGCATCCCCGCCGCCTTGCTCCACAGCGCCGTCTCCGCCCTCTTCTTCACTAGCCGCTGCGTAGAGGGAGACATAGAACACAAGCATCAGGGTACTGTACAATGGTCCCCTAGACAGGCAGCAATAGCAGATGAGTGCCACTGTCAAAGTACACTTCCATCATGTCCCTCCACAACACATGTGTCAGTACAGGCAAATCACACACAGTGACAGTCATGGTGCATGCCATGGACATTTCCATACATGTCCAATGGACTCTCGAAACATACAATGTAATGGAACTCACATGCATCATGGGTCATGCCTATCACATGCACACACTTCACCTCAGTCACATCCATCTGGCCCCGTACACCCCAATCACAGTGGATACAAGGATGACTAGGCTGCATCAGTGAACCTGTACATTGTCACAGACATGTGTCATGCATCCATAGCATTCACAAGTCACAGACACGCAGGTCAGGCACACAGACATGGATACCATATATGTACCTGGCATCAGCACCCATCCCTCACCCCCACCCATGTCCAGGAACAGAGACTGCCATGCTCTCATGTGTACAATCTGCATAGGGCTCCCCATGTTGCATTTAAACACATGCAACAACTGTGCGGTTCACACATTACTGGTCGCACATGCATTACCATGATGTCCCTGCACACATACATGCGTACATGGCCTATGTCACACATACAGGCAAGTATCAGACAACCAACACACTGCAACATGCCCTGTCTCACACAGCAATGCTTGGCCACTTACCGCTCAACTCCAGACGGGTCTCCCTCTGAAGGACCTGGGCGTGGAGCGCTGGGTGTACGTGTTTCAGGACCCTCATCTGGATGGAACTCATGCGGCCCCGGCCCCCCTCCACGAGTCGCCGGGCCTTTATGAGGGTCCTGGACCTCAAGTCCTCCCAGCGCTTCTTGACCTTCTGGATGGTGCGGGTTGCCACCCCCTCCGCGTTGATGGCAACCACACAGTCGGCCCAGATCCTCTCCCGTCCTTCCTTGTTGGCGCGGGACGATCCGAAGAGGGCATCATACTGCCCCAGGACTTGCTCCACCAGGACACCAACTTCGGTGGCAGTGAAGCTGGTGCCCCTCTGGCCGGGGGTTGCCACTGGTGCCAGATGTTGATGTGCCCGACATGGCAACCCCAGGGGCAGGAGTGGGTGGGCAACTGGGTCCTTGGGCTGGGCTGTGGAGCGATGTTATCCGAGTCGGGAGTCTTCTGTTCCAGCAGGGGTGGACACAGCAACTGGACCCCTGCAGATGGCTGATGTGCAGGCACCAAATGGCAGGGCACAGTGGCAGCAGGCAGGCAGGCAGCAGCAGATGGCACGTGGGAGGCTGCTCGGGGCACTGGGGGGCAGTAATTTGGCCTTCTGGGCAGGAGCGTGGTGTTTTCGCATGGCCAGCTTGATACAGAGTGATTTGGCACATGAAAATCCTGCACGTCAGCGTGAAATTCGAGGAAAGGCCCTTAGCGCGTAAGCGCATCAGCACGCGTACGTGATTTCATTGGACCAAAGGCCCTTACAGCGTAAGCGCGTCTGTGTCGTTTCGCGCACGGGCGTTGCCCTGGCAGGGCTTGGAGATCCTGCGTCCCTTTACACTGCTCTGTACGTGCTTTTCGTGCGGTGCGTGTGTTTCCATCCGTTGGGGTTCACATGCTATTACTTCCCAGTGGGTGTTGGCTACGCGTTCTTCTACACGCAAGGCAGACGGTGAGTGGTACCCCACTGCCCCCCAGGCCCGATCGTGTGTAAAACTTCACGCGAACCCCTGCAATACACGTAGCCCGCTCCCCCAGGCCTGATCGCGTGAAAAACTTCACGCGAACCCCTGAAATACACGTAGCCCACTCCCCCAGGCCCGATCGTGTGAAAAAGTTCACGTGAACCCCTGAAATACATGTAGCCCGCTCCCCTAGGCCCGATTGCGTGAAAAACTTCACGCGAACCCCTGAAATACACGTATCTCGCTCAATCGCGTGTGTAACTTCCTGCGCACCCCCGAAATACACGTGCCCCGCTCGCACAGGCCCAATTGCTGTATGTTGCAACTTTTGTAATGCACAGGGACGCTACCGCCTGCCTTCGTGTGGCGGACGTGTTTCGGCTTGTGCGTGTCTTTGGCTGTGCGAGGCTTTCCCCTATTCGATTCCATGAATACGTGTGGTTCGGGTGCGTGTGGGCGTTCCGTCTGCTTCCCTGCAGTACATCCCCAGTTACGCCCTTATTTTCGTGCGTTGTTCCCCATTCCGCGCGTTACGCCCCGTGTTCCGCCCACTTTCTAGTGTATGCGCCGAGGTTGTGCGCTTTCACTGTGCGCATCGCGCACGCCTTTCGGGATGTTGCAGTGACGTGTGCGCCATGCACAGGTTTGGCGCACATCCCGAGGAAAACATGCGCAGGGACTTCCATGAATCGCACGCGTGCGCGTGCGCCTTTTTTTTGCGCTTGCGCCTGCTTGCGCCTGCTTGCGCAAAGATTTTCGGCGCACGTTTGTTCCATGAATCGGCCCATTAATGATTTCACCCTCAGGCTTGCGCAACAAAAGTGCATAGCATATGAACAATGAATTAAAAGAAAGCTAACATGTACATTATGCAAGAAAGATGTGAGCAAAGGGTGGATAGTATGGGGGAAAATGGGTATTAAGTAAGCCTAGACGATCGTGTTTGGCTAAAGCCTGAATCACTCACTTCAGGCACAGTTGTTCAAGTGAGTTCAGCTTCGAAGTTAAAATAAGGTACATGGGAGGAGGGAGGGAAGTACGGAAGAATGGAGGGAGGGGGGGAACATTGAAATCAAGTTGAGAGACAGGTACAAAACTGAAATAGGATTCGACTGGTAGAACACTGAAATAGGATTTAATTGAGGGAAAGGTGGAAAATTGAATTAGGACAGGTCACCTTTTTAACTACTGGGGAGGCGACGATCCCGATGACCCCCTTGCATGGGTTCTATGTCATTTCATCGATAGTCATGATTTCAATGTGTTTTTTACGAATATTTTTTGATGAAACAACTCATCGAAATTGATTTACTTTTTATTTTTGGGGGATTCCCCCCAAATCTCCATCCCCCATTGTTTTTTTTAACTATTCCCGACCCCCCAACCCCTTATATGCACTTTCCCAACGCCCATTATATATTTTGATGAGTTTTTTTGTTGAAACATTTTCGTAAATAAACCCATTGAAATAACGACTGTTGATGAAAGGACATTGTACCCTTGCATGACATAAACCCATGACAGTTCTTGTCACTGACTAGTAGGGAGAAGAAATCCCAGAATTGTATGACAAGAGAGAATATTATAAAAGAGAACAAGAGATCATAGAATCGCTTGGCGTCATCCCAGTGACCCCTTTGTCTAACATACAGGTAGATGACATTTTTTGACAGTGATGTACAGGACAAAATCCAGGAATTAGTTGGGGGCGGGCAGGGGATTACATTCAATGGTGGTGCATCTTTGACAGTGGTTGCAGTACAAGTAGTAATTTGAAGCCAAAATCAAACAATTGTTTGAGGCAGCAGATTGAGATGACTGGCTGCAGCTGAGTGTGGAATATTTTTAAGATGGTCAACGTAAAATGTCGATAGTGAGTTGAAAAGTCTAACATTGTCTGGAGACAGGAGGATGCATGCATTGGTTGTAACTGATTGTACTTTTTTGCCATGTGAGAATATAAGTGAAGAGAAAATAGTAGGATTGTTTGGTGCCAGATGGATAAGCAGACAAAAAAAGACTGTTTCACAAACAGGGACGTGATTGTGAAAAACACAAAGCCACATTTCAGGTTTGTAGCAGGCTGGGAAGATTGCTGAACATTTCCAACAGGCACGTCCCACATATCCACAAATTTTCCTTTTATATATATATATATATATATATATATATATATATATATATATATATATATATATATATATATATATATACATATATATATATATATAGAGAGAGAGAGAGAGAGAGATATTGGAAACGGTTGTGTCCATTATGTAATGTAATCAAATGTGTGGCAAGTTAACTAAAATGGCCAATTCTACTTAAGGCAAGCCTCTGAATCGCTTTTGACACCCTCTCTACCGTTCCCAAGGTTGCAATGATGTAGGTACTGCAAAAAGGCCCTTGGGAGATGAAAACACCCAAGTTGTTCAACTTCCCATCCTTTTTCAGTGCATTGCATCCATTGAAAGTATTTTTGCTATTTTTATAATTTTCCAGTCTCCCAGAATCATCATTCAAAGTATGGTTGATGTTATCAATGCTCCCACATATTGGCTATATGAGTATACTGAATCCAACACTGACAGCAATCCAGGCCACATAACCTGAGGACCTGGCTTATCTGATAATTTGTGAAGTATGCAATATAATAGAAACATCTGGTTGATTGTAAAAAGGGCTAAACCAAACCATGTGGGGGTGAGGATAGACTATTACTATCCTCCATCCAGTCCTGTAGATCAGCTATAGCGAGTTCAGTGCAGAGGTTGCTGTCAATTTCAATAGGATTTATGGGCCTATATAATGCCGGGTTAGAGGCCGATCCTTTTTTCTTTACTAGAATATAACATGGCAATCACCCCTGCGTCAGTGGGCAGACATGGGGCCTCATTACACGGTAGGCGGTAAGGGTTTACCGGTACCGGTATTTTACCGGTACCGGTAAACCCTTACCGCCTTACTATGAGGTCCCTTTGCGGGTTGGTACATTAACGCCTGCTTTTAGCAGGCGTTAAAAAACGAACCCGCAAAGGGACCGGGGTGCTAATTACGGTACCGCAATTTGCGGTACCGTAATTAGCGCCTTCCCCATTCCCATTATGCCTCATGGGGCAAAAATGGGAATGGGGAAAGGCAATGGAGGAAGGAGGAATTACCGCCTTCCCAACCTTGGAATAGGGCAGTAATTCCCCTTTCCTCCAAGGCGGTACCAGTAAATTACCGGCATGAACCATGGCGCTAATAGCTCCATGGTTTACCGCCTACCGTGTAATAAGGCCCATGGTCACTAAAGGCCTGCCAGCCCGAACCCAGGCAGGCCCGAGCAAAGCGAGAGGCTCTCTATTGCCTCCCCACAATGAAGATGGCACCACCCAGGACAGGGCCTCGGGTGGCTGGAAACAGCAGGCGGTACATAGTGTGTTCTCGCCCGCTGTTCCAGCCAACTCATTGGCTATGTTTGGATATTCTATTTGGGAAAAGGAAGTATGAAGCATTCAATGGAATTCAATGAGTAAACTTCTAACATGTACAAAGACCCTGCTGCGGGTGTCAAAAGAAGGTAGAGAGGCTGAAGGCAGTCAGCCTCCAAAAACAACTGAAGAAGGATGCATCCTGACACACTACGCTGGGAAGAAATCTGAAAATAAACTATTGCTGACTAAAGTATTTCCAAACAAGTCCTGGGTAACACAATATATACTATTTAATCAAATCATGAGTTGGACAAATCCCATAAGCTAGACAAATGGTTTCCTGAGACACCCAACCAAGTTTCAACAAATATTACACTTAGAATCCAGCCTACACGCGTGGTTCGACTCTCAGGTGCTTTAACCAGGCCAACAAAAATAATTCACTCTAAATTCTGTATGTAATAGCCATACTTGAAACTATGCGAAGAACATAAAAGCATTCGAGCTGTGTACCCCAGATCAAAAGACAAAATATAAATACCAAATGTGTAAGGCCAACCAAATGCACTGCAGATACATATCAATTGACCCAGAGCCATTTTAAAAGCAGCATTTCGTATATTCCATACAACATAAGTACACAATTAGAAACATGAAATAATAGAGCATAACAAGGGAAACAGAGATAAAAAAAAACTATAGGTTAATGCATTGCAGAGTTAAAATCTCATTATTCTTTGAATGATACATGCATTTGAACTGGAATGGGAAGTCAGGTGGAGAGGGGAGGGCTAAGCCATGATACCAATTAAATTGAACCTAAGACATTTGGCTTCATTGCAAGTGTGCTGGTCCGGAAACAACAGTGCTGGTAAGATTACCGGCAGTGTTGTTTCCAGACCAACACACTATGGGTTTGCCTGCCAGAGCTGCTGTGCCCAACAGGGCAAACCCTGCCGGGCACAGCGGTCATGGTAGGTCAGCCATCACGGAAGCACCAGCACCGTTAACAATGGTGCCGACGCTTCGGTGGTCCCCATTCCCATAGAGTTCAACTGGACTCTATGGGAATAGGAACTAACAAATTGCCAGTGCATGACTTCAAGGACCACTGCAGTTGTAATCCCCCGATGTTACTGGGAAGTCAGGCCCCGCTCTATTTTTTCGGGTCCGGCGGCAACCCACCGGTATCATCGGCAGAGCTACCGCTGGACCCGTAATGAGGCCCATTGTGTACTATAGCGTTAACTGTATTTCTGCCTGCTGATCCCAATGGCAAGTGACTTATATAGCATTAACTGTATGGCATATTATCGGTACATAGAACAAATAATTGGCAAGGAAAAGCCAAGTGAATCTCGGATAGAGAGTATAACATCGACCGCAAACAATGCCAATTTATATTAATCGCGCCCACATTGAATTCCTTTTATGTCTGGATGTTCCTTAACCTTTCTAGCAAATGGCTCACTACCAGTGCAAATAGAGGGGTGAAAGAGGGCCACCATTTCTGGTACCTCTTCTAAGTTGTAAGGGAGTCATGAATATCCCATTGGCTCTAATTCTGGCGGTGGGTTGGGTATAGATGGCAGAAATCCACTTACCAGGTTGATGCCTATTCCCATCCACACTAGCACCTCTTTAAGGAAGGTCCAATTGACCCTGTCGAAGGCCTATTCGGCATCTAATGCCAACAGCAGTTTGGTCTTTACCCGATCACTTTTTTTTGTCAATCAAATGGAATCATTTTCTAATATTGTCAAACGTTTGGCAGCCCAACACAAAACCAGTCTGATCCAGGTGGATCAAAGTGGGGAACACCCCTTAGATTCCCATTGCCAGTATTTTTGCAAATATGTTTTCATTCAAATGTAATAGTGCTAAGGGACGAAATGAGCTAAATTTGTTGGGGTCTTTGTCCAGCTTATGGATCACACTTTTAATGGCTTGGCTCATTGTCTCTGTAATAGTCCCTGATGCTAAGAAGGAGTTGAACATTGCCACCATTGGCTTCAATTCTCTGTAGAATTCTTTATACAACTGGCTTTGAAGAACATCAGGTCCTAGTGCCTTGTTTGCTTTTAACTCCTTGATAGACACAACTATTTCGTACACTGTAATACTTCTATCCAATAGCTGTCTTTGGTCCTCAGTGACCTGCATCAGAGTATCCTCTCTAACATTTTCCCGGCATGTACACGCCCCATTGTTATCCTCTGCGTACTGCTTCTCATAGAAGTGGTGGTACGTGTTCACTATTTCCTCATTGTCATATATCAGGTCATCCCCTGGCCCTTTTATCACCCTAATTTGTGCTTGTGCCCTCCTGACTTTCAGCGCTTTTGCCAACAGTTTATCAGTCTTGTTGGCTTTCTCATAGAAAGTGCACTTCATGCTCAACAGGCTTAGTTCCGTCTTATTGGTTGCCATGGCGTTTAACTGGCCTGTCAGCAACGTCAGTTTCTAAAAATTCTAGTCAGCCATGACTGCCCATAAATCATGAAATGTACTGGATAGTTTTCATGTTTTCCTAGAGAAACAATTGTAAAATGGTCTTTTTATCAAATTTTTCTCAAAGATTATGCTGCAAAATGAATCACTTCAGCACATTTTTTTAAAAAATGTTCTCTTGGGTAAGCCCCCCAAATTTTCCTTAATTCCTCTGGTGCCTCTCACTATGCCTGGTCGCTATGCTAACTTGAAGATAAATATAGGACCCTCCTCTGATAACATTCACCATCCAAGGGCTCACCCATGAATTGTTTAGAATCTTGGTGCCCCCTCAGGAGCTGTCCTTCCCCCCACCACCAAAAGCTTAACCCACCAATTTCCTATGACCATCCCATTTGACCTCCACACAGAGCACACCACATGCCAGAAAAGCAACCAAACATGTTACATGCCATCCTCCATGAAAATGTCCTACACACAATCACATTAGACGTTGCGCCTTGGGAATGGCTGCTTCGAACATAGCACAATCACCAAACAAGAATGCATGCATTCACTACAAACCCTCTAACCAACCTTTGACTGTGTATACCTTGCAAGCCTGATTTTTCATGGAGCCATACCTGTTACATTCACTGATCATGGGGTGGGTGGGTTAAGATCCTGCCATGATACATCTAAATGACACATTTCAAGGAGACAGCCACAAATCCCTCAACCACAGCACCATGACCCCTCCTGTCCACCTTGTCACTCTGTGTTGTGCCAGTCCGAAAGCCATTACCTGCCTATGCCTTTCACGGCAGAGAGCTCCCCATTTCACAGCCCAATATGTTGGCACACTTACAAATGCCAAACCTCCTAATCATCCAGAAGCAGACGGTAGAAAAGTTCTTTTACCTAATCTACAAACTGTTCCCTCACCCCGGACAGCCTCTTTTGATAAAAGTACCTGTAAATGCAGGGATTTCTGATTTGCCTGTAAACCCCTCTCCCTCCAATTAACAAAAGCTTGCTCAAGTGTCAAGGAGCATGCCCATGTCAGACGTCCTTCTTCTCAGGGCCCATCCTTCACTGTGCCACCCCGACCCCTGTCCAATCTGTGCACTAACAGCAGGAACAATGAATTCCAGAATGAGGCTGTGGGAAGAGCCCCACTGGTGGCCTTTCCCCCACTCTCATGTGGATAGAATGTATAATGGTGGCTAATGTGTTTGGCATGTGGCTGCATGTACAGGACAGTATGTCCCATACACCCAACTGAAAGGACCAAGGGTGGTACACACCCACACATAGAAGAATATAATGGTCATGCTTGTGTGCACACTATAGAGGGACTTAAGCAACACAGATGACTTGTCTATGACTCTTTCCTCATACAAGCGAGTGTCCATGGCAGCAAACGCCTCTGGCCGTATCATTTTTGAATCTGTCTCCATATATGCATACAAGGCCTACTCTGGTAGTTCCCCCAAGGCATCGTTGTCATAACGTACTGTCTCCAATTGGATTAGTAGTCATGTGGGACTTACATCCTTTTTACCACCTTAGCATTTATAACCAACATACATTTACTGATGTCCCTTCCCATGCTCCCCTGCAGCTAAAACATGTTGGTTGCGAGTCAAAGCTGTACATGGGAAAAATTGATACCACTAGGCAGTCTGTGGCTGTCACTCAAAGTCTGTCCTGGGCATAATGATTGGCATTCCAACACTGCAACCTCTGCCTTGTAGATGAGTATAGAGGTCCATGTGGCCTTTGAAACATCATTTGCACTCCTTCCTTGGCCAGTGGCTGCCATAGGCACTGAAGACATGACTATTGCATGGCCATCATTAAAGTGTATCCCATATCAAGTCATATGTAGTGCCCCCACATGGCCTACCGCTGACACTTGTATTGGCCACTGCAAACTGTGTGTTGCTTTACAAGGGCACCTTCGTAGGACGTCACATTTCTCTTGTATCAACGACTGATTTTAGAATGAAAGGAGAGCTATGGAACACTGTCCCTGGGGTGATGCGTGTATCATTCGTGCCATAGCAAATTAGGCTGAGTTCACATGACATGAGGAATGTTGAGAGGAACTGAAGGACTCGGAACAAAGGCCTAACTATTCTGGAATCAGACCCATTAGAGATGAAAGCCCTCATGCAATCGTACATGTCCCAGAACCACATATTCGGAAATGCAAACTCAGGAAAGGCACCCTCCACTTACCTGCCTAGGGACTTTTCTCTGCCTTCTTCCTCGTGGCCTGTTCCTTGACGCCACCTGTGCCTTGCTTGTCTTCCTGCCTTTTCTCATCCGATGCCTATGCCTGCCTTCTCTGCAAGACAACTCCTGCTGCCTGATTGTCTACATTGGTGGCAGACAACTAGCAGTGTTCTGGCGTTATTGTTTGCCCACCATAGCCTGTCAGCTCCCAGAGGAACACTCTGCACCAGGTTACCATCTACTTGCCCAGCCCACCTTGTCTGCCTCATCTGGTCACCAACACCTCCATCTGACCATCGCAGCTCTTCTGTCCAGGGGCACTCAGGACCAACAGCCACTTCTACCAGCCTCACCTCCCCAATGGCTGCAACATCATCCAACCCCACCCGTGTGATGAGGCTGAGGGCTATCAAGTACTTTGCCAATGAAGTTGGCATCCTGGATGACCAGGTTCTTCCCTCTCAGCATTTTGAAGCAGCTTGGGGCCAAAGCACATAAAAATATCTTGCAGAGCATTACACCTGCCATCAATGCAGAGAGGGTGGCTGTCTGAACTACAGACAATGTGAAGTGCAGGGATGACATGAGGATCTGGAGCCAAAGAAAGTGACGGTAGCCATTGATGGACATGAATCTGTGGTTTGGAGACCCATTCACATTTCACTGCCTCTGCAGACATGCATGTGAGACATGCATCTGTGACCCCACAAATGTATACGTCATTTTCACTAATGTCTACATGGCCACGTGTCATAGTTTCCTATAAACATGTTCATACACTTCTTTAAAATTATGTTTTTTCTTTGTCCCTCTTTTGCAGTGTCTAAAGAATCTGAAGGGCTTGAATGGGCTTCATTGACAGGGTCATATAAATGTGGAAGAGGAGTGATGAGAGGCTTGATTCTTGTGGTATGCCTCAGGTAATACTTTCTTTGTTCGATGTAAATAGTGAAAGTGTCAAGTTAATTGTAGTCTCTCGCCGGGATGCATGTCTTCTTTTGGATTCATTTCTGATATTCAACTAAAACAACTCTTGTTATGCCTATAGCGAGAGAGGGGAGGTTGGGGTCTATTAGATGTTCACTGCCATTATTGGGCATCTGGTGGTGCTTGCATTGAAGCTGCTATACAACTCCGACATGGATGTTTTATAGTGAGTGCAAAGCATCTTTCAAAGATCCCTCAGTATGCTTAGATGCAACCATCCGCAATACATCAGGACATTTAAAATGAGGACTGATCAAACATTGTTTTACATATTGTCTGACATGGCCAGATCCCCAGGGGAGGATTTGCTTGACAGAGAAGCCTTACAGACAGCACCACCCTGGCACTCTCCATTACCTCAAGCTCCATTGAGGGCCATGTGCCTGGGGTTGTGGACTCCTCTTATGGCACAGCTGCTGCTGGTGAGGTCATTGGGGATATCATATTGTGGACACCTCAGCAGCATGGGGAGAGGGGCATGGATCTCAGAGTACGGAGGTGTCAGGGTTGGGTGTAGAACGGGAAGAGGAGCACATTAAAGTCCTGCCCTCTGAATCTGGTGGAGGATCAGAGTTGGATTTGCATACTGCAGACATTGGCATGAGACAGGAGGGTGTATAGGGCACTGTGAAGATGTCAGCACAGCCTCCTGTCCCAGGAACATCATTTGTAGGGCTAGGTATCTTATCTGGTGCCTCTACCCAGAGAAAGCCCACTTCATTGGCATAAAGCCCACTTCATACCATCTGGGCCACAGTAGGACCAGTTCTCTCCATGGTGCATGCTTGCCAGTCAACAGCAAGTCTGCACAGAATTACAGAGAGGTGGTCACTGAGCATTGGTGGATTCTTTCGCCAAGCCAGATTGATGCTCCCCTCCTCCATCTCCAGATCAGTGCCACAAACTACCTCTGGTAGGACCTCCATGCCTGACATCATCTCTTGCTCCTCTGGTGCTGTCCCGATATCGCTCACTTCAGAAGTTGTTTTTTCATAGGTGGAGGTCCCTACAGAGTCAGACAAGGTGGTGTCCAAGGACGGAATTTGAGGAGGAGGTACAGGGCTGTGGCCATGTTATAACTCCCACTGAAGGACCTGCTGTGGTGCACCCGCAGACAAACTAGGACACTGCCATGATGTGTTGCTCTCTCTACAACTGATCATCTTTTCGGAGAAAGAAGCAGTGCCGCCAAAGGATTTCCTGACAGCAGAGGATGTCCCATCAAAGAAGGCATGGTATCAAACTGATGGTAGGGTTCTATGTCATTTCATCGTGGGATGTTTTTTCGCATTGGTTTTCTAACGCACATTTTTTTAACGAAAAAACGCATCCAATTATTTTTATTGTTTTTGGGTTCCCTCCAAATCCCCATTCCCCTACATTTTTTATCTATTCCCAAACACACACATCCCATATATATAATTTTCTACCCCCCCCATAAATTAGATGGCTTTTTTTCGTTAAAACATTTGCGGTAAAAAGAACCAGTGAAAAAACGTCCCGTGATGAAAGGACGTTGTACCAATGGTAGATAGGAGGTGCAAAACATCTCTGCACCATCAGCATGGAAAGGCAGGAGATCACAGTAAGGGTGCACACACAGGCGCTAACTGTGTGTGCACAGTTGAGAAAGCAGGAGGAGGAGAGGCATGCAGCCTGGGCAAGAGCACGTGCACAGGACGAGGAGCCATAGTCTGTGCTTGAACCTCCTTCGTAGATAATCTCAACTTGGAGAGAGAATCCAGACTCAGGGAGGCCGATGTGACGGCTGGGTTGGCCTTGGCATGGATGATTGCCAAACCTGAGGATGAGGGAAATATTTAAGCTGTTATAGTTGTATGGGCTTAATTTGTTGGTGGGAAGGGTTGTATAATGTTTGGTTGTGCGGGGTTTATTAATTTTTACAGACAGGTGTTTATATGTTTTCTCAGGTATTGTGATATTTTATAATACATGTTAATATTTTCCCTGCCATTCCACGCTATTGTGCTGTTAATGGACCATGTGGTGAATGTTGTTGATTGCTTTGGAATGTGTGTCCGAGTGGTCAGCCGGTCAGCTAGCACAGCAAACTAAGCACTCGCCCCTGATATCTGTGTGCAGTGTGCTGTGGCAGGTTCGAATTCAAGCAGGGTCAACTCAGCCTTTCATCCTTCCGAGGTCGATAAATTGAGTACCTACCACTCTGCGGGATAATGATGTCTTCTGTTATTTGAGTGCTCTGAGGCCTATGGGTGTGTAGCGCTATATAAGAATTAAATGATGATGATGATGATGATGATGATTATTATTATTATTATTATTATTACCATCAATCTGTTTGTGCCATCCTTTTAATTTTCCATGACGTGTGGTATGAGTGTGATAGGGTTGAATGCAATACTGTGTGAGTCAATCAGGCAATTGACATGGTTCTGCAGGTCATGGGTCCATGGTTCATGGTACTGTGTAGGTATGTATCAGTGTAGCATGGCCAGCGTATGTAGATGGAGACCGAGTAGTATTAGCAGGTGGCATATTCACACGTATCCCCGCTGTGACTGGCACAGACTATGAGTGCCAGATGCACCGTTTAGCATGAACACATTCATTTATGTATGGTCCTATAATGTCAGGAGGTGCTTTTGCAATGTACACAGCAAAATGTTTGAAATCCTTGATATGTGTGTTGCTGGTTGGCCAGCATGATTGCATGGCAAGTGCAGTTATTTGCAGCTCCTCTGTACCCGCTGAGTGTAACAGTCACCACTCTCTAAGATGCCCATAATTCCATATGATGTAGAGTGCACGCATGTGTTCCATGTGCTGTCTGTGGTGTGTAAGGGTTTGGACGCCTCCCTTTGATGCTCACTGTTCATGAGCCACTTATCACATCATGTGGCCCATGCACTGTTCGCAGCACAACAGATATATGTGTGGAGTAGGAATTATGTGTATCTAGACAACACACTTTTGGCATACCACCGGCCTGGAGTACATGTCAATGCAGGGCAGTGACATGGTATTGAACGATTTAGGGTTCACAGTCCACATGACTCATGTGGCATGGTGGCATGGGCTGCTCATTCATCTTACTATAATGAACATTTCCATGTAGGGGATGCTACATTCTCTGCAACATATTGGTATCCATTGCAGTTTGTTGGGGGTGTCTCCACAATTTTTATGTCATGGCTTTGTGGGTCATTGTAAGTTTGCCGGTATGCCACCAATATCTCTGTGGTGGAATACCAGAAATACCAGCAAGCTGACCTACCATTTTCGTGAAGGTCGGTAAGTCTCAAGTGTGTCCATCTTTGCTAAACCTGTTTTCATGACATGTCGCCTGTGAAGAATTCGACCATCCGCACAGGGAGAGTAAGTTTGCCTGGGCTATTTGATTTTTGTTTATTTAAAAAGAATGAATGATGGGAGATCAACCTCCGGAAAATATGTGGGGCCATTCCTGCACATATTTTCCACGCTCAGTGCACAGCAGAAAAGTAGTCATGTACTCAGCTTACCAGCGCCGCCCTCCCCTGTAATGTGTAACTGACACCTGACAGCTGTGGGTACATCAAAAGCCTCTGGCTGTGGGTGACCTGATTGGCATTTCAAGGCCCCATGGATTTGCATCTCCATTGCTACACATTGCTGATGGTGGCGAATACTGAAGAATGTTACTTAGCAGGCCTCGGGGAAGACCTGGGTGCAGGAAGTGACAATGGAGACCGGAGTCCTACACCTCTTTGTAATGCAATGTGTCAACTTGGTACTAACACCCCTCCTTGGTATGAAAGGGCAGTGAATGTCCTGTCTGGAACAACTCCTTTCAGAGCAGGGGAGTATGTGAATTGTAGGAGACGAAAGTCTGTCTTCAACCCCCTACTTCAAAGGATGCCCATGTTGTTACCAAGCGCCACATGGGGCTCAGTTAATTAGGGAGACACTTTGATGTACAGCAGACAGGAAGATGGGTGGCACTTAGAAGTATATGTTGTCATCCTTCCCGTCTACTGCCAAGTGCTCTGATTCTGACCTGACGCATCACTGAAGAATGTTGGTAGGGATCCAGGATTGGCTCATTAAGGTGGGCCTAGCCTACACCAATCACTGTGGCCCGTTTTGCTTTAAAAGAGGGCTGAGCCACTCACTGATCAGATCATCTGAAGACTTCACAAGGAGTAAGAAGAAGGACTCATTTGGACCCGAGCTGAAGGTACAGTCTACCTTACATGTTCCGCCAGTGAAGGAAGGCCAGGAGTTCCAAGAGGGAAGCAAGATCCCTCCCCTAAACATCTCCCAGTGAACGGAGGGAGATACCGGACTCTGATGACCCGTCCAGCAGCTCCAGAACCGGCACCCAGCAAGCACACAGAGTGCCCTGCTAGGTCCTGACAGAAAGCTTTGTAGGTGAGAAGTGCTGTAGAGTCTCTGGACAAAGGACAAGGCTGTTGCCTGCTAACACCCCCCCTGAGCTTTGAACCGTCTGCCTTGAAAGGACACAAGCCCTGCGAAGAAGCCACTAGGAGTGCCACATAAGCATCATTCAGCATCCATCTTTTTAAGGACAATTTCGAGACAGTCGAGTCCTCAAACTGCATCCGGCTGCACTGCTGACTGTTGTCATGCCGCAGTCACCAGAGCTGTCCAAGACACCTCGACCAGCATTCCAGATCCGCCAACCAGCACAGAGACAATGATTCTTGACCCAGAGCCGCCGCGCCAGACAGCCTGTAGACGTCCGTCCAGCCTGGCTTGCCGAACTGCCTGCCACCTGGTACCCGCAGCTATCTCCTGCCACTAACTCTGTTTCACGGGCTGGGAAGTGCCCTGGAACCGCCTTGACGCTGTCGAGCACCAAGAACTTCTCCAACACCAGGTACATTGTGGTTCTGCTCCCATGGTCCTTCTCCGAAGGCCCCTAGAGACAGTTACAATCCTTTGCCCCTGTGTTGAAACAAAATAACCTTGAACAGTAAGATTGATTACTTTACCAACTACCCACCTGTCAGTATCCAGAGTGCAGCCCTTTCCTTTGTGAAACTGTCTGTCCTCTGTGCTCCTTTACAGTGTGGGTTGTAATTGTAGTGTGCTAGAACTGTCTGTTGTAGTAATAATAAAGTAGATATTTTTATACAACCTTGACTGGACGGTCCCTTTTATCATTGGGTAATAATTGTATTTTTGCTGTGTTGCAACTAACCAATGATCCATGACCTTGCGAAAATAAGCCTGCCGTTCTGTCCACATTACCAAAATTGGACATGGAGGTCTTATAATTTACTTGTATTCCAATCTGTTCGGATCCCTTCTGGTGTACTAGAGGTGTGGGGTTGATTGATGGTTAAGAAACGGATATTCATCCCTGGACCACCGGTGCCCTGGAAGTTTATTCGTCACAGGGCCCCACTTTGTCTTGTGTAGTCAGCATTTAGCTGTTGGTCATGGTGCTCATTAATGTTCATGTATAACATTGGTACACCTTTTACATGTTGGAGATACGTGTATGCTCGTTCCCTAATGCATCTTTCATGAGGTCCACTTTTGTGCTCTTATGTAGAGGCTAATGTGTCTATGATGCATTTAAGTATGTGTCTATGCAGCTATGGGTGCTTCCCTGCAAGTGTGTGTTTGCATCTTCATAAGGTACATTTTGCATGTCTTTGAACTAGCATTGAATGTACTTACTGGCCAAGGCTCCTCTATTACATACGCATGTTGTTTGCTGCATACCTTTGGTGCAAGTCAAATGGTATGTTCCATGGCATGCATACTGGGGTCCAGGCAATGTGGGTTGGCATCTGCATGTTTGCACTTGAATTAAGTTGCAATGACACAGATGATCTGCATGAGAAATGTGGCCGGGTGAGATGACATGAGTTGTTGGGCTGAAATTAGGTCCTATGTACTGTTTCGTTTTTCGGGTTTCCCTTGCACACATGATGGGCCTATGCAGCTGTTGGTCTGCAGAGTGTATAGCTTATGTGCTGGTGGCGTGGACATGTTTTTGGAAGTGGCATGTAGATGGCACATGACACAAGAGGCATATGATAGGTGGAGGCTTGTTTTGGGCCCGTCACATGTACACTATAATGTCACATTTTTAGTCAGGGTGGTGTTTCAATTTGTGGTCTTGTGGCATTTCTCATAGGATGTCCTTGGATGTAGTTTAGAAAGCGTCTGTGTAGATGTATGCCTATCTTTTGCTGAGCTGTTTTGCGTGTCGTGGTGTTGGGTGTGGTATGGCCCCCTCACTGGCATATGTTTTGCTGTACGCTTTTCTTGTATGTTCCCTGCTGTGTCCTGGGCGCTGTTTATTCCTATTGCATAGTGTCTGTTCTGATTCGTTTCCGTGGCATTATGTTTGATTTGCAGTTTGATTTCTGTATATTTGCAAGCTCATTGGGGGCCGGTTTGATGCTGTGTGTGATGTGGATATATGTGCTCAGTGTGTTCAAGTTCCGGCAAGTTGCATGGTGTACATTTCCATGGCTTGCAATCTTGATATATGTTCTGGCACCCTTTGGTTGCAGTGTTTGCTGTACATGGAGGCAGTTTATTCCTGCAAATGTATTAGTTGGTGGTCGATTGCGGAGGCAATGTGGGCATTGACAAGTTTGGGGGTTTTGGTGTAAATATATGTATTTGTGCATTTATTGATGGCACACCTTGCTTCAGGAAAAAATGGAGCACTTTCTAAGTTATAGGTAGATGGGAACATACATGGAAGGAGATAGCAAGGGCACTATACAAATGAGCGGGTAACTGGCGATTGGCAAGTGGATGCAATTAGGCAGCAACAGATCCACAAGCAACTGGGGGACGATACTGGGGGATGAGATGGACACAACTTAGGTTGGGAATGGAGGGTGCGTCTAAGCAAGGTTTGGGGAGGAGCCATTTCTTTAAGATTAATGTTTTGAGGTAATTTCTGAGAGATGGCAAATCAGATGTTGAGGTTCAAGAAGTTCCAGTGACTAGGGGCATTGATAGGGAAAGGCGTTCTTCTTGTTCTTTCCTTCCCAGCACAGCGGAGTTGAAGTTAGACATGTCCTTGCTTCTTGCACATTGTAGACCATTAGAAATGCAGATGTTATATGCAAGGTAGCTTATTGATCTGAGAGAGACAGGCTTGTAGATGCAGCAGGAAGATTTGAAGGTGACATGCATGCTAGGTGGGAGCAGAAGTTGTTCAATGAGGGGGTTGTGGTGATGTGGTATGATTTGTAGTATCCTTGGAAGACAGATGCTGCAGCAATTAGGATACATTTCACGGGTACCAGGTTGGTCAGAACTAGGCCTACCAGGTGGGCATTGGCATTATCCAGGTGGGAGAGGACCATGGTTTGGACTGCAGATTGCTGGGATGAAGGACTTATTTGTCCTTAACAGTGAATTATCTTAGTGTGGTGGTGTAGAACCTAAGGGGTTTTGAACAAAAGGTCAGCGGGTGCAAGTGGCTGTCAGTCACGAGACTTCTGCCACACCACTTCTCTAGACCTGCCCCTTGCTTTCCTTTCTTAAATGTTAGATTGTTATTTGTTTTATTTTTTTATTTCATTATGTTAATAGTTCTAAAGAGCTTTTACATAGAATACAACAATAAAAAAGACATTAAAATCAATAGGAAGAATGAAAAAAAATAAAAGTGAATAAATAAAAGTAAAATAAGAATTACATATGCAGCAATAATATGTATACCATTCAGGAATCGAATAGACATTAATCACAATTCATAATCAACAGTAGCCATGTCACTAGCTCATATAATTCTCCACAAATGGCAATTCCTTAAAGTTCTGTGGCCAAACGGCCACTCGCTGGTTACTGTACCCCTTCCCAGCATTAGCAGCATTAACAGAGAGGAGTCTGCCTACTGTCGCCCTGCAAGTTTCCCTCTGGACAATATAACTTTCCATACATTGTATTCAAGCAAACCGTCCAGAAATCATCACTCTTGATAGTGTTAACATGGTAAACATAAGGACTCGTATATACATCTCCATATTCACAGCATTCAGTGAGGACATGTTGAGCGGTCTCTAATTTACCAGCCAGGTTCTGTCTTCTTTCGGGATGCCCAGTTCGGGGCCGATCGCCACCAGTTCTGGCAGTTTATTCATACGCAAGAGTAGCAGAAACCTGCACAGATCTGGAGATGGACAGATAATCAAGTAACCCTGCTGGCCCTTATATTTGTACACCAACTGTTCCACAAAGCGGTAACTCTTGAGACTAGATAAGTGAGTAATGTTTGAGATTAAGTCCCAATTAGGATGCCATCCAATCGTCTCAAATATTTTTGCTACCACTTTAGACATGTTTTGGTTGTTGTAGGGTGGGTATAGTTGCCTTCCCAACTATTTCAGCAAGGGGCAAATAGGGGTCTTCATGGATTTCAAATATAACAGGGCCTATCTTTTACGGGCAATAGTAGGTAGTGAGATCAGTCCCAGTTCCAACCTTATTGGTTCAACGGCACACTGGGCCCTAGGCCCAATGCTTTCTGCCCAAATGTGCCCTTGAGGATGTTCAGCCAACCAAAATCAACCATGCTTATAGACTGCAATCCATATTATATCATAGAACTCTATTTATACAAGGCCAGAATCCCCCGATAGCTATACCCAGAAGCTGCCTTGAAACAGCTGTATATCACATTGGTCAGAGCCATAGCCTTCCCATTTTTGGAGTCAATATGTTGGTAGCTGCCGTTATAGGTAATGTCCAGACCCAGATATTTAAAGGATTGTACACGTTCAATGAGGTGACCTTCAATAAATATGTTATGGGCCGTCAGCTGCCTATAAGAAAAGTGCATCACCTATTCTTGCTGAAATTGAGCACGAGATCATGATCGCAGGAAAAATAATATAGAACTTGCAAGGCTCTTTATTATTATTAATAATATTATATTTATTGAGCTTGTACCTAGCTTCAAGAAGCAAGAGAGCAATTTACAGAGGTATACAACAATACAGTTACGCAAAGGATCACTTGGAATTTCTTGACCAGGCCTCCAAAGGAAAGGACAGATGTAGTAAAGGGCAATTCCTGTGTATACCCTTTTGAACCAGGAGAAACAACAACCAGAGTCCATGCTCCTGAAACATCAGTTGAGCTTGCTCTAATTGTTTTTTCAACACCTCTGTCTCCCTCCAGCCCAGACACACCATCTCCACTCACAGGCAAAGTCATGAACATTGCATTATACTACCTCACATCCACCACCATATACCCCATCTGCACTGCAACATCCACCACTACATGAGGAGAAATGTTCCCAAACATCCACTCGGAAACTGACCACACAGCATAAACACCTAGATCAACCACGAAAACACAACTTGACCCACTTCTTCATGACTGAGACCTGTGTGACACACAACTCCACCCACATTTGTGAAGTCATCATTAGCCAATGGCTATATCATACTATTAAGAGACCGCTCAAACAAGATAGCCAGGGCCCTACCCATCATTCACATAACTTTATGGACATGCACCCAAATGTGTACCCTCTTGCCAGTTCTCGCTCTCAGCAAAAGGACTCCATCAGCACCAACATTATCTAACATCCACATCCATCAATACCCAGATGACTTCCAGCAGTACCTCAGCATTCCTTCCATTTCAGAATTGCAGAGATTGTAGGTTTGGGTCAAACTGATCCTGTCCAGATGGTTTTGCACATACCTGACGCTCAACCCCTCCAAGAGCAAAATGATACTGCTGCCCAACATCACAGAACACCCTGACATCCAGACCAAGATGTCCGCTATGAACCTCTATAGCTTTGCACCCATACAGACTGCCAGCACAAAGTCCCTTGTGTTGTACTTTGTCTGACGCCTCTCCTTCAAGGAACTCATGGCAAGCAAGACACACAGAGATTGGTACACATTTTCCCTCCTACAACAAATCAAGCACTTATCCCCTGATCTGGTGTTCAAGCATTGGTCCTCTACCACCTCGATGGTGCCAATGGTGTGCAGGCAGGCTTTCATGCAATGAGCCTGCTCCCCATACAATGTGCCCTTCATCATTGCTCATCAATGGACTAAGTAAAATGTACCTCATCTCCCCAATTCTGCTGGGAATGCAATGGCTCCCGCTGGTAGAGACTCAGAGACTCTCACCTTTAAATAAGGCTGCATCTTCTAGAAGGCCATCTCATTCACATCCACAAGTTACCAAGGTTTAAAGCTCAGCATCTTTGAAGGCCTGATATACACCAGATGCGAGACCATGTGTAGATTCAGACTGCGCCGGTGCAGGTAATGCAGAACCCAAAGTCAGGTCTTCTCTGACTACACCCTCAAACTCTGGTTCCTCTTCCACATCAACATCAAACTAACCCCTTTGCTTCTACACTTAAGGCATTTACTACAGACCCTCTGCTTCAAGTAATGCACGTCCCGAAACCTAGGTCAACAGCACCTCCACTCTACACCTAACGTCTGACTTGACGATCTGATCCCCCATGTTTCATCATCTGGCATCTTGCTGATGCATTGCTGCCTAATTGCCCACACGTCCCCTACCCTGATCCCTTGCTCTCTGCTTCCCTCATCGTGTACTTTCCACTATACTTTGCTAAGCCGTCCCTTGCTTCCGGAAAGGTTGGTCCTTGCTCAATTTCTACACATTGATCATGGACATGAGAGATTTCAGCTTCTGGGTGCTTTGTTTCATAGGGCTTTTGCAGTTATTGGTGTTTGCAAGAGTGGTGTCGACCTCTTGGAGCTATGAGTGGCATTCCGGATTCATCTGAGGTGGAGTGGTCCATGAGCAGTTGATATTGGCTATGTCTTCCACGAGAGCTTCCACCAGGAACGTCTTGACTGATCAGAAGGGTTGTTTGCTGGGTTTGCAATGTGCGTGTTTCACCAGGGTGGTGGGGCTGATGTCAAAGGGGATTAGCAAAGGGTCCTATGATTCCAGGTAGATTGCAAAGGTATGACGGGGGCTGTGTAGGTGTGTGATGATGAGCACAAATATGTTATTTTCCCTGTGCATTTTGTCTTGTGTGCTGTGTGAGGTTGAGCTTGGGAAGGAGGCAGTGGGGATCTCTCCCCATGTGTGGTTGTGGTTTGGGTGGGGTGTGTGCCTCCATGGCCTCCTCAGTTTGATTGTGGGAGGTGGTTATGGCCGCTGACACATGGATGTTGTGTGTGTGTCTTCTGGGTGTGCCTCAAATTGTGAAAAGGGGGGCCCTGAAGCATGTAGGTTTTTTTGTGCACATTCTATTGTAATTGCCTTTCAGTTACTTGTGATGTATGTTGTGGCCACTTACACTTGGCTGTCCCTCTTTCAGGCATGTTTCATGTTTTTAGAGTGAGCCATTGCCTATGATAGCACCACTCAGTGGCTGCGTTGGCCTGTTGGGGGATGGTTATTTGGTGAGGGGGCACGTATTTATTTATTTATTTTTATTTATCTATTTGTTAATTTATAAAGCGCTCCTGACCCTGGGGTATCTGGGCACATACAAGAAAGCTTATATTACAGTTACAGGCAGGCAGGTGTGTGCACCTTGCAAGAAAAGAGTTACAGGAAGAGGGAATTAATCATCACATTAGACATCACAAAAATATTCAAAATATTAATATTAATCATTTTGTTTAGGATCGTTGGAGCAGGTTGTTTAATGAGGCATTATCTACGATTGCACCACTAACTCACTGTTTTTTCCGGTTTAGCATGGCCATCCTGCGCAATCTGGATCCATGGCACACTGTTGGGCTGTGATGGGGGAGTGTTGTGGGCATGTACAACGTTACACTTTTTACTTTGCACTGTTGGGTTTAGTGCTGAGTTTTCTTTGTAAACGATTAGCTTTTGTGCTGTGCATTCTTCTCTGTGGCGCTAACATTTTATGTGCTAATTTAGCACTTTTCTTTTATGAATCAGGTCCCCTGTTTCCTGCAGGAGGCATACAGGAGCATTGCGTCAGAGTCGCACTGCAGCCGGGATTATGCAGTGCTGGTGGTGGAGCTAGATGGATCGGGCGGCTGACCGAGTCTTGGATCATCCCGGTCTTAACGCTTTGTGGTCATGCCGGTGACTGGTATTTGGTTGACTGCTGGAGGGCTTGGAAGGTGTGGGCAAAATACATTTCATTTGCTGGAGAATGGATCAGCAAAGTGTGCATGGTCTCCTGCATTTTTGCCCCACCCAAGACTTCTAATGTGACGCCTGTCCAGGGACTTCTCGCGACCCTAGAAGGCTTAGTTATGTGCTGTAGATCTCATCAATCTTTGGCTGTGCAAGTACTGATGGCTCTTAGGCGTGATGACTCTTAATAGCTTATTTTACACTTATTTTCAGTGCAAAGCTGTCGATCTGTATCCCAGCCTCGGACTGTATTCTGTCGGAATGCTTCTCTGTCTATATAATGCTATCTAGTTTATTGTAATTATTGGCCCTCTTTTTTATTTCTCTCAGTGCCACTATACCCCTCTGGAGTTCAATGAGTGCTCTTTGAAACAACAGACACACTCCAAGTGTGTATCCAACCCAGCTTCAACAACCTGGACCAATTGAAATCCACAAAGGAAGCAGAAAGTCATCGGGTTACTTTTAGATGCTAGACAGTCTTTCTTTACTAGTGAAGTCGCCTGATTCTTGCATAAGACAGACCGCCGTTAAGCATGCACCAACATGTGTTACTCCCTCTGTCCTCACAGGCCATCCCCACTCCCTCTGGTCCCCCTGTGATGTTCCCTTGTGCCCTCTCCCTTCTCACACACAGGTGTTGCCTGTTTAGCTTGATTCTTCTACCCTGCTCCCCCCCAGCCTACTTCTGCAGGAGTCTGTCCTGATAAATTCTGGTTTCACCATCACTGTCTTGTGGCCGATGCTGGATTTGACTTTTTAATTTTTTTAAATTTATTTTTATAGAATCATAATATTTGTACAAAAACAAGACAAGACGTGCAGTTTCAAAAGTGAGTCCATAAATCGTCTTTGTAAGTATCAACTTTTTGTCCCCTTAGTTTGACTCTTAGGTTTTTACTTTTAGTCATGAAGTCGGCTTGTCGCTGTTGCAAGAAGGCGAACTATGAAATCAAGGATGTTGAGGGAAACATCACTTTTACTCTGTATTGCATTGTGTTTACTGTGGCCAGTAGCCATGAGGTTCTGTCGCCGCCTATCAGTTTTTGCCAGCATGACTCTTCGTCCATGAGAGAAAAATTTGACATAGTGCCGTGTAGATATTTGAAGCAGATCTCCCAACTTGAAGGGTATACAAGGAGCAAGTGGCAAATTGTTTATTTGTCCATAGACGGTTTGCAAAAGCGACAGGTGTTAGTAGAAGCTATACCTCTAATGGCCAACATTTCTTTAGTTGCTAGCAGATTCAGCCAGATTCTCATTAGGAAGTTGCGCACCGTTCTGTTTGGGAATAAGTTGATATAGCTTCGAAGAGCTTCCAATTTTTTGAAGTTCTGTGGAAGATTAGTCGTTAGTTTATTTTTGTTGGCAGTTTCCAGTGTCATTATCCAGTCGCATTCTCTTATCTTTTTTAAAACGTTTACCAGGTTGGTTAAGAGTTCTTCTTCACAGCTCTCCACCGAATTTAACAGGTTCACGTTCTCAGTACACCATCTGGTCAACATATTGTAGCTTGAAGACTCCAGTTCTTGATGTATCAAGTTGTAGACATGAGGACTGTCTTTTAGTCTACATTTCCTGTACAGCATTAGGCTATTGCAGTTTACCGATGCCTGTAGTGAAGAGAGACTGAGTTCACATCTGATCGATGCTACTGGGCTTGACTTAGGGAGACCCAGCACCGATCTCCCAAATAAGGCTTCCAACTTTGGCCATAGATCAGCAGGAAGATTGGGCATGGCATCTGCGCCATAAGTTAAAGATGGTATCACTTTCTTTCTATAGAATTCTCGAACCAGGATTGTCGAGATTCGACCAAATTTGATGTCGATTGCTTTTCCCTGTGTTGCAAGTTTTTTTGTTTTAGCGTAGAGAACTCCTTCCATCGTTTTTTTCTTTTCCAGAACTGTCTAGGGTTACCCCCAGGCACTTGAAGTCACTTACTCTTTCTATTATGGCAGCACCCAGGCGAAGGTGAGTTTTTTCTTTCTTTGTGATGGTTTTTTCTATTATCATTTTAGTTTTTCCTTCGTTGATGTCCAAGTTGTTGTCTGCCATATAGCGTTGTAGGTTGTTATATTGGCGCTGCAGACCTATTGGAGTGTAGTCTAGAAGGATCAAGTCGTCTGCATATAGCAAACGACTGATCCTTTATCTGCCAATTTGTGGAGGGAAAGAGCGTATGGTCTTCTCAGATTCTTGAAAGTCATCTAAGTAGGCCCAATTTAAAGCTGTTGCCGGAGTCCAACCCTGTTTCACACCCCTTGCTGTAGAAATCTCAGCTGAGAGAGTCCCTTGTTGGTTTAAACGGACTTGCATTGAGGTATTGGTGTACAAGGCTCTTATAGGGTCTAATATTTCATTCGGGCACTTCCAAGATGTTAGTTTTGACCAGAGTCTGGATCTATCCACTCGATCGAAAGCCTGAGTGAGGTCTATGAAGGCTATGAATATTCGGGGACTGCCTTCAAAAACCTTACTTTTTAAAGTGCTCAAGATGAAAATGTTGGCGTTCGTACCCATGTTCTTTTTTTAACCCTGTCTGGAGGTAGTCTTGAAAGGGGGCATTGCTTGCCCATAAGGTAAAGTGTCTTAGAAGAAGAGATCCAAACACTTTGCCTATCGATCTAAGAGGCCAATTGGGCGATAGTTCGCTAGATCAGCCTTGTTGCCTTTTTTGTAAAAAGGGACTACATTTGCTGTATTCCATGAAGTCGGGTTAGTTATTTGAATCCGCGCAGCGGCCGAAGATCTTACTTCACAGCGACGCCCCAAGCTTCAGGATGGTTTTTCAAGTCTAAGTTGGTTATGCCGTCTGGACCCGGGGCGCGGGAAGCTTTCAATTTCTTTATTAAGTCGAGAATATCTGATTTTGCATCCCGCCGTATCCATGGTGATTCGGGTATCCAGTTGTCCTGATTACTGTTTTTTGGTAATTGGAAAAGATTCTCAAAATATTTCTCCCATGTTAGTTTACCTATTCCGTTTTGCAGAACAGGTGTAGCTCCTGCTGATGTTGAGCGGAGTAGGGACCAAAAATCCTTGGCATGATTGCCATTGAGGGTCTTGAGAATGTTTTCGGCATCTTGTTGGTATAGTATGGGGCGATGGGCTCGAAGCCATGCTTTGTATGATCTGTTGGCCTCTTTAATGGCGGAAATAGCCGCCAAAGGATCAAGTTTTTTCGCGTGTCTCTTGGTCTTCCTTAATTCACACCTTTTGTCAGCCACCAACTTTTCATAGACGTGATTCCTTTGTTCAATTGGTGTCGTCTTTTTCCGCGGCAGAACTTTACACGTTGTTAATAGCGGGATATAATCTACCTGCGTTGGGACATGTCTGCTGGCTAAGTCACTATAGTTGCGTGTAAGGGCTCTTATGGCGCCCTCAGTCATTTTTAGCCTTGTACCTTGGTTGTTTGTCTCTAATTGAGACGTCATCCTGTCATAAGGTACTGTATTTGAGGACCAAGTCGTTCATAAGAGGTTATGGTCACTAGCAGATGTCCTCAACACTTCAAAGGCCGTTATTAATTGCAATAACGGCCACGTCCCGAAGATATGGTCAATCTTAGATTGAATTCCTTCGCGTTCCCATGAGGATATTCGATTTGGATCCGGGAAGACTGAGTCGAGGTGGAGCAGGTCTCTTGATTTCATTAATTTCATCCATTGAGTAGGCCGCTGTTCGGAGGGGATTTTCTTAGTATTCCCCTTCGAGACATCTTCTTTTTTGCGATAGCTGGCGTTAAGGTCGCCACAAATTAATATGTGGTCGACCTGGTGGTCCACTTGTCCCGCATCGATTTCGGACTCAATCATTGCAAGGAATTTTTCTGGTTTGATTACTGCAGAGTTCGATTAGGTGTTAATGATTATGATTGCCTTTGGTAAGGTTTTTTCTTCTTTAGTATCAGCCCTGGAACAGTTTAGTTTCAATACTAGCATAGATTGATTTTCCTTAAGCTTTTGTGCAACTGTGATTCCGCTTCCATTATGGATGGCCATCAATAGGCCCAAAGTGGGATGACCTGCAATGCCTTTTTTTGCTGGAACCAGACTAATTTTGGAGCTATCCAAGATTGGAGTTTGCATGAGCCATGTCTCCTGGAGGCATATGATGTCATAGTCTCCCAGCTGAATGTCACTTGGTACCGTTAAGTGCTTGAATCCTCGAGTGTTCCATGAGCACATCCTAATTTGTTGATGATGGATTACTGATCGAGGAATATCTTCAGGACTGTGCTCTTGAATCGCCAGTGGATATCTTTGTTGATGAATGGTCAGGGCTTTCGGAAGCCATGACCACATGGCCTGGAATGCAAGGCCGTTTTCAAAGCTGGCAGTTGTAGGTTGAATATTGTTCTGCACTTTTCTTACAAGGCTGGAAATGTCCTTACTTGAAGACTCTTGGCTTTGCATACTCATATTTGTTTTTTTACAATGAGACATGTTTTGCTAGATTTAGGTTTGTTTTTATCAAAAACAATGGGGAGCATTGTTAGTTCCTTAGCAGTCGCTGATGAAGTGGCTGACATAGATTTCTGCTGGTCATTAATTTTCATCGTGGGACTATTAGGTGAAGGATCTGAGTTTTTCTTAGTTGTTCTTGAATAATCCCATGAGGGTATGTGGGTCTTGTTGTCACGTTGTTGTGGTTTCTGGTTGATTTTTCCTATATCTGATTTAGCTTCCCTGATTTTCCTAGATGACTCAGTTAGGTCATGTCCCATTATTAGCAGGTCTTCCACCACTGCTCTTAAGAGGCTATTGACATCTGATGAAGTAATATATAAGTGCGAAATCGCATTATTATGTTGGTGACTTGGATCTACAATTATCAGATCTGTTGTTTTTATTGAACGTAGTTTTGCAATATGATAGAATAAATCTATCACCACTCTTCTGTTGAGTATGACATCCTCACGATTTCCAGGAATCTGTTCCAGTTTTAGAATCCATCTAATTTGTTTCTCGCTTGAATGTTTGCTGTGATAGATGTTCGTTCTTGACCTGTAATGAGTGCCTAGGGCTGCCTTGTCTTGCATTCCCTGCTGATTTCGTCTATTTACCTCAGATCTTGAGTATGTTTGATCTTTTTTAAGGTATCCTTTATGATCCAACTCAGAAGGATGATGCCTGCTATAGTTAGATCTTTTTCGATCTGGAGCTGTTGTGTTGTTGTTCTGCATTAAACGTGTCCTCTTTTCCTCTATGTTAAGGAAGGGGGATACTGTTGTTGCATTTCTTTTTTTAATGGCTTGAGGTGGCTCGGCACCCGTATTTTCAGTATCTGGTTCTGCTCTTTGCCCAGGAAGAGAGCAGGGTGTAATGTCATTTGTGTGCTGAGAAATATTCATAATTTCTGCATTTCCAAGGAAGTCTTCGGTAGTTTTCGGCGACGTCACAATGGTATCTGTCACCTTTGTTTGTTTTGACTGCGCTTCTTTGGAAACTTTATTTGATGAATCCTGGACCGCTGGAACTTTTAGGAGAAGCGTGTATTGTGACGTTTTGCATTTTGCTATCATCAACTGTTGAAAAATAGGCTCTGGTGATACAATGTTACTAAGCATGGAGTTTGCTCCTTTCTTATGATTGACAAGCTGTTTATTTGGAGCAGGAGACGTCGAGATGGACGTCAGGTCAATAAAAGGCAAGGTTTGTGTTGCTTCTTTCTTGAAGATTTTATCTACACTGGGATGACCCTTAAGGACCAATGAGGCTTCTTGCGAGTTTGAGATCAAAGACGGCTGTTGATCAGAGATGACTTGAATGGACTTTGTTCTTGACTCCACAGCCATAATGTAGTCTTCCAGGTAAATTAATTTGCTTAACCTCATTGCTTGGATCTATGTATGGTTCTTTAGTGTGTCACTCACTGTCTCATATAGTTTAGTGAATGGTGTTAAGGCAATTGTCATTGCCGACATTCGAGAGAGCATTTCCGTTTTTTGGGATGGAGTTTCTCTTGTAGAAGGAGGGCAGTGAGAAGTAGATCTGGCCCTTGTTGGCGAAGATAGTCGAGAAGATGGTGTTGCTCTCCCTTGATGGAACGTTGCGTTCGAAAGGTCTACTGTAGTTTGTCGAGGTGAGCTGAGATAGGTTGATTTTGGGCTTACAAATTCAACTGGCTTATCTGGATGGTTTGTGTTTCTAAGGCGGTTTATAGCGGGCCTAATTCCATTAGTCGGTGGTTGGATCTCAGGGCAAGGTCTTGCCGGACTTCTATTTTCTTTATCGCTCTCTTTTGTCAGTTCTGGATCAAGGTTTTTGAGATTTGCCAGAGTGTCAGCTTCACCAGTTGGTTTTGGAGTGGCTCCTGGAACGTTTTGGCTTTCTGCCAGCCTCCTTTCACCTTCAGGTTTGTCTTGTGAATCAGGTTTTGTTCCCGGATTCAACATCTTGTTTTGCATACCTTCGTCCATTCGGGAGCTGTCACCAAGCAAATAGTTTAGTTGAGGTTGATCAACTTGGGGCCCAGTTCTGTTGTATGTAGGTTCTATTATAGAGCGGTCGGGAGTAGATAATTCTCCATCGTCCCCCCTGATCTTTGGAGGTAACAAGGGGCTTGTAGAAGGAGAACCTGGGCCATTTATTTTTCAGACGGCGATGACACTCACTTTTGGAGGTGCCAAGGAGTAGGGCACCCCTCTGCTGATCTGCCATTTTTCCTTGTTCGTATCCAGGTTTAACTCAGCCCTCACTTGGTGGCTTTGCAGTGTTGACTTGGGCATTGCCACAGTGAGTTTGCGTTGTTTTCAAGGCAGCATGTTTTCTTTAACTGCCTCAAGCATCTCTGCGTCAGTGAGTTCCTCACATCTTTCCTGGATGGCTTTTGAGTGTTTGGAGAAAAAATCAGATAAAAGTTTAAGCGGGGGTTGGGTGGTTTTCCCACTTTTTTTCATGCACTTAAATCAACACAGAGACCTCTGTTGGTGATAACAGGCTTTAGACTTTGACCACATTGTAGGGGAGGCTTTGGTAAGTTTTTTTTGTTTATCTGCATTTTATTAGCTTCCTGCAGAGTGTCTCTGGTGTTTCTTTGTCGTTTTATTATATTAAGAACATCTCTTGTTTCTTTCTCTTCCAGGTTTGAATCCAGGATTGCTTTGTCTTGACTAACGGGTATGGAAGTAGTCGGGAAGACCTGTAAGGTCTTTGGTGTCTCTTGGATCACTGCCTTGACTGACAGGTGGCTGGTGGGAGGGGCCGGGAGCAGCAAGCGCTGGGTTTCCTGTGTTACCGTTATGCTGGCCCCTCCTGTGTCTAGCAGATTCTCAATCAAAAAGGAACCGTTGTGAGCAGGACATGGACCCCGCTCCTCCCAACACCCCAAGAAGTCAACCACCTCGCCGCCACGGAGGGTCGCCTCGTGAGGTGAATCGCCAGGAGAGGGCTCTGCTCGACCCTCGCCAAACGACACGGATGCCAAGGCCAGCCGGGCCGAGGAACCCAGCGTCGACCCCCCTCTGGGAGACAACGGTAAGTTTGGCTGGGCAGGACACTCAGCAGTCCGTGCAGGGATGCAAGCGATATGGGGCGTCGAAGTGGCTGATTCACTGAGGGTTTGTGTAGGAGTAGACTTTTGACAAAACTCCTCCTCAGTTTCTTTGTGAATTAGTTTGTGATTGCAAATGTCCATGACATCAACACTTTCAGTCTCAGTGTTTGCCGAAATGGTGGGGGACTTAAAGTATGTGGGATTCAAGGAACTCAGGCTCAAGGGTCCCTCTTCAGGAATGTTATTAAAATAACTAGTATTTTTGTTTACTTGCTGTGTCTCAGATGTATGCTCCCCACGGGGGCGGGAGCTCCTCAGACGACGCCGTGCATCTTCTTCGTGAGGTAGACCTGCCTCAGGCGGAGGGGCCGTCTTTGCAGTCTTGCCTGTCATGACTGCAAGACCGCCTCTCTCCGCCACTCCGCGTCCGCTCTGCGGACTGGGAAAGTCTTTATGGTGGTTGCTTGCATTTTACTTTTATGGACTTCATTGATTCACGGTGTGTCACCCTTTCTCAACTCTCCTGCTGGACTTCCTTTGCATCTTGTGTTCATGGTGGCCCTGAATCATGCTGTTCCAATCTTCATCTTGTATCCTGGCTTGCAACATTATATGTTACTACTGACTTCTGCAATTGTATTCGCTCTCCCCTCTTGCTTCTCCATGGTTTATAGTGAAAGGTTTGAATACAAAATGATCAAATGCAATAGTTTCGAATCAAAAGGACCAAGAAAAAAAAATTTGAATGCACGTTTTTTTCCCGTTTTTTGGGGGGGTCCCCACACCCAAAACCCCTGTTTTTTGGGGGGAAACGAGTATTTGTTCCTATACGAAGGCAAAAAAAAAAAATACATTTACACCATTCGAAAAAAAAATTTGGTCCTTTTGATTCGGAACTATTGCAGTTCGAAACAATGTATTTGACCCTTTGACTGGACACCCTTCTCCACTCTTTATGACTGCTTACTCTCTGTTCCCTCCTCCTCTCCCTTTCTCCCTTTTTCCATCTCCTCCCTTACTTTCTTCTATGCAATTACTCTATCATAATTGTCCCTGCACCTAGTATGATAACAACTTCGATTGTCTCCCCCTCCCCTTACTTGTTTTTTTTCCTCCCCCAAAACCACACCAGTAATATCTGAAATGTCGCCAGGCCTACTACGATAGTCGCTTGTTTTGTTCCTCCCCTCCTGTTCTGCACCCCTCTCCCTCACCTTTTGTTTTTCTCCGGCTCTACCAGAAATGTTGTCAGGCCTAGTACGGTAATCGCCTTGTGAAAACAAAATCAAAATATCGAGGCTGAGTACCCCAAAAGGAAACACACCGAACACGGGTTACAAAGGAACATACAAAGTACTTTATTTTATACTGAATCCAGTTACTAAGAACAAAGCAAAAATCAGATAGCTATCGGCCCTCAGTGCAACACAACGAACTCCAGCGTGATTCAATGTGTTCAGTGAGAGACGCTGTACATTAGAATGCATCGTTTTTTTATACTTTTTATGAGCACGATGTCCAGACCCACTTTGGGTTAATATTCCACTAATACATCACCGATCTAGGGTTCATGCCAAGTCTCGCACATCCGCATATAACTGGTTTGCTTGTAACACATATATCAAGAAGCCTATATGGGATTTTCCAAGTAGGTCTTCTTAAACATGAATACAATGTAGCTAAACAAGTGTTTTCCGTTCAGTATTGGAAAACGTTGTTCTTAACTTATGCTCGTGGATTAGTTTCATTGCACAAGTAATCCTTTACACACAGGTCAACGAAGGACAAGGTCACAATTCACGACCTCAACAAGTGACCTGAAGGCAAATTACATATTAGCTACATACAGAGGTCAAGACGGCCATGTTGTATTTTGGAATGACATCGTCCACCATTTTAACTCACAGGGTGAGTTTACAAAGCGAATCTAAAATGGCGGATTGATCTAAAATTGCAGTTTACATTGATTCTAAGGTCAGGACCTTGCAACATGGATTCCTTCGCAAGCGACTTGTGAGCAGCATGGCGTAGGAAAATATACATATATTTATTGCGATAGGAGGCACGATATAATTTCTCATTTGACAAACCCTCCTTTTGGCCTATGCCAAGTGCTAAAACTACTTTGGATCTCCTTGCAAATAACTCCATGCATTATCGTCCATGCACCCTGAATCGCTGTCGGAAATGTCTATTGCCATTAGGTCATTTGCTAAAATTTCTTTCAACACATATTCTTTGGAAGTTTTATCTGGGGCATACACTTTATGTCCTATCGTACCTATCGCTTGTGCGCAACATCCCCCTAGCATCGAACATATGAATACAGCAACAAAGAAACAACAAGATTCCCAAAATAATCAGCAAGACCGAAAGTACCTTCCAACCCCAAGATCGCAAAAAGTCCAAGAACCAAGCACTAAGATCCCAGTTTCCCTCGGAAACATGCACTTCTGAACTAAGGACGTGCAGATTCTGTATTGCCTTGAAGATGGTTGGGGAGGAATCTGGTGCGAAAACACAGCAAGCGGACCCCCACTAATTTACACACTCCACCACGTTCAGCCAGAATGACATCTAATGCCATCTGGTTTTGAAGTGCTACTAGTCTTATCGCCTTCTGTTCTAACGTCATATTATAGAGTATGTCCATGGTCCGGTTGATGGTTCTCTCCAGTACTCTCACTAGTTTTCTGATATCTTCTGAATTCGCTATCTGCCCCCAAAATGGCACAACTGATTTTGCTATATCTCCCAAGATTTGTGCTGGGGTGTCACCATTCTCGTCCCGTCGTGGACGAGCCTTTGAAACTTCATTTGTACTAGCTATAAAGACCCCAGGTAACAGGATCCCTAAATAACAGATTCCCTGCCAATCCCTCGGCAACCATGGGAATGATACATTACCGCAGACAAAGTAGACAGGTTCGCCTACATACAAAGGTCTGTTTTCCCCAGTCAAATTTGCAACGTTGGCACAACCTAGAAAATCTCCCATTGACTGAGTTCCATTCCTCTGTATGCAAAAAGAAACTGAATCGGGGCTATGATTAACAGTGTAAGAAGGAGGCAGGGCATCCTTATTGCCTATCAGAGCCATTTTAAAGGAAATCAAAGATTGGAAAGGACGAGACAGTCTGTCAGAAGGCCTAATAGAAGCAACGTTAGGTTTACTTTTGTTTGCGAAAAGCGAGCATCCCAGGGGAGTCAAACCACGTTTCTCAAAACTATTCAAATTGGTGCCATCAAAGTTCCCTGAGATGCTATCATTCCAACGGCCAAAGAACAGTGCTCTAAGAGAAGCATAGCAAGAAGTTGTCAAAGGTAAAGGATGAATATACCAACCTAACCCCTTATCCCCGTGTTGTGGTAAATGTGAGCAGACCCAACAGTTAGACTTATTAAAAATGGCATGCATAGAATTCATGATAAGTAGTAGAGTATTATTGTGGTACCTTTGTCTATGCTGAGAGTCCCTAGGGGACAGAGTATGCAAATGTACAAAGGGAGTAGGAACAGTAGGTATACTTTCAGTAGGTAACAAAAATTCTAAAGAATGAGTTTCCTCAAGGTACCACAACCCTAAGGCAGCGACTATTATAAACCCAAATATCATTATAAAAACACAGCAATACGTTTTCGGGGCCCAGGCGTTTTGTCCATTGTCCCGGTTGATCACCCCCTTATTCACAAGTACCATACGAGCGGTAGTGGTGGCAGGCATTGTAGTCTTCAACGGATACCCCCAGTTTTCGTTGCTGGCGACCTCCCGGTCACGCGACTTCTTAGTCCTTCCACAACCCTAGCCAACAGAATCCCCTTTCTCAAATTTGGGCAAAAACAAGCCCTCGATGATCCTTTTCTTCTTCGAATGCACAGCCGAACCGTGCTGTAAGTCTATCAGATGCACAGCAAAACCGTGCCGTAAGTCTATTTTCTTGGACGCAGATTGTACGTTGCTTTTCCCGGTACTGAGTGGTCCGGAAAACAATGTGTCATCACTTCCCGTTGGAAGCAACGTATCAGAGACAAGTGAAGATGCCGAATTTGGAACAGCAGTTTCCGGATGTGAAACTTTTGGAGATTGTGGAGACAAAATGGCGGCTTCCCCAAGCCTCACGGGCTCAGAGAGATTCTCCGACACACTCTTGGTGCTATTTACTGCTTTGGGATCGTTGGTTGCAGCATTAGCAAGGGGTTCTGTTCTTCTGTAACGTGTGGCACTGGGCGAGAACGTTTCTTGACATGGGACATGTGGATCCAGTTCTTTCTTCCAGAGACCCGCACCGCTGTTTGGGTGACCAACAGGACCTGGAACGGCCCACACCAGCGAGGCGCAAGGCAGGAAGAGCGCTCAAATACCTTGATGAGCACCCAACTCCCAGGATGTACACTGTGGCCCGGGCCCTCGTATCGCACAGGTAGAGCTTCTCGTACCTGGTGATAAATCAAATACAGGTTTTTAGTCAAATGGCTGCAATAATCTGAAAGTAATACATTTTCAACATTTCTCAATTAATTGCATTTAGGAAGGTTCCAAATATTGGCAGTTCTCCCCATTACCACCTGAAATGGAGAGAGCCCAGTCTTAGTTTGAGGGGTTGTACGCATAGATAATAACATGATCGGTAAGGCGTCCGGCAATTTTAGTTTGGTGCCGGCACACGTCTCAGCGAGCTTGTTCTTGATGATACCGTTGTGTCTTTCTACTAGTCCGGCGCTCTGAGCATGTCTGGCCGAATGGAACCGTTTGTCAATTTGTAATGCCGCACAGAATTACAGCAGCGACAAAATGTGGACCATTGCCCGACCAGATAACTCTTGGTAGCCCGAACCGCGGGTATTCCTTTAACATGGTTTTTGCAGTAGGCATGGCTGTAGCATCTTTAACGGGGAAAGCCTCAACCCATTTACTAAGCACAGATGACCACCAGCACATATTTTTTATTGTCACATTGTTCCATTTCAATAAAGTCAAAGTGGATAACTTCAAAGGGGACAGAGGGTGCCCAAAGCTTTCCCTTGGAGTTACTGTCCCCTTTCCCACATTGTGTTGTAGGCAAATCATGCAATCCTGGACGTAGCGCTGGCCAATTTTCAAAATTTTTACATTTACCCAAACTTTCTCTAACATTTTTGTCATCTTCTGGGCACATACATTCGTAGGACCATGGGCCATGATGACCATCATCATTATATACACGTCAGGGAGTAGCCATTTCCCTTCCGCTATATCCACCCAACACCCGTCATCATCACGTTTCCCCAAGCCTTCAGCCCACCTCTTGGATTCTTCTAACGTGGCATCAGCTTGGATATCCCGTACAGACCCGACACCCTCATCCGTTGCATAAGCATTTACAGTCTCCATCGAAACATACATCTCCGTAAGGGGATTGGTAGCAGTTTGTCTAGCTATCTGATCAGCGAAAGCATTCCCTTTCCCTATGTCATCTCTAATCTATCGATGTGCTGCACATTTCATAACTGCTAACTGAGTAGGGAGCGCAAGCGCTGAGAGTAGTTGTACTATTAGGGAGACATGTTGGATATTAGTGCCATGTGAAGTTAGGAACCCTCTCTCTGACCAAAGTCTCCCAAAGTTGTGAACCACCCCAAAGGCATACTGACTATCAGTATATATATTTACTGCAAGCCCTTCGGAAAGTTCACAAGCTCGGGTCAATGCTATAATTTCTGCAGCCTGCACAGAATTATGTGTGATTCTCTTAGTTTCCACAACTGTGTTTAATGTAGTGATTTCATAAGCACCTTTGGATGTACCATGCGGAAGTTTGAAGCAGGAGCCATCACAAAACAGTTCTCCTTGCGGATTATCCAAAGGAGTGTCTTTCAAATCAATTCTACCCTTAGTCTCTTGTTCGGTAGTATACAGACAGTCATGTGCTCTTCATCGCCGCAAGTAGTATCTTGCGGGAAAGGTAGGAGTTCAGCCGGATTAAGAACACAACACCTCTTAATTTGAATGTGAGGAGCAAACAAGATCAATTCATATCTTGTCAACCGTGCAGAAGTGAGGTGTTGCGTTTGGGTTCAGTTCAGTAGAACATCTACAGAGTGAGGCACCATCAGGGTTAGATCCTGGCCTAGGACCATTCCCTCACTCTGTTTTACAGACGCAGCACCAGCAGCAACAGCTCGCAAACATCTTGGCAAAGCGCATGCTACAGGATCAAGGGCGGATGGAAAGTAACTGCACGGCCTATTCTTCCCTCCATGTTCCTCTGTTAATACAGCCAAAGCACATCCATCACATTCATGCACAAACAACACAAAGGCCTTTTCATAGTTTGGTGTGCCCAAAACTGGTGCAGAGCATAATGCAGTCTTAAGCAAGTCAAACGATTGCTGGTGTTCCGCGTTCCATGGCAATGGCGAAGAAATGCCCTTCTTTGTCAAAGCCAACATTGGTTTGATCATTAGTGAAAAATGTGGGATCCACAACCTACAGTAATAGGCCATACCTATCAAGGCTCTAACTTCCTTCTGTGTATTTGGGACAGACATGCCAGAAATGTGTTTTATTCTTTCAGGTGTCAATCTTCTTGCCTCCTTTGACAGGAGATAGCCTGAATAGGCGACCTCCTGGCAACAATATTGACATTTTTTAAGCGAAGCTTTGTGACCATGCTTAGCTAGATGGATAAGCAATAACACAGTGCCCTCCTTACAGGCGCTCTCAGAGTCAGCAGCTAAGAGCAAGTCATCAACATACTGAAGCAATGTACAAGTAGAGGGCAATTCAAGGCTATCAAGTTGTTCTTTCAAAGCCCTACTATAGATGCTAGGACTCTCTGTGTACCCTTGAGGTGCACGAGTAAATGTGAACGAGCGTCCCCCTAAGGTGAACGCGAACAAGTATCTACTATCCTTGTGGATAGGAATACTAAAGAAAGCATTCTTTAGATCCACCACACTAAAGTAAGTAGCTGTAGCTGGAATCATGGTTAGGATTGTCGTTACATCAGGCACAATTGGAAATTGTGGAGCGACGACTTTATTAATGGCACGTAAATCAATTATGAAACGGAATGGAATTGCATTATCGCCTTTCTTGGTGGCAGCTCAATTCCATGTTTCAAAACTATCTTAACAGGTTCAATCTGTAAAACAAGGACATCATTGTCATCAACAACCCATAAGCTCTCTGGTACATTAATGAATTCTGGCGGCAAAGGTCTAGTCAAGAATTGCGAGACAGAAAATTGCTGTGGTGAAATCGTCAAGCGCACTCCATCAGAAGAACAATAAATCACTGCATTTAATTCTTTTAACAGATTCAACCCCAGCAAGTTCTCTCCACAATTCGAAGTCAACAGAAATGGACAGTGGTCCGTAAAGGGACCCACAGAAATGGGTGACGGCAAAGAAACCGGACAAACAACTGGTGTGCCAGAAAACCCTATAGAAACATTAGTTTGCCCTGACAGTGGAATGTTTGGAACCCGTGAATGATCAATGGAGCACTTCTGTGCTCCAGTGTCTATCAAAAAATAGATGTTTCCTATTTCCCACCACCATTTCAACGTAGGGACCTTTCTGATTGACAGGAATAGGTGTAGGTTCCAAACCCTGCTTCGGGCAATCCTAACTAAACAGAATGTCATCAAAAGGAAGCTCTTCAGATAAGTATGCAGCGGAAGGATGATCAAATATGTTCCTGGTGTCCACACTCGAAATCTGATTGTCCTGTGAGAAAGGTTGCTGAGGATCCTGTGTAAACTGACCTCTACCAGGGGCCCCTACATCCGGGCGACCTCTGGATCGTCTACCCATATTCCTGAATGTGTTATTCGACCTTTGTTGAAGGAAGGGGCATTGTGCACGGCAATGACCCTCTTGACGACAATAGGCGCACTGGTTAATGTTCACATGACCCAAGGGCACATTACCTTGCGGGACATACTGACCTCTGATCTGAGAACTACCCCCTCTGGGGCCGCTAACAATTTGCTGCAATTGCACTTTAGCTTTCAAATCACCTTTTCGTTTTTCAACTCTATCTTTTTCATTATTGACACGGTTCTCGTAGTACTGAGCCATGTGCAGTACTTTTGATTGCGATTTCGCCTGCCAAGCGCTCTCAGAAGACATAATTTGTGACTGGATATCAGGCAGCAATCCACGCACAAATTTGTCCACAAATAATCTTTTCCCAGACTCTGTGCCTAGGTCTTGTCCACTGAAATCCGAGAATACCTGTTTGAACCTATTAAAGAACTCACTAGCACCCTCAGACTTTCCTTGGACACAGGCCGTAAGTTTGTCCCAAATAATTATTTTCTCTGGAATTATAGTTTTTAATTTTGCAATAATTCTATCAGGCAAAGTCAATATCACCTGAGGCGGTCTTTCACCTGCTGGCCTTTCTCCATCGAGTCTAGTTATATTCACCCATGTATCTCCCAACCCTGGCACGTCATCTATAGTTCTAACTTGTTTCCACAAATCTATGGGCAGGAGTACAGGGAATCACAAATCGATATCACCTAAGGTGAACACTGAGGATTGTAAGACGGACTCTATTTCTTTATAGAATCCTGACGGATTTTTCGTAATATCAGGAATAGATTGTCTAATAGTATTCAATTCCTGTCTTGAGAACGGGACGTGAACGAACTATGATACATAATGTGCAGGAATGTCCTCAGCGACTATACCTCGTGCAGCATCAGCCGCAATCTCAACCTTTGGGACAAATGTCGGAGGAACCTCTCTCATAGGCAACTGAGAAGTAGGTGGCTCCGAATGCTTACTAAGCAACAGAGCTAAATCGAGCGCTTAAGCAGTCGAAGAAGTGTCAAGTGAAAAAGCTCTCTTATAAATACTCAATAACTCTGCGGGACAACTAATCTTTCTTTTTACACAATCATCCTGTAGGTACTCTATCATTACCTGTATCACTTTCCTCTGCATTTCTGGCGTATACTGACTATATGTGTCATATACTTCAACTGGAGTTATCGACATATCCGAAATCCATCAAGCACGTTCTTCGTACAAATTCGTACTTCCTCAGTTATCGATTTACGACAAGGAAGGAACCGTTTCTGTACATACATACTTTCCCCTCGTCATCCTCATTCTGCAACTCTTTTAACTCCTTTCTATACCCAAATAACCTCTTGACATGCTCATTTACTTTCTCCACAGTGTCTCTAGAAAACGCTAAAGTATTTAAATCCCTTAACCCTTGCGGGAGATCTGTATTATTTAATTTTCCCCACATTACACATAAATGTATCCCTAAACCTTCTATAAAAACATTTTTCTCAGGAAAATTATCCATATTACAAAGTGTGGCAAAAACATTAGCTTGATCATCCGTCTCCATACAATGCTTAGCCCATGCAATCAAATCACGTTTCTTCTCTGAATTTATAGACAAATTGTTAAATGAACGAAGGCCTGGTGCCTCTGCGCCACATCGGTATGTTCCTCTTCCTGCTGCTTTGTATTGCAAGTGCCAATCTTCGACCCTGCACCTCGATCGACTACAAGCGGCTTAGGACCACTTGGAAGAGAGGGAGCAGGCAAATTCAATGGAGGTATTGTAACTGGTGCGATAAGAAGAGGTGGAGGAGCCGGCAGAAGGGGAACATTAGGAGGAGCAGGAACAACGAGAACAACAGCAGGTAGAGCAGGAATAACAGGATGAAGAGGCAAAGCAGCAGGAAGAGGAACATACTGATGTGGCGCAGAGGCACCAGGCCTTCGTTCATTTAACAATTTGTCTATAAATTCATCGGAAGCATGGAGGTCTTTGGAAGGATACATTTTCTGAATTCCAAGTGAGAAAGCCCTATCCATATTCCTAGTCGATTCAGAATGTTTATCTTGGTCATACAATAATGATTTTTTGGCGTTCGTCTTATGACGGCGCACATGTTTTTCTCTACTTTTAAGTTGCTGCAACGCTTCTTTTTTACAATTCTGCAAAACATCAAATGCTGCAGGTCTAGACTTTTTCTTTACTAGAATTGACTCTAAATACTCAATACGAGGGATTTCAAAACTACCATTGATTGGCCACTGAAGTTTGGAGGCATGTCTGGTTTGTCTGTGCCAAATGTCATTAAATACTATACTTCCAATGCCATGCTTACAGTACATAGTACATGCCGGCGACTCCTCCTGTGGTGCGGGATGGCTAAATTCCAAAGATTGTCTATCGCTGCGGAACAACGCCCTGAAGCAGGTAGACAATTTCCCAGGCATATCAAATTATTGGTGTTACCTGGTCAATAATTGTGTCTGCAGATACAATGCGCCAAATTCAAACTATCAGGGTTGAATTAAGAGTCGGGTCACGACTCACCTGAACAAACCTAAGGAGGTCTGATCGGATTTCAAAGAATCTTACCTAACTAATCTTACCTCGTGTATGGTGATTTCGACAAATCTGCCCGCCTTGATAAGTGGACCCTCGTCAAGATGCCGTCTCGGACCACAAGCTAATCGTCCAGGGATCGGGTCATGCAGCGCTGCTGAGGTGTCACGTCTAGTTCAGTGGGGCCCCCTTCTATCACACCGTCCGATCTCGGTCTGATAGCTTGAGTCAACCTTCAACAATCGGGCATCAATCTTGAGGGTCCCTATTCGGGCGCTAACTGTGAAAACAAAATCAAAATATCGAAGCTGAGTACCCCAAAAGGAAACACACCGAACACGGGTTACAAAGGAACATACAAAGTACTTTATTTTATACTGAATCCAGTTACTAAGAACAGAGCAAAAATCAGATAGCTATCGGCCCTCAGTGCAACACAATGAACTCCAGCGTGGTTCAATGTGTTCAGTGAGAGACGCTGTACATTAGAATGCATTGGTTTTTTATACTTTTTGTGAGCACGATGTCCATCCCCACTTCGGGTTAATATTCCACAAACACATCATCGATCTAGGGTTCATGCCAATTCTCGCACATCCGCATATATCTGGTTTGCTTTTAACACATATATCAACAAGCCTATACGGCAACTGTGTATTCTGGGATTTTCCATGTAGGTCTTCTTAAACATTAATACAACGTAGCTAAACAAGTGTTCTACGTTCAGTATTTGAATACGTTGTTCTTAATGTATGCTCGTGGATTAGTTTCATTGCACGAGTAATCCTTTACACACAGGTCAACGAAGGACATGGTCTCAGTTCACGACCTCAACAAGTGGCCTACAGGCAAGTTACATATTAGCAACAAGGTCAAGACGGCCATGTTGTATTTTGGAATAACATCGTCCACCATTTTAACTCACAGGGTGACTTTACAAAGCAAACCTAAAATGGCGTATTGATCTATAATGGCAGTTTACATTGATACTACTGTCAGGACCTTGCAACATGGATTTCTTCGCAAGCGACTTGTGAGCAGCTTGGCGTAGGCCAATATACATATATTTATTGCGATAGGAGGCACAATATAATTTCTCATTTGACAGCCTGTCTATTTCCATTTCCTTCCCACTCTCCCCCTCCCTTCCTTATCTATGTCTTAGCTCTTGCACTATCTGAAATGTTGTCAGGCCGAGTACGATAGTTGATTTCACATCCTTACTGTTCATGGCCTGTAAGAATGTCATGTAAGAATGTCATTGTATTTTCTCTTGTTCCTGCTCTTGCCTTGAAGCGCTTTGAAACACATTGAGTATAGGCGCTATATAAATAAACTATCATATCATATAATATCATAAATGGCCAAACATGCATGAGTTTCCCAAACCAGCAGTCAGATGCAGTCTTCTGAAGGCCACTGCTGGCATTGCGGAGGAGAAACGAGTGCTGATTCCCGAAAGGATTTCAACTCAACCTCGGAGGCACTCCCGCTGGAGGCAAGGAAGTGAAATAAGCCTGTCAAGCAGAGGGGCATGCCCAAGCAAGGGAGTCGTAGCTACAATTTTCAAAGTAAAAGGGGTTGCCCAGTGGTATTAATACTAGCCCCACCTTGAAGAGGTTGCATTCCGCTTTCTCCACGGAAACTAATATTCCCCCCTCACCCGGTGCTTTACTGGGTTCAGAGACAAAACATTCCAACTTACTTGATTCTTTCTTCTTACGGCTTTGCTTCAGTATATGTGTGTCATTACAGTTTTTCTGGTGCAGTAAAAGTGCTGGTAAAACTGCTTGTAATTCCGGTACGGCACATTTAGCACACCAGCAAAACACAAGTTTCCCAGAGGGGGCACTGATTTACCTGCAGCTAAGAGCTGGAGGTAAATCTTGACCCCAGCAGCAAATAATTCCGTAATTGCTGGTGCCGGTAATTCTGATGCCAGTAATTCCGGCAGTCCCCTCCATGGAGTGGTATAGGACTCCATGGAATGGGGAATTGCTTACCTTACTGGCACTTGCAGTCTGTGGGAAATTCCGGCAGACTGAGTGCTGGTAATGGTAAGTCTGTGTGGTCGTATCCCACCAGTTTTACTGGTGGAATACCACCAAACCTGTAAAGACCCCCATATGTGGAACAAATGGTGCCAAACATGATAGATTCAGTGTCCCTTATGTATAACAAAAGTAATGGGAGTGATCTGTCACTTAAAGACCATCCCCAACAGGCCTCGAAAAAAAGAACTGTTTAAACAGCTCAGAAAGGCACAGTATGAGCACACAATCGCATCTGGGCCCTTCCTCTATCACAGCCCTTCACCTGGTTCTGCAATCGATGGGCCACATGTATGATAATATTTTTCACAAGGTTAAAACTGATTCACAACTGATTAGTTCATTGTCACCTAAAGAACAGGGAAGGATCTAAAGGGAAGAAGAGGAAGCAAGCAAATTGCTCCCTCGAGGTCTTTGCCAATTCTGAAGTCTCATCCTCACACTACTGAGACCTACTCACACTGCAGAAGACCTACAGACCTACAGATGACCTACTGTCCATCTCAATCACCCCCAAACAGAATAATCACCCTGTTGAGAGAGTGACCTTAACACTGGTTATAATGTTGTGCACACCAGATAATACCAACATCATACAAAACATCAGCGATACGCACAAGGCAAGGCCCATTGTAATACTGAGTAAGACACTCTCACAGAAGATCGATGAAGAGAAATCAAAGAACAAAAAAAGCAGTGAAATTAAATAATACAAAAAATCTAGAAAGTTTATGAGATCGATCCAATGGGTGGAACAAAAAGTGGATGAAAAGATGTCACCTAACAGACTGCCATAAAAGAAAGGCTAGGGCAATAAGAAAAAAGGAGGCAACAACTCTAAAGTGAATTACGGATATCTTCAAGTCAACCCCAATGAGAAACTAAATAGAGTGTGTGCTGGGGAAATCACCCAGAGTTCAAGGTGAAGATCTGGGGGAAGATCTGTACAAAGGATCTGATAAGGGGCTTGTAGCACATTTGAATGTCATCTTTACAAAAGCCTGGACAATTCCAATAGGAGGCCAACATCATGAGAATGCGCCAGGCGATCAGAGCGATTTCTATAGAAGGGAGCGGGATAATTCCAGAATGGTGGGATTTGAATTAGTACTTGGATACAGGGATTTCCAACCGCTAAATAGATCAAAATTGCATTCTCTCTTCTTCAATATTCCTGCTTTATGGCTGATTTCCTCAAAGGAGATTGAGGTGGTGATCTTTAAAGAACACATTGCCTGGACCCAGTGGTGGTCCATTTTCAATCACTAATTGTTTCACCTCTAATTTGGGACCACCTTGAAACATTTAAGCAAATTGGTATTGATCTACACCAAAGCTCTGAGATAAGCTGTTCACATTCAGGATCAAGGTTAAGAGCATCAACAGCACAAAATTCACCAACGGAGTGGGAGCTGTTAACAATTGCTAGCATTATGGGGGCAGGTGGGGCCTGTACCGTAACAAAGGGACCAGTTAGGAGGGACTGTACACCAGACCAATTTGATTGGTCATGCCTACCAGTCTCTCTTTCCTCGGCAAAATCTGGAGAGAATGTCACAATCCATCTTTAGTACTCAAAAATGTGAATTGTTGCCCTGGAATATTGGAGGAAGCAGCCACCTATCGCTAAGGAGAATACATGTCCTAAATTGGAGCCCTTTGGCTTGATTTGCATTCAGGGGACCTGGTTTAATCACCCATTTCATTTGGATGGCTGCATATCCTTCGAAATATTAGTAAAAGGGGAAGCTATTCATGCTTTTGGAAAAGTCAGTTGGTATGAACGCAAACATTTTTGGATCTGACCATGAGGGTTTATTAGCTGTCAAAAGTTGGTTGGTGGAAGCAACACTCGAGGGGGAATTATTACTAATCAATATCTTCTAAAACCATTTGGCTTCCTGTACAGATTCTATACTTGAAGCCTTAAGTGAGGGCCTAGCAGATTGGTATGCATAGGGTGATACAGACAGAACCCTTCTTGCAGGGGATTTCAACAGTAATGGTTAATTAGCAGGCAAAGTTCTGCCCGGGCTTCAGATGTCATGTGTCCATGTAAAAATAAACAAGCTCTAGAAAGAGGCATGCAGTGGGACTCTTTGACTAATCGCCGGGGTTTGGACAAATTAGAAATGATCAACATGGGAAATTGATAATTGAGCCCACTTTCAGATAGGGAAATATCTGTTCTATCATTGATTATGTCTATGAATGCACTGCAACACTGCCTTATGTAGAAAATGTAAACATGATCATGACTTACACTAGTGATCATACTTGCTTAGGTTCAACAGTCCAAATCCAAAGGATAATTCATAAATGCTGCCCACATCTAGCATGTTGTGTACATGTGAAAAAGGGTCACAAGGAGATTCGGCAACACAAGAATTGTTTTATTTGTTCTCAAGTAAAAACAGTAGAGATTTCACCTGCTTATGGAAATGGCTATCCCAGGTACTTTAACTCAGAAATTAAAGATCTGTTCAATGCTCTTCCCAATAAGGCAATTGCCTATAAACATATAATTCATCTTCATACTTATAATGAGGGGCAGGCTTTTGAAAAAGCTAAGATAGGGAATAAGAAGATTGTGTAGGACCCAAGACGAGTATTGTGAAAACTAATTGAAATCCATTAGATATGGTAAAAAGAAATATAAAAACTGGATTAAACATTGTGAATATCACACGTATAATCAAGATAGCCATTGCATGTTAAAATGCCAGTTGTACGAAAACAGGTGTCACTTTTTGAGACTTAACCAATTACACAAAATGAAAAGAAGAGGCAGCAATGAATCCAATATCGGAAGAAACTTGGATCAAATGTTTTAGTGAAATGTATACTTGCGAAAGTTACATCTCCCAAGTTTATTACATTAATACGGAAATCTTGGAAAACTGGAAGGGGAAATTCTCAACAAAACATTTTTTTTAAATTTCATTAGAGCCATTTCTTTTGCGCAGGAACCGGGCAGACTTAACCTCATCTGGGCGCAGATGAATCAAAAAAGCTCTGATATAGAAATCAAGAAACAAACGCTTACCACCAAAGGCTACATTATTTAAAAAGATAGGTCTTAAGAGATTTGCAAAATTGCATCAGTCTTATCTTTGTCCTACGTTCCCATGGTGAGCAATTCCATAGTCTAGACCCATGCTCAGGAAAGCGCCTGTCTCCTCTTGCTACAAAGCGAGAAGGGGGAACCACCAGCAACAGTTTGTCGCTGGAATGGAATGCTCGGGTTGGGTGCTATCTGATCCATTTTTCTTTCTAGGTAGTCAGGAGCCAGGTCATTTAGACATTTAAAAATCAAACAAAGAATTTTAAAATCAATTCTTTCACTGACAGACAGCCAGTGGAGTGAATTGCTGCATAATTGAGATTGGGGTTCACTTGGCTACATTGAAGATAAACTATGCCAATCATAGTCAAATCCAACAAATCTAAAGCTGTGGCACCTGATAGTCTACTTAATATTATTCATATTAAAAGATCCTGACTACCCTGTCCCTTCAGCACTTGTTTACCAACTTGTTTAAGCCCTTTGAGGATGCCTCCTACTTGATCAAATGCTCTCATAGTCCCAATCCATGAAAAGGGGACAGGGGGAGTCGGCCAATGATCACCCTGTATCTCTCCTAGATGTGGACACTACATGTTTTGCAAGGGTTGAGAAGCAGCCAGTGCCTTCACACTTTCCAAAGAAATAAAAACAAGTCTATTGCAGATAGAGATGCAGAGCATGATGACATTCTCACAGGGGCACAGCAACAAAATAAACAGTTCAGAAAGAAAACATGTATAAAATGTCCAGGAAATTGCAAAACCACTAGGCTATAGGCATAGTTGTGCCAGGCAAAGCATTTAATTAGAGTTCTTGGAAAATCACACGTTGCCAACGAGCGCCACAATACATTAACACAGCCGGGGTGCCTAATGTTGCTAGAGTGTGCAGACAATGGCGTTCTCTTTATTCTCTGCTTTCATTAAATGCAGTTATTATGATTTCTTTGCAGCACAGCGACGTCTGCGCGCAAGGGAAGAAAGGCAGCAATGATGTATAACAGCCCCAGAGGAAAACAACAAAACAGTGCGAGAAAACGAAAGGAACGTGTTACAGCGCACAATAGACAAAGAACATGCATTCATGGTTAACCTCTTTATATAAGTGGGGTCGCTCTGCTTTCTTGTGAGGGAGTGCCTTGCATGTGGTCTAGGCCATGCTGAGATGTATCTTGTTTTGAAAGTGACAGTAAGAGATAACTATTGAAAAGAAATCAAAAACAACCAGGGGTGTTGTTCTTGCAAGTCCTCCCCTTCATGCAAAAATAATCCATCACTTATTTACTGGTGTTAATCTGCCCCCTCGCCGCCCTTCCCACCCCACCGCTCAGCATTGAAATGCAAAGCAATTGGTTTGCATGGGAAACAAAACTGCTTACCAGTGGACCAGTAATGCACCCCACAACCTGTGTGTACCCATTATCCTGTTTTATTTTAATTGTCAGTAAAGCATCACCTTAAAAATAATACCCTGTCAACAAGTGAAAACAAAATGTTCCAGATTGGCACTCAAGCTTGTGCTTTGAAGCAGCTTTGTTGCTAAATGGCGCTTTACAAAACAATAATAAAATAACTATTCAGATAAAGGCATGTCATGGCTTAAGTGCCAATAAACAAGGAGGTCACATAGCGAGTGTTCTGCAATGAGTAAACATAAACTAAAGCTGAGGCCTACTCGCACAGCGCGTCACAGCAGTCGAGGCTCCATTAATCCCAGTCATAGCACAGCAGATGGCCGCACAGTTATGGGTTTCTCGCCGGAGAGAATCTGTTGCCTGTGCGTGCTACCGTAAGTGCTCAGAGAGCTGTAAATGTAAAATATGAACTTTCCATTTTGATGACCAGACTCGCAGCACCGCGCAGTCGGTGAAAGCTTCGTTCTGTATTTCAAAGAGATGACCTTGCCTGCCCCCGGAAGTTCATCACGCGACGCGTTGCAGGTTCATGAAGAAGATATCTGCTGTTGCTAAGTCTTTAGAGATTAATTCACCTCAATATACCTGCCTTAAAATGGGAACGGTGTAAAACCCGGAACAGGCCGGAACGGGCCGGAACACACCCCTTAAAATGTCCTTTTTCAAATGTGTCAGGAAATCATTCTGAAGGTGCTTGGGTAGTCTACGTTTTATCTTTGTTTGGAATTACAGCTATAAAAATACAAATCATTCGAAAAGGCAAGAAGCAGAACATAGCACTCAACCATTTGCGACGCAAAGGCGGGTGAAATCACCCGATTTTGTTTTTGGCGGGTGAGACGCCCATTGGAATGAATGGGTGTGCAGGAGGCTTGGCGGGTGAGTCGACCCTTTACAAGGCGGGTGACACCCGCCAAATGCGTGTGAGTTGAGAGCTATGGCAGAATGCAAATGGCGCCTCATAGCACCTTTCCCATAGCTCTCAACTCACCCGCATTTGACAAAAACATGCCCTACACTGAAGGGAAACAGGCTACCCAGTATACCACTTCCACTTCTTGTCTTTCTTTCATGACTGACCTGGTAATGATGTTTGTCTACAAATACATCCAATGGACTGGTGGAATCTGGATGCACCCATTGATCTGTTGTGTGATCATTGCATTGTTTTCATACTAAAACACAGGCAAGTGTTACATTTATTTGACAAATTGGTTCAATTTTGTTGAACTTTTTTGTACATTTTTTTGGTGTGATAAAAATGTGCCAAAGAGATGTATGTTTTCTTTTCCAATAAATGTATATTAGCAGTATTATGCATGAGCACATGGGTGTATTCTTGTTTTGTTGTCCACTCAATGTACTCTAGCTATTGATAAACTTCTCAAATGGCGGTATGCTTCTTTGAACAACTGTTTTTTGTGGACTTGATGCACATGCACTCCACACGTGTGTGTGTGTGTTAACGATTTTTAGCCACATTGAGAATTGGAGCGAAATTAGAAGTGATACATGAATGCTGTGATGGTGAGTGCAAAAAACGTTACTGTCTCTTTAGCTGAAAAAAGTCAAAATGTGCAACCGTGCATAGTTGCAAAGTCATAAAGTTCAGAAAATTACACCTCGAAAAAATCACACACTCCTATAGTTCAAATTTTTAGTAATCTCTGTCCACCCATTTTGAGATAATCTCTTACTTCTCTATTTGATCCTTTCTGTTCCCATTAAAGTAAGAATGTCACTTAACTATTGGGAGATATTGTCCATGAAGGTGAATTAGAGTGGGAGGCATCTAGCGAGGCACCAGTAGGAGGCACCACCGTAGAGGATGCAGGAGGTATTCCTATAAGAAGGTAAGAAGTGACAGAAGTGGTCTGCCATGACTGCTGAGACAGTCTGTTTTCAGTTCCTACTTTTGTGGAGGAGGTCCCTCAGAAAAGGCTTAGCAGCATTTCTACAAAAAAGCTATACTAAGCGCGGAGGGCAGCGGGGAGTAAGAAGTGGCAGAAGTGTCTGCCATGACTGCTGAGACAGTCTGTTTTCAGCTCCTACTGTTGTGGACGAGGTCCCTCAGAAGAGGATTAGCAGCATTCCTACCAAAAGCCATACTCAGCGCAGAGCACGGCACGGTGTAAGAAGTGGCAGAAGTGGTCTGGCGTGGCCCTCTGTGCTCCGCTCTCCAGCTGCTTTAGAAGCTCCTTGTCGTGTTCAGCTGCTTTGGGGACACATTGTTTCTTCTCCAGTGAGCATTGCTTTTTTGCTGAATGCAGTTTTTAGTGTCCGGAGGGACCCTGAAATGTCCTGAGCATGTATTTGCTACGTAGCAAAAGGAAAGGCAAAGATACAGAGTGGAGGTACGCCTGAGGTTCAGTTGTTTCATCAATCTTCAATCTTCAAAGCTCAAAACAGTTTCTTCCATCTTACTGTCTTTTGCACCTCAGCTTGCAATCCCCCCTGGCAGCTCATGAAGGATACCTCTATGCTAAACGTGGTTTCTCGAAACGTGGGCCTCCTGGACTTGGCCGAAAGAGAGGGATTTAGCCTTGTTGAAAATGACACAGATCCTTGTTACCCCGGCGTATATCGTTCTCATCAGGCGTCTGTATAATTCCTGGCATGCATTTATAGCAATCTCCCTCTTGCTGATTCACCCAAAACGGACAATATAAAAGTGTGTTCAAGTATTTCATTTGCAGAAGTTTCTCAGCCAAACGTGGGCAGTCGGGTTATGCTGGGCTCTCCCTTGCATGAGGCTCCCCCCATCCGGGTTCGGCATTGCACGCATTGAACTTCACTCTGGCCCAATTAGTGAATTCATCAGAGATTATCGTGGAGGAAGACCGGGAACAGAGACAAACAATAAATAATATGGCATCTAAATTGGCGTTTATTGAGGGTGTCATCTATAGATTCCAGACTCCACTCAAAACCTGATATCTTTTCCACGGTAGTAAATCTATATTATTATTTATTCTGTTCTCTCCTCTGTTCTGCACTTTCAACGCCTCCCCCCTTCCATGCACGTACCCCCTTTTCCCTTTCCTATGCACTTGCACACTCTTAATGTCACTGGGCCTAGTAAGATCATTGTTTTTGTCCTCCCTTTGCTTGGTCGCGCTCTGAAACACTTGTGTATATGAGCGCGATATAAATAAAATATCATATCATATCTTATCAAACCAATCATTTCCTCTCAATATTTTCTTCACCTTATCCGGATTTTCTATTAATGTTTGCATTGACACACCAAGAATCAACAATATTCCTTCTACGTCTTTCTTAAGTTCTGCCATGAAGACATCTGAGATATCTGCACTAATAATTGCATACAACTCTTCCTTTTTAGCAGTTAAACACTTTCTCGATAGTGAAACTCTTTTCCATTGCACACTTGATTAAAAAGTCATTAGACCAAATTCATCTCTAATGAATTCTATTGGTGCACTTTTTGGTAAATAAAAAAACTCCACAAAATTCCTTCCACCACTCTTAAATAGTCCACAAAGTCACAAGCGAAAAAGTCTAGGCCATAAAGAAGTCTTGGCAACACTTTCAGCCTATAGAACTCTCTGCAGGGTACCATTGAAAATGTCCCATATTTTGTTTCCACAAGGTGCATTTGTCTTAGGGCTATCTAAGCAGTTTTTTGCTAAGATTATGGATCCAGCCATGAACTCTGCCACCGGGCTACTTCAGGGTCCTATTTTGTAACCAGCAGCGGGTAGAGGGGTATCATTAATATAGGCATTCCCAATGTCAGCCACTAGCTCTTTTCCCCATTATTGCCAACATGGTAGGAGCACCCATCCACATAAACTGTGGGTATCCCCTGGCAAGTGTCTTCTTCATAGACATTACGTGGGGATGCTAAGTGCACTCCATATTGTTTTTGGTCATTAGACTTTCCTCATTGTGACAGTTTTCTTAAGCACAATCATGCAAGTCCACTAATCCTTGCAGTAGAGGACTCTTGTTGTTTTGGGCCGTATTGGAGTTCACAAGAATGAAAGGGAGAAATGAGAGTTTGCAGGGAAATGCCCTTGCTCTATGTACTTTATAACACGAAAAAATGGGGCAAATGCCAACTGTAGTATGATTTAGTTATAGCCAAATAGAGTCTGATTTCCAAAAACAGGAGCAACAACCTGTTTTTTGGATAAAACTACTTTGGTCGAGGGCAGAAGTATTATTCAAGACAACAGAGAACTGTTGTGAAAAACAACACCAGCAGTAACAAGGCTGTGGAGGAAGACAGCAAAGGATAGGATGAAGTTCTGAATGTCCCTTCCTCCTATCCACATCTATCCCTATGTTGCACTGATGTACCGCCTACAAAACAGGGGACAGGATAAGAAGATAAACTACTAACTTCTAATTATTGTAAAACGTTCAGCCTTGTTTAAATCATGCCCATCAACCACTCTTTTCCACTATGTGTGTGTATTGGAAGAGACAAATAGCCAGACAAAAAGTCGGTGCTTTAGTGGTTTGGTGTACAAACATCCATTGGGTTATACATAACTTTAATGGCACAGGGATTCTGTGTAGACCACGTGCACCGAAGTTTTAAAAGAAAGACAGATAAACACAAATTACAAAAACTCCAAGTTTGTGTCACAGACCAACATAAAGACAATACACACTCCACTTAGCGTTGTCCAAGATCTTAATATTACAGCATCAAGTGGAGTGAAGTAAAAAATTGCTCATATACAGAGAGTTAGATTGGTGTCTCTAAAGTGTAGCAATTACTGTCTACCGGTTTCAGTGGCATTTTGTGTGTTATGGCCACTTTCTTCAGGACAGTCTTTTGGTGTTCAACAAAGAAGTAGGTCTAATCAGTACCAACCAAGTGTTGAATTTAGAAAAGAAGGTGGGAGTGTACTTTACCACCTCCTTTATGTGTCTTGGGGCTCGGACAGACGGGTGAACCTGTGTGTGAAAAACAAAATATACACACATCACCGTTTGGCTGTTAACTGCCAGTTTATGGCTTATGAATAAACAGTTCTGTTGATGCTATTTATATTCTAAAAACACAACGCAAGTTGTGGTGTAATTATACCCTCTTGTCATAGTTGTGGATATGATGTCATACATATTTTCCTAGGATCCACTTTTTTGATGTCTATCAAAAAACTTTTTCTACTGGTTTTGACATAGATTTTTCTTTTGTCAGTGCATCGTTTTTATGGTGATCAACGATGGCCAATTTCCTACAATTCATATCATGTCATCTTTACCCGAGACATCCAACTAACCTGAGTGTCGAGAGTAGATTGTTCTGTTGTACCATCTAAGTTCAAGAAATAATATCCCCGGTGGACAGGTGGTGATCCCTGGTCCTAGTGGGAGAGGGAGGGTAACAAAACAGACTGCCGTCACTTTCTGTTAGTGCCAAGGTGCCTGCACATAAAGAGTATCAGTGTTGTCAACTACACGGGGTGGTAGGGTTAATCCAACCAGTCCCCAAAACATGTTGTGCGTACCACACGCTATGGGGCTTAATCACGGTGCACATTCGAGTGCGACATGCGGTCTCCCGGGCTTAATTTAATGCTATGAATGCGCCGGCTACGTCCTAGTTCCCCATCACTGGCAAGCTGATTTTGCAGTGCCGGTGTGGAAAGTCGTTGTGAGGTGAATCACAAGTCATGTGATATCTACCGGAAGCGTCACATGTTATTGGAAAGCGTGTGAACGCGTAACCCGGAAGTCAGTCACCTATCTTCCTAGTATAGGGATTTCGGAATGGTGAACATTTGGCTCACCATTAAAGTGTACTCTTACAAAGGGCATGTAGTGATTGAATAAAGACAGACTCGTAATTTACAGGTGATTTTAGTATTTTGCATTTGTGTTTACGAACGCGCGATCACGTGACCCGGAAGTAAGGCAACTTCCTCGGACGTTTCGGATGGTTTGTAGTACAGAGATTTTTTGATGTTTAATGCTCAAGTATTCTATCAAGAGGCATCAGCAATTTTGATTTAGGTGAATTAGACAGACATAATTTTACATATTACATGTGTGTAAAATCGATGTTATTCAAATAAACTTGTATAACACACTTTAAAGGCACTCAGATTATAAACTAGCCTTCACATATTCACAATAGCTCAATTGGTCATAGCTAAAGTTTGCCAAGGAATATTCTCATTGAGCCCAATTTGGTCTGTTTTTAGACGGAAGTCCCATTTTTGCTCTCTTTTTAAGAGCAGGTTGGCCATATCTCGATCTCTTCTCGGGCAGGTCACTTTTTCTATTATTGTCCATGAGATTTCATTGGCCTTATGTTTGTGTAATTTGAAATCCTCAACCAACGGAGCATTTTCCCGTTGGGTTCTTAGACACGACATATGTTCTTGTATGCGCTTTTTTTCAGGTCTGGTGGTCATACCTATGTACTTTTTATTACATGGGCAGTTGATCATGTAAATTACATTTGAGGTTTTACAGTTTGTCAACGACTGTTGTCGCCACGGAGTTGTTAATCCAAGATCCAACGATTGTTTTTTTTTTATTAGGGAACATACATTGCATTGACCACATGCTGTCTGTCCAGATGCCGGTGTTGATTTCCAAAGCGTGGTTTGTGTGGTGACTTCCTGAAGTGGCATATAAGAGTGTATGAGAGTATCTCTCAGGTTTTTTCTCTTTTTAATGGCGAACCGTGGTATGGGGATAGTCACTGGACCCATATTCAAAAGCGGCCAAAGTTTCACAATTTCTCTCTTTATTTGGTTCACCTTGTTGGAATAGCTGAACACTGCCATGATCGTTTTCTTACCTATCGGACGTGCTTTCTGCTGTAATGCGATAGCTCTTGGGATATTTCTGGCCCTTTTTCTGGCCATTTTGATTGTTTTGTTAGGATATCCGTGTTGCGATAGTTTGTTTGCCAGAATATTTGCTTGGGTATCATATTCTTGTAAACTCGAGCAGTTACGTCTATAGCGCAAAAATTGTCCAAATGGCAAGTTTTCACGTAGACTTCTCGGATGGATGCTTGTGTAGTCCAGTAAGGCATTGCGGTCTGTAGGTTTCCCAAAGACCATCATGGACAGTTGTCCCGCGTTTGCTCTGATTTCCATGTCTAGGAAGTGTATGACCTCTTTTGAGATGCAGTGAGTACATTTCAAAAAGATATTGCGAGAATTCAGCCAATCCAAAAAATCCATGAAGGAGGTTTTGGTCCCTGTGTAGCTAGCCAAGATATCATCAATATATCTTGTCCACAGGGAAACCTGTGATCTAAAGGGATTGGTTGGTGTGTAAATATGTAGCTCTTCAAATTCCGCCACATAAAGTTTTGCCAGGGATGGGGCAAAAGTGGCACCCATAGTGGTCCCTGAACATTGTTGGTAAAAGGTCTCTTTGTGTAGGAAGAAGTTCTGGGTTAGTGCCAATTCTGCCATTTGCATGATTATTTCTATTGGGACTGCCGGAGGGGTCTCCAGCTCTCGAAGCACTTTTTCCACGATTTGTAATGTGGCTGTTTGTGTAATATTGGTATATAATGCTTCGATATCAAGTGTCACCAAAAATTGTGTAGATAGATCAAACGTGACCTCATGAAGCATGTTCAAAACACTCATTGTATCTTTCAAGTAGGTGCGTTTTTTTGGGATCTGTGGTCTCAGAAAAAAGTCCACAAATTGTGATAAGGGCTCCAGGATAGATTCAATCCCTGCGACAATAGGTCTTCCCGGCGGGGGTGATATGCCCTTGTGTACTTTCGGGAGTGCGTAGAACACTGGTAATTTTTGGAACCTAGGAGTTAGAAATGCCGCCTCTTTGGCACTTATATATTCTTCACAAGTTTCTTCTTCCACAATGTTTGCAATGGTCAGCCGTAGGGAATGGGTGGGATCCCCTGTTAGAACTTTGTAATGGTTCCGGTTGTCCAGGAGTTTGGTTAGCATTAGGTCATAGTCACGTGAATTCATAATAACGGTGGCCCCTCCGTTGTCGGCTTGTTTGATGATCACCGCCAAGTTTTTTCTCAGACCTTGAAGTGCCTCTCGTTCAGGTTTGGACAAGTTTTGAAGGCTACGTTTTTCTTCTCTTTCTAGTTCTTCTAGTTTCTTAAAGACGGCTTTCTCAAATACAATTGACTCTGTAGACACAGTCGGTGGATAAAAAGTTGATTTTGGATGTAATCCTGTGGTGTCTTGTTCTCTACTGACATCTGTGTTTGATTCTAATTGTCCGAAGTGTTGTCGTAGTCTAATGTTCCTCATTAGTCTGGCTACTTCAATTCTGGTCTGGAACGCATCATGTCGGGTTGTTGGAACAAAGCTTAGTCCCTTTTGTAGGACCCTCGTTTCAACGTCGGAAAGGTTGTGATCAAACAGGTTCATAACTAATAGTTTTTTTGTTGTTGTAAGTCTCTGCCTCTGCTCCTTGTTACTCGGGGTGATCCCTCTATTTGTCCCCTGATGCGTCCGCCTCCTCTTTGGCTGCGGTATAAAAAAGAGGTCTTCCTGTTGGCATTGTGTCCTCTCTGGTTGGTGTTAGCAAACTGGACTCTCCTGTCCCCTGATTGGTCACGGGACCTTGAACTATTCCGTTCTTGTTCCCCTGAGGTTCCTGGTCTGTTATCCTCATCCAAACTTCCACTGGAAAAGCTCCATTGAGCCGGTGTGTCCCATTTTTGTAATTGTTGCGTCTCGGTTGCCACCCCGCCTGTTTTTATTGGTCGGTTGTTGTACCGTCCCTGTTTGGGGTTCCTCGTAGTAGCTGTCGGTAATGTATGGATATGTTTTTTCATGTGTGAAGGCTGTTATGTCTTTTTTAAGTTTGTTAATTTTCTTATTCAAATTCAAATCTTTGAATTCTTTAATCAGGGAATTCAAATCGTCTAGTTTTTTCTTGAAATTATCCAGCACTTCCGTTGATTTTAGTTGGTCAATTTTAAGTTCAATTTCAGTCATTAGTTTTATCGAGACGGGTTTGGCCGTGTTGATTATAAGTATGAGGCAATCTCTTGTGAACTTATTCGCGATAAAACTCCAGTCTTTTCGAAACTGTATCTGGTCTAGGAAAATTCTGGGTGCTATCCGGATAATTAATCCGTCCGGTGCAGCTTGCGCACGTAAGTATTCCATCATGATTAGTCTGTGAAGTTCATTCCATACATCGCCGTTCGTGATCACTGGTGGTGCTGTTACATCTCCTATGAGTGAGGGCGCTGCTAAAATGGTCTCCACTAGATCTTCCGCAAAGGCCAAGTAATTTGATTCGGTCATCATGTTTATACTGACATCAGCCATTTGGCTAATAAGTTTGTGATGATTAGAGGTAAGTCAACCACCAACGTTGTGTAAAGACTGGATGTTTTTAATACAATCCAGAAATTTATTTAGAAAAATAAATTCTAAGTCCCATTCACTGTGGGAAAGTGAGCCTACGGCTGTCGCCGTTAGAAAGGAATTCACAAGAATGAGCGGGCAAAATGAGAGTTTGCAGGGAAATGCCCTTACTCTATGTACTTTATAACACGAAAAAATGGGGCAAATGCCAACTGTAGTATGATTTAGGTATAGCCAAACAGAGTCTGATTTCCAAAAACAGGAGCAACAACCTGTTTTTTGGATAAAACTACTGTAGTTGAGGGCAGAAGTATTTTTCAAGACAACAGAGAACTGTTGTGAACAACAACACCAGCAGTAACAAGGCTGTAGAGGAAGAAAGCAAAGGATAGGATGAAGTTCTGACTGTCCCTTCCTCCTATCCACATCTATCCCTATGTTGCGCTGATGTACCGCCTACAAAACAGGAGACAGGATAAGAAGGTAAACTACTAACTTCTAATTATTGTAAAACGTTCAGCCTTGTTTAAATCATGCCCATCAACCACTCTCTTCCACTATGTGTGTGTATAGGAAGAGACAAATAGCTAGACAAAAAGTCGGTGCTTTAGTGGTTTGGTGTACAAACATCCACTAGGTTATCCATAACTTTAATGGCCCAGGGATTGTGTGTAGACCACGTGCACCAAAGTTTTAAAAGAAAGACACATAAACACAAATTACAAAAACTCCAAGTTTGTGTCACAGACCAACATAAAGACAATACGCACTCCACTTAGCGTTTTCCAAGATCTTAATATTACAGCATCAAGTGGGGTGAAGTAAAAAATTGCTCATATACAGAGAGTTTCATTGGTGTCTCTAAAGTGTAGCAATTACTGTCTACCGGTTTCAGTGGCATCTTGTGTGTTATGGCCACTTTCTTCAGGACAGTCTTTTGGTGTTCAAGAAAGTAGGTCTGATCAGTACCTATCAAGTGTTGAATTTAGAAAAGAAGGCGGGAGTGTATTTTACCACCTCCTTTATGTGTCTTGGGGCTAGGACAGACGGGTGAACCTGTGTGTGAAAAACCAAAATATACACACATCACCGTTTGGCTGTTAACTGCCAGTTTATGGCTTATAAATAAACAGTTCTGTTGATGCTATTCATATTCTAAAAACACAACGCAAGGCGTAGTGTAATTATTACCTCTTGTCATAGTTGTGGATATGATGTCATACATATTTGCCCAGGATCCACTTGTTTGATGTCTATCAAAAAACTTTTTGTACTGGTTTTGACATAGATTTTTCATTTGTCAGTGCATCGATTTTACGGTGATCAATGATGGCTATTTTCCTACAATTCATATCATGTCATTTTTACCCAAGACATCCCACTAACCTGAGTGTCGAGAGTAGATTGCTCTTGTTGTACCATTTAAGTTCAAGAAATAATATCCCTGGTGGGCAGGTGGTGATCCCTGGTCCTAGTGGGAGAGGGAGGGTAACAAAACAGACTGCTGTCACTTTCTGTTAGTGCCAAGGTGCCTGCACATAACGGGTATCAGTGTTGTCAACTACACGGGGTGTTAGGGTTAATCCAACCAGTTCCCAAAACGTGTTGTGCATACCACACGCTATGGGGCTTAATCACGGTGCACATTCGAGTGCGACATGCGGTCTCCCGGGCTTACCTTGCTGCTATGAATGCACCGGCTACGTCCTAGTTCCCCATCACTGGCAAGCTGATTTTGCAGTGCCGGTGTGGAAAGTCGTTGTGAGGTGAATCACAAGTCATCTGATATCTACCGGAAGCATCACATGTTATTGGAAAGCGTGTGGACGCGTAACCCGGAAGTCAGGCACCTATCTTCCTAGTGTAGGGATTTTGGAATGGCGAATATTTGGCTCACCATTCAAGTGTACTCTTACAAAGGGCATGTAGTGATTGAATAAAGATATACTCGTAATTTACAGGTGATTTTAGTATTTTGCCATTGTGTTTACGAATGCGCAATCACGTGACCCGGAAGTAAGGCAACTTCCTCAAATGTTTTGGATGGTTCATAGTGGTGAGATTTTTTGATATAAAGTGCTCAAGTATTCTATCAAGAGGCATCAGCAATTTTGATTTAGGTGAATTAGACAGACATCATGTTACATAATACATGTGTGTAAAATTGATGTTATTCAAATCAACTTGTATAAGACACCTTAAAGGCACCCAGATTATAAACTAGCCTTCACATATTCACAATAGCTCAATTGGTCATAGCTAAAGTTTGCCAAGGAATATTCTCATTGAGCCCAATTTGGTCTGTTTTTAGACGGAAGACCCATTTTTGCTCTCTTTTTAAGAGCTGGTTGGGCATATCTTCACATCTTCTCGGGCAGGTCACATTTTCTATTATTGTCCATGAGATTTCATTGGCCTTATGTTTTTGTAATTTGAAATGCTCAACCGGCGGAACATTTTCCCATTGGACCTCCACAGGAAAGCCTTGCATGGACATAATCCAGGAATTAACTCTCGAATTACTAACATTCCCCGCCCGTATCCTGTCACTTTGTTGGTACTGCAAGGGTTGGTGAGGTGTCTCTATAATGAATTGCTCCCTCTGAATAAATGGATGGTCATTTTTCAATGCCCATACTGTTGCCAGAAGTGCCTTTTCACAGTTGTTGAATTTTTCCTCCATAGAGGACAACGTTTTGCTAACGTAAGAGATAACTTTGTTGAACTTGTCATTCATTTGGTACAATACTGCAGTCAGGCAGGTCCCCGAATACCCAAAAAGAACTCCTTATACTTCATGGGTAAGCCAACAAGGAGCTTGGGAAAAGGCTTCTTTTCAGTTGTTTAACTGCCTCAGATTGCTCTGGACCCCACTCCCACTTGAATCCGACCTTTCATAAATGGACCAAGGTTCAAGTAACCTCTACATAGCCTTCAATGAACATTCAACTATAATTAGTGAGTCCAAGAAGGCTCCTCAATTCTCGCAGAGCAGTAGGGTCTTTTAATTCAATAGTGCCTCCACTTTCTTCACCTGGGGGTTGAGACTCTTATGGGTGATTTTGTGCACCAAAAGGTTCACTCTGGTCTTACACAACTGTGCCTTTTGAAAGGACAATTTTGCTTTGCTCTTCTTCAACTGGGCCAGAACATCGCAAATCTCTGCATTATGTTCAACACAATGTATCATCCACATAGGCCAGGTTTCCCCTTTTCCCCAAGTCGGGCATGGCCTTATGAAGGAATATATTAAACTCATTTCCAGAGGTTATATGTACAAAGGGTGTTTAGGTACATGCATATTGCTGCCCCTCAAAGGTAAATGCAAACTTTTATCGGGCTTCCCTACTCATGGGAACTGTATAGTAACCATTGGGCAAATCAAAGGCTTTGTAAATATTTGACCATTGAATCTGTGCCAGCCCTTGATCGATGTAGGGAAGTGGCCATCTTGACATGTGGGCACGTTTGTTCTACTACCTCAGGTCTGCACATAGTCTCCATTGTCCATTTTGTTTTAGTGTCCCAAGTACCGGGTTGTTAAAGGTATTGTGGATTGGACGAATGATCCCACAGAATTCCAAATTCTTAATATTCTCTATGAGTAACTTCATGGACACGAGGGGTAACCTGTATTGTTTATCGAATACTGGTGCCATGTCTGGTTCCATGGGTATGTTGATTGAATGGATACTTGCACGTCCACAGTCATATGAATCTACTGAAAATATATCTTGCAAGTCCAGGAACACCTCTTTCAGCTTCTGTCTTCGCTCCTCAGTCTCAGAGGTATCAGCGAGATTAATCCTTTCCTTGACCATCTGCCTGAAATCTGGAAAGACCTCAGGCTTTGAAAGTTCAGCAGTATCCTCCAGTTGGGTGGAGAGATCGCTCTTGATGTTGTTTACCTGGACATGAGGTTCCTTGGATTCGAGGTAGTTGTTTTGGACTTGATACAGGAGTGTAGCTATGACACAAGACCATAAAGCATATCCATATTTGCCTTTTCTTAGCATTGCCCTATTTTTTCATGTTTTTTTCTTCTAAAAAGTGTATAGTTTACTTATTAAATGACAAAGGAAACATTTTCTCTGTGGTTTTCATTCTTCATACCATAGACTTATAAAGTCGCCTTCTTTATGATAACAATAATAAAAGACAAAACAAACAATGTAACAAATTCAAAGCATTTTTTCTTTAAAAAAAGCGTGTGCTCTTCCGCCGCTCTCTTTTTTTCTTTTTGGTGCATCCGTAGCTGAAGAAGAAGATGCTGGTATGGGTTCTTGCTCCCTGTAGAAACCAAAATACAGGCAAAGTCATGAGCGATAAGTTACTTCCTCAAGATGGACCTTTGTTTATGTTTCTTTCTCTTTCAACATATTGTTGCTGAGGTCATCTCTTGGCATCCCCAGCTGAATAAAATCCAGGATCGTTTTCCTGGAAACAAATATTGGTGCACTTTTAATTTCCTTCTAATTCTCATAGGTGTAGTGACAGGCCTGTTTCTAGTCTCTTTTGCTATGCTGAAAATGTTCTCTGTACTTTTGAAGTCTTCCTCCCTATGGCATGGGACCGCGGTCTCTTCTTCTTTGCTGTATTTATTCTGTTGAGACATAATTAACATTTTTTGTTGCCCTTCCTACACTAATCTCACCTACCCATGTTATTGGGAACCCAGCTCTGATTCTATTAAGTTCATGCATGTGTGGCTTATAGAAAAACATTGTTTTGCCTATCCTTAAAGCTTTATGCATTTGCCAAATGCACATATTTGGTATTTCCTTATTACTAGAATTAAAAAAAAGTTACTCCACCTTATATCCAAAAGTTGTTTTTATTCTCATCATTATGTATGGCCATAATCACATATATATGCTATTCTGTGATCACATTGATTTCACCTTTCCTGGGAAAATGCTACCTATTCAAAAGGACTTTATCCCTTAATGCCCTTTTTATGTCCTCAGCTGGGTCTTCTTATAATGTTTGCTCACACACTAGTGAATTGGTACTTACCTTTTCATTCTCTACTTGTCTACTAGTACTCCCTTTTGTCATAATATAATGTTTCTTCCCATTATATTGCTATACTCCACCAAGACCATATAGACATTCTTCCCGTTCTCCAAAATCTCATTTTTTTCATCTGTAAATCTCATTTTTTTCATCTGTAACACATAAATCAACATCTTCATATAAACATAAAAAATGTCCTTGTTACTTACTCTCTTATGTTCTTTTGTGTAGTTCTACTAAAAGTTTCCTCATATTGTTAGATCAATCTTGGCCATCCATACCTTTTTGACCTTTCATTAATCACATTTTATTTTCATCAAAATACACTACACTAATCAATTGTAATCAATTGTAACTAGCACCATTTATAGTGCTCATTGTTTGCAAATCTGGATGTCTTATCCAGACCATCTTTCATCACCCTTGTTTTACAATGTTATTCTTTGTTCCTTTATTTGCACCTTCTATCAACTTGTGTTTTTTGCTGTTTTAATATTCATTCATTCATTTATTTTGAATTTATTTATTTCACCCACTGGATTGATGTCAATCTTTTGGTTTTGAACTTCTCACTTCAGCGCTTTTGATTTTAACTGTTTATTATTATCTTGCAGTAATTAGTCTAATCACAACACAAACTCTCATATTTTTCATATTATAATCCCTCAGATGTGTGTAATTTTATTTTGTTCCCCTGTTACTTTCAATATAACCACATCATAAGGGCCCATGGTCCACAGGACACTTGGCACTTTTTCCATGTTTTTCTGAAGATTTACTGGGCGCTGCCACATTTTTATCATTCGCTGTGGGATTTCCCTTTTCTCTATTTTATCCCGTATGTGATGCTCATAAAAAACACCACTTCATCACCTGTTGAGTCTTCGCTAAACATGTTGTCATCAATAATGTCAGTCAACCCATCCTTCTTTGAGAGCTATCACTGTCCTCCATGGTTTACCCTCATCCATTTCTTTTAGCATCACCATTTCCATTTGTACTATGGCTGCGTCCAACTCTAGAGGAATTGTCTGTCCCCCCTCTTTGTCCATAGGTATCTATGGTCTGAACAAAAACTTGTCAGGTATCCTCAAAGTCTTCCCACTAAACCAGGTAGCCATGTCAAGGGAATGCTCAACCCATACAGAAACACCTCTGGCCCTACTGGAACTCCCTGCAGAGCCACTCGCTCTGAGATTGCCTGTATAAATTCTCCCACAGTTTAAATAGTGTATTCCTGGAGTGGAACACACTATCCCTTGGTCAGTGAATTAAATCATCATGTTAAGTTTTGTCATCAATTCCCTTCCCAAAATATTAACTGATGTCTGTCGCAAATATAACAAAGGAACAGTCATGTTACACCCTCCTATAGAGACTGGTAATTCATCTGTAAAAGGAACTCGACTTCTATCTCTAGAAAACCCTTAATTATTTATGGCAATTTCCCAACATTGGATACCTTTTCTCCCGTATACATGAACATGTAGCCCCAGTGTCTACTAGAAAGAAAAGCATTTCATATCGTCACATGTAGTACTGAACACATCAAGTCACCCTGTGAACTGTCCTATTGCAGGTACATGCATACCCCTGTTCCTGTGAAAGGATTTCCCCCTACCACAGTGGCACCTCCCATTCTGGGTGTCAATACCTGTCCTGTGTTTGCATATTGCTGAGTCTGCATGAGGGCTTGTTGTGATTGCCCCTGTAGTGATTCATTTTCACTTGCACTAGCTGTTGTACTTGTTGCACTCTTGGTGCTTGCGACTGATACAATGTCTAATCTTGGGTGAACCCTTCTCTTATCCGTTCGTAAGCTAGTAAATTCAGAGTACCCCTATCTCTCTTCCATTTATAGTCTCCAAAATCTAGCTATGCTTATATCATAGTTTAGCAAAACATAATGTCCCTAACTGATATTCTTAATGTAAAGCGAAAGCATCCTATATGTGTGTGTATATTATAATTTCAGTATTGAATTGCTTCTCTGACTACCTATGTGTGTTTTTATTTGCATTGAGCATGCAATCCATTGATTGCCTGTACTTCAACAAGATTATGTGTGTATGTGTGTGTGTGTATATGCATGTTTGCATACGTGTGTGTGTATGCATGTGTGCATATGTGTGTGTGTGTGCATGTGTGTATGCATGTGTGCACATGTATGTGTACATGTGTGTGTGTGCATGCATGCATATATGTGTGTGTGCACGTGTGTATGCATGTGCGTGTGCGCATGTGTCTGTATGTGTGTTTGTGTATGTCACTCCCCCTGTCCTTATAAGCATATCATGACAGGGACTCTGACCTAAATCAATTTATCATGCATAATAATAAACCATATTGTGTTTAATAATTATGCCAAGTCTTCCTTGTTTTTCTTTGTTAGTGCCCAGCCTGCTTGTACTTATTCATAAATATATTTCATTTAAACAAACCTTTACAAAAATCTAAATGATGCAGTCTTTGTTCTTGAAAATCATATTAATCAAGGTGTGTTCTCTATAGAAAATACTCTTTTGACCTAATGTCTTCTCAACTATTCAGTATATCATGTTTTTCATCTATTGTGTGTAACCTTGGCCTTAGTGCGTTTGAGAGTACTCCCTCTCATTACTTACTTTTTCCCCATTCTAAATATGAATGTTTGCATCAATACATGCATTTTTAATATGTTGCTAAAAAAGGTGTTTTATCTTATTTATTCTTGATATTCCCTATACATATCTGTGCTTACTTAAATGTCAATTATTATTGCAATATTCTACTTTTTAATGTAATTTGCACTCACAATTACATTTTTATTCTTTGCAAAATGCTTTCAGAATGTGTGTGATTTTAGACACATTCATTATTTTCTTTCTTCTTTTGATGCCTCTATACTGTGCAGTGGGGGAAATGCTGCCCCCTTCTTGAAATCTGTCCAATCTGCTGTGGCCCTGGTGCTCATGCCTGATTCTGCATGCATAACATCCTCATGACTCTGCATTCTATTGTGATGCATATCCAAAGTCTTCTCTCTCTGTCCTTGATTAACAATGTTCTCACTGCTCTCGTCATCCACCGCACTCCCCTGTGCTTTTCATTTGCAATCTGTCTTTCTTTTTATAGCGCACTGAAACCTCTTAGTGAAACACATTTCCTCTCTTCTTCATCCGTGTAACTGGCCCATGCATTCCCCGTGGCTCATGTTCCTCTCAAATGTCCCATCCATCACCAACAAGAAACGGCCACCTTTCCCAACATAAAATCAACAAATCAGGGGCTATCCAGTGTGTGCCCAACAGAGAAAGCATCAAGCACCAACCCCAAACATAACCAAACAACCCCGTAGAAATGGGAAGGGACCCATGTGACCCTAAACAGTGACTCCATTGGGCCTCCCCAGCTCACACATGTACAATAACCGGGGGCAGCCTCCAGTACAAAACAGTTTATTCAAAATAAAGTTCAACCACATATAGTTCCCCTGGCAGAATCAACAATTCTTCAAAATATATATCCTTGCTTGACTTAACAACCAGGGGCTTAAATACCCCCATCATTACATATAATTTAATCCAGTGCTTCTCTAGCACCTGGCTTCAATAAACATGCACACATACCATGAAAAAATAATGTTTCTCAGAACCAACTCAATTGTCAATTTCTTCAGCTAGTGTTTGTCATTTTGACCAATAACTGAGCCTCACTACTCAAAAACACACATATTACATGTGGGCATCATAAACATCCCAATAAAACAAAAGTTAATTTAATGAGTTATGGTTCAACTCTTCATTTCCATAAGGGCGTGGGTCACCTCTGGCGCACTTACAGGCTTAGTTAAAAAATATATGAATGTTTCAAAACTGTATAAGTGAAGTATGAGTATTCTTTGCATACTCGTACATGTATCAGCTCTGGCTCTACTTATTTTGATCAAATGTCCATACATTTTCATTCATTTTTCTATTGTAATGTTTAATACACAAAAATACATTTTGTCATTCAGTTTACCATGATTTCGCTAATGTATTATAAAAGATATTGTCAACAGCATATTGCTGTTTCTCTGTGCAAAACTCGTCCATAGCTGCTTTGACCTACAAAGCTACCTTATGTTTTCTTTTTCAAAATGCACGCAGCCTTGGCTTCCTGCAACTATTTAATCACTTCTTGCCTTTGTGTCAGCAGAAGGAGCCTTGACTAATCTTAAAAAGCACTGTGGTTTGTAACATAAATCTTCACTGTGTATGTCCTTGCGTATCTCTTTGTCAGGTGCACAACCTACAAAGAATGACTATTTTTCTGCCTTGTTGTATTTTTTAAACATGCCATGTACAAAATTACCTTGATTTGGTCAAACAGAAAACAAACTTACTGTCAGATTTTATTTCATAATTCAGTGTGAAGACTTTTTTGTTTCCCACCTATGCACTTTTTTCCCAGCCACGAAAATGCCTGCAGGGCCTCCACCATGTCTTATCTTGTTTTCTCCTTGGTTTCTATCTTTTGCCCATTGAATTCCTACTGTTCAAAACATTTCAGTCTTTGAAAAGGCTTCTCATTGTGTGTATATACATTTGAACCCTTTACCTGATTTTACTCACCTTTTTTAAAGGTGCAAAGTGGAGTCACAATTGACTCTATATATTTTACCAGATTTATTTTAAACAAATTCTCCAAACATCTAAAAGCAACAACTATGAGCATGCTACAACAATCACTGATCTAACATCTAATTTCAATAGTCTATCTATTCTTTTATCCAACAACTTTACTCAACACAAATACAAACAGACTAGTCGACTTTTCACATTTGAACCATGGTGATCAACCTTTGTTCTCCTCGCCCCTTATTAATATCCTGTCACAGGATTAATATTGTCTTCTTAGATGGACCTGTCCATATGTAGCCTAGTGACCCTGATCGGGGTGTAAGACAACCTCTTCTAAAAACCCTGGGGTTAGGACTCTTAGGCGCTATCTCTCTCTCTCTCCTCCTCTCTCTCTCTTCACACAATATTTCCCATTACTCCTGTTACTTTTTAATTACCACAACCCCTTACCCCTAATTTATACATAAACATGTTTCATTTTGGTTTGCCTCTGTCCCTCATAATACATACCATAATTCACAGATGCCAAGTGTGCCATGCTAACAGTCATGGGGAGAGGCCTTTTGACAGAAATGAGAGCACCCTGCAATTTTGTCACTCACCTTGTTTCTTTCAGGCATCTCCCCATCTCTGCTCGGACTACATCAACATGAAGCCTGGGTCCCTGTCCCTGAATCTTGTGAAAAGACTTTAGGGTTCCATCTGGGTCACCAAGTTAACAGGGGGTTCTTCTTCTCATCAAGCTTTCTGGCACCTGTGAATTCATCTTGAGGCAAAAGGACAGGAACAAAAGCACCTGGTTGGTTTTCACAGCAGTCTTTTATTAGATGAGGTTACAAGACAATTCTGGAAAAGCACACGCCAACATTTTGCCTTCAACCTGCTCATATAGGATTTTTTGGATGATGTAACATCCTCATGCAAATTACTACTTTCTTAAAGCATATATCTGATAGGTCCATTAAGCCAGACAAAACCCCTCCCTGTTTTTTGATTGGATGGCTTATCTGATGTTCACAGAGCCCACATTAGTCACACTTATTATTAACACTTGCTGTCTGACACATAGACTGATAGACTATCTCAGACCCTGCTGAACACAATTACAACATACTTCAACTTCTTCCAAAAACAATTTTAATCACATCACTGTCAGTTCTTATCTACTCTTCGAGATTCTGCCAAGATTAGCCAGTGTCTCATACTGTGGAGAAATAAATTATCTCTTATTATGTGATGCCAAATACTGCAGCTGGTCTGTGAAATTGGTCTTCAGAAAGTACATCATACCCTTCTCATTATGAACCTTGTCTGGTTTTCCTGCCAAGTTCCAAATTTAACCTCCCAGATGTAATTATCTCACAGCGAGATGCTGCCAAAGACCATTCCTTATCAGCATGAGTCAGGGTTTTCACACTAGACACCATTTTGTGCTTGAGGTATCCATTTTGAAATATCTCTCAGTCGGCCACTGTGCTACCCTTCAGGGAGCCATTAATTATTCCTTTCTTTTAAGCATTTCTCACTTTATATCTCTTGTTCATAATATATTTTCATATATTCATGATACATGTGTGATAGTTAAAGCACTCTTCACATCATGGGTACTTTTAACCCAAATATGTTCCACGCCATGCACATTTTTTTACCTTTAATAAAGGCGTTATAACCTTGATTTCTGTGATATAGGACCATTGATCTGGCTATCATGACTCAGTTGAGGGGGTGGTCAGTACCGCTATACAGCCTCTAGATACTACCCCATCCTTCCTGATATAACAGGTTACCTCTTCCAGCCTATAAAGGCATGAAGAGTATACCAAGAAATGCCCCCCATGACAGGTAAACATCTTTTCCAGAGGAATACTGTCACTGGTGCCGAAACAGTTGTTTGGGATTGGTCCAATGATTTAATTCCCTAAATCAATTGAATAGTGTTGGGCATCAGCTGCCATTATAATAGAGCTGTCCGCACCCAAAGTGATACTTTGAGGGTCGCTGTTATCCACCAATATTCAAATGGTGTCATGTTCTAGATTCACTAAAGGTGTTGGATGTAAATATAAACCTTGTTGCTGGAGATGAGAGTTCAAGTTTATTTAGGCGTCATTATGTTTGAGGTTCTGTTCTCGCTTAATTTTAAAGGGAATACAGAATTGTTGCACCTGTCCTGAGATGGTGACCTCTCCTCCCACTTTAACTTCCATTGCAGAAGGCAGCAGTTGAGCTGACCAAAATGCTCTTTCGGCATTGTCAAAACCCATGGGGTTACACCTCAGCCGTGACCATACTTTGTTGGTGATCAAATCTAGAGTAATTGTGAATAGATTTAGAATGTCACTATCCAAAGAAAAGTCAGAAGGAACATATCTAACGACCCAACAATTGTGTTCTATAATTTTGTTGCCAATGGAAATTTTTAGCATGCACAGGCTAGGCAGCGAATGCTTGGAATTTCGTGTTTGCAGACCCACTTCCCATTTATCAATCAATTTAAATATTGAGCGTGTCTGATATTTTTGGAGTTGCTGAAAAATCCTTCACTGATCAAACTTTTATCTTTACTCAGACATACTCTGGCAAGCAATGGCTCCTTACCCTCATTTATCTGAAGGGAGAAAAATAAGTGTTCACTCATTTTCTGAATGTCGGTCAGACTTTGGGCTGGTTTTTCATCTTCCTATTTGAAAGTTTTCAATGTTTCTTCTGACATTTCAAAGTGTTTCCCTGCAGTGTGGAATGCCACTTGCAACTGAGAGGAAGGTTGATTTTCAATAGTTGAGAAGAGTTCCTATCACCAGTTTGTTCTCCCCCAGAAATGATGGTTATCTTTGGGACTTGATTATACTGGAAGTGAAATTCCACTTGCTCGGTATGTCCCTCAGTTAAATGGCAGGTGCCATTCAGACTCACATAATTTGTACTCAGCTTGAGTTTTATGGGCCATTTAGTCTGGGTCCAGAGGACCTGGTTAGCGCAATCAATCGGAGATGATAACCTCCGGAGGAAATCGTTCCCCAGTAAAATAGGAGTGCCCTCTGGAGTCACGACTATCACTGGGTGTTTTAACCAATGACACCCAATTTCTGTTTCTAGCCTAACAGTCCCTTCGACAGGAATATTGTTCCCATCGAAGATTTGGAGTTGTCCGGGAAGAGGTATGAGGGGAATCTCGTGACTCTCCCCCATTCCTAAATTCAGTTGGTCGAAAGGCTTTTTGGACAGGAGAGCAGCTTGGGATACAGTTTCCACCACAGCCAAAAATTCACACTGACCCTGTACCTTGACCGGGCCATAACATCTGCCCTCTTTTTCCTCAAGTGTATAAAGAAAGTATGAGTTACTTGCCAGCTCAGTTGTCATTTTCTGAATATTGTGCTCCATGATGGTTTGATTTTGGGTGATTTACTGTATTGGAGATCAGGAACCTGTAGGAAATAATTTACGTTTTGCAATGTGTGTAAGCCTCTTTCTCCCCAAATTTCTGGCTGTCCCATTTCTCGTTTATTTTCACATTTGTTAATTACATTTTTACTACAATGCAAACAACAACAATAGAAATCCAATCAAATAATCAATAGAACATTGAGAGCAAAACATTCATAACTTTAAGTCATTTTCTACATATAGAGGAAGAAAAGAAAAAGAGGAAAACGAGAAAGAGAAGAAAAAAAGAAAAGGGATGGGAGTTTTAAGTGTAAGACTCATTAAAAACATCCCAGATGTCTGTGTATTTATCAATTTTTTTCAAAGTCCCCCTTTTTCTGAAGATAGTTCTCTGAACCTGTTTGTGTGGAGGATACCTCTGCAGTCTCTGTATGATTTGGCTTGCATGGTTGGGGTCTCGGAATTTCTCAATCTAGGTTGGTCTCCATACCTACCCTGTCAGACTAAGGGCCTCTTGGGACCCATTTTTCTTTGGGAGAGATCCCCCCCATTCCTGAAAGAGAAGATGTCCTACCTGAGTTCTCCATGGATTAATCTCTTTTGAAGGGAAAGATCATGTTTTCTTTCTCCACAAAGTGAGTTTTTCTTTGACCTCTTCTACTAACCCTCTGTTCTTTGAGTTCTTACTTTCCGGGATGAGAAGGGTCACTATCAGGCTTAGAGGTTTCCAGGAGTTGTGTTCTGGTAAGAAAGGAAGCTTCCTCAATGGCTTGACATCTCCTTTCAAGCAGTGCCCCATCCTCGGGAACCTGGGAACCTGTCGACTGTCGAGACATTCGTTCAGTTATTCCCGCCCACTCCCCTGGGGCATCAGATGAAGGTGTTGGGATGTTCTGGGAAGAATAGTTAGGTTGAGGGTATGACTGACCACTCAGCATGCATCCCAGGTCATTGGTCAATTGTTGGACCTGTCAATCCAGTTTTGTAACTTTTTTTTTGGTTTCTGGGTTGTAGGAAAGTCTCTGCTCATACCTCTGCTGCTCCCTAAAAGGGTAACTGTCCCTTCTAGTGAAGGAGCTCGGGTATTGGAAATGTTCACCATAGTTTTCAGTCCTGATACTCCCTTCTCCTTGGTTCTGGGATCGATTATCCTAAAACCGGGGAGAAGGAGGAGTATTGTTTTGGAAGTTAGGATTTTTGGAGATGGCATGGTACTTCTCCCCTGTGGGAAGTTTGGAGGGAGGTTTTTCTGATTTTACCCCCTCCTTTGCACCAGGGCAAGGTACAAATAACCTGGGATTGGTTTTGTACCCTTATATTGAGATTTCAAATAGGTAGCAGTGTCAGGGGGTCATTGTTCTGATACTGTGCCTGGCTACCATTCAATTTGGCCTGCACAAATGGTCTCCTCTGCTGCTCATTATGCCTGTCAGGCAGGTACCTGAATACTTTTTCTCCAAGAAGAACTCCTTATACTTAATGGGCTAAACCAAACAAGGAGCTTGAGAAAAGGCTTCTTTCCTGTTGTTTAACTGACTTACATTGTTCCGGGCCCCACTCCCACTTGACTCCGGGCTTCCATAACTGGACCAAGGGTCTGGTAATCTCTACGTAGTCTTCAATGAACTTTCGACTATAATTTGTGAGTCCAAGAAGGCTCTCAATTTTTGCAGAGCAGGCACTCTGCAGGCCCAGCGTTCCACAAGATATTGAAGACACTTCGGCCTAGAGACAACTCCTACAATGCTGCCGTCGAGGTGCTCAATGAATATTTAACTCTCATGGTCACCCTCAACTATGACCGCTTCTAGCTGAGGTCAACGAGGCAGAATGAGGGCGAGAGCCTAGATGCATTTCACAGGAGATCGAGACATCTTTCATTGTCCTGTGCACTAGGAATTCAGGAAGACATCAGGCAACAGATAATCTTTGCGTGAAACTCCACCAAAATGAGAAGACAGATCCTTGGAGAGCCATGCATAATGCTAGCTAGAATCCTGGAGGTGGGGCGATCCCATGAGCTCGCAGAAGTAAGAGAATCTGCCATGGACACGACGATGAAGACTTTAAAGCTGGAAGACGTCTGTGTGGTAGGGGGAACACAAGGATGGAAGACCTTAAAAAAATGTGAATGGCCAAGGAAATATGCTGGTGCAAGGCATCCCCCATCCTGCGCACAGTGTGGATTGGACCTACTGTATGTACATGCATGTCCTACCAAAGGCCAAACATGTGGGAAGTGCAAGTTAGCTGACCGTTTCGCAAAAGGGTTTGTCGAGCCCTGTCACCAGCCACACCTTAAGAGACTATGCCAGACCGAGAGCTGGGGGACTAACTCCTAAACAGTCTGTTGCTCAAATCACACCAACAGGAGAAGAGTCTAAGTGGGAAGAAGATGACGATGAAGATGTTTTCTTCTTTTTAAGTGCACAAGAGTCGCAGACAGCTATCCTGTCGAACTTGGGCTGGCCTATCACAGGCATCAGGAAATGCTGATAAAAGGCACACCATGGCCAGCTGCCTATGGTGATGGCAAAGGGATAGTTAATGAAAGAGGAGAACGGGAGAAGTCCAACTGAGAATGTGATCCTAACCCTCAAACCAGACCTGTCTCATGTAATCGATGCTAGAGAAGATATGGTGATAGCATCAAGCGGGCATGTCACCTTAACAAAGAACACCTACTGGGGTAAAAGCCACTACGCCCTGAGGGATGGGCAGATGAAACATTCTGTGGTTCGAGATCCATCTAGAGGCTGTATCAGGATTCAACGGGATGAACTGGGCGACGAATTTGACCCAAGGATAGAAGATGTAGTCCTGACCCAGAGAGGGGCCGAATAATGAGTAGGATAGATGGCCACATAAGAGGAATCTCCAGTGAGAGAGTGTTTAGGACCATCAGTTTAATTGCAGGCCTATAAGAATGCAAAAATGGATTTTAGAAGATGTTGTTCAGATCAAATTGTAATAAATAACTGATTTTCTGTTCCACGGTGCTCGTATTAATTAGCCAGAAAATCTCATCTTGATTTTCCTTTGAACATTATCAAGTTCTATTTTTTTTTCTTCCAACACGTTTAAGCAATAGCGCCCCTTTTCTATGAGGCTTATTTGAAGAAACAGCTTCTTTGTGACATTCCAAAATTCCTCAGAAACGGCCAGGTCTATGGTGTTTCACATTCAGGGCCACAGAGTGCTCCAAGAGTAGGATCCAGCCATTGAGAATTAAGCAATCTTTTTCCAAAGAGCGTATCAACATGAGACACATTTAAAGAATATGAAGTAGTGTAGAGCAAGCATAAGAGACACATTCTTAGTAAAAATCATAGAGCCCTGATTTAGATAGTTCCATAATGTTTACTATGTGTATATGAAAGCCAAAGCCTTTCTTAGCCCAATAAACACTTGAAATTCATATTCTCACTGAACGAACAAACAAGAACAAATCCTAAAAAAACATACATTTGAACAAACATGGAGTTTCTAATGCTGCCATACTTTCCATCCATTTCCTCTGCAAAGCATTCACAGTTCACTTTGCCCTGCCACATTTGAATTGCCTAACCACCCATTGCTAGGGAGGATGGATAATATACGTCTGATGAACAAACCTACAGCGTTGTGTGCATGCACAGTGAACCCAAAGGTGTCATTGCCGTCTGTTCTAATATGTGAAAAAACATTACCAACCTGCCAGCTACAATAGGGCTGGTACAGTTACATTGTGTGCACCATTTTGCTGCCAAGAAAGATGTTTCTCTTTTATTCTCTTGTCTAGAACACAAAGGATTCTACGTAATGTCGAGACAAAGGGAACTATTCTTTTTCAATGAAAATATAAATGTAATTATAAAAATATAATGAAAAACAAGCTGTATAGAACAATTTTAATGATGGCAAACCTTTTTTAAGTTTAATTCATGAAGGGCCTTTTTTTTACCAGACCACCTGAAGCCTCTTTTTAGAAATATCTATTGGTTTGGAGTTCTTGTTTGACTGTTTTCTTGTTTTTTCTCCAGCGTTAATATAGCTCTTTATGTTCCAACCTACGTTCTCTCTGTGCAAATGGAATAAAATGTCCAGTTTGCATTATAGTTGGTTGATTAAAAGTCGAAATTAACGATGGCATTAGGCAGTTTGGCAATCTCCTCACCAAGAGCGAGCTAGTGTGGGCAGTGGCAGATTTAAGGCAAAGGGCCCCGTGGGCCAAAAATTACAGAGGGCCTCCAAGTGGGCGGGTCCTGGAGGCGGGGCCCCAAAGCGGGCGGAGTTGCGCAAAGATGAACTTTAGGGACACATGATTCATTTTATTTAAGTTGTGATTTTAAAGGCCCGAGCGCAGACATCCAGCCCTGAACTAATATTACAACAAGCAGAATTCAGGTCTGCTTAAATCTGCATTATTTCTTAAATATAACATTAAACACTTGCTAGAGCAGAGGGGCGTGCGTTTCTGGAGAGGGGATACGGCGAGAAGTAAACTGCCCAGTCAGAGCACCATGGACCGAGCTGCAGTGAACAACTGGGACAACTGAGAAGTGATTAACACAGAGTAATAGTGGGCATTGTGCACCATGTGGCAGGTATTTAACGCCCATTAATAGATTCATTGCCTCCATTACAATGTGCTGTGACCATCTGCTGAATTTCGGGTCTGACTGCAACGTGTGTCTCAGATAGAGACTGGGAAGGGAAGAGGTGGGGCAGGGCACAGGGGCCGCTCGCCATTTGTCTGTCTGCCGACCGTTAAGTCCGCCACTGAGTGTGGGGATCTAGGCCCAAAGTATCCTCCCTTTTGCGTGTTTCACAAACAGTCACTCCACTGTGGTGATGTCCCCTCTAAGGCTTTGAGTCATGAGTATGGCATGACGTGCTGCCAATAAAGCAGCTTCACGCCGGCACGTGCGATGTACGGCGGAAGACTCTGTGAATGGAACATCCGTGTCTGACTCTTATGCAATGCCCTATGATCAGGGTACTTTTGGAGATAACGCTGTGTGCTCACGGCAATGGTCTGGCAGGCCTGTGTGATCACGGGGCCATCCGCAACGTTTTTGATGAGGGTCCGTGAACCTCGCTGTGCCTGTAGCAGTCGCCCAGTGCTCTGTCGCTACTGCCGCAGCATTCGGCTCTGTGGTGTCTCCACCCACTCTTTTTGGATGTCGGCGGCTCTGTGCCATGGCAGCCTCATTGTGGTCCCGTGAGGTGTGTGCTCCTCCCAGGGTGCATCCGGGCCTCACGGGCAGTGAATTGTGTATACTCTGTGATCAGAGCAAGAATTTTAAAAACAGAACAGTGAACTCGGTATGCTGCGTGCTCGGAGCTGGAAGAAATAGCTGAAGGAACAACATAAAAAGATAAAGAACCACATTCTGTGCACTCCGTGTTCGAAGCTGCACAAAAAAAGGTGATTTTTGTGCGCTCTGTGGCCGGAGCTTGTGAAGGACTTTTCCGGATGGCGCACTGAACCCTCCTTGTGCATCACTGCCTGAAGTGCTCGTGACTGGTAGTGCCCCTGGTGGGTGGTATGGTTTGTGCGGTCCCCCACATGGCGGCGTGCTGCAGCCCGCTCCTGTATGCTGGCGGCACACATGTGCGCTTGCTTCTTTGAGGAAGAAAGAGTGAGGCGAATGGTTTGTGCCTGACTGACACAAACATGACCATCGCTACAGGTGATTGTAGGCCTGTAAGGGTTGGGGCTCGACTCTGGAGTGCTCTTGCACCCAGGTCAGCTGTGCAGCACCGTCTTTAATTGCACGACTATTGATCCAGATAGTTTGTGAGATGGGTAGCAGGACTTGAATGCACCCACTGCTGTGATGTTGGCTAAAATGTTAACGCATGTGGTTGTTTTGATTTGTTGTTATGGAAAAGGAGGAGTCTGGTGATGTCCCCTTTAAGGCTGTGAGTCATGACTAGGCCATGGCGTGCTCCTAATAAAATGACCTTCACATCGGCATGTGCAGCCCTCTGTGCCGTGCTCACAGCAACGGTCCGGCAGGCCAATGTGATCATCGAGCCAGTCACAACATCCACCTTAAACCACAATGCCCTTCCCTGCGTCTTTCTTGTGGGAGGGTGCTCTCCCGGCCGACCCACCAACCGTATTTTTATCCTTGCTGCCCTCTTGGCAGTGAAGAGGTTGCCGGGCAAAAAGGGATGTGTCACCCGATAGGTCATCTTACGTGATGGCTTCCTACTGGTGGCCTTGCTGCGTGCCACAGTTTTCCCAATGGCCTTAACAGCCACTATGCACTGGGTGACCTTTCATTAGTTACATAGATTTTTGTTAGGTGGGATACAGTGTAAAGTCCGTCATTCCTCTGCATTTCTCCGCATTTTCTCACTTGATGCATGGAATGTTCTTTGCCTCTGTCTTACCATTCACACTCTGGTTTGTAAGTTTACAGTTGGAACATGCCCTTCACTCTGAAAGGTGAGGGACAGGGGAGACATTGGAGCAAACCCATTGCTCTAATCTCACATGACATGTTCTAAGCGACCATTGACATTGTTTTGAGCTTGTCATTTTTGCATGTTAGACCAGCTACAGCAATGCACTGACAAACCCTCATGCACAAGCACACAATTCACGCCATGATTTCTGGATATCCCCTGGTGGCAACTAGACCAAAGCTCCAGAAGAGTTAACGCTTCACATGGTGGGAGAGAGGCTATCTTCGCTTGACTTTATGTCGGCGTGTCAAACCTACTTGGGGGGATGGGGGTGTCCAAGGAATGTTTCTATGAGCTAGTGTGGCAGTTAGCAGCAAATGGTGGAATTTAAAGCACCACTTGCTGCCACTGCCTGTAAACATCATAGGATGTAAGTGCCTAATGCACATTTCTATTGTTACTTGACAGAATGGCAATGCTGTGGTTGTGATATGGTATGCAGTTGGCTTTGTCAGTGGTAGTTCATTCTGTATGCCCATCTACATGGTACCATGACCCATTTAAGCTGGGTGGCACCAGACTTAAAGTGGCTTTTAGTTGTCAGTGGGCAGTCAGAAGGATGGACCCTGAATATGTGCCGTGGAATAGTGTAACCTGGCATAGCATGCCACAGTCTAACATCACATAATATAGCATAGCAAGGCATAACACTAGCCTGGCTGGGCCTGCAGTAGCCTGGCTGTGCCTGCACCCCTAGCTCATCCAGCCCCTTCTTTGCACTTAGCGTGTGGACCTCATTCCCTTGCACTGTGTGCATTCCCCTGGCACTTGTCCACCTGGCCTCCCTTTAGACCAGGGGCCCCCCTCCTGCCCCCAGCACTTGCGCACTCTCCACTACAACCTGCCACCTGTTCCCTATTTAGCATTAGTGCATTCTGTTATGACAGGCACCTCCCACCCTCCCCTCCCCCCTGCACTTCTTGTTACTGCACTTGCACGATCCGCTTGATACAAGGCCTAGTAGGAGCTTTTTGCTTTTCTTCATCTGCCCCCCACCCTTCTTGTTGCGCCTTGCAACATCATTTGCTGTATAGGCACATTATAAATATCCTATAAATAAAAACAAATAACATCTGGCAGCTTCAACCAATAGGCCTTTGTTTTCCCCTCTAACCCATTTATAAATGATAGAGCACTCCCATAACATACTCGATCTTTCCCTTTTTTTAAAACAAAAAATACTTTGTTTTTCATAGATTACCGCATCTGAGCAAGCTAACAGCCATGAGGGATCTAAAACCTTTGCCATCACCTCTACAGCCAGAATCCATTTGCTACCTGCCAACATTGGGATTTTTTTCACCCTAACTTGAAAGGTAAGGACTTCCACATTGTAATGTTTACTTACCTTCTATACTTACCATTTTTTAGCTACACTCCTAGACTATTCTTACAAATAATGAAGACAGCAATGAATACTCACACTACCTTTGGTATATATCAATGCTGGAGGGTCTCTATCACAGACTCCAAAACACCCCAAAAAAGAGAATGTAGTGAGGATTATTTGATAGGCTTCAGACTGGGATCCCTGAACAACATAGAATCAGAATCACTGAGAGTATTGAGAATGATATTATAAGTGATCTATATGACACAGACAATATGTTTGGTATCATTTACCACAAATATTGGGTTACACCTCCCTATATGCAACTACCATCATACCTAAATTGAAGATATTCCATGAGGTCAAATATTAGTTTTTATTTGTGCAAATTGACAATTACTTATTTGTTGAATAGATTAGTATAAGTACAAGAGTTTACAAACCTGAATTAAGGTTTCGTATCTGTTTTAACAAAATTAATTTTGAGTAATTTGGTAACACTCTGCTAAACAAGTAATTCTTTCTTTAGATGTGATTGAAATATTGAATATGCCCCTGAAGAAGAGATGTATTTCTCGAAACGTGTTGGGCCATTTTTGAAAAACTGAATAAAACTACATATGAAGATTTTAAAGAATTATGTCTTGATGTTCATCATTGAGAATCACAAATTGGTTGTTTGTTTAAATCAATATAATTGAAAAAACTCTGTTATAGCATAAACACACTTATAGTGTGAACACAAATTAACCCAAACTGTTTGGCTCATTTTCTGAGCTTGTAAAAGTGTGCAGGGGACGGGTGTTCCTCCATTAGGAGCTTGTTCTGATTGCATTTATCTTACAACCCATATGCCAGGGTTGACTGTTATCTCCCCTGCACCTTAAATTTATTAAAGGCACTTTTGCTATTAAAATAATCTGAAATTAAGGAATCATCTAAAAGAGGTGTGCATGGTGAACACAACTGTAGAACCTGTTCCCTATTTAGCATTAGCTCATTACATTATGACAGGCACTTCCCACCCTCCCCTCCCCCCTGCACTTCTTGTTACTGCATCTGCGAAACATGCCCACTAACAAAATGACATGCCTAGGCCCCCCAGCACCTCACACACAGGTGTTTGTGCATCTGTGAGGCGTTTGGGCCCCAGGGGGTGTGCATGGCAGTTTTTATTGGACATTTATGCCCAGTAAAGAAATGCCACAGTGTTCCCTGGCACGCCAGCGCCTGACACACATCTGCTCCTTGGATCCCTAGCACCTCACACTCACACATAATCACATTAATAATTAATGTGATTATGTCTGAGTGTGAGGCGCTGGTGCACCACGGTGCAGGAATGCATATTTTACTGGGCCTGGATGATAAAGCAAGCATGATAAGTGTGTTATGTAGCTAGACTGGCATTTTAATGTAGCCAGTCTAGCTATTCCTTATTGTGGTATGACATTTTGTATTGGGCAGCTTTGATAAACCAAGTATTATATGTGTTATTACGAAGCTAGACTGGCATTTTTATGCAACCAGTGTAGCCATTTCTTACTCTGGAATGACATTTTGTATTGGGCATCTTTGATAAAGCAAGCATGATCTGTGATATTATTCTTACTGTGGCATGATATTTTATATTGGGCATCTTTGATAACGCAAGCATGATACGTGTTATTATGAAGCTAGACTGGCTTTCCAATGCAGCCACTCTAGCCATTTCTTATAGCGGTATGACATAATGTACTGGGCATCTTTGGTAAAGCAAGCATGGTAAGTGTCATTATGAAGCAAGACTGGAATTTGTATGCACCATTCTAACCATTTCTTAGTGTGGCATGCCGTTTTGTATTGGGCATCTTGGATGAAGCATGATCAGTGGCAATATTCTTACTGTGGCATTACATTGTGTATTGGGCATCTTTGATTAAACAAGCATGATAATTGTTATTATGTAGCTAGACTGGCATTTCAATGCAGCCAGTTTAGCCATTTCTTATTTTGGTTGACATATTGTATTAGGTGTCTTTGGTAAAGCAAGCATGATAAGTGATGTTATGAAGCAAGACTTGCATTTTTATGTAACCAATCTAGCCATTTCTTACTGTGGCATGAAATTTTGTATTGGGCATCTGTGATTTAAAAAAAAGCATAATAAGTGTTATTATATAGCCTGGAATTTTGGTGCAGCCAGTTTGGACATGTTTTCATACTGTGGGATGCATTTTTAATGCTACAGCTCACTGCAGTACGTTCTTATGTGGGGATACTGCCATTTACTGGCAGAACACACATAAACAGGTTTTCTTACAGCATCAATACTAGCATTATGCGCAAAGCAAACATGAGTATGTTCTTATATGAGAATACATGGATATAATGGTGCAGTCAGCATGGGAATGTATGGGCACAGCGTGTGTAAAATGCTTTATACTGGCACATATTTGGGCAAAAGTTTCATGAAAATAGGCTGGAGAAATGCTACTGTGCACTGTTGGTGACTTGCAGCTATTGGATTTTTTCATGAGTTACCCTACAAAATTAATTGCAAACTGTTTGGCTGTTTACCCATTTTTTTAAAAAAACGTATGCTTTAAAATGCACATTGTAACCCATTATTTTCAAAAATGTAGGGGAGAATCACCTCGAAAACCCTTTGCTTGGTTTGGGCTCCCTCGCTATGCTCGGTCACTATGACTTATCTGGAAGAAAGATTTACGCACCTCCACTTAAAAAAAAATCACCAGCCGCCACTACAATTTAGATTGTATGTTTGACAGTGTATTAAGTAATTAAAAATTGCTAAAAACGGTCAATCATTACTTTAGCAAATGCTAAACTGAAAGCATGAAATATACCTTTGCCCCTAATAATGATTAAATGTATTATCTTAAACCTGTAAAGGGTAAGCAATTTATGTTTCTCACCTACTTTATTTTCATGCGAAATGTTCTACGCTTCAGGGAGATACCTTTTCACAAATACCCTATTAACATTGTTCATCATAACGGCGTTATTACATTTTCTTATGTTTTGACAAATATCATGGTTTGCTCAGAATGAGGGAGCCGTTCGCCAGGGGATGCAGAACGAGCTCCGAACCACCCCCAGCAACTTCTTGCTTGGATAATTAAAATATAACGCGACCATCGGGGGTCCAACAAGTCCCTCTGCGGCGGCGAGGAAAATATCACACTGTGTGCTTCATGTACGTACATGTCAGGATGCTCAATAAGTAAGCAGTAAGATAGCTCAGTGGGTTAAGCGCTCGCTGCTGCGATCTGAGTGTGATCTGCAGGTCGCAGGTTTGAATCCCGGCAAGGCCAACTCTGACTTTCATCCTTCCGAGGTCGATAAATGAGCACCAATTTTGGTTGGGTGATATTGTATGTAAATATGTGCTCTGTAAAGCGATTTGGATTAAGGTGCTATATAAATAACACATCATTATCATTATATGTTAGTATATATTGATATGAATTTGGAAACAGTTTTTTATCCCCTCTTTGCCATTGTCGAAGGGGACCATCCATGTGCAAATCAGTCTGGTGCTGCCACCAATGGGAGCAGTCCAACCCACGGAAACATAAGTAACGGCAGAATTCCCTGTGGTAGTTTCTGGCCTTGTGAAGAAGGGATGTGACTGAGGGGTTTGGAGTGGAGTAGCCGATTGGGGTGGAATCAAGGAAGAGCTGCATATGGTATTTCCCAACCGGTAATGACATGGCAGGGTGACAAAAAGGTTGCCTGGAGAGATGCCGGGAGCAAGCACCAGTCCTTAAGATTCATTCATTAAGCTGGGTTTCTCCAAATCCAGTCTTCAAGATTCCATTCCCTGCCACACCGTGTTCTCATGATAAGCCTTTCTTTTCCTGACCTGAAAATTCAGTTTTGCAGTGTTTTTATAGCAGTGTCTAAGGGGAGAGCCGCACACATGTATACTTCCGGAGTATCGCGGTCAGTGACTAGAGCCCATGAGGCACACACAAGCTGTCAACAATTGTTTATGCAGCCACAAACCAGGTAAAGTTAGAAAAAACACATATTTTAATCAGTATACACTTTTAACATAAAGTTTAAAATCAATAAAAACATATTTTTATTGGGCGTGCCGGAAAAAAAATGATACAGGCAAGGCTACCACCATTATCATTTGTCTTCTGCATTTAAGCAACTTAACGTGAAAATACTGCAGCCAAAGCTGTACGTGCAGGTAATGGGTAGGTGGGAAAGGTGGCTTTACTCTTTAGCACGCCCCTTAAGAGGTGTGAATTGTGGGTGATGAGAAAGGGCGGGGTGGTAAAGCAGCATGCTCTGGGTGGCAATGAATAAAGCTAAAGGAGGTCGTTTGAAATGCATTTTGTATTTCTTTCACTGGCTTTCTTTCAGCTTTTACACAGTGGTGGGGGTGGTATGGAGGAAAGGTGGTAACAAGTATGGGTGTTACATTGCACATGGGCAGGGGCGTGGCAATGGGGTTTTTGGACAGCGGGCCAGCATGGAACATAGCTCCACTACTTCTTTGCGCACTCTACAGCCACTCAGCCTGCACCAAAGGCTAAAACGTCTAACTTTCTATTCATGTGTTTTTGGGAGAGGGCATTAAATGGAGAAACAGGTGTGGGACAACAAGTTGTAGAGACCGGCAATAACCTTCAAGTACGTTTTACATGGGTAGAAATGTAAGGGATATATCAACCTCTATGAAGGGGGCGGTGGGGACTTGTGAGGAGGAGGGTACAAGAATCACGATTGGCACAGCACAGGAAAGCTGCACAGAGATTAGCTCCAGTTAGATTTGAGCTACACGTTTGAGTTAGGAAGTAGAAATGCAACAATACTAGACATGCACAAATCACCTGTCGAAGTGTGTGTGATTCACCGATGGATACATCAAAGCTGGAACGAAAATCTGCAGGATGAGAACACTAGAGGGGCAGGTGCACAGGGGTGGAGAAGGAGAGGGGTGTTATGCATAAGAGAGGAGCACGCGTGAGATGAAAGTGCAAAGGGGAGAGATGCAAAGGGAGGAAGAGAGAAGGTGAGGAAGAGGGGGGAGGAGTGAAGGCACAATATGCAGAGGAAGGGTACGTGACTGAAGGGGCGACTGTCACAAGATGGAGGAAGGTGCACAGGAGTGAAGACGGTGACAGGAGGGGGAGGTGAAACAAGTGGCAGAAGGCGGCACCAATTCTCTTATACAACACTGTGTGCATCTCTTCAACCTTCGGCATATTTCTCCAAGAATGTATATCCCGCTTTCTCTACAACGAGTTAGGAGTGCTCTCTCTCCCGCCCAGACACATCACCTCACCCATAAATCCACACTTTGGGACTGATTCACTGCCAACAAACGCTGTGCACCTGATTCATGGAACTTTTAGCACAGTGACTGCCAACAAACGCCCTGTGCCTGATTCATGAAACCTTTAGCACAGTGACTGCCAACAAACGCTGTGCACCTGATTCATGGAACTTTTAGCACAGTGACTGCCAACAAATGCCATGCGCCTGATTCATGGAACTTTTAGCACAGTGACTGCCAACAAACGCCCTGCGCCTGATTCATGGAACTTTTAGCACAGTCACTGCCAACAAACGCCCTGCGCCTGATTCATGGAACTTTTAGCACAGTGACTTCCAACAAACGCCCTGCGCCTGATTCATGAAACTTTTAGCACAGTGACTGCCAACAAACGCTGTGCACCTGATTCATGAAACTTTTAGCACAGTGACTGCCAACAAACGAAGTGCACCTGATTCATGAAACGTTTAGCATAGTGACTGCCAACAAACGCCCTGTGCCTGATTCATGAAACTTTTAGCACAGTGATTGCCAACAAACGCTGTGCACCTGATTCATGAAACTTTTAGCACAGTAACTGCCAACAAACGCTGTGCACCTGATTCATGAAACTTTTAGCATAGTGACTGCCAACAAACGCCCTGCGCCTGATTCATGGAACTTTTAGCACAGTCACTGCCAACAAACGCCCTGCACCTGATTCATGGAACTTTTAGCACAGTGACTTCCAACAAACGCCCTGTGCCTGATTCATGAAACTTTTAGCACAGTGACTGCCAACAAACGCTGTGCACCTGATTCATGAAACTTTTAGCACAGTGACTGCCAACAAACGCTGTGCACCTGATTCATGAAACTTTTAGCATAGTGACTGCCAACAAACGCCCTGTGCCTGATTCATGAAACTTTTAGCACAGTGACTGTCAACAAACGCTGTGCACCTGATTCATGAAACTTTTAGCACAGTGACTGCCAACAAACGCTGTGCACCTGATTCATGAAAATTTTAGCACAGTGACTGCCAACAAACGTTGTGCACCTGATTCATGAAACTTTTAGCATAGTGACTGCCAACAAACGCTGTGCGCCTGATTCATGGAACTTTTAGCACAGTGACTGCCAACAAACACCCTGCGCCTGATTCATGAAACTTTTAGCACAGTGCAAAGTCACTTTGCACTGCCAAAAAACTGATTCACAGGACGGTGCAAATTGTATTTTTGCAGTGCAAAGTGAATTTGCACATGTGCACATTCACTTTGCATGGTGCTAAATATTCCATGAATTAGGCCCTTAGTTTCGTTTATAATTAAACAGATGTTTGTTCGAATGTGAACCCTGCCTGTAAATGTTCAATATTGTAGGTTTCTGTTCCCCATGAGCACGTTTGGTGCCTGTGACAAATGTACCCATACCCCAGTCTAGAATTGACATAACCCTAGTTCAGTCTTTCCAAGTATACGTCATAGTCATCTTTGCTCACTTGCATGAACACTTTCCCTTCCCAATTCTGACTCTAGCGGTGGATGTTTCTGCAGAGTTCTCGTCTTCTCTCACAGCTTTGGCACTTTGCCATGGTACAGGAACATCTGTGCATATCCCATTTCTGTCTCCTCGCAGCACTACCCACTTGCAGCCCTGCTTCCGCCTCAGTCTCATGCACAGACCATTTCAACACTCAGCCAGCTGCATAGTTTCAGTCGGTTGAGGATTGTTTGTTACTTAATGCCTGCTGACGCAACCTCCCACATTCACCCTCGATCCCATATCCTGCTCCTAAATTGTTTTTAGAAAGTGCTGTACTTCCGAGCAGCATTTGTACATATTCTTTTATATTGTTAGAAACAGTAATTTCACCTACATTTCACCAGGGACATCATTTCACCAACATGCCAGGGGTAGCGGAAGTGACATCCCACAACCCTTGACCTCTGATGACATCACAGGAAGTGATGTCATTTGGCCCTCCCCCAAGTGACATCAGAGGAAGTGATGGGACACGACTTTCCGATGTGGCTAGCATGCGTGTTTCCAACCAGAACATTCAAACACACGCTATCACATTCCTTCTCATTCACCCACCAGTCACTCACTCATACATACACCTTTTCTTACATCCACTCTCACTGCATTACCCAGACAGGCTCACACCCACCCAGAACATTCGAAAACACACACACACTAGCCCATTTCTTCTCATTCACCCAACACTTACTGACACATAGCGCATACATACATGTGACACATGATTCACACAGGCAAAATACTTTATTTTAAAAGGGCCTTGCTACCTATTTTTCCTGCTCGGTCCGTTACTCCAGACTACCCTTTGCTCTTCTGTGCTGCTCACAAACAGGAACCAGGAAGCTGAGCTGGGAGATCTTCCTGGTTCCTGTATATGAGCCGTGAGGAAGCCAGAGGAGAAGGGGCTGGTGGGCAATGTGGCATGTGACACGTGACACATATCATGGTCAGCTCACCGTACTGAGCGCGTCCTTCTCATGCTGCAAGCCCCAGCCCAGCCTTCACCCTGATGGGTGAGGACTGGGCCGTCCCCTCCACCCCAAACCTGGTTTGTCAGGGCAAACGCTAGTCCAGTGGCCAGGAGCTTCCATTTAAAAAAAAGAATTAAACAACTTTTTTTTAAACAGGGGTAGCAACGGAGACTGCAGCGCTAGCAAGAGAGACCACAGGGGTCGCAGCTGGGACCCCTGGAGACCCCCAAAGGACGTCCCTGCATTTCACCACTATTTTGCCCCCAATTTACCTGTGATACACGCCAGACACAGCATTCTGAGATGCTGTCTATCATTTGACCACTATCTTGTTCCTTGTCATTCAATGGGTGTCAAAGTGCCTGAACCTGCAAACACTTACTGCAAAGAAATAGATGCACCGTGAGGAGGCAGTGGAAAGTGTGACACAAATGCCCTTTCAGAAACACTAATTAAACGCTCACCTGGTCTGCCCTCCAATCAATTTGGAACCAGGTTTTCATCCTAGTGCATCCCTCAATCAAATAGGTGAACACGAGAAACAAATGGAATAAGGTCACACTCTGCTCTCCAGTGATATTTTGGACTGTACATAGTAGATGATGTGTTTTGTATTTTATTACTGCACTTGATTTATTTTGTTTTTATGCATTCCCTGTTTTTATGTGTTTTTTTTTCCTCATCTATAGCTACATGTTTTAATGGGGCACTCAGTTCGTCCTACCTGATATTTGTTTTTAGGGTTTTTATATAGTACAAAACTAGCTTGGAATCAACAGAGAGCCGTAAATGTCACTGAGGTTCACATATGAGCTACGCATGGGTCAGCTCTCCAGGGAATCATTCAGTATGCAGTATACTTATCACAGGAACCGCTGAAGCAGTTAGAATGTGTAAGGTACATTATTCTAACTATCACACATATGTAAACACGGGGCTCCATCCCTCTGAATGAGTCTAAAGAAACAGAATTGCCAAGCTTGTAGGCAGTATACATTACCAGCATGAAGATTGGGGAGGGTGCTGTTAGGCGAGATGAATGGGCTGTATAAGGAGGGGCCTCCAATTCCGTGAAAGTATTTAGTATACTCACACTGTAGAGTACACTTACTACACTATTGGTCCACATGCATTCATGGCAAACTGTGTTTTTCAAACTTCAGAATAACAAGATATTTGTGTGAGCTTTCACTTCACACGGTGGACCATTTTTGCAATTTATAAAGAGACTCTTGCAATTTAGAGCCTGTGGAAGTGGTTTGAAAGGGATCCCGCACACAGAAATAAATTGCTATTGTCAATTAACTCCCCCCTCCCCCACAGCTGGATGGGTTGATGGCATCAGCTTCTTTAAAATCATTGCTCACCTAAAGCTGCCTTTTCTTGCACTCCTCACCCAAACACACCAGGCTTCCCCCCAAAGCTATAGGTTTTGAGCCATTTAGGGTACTTTGCACTGCCTTGCAACCCAAGTGCTTTGCTATGTCTTCCACGTAATGTACACATTAATGCAGCCAGGGCGGCCCACCTCCCCAGCATGGTGGCACTACAAATAGTTACAAGTTTGAAATGTGCATGCTAAAACTTGGGCTGATGTAGCAATTTCCCTTGCTGCGCCTACAAACGAGAGAGACCTTGCCAAATGGACCATAACTCCTAATGCAATTACCAGCTACCAGCAGGCTCTACAGCATAATGGCTACCAGCAATGGCTACCAGCAGGTTCTACAGCATGATGGCTACCAGCAGGTTCTACAACATGAACCAGACCATGCCACACATAACGCTGTCCTTGCTCGCAGACTAAGGTTGGAATCAGGGTGCATACCATGAAAAGCAAGAGACCTCCGAATGCAAAGAAGAATGCGTCCCACAATGCCAAAATAATCCAAGTGCCTCCACACAAAGTCCTCTTCGCCACCCATTGTAATTTGCTAAACAGCACTGTACTCTACGGCCTATCTCTTTCCTCTCTCTACATGTATTGTGAACATTTGCAATTTGCACTTCTGAATTGGCGTTCACAGGGTCTGATACGGTGTGGGGGTACAGTACGTTTGCCATTTGTTTTCTTCTTCCCATTACAATCCTTCCCATTAACACCGTTCCATTAATGTTCTATTGGCATTGGCAGGGTTTGGTACCATGTGGGGGTACACTACAGTCTGTTGAGTTCTTTCCATTTGTCGGAGCCCATAGCAATAACATGCGTTATGCTTCTCTTCTTTAGTGCCTCTGTTGACCCTACCACTGCCGGGCACTGTCTTGGCGGAGGCATTACCACAGGATGACAACATGAGGTGGTGAAAATGATGGGGCAAACCCAACCTGCCTAGGATATGCTATGTTATGTTATTTGGCTTTTATATAGCACTCTATATATCATTGGTATGAGCTCAAAGCGCTGGTAGGTTGAACACCCTCGGGGACCGTAGTCCAGGTCAGTTGAGAGATTAGTGTGTCATAGGTTGCTTGGGTGCACCAGTTATGTGTGCAGCTGATTCAATGCCTGGTGGCAGCTGCACCCTAGCATTAGGTGTGGAGATGTTTATCAGTTGGATGTGTGCAGTCTGGTGGGTGGACACCAAGACTCGGCTCAGGTTGTGTTAGGCCTGGGTAGGACGCTTATGTGTGCAGCTAGGTTGGTTTGTCATGGGGTGTAGTTGCGTTTTATTAGAATGATGAGAGGTTCATGGGGTAATGTTTGTATGTGAGCAGCTAGGCCGAAATTGATCGAGGGGTGTAGCTGCACTCGAATTGTGTGTTTGTGTAGATACAGAGTAAACATAGTGATATGGGATGTGAGTGTTTGGGTGGAGATATGATCCAAGGAGTTCGCTATTCCAGATTTCAAGCATGCAATTGCTTTGTAGTGACTTAATAAGCGTAATCATTGGCGTCATTGCTCGGGATTGCATTGATTATTTGTCATCGGGTTGCAAGGCTCAGTCACCTCAGAAGCTCATGGTCGGTATATCAGCAATAGAGTGGAGGTACAAGGAGTGCACAATAATAGCGTGTGCATAACACAATCTGGGAGGGAATAATCAGGGCTCAGAACCTCCCTAAGATCTCGGTGATTGTGCTGACGATCAGCAGAAAGTGCATCAATGCTCATAATACGAATAAGGAGAGCTTTCAGGTGCCTGAAGTAATGCCTGTCACCTGCAGGGCTTTACCCACCACCTGCACGCTTCGATGAAGAGAAGTTGTACGGAACTGTGAAGCCAGAAGTGGCATTTGCACCACCTAAGGAACAATGTTTGCTGGTTGAGAATTATGGTGCAAAAGGAGCCTGGGATCAGCTATGCAGGTCCAGCTGCAACAGGGGCACTGTATACTATTGGTTCAGTATATATCAGAGGGGTACAACCCCATCATGAAATGAGCATAACTTGCACTTCTGTACTCCATGGCACACAGCCCCCCAGACATGACACATGACACATTGCTCTTGGGACTACAATTCCATCCACATCTGTATCACTCTCTGCAGATCCCTGCCCACCTGACCTGACTACTGCTCTCCTCATCTTTCCTGAGACTACTCTTGACAGCTATATCCTTGACTGGCTCTCCCATGACAGCTTCCTCCAACACAAACACAACACTTTGGATATTGGCACCCCAACAGCTCTGACCCCCCCTTGAAGGCTTTTGCCCTAGTTGCTCCACATGTTAGAATGGATCCAGCTCCCTTGCTCCATGATTCCAAGAAAGAAGATCATAGTTTCCCCATTGCCTTCCTACCCAATGGGAGCCCTTACCATGCAGGTGGAGAAGATCATTCTTAGCACTTTAGAGTATTCCCCAGGTGAGCTGGCCCATATTCTTTTCAAACATTTGGTCACCTTTGCACAGTATCAGGAATCACATAAAAAGGCAACTTTGATGGGTCAGAACTCTTAGTCTAAGAAACCTAGTCCTGTCGGTATTAGCCCATTTGACCTAAAATAATTGCTCTAATGACCAATTTGATCGAATTTTGCATGGGTGATTTGGCCTTCGCACAAGCATGATTCACAGGAGAATACACCATCCTCCCAATACCCCCCACCCAATAAATGCAAATCCACACATTCATAAACTAAGTAGGTATCTATACCTTTTGAATCAACGCTGTAAATGAAGGAAAACAACTTGTTCTGTACTTCTCTGAGAATGAGGACCAAGATTGGGGATTGGACAGAGATTCGAGAAATACATATTCTCATAGGTTGATAATGCGAAACCCCAGAATTAGCAACCTTTCGCTCTTCGGATGTCTTGTAATCCCATAAGTCCTTCCTATTGTCTATTCTGTCTGGGAGTTGTAGTCTAAAAAAGATGGTGAGCCAAAAGGTGTACAAACCACACTCCCAACAAAAAACAGAGCACGGTGCAGTTTTTGTCCCACCTGCTACACCATTCCTCCACTCACTGCCGAAAGCACCATACAGTAATTGTAAAATGTCACAGGAAGCAATGGAACACCACCTTTCACCCCTTGACTAAACAAGAAGTGGCATCACATAGCATTGTTCCTAAGTGCACTACGAAAAAATATGGTTACGTGGTCACTGTAATGTGATGTACATTTGATGCAGGAATGGATCACCATATGTATCATTAATATCAGTGTGAATAGGCCCATATATACAAATTACTGTGAATGCAGGCAGATGTCCAAGGCCAAATGATAATGATGTGTTTCTATATAGCACTTACGCTTAAGCATTTTCTATAGAACATATATACACAGAATATCACCAAACCTGTGTTGGTACTCATTTACCAACATCAGAAGGTTGAAAGGCTGAGTTGGCCTCGCCGGGATTCAAACATGCAACCTGCAGATCCCACACAAATCACAGCAGCGAGGGCCCCACCCACTGGGCTATTTTACTGGCTATAGCAAAATCTGCAATTACATGTCTGAATGTTCTCAAAGTCTGAAAGCAAATTACACTCTGTAGTGGATACCAATAAACTGGTAAATGAGATTTAACAGCAGGCCAGTTAATCTGCAGGTCTGGTGCAAAGTTGGCCACATGTCAAACCTGCATGGATCTACTTTTCAGGCTTCAGAGGTTAGCAAAATACATACTGTTGAGAGGGTTCATAACTGTGTATTAAAGAATGTAGAGTAGCACAGGGAAAGCTGTGCACTTGCACGGGATCCCATGCCCTGGGCACTCGTTACCTCATACATGCAAACAAACATGCTGAACAGCATGCCTTGCAGATAGGAAAGATAGACATATCACAACAAAGTATTAATTGTGGCACAATGAAATCAAGGGCCACTTGATGTGCTATGGTCAAACATTTCTACACTGTACAAAAGCTTTTAGGCACAAATATTTTGTGACCAAGTACAACAAGATGGAATGTCTTGTGATGATGAACATGCTTCAATCTACAGCCATACTCTACCTGTTTATCACATAAATGTGAGTCCACATAAATGCAACTCACCTATGCCTATAAGTATATTTCATGTATCCAAATGTATTTTTGAAACTTGCTCATTGTATATCTGTTTCTCCCCATGTGTCCTCTCCCTGTAACTAAGTTCCCCTCAAGTAACAGCGCCTCAATGCCCAAGGGTTGTTGTGCGCTATACAAATGAAATAAATAAATAAATAAATAAATAAATAAATAAATAAATAAATAAATAAAATTATCGTAACAGAGACAGCGGCAGAAAAAAACATGCTATAACTGCAACCTGCGAAAAAACAAAATACGGGCCTTGTCAGGAGTTAGGTGGTATCCGGGCTGTAAATCTGCCAGAACACCTCCAAATGCGATTACTATTACCGCCACTTGATCTGGCGGTATTACGGCTGGATCACAAGTGTCAGTGGCAGTGTAAGTCCCCATTTATTTGAGTCCTTAGGACTCATCAGGGCATTTTCTACGTAATTACTGCGGGTGGTAATTGGCTGCAGTAATTTTGCCAAAAATGTGCAAAAAAGTCAGCGTGTATTTGCCTCCAGCTCAGAGCTGGTGGTAAATCCTCTGATCTTCCCCAAAATCTTCATTGGGCTGTGTAGTAATGTGACAATAACGCTATTAATGCTGCATTTTCACCACACAGTCCAACTTCTGATGAGGCCCATAGTCCGAAATGGATGCTTATTCTCCTCTAAATGCTTTTTGGAAGTTTTTGTCTGCATTGTGAATTTGAGGTGTTTAAGAACAGACTAAATCAGTGACTCACCCCCTGAAGTGTGCCTGAAATAAACCTTTAATGAGTCTAGCAATTACTGTATAGAATTCCAGAAAGATAAATTATTTGTTATTCCTATTCTTTCTTATTTAGCGTCATTGCTCAAGTGTTACACTTGTGGAACCCCCTGTTTTTTAAGAGGCCTGAACAAGAAAGCCAGTTACTCCAGAAACAAAGAGCCACATAGCCACAGCAGAGGAGCTTCAAATAAAAAAAATATTTTGTTTTTATAGGGGTAGCAAGGGAGACCTCAGGGGTCGCAGATGAGACCCCTGGGGACCCCCAAATGCCGTCCCTGACACAGATATGGATTTGTATTCATAAATGAAAGTTAGTGTAGCATAGAAAGGAGGGGTGACAGTGATATAAGTAAGCGAAGTAGACATCAAAGAAAAAGGAGGGGTTGGTTGTTAGTAAGGGATTCGGAGAGAAAGTTGGTGTGTGTATGCTAGCCCCAACACCAAGAGGATTTATGGAGGGGGATATATAAGGAGAGACATAATGGTTAGGGTGAAAACTGAAGGGACCAGTACGGATTGTTTTCAGAGATGCCTCATGATGTTGGAGAAAACTTATTTGGAAGGCTTGGAAAAGGCAATTGTGAGCCGTGATGTACCAACGCCCTTTGACACTGTTAACTAGGAATTCATGCTGGAGGTTTTTTTCCCCCCTCAGGATATCATTATTATTAATATTATTATTGGTGATGTAGTCACACTTCTTGCTAGAATCCAGTAAACAAGCACCTGTCTGAGGAACAAACCCATGTTGCATTGCATCCTCCTGTTGTCATAGTGAGGTTGTTGCCCTTCAGCTATCCTCCTGGCCTCTCTGATGAGCCTGATGAACTTTTGATTGATATCAGAAAGGGCTTATAAGGTAATCCTGGACCCTTTATGACTATATTGGGCCTCATTACAAGTTTGGCAATCCGGAAATAAGGGTGCTGGTAGCAACATATAAGTATGCTGGTAGCAGAACGGAACTCCCGGCAGGCCTGACTTGTTGGGAGTTCAGGCCCCTACCGACATGGTTTTCACTGAAGCACTGGCACCATTAACAACGGTGCTGGTGCTTCAGGTTTCCCGTCCCATGGAGTCCTATGAGACTCCATAGGAATGTGAAATAACCATTCCGCCACAGCTTCTGATATCCCAGTAGCACCGGGATGTCAGGCGGTGCTAAGAGTGCTACAGGGTCGGCGGTAGCCTGCCGCCTTACAGTGTGTTTTACCACAACCTTCGTAATGAGGGCCTATTCTCAATGTCTGGAAACAAGCAGGTAAAACTAGAGGGCACAAGGCAATGGACTGAGTATTTTCATGGGAATGTTGGCAATAGATTGAGGAATCCTTCTATGTATAATAATCTGGGGCCTGCTGTTCCTGCATTCAAAATGTTCTTAATCTGTGAACTACAAGCTCCATTCACACTTTTTCATTGATAGATGGACCATTAAAAGCAGCAAACTTTGTTTTTAACAAGTTCTAACTTGATGTGTCCAGGTAATTTTAAACACTGTAGGGTCCCCCTCCGGTTGTATCAAGGGTTTCACGTGGGAAAAGAGCCTTATGAAGAATGACTTTGTCGGATACTATGTGCCGAAAAAGGGTAACTCGCATCAGCAGAACAGGAAGCTTGTGCATACTGCGTTGCTGTGGAACCATCTGCTCTGGTCAAAGCACAGAACTTGCTTTACTAGGAGCCCTAGACAAGTATTTCACTCAGATGTCAGGGAAAAGGCACTGGTGCACATTGTGATAAATCAGATATAATTCCCCCAGAAAACCTGGTCTGGGACCCTTCCCAGGTGGCCAGGGAAAGGCAGACGCTTCCTGATTCTGACCCTGAGGGTGGTGTTCTGTGGGAGGATCTCATGGGGGGATTAGGCGAGGAGGAATATGAAAACCCTTTATCAGCTTTCCCAGAGTCCCTACAATATTAATGGATTATTGTAAAGTTGAAACTGTAGAGGAAAAAGGTAATTTGGCCCTCTGAGACCACTATGCCCAAAGTACTGGGACGTTGAAGAGGGATTTGGAGGCACTAGTGATTCTAATGACGCACACTTGAGAGGGATTGGCCAATAGTAAGGGCCCTGTGAGGTGTGGGCCATCAGGAGAAGCAGAAAGTGGAGTAATGGTCGAAACTCCACATTGCAGTGGCAGCAGAAGGTGAAAGGAAGTCGAGATGTCAGAGCCACTGCTGGTTGTGAAGCAGATGCCAGCTTCGTGAGGGTCTCTACCCTTAATGACCCTGTACACAGAGGTTGCGCAACAGGAAGCTTATTCCAGAGAGTCTTCCCCATGGTGGCCTTGGATGCAGAGGTTGTGCAGCGGGTATCATTAATCTAAGAAGCTTTCCCCAAAAGAACTGGAATTCCGGTGGCAGGCAAGCACCAGCATGTTCATGGAGCGAGGAACGCTCTTCTCCCAATCGGCATGGGCCGCAGGAAGCAGGAAGCAGGAAGTAGCAGCTTAGCATGTTGCGAGAAGCGGATGAAGCAGAAGTGGCAGTGGCAATGGAGCGAGCTGACGTGTATGCAGCACCCAGTAAGTTCACTAGAATTGTGTGACCCTGGAACGCTCTGTAATCACCCGCTGGCCACTATTTGAAATATTGAATACCAAACTAATGTGAGGAAACTATAGTGGCAGAATAAGAATAACTTTACCATGCAAAGCAGCTTAACTTGGGAACAGACAAGAAGATTATAATTGTATTTACAAAGATTGAAGGAATTACCAAAGCAAAAGGAGGGCAATATTAAAATAGGGTAACAGGAAATAGCATTGCCAAAGCCAAGAGAGGGCAAAGCTAAAGAAAGTTAGTAAGAATCAATATTGTCAAGACCAAGAGAAAGCAATTAAGAAGCAAACCAATTGTAACCCCTATTGCCAAAGAGAGTAAGAGGCAATAGTTGATAAAGACTCAAACAAGCATTGTTTAAGCCAAAGAAGATCAAGTATGAAAACAAGCCATTATCAGCATTTGGTTTATGTAAGTGGGTGAAAACAAGATTGGTAGAGGAGCAGCCCTCCTGATAGAAAGTGTTCAGGAGGAGAGCAGCATAACCTGTGTTGCATGTGGCATAAACAGCAGTAATGCGTTTCCTGTCCTCTAGAAGAGGTTTAATTGCTGATATTGTTCAAAGTCAAAAGACTCAGCTAAGTTGTACGAAGTGAACTTTAACACAGAAGTACGAGTAGTAGTATTATGAGCTTTTAGTCCCGTCAGGTGAGTATATCAGTGCAGGGGACTTTGTAGTAGTAGACCTGGCAGGTTAGTTGACCAGGAAGAAGCTGTCAAAGTGCTGTGTTGTGGTCAAAGACTGTGAAGAAGAAGAAGTGCAAAGGCCACTACGAAATATTGTGAATCATTGTGGATTCATGCTGACAACATTGCTGTTGCTATCAATGAACTGTGGAAGTATTTTTGCTCCCTATGAAGCAGTTGTGTTGAACTCTTTGCTACATGTGGAGGGACAAAGAGTTGCTATTTCTTTTGAACTGTTGGAAAGTCCAAGTAAGAGACTTTTTTTGGAGCAAAAATAACCTTATTATCAGAACTGTGTTGTATACGGAACTTTCCTATTTTAAACTGTTAATACAAATTCCTGATTTGAGTCTGGGAAGTGGACATTGCCCAGGTTACAAGGAGAAACAGTTATCAAGTTTATGTTGGACATAACTGTTATTTTAGTTATAACTGAATTGCCATATATTTCCTTGATATGTTTGTTGTATGTTTACTTGTGAGGGACAGATTCCTTTTGTTACAGTGTTTCCTTTAGTTTATTTGGATGTGCAGGAAAATCCTCTTTAGGGTAGGGATAGTGAGGCAACTATCAAACATTTTTAAGTTAATAAAATGGCATTTTAAGAAACACCTTCACAAAGTTGTCCAGCCTCTTATTTCTGACCCGTGATATGTACAAAAATGTGTCTTTTTGAATATTCCTACATTTTTACTCTACAAGGTATATTAAAAATAATATCTCATCCCAATTTAATAGAGTTTTCATAAGGTTGTGAGCCAGATTCAGGCTGGGAACTCAATCATATGCTACTTGGAGTTCACTGATCCCCTGTGTTGGTGTGTTAGTGAAAGCAACCAATCACAGAACCCTTCCAAATAAAAGTACAGCTTCGTATGACACTAAGGTAGGCAGAGTTTGGCCCAATATTTAACTTCCTCACAGCTAACATTATTTTCTGACAATGTGTTATTGATCAGTCTAATTGAATATTGCATTCCCACCTCGCAATTAGTTGTGCTGAATTGCACGTGACTCTTAAGTTTGAGCCAAATTATTGAAGCTTGAAATTCCAAAAGAAATAAGGTTTCCATTGATAGTGGGTGTTTTTTAAGCAACAACATGATGCTAGACGCCTTTTACATGTTGGTTATCATTTAATTTGTTCATAATTATTTTCTCTTGTTAAATCGATTTTGCATTATCTACATTTTAATGTGTATGGAATTTGAGGGTAACAAATATGTGTATTTATAAGTGAAATGTAAATTAATGGTCTGGGCACATCTGCTTATATATCATGGATGATTGTGAAAATGTGTAAAATTAATGGTTGTTTTGATGAAACTGATTTGAGACAAAAGATGGTCTGGAGGGTTGCCCAGAGCTGTGTCTGTGGTTAAGATGCATTCTAAACCATCCGGACATCACATTTTGCTTTTGCTAGAGACAAATGTAGGCAGACAGCAGCTTTAAAACATTTTTAGTTGTAGTCTGAATTGTTTTGTGGTTTTTGGATGACTTCCTGGACATTGTGAATTAGGGGATCACCCACATTGTGACTAATCATTTTTTTTAAATAAAAACAAAATTATTCCAACTAAACTACCCCTTTTCTTGTCCCTAATGGTGAGTTTTGATTGTTATATCAATAGCAATAAATTGGTGCTAGTCTCATCTTTAGGTTCTATGTCATAGTTTCGAATAATAAAGGCAGCACACAAAAAATACCTTTTTTTCGGCCGTTTTGTTCCAGCCTTTAATATTCCTGACACCTTATTTTTTTACTTTTAGCAAGAAGAGACATTTTGTGTGTTAAATAAAACATGTGTTTACCCAGGAATTGTGCTCATCCACTTTGTGGACCACACTCCGCTATATGACAGTACAGATTAGATGATCTGCTCTGCATCCCATTCTGTGCATGACATTCTTACTGAATTGGCAATGACGAATTACAACATGTGAGAGGTGTTCTCTGTGATTTTAACTAATCTGTGCCATTACTTTGTTAGCAGCAAAATGAGGTCACAAGTGGCAAAGTGGCTACTGAGGCATCTGTGGTAGCAGGTATGTCCAGCGGGTGCATTACAGCAGAACTGCTATCTGGCATACACAGCATCATGAAAGCAGTGGTAACGCTGGTGTGTATTGTAGATGCAAAATTATGAAAGAGTTTGAGAGGGCAATGCTGATATATATTGTGGGCCCACATCATAACATTGTGTTAAACTAGCACTACTGGCTGTCATATATTATAGGTGCAGCCTCATGAAAGTGTTGTACATTTGGAATGCAGACATATATCATGGATGCCGCATCCTGAAGGTGTTACAGTCAGCTGGAATCCGAGCTGTCATTTATTTTGAGGGCAGCATCATGAAAGGTAAATGTTAGAATGTCTTCTGTGCTCATTCATCACTTTACAGTATGAATGCTGGCATGCATTGTGTGTATGTGTGCACAGCATTGTGACATTTCTTTTACAATGTGAATGTGGATCTATAAAGTCATCAAGAATGTTCTTTACACTGGGAATGTTGGCTTATATTTCGGGTGTAGAATTTTTAAAATTCTACAGACAGAATGCTGTCATATATTGTTGGTGTGACATCACTAAACTGCTGGCTTTATATATGACACGGCCTGCGGTAGTGGGCATTTAGTTATGGTTAAGTTGCTCAACCCATAGAAAGAGCACCCCTCTGCCCCCCACCTGGACGAACACTCACAAAATTTTGCAAAAATAAATATATGGCCCCATCAGATTTATTCTGCACCGTTTGGTGCGGTGTCGTGTAGGGGGGGTGCCGGAATTTATAGGGGGGTCCCAAAAGTTCCCATAGATGCAATACAAAAATGATTTTGCTTGCGACTAAAGCCCAAACCGCTGGAGGGAGTTTCAACAAATTTGCAGCAGGAGCAGTGGCTTGGTCCTGAAAGTGTGTTTTTGTGAATTTGGTATAAATCTGTCCAGTGGTGATATCTTGGTTGGGTCTGCAGACTTACTTTCCTGTTCGACCCGCAGACAGGCCCCCAATTGGTCCAGGGGCTGGTGTGATGTCCGCAGACATCGGACACGCCTGCTGATTCGATGGTGTAAAGCGTCAAGTGCGTCAGATTTTTGGGAACCCCTGCCATGTTGGATTTGCGGTCATCAGCTGATGTTCACGAACATCATGGTAAAAACATATTAAAGAACACACCATTGAACTTGTCAAACTAATGACACAATCTCTGGAGTGGCGCAGGGTGATGAAGATGAGATGGGATAAGGCCTTAAAAAGCACAAAAAATGGGTTGCTTTTCAACTCTGACGTCCGCAAACAATGTGGATGTCCGGGGCAGTCCTGTGATGTTTGCGAACATCTGAGATGTTCGGGGACATATATGCCTATTTCTGCATTACAGGGTTGGTGAAAAGCAGTTTTTGGATGGCTTATAACTTTGGCACCACTCAATGAAACTGCATGGAATTATGGAATGTCTTTCTAGACCTGACGTTGAATGGTTCTGCAAAGTGTGAAGCTCTTTTGTTAAGATGAAACAAAATTAGAGGGGGGTCCCAAGATATATTAAAGGATTATAGATGTGGTGCCATTTGACGAACCTGCACACAAGTTTGCAAAAAGATCTTAGAACTAGATATGATTCTTTTTGCAAAGTTTGTTGGGATTTTGTCAAGAGGGGGCAAAATAAGACGGGGGGTCTCAACATTTTTAGATGGCTTATAACTTTGTTGCCGTTGTGAACGAAAGTTTTCAGAAAGATGACAGATCCAACCCTGAATGGATTTTGTCAAGTGGGGGCAAAGTTATATGACTATTTTATGTACGTACATTTTGACACTGTTCAAAAAATAAAACATGGCAAATTTGCAGCTAACACGTTTAAGGAGCATTGGCATGGACCTGAAATCATGGTTTTGCAAATGTGTCTGTGTTTTATTTTTTGAAAAGTGTCATAATATAGGTACAAAAAATAGTGATGCACCTTTGGTGACTGAGCCTGTGGCCATAGGCAGTGGACAGATTGTCTGAGTCATGGCCTAAGGCTACTGTCCATGACCACGAGGGACCAGCAAGGGGGTTAAGGTGGTCATGGCCACCAGGAACTGGCTATGTCGTAAAGTTTTTAAAAATTGGGATAGGTTTGAATGGGGAAAAAAAATCTGCTCGTGGGTACAGGTTGAAGTGCTGGATGGGATTGAAGCAAATATGCACAAGGAGGGTCAACAAGAACTTCAAAGCATGGTTTTGCAAATATGTCCTGTGTTTTATTTTTTGGAAAGTGTGAAAATGTAAGTACATAACACAGTGATATAACATTGGTGGCTGGGCAATGGGCCTGGACGTCAGCAAGGAGAAATGTGTACTGTAGTTTGCTTATTGGGCCATGCAGCTAGGCTGAAGCGGTAGGTTTGAATGGGAACAAATATTCTGCTTATGGTTACAGCCTGAAGTGGTGGACAACATTTCAACAAACATGCGCGACGACCATTAGCAAGGACCTGAAAGCATGTTTTTGGAAATATGTCTTGTGTTTTATTTTTCCAAAGTGTAAAAATTTAAGTAGAAAAACTAGTGATATACATATGGTGTCTGGGTAGTGGGCATGGCCCACGGCAAACGCAAATGTGTACTCTGATTTGCTTATTGGGGAATGCAGCATGGCCAAAGCCCATGCCCCATGGATTTGGAGACTGGCCATGGCTGCAAGCCATGAGCACTAGCCATTGATTACATTATTAGGGTATAGTGGACACTCAGCTAGGATGCAGGGTATGTGCAGTGAATAATAGGGGTGGTTTGGTTGAGCTGGGGTCATGGTTGAGCCTTATGCTGTAGGCAATTGAACGATGATTTGTATCCCCAGCATGCGCTGCTAACGACAGACATAAGTATATGTTGCAAAAAATATGATTCTTAAAGGAGGTTTATAGTTCTTTCATATATATGAAAAGAGGAATTATTAATAGCTCATATACAGTGGTGTAACACCATGAAATATTTTCATTATAAAAACCTATGAAACAGACCCTCCAGCTTTTAGCGATTTTGCAATCACGCAAAATGCTGTGAAAATGGCTGTTTTTTATATAAAAGCAGAAAAACAGCCATTTTGGCAAAAACACCTGCGAAAATGGCAATTTTTGCAAAAACGACCATTAAAAAAAAACAACACAGAGCAAGATTCTCAAAAAAATGTTGATGCAAGAAATGGAATGCGCATCTCATCACTTGCGCCAAAAAGAGCAGCCCAATCCACCATGGCATCTGAATGGGCGCATAAGAAAATGCACCCATTCAGATGGCCTTTTTCACCCCTTTGCGCAAATCAGGGTCAGTATCTGCACAGTTAAAAGCACATCCCAGATTTACAGACAAGATGCGCTTTTAAATGTGCAGAAATTGTAGGGAACCCTATGTGCCTGCTTCGAGTAAGCACACAGTGGGTGCCACTGCATGATAGGGTCTTCCTGACCCGGCATACTTTTTTTTGTGACAACAGAGTCATTAACCGGTGTTATCTCACTTGTATTTCTATTCCTCAAATAGGATAGAAATGTATTTTTTTGGTCACATTTTACTGGGGCAGGCCCCTTAAAGGCCTGTCATGGAGAAATGCACTGGAAGCCTGTAGGAAGTTGTCAGGAGAGCGCTTTCGACACAAACGTATTTAAGGCGGCTGGCCAGAGGACAACATATAGTTTGTGCCACAGCTCAGCCCTGTGGAAATGCGCAGGTCACCTTTGAGAATAAGGTGAACTGCTCATTTCCAAAAAATGGGTTATCTAAAAATAGCATATCCTCTACTCTTTTTTTAGATGCCCCATTTTTGGAGGATCTGGGCCTAAATCTACATTTTTTTAAATGTTTAAATATTTTTTAAATGGTCGCAATGTGAGAGGGACATGAAGGAGACGGGGGTGATGGGTGATATGTGCAGCAGTAAGCAAGAAAGCAGAGGCAGAGCAGTGGATCAGAGGGGGAAGCGATGGGCAAGAGAGCAAAGAGGAAGCAATGGGGCGGTGGGCCAGACTTCAGAGAGGGAGCAGTGGGCCAGAAATAAGAGGGACCGATGTGAAGAAACTAGAGGTGAGCATGGGCTCAGGGGAAGCAGTGGGCCAAAAAGCAGAGAGGGAGTGGTTGGCTGGAAAGAGGCAATGAGCTGGATATTGGGAGAAAGGTTAAGGTAAGAGTGCATTAGAATGGGTGAAAGAATGCAAGATGCAGATGTAGCATGAAATAATGAAACACTGTATACTGCAGGAAGAATTTGGGAGTGTATGGTGTGAGTTGGGAGTATGGTTTGGAGTGTGGTGGGGACTGGGGAGTGCACATTGTGACCTGGCAGTGTGACAGAGCACATGAATATGTGTATGACAGAGTGAGAGGTTCGGGAATGCAAGTTGTGATGGGGAATTGGTGAGACATGTGAGGTGTGTTGGTGAGAGACGTGTGTGGGTGGTTGAGGTTTGGAGAACATAGAAGGGGAATATTTTCAGCATTACAACTGATAATGATCAATACTGTCAATAATATTAAATAGGCACGCACATGAAACCAAAAACATAGCCAAAATAAACACTGTTCTGCCAAACCAGAGATATCTGGGACTCTTCCTTTTAAATTGATGCAAAAGGTAAAAGTAATGACACCCTGGCTCTTGTAGCCTTGAACACTGCCTATTTCCTGCAGTGTGCCAATCTTACACCCTACAGTCAATAAAAAATGTGCTGCAAAAATGCTCCAATAAATAAAGTTTAGTGCTGTAAAATTTGTCATTTCATGCTGCAAAATTTGCCATTTCATGCCGCAATATCCTGGAGGGTCAGATTAAATTGACAGAAAAAACTTTGTTAAAGGGATGTTACGGTTAAGATGCATCCCACCCTTGGGACTCCTCTGCTCCAGTAGTTAGCCAGTGGCGTCCCACCTTGGCATCCCTTGGCATTTCCCTCCTGTGTTCTCCTGAGCACTTGCTCATCTGTACTGCCCTTCTATTTGTGCACTTTTCTCACTGCACAATGCATATGTGCATTAATAGGAGCACTGTGTACATTTCTTTGTATAAGTAAGGGAAATGCAGATGAAAAAGATTTTTTAGAAGATTGTTAAGTGGCAGTTGGTGTGTGAAAGCTTAATATGGTCATTGGGTTATATGTACAGTTTTTGGAAGTGATGGTGGACTGTTTGGAATCAGGGATTGAGGGACTGCTACAAATATAAAATTAAAAAGGATAGAAGGGCTGCCCTGTGCGATGGTGTGCACGTGCCATCTGGGTTTTTTAATGATTCATGGTCTGGAAAGGGTATTGTGGAGACCGCGGATAGTTATAAAGGTCGATCGATTATTGTCCTTATTGTATGCTACTGAAAAGTATTTGGGACAGAACATTGTTTCTGTCTTTTTATATTTGTGTCTAGTATACAATTGTCCATTACTCCCAAGTACTGTTGTCTTCGAAAGATGTGGATCGACAGCCTCTTTATCGCTTGCAAAGTAGCTGGTGGGATTATGTGTCACACAGAAGTAGACTGTGTGGTTACAGTATTGTTTGAGGAAGATGAGGTGGCAGAAGACAGCCTACTACTTGCTAAGAAAGGAACAACCTTTCTGAGAGCATTGCACTCAGTGCATTTCACTTTGGTAGCTTTAGCCTTTGGTACATTCCCAAAAGTGGTAAAGAACTGCCACACCCATGATTCTCGCTGGGTGCTCGAGATAGCACTTCCTCTACCTCATCTTCTTGGTCCTCTTCATTGTCTTTTGAAGTACTGCGCTTTTTTTTGTTTGTAGGTCCTCCAGCTGGTGGTGGTGGTGGCTCTTGGGGAGAAGGGATGGCAATAACTGATGCCATTTTTAAGATAAATAGCAGTTTTGCTAATATTCTTCCAAGTATGTGCTCTGTGCTAGATTGTTAATGGATAATACAAAGTAAGAATAGGTGTAGGAGGTGTGCAAGGGTACATTTTGAGCTTGAAAGTTCGTAGTTCAGCAGAAAATGCAGTTCCAAACTGTCTGCGAAGCATGGTCCCGTTTGCGAAGTGCGGACGTATTCGCAAAAACTTCACCATGCCGCGCATGTGCGCGTGGTCATGTGACACTGTCCAAAAAGTCTGCAATGTTGTTTGCTAACGTTGACCAACACAAAAACTGTGGAAAAAGTTGCAAAAAGTGTATAGAAGTGTTAAAAATGATATTAGAAAGTGGGGAATGGCAGAGTCTTAAGGTGAAACTTTGTAAATTGGACACAAATGTTGCTATATTGGGGTAAGTATGATATTAGTAAGTTGTAGGAAATTAAGGGTGTACTGGTAAAAACCTATGAAATTCACTGAAAAATCTTTGTTAAAGGGACGTTATGGTTAAGTTGCACTAATAAAAACCTATGAAAATCACAGAAAAAACATTGTTAAATGGACGTTATGGTTACAAGCAAAACCGAAAAACCTCAGAAATGCACAAGTTATGGTAAACTAAGCAACCATAACTCCTGTCACCACCGTGCACTGCTAAGAATAACACTTAGGACATGAAAGATGACATCACAAATATCATTGATTATAGCACAGCCCAGAGCACAGCCCAATGGGGAGGGGCCAGGGCCTACCTGATGGCTCCAATGGGAACACTAGGTTAAATCAAGGGGTGTATGACCAATACGAAGGCTGCTTCAGGGAAGGATAGGTATTAAAGAGGGGTTAGCCCTAACATGTCATGATGCCTACCCCCGGGGACCCAGACCAAGTCCAGCAACCCCAGAAGCAGGCATCAAGTTACCCCAAGCAAGCCCAACAACCCCCGCTAGGGGCTATTTGGGTGCAGTCCTGGCGCCTAAGGCGCCAGGCTCATATGGAGAGTCAATCCTGGCGCTATAGGCGCCAGGCTCATAGATTAAAACTTACCTGATGCAGACCATGCTGCAAACTTACCTGATGCAGACCATGCTGCAAGAGCTCCAAGCCAAACGAGGCTTGGAAGGGACTATTTTTTACTTGGGCGGGGCTGGGGAGGAATACTTACTTGGGACTACTTTGGAGGCTATTTAAACCACGCCCAAAGAGCAGCACACGCTTCGCGTTATTCTGCATCCAGCAGCGTAACGCTCACTGTGCCTGCAAATCTGCATCCAGTCTTCTGCCACGCCCGCCTCGAGTTTGGAGCTCCTAGAAAAAGGGAGAAAGAAGGAGAAAAGGTTAGAACAAGAGCAATACCTTTGATCCTTACCTGAATTCCCGATCCATCGCGCCTTTGAGTTGGAAGAAAGAAGTTATTTTATGCGTGTCGCCTCACCTGCTGCAGCGCCGCGCTGAACTCACCGGCCTTCGCAGCATCTTCACATTTCACCGCATCCTCCTGCATGTTCCCACCGCACTCCGGCACCTAAGGAGAAGACAAGAACAGCAAGGTGAGCCAAGGGAAAACACAGAGGAATACCCCCCATAGACTTACCTGATTTTACCACCGGGGGTACTATTCTGCTTCAGAGGTCGGCGCAGCTTCCACTGAATCCTAGCCGAACCCCGGCCCCTAAGGGGAAATAAAAGGGCATACTTTCTCTCAGCGCCTGAATAAGGGAGAAAGCAATAGGTTACATATGGACATTATTTTATCGAACTGTGTTGGATCATGCAAATCCTTACCAGAACATTACCGGTTGCCACAAAGAACTCTTCAGTAGGGTCAAGCTGCAACCTGCAAGGAATCGGACAAGAGTGAAAGTAAGGCATTTGAACTCTTACGAACTACATACTTAAGGCGTCTTGCCAGGAATATCGGAGTCAATATTGCCCTGGAACTCACCAATTCCTTCGAGCCAGTGAAGCAACTGGTTATCTATGCGCCCCTGCACTCAATGCAGGATGGAGAGCTCATCTTTTCATATCATCAGGTGAGACTATAAGAGGGGACATCCAAGGTGATCAGTGGGGAGAACAGCGGGGTGGGGGGATTTATGCTCAACTCCACGGGCGGTTAATTCCCTTTCTCCATTTGTAGAAGAATATTCCTACGGGCCAAGCAAACAAAGCTAGGTGGGCCAGTCCAGTCCGTCATCTCGGCCTTACGTGTCACATTGGTGGAGACCGCAGCAGTCCAGTCCAGATCGACGCCTCTGTGGGAGCCAGGTGAGTGTAACAGAACGCAAAGCCTACCTACAAATTCCCACCCGGGCGCTATGAATACCTCAGAGACTGACCAATTGGCCCAATTACTAGGGGAACTGAGGCCCGAAGTGCATTCCGCCCGTCAAGAAACCAATGCCCTTAGGAGGGAACTGATTTTGTCAAAGGATCGAACTGATTACCTTGCTAGGCAACTATTGCAAAGCCAGGCTGGACAAGCACCCCTACCTGGTTCCGGGGGAAATCCAGCTCCTGTGTTATCGAGTAACCCAGTGCAAATAAACCTACCTGGAAATATTCCATTAGCTCCACCCGAACGCTTTGCTGGAGATCCCAAAAGGTTCGCCGTGTTTATGAACCTATGCCGCTTGCACTTTTTATGCAGACCTGGAGCCTTCCCAAACGATTAAGCCAAAGTAGCCTTTGTATTGTCATATCTCAGCAGCAGTGCAGCTGATTGGTCAATTCCACTAGTTACTCAGGATGACCCAATTCTTCGGGATTTTCAGGGCTTTCAAACGAGCATGGAAAGACTATTTGCGTGGCACTCCCAAGGACAGGCCCTGGATAACGAACTTTTGTCCCAACGGCAGGGTAACCAGGACCTTCTATCTTAAATCGCGACCTTTAATAGATTAATAGTGGAAACTGGATGGCCTGAGGTAAAACGAATCACGTTATTTCATCGAGGGCTTCGAGGAGAACTCAAGGGTGTCTTGGCTCAAGTCGTGAACCCACCTCAAGACTGTGCTGAATATATAGACTTAGTGGTCCAGTTAGATCACAGACTTCAGAACAGAAAGGCTGATCAAGCCAAGTTTCAGAACAGGGTGTTGGTCAAAACCCACGCTAACCCCAAAGGAGCAGAGGCTTCAGAACCCATGCAAATCGGAGGGGTTAAAGGACCCTTAACCCAGAAGGAAAGAGAAAGGAGACGGCAAATGCAATTGTGTCTATATTGTGGAACTTCTGGGCATTTTCTACGGGATTGCCCTGTAAAACCACCCAAGAAGGTGGTAGGAGCTGCTGATAAAAGCCATATGGAGTCAGACTCGGGAAACGACCACGCCCGAAAAGCCTAGAGGTCCGCTTGCCGAGCTTGAAAAAGGATACTCAGACCTCGCATTTCAGCATACCAATGGTCCTCGTAGATCCAGGGCAGCCATCTTGTTTGCACGCAGTAAGGGCATACATTGATAGCAGGGCCATAGGAAACTATGTGGTCTACGAATTGGCTTCCAGGATGAATCTGCCTCTCTGCTGAAAAACCACCTCAGATGTCATCACCACAGTTGATGGAACTGAAATTGCCTCTGGGCCTGTAACTCATTCCACCGCAGAGATGACATTATTTGGTCCGGATGGGCATCGGGAGGCTATTGTGTTTGATCTAATCAAGGCCCCACAGTTCCAAATAATACTGGGGATACCTTGGTTGGAAACACATAATCCTTGTATTGATTGGCGAGAGAAGAGAATAACCTTCCCGGATTGTGCGCAAACCTGTTACCCAAAGAGAAATCTGAGCGCAGGCCTGGCCACAGTAACCACAGCAGTCATGCAACTACCTCCTGAATACCAAGAATTCCAGGATGTCTTCCAAAAAGAACAGGCAAACATCTTACCTCCTCACAGATCCTACGATTGCCAAATCGATCTCATACCCGGTGCACAACCCCCTTGTAACAGGATCTATGCCCTTACAGAACCTGAGAACCTTCACCTAAGACAATACTTAGACCAGTACCTTGCCAATGGCTTTATTCACCCATCTAAGTCCCCTGCATTTTCAGCTTTGTTCTTCGTGCCCAAAAAGGAAGGTGACCTCAGAACATCCATAGACTGCCGCGCATTGAACCAGATAACTGTTAAGAACCGATACCCATTGCCTCTGATCCCTGAACTACTAGACCAAGTGAAGGACACTTGCATATACACTAAATTAGATCTCCGGGGGGCATACCATCTGGTACGTGTAAAAGAGGGTGACGAATGGAAGACTGCTTTCCGCACTAAGTATGGGTTATTCGAATACCAGGTGATGCCTTTCGGGTTATGCAATGCACCTGCAGCCTTCCAATACTTCATGAACGATGTCCTTCGTGAACTCATTGACATTTGTGTTGTCGTATATATTGATGATATTCTAGTATACTCCTCTTCAGAATCTGACCATGTGAAGCACGATTGAGCAGTCCTTGAGAAATTGCGCCAGCACAAACTATATGCAAAACTGGAAAAATGCGTTTTTCATGCCACAGAAGTTGAATTCCTTGGGTTTATCCTGACCCCAAAGGGAGTCCGAATGGACTCACGAAAGGTGGACGCAATCCTTAAGTGGCCATCACCAAGTTCAGTTAAAGGAGTACAAAGTATGCTCGGCTTCGCCAATTTCTACCGCAGATTCATCCCGGATTTTTCACATGTTGTACATCCCATCACAGCACTCTTGTGAAAAAATAAACGCTTTATGTGGACTGAAGAAGCTGAAAAGGCCTTCCAAGAGCTGAAAGCGAAATTCACGTCTGCACCTGCATTAAAGCATCCGCGCCCACTGGCGTAACAGGGGCCCCCGCAGCCCCCGCGGTGCGGGGGGACCGCGGTGTGGGGGGCCCCACCAGCACATGGCTGGGAGGGGGCCCCAGTAAAAAAAAAAAAAAAAAAATATATATTTTTTTCTAAAAAAAAAAAAAAGTTTCTTTTGAAATTCACTCTGCATTCATAAAGAACATTTCTGTAACAGAAATAATTTCTTTATGAAGGCAGAGTGACTACAAAAAGAAACTTTCTTTTTGAAGTGTGAGGGCCCCCGTACCCCATGACATGGAAGACCCTAGGCTGGAGGCCTCCATGTCATGGGGTGGGGGAGGAGCCCTATGCCTTCAAAAAGAAATTGTTTGTTTTTGAAGCCACTCAGCCATCATAAAGAAATTATTTTGATTATGGTTCGGTCCTTAACTGAAATAATTTCTTAATGAAGTTATAGTGACTTAAAAAAGAAACAATGGGGCTCATTCTGACCATGCCGGTCCGGAAACAACGGTGCTGGTAAGCTTACAGGCACTGTTGTTTCCGGACTGGCATATTACAGGTCTGCCTGGTGGGGCTGCCGTGCCCGACAGGTCTGACCCTGCCAGGCACAGCAGCCACGGTAGGCAGACCTGTCACGGAAGCACCGGCACCGTTAACAATGGTGCAGGTGCTTCTGTGTCCCCATTCCCGTGGAGTCTGGGGTTTAACGAAATTACCAGCACCTGATTTCCCAGCCGCCGGACTTGAAATAGCACGGTGGCACCGGGAAGTCAGGCCATAGTAATTTTTTATCGGTCCGGCGGCAACCCGCCGGTAGCACCGGCACGGTTACCGCTGGACCCGTAATGAGCCCCAATTTCTTTTTTAAGTAATAGGGCCCCCCTCAACTCCATGAGGTGTGCGTGTATTAGTCTATGGTGAAAGGGTGCACACTCAAATGTATAGCTGGCTGCCTGTGTGTGTATGGTGAAAGGGTGCACACTTAAATGTATGGGTGGCTGTGTGGGTGTGCCTGCATGGTGAAAGGGTGTACACTTAAATGTATAGGTGGCTACCTGTGTGAGTGTATGGTGAAAGGGTGCACACTTAAATGTGTGGATGACTGGGTGTGTATAAGGTGAATGGTGTGTGTGCTTGTGTACAGGGGCACAAGAAAACCTTCATTTCGGGGGGGCTAACTCTTCAAATGTTGGGAGAGGCGCTAACTTCACATGCGGTGGGGAGGGGGAAACTTATTTGTGTGGGCGCATCCAAATTATTTACGCATTTTAATGATACTATTCTAGTGCAGATTCAATGTTACAAGCAGTTAACTCTCTCTTATAAGTCTCCTATTCCCTCTCTACCCTTCCAATCACTCCCCTGGCATGCAAGTACTAAACCCACATCACGATTTCAATTGCCTAAACAATGTGGCATTTGAACGCAGCTACTAACAGTGAAATGCTTTACGTTGGTAATTGCTGGGTTCTTGTTAACAGCAAAAACCAGGTGCCGTTTAAAATCTGTGTCCTGTTCGGTCTGGCAACTGCTCTAAAGGTTAGCCAAGTTGAGTCAATATAGCCCAAAATGTCAGGGGGGTAGTGCTGAAGCCCAGTTAACTCAATGGTGTTGCGCTACTACTTGTGTTTAATGCCTTGCTTACTCCTAGCCCTATTCTTCCTCGTCCCAGTACTTATATATGAGGCAGTACATGTGTTTGAGGCACTCTGCCTCATACAAAAGTACTGGGAAGAGGTAGAGGTACATGGAGGTAATGCCTGATTTAGCTACCTGTAATCTTCATCACTCCTAGTCCCACTGTTCCTCATCCCAGTAATTACCTATGAGGCAAGGAGCCTCATACGTTAGCTCTGGGACAAGGAAGAGGGACGCAGAGGTAATTCTGGGCCAAGGAGCTGATTGTGGAGGTTGGGGTAGTGGGTGGGAGGGAAAGTGGATGTGTGGGGGGGCAGGATTGTGTGATAAATCATAATGGTTGTCCATGTCCAGGCTAAGCAGGCATGATATGTGGTATTAGTGGCTAGAGAGGCATTTTGATGCAGCCAGTCTAGTCATTCCTCAGTTTGGTATGACTTTCTTTTAACTGGACATTTCTGATAAAGTAGTCCTGCTAACTTTAATTACCTGGCTAGATTGGCATTTGGGTGCTGCCAGTCTAGCCATTTCTTACTGCGGCATTGTATATTTTTCTGGGCATCTGTGATAAAATTATATGATGTAATTCAAGTCATTTATAACGCGCCTGTACACAGGTGTACACAAGGGAGGGATGATAGAGGGAGGACAAGACAAACGATCTCACTAGGCCTTGTGTCATTGCGAGAACGAGAAGTGCAAGGGAAAAGGGAGCAGGGAAGTGCAAGTGAGAGGGGAGGGGAAAACAGGGCAGCAATGCTCTCAGTAAGTGCAGCCAGGGCAGAGCAGCTATTGGTTGTGCAAGGAGAACAATGGACTGCAGGGTTACAGCTACAGCCCCTAAGTGCATGGTAGGCCCGGAGGCAGTGCAAGGGTGACCAATCAAGAAAGAGCCTGAACTCAGAGAGACTCTAAGGGTAGCCAAGCAGCCAGTCAGTACAGCAGACAGGTAGGTCAGGTAGGTCAGCAGGGGGGGAGAGAGAGCGAAAGCAGCAGAGAACAGGAAAGCTTTTAGCTGCTTCCGAAACTTCAGGTTGTCCGCCTCAAGTTTGAGAGGGCCAGGGAGGCCATTCCAGTTGGAGGCACCAGCAGAGGAGAGAGGTCTACCCCCACTCTCTGCCTGGAGAAATGTCTAAACCTTAGAGAGTTGGAGGTAGCTGAGTGAAGGGTTAGAGAAAGAAGGTATTTTGGAAGAGAGCATTGGATTTAGTGTGGGCACTGGCCCCAGAAAGCCTTGTGGGCAATGCAAAGGTTCTTGAACTTGATCCTTGCAGCCAGTGGAGAGATTTCAGGGCTGGAGAAATACAATCCCAGGGCTTGAGGCCAAGGCTAAGTCTTGCAGTCCTGTTCTGGATTATTTGCAGATGACGGAGACTAGAGGAAGACAGATTGAGAAAGTGGCTGTTGCAGTAGTCCAGCCTAGAGACAGTGAACTTCTGGTGGAGAGTGAGAAAGGGAAGAGTCCCTTTGAGGAGGAGCAGCTGGTAGTGGGACTTTTTGGTGATGTCCGAGATGTTAGGAGAGAAAGAGAGTGTGGCTTTGAAGATGACACCAAGGTTTTTTGCCTCGCAGGAAGGCAAAGGAAGAGGGCCCAAGGTGGTCTGCTATAGTGAGAGAGGAAACGCAGTGGCAAGGGTCCCAATGAGAAGGATCTCTGTCTTACTGGCATTAAGGCAGAGATCATTGGAGGCGCACCAATCCTGAATCGTGGATAGACAGTCAGGAATGAGCAAGAGAGGAGAGGAGGATGAGGGGAGCCTGAAGGAAAGCTGAGTCATCCGCACAACACTGAAAGTTAGAGGATAAGGTAGAGATCAGGGAGGCCAAAGTGGCCAAGTAGAGGTTGAAAAACCAGCGTGAGAGGATAGAGCCCTGGGGAATGCCACAGGTAGAGAGAGGTGGCGGAGAGAATGGGACCACGATCGACCTGGGAGCGGAGTGGCGGTCCAAGTGGAAGTAGGTCAGTCACTCTAGGGTCTGATCTATGATGCCCAGGTTCTCACAGAGTCGATTGATCAGGATGGCGATGTTGACCCTGTCGAAAGCAGAGGAAAGATGAAGGATGAGAATAGAAGGAATGCTGGAATCAAGGTTAGAGAGCAGCACAGGTGTTAAGGAGAGCAGTTTCCATGCCTCTGGCAGCTCTGAAGCCAGACTGATGGTCATGGAGACAACCAACAGATTCAGTGTGGAGAGTAAGCTGGGAGATAGCAAGCTTTTCCAAGAGTTTGCTCAGGAAAGGTGGAGATTGAGCGATAGTTTTCCGGGCAGGTAGGATCAGCAGACTGCTTCTTGAGGAGTGGGTGCACAAGGGAGTGCTCAAAGGGAGAGGGGAACATTGCAGTGGCGAAAGAGTGATTACAGAAATCGGCCAAGGCTGGAGCGAGGGTGTCAATATGGGCTTTAATGGTTCTGGAGGAGCAGCGGAGCACCTGTTTGGACGACACTTTCATAGATCGGACTTGTCTAGAAACCTCGTTAGGTGTTGTCAGAGAGAAAGAGGAAAAAGGAGGAGGAGAGAAGAGATGGCCAAAATGGGCCGAGAGAGGAAGAGGACATAGAGGACAGGATGTCCTGAGATTTAGCAGAGAAATGAGAGGCCAGAGCTGTACAGAGGGCATGGGAGGGAACAGAAGAGGTATAGACCACAACAGGATTGACCAGTTCCTTGCAGATTTTAAAGAGTTTGGCCGTGTTGTTCGAGGCCATGGAGACACATGCTTTATTGTGTGCTCTCTTCTTGATGAGTGTTATTGCTTTGACTGGCATTTTGCTGAAAACAGTCTAGGTATGTCTAAATGTGGCCTGGCATTCTGTACTATAATGTTATTACGTGTTTACACTGGTCTACATTGTGCAGCCAGTTGGAAGCATTAATGTTCCTGTGCACTGTTGGTGACTTGCATGTATTGGATTGTGTTACCCTACAAAACAATTGCAAACACTCTGGCTTTATAGCCAATTTATCTCAGAAAGTGTGCTGTATATTGCATTAAAACACATATTTATATCTTTTTCCTAGTGCAGTGTGCGGCATACCCCTTCAGCAACACGTTCATGCGTATTGTGCAAGCGTGACAGTCTAGGCCGGGCCAGAGTGTGGCGCAACCTGTGATTTGTTGCCGAGTTGGGGGGCCCCCTCAGCATGGCTCGTAGGGGGGCCCCCACATTTTGTGTTACGCCACTGTCCGCGCCCTGAACTTCCATACATAGTGGAAACTGATGCATCCAGTCTAGCCATGGGAGCTGTCCTGTCTCAAAGGGACCCTGAAACTGGCCAGCTTCACCCAGTAGCGTTTTGGTCCAGAAAGTTCTCGGCACCTGAGATAAACTATGCGGTTACCGATAAGGAGTTATCAGCCATTAAATTCGCCTTCAAGGCTTGGCGCCACTATCTTCTCGGTGCGAGGCATACCATTACTGTGATCACCGATCACCGGAACTTACAGTATTTAAAGACAGCCAAAGCCCAATCGTCACGTCAACTCTGATGGCCGTTGTTCTTTGCCGAGTTCGATTTCGTGATAACCTATTGACCAGGTTGTAAGAATGGTAAAGCAGACGCCTTATCCTGAATAGGGATGGGAGAGGCAGAAGTGAACCCTGAACCAGTACCTATAATTCCCGAACAAAGGATTTTTGGCATGACAACTCTACAGACTCTAGAGGACATTCAGGTAAAGATCCAGCAACTCTTTGATTCTACAGCATTGCAGGACTGGGTAAAGAAAGGCCCGGACTACTCTGTCACCAATGATCTGCCTTATTACCAAGGACGGCTATTTCTGCCACACAAGGAACTACAAGAGCTAGTAATTTCCCGTTATCATGATACCCTAATGGAGGGGCACCCAGGTATTGCAAAAACTGAAGCTAAAATTAAAAGACAATTCTGGTGGCTCACCTGGTGAAAGGATATTAAATAATTTGTGATGTCTTGTGTCATTTGCGCCCAAAACAAAAGTCAAAAGAAAAAACCAGCTGGACTCTTACAACCTTTAGACATTCCGCCTACACCATGGCACACCTTATTGTTAGACTTTATTACTGATCTACCCCCATGCAATGGATTTAACACCATTCTAGTTATTGTGGATCTTTTTTCCAAGGTGGCCCACTTTATTCCTTTGAAGGGATTACCTTCTGCTTCAATCCTGGCCAAGGAGTTCCTCGAAAACATTGTTCGCATACACGGATTTCCGTCCGTATTGGTCTCTGACAGTCAATTCATTTTACATTTTTGTAAAAAATGCTGTCAATTGGCGCAAATCGATGTGAGGTTATAGACCAGTCACCACCCCCAGACCGATGGTCAAACGGAGAGGACTAACCAGACTCTCGAACAATACCTGCGTTGTATGTTACATCAGACAGAGAGTAATTGGAAAGACATTCTTTGGATCGCCGAATATGCATACAATAATTCAGTACACTCTGGAACTGGACAAAGCCCCTTTTATACCTTATATGGGCACCATCTTCAAACCTCAGACCTTGACTCACCCCAAGACTTAGAAATGCCCGCAGTGGGCCATCTGCATGCTACGATTACACAAGCCTTTAAGGAAGCAACTACACATTTAAAACATGCGAAAGAAAAATACAAGAAAGATGCTGATCGGCATAGAAGTGATTCTCCACAATACCAAATAGGGGACCAAGTATGGTTAGCCACAAAACATATTCCTCTAAAGGGAACACAGACCTTTAACCCCAGATATTTGGGACATTACTCTATTAAGGCCATTATCAACCCGGTGGCTGTCAAGTTGGACTTACCTGCTAATATGCGAATTCATCCTGTGTTTCATGTGTCACTTTTGAAGCCAGTACAACCAGGGACAAGACTAACCAAGCCACCAGACCCCATCCTTGTAGACGGAGAACCCGAATTTGAAGTTAAGAATATCCTGGACTCTAAGCTGATAAAGTCAAAACATTTTTATTTAATCGACTGGAAAGGTTACGGACCACAGGAAAGGTCATGGGAACCTAGTGTCCATGTTCATGCACCCCGATTGGTGAAAAAATTCAACCGAAATTTCCCAGACAAACCGAAACCACAAGGAAGAACGACTTTAGAAGGGTCTTGGGGGGGAGTGCTCTCATGATGCCTACCCCGGGGACCCAGACCAAGTCCAGCAACCCCAGAAGCATGCATCAAGTTACCCAAAGCAAGCCCAACAACCCCCGCTAGGGGCTATTTGGGTGCAGTCCTGGCGCCTATGGCGCCAGGCTCATAAGGAGAGTCAGTCGTGGCGCCTATGGTGCCAGGCTCATAGATTAAAACTTACCTGATGCAGACTATGCTGCAAACTTACCTGATGCAGACCATGCTGCAAGAGCTCCAAGCCAAACGAGGCTTGGAAGGGACTATTTTACCTAGGGACTATTTTTAACTCGGGTGGGGCTGGGGAGGAATACTTACCTGGGACTACTTTGGAGGCTATTTAAACCACGCCCAAAGAGCAGCACACGCTTTGCGTTATTCTGCATCCAGCAGCCTAACGCTCACCGTGCCTGCAAGTCTGCATTCAGTCTTCTGCCACGCCTGCCTCGAGTTTGGAGCTCCTAGAAAAAGGGAGAAAAAAGGAGAAAAGGTTAAACAAGAGCAATACCTTTGATCCTTACCTGAATTCCCGATCCATCGCACCTTCGAGCTGGAAGAAAGAAGTTATTTTATGCGCGTGGCCTCGCCTGCTGCAGTGCCGCGCTGAACTCACCGGCCGTCGCAGCATCTTCACATTTCACCGAATCCTCCTACATGTTCCCGCCGCACTCCGGCACCTAAGGAGAAGACAAGAACAGCAAGGTGAGCCAAGGGAATACACAGAGGAATACCCCCCATAGACTTAACTGATTTTACCACCGGGGGTACTATTCTTCTTCACGGGTCGGCACAGCTTCCACTGCATCCTAGCCGAACCCCAGCCCCTAAGGGGAAACAAAAGGACATACTTTCTCTCAGCGCCTGAATAAGGGAGAAAGGAACAGGTTACATATGGACATTATTTTATCGAACTGTGTTGGATTATACAAATCCTTACCAGAACATTACCGGTTGCCACGAAGAACTCTTCAGTAGGGTCAAGCTGCAAACTGCAAGGAATCGGACAAGAGTGAAAGTCAGGCATTTGAACTCTTACGAACTACATACTTACGGCGTCTTTCCGGGAATATCGGAGTCAATATTGCCCTGGAACTCACCAATTCCTTCGAGCCAGTGAAGCAACTGGTTATCTACACGCCCCTGCGCTCAATGCAGGATGGAGAGCTCATCTTTTCAAATCATCAGGTGAGATTATAAGAGGGGACATCCAAAGTGATCAGTGGGGAGAACAGCGGGGTGGGGGGATTTACGCTCAACTCCACGGGACGATTCCCTTTCTCCATTTGTAGAAGAATATTCCTACGGGCCAAGCAAACGAAGCTCGGTGGGCCAGTCCAGTCCGTCATCTCGGCCCTACGTGTCACATTGGTGGAGACCGCAGCAGTCCAGTCCAGAGCGACGCCTCTGTGGGAGCCAGGTGAGCGTAACATAACCCCGAAAGTCATTTTGTTTGTCCTTGCCTACAGAACAGTTCAAAAGCAGGAGAAGACTAAACCTGGGCCTACCATGCCCCATCCTGAGGGATAAGGGATAAGTCTAGGGGTTGCAGGCAGCACGTCAACCTCCACATCTGGAGAAGAAGGAACACAGGGGCCAGAATAAGCATTAGAAATCTTCAATAAAACATACCGGTGAAAATCTACTGGTGCCATAACTTCTGTACCCCAACAGGTGCCTTGTGAATATCTCTTAGATATGTCTAAGGTTTGCCACTTGACAACATAGACTAATGCCATCTTAACAAGGTCCATTTAGGTTGCAAAAGGGTATTAATAAAGCTTGATTTGGAAATACAAAAACAATTCAATTCAAAATGTATTCAGATTTCACTTCATCAAAGAGTAAAGCAAATTCAAGCATAAAAAATACATTTACAATTTCAAGCTATAGAAAAGAAAAACATGATGCATAGTTTCTATGTTTTACAATGAATACAAACATATTTCTTACTGTTCCCATAGGAAAAGACCTCTTGAAAACATGGTGAGGACATTATAATGTCCTGTGCATAATAAGCTGTCCCTAATGAATCTGTGACATAACACGTTGAATAAAATGGGAATGCTTGCCCCTGATAAAACAGAGAACATGATTAGTTAGAGATCCCACTGTGTAATCTAACCATCGTTTGAACGTTTTGGCTTAGAACTGGGGAAGCAGAAAATATGCACTTGCTCTTGGCCAATCACATGCTATGAAAAATGACTGAGATAACATAATTCACAAAGTGGTAGGGAATTGACGAAAGTGTCTGTCTATTTTCTATAAGCATAAGAAAATAATATTTTAACAATCTAATTCATAATTATTTGATCGGCATAATGGTAGAATCACCCCATGCTCATATAATCACTAGCTAGTATAACATGATCTCCTAAAGTGGGATTATATAGATCCATTGACTCCATTATGTAACTCACTGGTTACAAATATTGTATATAGCCATTTATATAGCACCTTTTTTCCATTTGTATGGGCTCACGGCGCTCTGTGGTAGGAACGCCCTCGCGAACTGAAGTCCGAGTTTGGGAAAGTTCTAAGAGGAGGCTTAAGATGCGTGTGTGCATTTGGCCAGGCTTAGGATTTATGATGGCTGCCCAGGCTCCAGTAAGCAACCCAAGGTCAGGCATGGGGATGGGTGATGAGGGAAGTCACGACAGAGCGCTAATGCAGGAAAACCAAAATGTACCCAGCTAGACCGAAATATTAAAAACATGTGTATTCATATAGAAATACTATACCTGAAATAATTCGTTTCTATGGGAATTCAAATAAATGTCACATGAGTAATACTGAAAGAAATTCTAGACATGAATTTAAAAGATTGTTCACTGGAATAGGAATGAGAGGATGGGATGGAATTGCTTAATATGTGAAGTAAAACACATGAGAACGTACCATTAGTTGTGGTGAGCATTGGGGAAACATGACAGGGAAGTGAATATTATCTTTGTGTCTCCAATCTAATACAGGAGGAACCAAAGATATATTTAAGAAAAATAGAAATAAACCAAACTAAAAGGAACAGATATTTTTCTTACAAAAGTTAACAGCTCATATGTACTGGGGCTTCCAACCAGTGGCCCGACTTTTCAAATACTCTTTGAGTTAGACCCACAGTCCATCAAACAGTTTATTAGAGCTAAACCGCTTCTATATTGGATTATTGGATTAGGTTGTGGAAAAATGAGAATCACATCTGAGAGCTCTGGAAGATTTAATGGCCCAGGAGGGTGCTCTACCCCTTCCTTGGCTGTTCCATGTAAAGACCGAATTCTTAGCCCTGGGTCTTTTGGATCTTTTGGGCTCACCCTATGACTATTGATGTAAATTCAAAAGCCAACGTTCAACATTCCCGTAACCTGAAAAGGTTGGAAGAAATAGCTAGGAGAATGGAAATATCATCCCAGTTCGATACCTATTGGGCTCTTAATAAGGTCCAGGATTACAAAGTCTATCTGAACGTTATGAGCCCCAAAGCAACGCGCTCCCTGTTCGTCAAGCTTTGTTTTGGCATCCTATCTCTGGCATATATAAAGTCAAGATGGAATGCCAACATCAGCTCGTATTGTCCTTTTTGCCCAGGGGTTAGAGAAGATCGAGTTCATTTTTTGGCTCTCTTCCCTGTCTACTGGGACCTTAGAAGAAAGTCCTTAAAATATATTTTCTTGCAGAATCAGGTCTCAACTGTTAGTGAAGCCATTAGACTCTGTTTGAGAACTAAGTTACTCCTAGCCACATTTACCACAGGTTGGTTTTTGATACGGGTCTGATATAGGAGAACGAAACTAATCTTCTTCCATAAACTGCAAATTATACTCTTTCATGTGTCTTCCTGCCGATGCCAGTCTATGTGTGAAAGAATGACTGCCCAATCTGAAGGCCTGAAAAAATGTATGGACATTCACGTCTGACGCATGTCAAAACCAACATTTTTATATACTGCATGCACATGAGCACTTTTCTCTTCTGATTGGCACTGATCAACAATTGTTTTCATATTAGTAAAGGTAATTTGTATTTTTATTGTATTCATTGGTCAAAATGTGTAATTATTGTTGCTATTAACCGTGATTGTGTTTTCGGTTGACTATCTACATGTTGGCTTGTATGGTAAATTATTTTTATCGAAATAAAGCGGAAATGATGAATGATGAACAACACCCTGAGAATGTGCGTCTGGGAGAGGCAAACTGTGTGTGTCCACAGCCATAAAATCAATGGCACCAACCACTGACACAGTCATAGCAAGTGGAAACAACAGTATACATGTCGCTCACAAAAATGCGCACAACACAATCAATGAACAAACCTACCACTTTCACATGCCCCTACCAACTATTGTGCATGCAGAACTCCAACAACACACAGGAGAATACAAGTTGAAAGGCACAGCACAAAATGCAAACAGTAACTAACACTTGTGAGGACTGCTCTGGCCACCCTATGTGTGTCTCAGAACAATATACAGGTGGAGTGCTCATTCCATTCCCTGACAACAATTATGCTCACGATACACATTGTTATCTAAATAGTAATAAAGACTGAGAAAATTGCAAGCTCAATACAAGAAAGATGCACATCTCACCTCACACCTTTCCCTTTGTTAGCCTGTTCCAGCGGTACACAGGAATGTATCCATGCTCCTCTCTGTGGGTGTCCAAAATAGCCTTCACTGCTGAGGTGTTGCGTGCAGGCATCCCACAGCACTGTTCCATTGAATAGTAGCCACCATCTTCCCTTGCAGAATGCTTCAGTAGAGAAAAATAACACAACGACAGAGCAGGTAACACATCCATGCACCCAATGACTCCACACACTGTGTCCCCCTGAGTGCCATGCAACAACTGCAAGCAATGACTCGCCAGTGCCCCATCACCATGTCTCCCCTTCACCTATGCAGCTGGACCTGCTCCACTCAGACCAACGCAATGAAAAACACCCCACACAGTGACACCATCCCTCCCACCAATGACACCGCGTCCTGTGCCCCAGTGAGTGTCATGAAAAAACTGCAAAAACTGCCAGTCTCCCATCACCATTTGTCTTCGCACCCATGCAGCAAGACCTGCTCACCTCAGGCCAATGCAATTAAAACACCTCACACAGTGACATCATCCCAACCCATAACGCCTCCACTGCCTACCCCCCTCAGTGCTATGCTGTGAAGGACCATATTTCACTTAACCCTTATTCTAATGAGTGGTCATTGTGAGCCTTTAGATCCGGCAGTAATCAGAATGACCCTGAGAGAACTCCTGAAATAGAGATCACTAAGAGGTTGGAAACCCAGGATCTTCTTGGAAACCCTCCCAATGCCACGATTTGGCTTTCCCTGATTAACGTGGCATCAGGACAGTGTAGGAAACACTGGCAGGGGAGCCAATGATGGGATGTCCAAGATGATGGAAGGTGACCTTCTCATCAATTGCAGTGAAGCCAGGATCCGCCAGAAGGCAGCTAAGCAAACAGGCAGCAGTCAAAGAGGAAGGCAGGGCACAGAGGCAACAGGCAGAAAATAGACAAGCAGACAAGAGAAAGGAAGGAGAAACAGAGGTCCAGGAGACAGACACATGTGATGTCAGAACTTGAGGGGCTACATGGGGGTTGTGGTGGAGGTCAGAGCAGTGAGGAGATGGCAATGTACTAGCAGGGGGCTGTCTGGGCATTGTGGCTGAGGTCAGAGGGGTGAGCATAGGGGTGTGTACTAGCTGGGGGCTGCCTGGGAGTTGTGGGGGAGGTCAGGGGGGTGAGGAGTGGTGTTAGGGATTGTGGGGGCTGCTATGACTTAGGGGTGTAGGCCAGCAGTTTAGGTGCCTTGAAACTAGGGTGACTGTTTGCAGTTTCACTGGGGTGCCCCTTGAATTTAGGGGTGACGGTGCACAGTTTAGCTACTGCTTTAACCGGCACTCCGGGGAAACTGCAAACCATCACCTCTAACTCCAAGCAGCACCCCTAACTTCAAATGTGGCACATGAAATGTTAGGGGTCACAGTTCATGTGCCACATTTGAAGTTAGGGGTGCTGCTTGGAGTTAGAGGTGATGGTTTGCAGTTTCCCCAGAGTACCGGTTGAATTTAGGGGTGATAGTATATAGTTTTGGTGCCGCTTGGATTTAGGGGTGACAGTCCGCAGTTTATGTGCCGCTTGGAATTAGGGGTGACGGTCTTCAGATTTGCTGGTGCTGCGTTCAGTTACATGGGATTAAATGCTGTTTCGCCGGGGTGCTTCCTGGAATTACGGGAAGACGGCATGCAGTATCGCCAGAGTGCTGCTTTGAGTTACGACGAGGGAGAGCACGCAGTTTCACCAGCGTGCTGCCTTGAGTTACGAGGGGGGTCGGTATGCAGTTTTGCCAGGGTGCTGGATGGTGGAGCTAAGGGCACAAAGCTAGGTGCAAAGATTACTATTTGGCAATGATTTTTGTTTGCGTGGGTGCGTGTTTTGGCCGTTCCAGGCGCGACTCTATTTTCTTTGTGCCTCAGGTTACTTTGCGCTTTGAAACCATGAATATGCGGAACGCCCCGAAAACTTTTTGCATGCATAAGGCGCAAAGTTGTTTTAGGCGCAAACTACTTTGTAGGAACTTTGCATTTTTTCTAGAAATCAGGGCCAATCAGTCTTGTTGACATACACAGAAAGCAGCTGGACATTTGCATGACACGGACGATGTTAATTTTGCCGGAAACAATTTTGAATGCAAAATAATAGTGGATGAAATCGCTTCTAAGACTTCTAAGGCAATAGCAAACAAAGCTCGAATCTAAAACACCATATTTCAACTGTTTGTCGTTTTCCTACAGTAAATCAAGGCTGCAAAATACACGGTTGTTAACATTTAGTCATAATGGCAATGGATCACTTTCTGACAATAGTTAATCTTATATTGGAAAGCTGAACTAAAGAGTAATCTACAACACTAATGCACTTACACTAATGAAAAATATAACTTTGTTTTCTTATTGACAATGCAGGTACTTAAAGGCTTTATTGCTAGGTATCAATCTGGGGCACTTCAGACAGTGGTCAAGTTAGTGTTACTACAATGACATTACCTCAAACACTGTCTGACCTTTTATAAAGAAGCAATGAGTCTTCAGAGACTACTCCATTTTCTCATTTCCTAAGCTATCACTGCAAAAGGTAGGATGATGTGGTACTCGCACATACACAAACACACACTTTCCCACACATACAGCATATGCATTTAGGTATGTATATATATGTGTGTATACTTACACAGATATCTTTTGTTTTACATATTGCAGTTGTCCCAGTCGATTGGCTCATTTGGTATTCTACATTGTGAGTTCTATGCTTCTTAATGAAAAAAATCACGAATCAATGAAACAAATCAATGAAACAAAGCAACGTGAAATTAAGTGGCAAACCTGTTGTTTGTGTCTTACCTGAACATTAATGCCCTTTGCGGAAAAGGGACTCATTATCAAAATGAATAGCCTTGTACACACATTTTGGGTAGATGCAACAGTGGTTGCACATGGTCAGTTGCATTAGCAGAAGTAAAAGCGAATGTACTCTGCATTTGCACTATTCTAATGCAATTGCTCAGATGCAAATGCCATTTGTGTATGCACATAATGCATTTGCACAAACACCGTTTGAGCATGCACAATTTCATTTGTGCCAGTGAAAATGCAGTCCAGAATATTTGCAGTAGGACTGATGCATTTGCACGTGTGCAAACACCATTTGAGGATTCACAACCTGCATCTGTGCTGCCCTAGTTTTTAGATAATAAAGGGGTCATTATAAGTTTCCGGGAGACAGACCTACTGTTTCTGCCTCCTAATATCCTGCTATTACCAGGATATTACAAGTGGCGGAAAGGGCGGTAAATCCCCAGTCCATGGATTCCCGAAGGAATTCATGGAGGGAATTGCAGGAATTACCGGCACCAATATTACCGGTGCCAGTGATTCCAGCAGTGTTTGCCAGTGGGGGCCTGATTTACCTCCAGCTCTTGGATGGAGGTAAATCAGTGACCTTCAACCACAAACTTGCATGTTTCCCTTGCGGTAAAAGTGCCGGTAACAGATTTACTGGCAGGTTTACCGGCATATTTCCTGCACCTGGAAAATTGCAGTGACCCCCTTAGCCTCGAGGAGCCTGACTATAGACACTTTGTATTGTTGCACATGCAATGATGCACAGTGTTAGCACTAGGGCAAACAATGCCCTAGTCCAAACATATATTGTTAAATACATTTTTGCACCAGGCAATGTGTTTGCACAAATACATTTCACATGCACCGGCGAAACGTTACTGTAATGAGTCTGCATGAGATTGACAAGCACGATGACTCTTGTAAATGTTGAATGAATATTTTGCAACCATCAAAGAATGACCACCAACATCGATTACCATGACCCCCACTCAGTCCAATGAAATTACCAAAGGATCATGAACCTCATTATGAGTTTGGCAGTGTGGCCAAAAGCGGTGGTAATGCAGTGCATTGAAATGGCCCTAACAGAAAAGGATTTTGTCTTCCTTTATAAATGCTATTGTCAGATACAAGGCACGGCCATGGGAGCCACAGTGGCTCGGAGCGTTGCTAACCTTTATGTCGAATCTTTGGAAGAGTCTAAAATCTATTCAGATGTGAACCCTTGCAAAGAGAACATTGAGACATGGTGTTGCTTCATTGATGACATCCAAGTGATTTGGAGAGGGAGCGTTGACACAGCGACTTTGTTTATTGACTAGCTAAATAGCCAAGATAGACATCTTCAATTCACAGCCAATTTCTGTAATAATTCAATTAACTTTCTAGATATCACTATACAGCTTGGTGAGGATCGTAATGTGTAAAGGGTGACACTGTTTCATAAACCGACGGGTAGAAGCTCACTTTTAAGCTATGCAAGCTTTCACCCTAAACACACGAGAGACAACCTCCCTTTTGGGCAATAGATTAGTCAATAGGAGATTGACAAGAGCCAAACACAATCACATGAGTGCCTTGTTAGAACACAAGGATAAGGACAAGAACAGAGATAACATTGTGTTTGTTGGTACTTTTTCTAATATGTCAACTACTATCATGGACATTGTATTAAACAATTGGAACATATTAGAAGGGGAATTACCCAGTAGACAAGCCACTGTTTGCTTATAAAAGGAGCACACATCTGAAAGATCAGCTAATGAGGAATGACATTATGATCTGAAAATACCAATACATCTACCAGATATATGTGGCTTTGAACAGCTGAGTGGGCATACCCCTTGCGGTCATTGTAAGTGCTGTGAACAAACGAAAAGAAGCACAGAAGTGGATATAGGGCTGTGGGGATCCTGGAAACAAATGACATGCACAAACTGCCACTTAAGCATGGTTATTATGGGCTTTGGTGCCCATGCAATCGTCTCTATGTAGGCAAAACTGAAAGGGAAATATGTATTCATATTAAAAAAAACAAAAGTTGCATTAGAAATAGAATTCTTCCAGCACCACTGGTAGAACATTTCATCGACAAGAGTCACAAACCAGAGCAAGTGCAATGGACTGTGCTGCTGCAGGTTAAAAAGAGCAAAGATGCTGAGCGAATAAAGCAACACTTGACAGGAAAGAGCAAGAGTTAATTTTGATTACTAAAACTAATGTGTTGGGCCTTAACAAATGCATTGGATGTCATAAGGTCAGTTAGCTGTATTTGTCTATGTTCAGATTTATTAAATGTGCCCTCTTCTGAATTGGAGGAGAAGGTTACACAATATTAGAGGAAAGGACACAGTAACGATACTGCACGATGTGCGTAACTTTAAACATCTTCTGTATCAATGCAGATGAGGATAGCTGAGGCTACCACAAAGCATCTTCAGACGATGTGCAAGGTGCGCAGTGTGACGGTGTACTATCGTGTAGGTGGGGAGAGTAGAAAAGCACCTCACGATTGTGGACGTTGTCATGAATGAGTCTTTACACGCGTATTATGTGGCAAGCGGCAAAAGTGAGAATGAGATGAGATAAGGTGAAATGTTGATGTTGTAATCACCCCACAGGTACTTCTTCAAGTCTCATACTCTAGCGGCATATGTCGTACAGCAATATCATGCTTCTGCAATCTGTTTGCTGTAAGAGGTTGGTTGTATGAATTAGGCCATGGGGTATTTTTGCTCTATTTCAGTTGCCTGGCGATTGTGTTCTATTTGCAAGCAAAATACGGCAGTTAAGCCATGTGAGTACAGGCAGGCGAAGAACGATGGTCTGGAGGGTTGCCCAGAGCGATGCCAGAGGGTAAGATTCATTCTAAACCTTCCAGCCATCACCTCTTTTGTTTTGCTATTGTCACCCCGAGTGGGACGGGTATGCCCAGACGTGGGTCCCGTGCCTGCTGGGCCTAGAGACCCAAGCTACTCCTCACTGATGACGCCCAACAAGGCTGAAACATGTCTGGGGATGCTTGTGGTCTCGTGCAGAAGGGATGTGACCTAGCAGTTCGGGCCGGACTACCCCTTTGGGGGTGGGACCAAGCCTGATTTGCATATGGTCTTTCCCCTTTTGTAATGGCTTGGCAGGCGAAGAACGATGGTCTGGAGGGTTGTCCAGAGCGATGCCAGAGGTTAAGATTCATTCTAAACCTTCCAGCCATCACCTCTTTGGTTTTGCTAAAGCCATGTGAGTACACCTTCCTTTAATATAGATACAGCCTAAAGTTGGTGTGGTCAGTAGAGAGTTACCTCTGAGATACCACCAAACTCATAATGAGGCCCATGCCATGTACACCTTTGCTATTGGCAACTCCTGTTTATAATGTGCGACGCTAATGCACAACTTATTCAAACTCAAATTTTGAAAAAGTGGACCTACTCAGGAAAGGGTTTGAGGATTGTGCAAGGGCAGTCAATGCATATGCTGGTGTCTGGCAACAAATAGGCAAATACAAGTTTTATGATTGAGAAAATAGAACTACAAGATGTGTTCATTTTGTACACTGTTGTGGTGTAGAGGAAAGGTTGTGCTGGCGTGATGACATACCCGAAGAGAATAAAAAATTGGGATGTTTGCGAAAACAGTAGTCTCGAGTGACAAAGTAATCTAGCGTCTGGTTATTTTGTTTTGTCGGGGGGCCTGCACGTCAACACATCGCGTTAGGCCCCACTGACTTCACACTGGCAACGGGGAGTACTGAACCCACGCAGCAAGAAATTCATCGCATTTCATCCAAAAAACTGAGGAGAGACATTCTGTAAGAAAGAAACATATCCCTAGAAAAGATTTTAGAGATGGGATGCCAAAGAGAAAGAATGGACTCTCAGGTTGCAGCCGTGGAAGCAGCCATAAGCCATCTGCCGATTGACACAGAGCAGCCGAATACCAATGTGGCTGCAGTGGAAGCAGAGGGTTGCCCCCACGGGAAATCCCCTACGCTACCAACTTGCCCACAACAGACATAACAGCCATGCAAATGGTGTGCAGACCCTGGCACGGAGAAGAATTGTGTCCAGCAGTTGGTGCATCATACTGGAAGTGTGGCAACCTAAACCATTTTGCCTCTTTCTGCCTTAGCTCTAAGCCACAGCAGGGCCCCAGAAGATCATCTTCGAGGGAAGGCTAAAAATCAAGATCAAGCTGCCAAGTACACAGGGGAGGGAAAGCAAGGACCGTGGGGTGAGATCCAAGCTCCAGCGAGGGCAACAGTGAAGGGAGTGAACAGTCAGATGAAGAGTCATCCCTAGAATGGCACACCAAAGACAGGAAGAAGTGAAGTGAGCGGGCACACCTCATATCCGCAGTGGGACCCCACAAAGGGGTAAAAAAGAAAAAACACAGAGGTCAGCCAACCTGCATGGCGCTCATGAATGACATGCTTACAAGGGTAGTCATCGACACAGGTGCTACTGTGAATGTGATACCAGCAAGCAAATACAACACAGTACCGCGCAAACCCCTTCTACAACATAAGACAATCCGGCTTTATGCCTATGGGAGCAAATTATCCCTCCCAGTAAACAGATCATTCAGATCCGACATTACCTACAACTACAAAACATGCCGCACAAGGTTCGACACCGTAGTTGCCAGCATGGAGATGCTGCTAAGCTGCAGAACGGCAGAGAAGTTAAGCTAATCCATTTTCCCTTTCAAATGCAGCAGCCAGCCATTGACATCCTGTTGACCAAACATGCAAATTAAAATAATTGGCTGTCTAAAAAATTGAACTGTCATGCTCCATATTGACCCCACCATTGAACCGAAGGCCGTCCGACACCGCAGAGTCCTTTTTCGTGTGCGAGCAGCGGTAGAAGCAGAGCTGAGGAAGTTAGAAGACCAGCAAATCATAGAGAAGACAAAGGATCCACCCCCTGGGTATCCCTGGTGGTGGTCAACAAGAAACCGAAGCAAATGAACATGGTACGATACTGCAGCGACATGAGGCTTCCAAACCAAGCAATTGGGTGTGAGTGACATATCAGGCCAACCATCAACAAGCTGATCATTGACCTAACCCGAGCAACGGTATACAGCAAATTAGAGCTGCGCTCCAGCACATCACCAAATTTGGCTGAGCAAAGAATCCAGGTACATAACACTGTTTTGATTTTGATTTTGATTTTGAGAATTTACATAGTGCTGAGAATGCACCAAACCATATATTCACACAGTTGGAATTTAAGAAAAGGGATTCGACAAAAAGATCATAGCCACCCTCAAAATTCAGACAGGATTCATAACATGGATATATTTATGAGCAGTTGACCCTCCCGAAAATGCCAAAGCAGACAAGAATGTTTTTAGTGCTCTACGAAATTGATAAAAGGAGTCTAGTGTCCTAATCTCTCTAGGAATGCTATTCCAGAGCCTTGGGCCGAAAACAGCAAACCTTCTATCCCCCCTTGATACAATGGTGGATGAGGAGATACTCAGGAGTAGTTGATCCTGTGAGCATAGAGCTGGAGGGCTGGTAAAAGCTGATCTTGTCCCTCAGATAGTCAGGAGCTTGTCCATTCAGGCATTTAAATACAAGACATGGCACTTTGAACTTAATACGTTCTTCCACGGCCAGCCAGTGGAGTGCTCGATGGGAGGGAGATAGATGGGCCATTTTACTCAGCCCCACAAACCAGTCTAACTGCCTCATTCTGAGACCTCTGAAGCGTATGGAGTTGTTTTGCTGGAATGCCCATAAACAGACTATTACAGTAGTCCAGATGGACATTAGATCGAGCCCCCACCACCATAGCATGATCCTCTCTGGGATATAATGGAGAACCTGGTGGAGAAGTCTCAGCAAGTAAAAGATTGTGTTTACCTTGGCCCCAACCTGGCTTTCACAGCCCAGGGTGTCCTGCCAAATACAGCACAAGTTCTTTACTTTGGCGGCAAAGTTCAGCTCTACACCCAAAAGATTGGGGATTGGCTGTTTTTTAAGAACTGTGAGAAGATGTTCAGGCCCAAACAAGATAAACTCTGTTTGAGGGGCATTCAATTGAAGTTGGTTTTCCTCGCACCTGGGGCTCCCAAGGTACTGCAGACTCAACTTTGGCATTTCATCAGCAGCCAAAGTGTTTCAAAATGAAATTTGTCAAGTACGGCAAGACTTGCCTGGTGCCACAAACATCAGCAATGACATCCTCGTGTACGACTCCTTGGAGGAGGAACACAACACGCGATTGGCCGCATGCTAGCCCGACTAGATGACTCAGGTCTGACTCTACATGCCAAAAACTACAATTTCAGCAAACCAGAAATCTTTCTTTGGGTACGTCTTCAACGCAAATGGGGTCTTGCCCAACCCAGCCAAAGTGGCAGACGTCAAAAGCGTCCAGCCGCCAACTACAGCAACGGAAGTCCTGAGTTTCATGGGGATAGCATCCTACTGCAGCAGATTTATACCTGGCAACCAGCCCCTCTCTGGGATTACACCAGAAAAAACACACCATGGACGTAGGAACAGGAACATGCACACGCCTTTCAGCGGATAAAAGATTCCCTCATGACTAATACGACAATGGCATTCTTCAACCCAACTCGAAAGACAGAACTGTCGCTGGACACCAGCCCCATAGGGTTGGGCGCTGTCCCCTCCCAAACGGACCAGAGTGGGACCACGCATCCCATCGCATTTACCAGAAAGTCACTGACAAAGACCAAGCAGAACTATGTCGACATCAACCAAGAGGCTCTCACCATCCTGTGTGGGTGCCATCACTTCCAAGTATACCTCTTAAGGCACCACGCAATGGTTTATACAGACCATAAGCGACTTGTGCCGATTTTCAAAGGCTCTGCCCCACACTCACCAGCAAGGCTGGAGAGCTGGATGCTCCAAATACAACCATTCGACATTGAAGTGCTTTACTGGGCTGGTGGAGACAATCCAGCCGACTCGCTCTCCTGTCACCCACGACCATCCATCCGAGCAGAACAGGAAGGAACACAGGAGACAGACAAGCATGTCTGCCATGTGATTGCATGTGCCTTCCCGAAGCGCATGAAGCTGTAAGAGATCCAAAGAGAGACGGAACAAGATCCATGCCTGCAACAAGTGAAAGACTGGAAAAACCTTCTGGCAATGACAACCCACTGGACACAAGCTGCCCAGAACCTTTGCAGACCCTCTTTGGAGTGCGTAATCGACTCTCTGTCTGCCTAGAGGGGATTATATGGAAGGAACATCACATCATCCTACCTGCGGCTCTGGACGAGTGAGCACTAAGACTGGCCAATGAAGGCCATCAAGGCATTGTCAAAACGCAGGCATTTCTCAAGTCACACGTGTGGATACCAAACATGCAACAAAAGCCGTAGTGGGAGCCTGTGCCGCATGTCAAGCATCTTAATGATAAGGACCACCAGAACCCCTTGTGAACCTCCCACGCAGTCGGCAGAGGTGGGACACCATCACCATGGATTTCTGTTCAGTTGCAAATGAGACATACCTACTTGTGGCAGTCGATGAGTTGAGCAGATATCCTGAAGTTGAACCAGTCGGGTCAAACGGCACGATGTCTGTCATCACTGCGCTCAAAAAGATGTTTGCCGTACATGGCATACCAAACAAACTCAAGAGGGGCAGTGGCTCCCCATTCAAAGGGCGAGAACTGCAAGGCTTCTTGGACAACCTGTTCATTCAACATCACAGAATCACCCTCTATTGGCCTCAGACAAACAGGAATGTGGAACACTTCATGGCATCGTTAAACAAAGTGATCCGCATTGCAAAAGATAAGCAACTTCCGTGGCTACCAGAAATATATTGAAAACCTATCGGCAGACACCTCACTCATCAAATCATATATGCCCAGTAGCCCTCATGTATGAAACCCCAATCCAAGTTGGGCTCTCCATGCACTCCAGCTGGACCACGGCAGGCGTAGACCATGAGTAAACTGAGGAGGACAGATAAGCCAGGAAAGAGCGAGAGACCCAAGGCCATCGAGCCACGCACAGCAAAATAGCACAAGGGTACGTGGTACTAGGGAAGAACCGGCACCCCCGGAAAAAACTAGTCGTATCCTATGAACCGACTCCGTGGACACTGGTAGACAAAGACCACGGGATGGTGACTGCAAAGAGAGGCCAAGGGACAGTAACATGGAACTCCTCCCATTTCCAACAAGTACCACCCACCATGTGGAGGAAAGAAGCCCCAGTCGGGAGGGGAGTCATAACCAACCAAATTGACCCTCCCGAAAATGCCAAAGCAGACAAGAGACCAGCAAGAAGCTCTGGCAATTATTCCAGAAACCCCCTGGGGGAGCAAGTCCAAGTATTCGCTGAGAGGCCGCAACCATCCACGAAGCTAAGAGGTTTTGTCCTGCATGGCGTATACCAACAAAATGTGAGATAACCCTACATTTCTTGTTGATTGCTTGTACCTGCGTACCTGGCCACATGCGGTCAAGCAAGTTGGGAAGGGATGTGGTATAGAGGAAAGGTTGTGCTGGCGTGATGACCGGGTAAATCATCACACAAGGATGAGAATAAAAGATTGGGATGCCTGCGAAAACGGGAGCCCCAAGTGACACGGCAATCTGGCGTCTGGGTATTTTGTTCACTCAGGGAGCATACGCATCAACACATCGCTTTAGGCCCCACCAACCTCACACCTGTCACAAACCTATCCTCTATTATAACTTGTGCTCCTTCCTCTATGTTAATTGGTCTCTCTCCAGTTTCCTGTTGCAGTTTGGAGACTTAATAATGTAGACTTTAAATACATGTTTCATTGTCAACTGCAACTCGACGTTATGAAATGGGTTACTAGTCCCCAGTTTTAGAAATTGCTGGACGTTATATGATGGGTCAGTATGACATTAGTTGGCTGGCACTAGAATAGCTGACATTACCTTTCAAACCTTATGCGCTTGGAGGTGTTAAGTTATCAGGACACTCAGACAATGATACATCGGGGGTTTGTATGAGCTGATAGAAAGGTACAAGCATGTGCTGAAGGGGTGGCCAACTACTGGACTTTCTAGCATTTGCAGTACCAGGTAATGGTTGTGACGAATAGACCTTTGTCACCGATGGATAGCTGTGGACACTGAAGAGGGACTGGTTTGGGTAAAAAAGGCCTTCATTGTTTTGTATATCTGAGGGTCACGTTTATAAGGGTGCACTCGTAATGCCCATGTCTTCATGAAATACACATTGTAATATACACAATGTACCACGGTTTAGGTGGAAATGACCGGAAAAAAAAGGTCGAAACGACCAAAAGTTCTAAAAATGCTATCACCAAAGGATCGAACACCAAAAGTTCGATCCTCTGGTGGTAGCATTAAAAAAAAACGGGGGCTGCGGGGGTGTCCCCCGCATTGCCCCGCTCACTATACTTTATGGTATAGTGAGCGGGGGCTGCGGGGGGACACCCCTGCAGCCATCCGTGAAAAAAAAAAAAAAATCGGGGGCTGCGGGGGTGTCCCCCGCATTGACCCGCTCACTATACTTTATGGTATAGCAAGCAGGGGCAGCCGTCCGGTTTAAAAAAAAAAAAGAAAAACATGAAAAGAAAAAGACCCTGCAGCGCCAGTTCCCAATCACAGAAGTGAAAGGGAACTGGCGCTGCAGGAACCAGCGTGAAGGTGAAGGTAAGTGGGGTTTGTGTATGTTGGTGGTGTGGGTGGGGGAGTGGGGGGTGTGTGTGTGTGTGCGTGGGTGTGTGTGTGTGTGTGTGTGTGACAGAGAGAAAGAGAGAGAGAGAGAGAGAGAGAGAGAGAGAGAGAGAGAGAGAGAGAGAGAGAGAGAGAATGTGTGTTTTGGCAAATTATTGGGGCTGAAATGTCCAAAAACAAAGTGTTCGAACTTTTGGTAATTTGAACATTTCATTTTCGAATATTTCAGCCTCGATAATTTTCCCTTCGGTCAAATCACTGGGATTCATGTACCACATCCATTCTAGGAGGTAAATAGGCTGCACTTTATTACAGAAATATTCTCAGAGATCACGACAGGAAACCCACATGTTTTACAACAAGCATAATCGGTTACCACGACCTTGACCCTGCTGCCCTGCCAACCCACCAGCTGGTTGTTGGGTCTATTAGCTGTCTGGGATAATTGCAAAATCCAAACTTCCAACCGGACAGTCCAGAGCCCAGAGCCCAAACTTGGGCCATATTTTCAGCCAATGGGCACTCTAGGGGCCACTGCCACAGTCCCCGCCTGCTTGCCTATTGGACATGAGTGGGCCCCTCCACCCACAACCCGGAAAGCAGAATCATACTTCATCTAGTTCAACCTTTGGTAATGGTCCGAACATTCCCATAATCCATTGTGTAGGTCCCCATCAACAGTGCCAAAATACGACTCTAAAATAACACACCATAAAAACAACATCTTTGGAGCGTGACTGTAACAGGATGGAAACTCTGATAATCGAAAAATCAACAATGTCACCATAAGGGGTTGAGTGGGTGGTTAATTTACTTCTGGGTGCAGATTGTGGGAAAAGTGAATAAAGCCGCCACTCAGCCCCCTTTTATGTGGTGACACCAGATGCAGGTAAGGAACGGCCCTCACCTTCTGTCGCCGTGCCCCCACGGACGTTTCACTAAGAGCAAGAAAGGCCCGCTGTTGACCAGAAGGCAGCCCCTAATGTGGCCGCTCAGGTACAGCGACAATATCCTTCTAATTTGGGAAGGTGGCGTGGGAGCATTGAGGCTATTTGTTGATTGGCTTAACCAAGTGGATACCAACCTACATTTTATGTATGAGTTCTCAACTTCCAGAATTCCATTCTTAGATATGTCTATTTCCAACGAGTCAGGCATCCTTCAAGTGGAACTATTCAATCAATTAAAAGGAATGCCACTTTACATTTTGATAGTCAGCATCCGAAAAGTCTATTCCAGAATTTACCATATAGGATGTTTCTATGCTTGCATTGTAATTGCACATACATCGCTAAATTTCACGAACATGCAGCCAGGCTGCTGGAACACGGCTACACAAAGAAACGTATCAAACGCTGTAGAAAAAGAGTGAGATTTACCAATCGGGAAACTCTCACTCCCAAAATCAAATCAACCTCAACAGACCGTCTGGTTTGTGCATCCACCTTTTGCCAGCACAGTGAAACAATCAAAGGTATTATCTTGAAAAATTGAAGAATTCTCAGTGCAACAGATGTCAAACTTGAGAAACCATTCTTTGCCTTTAGGAAAAGCAAGAATTTGTGACAAAAACTCCCATGAGCTAGTAGAACTTCGGTTAGATGCATGATAGTCTAAAATATTCATCTCAATCCAGTGATTGGACACTATCCATGCATGTCTTGTGTGGCATGCAAATACTCCAAGAAAACCCTGGCTTTTGAATATAAGGGCAGAATTTAGGATTTACGTACGTTCACCACCTGCAAAAGCAAAAATTTAATTTATGCCATACAATGTCCATGCAAAATGATGTATATTGGAAAGGCCTCTAGGGAAGTGCTTTTTCGCATCAACGGGCATGGATCCAAAATACGCACTCACACTCTTAATGCCCCATTGGTGCTCCATTACCTTGAAATGGGACCCACTTTGGAAGATCTTACATGGTTTTGTGTAGATAAAATTCATGAGACTAGTAATGTACAGGCAGCAAACAAATTGGCCTATAAAGAACAGTCATGGATACTGAATTTGAAAACCATCTACAGTGGTTTGAACTCTTTGGAACAATGGGAATTTAAAATCTGAACCCTGTACCATTGAGCCACTCTAGTTCACCACCAATGGGGCGACTCTGTTGCACTATAGGCCCGTTCTTACATTAATTGGGATTTTCATGGACTTGACATTTGCCACTCTCAGAGCCCATCATACAGTCAGAATGAGAGGGATTATATACTGAATAGAAGCTACATTATCAGATGAATTCCTACATCCCTGGACTATATATTTTGATACCTTAAGGAGAGGCAGCTAGCCCCCCGTCACCATTCTACACCAGGTGCTACTAATAGCCTGGGAGCTATTTCCATGGCGTGGTGCCCATATAGTGGGTCTGTTTACCAGTTCTATTCTATTTTGAGCTCTGACCAGCCTTCACCCCGTGCTGGGCGTGCCTATTTGATTCTAACTCCAGGTTACTTACGACATTGCTGGAACACATTGCAAATCATTCAGGAGAAATTATTTTGCAACTAGTGAGCATCTAATTCCAGGTGATATTTACCAATTTTGAATACACTGCGCTGTTGAGTGCCTACATAGTGGAGTCAGTCTTCACGTCTTGCATATTTAGCTTAAATAGGCTCCCACCAAAAGGAGAGCTTTGTGCTGAATATATTTTTTGGTTGGGCAATTCCACCAGAACACGCCGGCATGATGTTGTATATGTTACACTAAACAGTGTTCTTGAAGGCCACGTCTCCTTCCAGGAGCCGCAATACATGCACTATCACGGCACCTTCATAAGATCGACACAGTAGAACGTCCCGCATCACATGACTCATGCACGTTTTGTTAAATTGTTGGAAGGCGAGTTGTTCGATAGGCTTGACGTCCTGTTACTGCCGGATGCCCTTGGAGCACCACTCAGCTCAAACATGGGTAAATCTGCCATACATTGTCATACGCTTGACAGCTTCTAAATGGTCTCTCATATATTAGGGATCTCCACTCTCATAGTCATTTTCCAGATATAGGTATCTAAACTTTACACACGATTTTGACAATGCTGTTGTGGGGTAATTAAGTTTACCCTTAAGTAATTTTGTTAGGCTTTGCAATACATTTTAAAGATACTAGATGGCCACAGATATTATTGCGGCTTCTGTAGTCATCCTCTTGGAGCAGTCATTTCTAGGGCACAGATGGACTGTTACTTTCCAACATCCACATAAGACCCCGCTATACATCACATTAATATGCTATATGGCTACCACATGATGCGGATAACTTTTTTAGCATTTTCTGATTCATTGGAGTAGCGCCTCCTTATCTATCATGCCGTCTACCATTCTCTTCTTCCCCATTCCTTACAGCCAGTTGGGGATGACATGATGAGAGTGTGTCGATGCTAGTCCATCATGGAATCCTAGCGGCCACATGACCTCATTCGATTTATCAATTTTTCATTATTTATTTACACTTTTGGATAGCCTGTAGTGCAGTCAACATGGAATGGTCAACTTATATGAGTCCCACTCCTTGAGGATCCGAGTCGTTCCCATTGCCTGCAGTGTGTTATAGGCGCAGCATTTAATAAAATAGCACCATTTGTTGAGGACAACGTTTCATCTACAACAGACCTTTCCAATTCAAACATGCAAGGTGAGTTGCAAATGTACGTAGCACACCATGGAAACTGCTCTGCAATGGCTTCCAGACAATGTTGCAGCAATGTATTTATTTTGCCTTAGTTGACCTATAGGTATTGAGTTGTTGAAGTCACAATGCTGTCCTAATTTCTTTGGCCCACAAAGCTAGGAGTCAGCGGATTAGGTAACATCCTGTTTCCTCTAAACTATTATAGATATATGTAAGTTCTGTTCATGTTGTATGGATGGTCATCGGTCTGACTCCATTGGTATGAGTACTCCACTACCACGGCACAGTGTTTCTGCATACCTTCCTTCTCTAGGCACCTGGGTTTACAGGGCATCACATTATCTTAATAGTGTCTCCCTGGCACGTGAGGATCTGCATTTGGGAATACCTTTGTTCATGTGCATGAATGGTTAGTTGTTTGAATTGCTTATTTGTAGATTTTAATCGCGGAAACATTAGAAATGAATTTTACATTTATGTATACTTCTTTGTAGTCTATAATTGGCGCCTGATGAAGACGTGGTGAAATTACACCTGCACGTTGAAACCAGTCGGTCTTGAAACAATTTTGGTGATGTGATCAATCATCTTGCAACTACTATCAAGATCCACTCCAAAAAAAGACAACATACATAATATCTGTTGAATATTTTGCACTTATTGATGTTGTCAGTAAATGTTTTCCATGTTTTCCATGAAATGTGTGAAAGTATGATTGTAAAAGTATGGCTGCTGAATGAATGAATGAATGAGGTTTCTTGTATAGGAATGATTGATGTCATTCACACTTTTATAGATGTGATTTTACCTGCAATCTAATTGTTGTCCTTGTCTATGATTTGTTCATGATTGATATTCATTCATCATTTTTGTATCATTTTAAATACATATTTCTGATAAGGATTTAATAGATCATGCCCTCTGGATCTATTTTCATTATGTAATGATGTGGTAATCCCATGTTCCAAAGTGTGTGACTTCCTGCTCTTCAGCATAGTAGCTGCTCAGGTAGGGCCATGGCGGACCCTCCAATTTATCACTTTTTGGTTTCTCTATAAAAGTTGTGGTCTCAGGGGCGAAGGTTTGGGTGCTGCCTGGGGGTATGTGGGATTATGCTATTTGCCCTTATTGCATTGCAATGCAATAAACTGTCTCTGTCCACTCTACTATCTAAAGTAAACTGTGTGAGCCTGGTTTAACCAACACATGAAAGTGGATCTCTAGCATATGTCAAAAAAGCCAAACTTTTGGAAGCTTGTGAATGAGTGTATAATGGTTCCCTATGCTTTTGGCCAACTGCAATATCTCTGTTCAGAACTTGTGGTAGGCCTGTGCTAAAATGCCCTTTCTGTGAATCGCTTAATAATAATGTGTCATTATAATTTAGGATTAGGACTTCATGCTGGATTTCTCCAGCCTCTAAGTGCTGTTATTGTTGGTGTCATTATTATTAAGAACTCGTAATACACATAGGGTAATTGCATGTTTGCCGGTCTGGAAACAAGGGTGCCGGTAAGCTCACCGGCACCCTTGTTTCCAGACCGGCAAACTACAAGTCAGCTTGCCAGAGCCGCTGTGCCCGACAGGCAGGCACAGCAGCCACGGTAGGCAAACTTGTCACGGGAGCACCAACATTGTTGTGCCGGTGCTCCTGTGTCCCCACTCCCATAAAGTCCCACTGGATTAGGGATTAACAAATGTACCGGGGCCCGACTTCCCGGCCGCCAGACTTCTAATATCCCAGTGGCACAGGGAAGTCAGGCGCCAGTAAATTATTATGGATCCGGCGCAACCCGCCGGTAGTGCCAGCAGGGTTACCGTCAGACCCGTAACGAGGCCCAATGTATCGACCTCAGGAGGACAAAGAGCTAAATCTGCCTGATCAGAGTATTGAACCCAGAATACTCAGCATTGTCTTGTTTCCAAGGCTAGTGCCTTAGATTAAGTTACCTGTACGGCATGTGGAGTGTACACCATTTTCAATGTATGCATGGGTCTAAAGGAAGTGTATCAAAATTGGAAACAAGGTAAATTAAGAAACTATAAGGCTACATTAAGTTTGACGCAAATGACTTACAGTTCCCTGGACCATTGGTTCTTTTGCATCTGCGTATCTCGCTCTGTGTTTTATACTTAGGTCAAACACTGCAGAACTGGAAGGGGCATTGTGTCCATTACACCACAACATGCATGTTGATGTATGTGAAATCGTGCAGGCACCTTCTTCCAAGCGTACCTGTCTCGGAAGCAGATCATGGATTCTTTTTAAGCTATTTCACCAATGCAACCAGTAAAGATCATACTAAAAGTGACTAATAGGTTTTTTTCTATTCAATTTATGAAATATATTTTGAGAAGAAATGGTAATATTTGATTGCATTGATAGTATTGCCAATAAATGAATGAAGGAAAATGGTTTAAAAATAGGTATGCACTCTCTGATTGGTGTGCTATGAAGCACAACTCTGATCATATATTGACAGGATGATCCATGGGTGACCTCTCAAATTAGATCCACTACTAATCCAGTCAAAGGGGATCTCCTGCAGGTTTTACGTTGCTTACCTTGTAATAGTTATGATCAAGTGGTCATTGTCAACTGAGAGGCGGGAAGGTGGGCTGACACGAGTACAGACTTACAGAAATTAAAGGTATACAACTATCCCCTTTATCTGTTTTTTTAATTTTTTTTTCCATTTATTTTCAGGTTTGTTTATTGAGCCAAGAGTGGTAATGCACCAGTAAAAGCAAAGTTACAGTAGTGTGAAATACGGATTGACAATTCTAAGGAAAGTTATAAAATAAACATAATACTTATAAGCAAAACAAAGAACATAAGCTTTCCATACATAAACACAGTTATATACACAAGATGAAAATAGAGCAGTTTGTTTTTGCAAGATGGGCAGCGCGCTATGCGCCATAGGGTAGTCAGATGGAGGAGCCAGCAACTCAACATATATGGGGGTGAGGAGACAGCACAGGTCACTATTTTCTCACATTGAACAAAAGGGGGTCAAATGAGGCATTCATGGCGGTTTATCGTCAGACGGGTGAAACACGGTAAAGACTAATGATTTCCAAGCTTCAAATGTCTTGGTAAAAACATCGTCATAAGCTTGTAGCGACCCCGCCAAGCTTTCGTTTCAGGCTCACACCAAATGGTGAATTCGCAAAGCCATAGTTTGTATTGAGGGCCCTTAGAAGATTTCCAAGACATGGCAATTCGCCTTTTCGCAAGTATACGCGCTAACTCCATAAATCTGGTAACATGTTTGTATTCATCCTGTCTAGAATATGCACCCAGCAAACATTCCAGCGGGGTCTAGTCATATCTGGTAACACCGGCCACCCTGCAAGCATGTTCCATTCGGTACCATTCGGTACCAAAAGACCTGCACGTTTACACATTTCCAAAACCTCTGGATTAGGTCTGCATTATCCTGGTGGCACCAGGGACAGGTTGACTTCGTGTTTGTATTAAATGTGGCTAGTCTACTGGGTGTCATGTATGTGCGGTGAAGTACGTTAATCTGTAGCAATCTAAACCTAGCCTTCCGGGATACATTTTTGGGAAAACCTAGCACTCGTTCCCCCTCCACATTGGTAATTTCAGAGCGCACATACGTCTCCCATCGCAGTTTCAGGCCGGGGTTTCTAATGCTAGAACCGTTCAACAGTAAACCGTATAATGTTGCTACTGGCCTCCAGCCACCCTCCAGCGAGTAAATCAGGGAGAAGAGTGATGACTCTTCTGGTTCCTCCGGCCACCCCTCCACCTACGATTTCCCACACCCCTCACCTTCATGTACCTCAAAAATCGTCCTTTGGGCACTACCGTCTGTAGAGTCAGGTTATCCAAATCTCTACATGTACCTTTATTATACATGTCCCTCCATGAATATATGCTACAATCCTCCCAGCACCTAGAAACACCCAGATCTTCCCTGTTCGTACACACATTAGCTACTATTGGCACATTGGGAGAATAGGGGCGATTACCCTTAAGCACCTGCAGAGTCCTTGACCAAATCCACCTAACTAGCCCGACAATCAGAGGCAGAGAATTCATGCAGTATTCCGGGAGCCATAATATTTCATTGAGCCTAGCAGGTGGTACTAAATGTTGGAGTAGTGATGATTCTGACGTGAGGCCATCAAATAGCCACTTTGAAACAAAGCTTAATTGGGCAGCTAAATAGTAAAGCTCGCTTCTTGGTAATTGTGCCCCCCCGGCAAGCACAACACCCTAAGGGACAGCCTGTGATGACCTGATTCCCAAAGGAAGCCCCTAATTCTTGAATCAAGAAGACGAAAAAAGGCTAACCCTATATAGAAATGTACGTTAGTGAAACTGTAAAGAGATCTAGGAAGGATAATCATTTTTACAATGGCAACTGTCCCATGAGTGACCGCGGTAACCAAGACCAGAAGGACATGGATTTCTTAAGGCCACCCACCACTTTAAATGTGTTGTGCGCGTGTGTAACTTTTGGTGTATGCGTGATCTGAATTCCCAGATATTTAAAGGATTGCGTCTCCCATGGGAGGCCTAGATCAGGCAAGGTGGTTGGTGATTGGTCTCCGTGGGGAAAGCGCAGCCACCTCCAAGGCAGGGAGAGCCCATGATCATCCCATGACTATATAACATTACATTGTAACCCACCAGGACACTATCATATACTGATGTTTTTTTAACTACATTTACAGAAGGGTTATCTGTCAGTAGAGCCTTGGCACGCAGCTGGCTAGGCCACACTAGAATCATAATCAAAAAGGGTTGCCAGCATCCAGTGGAGCCCACACAGTCATCTGAGTGAGGTGACACAGGGAAGAGGGTAACAGTGTGACCCTCTAACCTTGCAACACTTAATGTTTGCAGTTATACATTCAGACTTACAGCCAAGATGAGGCCTTTGGTGAGTTCAACATAGAAACATGTAGAAAAACAGTCAAAACTACGGGGGTACCAAACCAGAAATGCATCTTAGGATGTTGGTCTGACAATAACTGTCTGTGGAGAAAGGGGGGACACCTCAGATGCTTCCACTAGTATCTCTGTACCCCTAATACTTCATAAATAAATGCAGATTAAGAGGCTAGAGATAGAACTACTTTACTTTCTTGTGACATCATAAATACTTACTTGAAGTGTTCCTAGACTTCGTTTTGATCACCTGTGACTCTGGGTCATGCGTACCGCCCGAACAACTCTCATGGCATGATTAGACAGATAAAGAGAAACAGGAATCTCAATATGCCAAAAAAAACAGCTGTAGAGGAAGTAACATCAGACATTCAATGATAACACATGCAGTGACATTACATGATCCTTCAACCCTCATGGTGTCACCGGAAGTAACAAACACAATCATGATTGATAAAATAACAAAATGTTCTTAAGAAGATAAACTATTGTTTCTGTTGCCAAGTATCTACTAAATAGAGTGCTGTTTTGAAGGCCTAAGTGTGAAGCCATTATTTGTCAGTGACTCCTAAATGAGGTTGATGGAGAGAAAGGGAGAAGGCCCATACCAGAAAAACAGATCTTCAGAAAGTCCTTCAAAGTGGACCTCAAAAACCTTTCAATGTGTAAGTGGTTATGGATGGTGGATAGAATACCAACATTTACCACCCCCCAGACTTTAGGGACAAAATTCTGAACCTGTGTTCCCACAATCTATTCCATAGAAGTTGGTATTTTGCCCTTGCTCGTTCAACCAGAAGACTCTATGAGAAACCTGAAGGTGTCTCCCTAGCTAGTTATCAGGGATCTGTCATCCAGGTGGCCAGGACACGGCCATGGCTATTGGTGTCGACGCGCGGCGCTCATGGAGGTTATGGAGGAGGAGGAGGCTCCTCCATTAATGTGCCGGCATGCTTTTCCCTAAAGTGCTTCAGCGTTCTAGTATTTTCATCCTTCCGGCTCCAGCCCCTAGTTACACTCGCCTCAACCCCTTTGCGCTGCGTTGCAACCACTTTTCAACCACTTTGCCTGCTGCTTCTTTTGGTAAGACGCTAGTTTTCCTCTTTCCCACTTGCTTGACTTTTCCTTTTGCCTGCCTGCTTGCCTTCTTCCCCCTGCTCTCCGCAGCTCTCCCGGCATATTGGCGCTCCTTCCTGTTGTCACTCAGCTGCATTTTCTTGTTGTTGCCTCTCGGAGCTCCTCCTCCAATTCCTTTCCGTTCCGTTTTCTGCATACCAACTCACTAGTGCACCCCTCCTGCTCTGGTGAGGTGTGCACAGTGCTCTTCTCCTGCTTTCCTCCTTTTTCGCCCTGACTCCATTTTACCTTGCTCTGTGCTTGCTGTCAGCCACAGTGAAGGCATTTTGCTCTTTGCTCCAGTGTGACTTCCATTGCTTTCCTGTGTTTTTGCTGCCTGCTGCTGTGAAGTCTTCACCACCCTATGCTCCTGTGATCCTACTTGACATAATTGGATCCAGTATTTCCACACTTCTACAACAAAGTTTATTTTTAGCCTTTGGCTTTTTCCCTTTGTTACCGGCTGCTCCCAGAGGGAAGATCTGTTGCCCTAGCTGTAGTAGCAGCGTGCATATTGGCTACCTCCCGGGGTAAGACATTTCTCTGCAAAGAAAGAAAGACGACCAAAAAGAAGAACCCCTCTGTGCACTCGAACGAAGAACTTGAAGTCTCCCCTGAGGAAGACTCAGGTGAGGACACTAACACCATTGGGGACAATTGGATCCAGTTGCTTGGGGTGGACCAGTGAGGGAGGATAACCTGGATAACCTGGATTACAGGTCCTCATGGGAGTAGGATATTCAAAACCACTACCCCGCCCTTGCCGACACAATCACCTTTGCATGACACACTAAAGAACGGACTAACACTAGAGCCCCTTACCTGACATGTCCTAATACAAGGGTCAGGCAAAGTCAGGCAATTGACCAGAATCACACACACCTGACGGCCCTTTTCCTTCCAAACAAGGATAAAAGGTTGAGCCAGAGAGCACAGTACGAGAACGGTAGACAGCATGACAAGACGGCTAAACTGGCGCGTCAGTTCATGCAAAGGAGAAAGGCGGCAGGAATCGAGAGGGTGGCTGTGCACCTTTTTTCGTCCCATACCCACAGAATCTTCGCGGAAGAGAGCCTAAGATCGCGAACAATAGCACAAGTGTCTTGCAGCAGATGTCAACGGTACACGGGGCAAGCCTACAGTGATAAGCAGGAGCGAGAAATGCTCCCGTGAATGTGGTACTGGCCTTGACTCCAATGAAGAAGAAAAACCAAGCAGTTCATCGCATCCGGTGAGTCGAAAGGGAAAACGATAAGAACCGGGCTGTGTTGAGTGGACTCGCAAAATGGCACATTTTGAACCAAGGTGTATGAACTGTGAAAGAACTATAACCGGTGTTAAAGGGCAAACCAGTTGCAGAGGGAAACCGGCACCACATGGGTGTTAACTCGAGAGACTCCGGTTGAGCGTAATTTGAGAGAAACTACAGATATCAGCAGGCCCTAGGAAAGCCAGCGGAGGAGATCAAAGTAGTCATACTGAGGGTCAAGTAAAATCCCTGTACAATCGAAAGACTTTGATCTATAAGCTAAGTAAAAGAAAGGGAAGTAAATCCCGCAGTGAGAGGAAACAATGGAAGTGAATCCCGCCATATGAGAAAGCAAGGGGAGTGAATCCCGCAAGTACAAGTGACTGTGAAGTTGAGAGGAGTCCGAGCCCGACCGAGGGAGATCCATAGGTGAAGCTCCAGGGGTGAAGGTATAACCCAAAAGTTCATTGAGAATAGAACTGTCATACAATTTGTGGAATGAGATATCTGAGAAGGGTCAGCGCCCAGAAGATGGAGAACCAGGGGTGAAGCCATCCCCCTACATGAAACTGTGGTAAACAACTGAGAAGGGTCAGTGCCCAGAAGAGGGGGATCCAGGGGTGAACCCATCACCCAGCGAACATTGGAAACAAACTTTCATTTGTTAAAGGTACTTGTGTTTTGTTATTTGAACACGTCAGGTCCACGAAGGCAAGTGACTTTCTAGTGAAACAAGACTTGGCCATCGATGGCCCTGATAACTGAAAGCTCAAGCGTGTGTCCAGAAAGCTACAATTAGAACTGTTGTCTCATGCTGTAGAAGCCTGATACTGTACTGTGCTCCAAAGATCCCACCTTACCCCGTACTCAAAACGTGGGGAAGCGAGGCCCAAGCTACCGCATTCTGACATATTATTTGAGAACACTTCTTTCTTTTCTTGTAAACTATCCTGCCCCACTTTTTGTATTAGCTGTGAGGTATGGCAATAGGTTTCTTAGTATAGGCCCTTTTATTTTGACACAACACCACTAGGACTGCCTTATTATCATTTGATGGTCTATGCTTCCTCTCATCTTAGATTTAGGTTTAGTTTAGGTGTTTTTCCATCCTGAAAACATTGTTCAATAAACACCCTTGAACTGTGATCACTTGTGTTGCCACCATGAATTCCTCACAACTTCCATCAAGCAGCTCAAACACTCACCTACTAAGACTGATTTGTTAGCTAGTTAAACCATGTGTCAGGTGTCTGTCTGCAAGTCCCCTTCAACACTGGGCATTCAAAAGCCTATGAGCCCCCCAGACCATAGGTTGTAGTGCAACCTTTCCTGGAAGAAGATACTGCTTGCTGCTTGTGATGGCCTGCAACACAGGTAACAGTCTTGTCCTCATGGGATGACAACGTCCACTAACTGATGCCATCAGTTAATGTTAATGTTAGAGGTTTTTATATCATGCACTGATGCCACTTGTGTGGTTTCCAGGTGCTCAGGTGGATCTGAAATGCAAGGCGGGAGGGTGGGTTGTTAGTGGGGTTGAGCGGCAGAAGAGCAGGAGAGCTGTGATGTGCTGTTGGCAGCTTCAGAGCAGAACCACCGTTCACTGAACCTAAATGTGATTTTCGGAAGTTGTCCACCGTGTGCTGTTGTGCAAGGATGTGTGTGGTTTGTTTTGTTGTAGTGGTGTTGTGAAGTATGTGCGGATTGTGGTGGTGTAGAGGTATGGTTGTGTTAAGTCCAGAGTTTGAGAGGTGTATGCAGAGGGTGAGTTTATTAGTACTGGCAGTGGATGAGGGTCCTGGTAATCTATCTAAGTGTTCCACAACTCCCACACCCAAGATTCAGCCAGGTGCACCACCCCCGCCACCTCTAGAACTCCATCCAACTGCGCCCCCTCCGAAGAAACCACCCGTGTGCATCACTCCCCCCGTCCCCGGAATTGATACAAGTGAGATATAGCTCTCCCATCCCCTGAAGAATCCTACCCAAGTGCACCACACCTCCCACCCCTGAAGTTCAACCCATTGCCCCTCAACACTCCCCCTGAAATCCTGCCAAGTGCGGCATACCTCCCACTCCAGGAGTCAGCCAGAGGTTGTCACTCCTTCGCCCTCCCCTTGACAATCCATCTGAGTGCATTACATTTTTAAGCCCCAAGTCACCTAAACTTGTCGGGTATCGCTGCCCTAACATCCATCCAAGTGCATCAAAGTTCCCACTCCAGAAATCTATCTAAGTGCATAACATTTCCTACCCTGAAATTCGTTGAACAGTGTCACCTGTGGCAGTTGAGATATTTGTCTCCCTCCTAGTTGCCCTTTCTGGGTTAAACTTGATTGTCAGCTCAGCGGTCCTAGTTCCTAAGCATCTCTGCCATTTGTTATGCTACCTTTTTGTTAGAACAGGCCCTATTTCTAACTAGGTGATGTGTTCACTGGTCTATGGGGAAAACACAGGGAACGGTTAGTCTTTTTCTTTGATACCCTACGGGAGTTGTCTGTTATTTATTGGGAATGGTCTGGTGCATTACTCCTTTTCACTTGTTGGTCCTCAGGGTGGGTATGCCTACGCCAAGAGTTTCCCTTCCCTTATTTTCCCTTCCCTGGTTTCCTTGAGCCACCTTCCCTAGCCTAATCGTGTCAGGCCTGTAAGCTTCTCCTGTTTCTTAGCAGCCCTGTACTAGGGGCTGGCATCTCTGTTTAGGGTATCTCTTCCCAGTCCTATCACTCATTCCTCTGTTGTTTTTCCAGACTCCTTTTCTGTTTTCATTGCGTGGCTGGTTACGAGGTGTGTTCGGAGCTGAAGAGCCAGGTTTTAAGGCATTTTCTAAATTTTGCATGGTCCTCCATATTTTCTATTTCCCTGGTAAGGGAGTTCCAAAGATTCATGGCTTAGTAGGAGAATGCTGATCCACCCAGTTTTTTCATTGTGCATTGTTTGGGTTCTAGGCAGATGCCGTTGCAGGATCTCAGGGTTCTGGTTGGTTTATAGATGGAGAGTTTCTTTTGAATGAATTACGCTCCCTAGCAGTGTATTGCTCTGTGCATTATCCACAAGGTCAGTTCTAGGTGTCAGAAGCAGGCCTTACTTATCTAGGTCTTTGAACCATCTTATAAGGTTCTGGCGGAAGTTTTGGTAAGATTGATCTGCTCTTATTGAAGGGGGTAAAGAGTTCATGAATTGGGCTGTCTTGACCGGGAAGCTACTACCCCCCACTCTAGACAGCTTAAATCTTGGGACTAGGAGGCAGTTAGTGTAGGATGATCTGGTAGTTCTTGTAGACAATTTCCTGGAGAGTCTTTCTGTCAAATAGCAAGGTGCCCTGTTGTTCAGGCATTTATATGTGAGTGAAGCAACTTTTAGTTTGATTTTGTCAAGTGTTGAGAGCCAGTTATTTGATCTTCTAATCTCGGAGATATATTCTCTCCTGGCAATTCCAAGTGCTGCTCTAAGGGCATTATTCTGGAGGAATTGGATTGTCTTAATGGTTTGTTCATTAGCCCCTATGTACAGCGTGTTACAATAGTCTAACTTTGCCAAAATGAGCGCTCTGGCCAAGGTAATACAACAGTTGTTAGACAAGAAGGGTTAACCTGCTCTGATCAATTTACAAGTGCATGCCGTGGCCGAGGCAATGGCATTGACCAGCTTGTTGAAAGATAGGGTAGAGTCTAGGTAGAAACCCAAGGTTTTCGCATCCTTAGCTACAGTGATAATGTTTTTGTCCATATTGAAGGCAGAGTATTTGGGACTCAATTTTTTAAGTGTTGCCGTTGTGCCCAGGGTAATGATCTCAGTCTTGTCATCTTTCAGGCATAGTCCATGGGTGGCCATCCATGCCTGGATGATGAGATATACCCTATTCACCAAGGCCAAATCCTTGTCATAATCAGCAGTAAGTGGTAGGAGTATCTGAGTATCGGTATACACGCATTTCACCGCAGTATTTTTCATCGCAGGTTTTTTCATCGTTTTTATTTAGAAAAGAACTCGTTTTTTTTGGGGGGGGGGTTAAAAAATTAAATATATGGTTGTGGGTGTAAGGGAATAAAAAAAGGGAGGTCTGGGGGCAGTAACCCCCCCAAAAGAAAACATTTAAAAAAATAAAACGATGAGTTTTTCGGAAAAAAAAACGGCGATGAAAAAACCTGCGATGAAAAATACTGCAGCGAAATAGCGTAGAACCCTGAGGATCATCTGTATAGTTAGTGTAGGTGATATCAAGATGATCCAGATCATCGAAAAGGGGCTTCGTGAAGATGTTATATAGAGTAGGTGAGACACATGATCCTTGAGGCACTCCGCAAGTGATGGGGATGGGGTCTGCAGCAGCAATGGGAGAAAAGACTCTCATAGTCCGATTACTTAGAAAAGTGAGCAGCAGAGTCCAGATGGCTGCAAAGGACCCCGTGGTCCACAAGGTCGAATGCAGCGATAGGTCCAGAATAAGAAGAAGGGCTGATTTCCCTTTATCCCTGAGTTCGTCAATCTGGGCCTTCAAATCTATTAGAGCTGTTTCGGTCCCATGCTGAGGCCGAAAACCAGATTGGTGTGATCCTAGTAAAAGGTTGGATCCCAGGTGTTTTTGTATTTGTGATTAGGCCATCTTGTCTATAATTTATAGAAGAAAAGGCACTGTTGTAATCAGTCGGTAATTGGTGGGTATAGATGGGTTAAGGATCTGTTTTTTAAGTAGTGGGAGCACCCAACATTCTTTGGGGTTGGATGGGCTAGTGCCTGAAGAGAATGAGGCATTAATACGTTTTCTGATGAAAGGGACCAGGTCTCTGGCTGCATCTTTTATGAGTTGGGCAGGGCATTGATCACCCTGACAGTTAGAGGGTTTGAGTGATAAGATAATTTTTTCAGTTTCAATTACGGTGACTTTAGAGAACTTAAAGCGGAGGGGATCAGCAGTGTTGTTGAGTGGTGCTTGTAGGGGGAGTGGTACTGGTTAGTGAAGCTTTTTTCTTGGCAATTTTTATTTGTAGGGTAGTAACTTTATTGGCTAGTGCTTGCTGTATGTTGGAACACAATGCTTTATCTTTTATGCAGTTATCTGGCACAGGAATAGGGGCTTCTAGCTCTTTCAGGATAACAAAGAGTTCCTTCATGCTTGATTTGTCTTGTGATATTCTGGAATTATAGTTTTCACGTTTAGCTAAAAGTTTTTTACTTTTATAGAGAGCAGTAATAGTGCTGAGGTTAGTCTTGTTTTCCTCAGATGGTAGTGATCTCCAGGATGCCTCACATTGTCTTTTTTTATTCGTAGTGTTTTCAGGTATGGTGTGTACCATGAGTTGAGGTGGGCGTTAGGTTTACTTTGTCTCATTTTAAGTGGCGCTATAAAGTCGAGTGACGTGGCCATAACTTGATTATATTCCTTGACCAATGCATCAGGCCCCACATTTTCAGGGAGCACATTAAGTGTAGGGAAAATGAGAGGGAGTAAGTTGTCAAAGGTGATATTCTTTCTGTTTCTTGTAGGTATGGGTGGAGCTAGCGATAAAGGAGTAATAATGGGTTTTAAAGTTGTTGGGGAAAAGGTCACAAGGCAGTGGTCTGTCCAGATGTGGGGGGATATGGAGGATATTGAGGCATTGCAATTGGAATCTGTCACCCAGTTGAGTGTTCTTCCTTTGTTGTGAGTAGGGTGAAGCACTTTGTGTGTAAGGCCTAATTCAGTTAAGATATTATCCACGCTAGATGCATGTGTGTCTTTAGGGTCATTAAAGCCTACGTTCATGTCCCCTAATTGGAGGACTTGAGAGGAATTTTTTAAGTTATTAGATAAGATGTTAGAGATATCTTCCTCAAAGTTTCCGATGTGGCCTGGAGGTCTGTATATCAGGTGGATCTGAGAGTCTGGGATTTGTTGATAGTGAGCTTAGGTGTGGGATTTTCACATGATTTGATGTCGAGTAGGGGTGGCACTAGTCTGATTGGTAGATTAGATTTAACGATAAAGGCAATATCACCTCCTCGTGCTTCGTTTCTGGCAACTCTTAAAATGCTGTAGCCATTACAGAAAGCCAGAGAGAGGGTTGGGCCTGCGGCGGCATTTAGCCATGATTCGACGATCGCTAAGAAATCAAGGTTTTCTGACTGGATAATGTCAGATATTTCAGTTGCATGTGCGACCAGCGATCTGACATTTATTAAAGCGCCCTTGATGTCTGGGTTGGTGGGTGCTAGAGAGGGGGAGACTTCTATGTTTTGGGTCTTGGAAGTGGTGTGATTGAATGATGCATATGCTGGCCGAGGGCTGTGGTTGCAATTTTTACTGATATAGGGGATTTTAGTATGTAAGTTAGTTGTCCTCCTATTTGGACTGGCGAGAGTTCTTGCTAGAGGTTCATATAATTTGACTAGTCTTGCGCTGAGTCTTTCATTTCTAGCAGTAGTGTTACAAGGTTGGGAGTCATACATGGGAGACAGCTGGGGTACAGTGTTTAGTTTAACTGACCATTGAACATGAGTCAGGCTATTTGTAAGAGTCATGGACTGGGCCACTGTGGGGTTAACAGTGGTATGTAGTTACAGAGCTATGGGAATAGTACATATGCAAGCTACGGCTATTAATATAGTAGAGGAGAGCAATGGGCTCCTTAATATGCACATTTTAGCTATTGGATCTGTAAGGTCGTAATCCAGAGGACATAATAAATTAGAGATTTTATAGTGTAGTTTATAATTATGAAGCATTAATTAATAAGCAGTTGTCAGTCAATCTAGGCAGTCAGGTAGATATTCTCAGGGAGATGGTAGACTAAAGGTTAGTCTCCAGGTAGGCGTTGGAGGGTCAGTTGAAAGGAAGACAGGTAATACTACTATGGGGCTTTCAATATCAGTTGTTGAACAATATAGACATACAACCAGGTGGCATGATATAAGTACTAATCGGACTAGAATTACGTTTTTCACAGAATAGGCAGATTCGATTTTTCACATAATAGGCTGATTCAAGTTATCACAGAATAGGCTAGTGCAAGTTATCACAGAATAGGCTGATGCAAGTTGTCACGGATAGGCTAATGCAAGTTGTCACAGAATAGGCTGATTCGATTTGTCACAGAATAGGCTAATGCAAGTTATCACATAATAGGCTAATGCAAGTTGTCACAGAATAGGCTGATTCAATTTGTCACAGAATAGGCTAATGCAAGTTATCACAGAATAGGCTAATGCAAGTTGTCACGGATAGGCTAATGAAAGTTACCACATAATAGGCTAATGCAAGTTATCTCAGAATAGGCTGATTCAAGTTGTCACAGAATAGGCTAATGCAAGTTATCACAGAATAGGCTAATGCAAGTTGTCACAGGATAGGCTAATGCAGGTTGTCACGAGGCGGCATGATAATGTTAGTTCAAACTGCACAGGGTTAGTTCGAATGACACAGTGGCTCGTTCAAGCGGTACAGGCTAACACAATTCAAATAACATAGGGCTAATGCAAGACTGTACTTATGGTAGTCTTGTTCGTTTGGCACAAGGTTAGGTTGAATCCATGTGAATTCCATTTAGTGCACGCACGTGAAATATATATATAGTCATGGGTTATAGGATTCTCTGGGGGGTGTCACGGCAGTAGTGCTGGGTCGCCCCTGGTGTGTAAGTGGAAGTTGCGCTAGCAGGCTCGTGGCAATAGAGGTGTGCGGGCGTGCTCCCTGGGCCACATTTATGTGTACGCAGTGTTTGGAAGTGAAGGAGGGATTACAACACTTACGGTTGCTCGGCACTGGAGACACCTTGCCGTAGCATAATGCATATCATTATGTCGGGACCTGGATAGTCTCTGCAGTGCCCACCGGCAAACAGGGGCAAACAGGGCCTTAGGTGGCCTTTGGTAAGGCCGGCTCTTCCAGTGGATACAGGGCAATTTGTAGACGGTTGCTTAGCAACCAGGGAGACGCAAAGCCTCGCTATGGGGCCGTGTCGCGCCCGACATTTTGTTTTTGAAAAACAGTGTCGGAGCGCGTGCAGGCGAGGAAACCGGGCTGCTTGGGTGAAACGTGGCCGTGGATATGGGTCGAAACTTGTAAATAGAGTGTAGATCTCACCAGGGGTATCGATTAAAAGGCAGATCTCACTCTATGTGAGTACTCTCTAAAATCTCTTACACCATGGAGACCAAAGATACCGTGGTTTCATTCTAAGATCTTTTGAGTGCAATTAAGAAAAAAAAAACATCCTTTGGATGTCCCCCAACCCTCTACATCCAAGAACATTTTCCAGCTTTTCCCCATTAAAAAAATCCTATGGCAGGACTTTGAAATATAATGAGTTGCTATGCTTCGTGTTAGCTTATGGCTATAGCATATTACCTATCACTGGATGTTTTTATTCATAGAATTGTATCATCCTTTGAAAGAGGATCAATCCTAATAATTGCACGTGCATTTCTCGCACGTGCCTTTCCTTAATTGAGACGACGTATATTTTGCGATCATTCAATATATCTTTTTTGATGTGAAGTAATGCATTGGGATGCAAGTTAAGAACTGCCCATACATTTTCAGAAAAAAGTCTACTCATTTGTCACTAGACCTGTCCTGCAGTCTATGCCAAGGCAGACTTTGGACCGCATTTCAGATGGAGCAAGTCCTTGAAAAAGTCCACAATATTGGAGGTTTCATGATTTGTGCAACTCTGGAAGTGATTGCTCTTTCCAGTGACACTGGGTACAAAAAGGAGATGACATATTCACAAGTGAAAGTTTTATATCAAAGGTTTCAGAGGAGAAATGTGACCACCAACATCTTGATTAGAGTGTCAGTACCTTCCCGGAACACATGCTTGATCATCCTGCACATCATGTTTTGGAGTTTCCCCATACCCACCATCATGAAACTCACTAGACAGGGTTTTGAAGTCACAAACGTGTGTTGATTGCTACCCAGACCCAATACTCTTTTTGGGCTGTTTTATAAGGCACCAATAACCATTTAAAGTGAAGTGCACTAATTACGTTTCTGAGTACTTATTCACATTGGATAAGATCCTAATGCAGGTAAAAGAAAAGAGGCTCATACACAATCAGTAAGCTTTATAATACTTATGAGAATATCGTAATTATAGTACTTCCAAACAGATGGCTCAGCATGCAGGCTGCCCAAATTCTTAGTCCTGTCTTTGGGTGACAGCACCTCCCTTTCTGCCATTTTTGTTGCCGAGCCCTTACTATCCTATTTGTTCCATTAAGGTTTGTCCCTGCTTGCTCTTGTGGAGCCATGTGGTCAATTTCCATTCCTACCTCCACTCTCTTCCTTTGAGTATGTGCCTTTCTGCGACGCTTGGCGCCCAACGTAGTTGCACCCATGCCCTAGAGCGTACTCACCTTCTGCCAAACCTTCTTTGTTCCCAAGACGTGTCTTTTTCCGATGGAGCTCCTTTAGCCTTTCCAAGGGGCTCATCTTTCACAGACTATTTTGTTTAAGAGTAGAGAACTCTAGTAGTGTTCTACTTGGCGAGGTCCCATTTTTCACATAGCACTTGGATCTCCTGCATGGGTGCGAATAGCCATATAGTCCTCTAGAGCAGTCTATACCATCTCTTAGCAGTGCTGGAGACAGTAAAAGCCCTTACTTTTTCCAGCCTTTTACTCGGTGGCTGAGCTTCTAACTGCTGATTTAGCTCTCTTTGCTGGGCTATACTGCTTAATTGAGAAGAATTTAGCTGATGTGTTACTTAAGTCTTGCTTTGGCATATACTATGCCTCATCACAATGTGGGTGGGATCCCGTTGTTAATTGCGCCCGGATACCACCCAACACTATTAGCGTTACTCGGTCCAGCGCTATTAGCTCCACATCACGAGTAGCGGTTGGACGGTTTATCCCCATTTCCCATTGGGTTTCATGGAATTATTAGCACCGGTGAAATTAGTGCTAGCGGTAATACCGCCGCAAACAGCCGAAAACGGACGGAAAGCTGGATTTTTACCCCCAGCAAAAATCTAAAAACATTCCGCCCAACTAATTGGGCCAGCCCTGAAATGTGGCGGTAATAGCATTACCACCGCATTTAAGGGCTACCGCCCAACTCGTGATGAGGTTTTTTTTAGGCTTATGTTGATTTGTGTGTAGTGAATGCATGCTAAAAATAGCTGTGCAAAGATTTTACACCTGCACTTTATGCCACACCTGATTTTCATTCACTTGTGTGGTGGAGAGGGGCACAGAACAGAATATCAATTTCTACCTACCCCATCTTCTCCACCATCGAAATGCAACAGCATTTATGCCAGCATGACTGGCAAACAGCAGGAACACTTCAGAGGAAGCCATTGCAAATGCTTCTGGTCATGTGTGAATGGCATGCACCGTTTACTCTAGTTGCACGTCAAAGTGCAAAAGCAAAGGCATACAGGTGATTACACCTGCCTGCACACCTTTGTTATGCACAAAGGTGCACTCCTCCATGAAATGTACAGTGACCTAGAAAATGAGCCCCATTGTGTGAAGAATGTGAGGGGCAGACAGGTGTGCCAAAAATGTTGAAGAATTCCTCAGGGTAAATGCCTTGATCCATGTACTGAAGGGGATACAATGCTCTGTTACTCAATGTAATAGCTGTGTTATAAAGCCCATAACGATCCGACAGCTTTATTGCAGAAACCTTGCACTATTGCAATTGCAGTTTGCATGGCATAAGAACTAGGGCAAAAACATTCTTTCGTGCATTATTGCACCAGAGTAACTTTGTAATAACCCCACATAGAGGCTGGTACTAAGGCTCAGACCTGGTCCTCAGGACAGTGGTCTGTGTGCCCCCAAACTCTGAGCTAGGGCATTTTTGTGCAGTCACCCATTTGCACTGTGCAACTTTTATAGCAGGCCTGTCTCAGGGACAGGTACATTAATTGGACAGAAAGTACTGCGTAAACATGCACTAAAGAACTGTTTTGAGGTAAAAGGTAAACTTTTATGTGAAAAGCACTTTTAGATTATACTCAATAATTTGATCAGCCATTATCTTCTAATGACCCTCATGCTGTTCTATGCACTGCATTCACTTCAATGGGATGGAATTTTCCAGTGCTCCAGCTTTGATGCCGAGCCCAATCCCCCATATCGTCTTTACCAGACTTTTCAGTTTGTGACAGTTGGTAAATGTTACATTCTTTTTCCACTCTCCCTATCCCTTAAATGAAGGAAGGTTCCAGGCCGTGTTCTAGGTCTCAGGAAGAGACAGCCCCCTCTGACTAACTGCAGGATGTCAGTCAGACACTTTCTGGAACCTGTATTTATTTATTTAATTTTATGACTTCAGAAAACAATATGTGATTTAATTAATGTTTCACTTTATTGTATAATTTTAGCATTAGGAGTGTGCTGTACTGCGTGTTATTCAGCTGGCTCTTTATTTGCAACCTTTTATGTGCAGATCCAATATTGCTACTTTTTTACTAAGTGGTATTGTCCCCATCAAATCCACTTGGACTGACCTTTTGTGTTGCTTTGTTTTGTTTAGCCCAAGCCGCTGGATGTGGCTTTTCTTTTTCCCTGGACACCCTTTGGAGAGATTCTACCAGCCTGTGTTCTGCAGTTAGACATGCCCCCGGCCTGTCCCTCCTGCTGCTGGCAGCTATTCCTGAGACCTGTCCTCCAAGCTGCTGAAGGTCAGTTGCGCTGAATGGCCCTGGGACCTCCTGTGTTCTTCATTGCTGCTCTTCACCCTGTCATTGCTGGGACCATGGCATATCTGAAGGTCCTTGGACATCATTTGAGCTACATGTGGGAGCTACTCCCACAACCAACAACATTTAAATGTGAGTATTTCCTGGTTCATGGGCATACTCTGCTCTTTGCAGCCCCTCTGAGTTTCCAACTGCCTTGCCTGGTGTACCCGTTGTATTTTCCTTCTTCTTTCATGTGCATATGCCTATGCTTTGAATTATGGGTTTGCGCAACCCTGTAGTAGTAGATTAAACCATTAAAACATGGTGCTGTGCTCACTTTTCCATTGACTTCCATTGTGTGATGTATTTCTGAGATTAAGGGACTGATTCTGGGAAAGGTTTGCATATATCCTGGAAAGTCCTTGTGCCAAAAATGACTCTGCGTGGCCTACATGCACAGTTTCCAAAGCAGTGTTGGGCTATTCATAAAGCTGAACTCGCAAAGTAACCCGACCCACAAAGAAAACCAATCTGCGCGAGGAATGCCCATAACATACCCCCAAGCAAACCAAAACCATAGCCTAGACCAACTGTTCCGCAAACCTCTGCGTCCATCTCCGATCCAACAACCAGCACCCCAGCGACACTGCGCGAGGTCCCCTGTAAGTAAAGGCTGCACCCCAGCTAAACAGTGCGAGGTCCCCCATAATCAAAGGCTGCACCCCATCTAAACTGCATGAGGTCCCATGTAACTAACAGCTACATCCCTGCGATTCTGTGCGATGTCCCCCATAAGTAATGGCTGCACCCCTGCAAATCTGTGTGAGGTCCCCATTAGGAAAGCCTGCACACTAGCAAAACTGCAAACCACCCCCCCCCCCCAACTCCCAATGCACTCAAACTGCTGGCATATACCCTTACTGCACAGCAGCCCCCTGAAGCCAAGACACCACCCACCAGCCCCCTCATCTCTGACACCACCCACAGGCGGCACCTCAGGTCCTGACACCACCCACCAGCCCCTGCATCTCTGTCACTACCCACAGGCAATCCCTGACACCACCCACCAGCCCCCCTCACCTCTGACACTACCCCCAGGCTGCCCCTCAGGTCCTGACATCACTCAAAAGCCCCCCTCACCTCCAACACCACCCCCAGGCAGCCCCTCTGATCTTGACACCTCACACCAGCCTTCCTCATCTCCGACACCACCCCCAGGCAGCCCCCTGGTCCTGACACCACCCACCAGCCCCTGTCACCTCCGACACTACCCACAGGTAACGCCTCAGGCCAAGACACCACCCACCAGTCCCCCTCTTCTCTGACACTACCCCAGGCAGCTGTGACACCACCCACCAGTCCCACCCACCTCTGACACAACCCCCAGGCATCCCCTCAGGTCCTGAGATCACCCACTGGCCCTACTCATCAACAACACTACCCTCAGGCAGCGCTGACACCACCCACCAGCCCACCTCACCTCCAACCTCCAACACTGCCCCCAGGCAGCACCTCAGGTCCTGACACCACCCGACAGTCCCCCTCATCTCTGACACTACCCCCAGGTAGCCCTTTAAGTCTTGACACCAGCCACCCTCATCTCTGACACTATCCCCAGGCAGCCTTGACACCACCCACCAGCCCTCTCACCTCCAACACCACCTCCAGGCAGCCCCTCAGGTCACACACCACCCACCAACCCCTCTCACCTCAGACACTACCTCCAGACAGCCCCTCAGATCCTGACACCGCCCACCAGCCCCCCTCATATCCAACACTATGCCCAGGAAGCCCTGACACCACCCACCAAAACTCCTCATCTCTGACACCACCTCCAGGCAGCCCCTCAGGCATTGACACCACCCAGCAGCACTCCTAATCTCTGACAACACCTCGAGGCAGCCCCTCAGGCCCTGACACCACCCACCAGCCCCCCTCATCTTCGACACTACCCCCAGCAACCCCTTGTGTCCTGACACCACCTACCAGCCCCCTTCATCTCCGACACTACCCCCAGGAAGTCCCTCAGGTCCTGACACCACCCACCAGCCCCCTCACCTCCAACACCACCCGAGGCAGCCCCTCAGGGCCTGACACCAACCACTGCATCTCTCATCTCTGACACTACCACCAGGCAGCCGCTCATGTCCTGACACCACCCACCAGCTACACTCATCTCCGGGACTACCCCCAGGCAGCCCTGACACCACCCACCAGTCCCTCTCACCTCTGACACCAGCCCCAGACAGCCCCTCATAGTGCTGACACCACCCACCAGCCCCCGTCACCTCCAACACTACCCCAGCCTGGCCCTGTCACACTACACACCTACCAGTCTAATGTTGACCAACGACTTACCTCAACTCCACTGGCATGCCTCAACATGCAGCATGCCGGACACCTATCCTCCCCTAGCCTGATCAACTGGAGGCACTGCTGAAGTATCCATGTCCGTGGCTCATCCTCAGGACTCCTTGGTACATCACACTCAGTTTCACAGTAACAGGACAGCAGGATGTAACACCAGCTGCACTGTGAAGGCACCATGTGCATGTGACATAGTAAAGCAATGTAATGCAGTGTAATGTATCATTGTACACATGTGCCATTGGAATGGCCTCAAAGCGCTGTAGGTGAATGACCTTGGAGGACACAAGTCCAAGACATCAGTGATAGGACAGAGTCACATGTAATGTGTGTGTGCATAGTAGCATGTAAAACATGTACAAATCAATTAATAAAGGTAGTCAGGTAGGAAGGCATAGCTGTTAAAGCCCCCGCAAATAGCAGAAGTAGAACCGGCATGCGTTTGGGTGATGTGAAGGCTGTCTGATAAACTGTGAGCCAAGGTGATAGATCATGTGTACAGCTAGACTTAAAAAAACGTGCATGTGAAGATGTAGCATTTGAGTGGCAGATGTGAAGCATGACATAAGAGCATCTTCTGGGTGATAGCTTATGTGTGCAGGTGGGTGATTATGCAATGGGAGGGACCAACTTTTGAATAATAACTGCACAAGTGATGAGAGCATCCCAAACATCCACAGTGAGGCCGCCAACCCACGTGACAGTCACAGAACAAATACATTCCAAAACCATAGTAAACCAAATTCAGCACATGAACAAAGACACAGCAACAACTGTATGATCAAGAAATGTAAATCTGTATTAAAAATATGTACACTACAAAAACAACTACGTGGAAGGGGGAAATGTCCAAGGATCAAAAATGAACAAAAGTCAAAAAAGAAAATCTACACAAAGAACTAATTACACATGCAGTGGGCTCAATTGTCTCTCATTACATCCTCCAGGGCAGAGTTGGATACCTCGTCCTCGACATGGAGGCAGGCCTTTGTCATAGACTGCATGGATTGCAGGACCCCATATATCCTCCTTTCTTCCTCCCGCGCATCCCTACAAGCCTCCTCCAGGATGGCAGCCTGCCTCAAATTATGTCTCTCCACCACCTCTGCCTTCGCCCTAGAATCATTGCCTCCCTATCCTGCTGCCTCTCTGCCATCACCTGCCTTCTGAACTCCATTCGGATGCACACCATATTGCGTAGTCTCCTCCGTTCCTGCTGCCAGATGTCAGAACTGTCCCACCTGACTTTCCTCCTCGATGATGAATGGCCCTGTGAGGACTGCCTCTATGCCTCTAGGCACTCCTCTTTTGCTGCTGCCTGACTGAGAGTAGACTGTGCAGGTACAAACACTGCCCTGATGTGCCAGCTGTCCTACTCCTACCTGTCCCTGGGTTGGTGCCTGGGCAGGCGCAGTGACCACCTCTTCTGTAGCATATGGGAATTCCACCAGAGGCAAGGACGTACTTGCCACCAGACTGGGCAGTGTGATTGGGATTGACATAGAGGGGCCTTGATGGGACCTGGCAACTGAGGTTCCCCGAACGATGACTGGGCACACAGGAAGTAGTGGGTGAAGGGGCAAGTGAATGTGCCAGTGCACAGAGACTACTCGAGAGTAGTTCACATGCAGCTGGCCCAGGTAGAGGTACATCGAATCGTGATGCTGTGCCAGCTCATCACGAGTAGCTGTCACAGCATCATGAATCGTGCCCATCTGCCTCACCAAACCAAGCAGCAGGGCACGCACAAACTCAGGGCTGGTCTCCTCAGGCACTACGGGGGCCTCAGTCTGGGTGGAGGAATCCACGAAGGTGGCAACTGCTGCAGCAGATGGACCAGGGAGGGGAGTGTGAGCAGTTACCTCCATGGTGCACTGCACATGCTCGTGTCCCTGGCCCAGGGGTGCAGCCTGAACACACTCCTGGATGCACCCACCAGACCCTGTGTGCTGGCCTTCACTTGCCTCCTCCTCCAACACCACCTCCCTCTCCCTGAATGACTCCCAATAGCTTTCCTTCCTGGATGGACCCTCTGTCCCCGCATCCTGGCCCACAGCCACTGAGGAGTCGCCCACCACAACAACCTCCTGGGATCTACCCCCAGCAGCTCCGCCTGATGTTACCTGCGCTCCCCCAACCAACTCTCCCCCAGATGAGGTGGTATCAATTGTGGCTGGCTGGGGTGTGCACTTGGGTCTAGCGGCCCAGTCCCTGCCTTTCTGCTCCACAGCAATGCTCTTCACGACCTGCAGCAACTGTGGTAAATGGGAGAAAAGACACTGACATCAGTTATTCTCGGCAATGCATGTGTGGCATACGCTATGGACATTCTTACCATCCAGTGTTTGTGATTTATTGATATAACACGAGGTTCATCCGTACTATTTACATACCTTTATTGGACACATCATTTGGAGTATACTAGGGAAACCAGAACTCAGATGAAAGCAATTTTGCATGTGACTGGTAATACTACTCTGTGATATACGGCGTAAAAAGAATTTGTGGTTCATAAGAATACCCAATCCTACAAGAATAAGAGCTATTGGCTGATCAGTGGGCCTTGAAAACGACCAGGTGGTCGAAACACGTGTCGGCTGTTCATCCTTGAAAATGTAATTTTTAACTCTATACCATCTGATTTGTCACAGTGATGTCTTTTGACAGCAGTGTTTAACTCCATATCATTGGTGTTTGTGCGCAAGTTACTTTCCCCATTCTGTACGCAGGTTGTGTGTAGATGTGAGATGCAGCAAATTCTTGCGTTGGAATCAAAACTGCAGTTTGATTTTGGTAAATGACAGAGCATTTAGAAATGGGCATAGTGCTGTGAACAGGGACGTCATTTGGGAATTACCAGAGGTCACAGCTGTGACACCAGTGGTCTCCCTTGCTAATCCCTTGCTAACCCTGCATTAAAAAACTAGATTTGTTTTTAAAGGGAGTAGGGGGGTGCCACACCAGATCTGTGGGGGCCCCAGCCCAGACCTCACCAATTAGGGTGAAGGCTGGGTGGGGCTTGCAGCATGAGAAGGAAGTGCTCAGTAGAGCTTGGACCGTGACATGTGGCAGGTTTCACATGCAACGTTCAGCTCCAACTCTGTCTCCTCCGGCTTCCTTGCGACTCATATACAGGAACTAGGAATCTCATCCAGCTTCCTGGTTCCTGTGTGTGAGCAGCACAGAGGCGAGAGGGTTGCTTGGAGTGACGGACCAAAGCTGAAAAAACAGGTATGAAGGCTTTAGAAAAAAAGAATAGTTGTGTATTTTGAATGTGTGAAGTGTGTGTCAGATGTATTTATGTGCTATGGGTCAGTGAGTGGTCGGTGAATGACAAAGAATTTGACAGAGTGTGTATGATTGAATTTTCCAGGTGGGTGTTTGCTTGTGTGCAGAATGCATTGAGAGTGAATTTAAGAGAAGGTGAGAAGGTGTCTGCGTGAGTGACTGGTGGGTGAATGAGTAGGAATGTGATAGTGTGTTATGAATGTTCTGGGTGGGTGGGGTTGTGTGTGTCTGTGTAGAGAATGCAGTGAGAGTAAATGGAAGAGAAAGTGTATGCGTTTCAGTGTTCTGGATCACTACGTGTCTGTGTGGAGGATGCAGTGTGAGTGGGCACAAGAAAAGGTGTATGGGTCAGTGACTGGTGAGTGAATGAGTAGGAATGTGATAGTGTGTGTTTGAATGTTCTGGGTGGGTGCATTCCAGTGCAGAGAATGTAGTGAAAGTGTACGTGAGAGATTTATGGGTGAGTGAATGATGGGTGAATGAGTAGGAATGTGAGTGTGTGTGTCTGTATAAATATTCTGGGTGGGTGGGGGCCGGTGTGAGTGTCTTTGAGAGAAGATATATGGTTGAGTGACTGATGGGTGAATGGGTATGAATGTGATTGTATGGGTGAGTGGGTGCATGCCTATCCGGTGAAGTGAGTGTGAATGAATGTGAGTGGAGGTGTATGGGTGGGTGAAAGGTGATGCCTGCATGTGCGTGTGTGTGTGTGTGTGAGGCCCTGGGAGACTTGGATCACTAGAGCAATTTTGACATATCCTTTACTGACTTTGCATGTGGTACTGGTATTTTCGGGCAAAGCCAAGTTCATGTGTGCCAATACCTGGCTAGACTGGCATTTTGGTACAGCCATTCTAGCCATTGCTTACTGTGGCATGACATTTATTACTTACCATCTTTGATAAAGCAAACATGATAAGTAGTATTATCTTGCTAGACTGATGTTTTGGTGTAGCAGCCTTTATATTTCTTACTGTAGCATGACTTTTTATTAACTGAACATCTATGATAAGGCAAGGATGATAAGTGTTCTTATGGGTCTAGACAGGCTTACATTGGAATCAGTTGGGACATGTTTTCTTATTGGGACTTGTCATTTTTAATAGCCAAACCAACAGGAGTGTTTTCTTACGTAGGAGTACTGGCATATATTTGCAGGGCCAGGTTTGTGGCTAGTGCCAGTAATGATACTATAAGAAACATATATCTCAAAGCGAACATGAGTATGTTCTTAAATGGGAATACTAGCATATGTTGGTGGGGACAGCATGGAAATTTATGGGCACAGCCAGGATGAACATGTTTTTTATACTGGCATACATCAAAGGGTCCGGCATGACAATGCATTGGGAAATGTACTTGTGCACTTTTGGTGACTTGCATCTATTGTACTTTTTCATGAGTTATCCTACACCCTAAAAAAACGATTGGTTGCAATCGCATACTTGTGGCAAATATCTACACCCTCCAATAAAACAACTCACCAGCCTCCGGACTGTGGCGTGACCTGTGCTTTGTTAAGGAACTTTGGGGGGGGGCGTCAGCATTGCTTGCAAGGAGCCCCCACATTTGTATGCTACGCCACTGATTGGGCTCTACTCACCTTGAACGCATTCAAGTGTGATATAAATGGTTGAGAGGGACCACAAACTCAACCAGGACCCTGCTCTAGTGCAACACTGTTAGAGAAAATAAACGCTAGACACAGAGTATTAGAAGTGAGAGAGCCATCGAGTGACCCACCCCTCCCCATTCAAACTCCTTCTTGTAAAGGGCTTTGTGGAAACTTCATTCACGGGCCGATCCTGGAGGGGTTATTGAATAATGCACCTCGCAAATAGAACTCTGAAAATCATAGATGCGTTAAGCCCCCTCTTTAGAGAAGTGCAGGCCCCCTTGCCGCACATCTCACCCTGTTAAAATAGATTGAAGAAAAATCATGTATCAAAGCCTAGGACATTAAGGGCCTCATTATGAGGCGGGTGGTAAGGGGTTAACAGCGCTGGTAAAAGTGCCGGAGCCGTTAACCCCTTGCCACCCCATTACGAGGTCCGCTGGCGGGACCCGCTCAGGACACCTGGTTTGACCAGACATCCTTAGCGGGTCCCGCGAGCGGCCCAGCATGCTAACAACGAGCCCGTCATTAACGGGCCTGTTGTTAGCATGCTCCCCATTCCCATTGATCCCTATGGGGGCTCAAATGGGAATGGGGATGGACCGGGTCCAGGTTCCCTGAATGGGGAAATACCGGGTCCTCCAAGGTCTGAATGGCCCTGTATTTCCACATTCAGGGAACCCGGACCCGGGTTTGGAGGTAGCCATGCCCTTATTAAGCTCTGGCTACCTCCAAACTCGTAATGAGGCCCTAAAATGTTATGTTGGGCTCTGGGTTGTGGGGGACAACATGTGGTTGCTTGTCACTTAACTTAAATATTAATGCATACAGAGAAAGATGGCCTCAGCTTACACCAGCACAATAGGTTTTTTTCTATCGTTGTGGTAGCTGAATCATAGATACATTAATAACCAAGGAAATTTGTTGATACTAAATCTTGGTCAATGATTTCATTTTCAGTCCTTGCTTGTGCAGCATTTTGCTCCTTGGTAAACAGACAGTGCACGCCTCTCCAGATCAGTGCTTTTTTGGCCTGTTTAACACATCAATGCCACAGATAACAAGTTCTTCTTTGTCCGTATACATGTTTCATAAACTAGCTGTAGCCAGCATCAGACATTTTGGTTATCCTGCTACAAGTACTGCATTATGTATGTTTTACATATAGGCCCTACGTCGAATCTGGAAAATGACATTCCCCAAATGTGTGATCATGGACAAATCACTCCTCCCTCTGTGCCTTGGTTTTTATATCTGGCTGAAATGAGACTTCCTGGAAACACGGGTGTCAGACGCATCTGAAGGCTGTGTGTCATCCCTTCCAGTTTATGTCACTTGGTGGCAGGATCAAATTACATCAAGGCCTGTGATGTCATCAGAGGTCAAGGGTCATGTGATGTCACGTCCGCTACCCCAGGTATTTTGATGAAATGACGTCTGTGGCTGTGAATGGGAAAAACCTATCACCTCAATGTCAGTTACTACTTCTAAAACAACAGACAGCAGACCCTCTCATCTTAGTGTTAAACATTAGGCTTAACGCAACAGAATGGCATTCTTTATAGTTTGAAGAATGATAATGAAAATGCCAGCAGGCCTTTGTACAATAAAATGGCCAACCCATGCTCAGATTTGTCAGAGCTCCTCATGTGGGTAAAATTGTTGGGGCCTATACTTTCTGTTACATTTGGTTTGTTTGAAAGTGCATCCCTATCTCTACACAGGAGCGGACTGCCCTTTCGGATATTCTGCCCCTGGCAGAAAGCAATTTGGACTTGGGATGGCCTAGGGATGGTTTTACAAGCCACCCTGGGCTAGTTTGGAATATAACATCATTTTTGTGATTAAGTAAGGTAACGTAACATTACTTATTACTCTGAGTCGCTCGGGCCGCGGATAGGATGCAGCACACATACTAAGTGTTAACTTTGCTTTGATGAATGCACACAATAGCTGAGGCTGTGCTGAGCAGTGTGTGTGTCCAGCCCTCTGCCGGCGTGGCGCCAGGAGGCAGCTGCACATTGATTAAACAACAAATTGTAACAAATTGTCCTGGGTGTTGGGAGGGAGTGAACTGAGAGCTTGCTTCCTGCTGTGGGAGGTTCCTCTGCTGTGTTGTGTGCATGTTTGTTTTGGGGGAGGGTGGCAGGTGGGGTGGCCTGCCTAGAGTAGAGTCCTCCTCGTTCTGAGCCTCGGGGTAAGGGCCAGGCAACTGGCAGGGGTCTGCTGTTGCAATGTGGCTTGGGCTGGCTTGGCAGCCAATCACGTGAGTGGGCTGCATGCGCATGGTGTGTTGTGCTGCTGGGTCTGGGTGTGGTCGGTCACTCACTGTGACACCGCCCGCACATTTGGGAAGCAAGGAAGGAACTGTTGACATGGAGCAGCAGCCTGTAGGCCTCTGGTTTTCTGGCTGTGGCAAAGCAAAGCACATGCAACTTGCAAGTGCAACAACGACGGCAAGGCCTCTATTAGGAGCTGTAGCAGGCCAACACCAGCCTACACTTGGTCCAACCTGGCTCTGCAGCCCAGCATACGGTGGACAACAGAAGACATTATTTGTGCATGCATGTGGGCCGGCGTGATCACACAAACTAATTAAAGATAAAAACATAAAACGAAGTGGCCGGTGCCTGCCAGCTCATCTACCCTTTATAGGGAGGACTGGACTGGGCTTTTAGACCGTATGCAAGCCCAGTCCTCAAAGCACATCCACTCTATGCAGAGACCCCTGCTGTAAAGCGACTTAAATTAACTAGTCATTTCCCTGAAGCTGTCGCCATCTGAAACCTCTTTAAAACAAATAGAAATGACCCAGCTACTCCTTGAAATGGACAGATGTGATGAGGGTCAAAGGGAGAAAGAAAGCAGAGCCCCCAACCATGCCCTAGACCCGTTGTAGCATTGCTGCTTTTAGAAGTCACTGCTCGTCCGCTAGGAGGACACAGTTTATTTTGCAGTTTTTCAATGTACATTTGTTCTATTCCTAGTGCTATTAGTAAATGTAAAAGTATATTTATTTGTTCAAAATGCGCCTTTCTTAAGTCAACTGAATGAAGAAGAAAATAAATCCCAGGAACTGATAGCAGAGTGTGTATGACTGAAATGACATACCCAGCAATGCCTCAATGGAACAAAACATTATGAAAACAGCCTTTTTAACAGAGTGAAACGTTGCAGTAGCAATCTATATATCTTAAAAAAATATACACCCTAAGACCCAATTTCCTTATCTTTTCCAACATTTCTAACAGTGAATACACTAAAGTGTACGCTTGGCGCGTTCAATTATTTGTTTGATCTAATACATCTAGTACACTGCCTGTTCCATTCTGTATACTTCAAGAAATCCTGCTCTGAGTCTAGCTTCTTTTTCAAAATAATTAAGTTCCATTGTGCAGCTGGCGCTGCCCATTTCTGTAACTCTCTGCATGATTTTGCAGTTCATGGAAGCATGTGTAAACGGACTACACGCCTCCACAAATTGGGGTGTTTTATGTTTATTTAAATCGGCCGAGACCAGGTCTCCGACCGCAGAGATTTTTTGAAGGGACTCACCTGCCCTGTTCTGAGATTAATTCAAGATGCGCACATATACTACATATGCATACAAACATTTTTTTTAAATTTCTATACTTCCCTTTTACATGAGGTGATCTTCTTTATGGTCGGTGCAGGTGAACAACACAGCACGCTCCACATTATGACTAATATCTTGACATGTGCACAAAAAATAGTTGTTTTACATCACTAATCAAATGTTTTCAACATCACCTTCATGGACAACGACGAGTAGATGAGGCATTCCAGCAATTATTAATCTGTGGATGCATCAGGTCCGGCTCTCTAGAGAGTGTGCCTTGTGTTTTGCCAGGAGTAGGTAGGCAGATTGGAAAATGGTGATTCAATGTGTATGCTTCTGATGTAAAGATAAGTTGAATTACTGCATGGAAATGCAGGGCCGAAGATTAGATCTGTGCAGTTTTAGCTCTCTTGAAACGTGGCTCGTTCCGTGGGCACTGAGCACACTCCACATAGTTTTGGCCTTGCACAGCCAGTGTATAAGCACCCTTCTTCCACCACTACTGCTGCAATTGCCAGCTGTGTGCTGCAGGATCTGAGAGTTGATGGCAATGAGAACTTTGCAGGCATAGAGACCCCGTCTATCACTGCTCAGCATGTGAGTGCGCTTTACACGGAAATGCCCGAGAAACTCCAGGTATGTGCAGTTCACTGCAGATTTTGCTCAATCCTGTGAACGAGACTGTAAATATGGAGCCAGAAAGTGCATTTATTTATTATCCTAATTATGTGCATTTTTTATGTGGACTCCCCTAACAGAGCAAAGCTCAGAAGTATCATTGAGACACAAAGTTTACATAATTAATAAGCTGCTCTTATGATGCAGCTATCTGTGTGCTAGCCACAGAGCTTCACAGACCAAAAGCACCTGTTTTAAAAAAAACTCTTCAAGGTTCATGCATTCCCACCTGAATTCCTTTGTGCGCTTAAGAGAGACCTGACCGATGATGGATGGAATAGGTTGGTTTATATATTAATGGATCCATGGATGGCTGGGCAGACGGGAGTTGGGCGAGCTGCAAGTTTGTGACAAAGAATCTCCATATCAGAGTTTATTACACATCTCATTTTATTGCATGTCTTAAATCACTGAATGTACAGTGCGTTTACATAGATTTTTCAGGTTGCCATTATCTTGCATTCTGGGAATTAGAGATTACTATTCAAGACGTGAAAATTAAACCCACAATGATATTCCTTTGGTTTACCATGTTGCTATAAGGATTTACATTTTGTCATGTGGCTCACTTACGCCATTTCTGTTTTTTGTAAGTAAACTCTGTAAAACATTATAACTGAAGGCCTTGAAATATAAACTATTTGTACTCAGTCAAGCTTGGAAGGTATGTGATCCAATTTGAAGAGTGGCGCTTTGATGTTCAGATAAAGTTTGTGATCCTCCTAGTCCATCCCTGAGCCCCTCCACCAGCTGTTCAGTCACCCCACTCCCTTCTTTTTGGATGAAGCCAGAGTACCGCCAGTTTCTTTTTTCCACTTCCATCACTGCACACATGCATTACCCACTCCATTTCATGCATAACCTGTTCTTCTGCGGGTGAATTGTCGCATTGCCTTTGGGTATCCTGTGGCATTAATGGAGAGGGGTAAATTCAGGCAGTGTGGGTCAGTCCAGGTACTCACATCCAGAACATGGGGTGCATCTGTGATTCTTCTGTAATGCCGGGTCATGCCTGTGCGACAAAAAACCTAATTTGTCAGATATCTGCAGCAGGTGTATTCAACCACTGAATTATCATACCGGTGCATGCTATCAAGCATAAACTGTTCTTGCACAAGCTATTTTCCTGCAAGTTCAGAGAGTTGTGGGATCGCCAGCAGTACCAGGTGGCACCAACGAAGTGGGGTAGATGTTGGCAGTGTGTGCCAGGTACTCAAGTCCAGCTTACACGATGTGAGATGCCTCTGTACGGCAGGTCACACCTGATACCATAACATGCCTTCACAGATTTATGCAGCAGGTGGAGTCGCCCATTTGGTTATCTTACCAGCGTATGCAAAGTCGTGAATTGACGCGATTCACGGATGACACTTTGAGGCCCCCTCTTTTTGAGGCGAGGGACAGGGCACTTTATTTTTAGGTGCCCATGCCTATTTCTTGTCCCAGTCCGACCCTGTCTCTACACTGCGTCCGAGTCGGGATGTCCTTGTGCCAGTTCTGCAGATGAGCGTATGCCCCGTGCACCCAGCTCCTCAGGGTCGGTTGCGATGGATCCAGCTCCTCAGGGTTGGGTGTGATGGAGCGCCCAGTGGGAGAACCGGGAGACGGTACCCGGCTGGGCCACTCCAGCTCATTATCAAGTGTTATAGGGGCCCCAGGCACTTCGGGCCCAGCATACAATGTGACACGGACACCAGAGTATGCTGATACGTGACTGACGAGCGTTGCACCGCTCGTCCCCTTTTTTGCTTTTCTCCATGATGCAGCACACACCCACACCGGTGACTGACTCCCCTTACCACAGAAACTATGACAGATTACGGGTATTTCTAAATTCCCCTTAACGTTCTGGACAGGGGTGTTGCTAGGTCTGGAAAATATCAGGGGCTAAGCTAATGTCGGGACTGGTGGGAGGGACTTGGGGATAGGTAGCATTTTGGTTCTAGCACCTGAGCTTCTATCCAGGGCTACAACCAAAAGACCTGGGGCTATAGCCCCCTCAGCCCCCCCAACCCCCTAAACCCCATAGCAAGGCTCCTGGTTCTGGCATTAAAGATTCTAAACATGTTTTGCTCGTGATCATCAAGTGTATGATATCACTACATATATGAAATGTCCATTTCACAGACACAATCTGGTGTCCATATTCAAAGTGAGGTTTCCAAAATACCAGCAAATGGCCCCCACAGTTCGCCACCCACTGGTTCAACAGTTCACAAACAAATTAGGAGCGCCCAACAGATAAAAAACTCAAAACTATCACCCTAAATACATATCTATATCACTGGTGACCGATATAGTGCGTATTGCTGGACTCCTCCAGCTTCTAAACACTCAACCGCAGATGGAACTCACTTTGCACATCCTTTCCGCATCTACCAAGGAGAGGATGTTGCCCCTGAGCTATCCCCCAGCTGTACAGTGCTATCATATTTGCGAAGAAATAAAACAAAACAAAAACAAGGAGACGACTGGCAGGTGCTCGCTGGCTGCCATACTTCTGTCTTCTTTACTGAGGCATTTTGAGAATTATATCAATCACTTTCAATTTCACGCAAAGTTATTAAAATTGGATCATTCCTGCTACTACTGGCCCACACATGATAGCCTAAGAAGCGCATTAGAAGCCATGTCTCAGTCCACCAGTGCTCCTTAGCCTTTAACAAGTTACTTGAATGAATATTGATTTTACAATGTGATACCGGAGATGAATAGTGCTATTAGACGTCGTGGATAAGGCAGACGTTATTAATAAAAACAACAATAAATCAACGGCCCTATTTACTCATACATATGGCCCGATCAATAAGCAGGCTTCGTTTCAGTAGCAGGCGCTAATGCCATTTCATTATCATGCGATGGGCGTGTGTGTGAGTGGATCACAGGATCAGGGAGCAGAGAGTGCCCTTTTCAAACCCTAAAATGAATGTGACTTTCATGTTGAAATGCACAGTGATGCACAGAATGTCAGGCAGCAATATAATGGGGCCATATTTGGAGTGAAAGTGGAAAATAATTAGAAGACCATAGCAAGCGAAACTGGGAAACACATGTTGAAAACGTCTTCTAGAGAGCGCGCCCGCGGGAGGATGGATGCGGGAGGGCTTGTCCTTTGCATGGCCCTTTATTATTTAAGCATAAACAGCTGTCACACCGCAGAGTTAGGGCACGCTATGAAAAAGATCTACACATTGATTGAATCTCTTGCCTTGTTTGTACATTTATTTGACATTTTGAAGACAAAAACAATAATGATAATGCCAGACAATAATAATAATTAACATTCATGTAGCACTACAAAACCTCAGGTATCTGAGCGCTGCTTATTATTACCCACGGTGTGTTATTGGACCTCGGAAGGATGAAAAGCTGAGTTTTGCCCCACCGGGATCCGAACCTGCATTGGCAGCCTCTGCACAAATTTCAAGCGAGCGCCCCACTGGCTGTGCTATAGAATGCGATGCAACAGTGGCTGTTTTTTTGCACTAGGCTGTTTAGATTTGGCTATTTGGTGGCACTTGAGCTCCACTTATAAGCCGAACCCATCTCAGATGGGAGATGTAAGGAGGGACACACCACTTGCGGGTGTTGTTTGCTTCTTGCCCACCCACTGACTACTCATGGCGGTGCTGATCCCTATGGCCATTCCCACTCGCTACCTATCCCTGCCTGCACAAAATACATTCCCCTCAGATCTCTTTAAACTACATTACCTGTAGAAAGCAGTAGCATCAAAGTTTGGCCTGGCAGTGTTATTTCTAATCAGTCTTCTGAGATTTGATGGCTTAATTGCAGCTGCAAATGTGCTACTCGTGTAATAAAAAATATCTTAACCACGTGTGCCATCAACAACTGGATTTGTTCCTTGCACTAAAGCCTTTATTTATTTATTTATTTTATGTATTTATTTGTATTTGGTTTACAATAAACCTTTACAAAAGAAAATAATCCAATACATCCTTAAAAACCGCAATACATCACATACAATAGAATCCAAACAAGCAAGACAAAAAACATTGAACCAACAGTAAAACAGCAAAGAGAAAAACGAATAAAAAGCACGCTATCATCATGATATTAAAACACAATTCAGTCATTCATATAGTGCAATTCCACGATACAAACATTTTTAAAATAGAGACTGCCGTCCTAGTATTAAAACCCAACAGTACATTCATTCATCACAACAATTCCACGATTCGGTACCTCCAATTCATCATGATGTTAAAATACAATAATTCAGTAATTCATCTAATACAGATCAGCAATACAGTACGTTCCTTGCAGTCATGATGTTGAAACCCAACAATACCATCACTCGTCAAGTCAGATCAGGGGTTCAGTACGTCAGGTTCATAGTGTTAATGAAACCAGCCACCGCCAAACCCTCTTTGCTAGAGTTAATGTTGAAGCATGGGTTCCAAATATAATCGTAGTTCATTGAGCACCAATTCATAGCTCGCACGGAAGAGTTATGGAAATATTTCATCCTAGTATTATTTAAAACAACACATTCCAAGACCAAATGACACGCTGTCTCAGTCAGGCCTGAGTTACAAAATCTACTGTTGGTGTCCGTCATAGGCACCATTCCTCTTCTTAACAAGATCTCTCTAGTTAAGAGGAGGTTTCATCTCAATTGTAACAAGAAGTTTCTATAGAATTTGTTGGGGAACTGCGAGAGAATCAGGGTTGGAGCAGCCTGCCTTCTATGATCAAGTGCCAAATCATGCATCAATAGATACGAGTGAAAAGAGTCAAGGGTAAAGACCCAATCATAACAGTAGAGGCTTTCTTAACTCTCACAGGGTTAGACAACAGCACAGCTCTATCCATCACCAGGTTATTCAAAATGTTAAGAGCCTTCTCCTCCAATTGACAGAGAAAGTTGCTTTTATTCGTTACGAGAGAAACTTGGGCTCCCAATAACTCATACAGAGAGTGTGGTATTGGGTCAATTAGTTTGGTGTATAAGGCGAGTACGTTCCACTCCACCCGTGCCTTCATTAAGACCACCCCCAACTCAAATCTGTTGGCTGCAAATGGTATCACATTGGGCACATTCAAACTTTATCCTAGATTTTTGCTTCCATACGGTCTAGGACCTTAAAAATAGTAGTGTCCACCAATTCCAAGCCATAGATGAGTTTCGGAACAATCTTGCCCTCATAAAAAGTAAGGGCTAGTTTGAGGGAGAAACGCCCATACTTCCTGTCAATTTTCACTACCAGGGGAGACAAGAATTTCACTCTATTCCAAAGAGCCTCTCTAATATTTTTGCACCCCGGCAGTGCATTTATCTGGAAACCCAGGTAGACAAATGAATCAACAGTGCCAATTGCTCTATTTTGAAATGGCCAAACCCTTCCCTTCTTTTTTTTTCCCCCTGAAATGATGAGGATCTTGATCTTACTAGGATTCACAATGAGGCCATTGTCAATGGTATACGTGGAGAATTTAGTCAGTAGACATTGTAAACCAGTTGACAAGTTACCAAATAACAAGAAATCATCCGCGTGTGGCAACAATTCCACACTCAAAGAGCCAATCGAGGGAGGGATAAGGCAACTCCCCACACATAGATATGTACAAATTAAACTGACAAGGTGAAAGATTCCATAAAAGTTTTAATACGTTCTGATAAGTCACTCTCCTTATTCAGTCTCACGCAAATCCCGGAATCCTCATTGAGGGCCATCAAGTAACTCAACAAACCACCCGGCAGCCCCCATTGAGCAAGTTTAGTCCACAATCTGTTCCTGGTGATTTTATTAAAAACCAAAAGCCATTGAGAGGTCAATGGATGCCACGTAGGTACAACCATTAACTTTATTCCAAGCGGACACTTGTAGGGCCTTCACCACTAAACCATGAATGTAAGTAAAGTCCTAATAAATAATGACCATTAGCAAAGCTAACAGGTTTGGCTTGTATATAGGTATTATATTTCCTACATATAATACCTATATATATATATATGTATATATATATTCTCCTTCTTCTCAACTGACCTTCACCTTAAGCTCTCTTCCTGCCTCACTGCTATCAAGAACAAGATGTCCTCCCGCTTTCTCTCTCTTAACACCGATAAAACCGAAGTCTTTTTCTTCCCCTCTAATTCTCTTCCCCCTTCCTCTCCTCCCCTTTCATTCACTTTACTCCCTCCAATCTCCCTATATCTCGCCAATCTCGTAATTTAGGTGTTCTCTTTGACTCCTCTCTTACCTTCTCGCAACACATTTCACTCACCTCTCGCACCTGCCGATACCACCTCTACAATATTCGCAAAATCCGTCCCTCCCTCACATTCCACGCCACCAAACTCCTAATTTCCTCTCATCTTTTCCCACCTCTTCTACTGCTCTTCTCTACTCTTTGGACTTCCCGCAACTCATCTTGCCCCTCTTAAATCCATATACCACTCTGCTGTTCGTACCCTTCGTCTCCTTACCTCCCGTGATTCCATCTCTTCCTCGCTCTCTTACCTTGGCTGGCTACCTTTCCACTTACAGCTAAAATTTCACTTTCTCTGCCTTATCTTCAAATCCCTCCATGGTCTTGCTCCTCCTTATCTCTCCTCCCTTCTCTCCTTCTACTCCCCCTCCCGTTCCCTTCGGTCCGCTGACCATTTCCTTCTCACTATACATTCTTGTCCCTGCGCTTCCTCCCGCTTCCGCTCCTTCCAACTTCTTGCACCTCTACACTGGAACTCGCTCCCTCTCACAATCCGCTCTACCACGACCCTCACCTCATTTTGCACTTCCCTTAAATCTCTCCTCCTCCATTCTCCTCCTTGAAAACTCCCCCTCTGTCCTCTCTACTTCCCCTCCCCCCTCTCCCTTCATCTGATTTCTCTCTCCCCTCTCCTGATCCCCCTCTCTCTCCCTTCCATTTTCCCTCGTCCAATCCATCTCCATTCCTCCCTACACCTAGTCCCACTCCCCTTTCCCCACTCCTTCAGTTAATTGCTCTTTGCACTGTTTTATAGAATGATTAATGATGTAATTTTGCTCCTACTGTTATTTGTTGTTGTTATCTTGTATTATGTTGTTTCACTGTACAGCGCCTTGGTGTAAAGCGCTCTATAAATAAATCAAGCAATCAGTCAATCAATCAATCAATATATATTCAATTACAGGCACCACTCTCATATGCTCTGGTAATAACAGCATGTTGTTATATTGCCCACACTCACTTTATGCACATTTCTTACATTCAAAATAGTACTTGCCATCAACCAATGCAATACCTTTTTTTTAATAACACATTTTATTAGTTTTAGAAGTGCTTAGTGTAGTTTAGACATTAAACAGTACATAGCAAACAAACCAACACAAAATAAAATATACGTAGATCCAATTCAATCAGTAGATGTAGTTCAGCGTGTTATGCTCACAGCATATGACCGTCTTCTATTTGATAGTCATACAAAGTCTATTCAGTCTATTGTGCATATTCCCACTTCTGACAGATTTTCTTTGGCTTCCATGGGCACCCTCTAGCAGTATAGACACGCTGTTTCATTAACATACAAATGTTCACATCTGTTACCCATTGTGCATAGTGTGGGACCATATTGGATCCCCAGAGTTTTGCTATGTTGTGTTTAATTAGGCCTGTGGTAGTTGGCGTGTCGGCTCCCTTTCGTCCACAATACCGAATAGCATCATCCTAGGGACTCTCGGGATGGTGCGACGCAGGACCGCGGACAATTTATCACAGCAGTGTTGCCAGTACACCTGGATCTGGGGGCACTCCCACAATATATGAAAGAAGGTGTCCTCTTCTTGTAAACAGCATAAACAGTTAGGGTCAGTGGTTAGATTCCAGCGATAGAGGGCTACCCTTGGATAGTACACCCTGTGCAGTATTTTAAGATGTATCAGTCGAAGCCTAGCAGAAATGGCAGTTTCGGGTGGATACATCAAGACCGTAACCCAATCTTCCGGCAGTATTAGACCAAAATCCCCCTCCCATTTGAGTTTCAAATTGCAAAGTTCAGTAGTTGCAAAGGAGGACTTGGCATTATGTATGACCAACGTAACTTTGCAGAAGGCAGAATCGGGCAGTTAGGTCCTCAAAGGTTGCTATTTTCCCATTTACAATGACATCCTCAACTTTGGTTACCCCCAGTGATATCCATTTTGGCCATGTCGGAAGTTTGCTCAGTTCGGGCGGATTACCACTTCCCCATAGTGGCTGTACCAGGTTAATGTTCCTGTCCCGCGCGATATGCTTGTGGGAGTCCTTCCATATGGATGCAATGTGGGTTGTCGAGGTATGGAGGGGTGGGGTTTTTATTTTCATATATAGGCATTCTAGTGGGGACATCTCCTGCATTGCAGCAATCGCTGCTCTGATATGGGGTATAACTCAGTTCCCATGTAATACATTGTTGACCACTGCCATTTGACTAGCCCAATAGTAAGGCTGCAGATGCGGCAGCCCTATACCGCCTTCCCAGATGGAACGTTGGAGTGTTCGTAACGCTATCCGTGGGGGCCCTTCGCCCCATAGAAGTGTTCTTAGGGTGCTGTCTATTTTGTGGAATTCCAGGGCCGATATGTGGAGTGGTGCATTCTGCAAAATGTATAGGAAACGGGGCAAGGCCAGCATTTTAAATAGTGCTGCCCTCCCTAATTGTGTTAACGGGAGTAGTATCCAGTGACACACATTGTCTCTAAACCTCTGTGCAATCGGTGTAAGTTCCTGGCCACATATTCGGAGAGGTCAACCGTGATCTGTATGCGCAGGTAGCGTAATTGTTCCATTTCAAGGTGATATGGGCAATTTACCGGGATAGTATGCTCCGCACCCTTGACAGGGAAAAAGATGGATTTGGACCAGTTCACTTTTAGGCCACTGAAGGACCCGTATGGGTCCAGTAACTCTGTAACTATAGGACAAGAATGGACCATATACCCCAAATATACTAGGAGGTCATCGGCATACAGGGAGACTCTATCTTCCACTATGTATTCCTTAGTAGTATAGCTAAGGGTTCAATTATCAGCGCAAAGAGCATCCCTGACAGTGGGCATCCCTGTCTTGTTCATTTGCACAGTCGGAAGGCTCCTGAGGGCTATCCATTCACCCTGACCTCTGCCACAGGAGAACTATACAGGATTTGGACCAATCCCAACAAGGATTCCTCAAATCGCATCCGAAGCATAATCTCCCAGAAGGGCCTCCCAGAAGACAGAGTCAAAGGTTTTTTCGAAATCAACCGCTAAGAGTGCCAGTGTTTCCTGGAGGGTGGGGGCTCTTTCTAGTGTGAGATGAGGTCTGCGGAGGTTCATACTTGTTGACCTTTGCGGCATAAACCCACATTGGTCCAGGTGGACCAGTGAGGTTATTACTCTTTGCAGTTTATTTGCTAGCACTTTTGCCAGGATTTTGGTTTCACTGTTAATTAAAGAGATCAGTCTGTATGAGCTATATCTCTCTGGGGGCTTGCCCAGTTTCGGAATAATGATTATACTGGCTTTCTAGAGATCAGGAGACAGGGTCCCTTGCTCTTTAAAGAATAGGAACATTTTGAGCAGGTGTGGAGCCAGCTCGTTTCCTCCTAGTCTCTTCCATATATCAATCCGGAAGCCATTGGGTCCCAGTGTTTTCCCTGATGGTAGTTGTGATATAGCTAGTGTGTTCTCCTCCTCCGTCAGGTTGTTTTCAAGGAGGGCTGCTTGTGTGGGATTCAGGCGGGGCAGCGTGATCATATCTAATACCTTGGTGTCTATGGGCTCTTCCGGGGATTTATATAGTTTAGCATAATAGGTTGCAAACCCTTCCACAATGTCGCGGTCTGTTTGCTGCAGTTCTGAGTCTTCTGTTCTGATCTCCGTTACTTGTCAGTAGCCGAGTCCCTCCGTTCCAACCAAGCAAGAATTTTGCCAGTCTTATCTCCGGTTTCATACAGTTTTGTGCGCTTGTTTGGCATTGTCTAAGGCTATATTGCTGAGAGATTCTTTAGCTAATAGGAGGGCCCAGTGTGTGTCAGGTGAGCCAGTAGCAACATGTGTTGCTTCTTTCAGCATAATCTCCTGTTCTGCTTCCATTATTGCCTGTTGGCGGGTTTTCCTGTCAGCCGATATCCAGGAGAGAATTTTACCCCGAAGCACAGACTTGTATGCTTCCCACAGTGTTGCTGGGTTATCCACTGACCACGTGTTTAGTTCGAAATACATGGACGTTGTCATTTGAATGTGTTCAATGAGGCCTGCGAAGCCGAGATAGTAGCTGTTTAGGCGCCAAGAGGGGGGGAAGTGGTCTATCCGTTGTGAGTACCATCAAGAGAGGGGAGTGGTCAGAGATACCATGCGGGAGAAGCGTTGCACTGATTGCTCTATGTGCGTCTGTTACTGGCAGGAAAAAATGGTCTAACCTTGAAAGTGAGGCATGGACTCCTGAGAGGTATGAATACCCACGTTCCTCTGGGTGTAACTCTCGCCACACGTCAATCAGTCCAAACACGAAGGTGAAGGTGGCAAGTTTGGTGTTGGACCTAGGGTTTCTCCCCCTCAGATGTTTGCGGTACATCTCTACGTTCATGACTTCATTGAAGTCCCCTCCCATCACTAAGTTGTCTGTTGTGTTGTTAGTGATTATAGGTGTGATGTCACGGATCAGGTTGGCCATGAGCGAAGGCGGGGAATAGACTGCTAGGATAGCAAGGGATCGGTTCCACAGTATGCCCTGTACGTAGACAAGTCTACCTCCCATGTTGTTTGTGACCTTGGATAGTTTAAAGGGGAGCCTCTTGTGTATCAGTATCAGGACTCCTGTTGAGCCCATGGAGAAAACGGCATGTAGTGCCGTGCGATAATTGGTGCATCAGAACAGATTACATGTGGAGCCTGCCGAGTGCGTTTCCGTGAGTAGTACAATATCAGGTGTGTGTCTGTTTAGAAATTGTGTGACTAGGTGTCATTTGATCCCACTGCTCAAGCCGTTGACATTCCATATCAGGAGTTTCAGTGTTTTGACATTACCTCTATCAGTCGCCATTTCGGGTATGTAGGATGCAGGTATGTGTGGCGCTGTATTCAGAGAGTGGCCTATGGGTGGGCCTCATGTAGTGGATTGCACATATAGGGTATATGCGTGTTTTCATTGGTGGATCTGTAAACAATATACTTCATAACTTCCCCTTCCCGCCTCCCCATACTTCATCCCAACCTGAAGCATCTGTCGCCCGAACATCAATGATGGACGAAAAACAATCTACCACCAAATAAACAAACTTAAACCATTCAACCAAACTGTGCCACTGAAACCAAGTGTCCGCCCGGGGCCAGACGTGCAGGTATGTTCGTCCCCGTAGGGGGGCAGGTGGGTTTCTTACGTGTGCGTCAGGCCGCAAAGCTTGAAATGTGAGCCTAGTGATCGCAGATGATTCCCAGTGCGTTATGTGGGAGCTTCAACCTCTGTGGTGTGTATTCAAGTAGCGAGTACAGTGATACGTTTCGCCAAGTCAATATATTAGTCGTTCACCATGGGCGGAGGAGGGTCGGGCGCTTGTTCCAGCAGTGGCTGGATTGGTAAACTGCTCGGGCGCTCGGGCGGCGCTCAGGGACGCCCATTTCTATTCGATCATGCTGTTGCCCAGTCCCCCTCAATGTGTTGTTCCACCCATCTCCACGCATCCTTGGGGTCTGTGAAGTGTACCGTTGTACCTTGGTGATATATCTTGAGTTGTGCTGGGAACAAGAGGCCATATTTTACTTTCAAAGATTGTAGTTGTTTTTTAAGCTGATCGAAGGACTGCCTGGCCCATTGCACTTCTCTTGTATAGTCTGAGAACAAGGCAATCCGGGGTCCATTATATGTAATGAAGCCTTTGGCAGGGCCATCTAGAGTAGTGCGTTCCGATCCCTGTAGTTTAGGAGTTTTGTGATAACTGTGCACGGCGACGCACCCGTTGTTGGTTGTCCTGTCGTCATTCGGTGGGTGCGTTCGATTTAGAAGAAGTTGGAGAACTTCTTGGGCTCAAGCATATCTATTAGCCAGCGTTCCAGAAACAGTTCCATGTTTGGCCCTTCTGCTTTTTCCGGCAGGCCCAGTATGTGGAGGTTGTTGTGTCGCGATCGACCTTCCCCCTCATCCACTCTCCCTTCCTGCATTTTCAGTCGTACCATGACCCTGGAGATCTGTTGTTCCATGGCACAGATTCCACCCGCCGCTCCAGATATACGCTGCTCCGCTTCTCCTGTGCGGGATGTCAATTTTTGCAAGACGTGTCATAGGATGCAGACATCTGCACTAATGCCGTCCATCTTTTTTTCCATAGAGGTACGTGAGTTGGCAATCGCATTCATGATGTTTTTCAGGGATATATTGTCTTCAGGATCCATCGCAGTATCCGATGATCCTTGGGTAGCTGGGGTGGATGATATTGGCATGGCGTATTGATCCATTCTACTTTGGGTGGGGGGTCCTTTTCTTTTTGTCTTTGCCCATGTTGGTATGCTGCCCTAGATGGATCGTCACTCAGCTGTCTGGTGTCTTAGTCGGCTGAGGGTATCATTTAAAAGGGTTCTGCTCCATTCTGGGCGGAACCAGGGATGTCGGGGCGAATTCCATCTGGATGGTTCCGGAGGCAAGCGGTATACGGGGTGTGGGTCTGGTTTTCCAGTCCCCCTGGCGCCTTGGTGTTGCTGATTTGTGTTGGTCTCTTGTCGGGTCTGTTGTTTGTAGTTGGCTAAGACACCTCGCTTAGGAGGTTGCAGGCATCACTTGGCACTTATTTCTGTTCACCAGGGGTTTAGCAGGGACCACCTGTTTGTTTGTTTGTTTGTTTATTTAGCATGGCGCGCAAAACCCAGAGGTGACAGGGCGCAACAGAGAACAGGAAGATAAGATTACATAAAAGCTTAGTTGCAAGGTAAGGCACAATTGAGTATAAAGCAGAGCATTACATTTCGTAGAATCTGGTGCGAGGGCATATATACATATACACATACAGTAAATTACATTTCGACAGGTCAGTAGGGGAATGTACATATATACAGTCAGGTTGGCTATGGTCTGTTAGTGAAGAGGGCGCAGTTCGGTCATGGGGATCATTGGATCGTAACCAGGTGAGAATGTTTTTCACCTGAAGCTGTAGTAGGATTGGTCTGTTCTGATGTTGAGTGGCAGAGCATTCCATTATTGGGCTGCCATGACAGGGAAGCTACTGCTGCCCATTTTCTTTTGTCTGAATTTGGGTAACTTTAGGCAGTAAGAGTTAATCATTATGGTGGGGAGGCTGGAAGTTCTTTTTTGCTATTCTGGTTGCAAGATAGGGGGGCTGCATTATTTAAGCATTTGTAGGTGAGTGATGTCATTTTGAGTGAGATGCGGTCACAGATTTTGAGCCATTTGTGTTCTCTTCTTTTGTTAGAGATGTGTTCCTTGGAGGGTAAGTTAAGGGCTGTTCTGAGGGCGTTGTTTTGGATTGTTTGAAGTTCGTCGGTTATGTATTTGTTGGATCCTAGGTACATGGCATTACAATAGTCAAGTCTGGAGAGTATTAGGGCATTGGCGATGATGATGCAGCTAGCTTGGGAGATGAATGCTCTACTTGCCCTGATAAGCTTGCACGTGTAGGCGGTGGCGGATGCTAGTGAGTTTACTTGTTTTTGACAAGGCTGAGTCAAGGTGAAAGCCTAGAGTTTTCACTGTTTTGGCAACTGTGATGGTGTTGCCATCAATGTTGAAAGCATTGTAGTTGGAACTGAGTTTTTTTAGGTTGGCGTTGGAGCCGAGGAGCAGGATTTCGGTTTTATCATCATCCAGGCATAGGCTGTGTGTGGCCATCCATGCCTGAATGATGATGTATATTTTCTTTACCAAGGCATACCTGAGTCGAAGTTGCCCGAAAGGGGTATGAGGATCTGGGTGTCGTCTGCGTAATTAGTGTATGTGACACCCAGTCTGTCCAATTTATCAAATAGGGGCTTGTTAAAGATGTTGTAGAGGGTTGGGGAGACGCAGGAGCCCTGGGGTACACCGCAGGTTATTTTGATGGGGTCTGCTGAGGCTAGTGAGGAGAAGACTCTCATAGTTCGATTGTGTCATGATGCCTACCCCCGGGGAACCAGACCAGGTCCAGCAACCCCGGAAACAGGCATCAAGTTATTTTGAACAAGCCCAAAAACCCCTGCTAGGGGCTGTTTGGGTGCGGTCCTGGCGCCTATGGCGCCAGGCTCATATGGAGAGTCAGTCCTGGCACCTATGCCACCAGGCTATTGAGTAGAATTTACCTGATGCAGACCATGCTGCAAGCTTACCTGGTGCAGACCATGCTGCAGAGCTCCAAGCCAAATGAGGCTTGGAAGGGACTATTTTACCTAGGTACTATTTTTTACTCGGGTGGAGCTGGGGAGGAATACTTACCTGGGACTACTTTGGAGGCTATTTAAACCACGCCCGAAGAGCAGCACACGCTTCGCGTTATTCTGCATCCAGCAGCGTAACGCTCACCATGTCTGCAAGCCTGCATCCAGTCTTCGGCCACGCCCGCCTCGAGTTTGCAGCTCCTAGAAAAAGGGAGGAATAGAATTAGAAAAGATTAGAATAAGAGCAAACCTTTGATCCTTACCTCAATTCCGGATCTACTGTGCCTTCGAGCTGGAAGAAAGAAGCATTTTACGTGCGCCGCCTCGCCTGCTGCAGCGCCGCGCTGAACTCACCGGCCTTCGCAGCATCCTCACGATCCACCGCATCCCTCTGCACGTTCCCGCTGCATTCTGGCACCTAAGGGGAACACAAGAACAGCGAAGGTGAGCCAAGGAAATAAACCGAGGCAATAGTAACTAACCCCATAGACTTACCTGATTACCACTGGGGTACTATTCCTCTTCACGGGTCGGCGCAGTCTCCATTACATCCTTGCCGTACCCCGGCCCCTAAGGGGAACAAAAGGACAACAAGGTGAGACAACAGGACAAATAAGGGGAACTCTTCTCACTGCAATAGACTTACCTAATTTTACCGCCGGAGGCATAAATCCCCGAACTTCATATTTTCTCTCCACATCTGAATAAGGGAACAAGCAACAGGTTACATTCTGGCCTTATTTTATTGAACTGTGTAGGATAAGCAAATCCTTACCTGAACTTCGTCAGCTACCACGAGGAACTCTTCGCTGGGGTCAAGCTGCAAACTGCAAGGAATCAGACAAGAGTGAAAGTCAGACATGTGAACTCTTACGAACTAAATACTTTTCGGAGTCAATATTGTTGTGGAACTCACCAATTCCTTCGAGCCAGTGAAGCAACTGGTTATCAACGTGCCCCTGCGCTCAATGCAGGATGGAGAGCTCATCTTTTCAAACCATCAGGTGAGACTATAAGAGGGGACATCAAAGGTGATCTGTGGGGAGAACAGCGGGGGTGGGGGGATTTACGCTCAACTCCATGGGTGGTTAATTCCCTTTCTCCATTTTCAGAAGAATATTCCTACGGGCCAAGCAAACGAAGCTAGGTGGGCCAGTCCAGTCCGTCATCTCGGCCATACGCGTCACATTGGTGGAGACCGCAGCTGTCCAGTTCAGATTGACGCCTCTGTGGGAGCCAGGTGAGCGTAACAGATTGTCCAAAAATGATTGGATCCAAGCTATGGCCTCTTTCGAAAAGTGGGCAGCCGAGGCCAGGTGTTCGCACAGGACTGTGTGATCTACCAGGTCAAAGGCTGCTGACAGATCGAGGAGGAGTAGCATGGCGGTGTTTCCTTTGTCGTTAATCTCATTGATCTAGGTTTTAAGATCAATTAAGGCTGTCTCAGTACCGTGCTGCGGTCTGAATCAAGATTGGCGGGCACCTAGGAGTTTGTGAGTTTCTAGATATTGCTGGATTTCTAGGTATGCTACTCTGTCTATTATCTTTAACAGGAACAGAACCGTGGTGATGGGTCTGTAATTAGTGGCAATAGCGGGGTCTAGGGTTTGCTTCTTGAGGAGAGGCAGAACCCAGTATTCTTTGAGATTGCTTGGTATAGTGTTGGAGGAGAAGGATGCGTTGATCAGTTTGGCTATAAAGGGAGCTAAGTCCCTGGCAGCATCCTTGATTATCTGGGGTGGGCATTTGTCGCCTTTGCAATTGGATGGTTTGAGTGAAGCGATAACCCTTTCTGTTTTTAGAATTGAGATTTTAGCAAATCTGAAGAGATTCGGGCCTGATGGGTTAGTTATTTTGGCATGATTTCTAGGAGGTGATTCGTTGGTGGTTAGGGAGTCTTCTTTTTTTAGAGCGATTTTAGTTTGGAGAGTTTTGATTTAATTAGTTAGGGTGTTTTGGACTCTGGTGCACCATTGTTTGTCTTTAGTTATGCTATCTGGCAGGGGTATGGGGGATTCCAGTTCCCTCAGGATAGCAAATAGTTCCCTGGTGTTGGAGCTGGATTTTTTGATTCTTTCATTAAATAGGTTCTTTTTTGTGAGTAAGATTTCTTTTTTGTAGTTATTTGAGAAAAGTTTAAATTGTAGTTTGTTCTCTTCTGTGGGGTTATCGCGCCATATAGTTTCTAGTTTCATTTTACGCATTCTCAGTTCTTTCAAATGGGGGGTGAACCAGGCTTTCAGGTGAGCTTGTTGTTTGCTTTTTTGCAATTTTAGAGGGGCATTGATGTCTAGTCCTTTCTTCATAGCATTGTTATAGTTTTCTACTAGGCACTCTGGATTTAAGTTGTCGGGGAGAACATTAAGGGTTGGCAGCAATAGTGGTAAGAGGTTGTCAGGATTTATATTTTTTTTTGCTCTAGTGGGCAGTGGTGGTGCCATGATTTTTTCTTTACCGACTTCTTTATTGAGTGATAATATGAAGTCATTGAGGTAGTGGTCTGTCCAGTGCTGAGGAGTAGTTTTGGTGATGGTGGTATCGCAGTTCAAGGTGGCGATCAGTCCAAGGTCCTACCTTTATTATGGGTAGGGTAAGTACTTTTTGGATTAGGCCGTGTTCAGCTAGCATGTTGGCTATAGCTTGTGCTGGTTTGTCATCAGGGTCGTTCAAACCAAGATTCAGGTCGCCTAGTAATAGTATTTGAGAGGTTTCTTTTGTATTGTTGGCTAGGAGGCTGGATAAGTCTGCCTCAAATGAACCAATGGGGCCAGGGGGCCTATACATTAGGTAGATGGTTAAGGTACGGCAGTTGGAGATAGGCAATTTGGCTGTGAGGAGCTCGCAAGATTTGAGAGGTGATTGAGCCAATGGTCTTAGCTCGAGATTAGTCTTTGCTATGATGGCTAGACCGCCTCCTCTGTTATTGGGTCTGTCCATTCTGATTATTTGATAGTTTTCAGGGATGGCTATTGAAAGTGCTGGTCCTGCTGCTTCGTGCAGCCATGATTCAGTGATTGCCAGGAGGTCGAGGTTGTTGGTGGATAAGGTATCTGCTATTTCCATGGTGTGGGCCACTAGGGATCTAGTGTTGATCAAGGCTCCGGATAGAATAGTTGTGTTGGGTGTGTCCTGGATTGTTATAGGGATGAGTTTAGGTTGGGTGGTGTTATTACAGTGTGGAGTTAGGTTGGGCATACTTTAGGGTGTCGTGAGGTGGATCTCAGGAGAGGATTAGGGATCTTGTTGTGGCAGATGGGCTCATAGAGATGGGGTAACCTGGCTCGAAACCTGAAGTTTCTTTCTGTGGTCGGACAGGATGCATTTTCTGCTGGGTACATGGTTAATGCAGCAATAGAAAAGGAGAGGTATAATAAAGTTATGAGGAGTACACTAGGGTGGCCGTCTGACTCTTGCTGAGGCACATTGTACAGTTTTGAAGTGGGCTGAAGGTGGAGGATAGATTCCTAGAGAGGTCACTTGGTGGCTGGCAATGGGCGTTTCAGGGTTCTGAGCAGAGTGAGTTTTAACAATGGCCAAGGATGGCAGGAAGTTTCAAGTGACTAATGAGTGGTTGTCACAAGTTACATTTGGTAGAGACAGTAGAGACATAGCAATTCTACAGGGGCATCATAGTACAGTGCAGTGCTAATGTGATTATGGCTGGTATTTGGCACATTGTGCATTCGATGGTGCTGAGCGAGTGCAGTGGTAAGAGGTCATAAGTATAGCGTTTACAGTTGTATCATAGTAAAATAACTGGTTAGGCATGATCTAGTGCATCACTCAACTGTTAGGCAGGTATAGGCTAGATGCAGTGTTCAAGTAATGGGCTAATGTAACATCAGATGGATAGTTAGATATATACTAGATGCGACATTCAAGTGATAAGGCAAATCAGGGCTAGTCCAGCATCAATGTAGCAGGCAAGCATATACTAGATACGACATGCAAGAGATAAGGCAAATCAGGGCTAGTCTAGCATCAATGTAGCAGGCAAGCATATACTAGGTACGACATTCAAGTGATAAGGCAGGGAGGGGATGATGCAGCATTAAAGTAGCAAGGCATGTCTGTGCTAGGGCTTGTGAGGGCTAGATGCAGTAGTCAGTTGTCATGGTAGATAAGGCTGAAAGCAGCATTCAGGATGCAGGTGGGCTGCGAGCTAAAACCTGTGCGTGTTGAAGCCTGATTTTCATCTATATATGAAAGAGATGGCTTCCCCTCACGGACTACAATGCCGATATGCTCCAGGTCCAGCCGTCCAGCAGGTCTCCCTGTGCTATCCTCCCACTCTGTTCTATTACCTTATGGAGGGTTCCACTTTGTTTGTCGGACTTTGTCGCAAGTCGTAGTGCGTGGGTTCCCGAGTTTCTTTAGCAAGTTCTCTGACCCTTTTCAGGTGAGGTTTTGTTCCAGGGTCGGTGTAGGTCACCTGCGAGTTAGGGTTTCAGGTACGGCATGTATCTTTACTCATGCCGCTGCGGCGCATGTGCTTACTGTGTTCCAGGGGACTTGCAGAACGCAGTGGCGGCATCTCCAGGGAAGTAGGCTGTGATGTCAGCACTTAGCCGTTGCACAGTGCCTAGGCAGACACTGCTCTGTATCTCCGCGTGTGCCGTTCGGTCGTGTCTCCCGGGCACAAAGGCAGAATTGCTGCGCGCATCAAAGTTGGTTCAATAGTTGTAGTGCCACTCTCTGCAGGAGGTGCGCTCCAGGTGGGTAGCTGCAGCGATGCGCCTGTGCTCACAGGTGGGGTTTGCCACTGGTCCCAGCATGCGCTGTATGCCCCGTATCTGTACAGAGGGGGGGAGGCTCAGGTTGTGGGAGCAGTGCTGGCAGATGTGTTGGAGAACGCCGGGCTTGGTGTATTCGTTCACTAGCCTTCTGTCCTGTGCCAATCGTGATTTGGCGGGCAGTCTTCCTCTGTTGGAGAAATAGCCCGGCATGGTCCGTATGTGTCACCCCTGTAAACGTTAGTGGCCCGCAGGTGCTTCTCCACTGCCTGGTTGGTTCACCACTTCACCAGGCCGGGGGATTCCCCCACAATATTGGGTTGCGACTTGCAGTGGTAGAGCGCCGTACTTGCAGTTGGTGCACTTACTGTGTTCCGCCGCTTCGGAGCAGGTGTCACAGCACCGCAGAGTCACGGCTCCAAGCTCCCTCTCAGCCCCACGGGCAGAGCAGGACAGGATGTTCCCGGGTCACTGGAGTCTCTGTCCATTAGCAGGCGCGTCAGGGGGGACTGCGACCGCACCCCCGTTACCAGTATGGTATGCTTGGGCTCCCCAGTTGCTGCCACTCATCACATTCCTGGGTAGTGTTGGTGCAGGGATTCGACAGTGCCGGACAAGCCTCAGGCCTGGCGGTCACCACCTCCTGCCAGCTCCGGATGTTCGGACAGCAATCTCAGGTCTTCAGGCCACCACAGTGGCGGCGTCCACGCACACCACCCCCCAGATAAAGCGGGGCACACCGAGTCTCGTGTCCAGTGCCTCGGTCCTGGGCTCACAGCAGGCGACGTTTGAGAGTATACGCAGTCAGCACCAGTATCGGGTGTTGACACACATACGGTGTCCCTCCGTCTTTCAGCGCAGCTCGGGTCCGGCTGCCATTTTGGCTAGATACACACGCCGGCAGATGAGATACTCACCGGTGGATATCAGCGCGGGTGTGTCGTGGATAATGACCATACCCTCTCTGCCTGATCAGGTAGTTGTTCACTTCAGGTATATACCTTCAGGGGCGTTGAATGCTCCAGATTGCAGGATATATATCAAAATTACGCTCGTGGCCCCAGGAGCTCAGAGGTTGACATCCTCATTGCTCTCTAGTTGGCCAACCAATGCAATACTTAAGCGTATGTGTAGATTTGAAGCTGTTTGTTTATGTTAATGCCCAGGCTGTTGTATTATGACACAGTAGAATGCAGAGGATGTATATAGGGAGCCCATCGGTGAAGCATAGGCAGTCACAGCAGCCTGATTGTGGAGAGGGGCATGTGGATGAACCTGAATAAAGAAGATAGAAAATAACATTGGTGAGAACTCACATTCTTTCAAGATATCACACATGTGTGTGTCTGTTGTCATCTTATGGTCAGGTACTACCAGTATGGCAGTGCCTAGAAAATGCCTAGAATATACCATGGCTACACAAAAATCATAAATGTTTGCTTTGGCAATGCTTGTTTTGATTTTAGTACAAGGCCTGGGCAACCTCTTGTGAAGCTGAGTGATGAATTCCTCACTTCTCTGGGTGAGTAAAAACACAGCTCATACACATACATACCAACATGCCCTTACATATGTAAGATGGCACTGCAGTCCAGGTCCATATGTACATATTTCGGAACTTGTAAGCCTGAAGTCATCCATTTCCAAACCACGAGAATAAAAGCTAAAATGTCAAGAGGAATCCAGGTGTGGGTTTGCATCCCCTGGGTGCAAGAGGGCATGCTGTCATGTGTTCATACCTTAACCAGACTTCAGTATAAATACCTCAACCAGAAATTAATACAAATTCTACAGTGAAAACAGTGAGTTAAGCCACATGCCATAATGTGGGAAGCCATTCAGCGGCTGTGCCCAATGCAATAGGATTCCTACACCATTATAAACACCCAATTACCTGATACATGTGGATGCAGTGCATACTGGTACTTGCAGGACACAGAGTGCATATTTGAATTATGGTTTTAAGCCTCACATTTTGAAGCAATGCCATGTAAAATGTTTGTACAAAAGCACACCACAGCCCCAATTCCAAATCCTCCTGTTGAACGGTTCAGTGAGTTACAGTGCATATGGAGTGTTGGTGAGTTGAGTAGTGAGGAAGAGAGGTAGACACTCTGTGGTGTTGGTGAGCACATACAGGAAATTCCATAGACCAACATAGAAGTATGGGCCAATGTGCTTAGATGTGCGCACATTTGTGCATACATCCTGTCAAGTGTGGAAAATGCCAAGATCAATCATGACAACATTCTGGAATATTTGAACAGCCAGGGGGTGAAAGGTGCAGTGCAACGGATGTGTCAGTGTGTAGTGGGCAACTTTTTCAAACAAAATATGCTAGGGGTGGTACTATCAGGCCTACATGGCCAGTCCAAGGCAGCTTAGATCAAGTCTGCTATAGGGGTGAGATAGGAGGTTGTAGAACAGGGGGCTTCAGGGGCGATCCAAGGAAAAATCCAAAGGTAATCCAAAAGAAGTGTAGACTGTGCAAGAAAAAACCCAGCTTTATTGAACAGTCGACTGGGAGAACAAACAGCTCTGTGGGCATGAACTGTAATACATTCTGAAAGGGATACAATATTTGAACGAGAAAATCACTAGTTAGCATAATTTCTCAATCATGACCATTTTGGGGATGTGCTAATATATAATTGGGGGGTCGTCACGGGACCCCTATATATACATGTCATAATTGGATAAAAACATTTCCTGGAACACCACCCTCATCACTTCTTCATGATGGCATGTCCCTCAACCATCCCTCCCCTCAATTACATCACTATCTGCTGACCAGCAGAAACTCTGACATGGCATTCGCTAGTGTACAAGTTGATTAATCCCTAAATGTGGATTGGACCCCTTCATTGGAGACAGTTCGAGCCACAGCATCCCACTGATTCTATCCAGTAGAATTATGAGCGAAGAGCAACAAGGCCAGAGGCACTGTTACGGCCTCTAAAACACCATAGCTCAGTCACTTGATTGGTTTACCTCTTCCCTCGCCCCGCCGCACATGTTTGCTCCCCGTTGCCTCTTTTGCATCATGCCAGCTGTAGGTAAAAAAAACTGTGCAGGACCCCGTTGGTGAAACTAAATTGCTCCTATTTAATTCTCTTTACTACTGTACTCGCTGCCGGGGCCCTTGGTAACCCATCCCGATGTCCTTCAAATGATCGTGTGGGACTGCACCTGGTGGTCGCCTGCAGTTCTCTTCCCATGAGAAACGTTTCCTTCTGCAATAATTATTTAGATACTGTGGGCTTCTTGGCATCTCACCCTTGGTGAGCTGATCTAGCGTTTCCACGAGTGCCAGCAGAACTTCAATTCTATTGTGAGTTGCAGTGTTTCAAACAACCAAAAAATAGCTGCCCTGTAGTCTGACCTGGGCCTACTAAACTATGGTCAAACTGTTATCCATTAATATACCTAACTTTTACAATCATTACACTTCTAAGTTATGTTTAAAAAAGATATACAAATATTACTATTGCTGCACGTATACTTTTTAACACAGCAGCCATGCTTACCCATCCATAGATACCTACTAATTAAAAATACATATACGTTCTGTGTTTTTGCACATGTGCTACCCTTCTTTGTGCCCTACGCCCTAGTGTGCGGCTCACTAGGTGAAATGTAGGTGTGATATACCTGTGTTGTGATGTCACCCTTCACATTACCTTTGGCGTTAAAGCGTTACTTCTTTACCTTGTATGTGCACCCCCCTTGTGAGCGCTGGATCTGCATATGCACATGGTCTCATTGTGAAGTCATCTGTATAGGTAAGGTGTACTCACTGCTTGTTGTTCCATAATATGCAGATTGTGGTGGATGCAACGTTGTTATAAATGTGATGGTGAAGAAAACCAAGGGTGGCTGACCTTCTGAGAACAAGGCCAAGTGCTGTGCACACACAGTGCATATATCATTAGGACATTCTCCACAGAGGTGCCATAATTGTACAATGCCACACCAGATTCACTCCTGAGAGTATACACATCCAGGGGTATAATGTGCATATGTTATATACTTACAGTAGTGCTCAAAACATCAGAACTGTCTGTTGCTTTCTGTCTTAGTACCTACAAAATATAAACCACATCTTCCTGCCCACATACCTAAAAAGGAAGGTTCAAGGCTCAGTGACAACAGCAAGGCATAATAGTAAGAGAGCACATCAACATACATTCCCACAAAGAACAGTACATGTGGCCACATGATGCAGCACACAAACTTGTCCAGGAACCCCCATCCTATTACATTGTAGAGGAACATCTCAAAGAATTAGAATGGTCTTGCATCTCCGTGACGGGACATGTAGACCCAAAATGGCACTATTGGCAGGCACACTCTCAAATTACTCAGTGAAGCAGACAACTCTGTGCCAATTATTAAACCAACCGGAGAAACAGAAATCGCGTCCAGTGCCTCTGTGTTAAATGTTAAAGGTATTTGTACCGTGCACCGTCACCAACAGAGTTGGTCCCCAGGTGCTTTGGCAGATCTGTAAACGAGAGGTGGGATGGGTTAGTAAGGTGAAGAGGGAGTAGGATAGTGGTAGGGGCGGTGTTCTGTTGGCAGCTTCAACTCAGTATACACCAGGTGCTGAGCTTTGGTGGGAGTATCGGATCGATGTCAGTCCTCGTGTGCTGTTGGTCCAGCTTATGTGTTGTTGCAGTGTGGTGAAGTGCGTGCGGTTTGTTGTGCGAGAGATGGTTGTGTGAGTTTTTGAGTGAGGTAAGTATGCAGGAAGTTTGAGCTTTTTGGTTAGTGGGTTATATGACATTTAACATGCTAACATTCACAATTATGTCTAAGTGTGGCACTTGCTAACCTTCATAATTCAATCGAAGTGTGGCATTTGCTAGCCTTAACAATCCTATCTAGATGCGACTCAGGCTACTGTTCACAATTCTATCTAAGTGAGGGACATGCTAACATTTCCAATTCCATTGAAGTGTTGCATTTGGTAATCTGCCCAATGAACAGAAGCTTGACTGTCAGGATATCAGCTGCCAGGACATTTCCACCTGTATCGGTTCCCTCTAGCCCTATTGAGGTGTCCACCCTTCCAGTCACTGTTCTGGGGTTATGTGGTTATTATGTGCCTGCAGTAGGGGGGAGTCTGTCCCTGCAGTGTTGCAGAAGGAGGTGGTGGAGCCCACAGGTGCGAATGAGGAACCATGTCAGAATTAGCCTTGTCACTGTCAGTACGACCTGTCACAAAGTACTGAGGATGACATGGTGGAATCAGATTTGTATCTTGTTGAGACACAGACCCCTCTCCACCCACCCAGCAGCAACACTCTCTCAACAACAGATTAGGGCAGGTGTCACACTCAGGTTCCAGATCTAAACCCAGATGCTGCCCACCAGTTGATGATGTCCCACCTCTGGGAAATGGATGCCCTGATCAGTGTTTGGCATATGGTTTACTGACATGTCAGTTGCCTTAACCGTATGAAAGCAGACTGCACCACTGGCATGGTGTTGCAGGCATAGAGAACAGAGGATGCAATGTCCCATGGATTACCACTCCTATCAAGCATTCTCAAGGAAATGGAGCGGCAAGGAAAATTGACCCAATGCCAAGGACAAAATGCACCCTCCACCACAACCTGCAACACCACCCTAGAGGCATCTGTGAGTGAGAGCCCAAGGCAGACTTCTGCAAAGAGTCCTGGCATCCCCCTCCATTTCCTTTGGGAAACGGTAAAACGAGACAAAGAATATGGGGTCCATGTAATAATGTCACCACAAAAATATCACCATACAAAAATATCGCCGAAAAATGGTTGTTTTTTGTGGCGACATTATTGCATGGAACATGCGGGGGACACCCCCGCAACCCCCACATTTTCATTGCCCCTGTCGCCATATATATGGTCACCCAAATAATATCGCCACAACATTTTCCCGCCGATATTATTTATGGCGACCATATATGTGGCGATATTATTACCTGATACCAGAATATGAGGGTGAAAGTCTGTTCAATAGGTGATATAGTTAGAGGCAGTTGGCGAGGGTGGGGGTAGGAAGTGCCAGTAGGGCAGAGGAAATTCTTAAGGGTAGGGAGACTTGGGCTAGCGGGTAGGATGTGCTAGTGGGATAGGGGATATATTAGGGAGGGAGGTGGGGTCTAGAATGAGGGTACTATGTATCAGTAGGGTGGGGACATAGTGGGAGTTGTACTAGGGAAGGGATAGGATGTGCCAATAGGAAATAGGACAAAGGGGGATTTGGGCTTGGGAGGAGGAAACTTAGGTCAGTAGTGCAACGAACACAGCAAAGGTTGAGCTGCGAGGTCACCGTCTGTGTGCAGGGCATACTTTCTTTTTGTGCAGACATTCACTCTGGGATGTGCTCATTACAGTGTTCCACGTTCATCTATGTGTGAAACATATGAATGTGTAGTAGGGTAATTGCATGTACTGGATATTCATGTTCCCATCCTGGACATATTGTGTACATCAAGTCCTGACAAGTAATGCATAAAGCAGGGCCATCGTGCTGGACTGGTCCTTACTGACTACTATGCCTGTCTTTCTCTCCGACAGCCACTGTGCCCTCTTGTGCCAGCATTTGAACGTGGTACCTAATGCACAAGTTGTGAAGCATGCAGCACACTGCTATGATATTGACCACATTCTCAGGGCAGTACGTCAGTGCTCCCTGTCTATTGAAGGCATCGGAACCATTCCGTGAGCCAGTAACGAAGCCTGCCAGTTCCAGTGGCTGATCGCTGTGTAACCGAGTAGGTGTCCACCTGCTGGACTAAAGCAGCTGGGGAGAGAAGGGCAACATGTTTCATAATAAAAGCAACATACATCTCATACATACATGTCTGCTAGGGGGGTGGATGTTTCAGATGATGTATGCACTCACAAGGTTTGATTGCATGCTCTGCTGCCAGTTTACAGTCACCCTTTTCCATGTGTGTGCTGCCATGCCTGTGATGGCCACTTGATTTCGGCTTCATGTATTTTTGGTGGAGCTTTGGCTATATCCTTGGTGGCAGCTGTAACGTGGTCGTGCTTCATTAGTATCCGGCTGGTGATGTCTTCAAGCGATAGCAGAGCTGTAATGGGGCAGCCGAGACTAAGAGAATGCATTGATGAGTACCACCTGTTTTGCTGTAATGAGGGCCTGGGTGTGTAATTTTGCTTTGCATGCCACTGAAGAGTTCATCAACGCATCTTTCTTAGAGAGATTTCCTCTCAAGTACTCACCTAAATCACTCTGACATTCCACAACTCTGCAATTCTGAAATTACCATATTTCTCCTGTTGTCAACATGGCAGCCATTTTAAAGGATATGCCTCGTTTTCCGCCTGCTGTACCAAGCATGGATGTTGACATTGGTGTTCTCTAGGGGGCTGGAGGTCCTGCATTTCTGGCTGGAAGTACTGCAGTGCTGCCTGAAAATGTCGTAGTGACTAATGCAGTTCCAGTGGTGATGTGTGGACGTCACACAGAGTTTAAGACTGCACGCCTTCTCCCTAAATCAGTCTTTCATTGAACAAACTGGGCTCGTTGGCTCAATCACATTGCAATCCAGACTTATAAATGACAGGGCAATCGAACAAGTCTGCCAAGTAGGTGGGCTGGAGGACCATGATTGGAAATTTGACTTTTACGAAGATGAACTCCATGCCTTGGCCATATATGTGGTGGCAGAGTCAGTCAGGCTGTATAGTCACTTCATGCACAAATACAGTCCCTGTAAAGGTTAGGGCGAGAAGATCTGTAACAGCGTCAGTGTGCTTTGCTTGACTGAGGAGAGGAAAACATGCATCAACTATCTCAACCAGCATCAGAGCGCATCTTCTCCAGTCTTCACCCCATTGGGCCACCATGGCTACAGGAAGCAGCACCATCCCCAATGTCCAACTTTACTAATAACTTGAATGGTCCTCGGCACTCTTGGGGTTTTGAATCTATTCTGTTTTTTCGTGTGCTAGCCAACAAAGCTGATTGCAAACGGTGTGGCTTTTACCCAGTTGTACACAGAAAGTGCTGTAAAATGTACAATTTAAACGCATTATTTAAAAACATGACTTGGGAGGGGCGGCGAAAAAAACATTATTTAGAATCCCGCAAAAGAAACCTATTTGTATTTTTGTTTTATTTTTTATTATTTGTATTGCGCACCTGGCCCTGGGGCATCTGGGCGCATGTCTTACATAGGTACATACACTTACATAAGAAAATAACAAGTACAGAGATACATAAAGTTACATAAGCAGACAAGATTGTTCATATTGTATTAGCAGGTCAATACACAGTATTGATTGATGTAGATTTAAGACCTCGGGCCTCATTACACGGAAGGCGGTGGTCCAGGGTGCTATTAGCACCCTGGACCATGCCGGTAAAATACCGGCACCGCCTTGGCGGAAAGGGGATTTACCGCCCCATTCCAAGGTTGGAGGGGCGGTAAATCCCCTTTCCGCCATTGCCCTTCCCCATTCCCATTTCTGCCCCATAGGGCTCTATGGGACTGGGGAAGGCGCTATTTACGGCACCGCAATTTTGCGGTGCCGTAATTAGCTCCGAGGTCCCTTAGCGGGTTGGTATTTAACGCCTGCAAAAAGCAGGCGTTAAAACTCCAACCCGCTAAGGGACCTCGTAGTACGGCGGTAAGGGTTAACGGTCACCGTTGCCATTAACGGTGACCGTTAACCCTTACCGCCGTCCGTGTAATGAGGCCCCTCGTGTACAAAGGATTATACAGCAGGTACATGTGATGGCTGGGAGTGTACAATGGGAAGAGCAGGTACATGCAAAATAACAGTAGCAGGTACATAGGTGTAGCCATGTAAGTTACACATTGCAAGGAGAGGTACGTCCGGTATGGGGGCGTGGAAGAGAGGAGAGCCCTCCATCTCAACAGGCCGATAGGAGATGTATTTTATGAATGCTGGCTGTCATAGTCCATCTCATGAAGCCAGAGTTTCGTTTTTTTTCTTAAATTGTTGAAAGGAGGGTTTGGATCTCGGGTAAGAAGGTAGTGTGTTCCAAAGTTTGTCAGCTAAAACCGGGAAACTGGAGCCACCAGCTTTTTGGAGCTTAAATCTAGGAATAGATAGGGAATGAGTTTGAGCAGATCTAGGGGCTCTAGTGGATGTGTGAGCCGAGAACCGGTTGGTAAGGTATGCCGGGGCGAGATTCGCCCGAGCTTTGTGAGTCAATGCGAGAGTTTTAAGGGAGATTCTGTGCTCAACAGACAACCAGTGAAGGTTTCGTCTTGTGTCTGAAATGTGGGATTTCCTTGGAAAGTTGAGAGCGGCTCTGATGGCGTTATGCTGTGTTACTTGTAACTTGTTGATATTTCTTTGGCTAGTCCCAAGGTACAAGGCGTTACAATAATCAATTTTGGCCGTGACTAGGGTTCTGGCAAGGGTAATACAGTTAGGTACAGTAAGGAAGGGCCTGCACGCAGTAATTAGTTTACATATGTAAGCTGACGCTGCTACCACAGCGTTAGTTTGTCTGTTAAACGACACAGTGGCATCAAGGTAGATATCTAGCGTTTTAGTATTGTTGGAAACCTTGATAATGTTGCCATCAATAATGAAGGATTTGAAGACAGTGTCCAATTTGTTAAGTCTCAGGTGAGAGCCGAGGATTAATAACTCTGTTTTCTCGTCATTTAGACAAAGTCCATGATGAGCCATCCAGTCTTGGATGACTAAGTAGACTTCATTAAGAGCTTTTGTGTCAGTTGCGTGGTCACCAGTAGTAGGGATGATTATCTGGGTATGTCTGCGTAATTCGTATATGTGACACCCAGATAGTCGAGAATGTCGAAGGGAGGCTTTGTGTATACATTATAGAGAGTGGGGGAGAGACACGACCCTTGTGGGCCCCCAAAGAGGACTGGAGAAGGTTCAGCAGAGGCAGATTGTGAGACAACCCTCATGTTTCTATTTGCCAGGAAGGATTTGATCTAGGATGTGGCTTCATCTGAAAAGTGAGCAGCTGTTTTTAAGCGGTGGCAGAGATTTTGGTGGTTGACCAAGTCAAAAGCTGCTGATAAGTCAAGTAAAGGCAGGAGGGCTAATTTGCCCTAGTCTTTTATTTCTTGGATTTGTTTTATCAAGTCGATCAAGACAGTTTCCGTACTGTATCTGGGACGGAAGTCTGATTGCCTGAGGCCAAGGCGTTTGTTTGATTCTAGGTAATCCTGTATTTGTAAGTAGACTGCTCGGTCAAGAATATTTAGTAAAAAGGGCACCGTTGTAATAGGTCTGTAGTTGGTCGGGTTGCTAGGGTGAAGGGTAGGTTTTTTGATTAGTGGGATGACCCAGGCATCTTTCAGGGTATCAGGCACAGTTCCTGTTTTGAAGGAGGCGTTAATAAGAGTGGGAGCAAGGTTGTGTGCCGCCGCTTTAATAACTGGTGCGGGACATAAGTCACCTTGACAATTGGATGGTTTAAGCTTCCTGATAATGTTTTACACTTGCCATGTGGACAAGGATGAGAAGCTAAGTGGTTTGAGTAAGAGTTCTGCAGTAGTGATATTATCCTTAACTGATTTGGATTCTGGATCGGGCAGTAAGCTACTTTTTTTGGTGATAATTTTAGTTTATAGCATGGATATTTTATCAAGGAGTGCCTTTCGGATGTTAATGCACCAGGAGTAGTCCATAATGCATTTGTTGGAGGGGGTGGTGGGGGTAACAGGAGACTCTAGTGCTTTGAGGATCTTGAACAGCTCTTTTGTATTAGATTAAGCTTGTGTGATTCGTTTATTATAGGTGTCTTTTTTGGCTAAGAAGATGGCTGCTTTGTAGTTAGAAGAGGCAGTAGTCAGGATACATTTATTGACTTCGGAAGGGCAGTTTTTCCAATGTGACTCAGCATTTCTCTTAGCTTTGCGAAGATCTCTTAGGTTGGTGTAAACAAGGAGTTGAGATGAGGTTGTGGTTTGGGTTTGTGCAGTTTTAGGGGAGCTATGGTGTTTAGTGTCAGCCTAAAGACCCAAGTTGCGTCAGCTAACTCGGAGCAAACGTCACTCACATTCTAAATCATGTACTAAGCATGCTTATGGCAACCAGGCTAAAAGCATCATCCACCATGCGATGATTAATATCAATAATGGTAATATCTCATTTATACATAATACTCTTACAAGTCTCCTACCACGTTTTAAGTTTGCAACAATGTATCCCTGTAGACCAACAGAGGGGTCAATTTCTCGGGATAATGACCCGCCCTAAAGTATACATTGTGGAAGGATCATAATGCCAAGTATTAATGTCTCCTCACACGGTCCATAAGGCCATTAGCTGATAGTGCTTATATCAATATAGGTTTTGGAGCTGTAGTGATGTATTAACACCTGTTAGCTTCATTGGGAACAAAGTCAATTGACAAAAAATGTTGTTGAATTGAATGTGGGATTATTGCATACCATGTATATTACAAAGTTGCCTTTGTACGGTAAGCATCTTAATTATAAGCGTAGTTGAAGTGGGATGGTTTCAACATGATCATGCTTTTTAGCATAATGCAAGAAGGATATGGGTTTTCTATATGAAAGTGCACCTTCTTTTTTTTCATGAAATATTTTTATTGTTTGATAGATACAAACAAAACAAGTAGGCAAAACAAAACAAACTAAATAACACTTAATTACTACATTTAAACACACAGGTATACACTGCTTCTTGGCGTCTGACTCTTCTTTGCATATATTGTAGAGTTATTACATCTAATAGTCCTTAGGATCATTACGATCGTTTATATCAGTTCTCCATGCAGCATTCAGTGTCTCTATGGGTTCTCTTTGCCCCCCTTCAGTGGTCTTCCCATTTCTGCCATATCTTGGCCGCTTTCTCCAGGCACCCCCTTGTGGTATATACTCTCGTTTCCATTGGCACACACATGTCTTGTGGCTGTTGCGAACATACGTTTTTCGTATCTCGATAACTCTATATCCGAGTCCATTCCCAGGATTAGAAGTTTGGGGTCCCTCGGTATCTCGCGGCCAATCACTGTTGACAGTCTATCGCAGTCTTTTTGCCAGAATCTTTGTATCTGCGGACATTCCCACAGGACATGGAAGAAGGTTCCTCTCAGATGATGACATCGTAGACAGTTGGGGTCCGTCGCTCTTCCTCATTGGTGCAAGGCCTCTCTGGGGTAGTAAACCCTATGTAGAATTTTTAGCTGAATCAGCCTGATTCTGGCTGAAATTGCTGACTCTCGAAGGTACATGAGGGCCACAGTCCAGTCCTCTGTTAGTATTGGGCCCACATCTCTTTCCCATTTCTCTTTAAGTTCTGTGAGCTCCTTTATGGCAAACTAATTGATGGCATTATACATTGGAGAGGTTATTTTGTGTGCAATCCGCTCCATCACTATGTTTCTTTCAATCGGGGTGCACTCTGGTATATTGGGGAGATCTATCTTGCTTGCAGTGAGTGCATGTCTCATTTGCCGATAGTGGAAGTGTTCTGTGATGGAAAGGTCGAATTCATCCCTTAGGACTTGGAATGTCTTAATTTCTCCATCCCTTACCATGTCTTCTAATGTCACTATCCCCGCCTCTTCTCAGGCTGCCCACTTGGGGATTTCTTTAAGTTCCGGGAGATGTTTATTACACCACAGGGGTTGTTTCATTGTGACTTTCCCCTCCCAACCCAGGTGTCTATGTGCATTCTCTGGGTAGACATTGGGGGTGTGCTTTGTCGTCTTTTCTTTTGATAGAGGCTCTCTATTGGGGTAATCCCGTGCTCTGTCTGGGTATCTTCTCTGTTGTGTGGTAGCATTGGGTCGTTATACAGGATATCATTCACTACTGACATTTGGGCTGGCCAGTAGTACGTTTGTAGATGTGGAAGTCCAATTCCTCCTTCCCATATTGAGCACTGTAGGGTTTTCAGTGCAATTTGGGGATGCCCACTTCCCCACAGCAATTTCCTAAGTGTCTCATCTTTTTTGCAAAATTCTCTCTTCGGTATATATAGTGGTGTATTCTGCAGGATGTATAAAAACCGGGGAAGGGCCAGCATCTTGAATAAGGCAGCTCTCCCTAGGAGGGTGAGCGGAAGGGTCATCCAGTGCCTCACATCGTTCACAAAACTGTCTCTCACTGGGTGCAGGTTCTTCTCTATATATTGGGTTAGGTCTGTCGTGATTTGATTTGAAATGGGTAATTATCTAGGGTCGCTTCATCAAGTCCCCTGATCGGAAATAACAGGGATTTGTCATAGTTCACCCTTAGTCCACTAAAATCCCCGTAGGTATTTAATATATTCATAACAAGGGGGCAGGAGACTGCTGGGTCACTCAGGTAGACTAGGAGACTGTCTGCGTATAGGCACACCCTGTCCTCCCAGTTCTGTGCCCAATGGAACCCCTTCCAATCCAGGGAGTCTCGCAGCATTATCGCTAGTGGTTCAATTGCCAATGCGAATAACATCGCGGAGAGGGGACAGCCCTGCCTGGTGCCCTTCCCAAGTGCTATAGTACGTGAGGACCAGCCATTGACTCTGATTTCTGCCATCGGGGCATTGTATAGAAGTTTGACCCAGCTTGTAAATTGTGCTCCAAAACCCATTCTGCCCATGATGAGCCACAGGGCTTCCCAGTGAACCGAATCAAAGGCTTTCTTAAAGTCAATGGTGAGAAGTGCCAGTGGGTCCTGTAGAGTGGATGATCTCTCAATGGCAGATTGAAGTCTATGGATGTTCATTCGCATGGATCTTTGTGGCATGAAGCCACATTGGTCCAAGTGGATCAGGAAGGGTATCACTGCTTGTAGTGTATTGGCCAATATTTTTGCCAGTATTTTGGCTTCAGTGTTTATGAGAGAGATTGGACAGTATGAACTGCATGCATCTTGAGGTTTACCTTCCTTGTGTATTACCACTATATTGGCTTTCCTTAGATCCGGCGGGATGATGCCATTCTCCTTTGCATGTATAAACATTTAAAGCATGTGTGGCGCCACTTCTCCGGTGCCAATCTTCTTCCACGTTTCCACTGGAAAGCCATTAGGCCCCAGGGTTTTCCCATTTTGGAGCTGGGAGATGGCTGTCATCAGTTCTTCCTCTGTTATTTCGGCTTCGAGATTCAGCGTTTGTGTTTCGTTTAGTGCTGGAATGGTTAATGGGTCTAATATGCCTGGGTCCATCAGGGTCGTTGGTGGGGCATATAGCTTTTCGTAGTAGGTTGCAAAGGCTTCCGCGATGTCCGCATCCGTTGAGACCCATTCAGTGTTTGTAGTGCTTATCCATCGGACCTGAAGATGAAACTCCTCTCTCTTTTCCAACCATGCCAGCATCTTACTGGCTTTGTCACCTGTTTCATATATCCTGGCACGCAGAGTTCTGTGAGCCTGTTTCGCACACGTCAGCGCGAGGTTATATAGCTTCTTTTGCACCATTTTGAATGAGATGTTGTCCTCCCCTGCTCCCGAGCTTGTGAATTTCTCCTCGGCACGTCTCACCTCCGCTTCTGCTTCCTCCATGTCTTGCTGGTGCGATTTTTTATGTGCTGTGGTCCAACTCAGAATTTCGCTTCTTAGAGTTGCCTTATATGCTTCCCATACTATTCCCGCATCATCCACAAGTCCTGGTTTAATTCAAAGTATGTTGCAGTTGCCTCTTGGATTTTCTCTGTTAATTCCGGAAATCCTAGATAATATGCGTTCAGTCGCCACTTAGGTGGAGGTTGGGGTCTTTCTGTCTCGAGCAGCATCGTGAGCGGGGAGTGATCCGATATTCCCCGGGGAGGCAGGGTTGCTTCAATCACTTTGTGTATGTCTTCGCCGGGGAGAAAAAAGTAGTCTAGCCTGAACATCGACCCATGTGCACCTGAGTGAAATGATAATTTTTTCTCCTCTGGACGGAGGTCTCTCCATGCGTCCTTCAGGCCCAGTGCTGATGTAGAACTCGCAAGTTTAGTTGGCAGTGTCGGATTTCTTCCTCTTTGATTTGTCCAACCAGATCACAGACTGTTGTATATTGTTGTATGTTGTATATGTATATGTTGTATGTTGTATATTGCAGTCCGGCTTTCGAGCAGGTCCAACACTTGATGCAAGATTAAATATGGCCATTTGTGCACACCACTGATTCATTTTTCAGGTAGGAAACTGCCCCCTTAAGCTAATTCAGTTACCTTTATATCACTCCAATTCAGGTCATTATAATGCAATGGCTTCATTTAATTCATCCACACAAGGAGCATTTGTTTGCTGTCCCAGACCCTCTGAATTTGATGAGCCACGCCTGCCTGCCATGACGCGGACCTGTGTCGAGTAATTTTAGTCCGGGAACTCCCCCTAGTATTATTGGGTAAGGTTTGTTCTGGACTACCATTTTTTAATCAGGAGTCTTTCAATGTTAAATTAAGTTACATGTTTCGTTGCCCTTAGGCCTTAACTTAATTCACTGAGAGCAAAGAGAGAACATTAGAACAAAACATTTTTCAATTTCACAAACACTTACTGTGCATTTGTCTGCTTCCCCTAGGGACTATGCCTTTTCATTTTTGCCCCGAGGAAGGCGTTTTTCAGACTTCGAAGGCTGACAGGTGGCCCGCCGAAACGTGCATCGAGTCCTTGATAGTTGGAACGTTCCTTAACTTTATCACATCTTGGACCTTCCAATATTGTTTTGGATAATAGTTACTGTAGAATTTTACGTAGGCAGACCTGTTATTTGACATTTATTGTTTGATCTTTCAGCATTCATGTACTGGCAGACTTGTTACTTGACATTTATTGTTTGATCTTTCAGCATTCATGTACTGGCAGATTTGGTATCCGACTCGACATTTATTGTTTGTTCTTTCAACATTCATGCTGTAAATATTATATTCTTTCAAGGTTTTCATGATTTTTTTTGTTTATTATTATATCTGAAGTTGTCTTTTTGATTATTTATTCATTGTTAACATTATATCCCTTTAAGGTTTTCATGATTTTTTGTTTACTACTATACTTAATGAAATACAGTATTATTTCTTATTTACCTGTCTCTTTTTTGGTCTCTCTATTTTGCTCTTATGAGTAAGTTTTGTTCAGAAGGGCTATTTAATAAGGATATCTTTAGATACCAGCCTAGAATAAGTATGAGGATTTAATTTCTGATTCACTATACCGCTTTTTGGATTCTTTGTTTTTCATTATATTAGTCCCCCACCATAGGTGTACCACTGTATAAGGGGCAACCCACATTTTTAGTCTCATTCACATTCCATGTCATGAAGGCGAGTTTCTTTCCCCTATTTGCAGTTGTGGCCATCATATCTTGAGTTTCTTGCTGTATACGGGTGGTTGTCCCTTGAGATCTTCATGTATGCCGCATTCGATGTAGCCCTGATGGGCCAAGTGTCAGTTGAATACCTGTGTAACTCCCGGTTCCCCCTCCCCATACTCTGTCCCCAACTGAAGCATCTGTCGCCCAATGAACAAAACATTTATCTACTCTAACTAATTTTAAGTGCTAAGTGTCTTTGGTATTGAGGATACCTCAGTATGCACTTGCTGCTGTGGGGGGTTGATATCGTACTTGTCTGTGGGCCGCCAGCATTCAGTTTTCGATCGCTGTTTATGTCAGGCAAATTCCGCTTGGATTATGCCATGTGTTCTTCCATCTTTCATTCATCTTTGCAGTTATTCGTTTTCACTCTGGGGTCTCGCTTCCATTTCCTGATGGGGTGGTCCGTCTGGTGGTTCATTTGGGCGCGGCCTATTGCTTCTTGTTTCTTATCGTTTGCGTGGGTTCCATTCTCCCTTCGGGTTTCTCTCGGCCAAAGTCCATGCCTCTTTGGGATCAGTGAAGTGTATTGTGGTGCCATTGTGATATGTCTTCAACTGCGCAGGGAACAGGAGGCCATATTTCACGTTCAGTGTCTGTAGGCGCTTTTTGAGAGTGTAAAAGGACTGTCTCATCTTCTGCACCTCTCTAGTGAAATCTGGAAAGAGGCCAATCCTGGATCCGTTATATGTTATCTCCCCTCTTGCCCTGGCCATTTGTATTGCAGTATTGCATCTCGATCTCGATCTCTGTAGTTAAGGATCTTCACTACCACAGTTCTCGGTTGTTTCCCAGGTATTGGTGTGCCCGTTGGGACTCGATGTGCCCTTTCTATTGAGAACAGTGTCGACAGAGTCTTGGGAGCAAATAGATCGGTGAGCCATTGCTCGAGGAAGAGTTGCATGTGTATGCTCTCTCCTTCAGACTTTTCGGGCAGTCCAAGAATACGATGTTGTTTCTTCTTGCACTGTCCTCTCCCTCCTCCACCCTGCTCTCCAGCAACTTAATGCATTCTAGCACTCTGTTCATTTGCTGGCTCATGGTTCTCAGATCATCCTCTGCAACAGATATGCAGGTTTCGGCCTTGCCGGTGCGTGATGAGAGTTTCTGGAGATCGTGTCGCAACAGGGAGACTTCTGTAGAGATGCCATCCATTTTGACTTCCATAGCAGTTCTCGAGTTGGCAATAGCGTTCATCACATCTCTTAGGGATAGGGTTTCTTCAGAATTTTGTGCACCTTCAGGTCTACTTGATTCTGTTGGCGGAGGCAGGGTAGCAGTAGTGAATTGCTCCATAGTGCTCTGGTTGACCACCTTTTTGGTTGTCATCTTATCCTTGCCCATTGCAGCAGTTGTCTGCTGGCGTGTTGTTGTTATATAGTATGCAGATTTCGGTTTTCTGGCTCGTCTTGTAGGATGGTTCGTTCAGTGCCACTTGTATTTGTCGGGAGACTACCCTCCCCAGGCGCGGTGTGCACTGTGTGGCTCCTTAACCTCTATATGGGCACCTCTGCCTGTAGTATTCTGTTGCTTTATGGTAGCACGCTGCACCACTTGTGGAAACTCCGACTAATGGGTTGGTTCTCAGCTTTCCTCTTCCCCTGTCTTCCAGTCACAAGCACTACATGGGGATGTTTCAACTGGTCAGTCTGGCTGTGGGGACCTATTCCTTTCCCAAGTGGCCAATTCCAAGGGCTGTTCTGTCTCCCTTGCTTCTCCTTGCAGTGGCTGCATCGCGTTTCTCTTAGGTTGCCTTTTGCTTTAATGGCAGTCCATTTTGGGGTATTGTGCGCCTCCTGTACTGCAGGATCCACCCTTATACCCACTTACTCATTTCAGCAGTCTATTTCAGGGTACTTTTATGGCCCAACATAGTCAACTTGAGGCGGGGGTCTGACATCCCCCTCCCACAATATGGTGCTCTTGATTCAGTGTCCTGCCCCCACCTTCCCTTCTCCTTACCGGCTTGACTTGCAGGGTGTCAGCGGGCACTCAACGATACACGGAGCGCCCGCAAGTGTCCATTTCGATCCGAATGCAGTGATGGTGTGGCGCGGTTTGTCCGCGCTCAAGACCGTAATCTCCCGGCTCAGCTCCGCCTCCGGTCGTCTGTTCAGTCGCCGAGCGGGGAAGTCAGGGCTCACCCGCTCGGATCTCTCACTGGGCCGCAGGGTCTCCAGGTAGGCTCTGCCATCTGCGCGTAGCCTTGTCTGCCGCAGCTGCGTCTGCCTTTGATGGTAATGATGCGAGTGGCCGCCGGAGGCTCGTATGCCCTCTGCGCCACTGGGCTCCCAGCGCTTCCTTGACACAGCGCACCATCCGCCTCCGAGGATATCAGGCTGTTGTGCCCGCTCCTCTCTCACGGCGCTTAGTGGCCATCTTGGAATTTCGTCAGCGCGGTCCCAAAAATGTCTTTGAAGGATTCCTCTGGGTCTGATTGATATAGAGCTTCTCAACTTCAGCGAGTTGTAGCGGCGGATGAGAGCCCTCATTTGGTGCATCTGCATGGCTTCATTTTTACAGCAGTCCGCAGCATTGTGAAGGATATTGCTGGCGGCCCGGGAGCTCAAAAGGATCATGTCTCCATCTTGAGCCCACTGCCAACGCCCCGAAAGTGCACCTTCAATGTTTTAGCTTTCACTCAGAAGTGTTTCATTTGCTGTTGAGTGTCACATTATATACAGGAGGGAGAGCCCAACACAGACCCAGGACTAAGGGCTATAAATAAATATGTACAAAAAGGGGGTATTGTCCTGGCTGTAGAAGTCAGAGCTAATTGCAACTTATTTATTGCAAGTCAACGTTGTAGAGTATTCACTACCCTTCGGTGGCACTATTTATGCATATCCTAGGGTAGGTGTACATGAAGGAGAATAATAATCCACGTGTGCTAGTTTGTTTACGAGGGGAAGAGCAGCTTTTATTAAGTAACTGTCATGCCGCCCATTTAACAGACCACAATTCAAACAAATGTAAGCGGTAAGCATATGTAAAAGCCCAAAACAGATTGATGCATGAACATGCTGCATGGTTACAGTGATAGAGAGAGACACAAATACAAAGACATCTTATTGCTTCTAATACAGTCTGTTCTTCTCATTGTAGACCATGTTTTTAATAGCAGGTTTTGAACAAGTTCATCTAACCAAAGTCGAACTAACATAACCTATTGTTCCTCTAAAATGAAGACCTTGGAGGGGTCTAACATAGTCAGGCTAAAGGGTGACCAAAATAATGGATCGACGTCACTGAAGTGAATCTAGTCTAAGGTTTTCAAGGGGACCTAACAACACCACAAGAGGGTGAAGGTGTCCCGGGACGTTTTGGCTTTCAGTGGGTCACAGCCTTCTTCATGGAGCCAAGGAAAGGAGTCCCCTGTAGGAAATAAAGGGGAACTAAGGTTACCATATATGGTGTATAAAGAATAATGTAAAAGCATAGTGGTTAAAAAGCCATGTACATTAACATGTCATTGTCAAAGGTACAGAGCCCAAATAGTTAAAAACACTAGTTTACTCCTATTGGTGGTCAAGTACTGACCTTTCACCGGACTGAGTCCTAAGTGGGAGCCAGGGGCTATGGATGTTTAGAATCTGATGTATTCCTCATCTGGGATGTGGTGCATTAAACCGCAGCGAAGAGCTGGATGGAGGGAAAACAGAAAAGGGCTATGATGAGTGATAGACCCCTGTGTTTCACCAATACCAGAGGACATAAACTGGTAACATGTGATTACATAGAAAATGAGAGAAAGTACCTTGAGGTTGTGAAACAAAAATCCAGCATTGACACCTGTATTTTCTGGACGTTAAACGTACTGGAAATGCGTGCTGGAGGGGTCTAGCGCACGGTGAAAGAGCGGTGCTGCATGAGTCTGTGAGATCGAAAAAGAAATCCAGAATGATTGGTCCGCGGGCGTCCACAGTCACAGCAGGGTATTAAAGGTAGTTAGCCCCTCACTCGCAGGCTGACGGAAAAAAAGGGGGGGAAGGGGATTCTGTACCTGCCGTTCAAGAGCCGCTGTAAATGCGTCTATTCGGGAGCTAGCTGGATCCCAGAATGGAGCTGTGTTCCACAGAATGTTAATGCGCAGGTGCAGTAAAGGGAATGCTGCGCCTTCGCATGCGTTATGGAAGCGGAGTCATGGCAACCAAATGCTACACAGGAGAAAGCAGCTTATCTCCTAATGCCGGCGTGAGCTACGGCAGAGGAAAAGTCCTGCTTTAGACGCCACTGGGAGGTATGTGTTCCACTGTGAGGGAGGCGCTTCAGGGCAGGGTACACGGTGTGTGGCCTGGCAATGCAGGCTCGAAGATACAGTGTGTGAGGGGCCATTAAGAGTGGCTCTGGGGTTGTGCCTCGTTAGCTTTCACCCAGAAGTCTTTCATTGGCTGTTGAGTGTCACATTGACGGTGCCTCCAAAGAGGGAGTATCTTCATGAAAGATATGTAGCTGTTTCTTAAAACTAGAGAAATGCTTCCTGCTGTTTCCTTGTATACCTCTCAAGTCAGGAAAAGTCAGGAAGGCAGTCAATAGCATTAGTTACTGACTGCATACCAAGCATTCTGATTGGTTGATCTGAACAATCCATTTAGCTTTTGCACTATTATACATTCGTTTTCTTGAGACAACTCAGACAACACATTGTAAAGACCGGTGGGGGGGTCTGTACTTCCGCTCTCTATATGGTAGAGGAGAGGCACAGAGGACCCCAGCCAAGATTCTCTAATACGGTAGCGATGGACGAGCAATCAAGGCCTAGCTTCTCAGGAGGTGATGCAGGCTGGTTCTTAAGTACAGTGTATCCCCAAGCCCCCCACAAAGGAATGTCCACACACTGTATTACTGAAAACACAGTCTTTATATAATTAATATTCAAGGGTTATGTACACTTATCACAACAACGCACTTTGTGCTCAGGAAAACCAATAATGATAAATATCTACAATTCTAAAGTGGTACCACTAATATTAGACCTCATTAAAGTGCATTCACAATACGGTAAAAATGGCACACAGATCAATAAGAAGGAAACCAGCAATAGAGAGAGGAGAGATAAAAGATGGTTGAAACAATAGGCAGAATACTGGCCCTAGCTACTGGACACAGTTCTGTGTGGAGATCCCCCCACCTGGGCAACCTGTAAAATAAAGGGATATGACACAAGCCCAGTCCATATATTGTTCAACAGTCTTATTCTCTCCTACAATGTTTTTACCCCCCCAAGGTACCTGGTGGAGTCGAGTTCTTCGAAGAGGCGTCGACAGATCCTTCTTGAATGACCCCCTTTTAAGCAGGAGTCACGGATCGTCGAGAGGCGTCGAGAAACGTCGAAGACCTCGGGGTTCGGCGACGGGGAATCGACGGCCCTTCTTGAATGCCTTCCCTTTCAAGCGGGAGGCACGGGGCGTCGAACGTCCGTCGACAAACGAGGTAGAACGATGTCGAAGAGGCGGCAGCTTCGTCCGAGCGGTGCTCGTCGGCGTCGGGGCGTCGGCGTCCTGCAAGGCGGAGGTGTGCGGGGCACCTCGATGACAATAGTTCTGGACCGCAAAGATTGTAGAGACGGGAGCCCAGCAAGGGCGTCGAGTCGCTCGAGTCTTTGGGATCGTGAGGTGGCGGGAAACCCACCGGCGGATTCTCCTCGGCGCGTTGGTCGTCCTCGACTTTCTCCGGCAGGGCAAAAGCGGTCGACGGTGCGGACGAGGGAGTCCTTCGAGTCAAATGTTCTTAGGCAAGGAGCGGACGGCTCCGGTCGTCGGCGGCACGGCGTCAAGTGGTTCCCACGGCTGGGCAACACAACTTCGACGGGCCTCCAGCGGTTACACAGACCTGCGAACCCTGGTCGACGGCAATGGACTTCGACAGCGTCGAGGTCCGGGTGCTTCACTTCGATCTCCTCGGCGGTCCCGTCTCGGGTCAGCAGCCTTTCGAGGGTCTGACTTCCAGGGCGCTTCGGCGAAGATTCAGCGGTGCTCGATGGTCCCTCGGAGCACGGGAAGAGGGCGCCTAGCCAGGTCCTCTCTCGGGTCAGTCCTCGACGATGTCGACAACCTTCAGTTTCTGTCGAAGCAAATGCCACAGCAAGTCTTCTTCTTCCAGTTGGACGTCGAGGATCAGCAAATCCAGTTACTCTTGAGTGGAGACTCAGCTTCTGAATGCTTCTGAACAATTTCCAGTGGTGAGAGGTCCCCAGATATACTATTCTGTCTCTCATCCACACTGCTGGCACACACACAGCAGCCAATCACACAGAAGGGCATTCATGCAGTCAGTCAGCCAATCAGGCACACAGTGCATTCAGGCCACACTCCTCCCTTTCAGACACTCACAACAAGGAATGTGGATTGGGACAAGTACCCAGCCATTCAACACTACACACTGCATTCAGGCCAGTTTCGGGCAGGGCTGTCTCAGTCTTTGTCTCTCATGCCAGAAACCAGACAACCACAACAAGGAGTGTATATTGGTCACACACTCCATTCACCCAGGTCCCACCCACAGGAGGTACCCATAACATACAGTCACTGGGAAGGCTCCAGTCAGTCTAGCTGGGCCTTCACAACAACACCATATATGGAACTTCCACCCAACAGCCAGTCAGGGGGAAGGGACAGAGTCAGGGCTTCCCAGGACTTTGGGAAAAACAAGATAACAGGCAATAGAAAGCAAGAGGCCACAGGGGCCATCTTGTTTCCTATCAGGAATCAACTGATTCCAATGGCAGGGCCTGGGTATCCCAAAATGGAGGACACCCAGAGCACCTGTCAAATTCAGCATGGAGCTGCCACCAGCCCATACCCTGCTCTGTGGGCCACCCACAGGTGCCCAAAAACATACACTAGGGGCACAGGGTTGTACCCCTACCCATGGGTGCCATAAGGGTATCCCATGGGTCTGTTCACCAAACCAAAAGAGAGCTGCACTGCCAGGAGTCCCTCATGGACTCCTGGGCAGAAAACATGACAGAACACACGGTAAAAACAGAAAAAGGACAAGGATTCAGAGGCCCTGTCCCTCAGATGCATTTCCGGCATCACAGTCGCCCCCCCCAGACTGAGGTGGAGGGTGCCTAATCTCCCACGGGATAGACACCCTCATCCAGACGGTCAACATACCTTCTGGAAAGGCCATCTGCATTATCGTGACTCTTCCCTGGTCTGTGCTCTATGGTGAAGTCTAGCCCTTGTAGGCTAATCGACCACCTGAGCAATTTCGGATTCTCACCCTTCATCTGCATAAGCCACTTCAGGGGCTTATGATCTGTTTGGACCTTGAAGGTGGACCCCGTAAGGTAGGGCCTAAAACGCCTAAGGCTCCAAACTATACTAAAACATTCCTTTTCAACAGTAGCCCACCTAAGTTCTCTACCCTTGAGTTGTCTACTGATGAATATGATAGGATGTTCTCTCCCTTTGTCATCTAACTGGGACAAGACAGCTCCAATTCCGGTGTCGCAGGCATCCGTCTGGACGATAAAGGGTCGGCTGTAGTCAGGGGCACTCAACACAGGTGCCCTACACAGACTTTCTTTCAAGCCATCAAAGGCCCGCTGACAGTCTTCAGTCCAATTAACCTTCCTAGGCTGTTTGGGTGAAGTTAGAGCTGTCAGGGGTGCAGCTATGGTTCCATAGTCTGCCATGAAATTGCGATAGTACCCAGTGAGGCCCAAAAAGGCTCTCACCTGGGTTTGAGTAGTGGGAGTCTCCCAGTTCTGTACGTCCTGTACTTTACTGGAGAGAGGTTGGATTTGACCCCCTCCTACCTCATGACCAAGATAGGTAACTTTCCCCTGAGCTATCTGGCACTTGGTGGCCTTGATAGTGAGGTTAGCCCTTTTCAAGGCCTGCAACACCTTATCCAGATGTGTCAAATGCTCTTCCCAGGTGGAACTGTAGACGGCAATGTCGTCTAAGTAAGCCACACAAAAGGCTTCCAGCCCACTGAGCGCATGGTTGACCAATCTCTGGAAGGTGGCAGGGGCATTCTTCAACCCAAAGGGCATGACCCTAAACTGGTAGAGTCCCTCAGGTGTGGAGAATGCCGTCTTTTCCTTGGCATGGTCCGTCAGAGCTATTTGCCAATAGCCTGAGGTAAGGTCAAAGGTGCTCACAAATTTGGCAGCACCTATAGTGTCCACGAGCTCATCAGCCCTGGGCAATGGGTGCGCGTCAGTTTTGGTGACGGCATTGACTCCTCGGTAGTCCACACAGAACCTCCAATCCTTGGTACCCGCCGGGGAACTTGCCTTGGGGACAAGGACCACTGGACTGGACCAGGGACTGGTGGAGGGTTCAATAACACCCAGATCCAACATCTTGGCGACCTCAGCCTGGATGTGGTGTTTGACGGTATCTGACATACGATAGCTCCTGCTTTTGACAGGCACACTGTCACCAGTGTCAATTTCGTGCTTACACCACGGTGTAAGGCCCGGTGTCAGTGAAAACAGAGGGGCATACTGCTGGAGCAAAGCCCGGCAGGCCCTCTGCTGCTCTGTTGTCAAATCGGGAGAGAGTTGTACTCCCTCCACTGAGCCATCCTGAGGGTTGCTATGCAGCAAATCAGGAAGGGGCTCACTCTCATCCTCTTCTTGCCCTGAAGCTAGCAAGAGACATGAGACCTCTGCTCGCCTGTGGAAAGGCTTGAGCCTGTTGACATGGAATACCTGGGGGGCTACCCCAGAGGCTCCCATGTCCACCAGATAATTGACTTCGCCCATCTTGGAGATGATCCTGAAGGGTCCAGTCCACTTGTCTGCCAAAGCTCTAGGCTTGGTAGGCTCCATCACAAGGATTTCCTGTCCCGGAGTCCAATCCACTTGCGAAGCTTTCAGGTCATGCCAGTACTTATTCAATTCCTGGCTGGCCTTGAGATTTGCTGTTGCCTGACCCATCATTTGTGTCATCCTCCGCCTGAGGCCTAACACATAGTCCCCCACTTGCTTGGCGGGACCTGGAGGGGTGGCTTCCAAGCCTTCTCGGATCAAGGCGAGGGGCCCCCTCACGGGATGTCCAAAGAGTAACTCAAAGGGGCTGAAACCAACACCCTCTTGAGGTACCTCTCTGTAAGCAAACAGCAGGCATGGCAGGAGGAGATCCCATTTCCTCCTTAGGGGCTCTTCCAAAGCACCTAGCATGCCCTTGAGAGTTTTGTTAAATCTCTCAACCAGACCATTGGTCTGGGGGTGGTAAGAGGTGGAGAACTTGTAGGTTACCCCGCACTCTTTCCACATGGTTTTCATGTAACTAGACATGAAGTTGGATCCTCGGTCAGAGACAACCTCCTTGGGGAATCCAACACGGGTGAAAATGCCCAGGAGAGCCCTGGCAACCACCTTGGCAGTAACAGTCCGAAGGGGTATTGCCTCAGGGTACCTGGTGGCATGATCTACCAAGACCAGGATGAACCGATGTCCACCTGAAGTGGGAGGGTCAAGGGGACCGACGATGTCGATGCCCACCCTCTCAAATGGTGTGCCAGCCACTGGTAATGGCTGCAGTGGGGCAATGACCCTGCCTCCAGTCTTGCCAGACAACTGACAAGTTGGGCAGGTCCTGCAGTGGGACTCCACCTCTACTCCCATCCGTGGCCAGTAGAAATGGGCAGAGAGCCTCTGCTTAGTCTTCTTGGTCCCAAGATGACCAGCCAAGGGCACCTCATGCGCCAACTGCAGTAGGAAGGGCCTGTAAACCTGGGGTACCACCAACCTCTTGCGGGCACCAGGTTCGGGCTTAGTGGGCTCACTAACAAGGAGCTCACCCTCCCAATAAATCTTGAATGTCCTAGGCACTTCACCTTGTGCCTGGGACAGGGCCTGTTTCCTCAGGCCCTCGAGAGAGTGGCACTCTCTCTGTCCCTTACAGAAGTCTGCCCGGGAGGGTCCCCCTTCAGCTAACAAGCATTGAAGGTCGGGATGATCCTCCGGGTTGAGAACCTCTCCCACAGGAGAGTCTTCTGTCTCTTCTCCCACAGGAGTTGAGTTTGAGTTTTCCGCTGGACCCAGCCCGTCCGGAGCATGGATCCCAATGGGTGCTGTCGGAACAGCAGGAAGAGAAGGTGTTCCCTCCACAGAGGTGGCCTTCTTGGTCTTCCTTCTTCTTGCCTTAGGCCTCGCCTTTGGCTCGGGTACCTGACTCACAGCCAGACCCGGTGTCACCTGTGACCTAGTGACTGCAGCAGCAGTCATGGGAAGACCATCCGAGATCAACCCCAACTCTACTAGATCATTTCCTAACAGAATGTTAGCAGGGACATTGTCCTGAACCAGGACAGGAAGCTTTGCTGTCTTGTCTCCAATCATGAGTGTGACTAGGGCTACAGGCGATAATTTGGGAGGCCCACCAGCTAACCTGGTGGTTCTCAGAGGAGCACCTACATAGTCCTCTGGCTTGAGCAGGGTCCTGTCCACCACTGTCATGCTTGCCCCAGTGTCTCTCAAACCAGTAGAAGGCTGGCCATTCAAGAGGACACTTCTCAAAAACCTACGGGTGTTCTGCGGGATAGTTGCCAGTACTTCTGCGTACTGGTCCCAGGCCCCAAGGGACACTAAGGAAATCTCTACCAGAGCACCAAATGTGATTCCTGTAGAGGAGGGGAGGACAGTGGCCTCCACCTCAGCCACGGGGTAAGGGTAGGTCAGGCTGACAGCCTGTACTCCAAGTGCCTTACCTTTACACTTGGGGTCACCCCTTTTGTGATCCAGAGCCCCACAATCCCAACAAGTGCCAGGAGTGCGGGGTACGGTACTGGAACCACTGGGAACCTGCTTTGCAGCAGGTGGACCACTACTCTTATTCCCACCCACAGAGGACTTATCCCCACCAGATTTTTGGGTCTTAGGAGAGGAAGGTTTTGGTTTACTCGACTGTGATTGCTTTTGGGACTCCTCAGCTTTCTGAGAGGTCCCCTTTTCTTTGTCCTTGTCCTTCCCACTGGAGTCCTTAGGGGACACCCGGTGGGAGACCCACTTGTCAGCCAACCTAGCCAGCTTAAAGGGGTCCAAAATGTTCTGGTCAGCCACATACTGACGCAGCTCTGGTGAACAGGCTTCAGAAAAATGCTCAAAAAACAAGAGGTGGGACAACTCAACAAAAGTTTTCACCTTGTAACCGTCAATCCACCCCATCATGTTCATGTGCGCAGTACTCACCCAGTCAACCCAAGACACATTCTCTCTTTTCTTAAAATCCCTGAACCTTTTAAGGTATTGGGTAGGTGTCTTGCCAAACTTGGCAATCAAAGCAGACTTCATACACTCATACTGACCCCTTTCCTCCACACTCAGCTTCAGAATACAGTCATATCCAGTTTGAGGCACTCTGCTTAACAAACACTTAGCCCAATCTCTTTTATCTACATCATGAATTGCACAAGCCATTTCAAACGCTTCAATCCATTGGAGGATATCTGAACCCTCCACAAACACACCAACCAAATCTTTCATAAACTTGGTGGCTGGGGACCTGCCACTCTCAATTGGTCTAGCTGAAGTCTCCACTCTAGCTCTCTCTAGCTGGATTCTCTGACATTCAGTGTCCTTGTCTTTGAGCGCAAGATCCCTATTCTTGAGTTCCACTTGCTGTGCCAGCTCCTCTTTCTTAAGCTCAGCTTCTATTTCCAACTTGCGATATTCAAAGGCCAATTTCATCCTTAATAACTCAAGTTCCATGGAATTGCTGGGGTTTGGAACAGAGGCAGCAGGAATGGTGGCATTCCCAGAAACAGATTCAGCGACAACCCCAGGAGCAGAGTCCTCACTGGTTGCATCCCCCCCTTCATCGAGGGTTTCACCATCAGTCTGGTAGTCCACCAGGGCAGCTATCAGCTCAGCCCTAGACTTATCCACAAAGTCCAACTCCCTGGCTTCACAAGCACTCTGGAGAGCCTCTAAGCTCATCCGAGTCAATTTACCATTTGCAATGGGCTCCATTGCCTGTAATGCAGTTATTTGGTACACACCCAAACCTTAATCTAATAAAGTGCGGATATTTTGTAAGTGGCACGGTTATACACTGAGTCTTAAAACCATAAGCATCCCACCGCTGCCACCAGCTTGTAAAGACCGGTGGGGGGGTCTGTACTTCCGCTCTCTATATGGTAGAGGAGAGGCACAGAGGACCCCAGCCAAGATTCTCTAATACGGTAGCGATGGACGAGCAATCAAGGCCTAGCTTCTCAGGAGGTGATGCAGGCTGGTTCTTAAGTACAGTGTATCCCCAAGCCCCCCACAAAGGAATGTCCACACACTGTATTACTGAAAACACAGTCTTTATATAATTAATATTCAAGGGTTATGTACACTTATCACAACAACGCACTTTGTGCTCAGGAAAACCAATAATGATAAATATCTACAATTCTAAAGTGGTACCACTAATATTAGACCTCATTAAAGTGCATTCACAATACGGTAAAAATGGCACACAGATCAATAAGAAGGAAACCAGCAATAGAGAGAGGAGAGATAAAAGATGGTTGAAACAATAGGCAGAATACTGGCCCTAGCTACTGGACACAGTTCTGTGTGGAGATCCCCCCACCTGGGCAACCTGTAAAATAAAGGGATATGACACAAGCCCAGTCCATATATTGTTCAACAGTCTTATTCTCTCCTACAATGTTTTTACCCCCCCAATGTACCTGGTGGAGTCGAGTTCTTCGAAGAGGCGTCGACAGATCCTTCTTGAATGACCCCCTTTTAAGCAGGAGTCACGGATTGTCGAGAGGCGTCGAGAAACGTCGAAGACCTCGGGGTTCGGCGACGGGGAATCGACGGCCCTTCTTGAATGCCTTCCCTTTCAAGCGGGAGGCACGGGGCGTCGAACGTCCGTCGACAAACGAGGTAGAACGATGTCGAAGAGGCGGCAGCTTCGTCCGAGCGGTGCTCGTCGGCGTCGGGGCGTCGGCGTCCTGCAAGGCGGAGGTGTGCGGGGCACCTCGATGACAATAGTTCTGGACCGCAAAGATTGTAGAGACGGGAGCCCAGCAAGGGCGTCGAGTCGCTCGAGTCTTTGGGATCGTGAGGTGGCGGGAAACCCACCGGCGGATTCTCCTCGGCGCGTTGGTCGTCCTCGACATTCTCCGGCAGGGCAAAAGCGGTCGACGGTGCGGACGAGGGAGTCCTTCGAGTCAAATGTTCTTAGGCAAGGAGCGGACGGCTCCGGTCGTCGGCGGCACGGCGTCAAGTGGTTCCCACGGCTGGGCAACACAACTTCGACGGGCCTCCAGCGGTTACACAGACCTGCGAACCCTGGTCGACGGCAATGGACTTCGACAGCGTCGAGGTCCGGGTGCTTCACTTCGATCTCCTCGGCGGTCCCGTCTCGGGTCGGCAGCCTTTCGAGGGTCTGACTTCCAGGGCGCTTCGGCGAAGATTCAGCGGTGCTCGATGGTCCCTCGGAGCACGGGAAGAGGGCGCCTAGCCAGGTCCTCTCTCGGGTCAGTCCTCGACGATGTCGACAACCTTCAGTTTCTGTCGAAGCAAATGCCACAGCAAGTCTTCTTCTTCCAGTTGGACGTCGAGGATCAGCAAATCCAGTTACTCTTGAGTGGAGACTCAGCTTCTGAATGCTTCTGAACAATTTCCAGTGGTGAGAGGTCCCCAGATATACTATTCTGTCTCTCATCCACACTGCTGGCACACACACAGCAGCCAATCACACAGAAGGGCATTCATGCAGTCAGTCAGCCAATCAGGCACACAGTGCATTCAGGCCACACTCCTCCCTTTCAGACACTCACAACAAGGAATGTGGATTGGGACAAGTACCCAGCCATTCAACACTACACACTGCATTCAGGCCAGTTTCGGGCAGGGCTGTCTCAGTCTTTGTCTCTCATGCCAGAAACCAGACAACCACAACAAGGAGTGTATATTGGTCACACACTCCATTCACCCAGGTCCCACCCACAGGAGGTACCCATAACATACAGTCACTGGGAAGGCTCCAGTCAGTCTAGCTGGGCCTTCACAACAACACCATATATGGAACTTCCACCCAACAGCCAGTCAGGGGGAAGGGACAGAGTCAAGGCTTCCCAGGACTTTGGGAAAAACAAGATAACAGGCAATAGAAAGCAAGAGGCCACAGGAGCCATCTTGTTTCCTATCAGGAATCAACTGATTCCAATGGCAGGGTCTGGGTATCCCAAAATGGAGGACACCCAGAGCACCTGTCAAATTCAGCATGGAGCTGCCACCAGCCCATACCCTGCTCTGTGGGCCACCCACAGGTGCCCAAAAACATACACTAGGGGCACAGGGTTGTACCCCTACCCATGGGTGCCATAAGGGTATCCCATGGGTCTGTTCACCAAACCAAAAGAGAGCTGCACTGCCAGGAGTCCCTCATGGACTCCTGGGCAGAAAACATGACAGAACACACGGTAAAAACAGAAAAAGGACAAGGATTCAGAGGCCCTGTCCCTCAGATGCATTTCCGGCATCACACACATGTATTTGAAAAGCATTTTTTCCCCTATGGCAAGGGTTTTAAGAGTCACCAAGGAAAAAGCTAAACTTGAAACCTGTGATAAACCTGACAGTGCTAACAAATGTAAATATACACACATGTAAAAATACGACAGATCTGCAAAGTTTAGAGGCAGCTGTGCTCCATTTTCCCTTACCCAGAAGGAACAGTTTATGAAGTAAAGAAGTCACCCGTCATTATTTCCCTCCTCCGTTAGACAAGCCTGTACAAGATGAATCACAGGGGGGGGGGTCACTCTAGTGCAGGTGCATAACAAATTCAAACAGAAAGGCAGTTACAATGTATCCATATTAACTTTGTAGAGAGAATGAGTTGGCAGACGGAGAAAGACACGTTTAAGAGGCAGCCACCTAATGACCATAGAGACTGGATGAATTTACTGGGGTTCATATTCCTCAAACTATTGCTTCGGACATCAAATTTAGAGAACACTGAAAAGCGATATTCAGCAGTCCTCGCGGTTAAAAAGATACCCATGGTGGACACATTGCTTAAAAAGTCACATTAAAACACAACAGCAAACATATAACAATAAGATTTAATCTGGATAAAAATAGGAAATTAGCTAAAAAAAGTGATCCACATCAAACTGTGTATCAAGGGGGTTCTAGCAGTATTAAATAAAAACACTTTTTAATACATGTACCCAATGGCATATTTGTTTAAATAATTTAGCCTTCAGCTGTTCTAAGCTCTAAAAAGTTTGAAACAGCATACTCTGTTATACAATTGACCATTTCTTTGCAAAGTAATAGCACTAGTCAATGTGTCTGAATATTTGTGTCTTTTACTAGAGGACCCAAACAGTGTAGCTAATGATGGATTAAACATGTTTCCCTAGCTGTATTACAACATGCTCACATGGCTGATTAATTTCTCCCTCAGCTAGATGTCATACTGACTAAGGATCCCATCAATTACACGCTACGAGTAATCAACACTGACATAAAGCCAAGAAAAAGAAAAACAAAAGAAATGACTGCCAAATTGAAGCCTCTCTATGCCAGAAGCTTCTCTTTGACAGTTGTTGCCCATGTATCACAGCAATATGCGAGGGCGCCGATGCAATCTAACTCTATGTGTTATGTTTTCCCATACCCCTACACTCGCTGCACAGAAAAGCAGAAATGGCAAAAGAGGATAATGTACTAGCTAATGTACCACAGAAAAGTAGCACACCGCTTTTTGCAACATTTCAACAAAGTGTCACTTATGTAACCCTCACGAAGAGCCAAGCTATGCCAAATAGTGTATATTTTCCTTAGGATGTGGTGGTGTGCTGCCTATCTAAAAGGGATAGAATAATAGCAGATAAAAAGTCATACCGATTGTGTTAGTTTGTATAGCAACCTATAGGATATACATCAAAAAGCACTACCCCAATATTACCTGCAATAGGGGTATTGTTAAAAGTCATCCATACAAGAATTCATTCAGATAGGGATTTTGGTCATTTATTCAGCATTACCCCCAAAAGACTGAGGGCAAAAAGACTGAATCCCAAAAGACTGAATATGGGGTGCCCAATTTGAACGCATATATGGGGGAGTAAAGTTAATACAAAATTTGGAAGGGTAAGAGGAAAGCTGTGGGGGTTCTCCCCCCATATATATATATATATATATTACATGGCCACAGTAGTGGCCATGCAGTTATGGTTAAGTTGCTGTTTCCATAGGAAGAGCACTTTATGTTTTTGGGCGGCTTATAACTTCGCCCCCCCCCCCCCCCTGGACGAATCCTCACCAAACTTTGCAAAACAAGTATATGGCCCACTCTCAATTTTTTTGCAAAGTTTGATGAGGATTCGTCCAGGAGGGGGGGAAGTTATAGGGGGTGTCCCAAAACCTTTCTTTTTTCCCATACACTGAATGGGAAACATTTTTTGCTCGCGCCTACAGCCCAAACCGCTGGACGGATTTTCACCAAATTTGGACCAGGAGCAGCAGCTTGGTCCCGAAAGCGTGCTTTTGCAAATTTGGTGAAAATCCGTCCAGTAGTTTTTTTTTTAAATGACCAAAAAGTAGGTAAAAAAAAATGTGTGATATCTGGGTTCGCTTTGCGGACACACTTCCCTGTTCGCTCCGTGGACAGTGTCCTGATTGGCCAATCAGCTTGCGTGATGTCGCGGACATGCAACGTGTTCGCTGATTGGACGGTGTTAAGCGTGAAGCGCGTCAGATTTTCGGTAGCGCCCTCCATCTTGGATTCGCGGACGTCCGCGGGCAGCTCGGTGAAAGTTTGTTCTAAATGTGTATTTAGTAGAGTGTGTTGGTGTGTAGGAGTGTTTGGGGAGGATGGAAGGGTATGGATAGGTTAAATGTTGTGCTTTTTTATGTGGTAGATGTTCTGTTTGTGTTCGATTTGTCTGCGGACATCACGGGTGTTCTGAAATGTTCTAAATAAACTGAATGGGGGGTGTTCTGAGGACTCAATATGTGTCTGTTTTGTTCGCAAGTAAGCTGAAACTGTTCTAAGAACACTCGCGGTGTCCTGAAATGTTCGCAAATAAACAAAATGGAGGTGTTCTGGGGACGCTGTCCGTATTGTTCTGTGGCAAGTTGAATGTGTTCTAAGAACACTCGGGGTGTCCTGAAACGTTCTCAAATAAACAAAATCGGGGTGTTCTGGGGACGCTGTCCGTGTTGTTCTGTGGCAAGTTGAATGTGTTCTAAGAACAATCGGGGAGTCCTGAAATGTTCGCAAATAAACAAAATGGGGGTGTCCTGAAGACGCTGTCCGTATCGTTCGATGGCAAGTTGAAAGTGTTCTAAGAACACTCGGGGTGTCCTGAAATGTTCGCAAATAAACAAAATGGGGGTGTTCTGAGGACGCTGTCAGTATTGTTCGTTGTTAAGTTGAAAGTGTTCTAGGAACTCTCGCGTTGCCCTGAAATGTTCGTACATAAACAAAATGGGGTGTGTTCTAAGAACACACGCAATGTCCTGAAGTGTTCTAAGAACTCTTGCGGTGTCCTGAAATGTTCGTAGGGGGTGTCCTGAAGACGCTCTAAGAACACTTGGGGTGTCCTGAAATTTTCGCAAATAAACAAAATGGGGGTGTTCTGGGGACGCGGTCCGTTTTGTTCTGTGGCAAGTTGAATGTGTTCTAAGAACACTCGGGGTGTCCTGAAATGTTTGCAAATAAACAAAATGGGGGTGTTCTGATGACGCTGTCCGTATTGTTCGTTGTCAAGTTGAAAGTGTTCTAAGAACTCTCGCCTTGTCCTGAAATGTTCGTAGGGGGTGTCCTGAAGACGCTGTCTGTATTGTTCGATGGCAAGTTGAAAGTGTTCTAAGAACTGTCTCGGTGTCCTAAAATGTTCACAGGGGGTGTCCTGAAGACGCTGTCTGTATTGTTCGATGGCAAGTTGAAAGTGTTCTAAGAACACTCGAGGTGTCCTGAAATGTTTGCAAATAAACAAAATGGGGGTGTTCTGAGAACGCTGTCCGTATTGTTCGTTGTCAAGTTGAAAGTGTTCTAAGAACTCTCGCGTTGTCCGGAAATGTTCGTACATAAACAAAATGGGGATGTGTTCTAAGAACACACGTGTTGTCCTGAAGTGTTCTAAGAACTCTCGCAGTGTCCGGAAATGTTCGTAGGGGGTGTCCTGAAGACGCTCAAAGAATACTCGTGGTGTCCTGAAATGTTCGCAAACAAACAAAATGGGGGTGTTCCGAGGACGCTCTCCATATTGTTCGTTGTTAAGTTGAAAGTATTCTAAGAACTCTCGCATTGTCCTGAAATGTTCGTAGGGGGTGTCCTGAAGACGCTGTCCGTATTGTTCGATGGCAAGTTGAAATGTTCTAACAACACTCGAGGTGTTCTGAAATGTTCGCAAACAAACAAAATGGGGGTGTTCTGAGAACGCTGTCCGTATTGTTCGATGGCAAGTTGAAAGTGTTCTAAGAACTCTCGCGTTGTCCTGAAATGTTCGTACATAAACAAAATGGGGGTGTGTTCTAAGAACACACGCGTTGTCCTGAAGTGTTCTAAGAACTCTCGCAGTGTCCTGAAATGTTCGTAGGGGGTGTTCTGAAGACGCTCTAAGATCACTCGCGGTGTTCTGAAATGTTCGCAAATAAACAAAATGGGGGTATTCTGAGGACGCTGTCCGAATTGTTCATTGTCAAGTTAAAAGTGTTCTAAGAACTCTCGCGTTGTCCTGAAATGTTTGCACATAAAGAAAATGGGGGTGTGTTCTAAGAACACACGTGTTGTCCTGAAGTGTTCTACAAACTCTCACGGTGTCCTGAAATGTTCGTAGGGGGTGTCCTGAGGACGCTGTCCGTATTGTTCAATGGCAAGTTGAAAGTGTTCTAAGAACTGTCTCGGTGTCCTGTATTGTTCGTAAATAAACAAAATGGGGGTGTGTTCTATGAACTCACGCGTTGTCCTGAAATGTTCGTAGGGGTTGCCCTGAAGACGCTGTCCGTATTGTTCGATGGCTAGTTGAAAGTGTTCTAAGAACTGTTTCGGTGTCCTGAAATGTTTGCAAATAAACAAAATGGGGGTGTGTTTTAAGAACACACGCGTTGTCCTGAAATGTTCGTAGGGGGTGTCCTGAGGATGCTGTCCGTATTGTTCGTTGTTGAGTTGAAAGTGTTCTAAGAACTCTTGTGGTGTCCTGAAATGTTCGCAGGGGGTGTACTGAAGATGGCAAGTTGAATGTGTTCTAAGAACACTCTGGGTGTCCTGAAATGTTCGCAAATAAACAAAATGGAGGTGTTCTGATGACGCTGTCCGTATTGTTCGTTGTCAAGTTAAAAGTGTTCTAAGAACTCTTGCGTTGTCCTGCAATGTTCGTACATAAACAAAATGGGGGTGTGGTCTAAGAACACACGCGTTGTCCTGAAGTGTTCTAAGAACTCTCGCAGTGTTCTGAAATGTTCGTAGGGGGTGTCCTGAAGACGCTCTAAGAACACTCGTGGTGTCCTGAAATGTTCACAAATAAACAAAATTGGGGTGTTCTGATGACACTGTCCGTATTGTTCGTTGTCAAGTTGAAAGTGTTCTAAGAACTCTCGCGTTGTCCTGATATGTTCGTAGGGGGTGTCCTGAAGATGCTGTCCGTATTGTTCGATGGCAAGTTGAAAGTGTTCTAATAACACTCGAGGTGTCCTGAAATGTTTGCAAATAAACAAAATGGGAGTGTTCTGAGAACGCTGTCCGCATTGTTCGTTGTCAAGTTGAAAGTGTTCTAAGAACTCTCGCGTTGTCCTGAAATGTTCGTACATAAACAAAATGGGGGTGTGTTCTAAGAACACACGTGTTGTCCTGAAGTGTTCTAAGAACTCTCACAGTGTCCGGAAATGTTCGTAGGGGGTGTCCTGAAGACGCTCTAAGAATACTCGTGGTGTCCTGAAATGTTCGCAAATAAACAAACTGGGGGTGTTCCGAGGACGCTCTCCGTATTGTTCGTTGTCAAGTTGAAAGTATTCTAAGAAGTCTTGCATTGTCCTGAAATGTTTGTAGGGGGTGTCCTGAAGACGCTGTCCGTATTGTTCGATGGCAAGTTGAAAGTGTTCTAACAACACTCGAGGTGTTCTGAAATGTTCGCAAACAAACAAAATGGGGGTGTTCTGAGAACACTGTCCGTATTGTTCGATGGCAAGTTGAAAGTGTTCTAAGAACTCTCGCGTTGTCCTGAAATGTTCGTACATAAACAAAATGGGGGTGTGTTCTAAGAACACACGCGTTGTCCTGAAGTGTTCTAAGAACTCTCGCAGTGTCCTGAAATGTTCGTAGGGGGTGTTCTGAAGACGCTCTAAGAACACTCGCGGTGTTTTGAAATGTTCGCAAATAAACAAAATGGGGGTATTCTGAGCACGCTGTCCGTATTGTTCATTGTCAAGTTGAAAGTGTTCTAAGAACTCTCACGTTGTCCGGAAATGTTTGCACATAAAGAAAATGGGGGTGTGTTCTAAGAACACACGCGTTGTCCTGAAGTGTTCTACAAACTCTCACGGTGTCCTGAAATGTTCGTAGGGGGTGTCCTGAGGACGCTGTCCGTATTGTTCAATGGCAAGTTGAAAGTGTTCTAAGAACTGTCTCGGTGTCCTGAAATGTTCGTAAATAAACAAAATGGGGGTGTGTTCTAAGAACTCACGCGTTGTCCTGAAATGTTCGTAGGGGTTGCCCTGAAGACCCTGTCCGTATTGTTCGATGGCTAGTTGAAAGTGTTCTAAGAACTGTTTCGGTGTCCTGAAATGTTCGCAAATAAACAAAATGGGGGTGTGTTTTAAGAACACACGCGTTGTCCTGAAATGTTCGTAGGGGGTGTCCTGAGGATGCTGTCCGTATTGTTCGTTGTTGAGTTGAAAGTGTTCTAAGAACTCTCGTGGTGTCCTGAAATGTTCGCAGGGGGTGTACTGAAGATGCTGTCCGTATTGTTCCATGGCGAGTTGAAAGTGTTCTAAGAACACTCGGGGTGTCCTGAAATGTTCGCAAATAAACAAAATGGGGGTGTTCTGAGGACGCTGTCAGTATTGTTCGTTGTTAAGTTGAAAGTGTTCTAGGAACTCTCACGTTGTCCTGAAATGTTCGTACATAAACAAAATGGGGGTGTGTTCTAAGAACACACGCGTTGTCCTGAAGTGTTCTAAGAACTCTTGCGGTGTCCTGAAATGTTCGTAGGTGGTGTCCTGAAGACGCTCTAAGAACACTCGGGGTGTCCTGAAATGTTTGCAACTAAACAAAATGGGGGTGTTCTGGGGACGCTGGCCGTATTGTTCTGTGGCAAGTTGAATGTGTTCTAAGAACACTCGGGGTGTCCTGAAATGTTCGCAAACAAACAAAATGGGGGTGTTCTGATGACGCTGTCCGTATTGTTTGTTGTCAAGTTAAAAGTGTTCTAAGAACTCTCGCGTTGTCCTGCAATGTTCGTACATAAACAAAATGGGGGTGTGGTCTAAGAACACACGCGTTGTCCTGAAGTGTTCTAAGAACTCTCGCAGTGTTCTGAAATGTTCGTAGGGGGTGTCCTGAAGACGCTCTAAGAAAACTCGTGGTGTCCTGAAATGTTCACAAATAAACAAAATGGGGGTGTTCTGATGACACTGTCCGTATTGTTCGTTGTCAAGTTGAAAGTGTTCTAAGAACTCTTGCGTTGTCCTGATATGTTCGTAGGGGGTGTCCTGAAGACGCTGTCCGTATTGTTCGATGGCAAGTTGAAAGTGTTCTAAGAACTGTCTCTGTGTCCTGAAATGTTCACAGGGGGTGTCCTGAAGACGCTGTCCGTATTGTTCGATGGCAAGTTGAAAGTGTTCTAAGAACACTCGAGGTGTCCTGAAATGTTTGCAAATAAACAAAATGGGGGTGTTCTGAGAACGCTGTCCGTATTGTTCGTTGTCAAGTTGAAAGTGTTCTAAGAACTCTTGCGTTGTCCTGAAATGTTCGTACATAAACAAAATGGGGGTATGTTCTAAGAACACACGCGTTGTCCTGAAGTGTTCTAAGAACTCTCGCAGTGTCCTGAAATGTTCGTAGGGGGTGTCCTGAAGACGCTCTAAGAACACTAGTGGTGTCCTGAAATGTTCGCAAATAAACAAAATGGGGGTGTTCTGAGGATGCTCTCCGTATTGTTCGTTGTCAAGTTGAAAGTGTTCTAAGAACTCTCGCGTTGTCCTGAAATGTTCGTAGGGGTTGTCCTGAAGACGCTGTCCGTATTTTTCGATGGCAAGTTGAAAGTGTTCTAAGAACTGTCTCGGTGTCCTGAAATGTTCGCAGAGGGTGTCCTGAAGACGCTGTCCATATTGTTCGATGGCAAGTTGAAAGTGTTCTAAGAACACTCGAGGTGTTATGAAATGTTCGCAAACAAACAAAATGGGGGTGTTCTGAGAACGCTGTCCATATTGTTCAATGGCAAGTTGAAAGTGTTCTAAGAACTCTCGCGTTGTCCTGAAATGTTTGTACATAAACAAAATGGGGGTGTGTTCTAAGAACACAGGCGTTGCCCTGAAGTGTTCTAAGAACTCTTGCAGTGTCCTGAAATGTTTGTAGGGGGTGTCCTGAAGACGCTCTAAGAACACTCGTGGTGTCCTGAAATGTTCGCAAATAAACAAAATGGGGGTGTTTCCCTCATTACATGTGATAACAGAGCACACGTGGTAAAACTGCACGTCCGAGTGTCATCGCGTGTGATCGGAGGGAAGTGAGCGTACACGCGATTGGCCTGGGTACTTGTGTTCCGGGGTGCGCGGGAACTTTCACACGCGATTGGTGGAAATCCATGTGTGTTCTGTCATCACGTGTAATGAGGGAAACACCCGCGCGCCTCACGTCACAGACGCGCTCACGCACTAAGGGCCTTTGGTCCAATTAAATCGCATATGCGTGCTGACGTGCATACGCGCTAAGGGCCTTTCCTCGAATTACATGCAGACGTGCAGGATTTTCACGTGCCAATTCACTCCGTATCAAGCTGGCCACGCGTAAGCACACGGAAGACCATGCTCCTGCCCAAAAGGCCGAATTACTGCCCCCCAGATCCCTGAGCAGCCTCCCACGAGCCATCTGCTGCTGCCTGCCTGCCTGCCTGCTGCCACCGTGCCCTGCCATTTGGTGCCTGCACATCAGCCATCTGCAGGGGTCCATTTGCTGTGTCCACCCCTGCTGGAACAGAAGACTCCCGACTGGGATACCATCGCTCCACAGCCCAGCCCCAGGACCCAATTGCCCACGCGTAAGCACACGGAAGACCATGCTCCTGCCCAAAAGGCCGAATTACTGCCCCCCAGATCCCTGAGCAGCCTCCCACGAGCCATCTGCTGCTGCCTGCCTGCCTGCCTGCCTGCTGCCACCGTGCCCTGCCATTTGGTGCCTGCACATCAGCCATCTGCAGGGGTCCATTTGCTGTGTCCACCCCTGCTGGAACAGAAGACTCCCGACTGGGATACCATCGCTCCACAGCCCAGCCCCAGGACCCAATTGCCCACCCACTCCTGCCTCTGGGGTTGCCATGTCGGGCACTGAAACATCTGGCACCACTGGCAACCCCCGGCCAGAGAGGCAGAGGGGCACCAGCTTCACTGCCACCGAAGTTGGTGTCCTGGTGGAGCAAGTCCTGGGGCAGTATGATGCCCTCTTCGGAAGTAAGCGCGCCAACAAGGAAGGACGGACTCGGATCTGGACGGACATTGTGACTGCCATCAACGCGGAGGGGGTGGCAGTCCGCGACTACCAACATGTCAAGAAGCGCTGGGATGACTGCAGGTCCAGGACCCTCTTGAAGGCCCGGCGCCTCGTGGAGGGGGGCCGGGGCCGCATGAGTCCCATCCAGATGAGGGTCCTGGAACGCATAGGCCCAGCGCTCCACGCCCAGATCCTTGAGAGGCAGACCCGTCTGGAGTTGAGCGGTAAGTGGCCAAGCATTGCTGTGTGAGACAGGGCATGTCGCAGTGTGCTGGTTGTCTGATACTTGCCTGTATGTGTGACATAGGCCATGTATGCATGTGTGTGTGCAGGGACGTCATGCATGTGAGACCAGTAATGTGTGAACCACACGGTTGGTGCATGTGTTCAAATGCAACATGGGTTGCCCTATGCGGAATGGCCACATGAAAGCATGCCAGTCTCTGTTCCTGGACATGGGTGGGGGTGAGGGATGGGTGCTGATGCCATGTAAATGTATGCTGTTCATGTCTGTGTGTCTGACCTGTGTGTCTGTGACTTGTGAATGCCAGGGATGCATGACACATGTCTGTCGCAATGTTCAGGTTCACTGATGCAGCCTAGTCATCCTTGTATCCACTGTGTCTGTGGTGTACGAGGCCAGATGGATGAGACTAGTGTGAAGTGTGTGCATGTGATAGGCATGGCCCATGATGCATGTGAGTTCCAAAACAACATTGTATTTCCAAGAATCCCTTGGACATGTATGCTAATGTCCATAGCATGCGCCATGCCTGTTACCGCATGTGTTTTACCTGCACTGAGCCATGTGTTGTGGAGGGACATGATGGAAGTGATCTTTGACAGTGCCACTCATCTGCTATTGCTTCCTGTCTAGGGGACCATTGTATAGTACCCTGATGCTTGTGTTCTATGTCTTCCTCTACACAGCGCCACGTGAAGAAGAGGGCGGAGATGGCTCTGTGGAGCAAAGCGGCGGGGATGCCCCCACGGCTGCAGCGGAAGGGGTGGGTGAGCCCCCACAGGGGCTTGCAATGGCGGAAGACGGGGTGGAGCCATCCAGGTTGGTGGTTTCCACAGAGGAGGAGGAGGCCGCTACTGAGGCGCACATGGGGCCTGGTGGGGGCATCCCTGCTGGTGCAAGTGTTGCAGTCCAGGGGCAGGGGCAGGAGGCAGCACAGGTTGCCATGGAGGGGCCTGTGCATGTCACTGTCCCTGACACTGTGACTGCACCACCATGCACCAGCAGGGATGCCCCATCCCAGGCCCGTCCGCAGGTAGGGGGGATGTCCATGTCATCTGACTCCCCTCCACCTGCGGACGAGGGGACCCCTGGCCGTATGGAGAAGGTCCTGATTGGTGTCGCGTTGCGCACAGGTGCAATTCGTGATGAGGTGCGTGCTTCCCGGGAGGAGCATGCACGTCATCACGGAGAGCACCGTGCCGACGTGGCCCAGTTGGGATCGGCCATGGTCGGGGGTTTCCTACATGTGTCAGCCAATCTGGCGACCCTCTCCTCCTCTGTGGAGACTATGCACCAGTCGTTCTCCATGCCGTCTTCCAGCCCAGATGCCACCAGGGCCCCCTGTGGACCTGCCCCGACCAATGCAGCCGGCTCGGCGGGGATCCCATCCCTGCCACAGTCGGGAGATGGAGGTCCAGCAGGGGTGGACACACCAGCAACTGGACCCCAGCAGATGGAGGATGTGACGGCATCATCGGGCAGGGCACGTGCACGACGGCGTCGGTGGATTCCATCAGCCTGGATGGCGTCGTGCTGGCACAGGCAGTTGCGTCGGAGGCAGCGGCAGGCTCGACGTGGGAGGCATCATGGCTCAGGGCCATCAACATCAGGGGTGCAGGCATCGGCCGGAGGGCAGGAGAACCCTGGAATGGGAGTGGCTTCCGTGTGGGAGCGGTTGGGCCAGCAGATAGGTACGGAGCGGCAGCGGGCAGAGGAGGAACGGCTCACAATGGTCAGGGCGGAGAACTCCATGCGGAGGGCGCTGAGGCGGGCTGAGTGCCTCGAGGGTCTTCGCAGGGAGTTAGAGCTAGACACTGCTTTATCCCTGCGAGACCTCGGGGCCAGGGAACATGCCCGCCTCCAAGCCATTGAACAGGAGTTCGATGATGCCCTGGCCCATGACAACATCCAGTGAGCCGTTGGACTAGCCCGCTGCCCATGTAAATAGGTATGTAGTTAGTGTTAGGTTTCCTTTGTTTTTTGATTTTTTTTTGGACCTTTTGGACATTGGCCACATTTTTGTATATAGTTTATTTTATTAGTTAGTGTTGTTAGATAGGTTTCATTTCTTTGGTTGGGACAATGGACCCTGGCTTGTTCGTCTGTACATAGTTCACTGTTGGATTTTATTTCACTTTCACAATTTACCCATGGAGTAATGGCTTTCAATTATTATTTCCCATTGGATTTTCTTTTGTGGACAGTGACTTTGGACACCATTACTTTGGATTATGATTTTTGGTTTTGCTTTTTTTCACGGACATGCTTCTTTTCATTTCTGTACATTCCCATTTCTGTTTCTTTATTTTTTAATCTATTTATGTTTCCTTTAATACATATTTTTTTATCGAACTTCAATGTGTAGTATCATCTCATTGGTTTCATGCATATCATGATATGGGTTTTGAGATTCACTGACACCCATTGGGTGTATGTGAGGGACATGTGTTTGTTTCGAAACTTGCAATTGGTGTTCTGTCATGTAATTGCCATTTCAGAGTGGGTGGATGCAATACTCAGGTGGGTGTTTTGCATTTGGAGGCTGACCATAGGGACCAGAGATCTAGATTGTGATGACATGTAGGCTGGGGAACATAAGTTGGGGCCTGCTGGCAGGTGCCCCACAGTGCTGGGGGGTGGGGGTGGTGGGGACATGAGTTGGACATGGGTGGGGGCCTACTGGCAGGTGCCCCACAGTGCTGGGGGGTGGGGGTGGTGGGGAACATGAGTTGGACATGGGTGGGGGCCTGCTGGCAGGTGCCCCACAGTGCTGGGGGGTGGGGGTGGTGGGGAACATGAGTTGGACATGGGTGGGGGCCTGCTGGCAGGTGCCCCACAGTGCTGGGGGGTGGGGGTGGTGGGGAACATGAGTTGGACATGGGTGGGGGCCTGGTGGAGGGTGCCCCTGCACTGCTGGAGGGTGGGGGTGGTGGGAGACATGGGTGGGGGCCTGGTGGAGGCTGCCCCTGCACTGCTGGGGGGCGGGGGTGGTGGGAGACATGGGTGGGGGCCTAGTGGAGGGTGCCCCTGCACTGCTGGGGGTGGGGGTGGTGGGAGACATGGGTGGGGGCCTGGTGGAGACTGCCCCTGCACTGCTGGGGGGTGGGGGTGGTGGGAGACATGAGTGGGGGCCTGGTGGAGGGTGCCCCTGGTGGCTGGGGGTGCAGGGGGACATGCGTTGGTGGGCAGTAGTGCAAGTTGACATGTGGGTTGGCTGGGGGGCATGGCCATGGTGGATGGGGTGCCTGCAGGACATGTGCAGGGTAGGCCCCTGTGGTGTGAGCCACCTGCAGGGGCCGTGGAGGGTGTAGAGGGAACACCTGGGAGGACCCACACGTGCAATTCACATGTGGTGCTCCCCACGCACCCCTGTAATACACGTACCCTGATGGAATCGCGTGTGGAAGTTCAAGTGCACCCCTGTAATACACGTACCCTGCTGAAATCGCGTGTGGAAGTTCAGGCGCACCCCTGGAATACACGTACCCTGCTGAAATCGCATGTGGAACTTCCCGCGCACCCCGAAATACACATAGCCTGGACATTCGCGTGTTGAAATTCCCGCGTACCCCTGGAATACACGTACTGTGCTGATATCGCGTGTGAAACTTCCCGCGCACCCCGAAATACACGTAGCCTGGACATTCGCGTGTGGAACTTCCCGCGCACCCCTGGAATACACGTACCCTGCTGATATCACGTGTGAAAATTCCCGCGCACCCCGAAATACACGTAGCCTGGACATTCGCGTGTGGAACTTCCCACGCACCCCTTGAATACACGTACCCTGCTGAATTCACGTGTGAAAATTCCCGCGCACCCCTGATGTACAAGTACCCTGATGGAATCGCGTGTGGAACTTCAAGCGCACCCCTGTAATACACGTACCCTGATGGAATCGCGTGTGAAACTTCCCGCGCACCCCTGAAATGCACGTACCCAGCTGAAATGACGTGAGGTACTTCCCGCGCACCCCAGTGATACACATAGCCCGCTTGCCATGCTGGTACAGGATTAGCGCAGCCCTTTGCGCTGGATTGGGGATTTTGATGGCTTTTCCCTGCGCGAGAGGCGTTCTTGGGGGCGTAACTGGCGCTGCTGCAGGGTCGCTGCGCCACTGTGCGCCACGGCTGGTTTTGGTAGCTGGAATCCATGAATACGCTGTGCGCGGAAATGGGTTTTGGCGCACGCGGCTGGCGCAGGGATTCGCACGTGCACACTGTGCGCCAGCCGCGTGCGCCACTTATGCGCTGAATTCTATGAATTACCCCCTTAGTCTTGTTGTGGCTTGGTCACACATAGGTAATGTCATACCATGTACATCTAGTTTGTCTGTGGCGCTAATTTCCATTATTGGTTGCATTTATTTACTTAACATTATTTCATTGAATTTGAAACAGCTTGCAAGAGTTGGTATTAAGGCCATACAATTGACATTTTTGTGGGCTAATTGTTCCATAACATCTGTATCACATGCATTATCACCATAAAGTGCATTAATTTGCCGGGTTTTCAATATTGTTTCTGCTTCTTTAGAGAGTATACGAACTCTGATACTTTTTAAGATGTTGGCATAAGTGAGATCTGCAGATTGCCACATGTTTTCTGTTAATTCTCTGTATTGGAAATGGTGCCAAAGGTTGACATTTCCAATGCTGCCAACAGTTTTACGGCAGAGTTTGTGTCCTAATGCTTTAAAAATAGGCTCACCTTTTACTGGTGTCAATTGAAGAAGATCTCCGAAAACAATAATGTGTTTTCCCGCAAAGAGCTCTTCATAGTTTGTTTTCAGTACTTCTTGTAATCGGAGGTGAATCAAAGCCAACATTAGGTTGGAGACCATGCTCACTTCATCTATTAGTAGCATTTTCATTTGTTTCAATACTCTGCGTAGTTCCATTGCAGCTTCTGCAGAAAGTTTGTAATAGTCTAATTTGTTCTGGTGTTCTACTGGCAATAGTAGTAATCGGTGTAAAGTGACACCACCTATGTTGTAGGCAGCTAAACCTGTGGGGGCAGTGACACCAGCTGACAGTTTGTTGTTTGTCAATTGTTGAAGGAATTTACTGGTGATTTTGATTAGGAATGTTTTGACAGAACCAGCTTCACCACTGACGTACAGTAGTATAGGTTTATAATTATGGCAGGAACATTCTTTATTTTCATGTTGTACACCATGTGCAATTTGTTTTGTTACTTCTTCAAAAATGCTACGTTGTTCGTTGTTTAGTTTTGATTGTAGTATAGTTAAGTCTTCTTTATCTTCATACTGACACATGGTGTTTTCTACTTCTATCATAGCTAATTCTGCCTCATTTATTATTAGTGGTTCTCCAAGTGGTTCTTGGCTTCCTGTTACAGAAGGTTGACTACTGTCAGGAGTGTCTTTATATAGTTGGGCCTGGAGTTCTTCTTCGTGTTGCTGTTCATTGTGCAGCATTGTTTTGTATTGTGTAAAGTTTACATCAGTTATAATGCTTTCATTTGCTTTGAAAGCATCTTCATAGAAGTCATAGTTTTCTAGTATTTCTTCTTCTTTTCTCCATGGTTTAAAGAGTTGTAGCAGGGACATGTAATATATTTCTTTATGTTGAGGAGTCTTCAATGACAATTTTATATATTTATTTAAATTTGGTATAGTGAGTTTAACTAAGTTGCCATCACAGTTTGTCACTCTGTATTTACCTTTTTTTTCATCAGGTTTTATATTATTTTTGTATGTGTAGTTTTGGGCTATGTGGTATAGACACATAGTTTCCAAAGTATTACTTCTGTTTGGGTAGTATGTGTCCAATAAATTGTTTTTTAAAATGTCTTGGCTGTTGGGATCATGTTTGGCTATTGCTTCTATATCTTCGTATGTTTTTAGAACTCTTTTTCTATATTTAGCTGGACCAAGACTTAGCCATACAATATTTTCAGATTTACCATACAATGCAGTACCAGTTAAACGATCAGCTGCTTCATATGATCCACATTCTCTATGGGAGAGCATTTTTATGCCCACGCTGTATAATTTCTGAGACATTGTTTTATCTGATGACAGGTCATTCCAGAGGTCTTGGAGCTCTGTCTTTTCTGCTTTGGTTAAGTATGCTGTGACATATCATGCAACTGCAGTAGAATTGTCTGCAATGTACTGCACATCTATGTTTGCATTCCATAAGTGTGCAATGATTGCATTATAATCATTGATATATTTTTCTTCTTCTTTTCTTTTTATCTAATATGTATTTTTAGGTGACTTACCTTTAACAATATGTCTAACTGAAGACATGAGGTTGTTCACTTGACCTGTAATTGTAACTGGTCTAGGGAAACCAAATCGGCATTTGGTGTAGTATTTCCCTTTGTTTTTGTATTTGCGACGACAATATTTGACACATTTATGCCTTTGAAATTGTAAAATTTCTGCATGAAGATCACTATTTGTGGATTCTGATGGAATTTCACAAGTGACATATTTTTCAATAAACTGTAAAACCGTGGCATCACTGTCTTGACCAAATTTAGGAGCATCTTTAATCCATAAAAGCATGTGGATATGTGGTGATCCTCTGGCTTGGTATTCTTTTCTCCAAAAGAAGTGTTGCACTTCTCCAAGGGGAGGAACAGTTTTATTACAAATAAAATGTGGCATACCAATGAAGCGATGGTGAAAATATCTTGAAACATTAACAGGATCCAAAGAACAAAGTTCTCCTGGTGTTAGTATATCTATGTTTGTTTTGTTTTTATTTGATATGCATAGGAAATCATGTAAATGTTCCCATGCATATTCTGCACAACTTACAAACCAAGTGGGTGGGCCAAGGTTTCTGATCATACAACGTACATCTCCGTGACGTTGAAACCAGTACTCTTTAGTACCACGCATATTTGCTAATAGATTTGTGATATTTGATTGTAAAACCTCATCCTTTTGTTGCACTTTTTGTAGTAATTGTGTAGCTGTCATATTTTGAAAGTTGGATCCTGATTTTAATATGTGTGCAACTCCGTAACATAAAGTTGCTAGGTCACTTTCAAAGAGTAGGTGGAATATGTATTCCACATTTTGTCTAAATCTGGGATCTTCAGAATACATCCGTAATGAGCGGTATTCTGAAGCTGATATTTGAATAGGTCTATCATCATACCTTCCTCCTTTGCCAGTAGGAAAAGAGTAGAGGAAAAGCATGTGGTTCTATACATTTTTCCCATATGGTGATTTGTGATCCTTTTGTTTGACGCATTTGGTATGTTTCCAGTGCATCTTCTATGGTGTCATTAGAGTGCAAAGGATGAATTGTATAATGGTCTAAAGTATTTTATATTGTAGCAGGATCTAGTAGCTCAAATTGACCAGCTTCTTGTGTTTCTTGAATTATTTCAGTTGTATCTTTTAAGTTTTCTTCAATATTAATTTCTTTGTAATATTCATTATTCTCTTTAAGATATTGTAAGGCTTGTCTAACTTTATGTAACTTTATGTAAATCTACCAGCTGTTGCCATATTTTTTTGTCTTTTGTAGGTACTCCATTTACTAAGATAATTAAAGATTGCTGCATTGGACGTTGCACTCCTAGAGTATGCACATTTTCTTTTAGATCAATTGGTAACTAAACTACTTTTCCATGAATGCCTTTTACCAATTCAGAGGGAGGTAATTTTACTGTTTTTGGTTGAAGGCGTATTATTGCTTGAAATGGGTGTACTGTTTGAATTATGATGCTCTCATATAAATTAAGTTGTTGTAGGGGTTTTGGTAGTGGGTATAATTCCAAATTATTTGTGATAGCACGTGAAGGAGTTTCATTGTTGTCAAGTGTTGTAGTGCAGTAACTGCAAAGTATTAAGGGGTCACTTATTTCGTATTTGTTTTCTGCTACAAGGTAGAGAGCTAATTCAAACCATTTAGAATCTTCATTGTCTTCTATTTTATATGATAGGTCTACAGTTGTCGTGTTACGTTTATAAAAAGTTCTGCGGCAACATACACATACATGGTTTGGTACTTCAGCTGATGTACTTTTAAATTTTAGCATTTCTTTTTTGTATGTGTTTAACAAAAGGTTGCCATGTGTAGAATTGTTGCTAATTTGGTTTAAAGCTATTTCATTCTGTGAATGGCTTTCACTTCCAAAATATTTTCTGGATATAGTCAATTTCTTGAAGTAGGTCTTTTGCTGTACCATGTAGAATAATGGTATTTAAATTTGCTAGTGCTAAAGCAGGACTTTTAGCATAGTACAGTTTATAGACTAGATTTCTTATAGTTGAATGATGTGTTGATATTCTTTTGATATCATGGAAGGTGGTTTTACAAGTAGGTCCAGTAATGCAGGCCAATGAATGTCCTTGTAGTCCTGTGTATTTGCGCACTGGACAGGTATCCATAGTTTGCAGTAGTTTAATTTTGATTTTGTCTTTGCTTTTACATATTGATTGAGGAATTGGCGTAAAGACTTGAAAAATTGTTTAGGAATGTTACATATTGACGTGCATGGCCATTTGTACACTAGACGTTCTGATTCAGTTAAATAGAGGGGTAATTCTAAGTTTTCAGGGCATATTTTTGTAAGGAGTACTTCTTGTTCCATTATGTTTCATAACCTCGACCACTGCTATGTATGGCAATTGTATTTGTTTGTTTTTGTTTGTACGCTTCTTCATTAAAGTATGGTTTGTAATTTAGTTATTAGTTTTTTTAGTGGTTTCATTTTGTTTAACACTAAAATAAATAACTTTCTAAAATTAATTTCCTACGATAGGTTTTAAGCATTGAACCTGATTTATCTCCTGTTTTTATAAGATTTTGAAGGACTTTGTGACGGAACATTTTGGCTAAAATACTTTTCTTGGTATGCTTACTTTGCACTATATTCAAATTTAAAGAAGAAGTTTTATCTATAGTGATAGCTGATTTTCTGTTAATTGTTTTTTGGTTTGTTTTACATTTTGATAGAGAAGGCAAAGTTTTTGTACTTGAAACTTCTTGTGTTTCACTAAATGACTGTATTAGCTGTTTTGTTTGAACTTTTTTTTACAAATTCTGCTAGAGATGGATGCTTATGTTGGACACTTATATTTTCATTTGCTCTACTTCTGTGTTGCTTTCTACGGACTTGACTTTTGGTAGGCATTCTTTAGGGTCTGTTGAAAAAAATAAAGAAGGTATGGGTTGGGGTGTTCTGCAATGTATGTGTGCTATGTGCATGAGTGTTTGAGTAAGATGATGTATGTAATGGTGTCTGATTGTGCATTGGGAACTACAACTAGTAGGGATGTGTATTCTTCAATTAATATGTTACTAAACCCAGGTTTAGATGACAGACAGAAATAAACTAGTGGTGTGGAGAAGTACAAATAGTAAATCTAATGTATACAATAAAAACAGTTGTTTGTTCTATAATATGAAAATTCTAGCGGTTGAGTTGGGTAATTTGTGTGTCCAAAAGTAGGAATTTGTGTGCCATTCTGGCTGTAAATCGCTGTTTAAGACATGGGGATTTTTGGACAGAATGGTGCACAATCTCTATTTTTAGACACAGAAATAGCATGAATTAACTTTACAGTATGTTTGAGTAATAATACAAATATTATGGTGATATTCTACTTACCTTTATTCTAAAATGAGCAGTTTAATTCTTAGTTCTTCTTTGGTCTTGAAATTCGGCTGCTTCTTTTCAGGTGAATGGTCTTCACTGCAATTGTAAAAGGAACAAATTAGTAATTTTGTTTGTATATAGCATTGTTTTTAATTTAGATATTGATTTTTTAATTGAAATCCTCAGCGCCGTCCTTAAAAGCATTAAAACTATCTTAATCACATAAGATACGTCGCACCAGTCAATACATATGATATGTTCTTAATAAACAAATTGTATTGCAATGAGTAACTGTAAAAAACAACATATCTTTAGTATGTCTTGTGAAATTCATAATGTACCACTTAATACCACCATTTCTGTAACTAAGCTGTTTTAGGTAATAGTGCCTTAATGTCATGCTTAAATTAAAGTAATCAAATAAATAAATAAATAAATAAATAAATGTAATTGTATAAGTATTATTTTTTGAGATTGGAACATAGAGTGTGCATGCATGCAATTTTGTTTCAATATATGTAGTCTATAAATTTAATTTCAAAAATGTTAGTTTAACATGATTTGATAGTGTGTGTATTAAGAAAGTAAATCGTATAAAGGTTTATAATTGATAGTTGATTTTAGGAAATTGGAAAAAGACAGTAGATTCATTTTACAGATTACACAAGCTAAAAGTCAGTTTGAAAATGTGTTCATGTGCTGTACAGAAAATATGCATACCTGTAGTTTGGGTTCATGCATATGGATATGCATGGAGCTGCAAGTAGAAATCTTGGAGACTTGTGCAGTATTTCTTGTAGATGGTGCTTGCCAATGATATGACACTTGTACTCAGAGAGATTCACAGTACATTTGCAGTGCTGATCTATGATGATGCAGTTAGATGTAGAGGTCTTGAATGTGATTGGTGCATGGTCATGTGATTTCTTAGCTACATCCAATGAGGGAATGGCACAGAGAGTGAAGTGGAAATGGTAGAAGGGCTGTTCATGTTACGATATGTTCGCGGACATGGCGGTATTTCGCAGACGTCGAGCGTTACATCCGGGGATTTTTGGGTTCAGAAGTCATGCAAATGAGAATGAGCAGTGGAAGGAATTGGTCAGGAAAGTTTAGTGGGTGTGTTGTGCCAGGAAAGAGTTTCTCAGATACTCTTTTTGCTTAGAGAACAACAGATAGCTATGGCTGTGTGTTTCAGAAAACAGATTGTTTGGATTTTGGGAGATTCGTGGATACATTGGTTGAAGGTGCATGCACAAAGCTGTGGAGTAGCTGTAGATCTTGGATTTCGACATGTGGAAGTATACTGGCATGGAGTACGTGGAATGAAGTGGTTGGACTTGCTACCTCTCTGTTCTACTTTGGAAACAAAGCAACATCCAGACATAATTGTAATTCATTGTGGAGGGAACAGTTTAGGACATGTGTCTGGAATTTCTTTGCAATTTGCTATGAAAGAAGGACTTGGGAAAGTCATGGACATGTTTCCTAATTCTGAAGTAATATTTTCACGGATTGCGCAGAGACAAATGTGGCTTCGTTCTTCTTAATTTGGTCCACAAATGGAAAAAGCAAGGCGCAATGTTAATAAGGCTGTTTGTGCATTTCTAAGAGATTTTGGCATGCCCTCTTTTCACAATGAAAATATTATGTTTCGTAGTACATACATTTTTCGCAGAGATGGAGTCCATCTTACTTATGCTGGCAATCAGATTTTTCTGAGAAATGTACAAAATGCACTGCAATCTTTTTTAGAAATACAGCATCCGTTTTGAAGTAGGTGTTAAGTATTTATAATTTTTGACATACAAACACCTCCCAAAGGCTCTTTTCAGAGCCACCACTTCCTCCCAGAGAAAAATGCAATGGTAACAATAGGGTAGCACCCCAATTTTTTTAATGTTCGCGAACTGTCTGCAGACTTTTAAGAAATACAAAGGGCCCTGCTTTATTTATCTTCACTTCTATTTTTTAACTGTGAAAGGCGGCTCTGAAAAGAGCCTTATTTTTTTTGATTTTTGTAATTTAATATTTTTTTTTGTTTTTTTAGACACGACACACTAGGAGAGGAGGGGAAAGGAGGGTAAAGGGGGGGACACCAACCACAGGGATAAGAAAGGGCGAGCTGAGAGAGGAAGATGTAGAGTGGGTTTTATTTGGGTAGTGAGCAGGTCTTCTCGTGCTCTAAGACGATAGTCTCAAAAGCACACCGAAGTCAATCCCCCTGCAGAGTACTGTGTCACAGTACATACATACAACTGTGATCCTCGAAAGGTAAGGGTCATCAGAATTCTTTATGGCCTGTGAGGCAGCTTCAGGAAGACGCTGTCCCACAGAGGTTGTCCTTGTGGTGACAGGATCAGAAACAGAGGATGAAGTAGAGGAAATCAACCTATTACGTTCTTTTTGCAAGGTACAACCTTGCGAATAGCCCCAGAGTGAAATGACCTCAGGTGTCGCTTCATGGTCGTGGTCACAAAGCTGTATGAACCGTGCTTTCCGCGACTGAGTATCATTTTGCACTCATTGCAGATAACACGGTTCGCACGAGCCTTAAGATCATTCCCATAAATGGAAAATAACCGCCACACCCAAGACTCACGTCTAGTGCGGGTAGTAGGGATTTCATATACCTCATTCTCGTCATCCTCTTCTTCCTCCTCTGCATCCTCACTCCTGTTCCCCTCTTCAGGCCCTTGGGAAGGTCGTGGTGGTGGAGGGGGTGAGGGTGGTGCTGAAGCAGGTGCAGCACCAGGTGGCAGTTCTGCAGCCAGGGATGCCATCTCGATGGTGGAATCAGCAAGTTGCTGGAGAAATAGCTGTGCTATGAAGAATAGCCAGAAACACAATGAGAATAAGCTCTAGGGCATGGTCTTTTATAGGGGTGCTTGTACGCGGTTCACGGACATGCGAGATCGAACACAAAAAAGGGTTCAAAAAGTTTCAAAGATATGTAGAAACTCAGGATTACTATGTGGGACTTGTGCCATGATGAGGTTTTATGGAAAAATATTGTGGATTACTCGAAAATGTACTTTTAAATTGTTCGGGGACACGAACAGTGTCCGCATTCAGAACACGCGATCAGCATGGGCGCGGTCACATGATCCCTTACAAACAGGTCCGCGAAGGAAGCTCCTGTCCGCAGGACACCAAATGCACGGACATTGGTTTGCGCATGCGCGTTGATGTTCTACGGACAGTGTTCGGGTCCTGAATTAATTAAAAGTGCGTCACACATCAAACAAACATTTCTGGACATCGCGTATGTTCTAGAACAGTTTAAACTTGCTAGCGAACACTACGGACAGATATAGTGTTCTTTAGGACACTTCCATTTTCGTTTGATTACGAACTTTTCAGGACATCAATAGTGTTCTTAGAACATTTAACTTGCTAGAGAACATTACGGACAGGTATAGTGTTCTTTAGGACACCTCAATTTTCGTTTAATTACGAACATTTCAGGACACCAATTGGGTTCTTAGAACAGTTTGAACTTGCTAGCGGACAGTACGGACAGGTATAGTGTTCTTCAGGACACCTCCATTTTCATTTAATTACGAACATTTCAGGACACCGCTTGTGTTCTTTGAACAGTTTTAACTTGGTAGCGAACAGTACGGACAGCTATAGTGTTCTTTATTAGGACACCTCCATTTTCGTTTAATTACGAACATTTCAGGACACCAATTGGGTTCTTAGAACAGTTTCAACTTGGTAGCGAACAATACGGACAGGTATAGTGTTCTTCAGGACACCTCCATTTTCGTTTATTTACGAACATTTCAGAACACCTGCGCTGTCCGCGGACATCTAGATGGTTTTAAAAAAAATAAAAAATGGGAAGTAATTACAACACAATATAAAAATGTAACTTTATTTCACATATATTAATAATTTATGACAGAGAAGGTGAGGCAGAAACAGAAACAAAAACAGGAGAATTAGGGGTTTCAACATGATTGATATCAGGTGAAGAAGGGATGGAAGTCTCATCAAAACGTTTTGGATTATGGAGAGGGTTTGGGGATAATTGACTGGGATATGGTGAGGGGGGACAAGTACATGTGGGACAATGGTATGAGGTTTTTGTTTTAAAATGATCCTCAACAAAAGTTTTCAAATTATTAAAATTGCTCAATAATAAATCATTTTTTTCTTTTAAGCTGTCAAGCGTGTTTTCCATAACAGTTTCTTCAGACATATTTTCTATTTTGGTCTGCTGTGTACAAAAAGAAATATATATGTTAAATATATATAAAATAATAACACTTAAATGGTTTATATTGTAAAGTGTGTACCATTAGCTTCGCTATTTTCTGACATTTCGTCATGTAGGAAGTGCTCCTCAAGCCATTCCAGAGCAATAGACATTTCTGTGAGAAAAAAAAAAAATACTTAATATTTTTTTTTAATCTAATACAGAAAGTTTATAAAGATATGAGTAAAATGGTGAACACTTACCATTTCCGGTAAGATATGTTCTGAGTAGTCTGTAGGTCTGGTCTTGGTCTTAGTTGTGGAGTGTCTGTCAGGTAATTATGCTGGAAGCCTATTATCCTCTCTTGGTATATTCCATTTTAGAATATATTGTATTTAAATGAATGGTTAGTGTGGTACATATATGGGTTACATTTCTTATGTATTACTACACATACAGGGTAATTCATAGAATTTCGCAGAAAAGTGTCGCAAGCGGCTGGCGCAGAGTGTCCGCGTGCGATTGTCTGCGCCAGGCACGTGCGCAAAAACCGATTTCCACGCACAGCGTATTCATGGATTTTAGGCTCCCAAACCAGCCGTGGCGCAGAGTATCGCAGCGACCCTGCAGCAGCGCCAGTAACGCCCCCAAGAACGCCCTCGCGCAAGGAAAAGCCATCAAAATCGCTAAATCATCGCAAAGGGCTGCGCTAACCCTGGACCAGTTTACAGGGCTGCCAAACAAGGAACGCAAAGCGGGTAACGTGCATATCAGGGGTACGCGGGAAGTTATACACGCGATTAGCCAGGGTACGTGTATTACAGGGGTACGCGGGAAGTTTTACACGCGATTCGGCTGGGTACGTGTATTACAGGGGTGCGCGTGAATTCTCACATGCGATTTGGCCAGGTACGTGTATTACAGGGGTGCGTGGGAAGTTCCACACGCGAATAGGCTGGGCGCGTGTATTTCAGGGGTGCGCGGGAAGTTCCACACGCGAATAGCCTGGGCGCGTGTATTTCAGGGGTGCGCGGGAAGTTCCACACGCGAATAGCCTGGGCGCGTGTATTTCAGGGGTGCGCGGGAAGTTTTACACGCGATTTCAGCAGGGTACGTGTATTACAGGGGTGCGCGGGAATTCTCACACGCGATTTGGCTTGGTACGTGTATTACAGGGGTGCATGGGAAGTTACACACGCGATTAGGCTGGGTGGGTCCTCACAGGTGTTCCCTGTACACCCTCGGCGGCCCCTGCAGGCAGCCCACAAAACAGGGGACTACCCTGCACACCTGCTCATGTCCCCCTGCACCCCCACCCCCCAGCAGTGCAGGGGCACCCTCCACCAGGTCCCCACTCATGTCTCCCACCACCCCCACACCCCAGCAGTGCAGGGGCAACCCCACCAGGCCCACACTCATGTCTCCCACCACCCCCACCCCCCCAGCCACCAGGGGCACCCTCCACCAGGCCCCCACTCATGTCTCCCACCACCCCCACCCCCCAGCAGTGCAGGGGCACCCTCCACCAGGCCCCCACTCATGTCTCCCACCACCCCCACCCCCCAGCCACCAGGGGCACCCTCCACCAGGCCCCCACTCATGTCTCCCACCACCCCCACCCCCCAGCAGTGCAGGGGCAGCCCCCACCAGGCCCCCACTCATGTCTACCACCACCCCCACCCCCCCAGCCACCAGGGGCACCCTCCACCAGGCCCCCACCCATGTCTCCCACCACCCCCACCCCCCAGTCACCAGGGGCACCCTCCACCAGGCCCCCACTCATGTCTCCCAGCGTGCTACGTGTATTTCAGGGGTGCGCGGGAAGTTCCACACGCGAATAGCCTGGGCGCGTGTATTTCAGGGGTGCGCGGGAAGTTCCACACGCGAATAGCCTGGGCGCGTGTATTTCAGGGGTGCGCGGGAAGTTCCGCACGCGAATAGCCTGGGCGCGTGTATTTCAGGGGTGCGCGGGAAGTTCCACACGCGAATAGCCTGGGCGCGTGTATTTCAGGGGTGCGCGGGAAGTTTTACACGCGATTTCAGCAGGGTACGTGTATTTCAGGGGTGCGCGGGAAGTTCCACACGCGAATAGCCTGGGCGCGTGTATTTCAGGGGTGCGCGGGAAGTTCCACACGTGAATAGCCTGGGCGCGTGTATTTCAGGGGTGCGCGGGAAGGTTTACACGCGATTTCAGCAGGGTACGTGTATTTCAGGGGTGCGCGGGAAGTTCCACACGCGAATAGCCTGGGCGCGTATATTTCAGGGGTGCGCGGGAAGTTCCACACGCAAATAGCCTGGGCGCGTGTATTTCAGGGGTGCGCGGGAAGTTTTACACGCGATTTCAGCAGGGTACTTGTATTTCATGGGTGCGTGGGAATTCTCACACGCGATTTGGCTTGGTACGTGTATTACAAGGGTGCGTGGGAAGTTACACACGCGATTAGGCTGGGTGGGTCCTCACAGGTGTTCCCTGTACACCCTCGACGGCCCCTGCAGGCAGCCCACAAAACAGGGGACTACCCTGCACACCTGCTCATGTCCCCCTGCACCCCCACCCCTCAGCAGTGCAGGGGCAGCCTCCACCAGGCCCCCACCCATGTCTCCCACCACCCCCACCCCCCAGCAGTGCAGGGGCAGCCTCCACCAGGCCCACACTCATGTCCCCTATCACCCCCACCCCCCCCGCCACCAGGGCACCCTCCACCAGGCCCCCATCCATGTGTCCCACCCCCCCACCCCCCAGCAGTGCAGGGGCAGCCCCCACCAGGCCCCCACTCATGTCTACCACCACCCCCACCCCCCCAGCCACCAGGGGCACCCTCCAGCAGGCCCCCACCCATGTCTCCCACCATCCCCACCCCCCAGTCACCAGGGGCACTCTCCACCAGGCCCCCACTCATGTCTCCCAGCGTGCTACGTGTATTTCAGGGGTGCGCGGGAAGTTCCACACGCGAATAGCCTGGGCGCGTGTATTTCAGGGGTGCGCGGGAAGTTCCACACGCGAATAGCCTGGGCGCGTGTATTTCAGGGGTGCGCGGGAAGTTCTACACGCGAATAGCCTGGGCGCGTGTATTTCAGGGGTGCGCGGGAAGTTCCACACGCGAATAGCCTGGGCGCGTGTATTTCAGGGGTGCGCGGGAAGTTTTACACGCGATTTCAGCAGGGTACGTATATTTCAGGGGTGCGCGGGAAGTTCCACACGCAAATAGCCTGGGCGCGTGTATTTCAGGGGTGCGCGGGAAGTTCCACACGCGAATAGCCTGGGCGCGTGTATTTCAGGGGTGCGCGGGAAGTTTTACACGCGATTTCAGCAGGGTACGTGTATTTCAGGGGTGCGCGGGAATTCTCACACGCGATTTGGCTTGGTACGTGTATTACAGGGGTGCGTGGGAAGTTACACACGCGATTAGGCTGGGTGGGTCCTCACAGGTGTTCCCTGTACACCCTCGACGGCCCCTGCAGGCAGCCCACAAAACAGGGGACTACCCTGCACACCTGCTCATGTCCCCCTGCACCCCCATCCCCCAGCAGTGCAGGGGCAGCCTCCACCAGGCCCCCACCCATGTCTCCCACCACCCCCACCCCCCAGCAGTGCAGGGGCAGCCTCCACCAGGCCCCACTCATGTCCCCTATCACCCCCACCCCCCCGCCACCAGGGGAACCCTCCACCAGGCCCCCATCCATGTGTCCCACCACCCCCACCCCCCAGCAGTGCAGGGGCAGCCTCCACCAGGCCCCCACCCATGTCTCCCACCACCCCCACCCCCCAGCAGTGCAGGGGCAGCAGGCAGCAGCATGTGGGAGCGTGCTCGGGGCTCTGGGGGGCAGTAGTTCGGCCTTCCGGGCAGGAGCGTGGTATTCCGTGTGCTTACGCGTGGCCAGCTTGGTACGGAGTGATTTGGCACGTGAAAATCCTGCACGTCAGCGTGAAAACCGAGGAAAGGCCCTCAGCGCGGGTGTTTCCCACACAGCACGTGATGACAGAGCACACGTGGAAAGACTGCACGTCAGAGTGTAATCGCGTGTGATTGGTGGAAATGGCCCTACACGCAGAAGTGACAAAGCGTGTGATTGGTGGAAATGGCCCTACACGCAGAAGTGACAAAGCGTGTAATTGGTGGAAATGGCCCTACACGCAGAAGTGACAAAGCATGTAATTGGTGGAAATGGCCCTAGCGCGTACACGCCGCGTAAGTGACGCTGGACGTGTGGGCCTGTATAAAAGGTACGTGTAGAACACGTTTTCCTTGTACGTGCTTTTCGTGGAGAGCGAGTGGGTGAATTCTGTACTTCTTGTCGTTTCACACGCTATTTACTTCACGGCGTTTCAAGTTCGTATTCCCTGTTACCTCTGACAGCTTTTTCTCTTTTTTCGCTTTTACTGGTTTACCTGGGCCTGTTCCCTCAAACAGTGTTCCCTTCTACTGTTGTCCTGTCTCCTCAGACAGCGTACAAATCTTCTTTTGGCGGGGGTGTTGCCAACCAAACGTGCTCCTTTTACACGCTCGTTTACCAGGCAGACGGTGAGTCACGCACGTATCTAACAACTGTGCTTGCCCCGTGTGTAGCCTACCCCTTCAGAGGTCATTCTAGGCTGCGTGTGACACGCATACGTTCATTCTTGTGTTACTGGGTGCCACAGCGTAGTGCAGGTTTTTCTTTCTGCACACGTGGTCTAGGAGGGGTTGCGTGCACGTCATCTCCCTTTTTTGGGGCTCCTGTGCGTAGCGTGACCCGTCATCTTTCCCCAGGGGTTACAATCAGCCTTGCAAGAGCACTAGGGTACAATTACCATCTGGTACCCAACCCCTTTGACCCCCAATTGCCCAGGACAATAGTTTACAGCCACTCCCATACGCACATTTACATCAGTGCCATGGCTGGGAGGCGAGGATTCCGTAAGGGTGGCAAAGGTGGAAGAGCCACAAGTGGTGGCCGTGGTGGATCCGGTAGGGGACGTGGTCGTTACTTGCAGGGTGAGCCTGTCCCCCCATGTGTGGAGGACCAGTCAAGGGCACCCATAATCCCCCCCCTCCCGTTGAGGCTGATGTGGCTGACACCATCCATGCTCAGCCCTTGTTGGACCAGCCCATTGCGGCACCAGATCTGGCTGACTCCATGGCTGACTTCCAGGTCAGCAGGCCTATGACACGTGCGCTGGTGCACGTTGATGTCACCATGCCATGTGCATCCCCAACCACATGCGCAGCGGCTGTGCATGTGGTTGGGGATGTGGGGCCACCACCATGTCCACGGCCAGGCCCCGGCGTGTTGCAACGTTGTGCAGGACACATGCTGCCACTATGATCCTGCACACTACTGGGGGAGCGTACAACAGCTGGCCGCCAGAACGGTCAAGGGAGCGAAAGCGTGACTTTAGCACTCCAAATGTGCGCTCCACTATGCCCCGGGTTGTAATGTGGGCTGTGTTATATCTTACCTGGGGTGGCGTGGTGGGGTTCCGAATTGACGTCATCATGTGGGGGCTGAGAGGGTAGGCACTGTCCCCTGTGGAGGTGGTGATTGGTATCATTGGTGGGGTTGTGACCTTGCTCAGTATCTGACATGCATGCATGTGCAGTGGCATTCATACTCACCAAGCAGCCATGTATCGCCATGCCGCCCAGCTTCTAGGTCCCGGCTTAGGGTGGACATTCGGTAAATGAAGCTGTCGTGGGTTGACCCGGGATAGTTGGCATATACTGAGGTGATGATTCCCTTGGCATTACATACTACCTGCACGTTGATGGAATGCCAGTGCTTGCGGTTCCTATAGATGTGCTCTGATGCCCTGGGGGGACGTAGAGCCACATGGGTGCAGTCGATGGCACCTAGCACTTTGGGGAATCGTGCCACACCGTAAAAATCCAGGGTGGCAGCATGCCTTTCTGCAGGTGTTCTGGGCAGGTATATGTGCCTGCGGACTGATGGCCGTGCAGTGATGATGTTCAAGACCTGGTGTAGGCAGCGTGACTGGGTGGCCTGTGATACACCACCCACAATGGCACTTGTCCGCTGAAATGATCCAGTGGCTAAGAAGTGCAGTACATTGAGGACCTTCTCCAGGGGGCTGAGTGCTTGGGAGCACTGGGTGGGTGATGTGAGGTCATCCTCCCACTCACTCACCAGGTCCAGTATAATGTGTGGTGGAAACCTGTACCTCCCATGCACCTGGTCATCAGGCATCCCGAAAAGGCTGGTTCTGGGTGTGAATATTCTGGCCCTGACTATCCTCCTCCTCCTCCTTTGGTAGCCCACGCCCACTGCTGCTAGGAATGGTATGTTCATCCTGGGTCTGAGCTTGTTCTTTTGTTAGCGCGCAAATTTATGCGTTGCGCGTGTTGTAGGCGAGCGTGTGACCCGCGCACCCCTGAAATCCAGTACCCAGTCCAATAGCGTGTGGAAATTCCCGCGCACCCCGGGATACAGGTGCGCTGACGTACTTGCGTGTGTAAGTGTCCGCGCACCCCTGATATACACGTACATAGGCCAATCGCGTGTACGCGCACTTTTGTCCAATTACACGCGATGACACTCTCACGTGCTGTCCAATTACACGCGATGACACTCTGACGTGTATTCCAATTACACGCGATGACACTCTGACGTTCAGTCTTTCCACGTGTGCTCTGTCATCACGTGCTGTGTGGGAAACACCCGTGCGGGTCACCTCACAGACGCGCTTAAGCGCTAAGGGCCTTTCCTCGGTTTTCACGCTGACGTGCAGGATTTTCACGTGCCAAATCACTCCGTACCAAGCTGGCCACGCGTAAGCACACGGAAGACCACGCTCCTGCCCAGAAGGCCGAACTACTGCCCCCCAGAGCCACGAGCACGCTCCCACCTGCCATCTGCTGCTGCCTGACTGCCTGCTGCCCACGTGCACTGCCATTTCCTGCCTGCACATCAGCCAGGGGTGCTGTTGCTGTGACCACCCCTGCTGGAACCGAAGACTCCCGACTGGAATTCCATCGCTCCACAGCCCAGCCCCAGGACCCAGTTGCCCACACACTCCTGCCTCTGGGGTTGTCATGTCGGGGCAAACACCATCTGTGACCACTGACAACCCCCGGCCAGAGAGGCAGAGGGGCACCAGCTTCAGTGCCACCGAAGTTGGTGTCCTGGTGGAGCAAGTCCTGGGGCAGTATGATGCCCTCTCCGGAAGTTCCCGCGCCGACAAGGAAGGACGGACTCGGATCTGGACTGACATCGTGACTGCCATCAACGCGGAGGGGGTGGCAGTCCGGGACTTCCAACATGTCAGGAAGCGCTGGGAGGACTTCAGGTCCAGGACCCTGAACAAGGCCCGGCGCCTCTTGAAGGCAGCGGATGCCAAGGGGCGCCGGGGCCACTTGTCGGAAGAACAGATGGGGGTCCTGGAACGCATATCCCCAGCGCTCCACGTCCAGGTCCTGGAGAAGCAGACCCGTCTGGAGTCGAGCGGTGAGTGTACATGCATCCTGATTGTGAGCAGTGCGTGTGGTGATTATTCGGTATTGTGCAGGTTGCACATCTGTTTGTATGGGGTCGAGTATGGGTGGGGGTGTACAGGGCCGTGGGGCTGACACATGCAAGGGCTGTGATGTGCGAGACATGGATGGTGCTTGTGTGTGTAGGCTTGCATGGCAAATGCAGTTGTGCGTGCACACATGTTTGGATGAATGTGTATGTAAGTAGACATGTCCGTGATGTCAGGCATGTATGTTGTTTTGGGCTGCATGTACGTGCACTGTGTACATGTGCATGTGTGTGTATTTGACAAGGGTGCAACAGTGATGCAACATGGATGCATGTGACTGCGGTATGTGTAAGCCTGATTGGCAGATGTGACATGGATGCCCGTCTGAACAGTGCAACACTTGGCAGAGGTGTACACATGCATGCAAGTGTGGTGGTGTGTGTACATGTGTGGTGCACTTCCTGTGTTGCATGTGATGTCTGGCTCCCCTTTGGCTGCTCATGCTGTTGTATGTGTAGGGATGGTGCTGGCAGTTGCGATATGGCTGTGGTATGGCTCATGTGTGCGAGTTGCAATGACATGTGTGTTGGTGATTGTGATGACATGTCTGAGGTTTGCCAATGCCACTCATGTGCAACTGTCATGTGTGTATGTGTCCATTGTACAGTGCCCTGATGCCTGTGTTTTGTTTCTCCCTGTCTGCAGCGTCAACTGATGAAGAGGGCGGAGAAGGTGCTGTGGAGCACAGCGGCGGGGTCCGACCGCCAGCCGGAGACGCAAGGCCCGGCTCCCCTCCCGTGTTGTCATCTCGTCGGGGAGTGAGGAGTCCGGTGCCGCGTCCCAGGCCGCAGCTGCCGGGGGGAGGTCCAAGAGGCGGAGGTTGCAGTTGGACTCCTCGGCAGCAGAAGGGGCAGCTGGGACCCCACAGGGCCCAACAGGGGAAGATGGCACGGAGTCATCCAGGTTGGTGGGGGGTTTGGTGGAGGAGGAGGCCGTGCAAGCACCAGAGATGGGGTCTGGAGGTGGGGATCCCACTGGTGCTAGTGGTGCAGTGCAGGACCAGGGACAGGAGGCAGCACAGGCGGCCGCGGAGGTGTCTGTGTGCAATCCTGTCCCCGATCCTGTACCTGCATCATCTTGCACCAGCAGGGATGCCTACGTCCAGACCCGTTTTCAGGCAGGGGATGAGCTGACGTCAACTGGCCTTCCTCTGCCTGCGGACGTGGCCATCCAGGTCCGGGTTGAGCCTGTCCTGGCTGGTATGGCGTTGCGTCAACGGGCCATGCGAGGTGACCTGCAGTCTTTTCATGGAGAGACTGCACGTCATCTCGAATGGCTCGTTGACCACGTCAGCCTGCTGGGACAGGTCACCCAGGCCGGATTCCGCCGTCTGATGGGGCTTGCTCCGACCCCCTCCTCAACTGGACACCCTACGCGCCAGTCGTCCTCTGTGCCATCTTCCCACCCATCAGTCACCTGGGTGCCCTGTGGAGCTGCCTCTGACGGTACGGCCAGGCTGGTGGAGGAGGCATCCCTGCCACAGTCGGGAGTCGGAGGTCCAGCAGGGGTGGCCACATCAACAACTGCACCCCAGCCGGCGGAGGATGTGCAGGCAGCAGGAGGCAGTGCACGGGCAGAGGCAGAGCAGCAGCAGCAACATGGTGGGAGCCATGAAGTCTCGGGGCCTTCGACATCGGAGGGGCAGGCATCGGCCGGAGGGCAGGAGGACCCAGGACAGAGAGTGTCTTCCGTGTGGCAGCGGTTGGGCCACGCCATAGGTGCGGAGCGGCGGCGGGCGGAAGAGGCGCGGCTCACAATGATCAGGGCGGAGAACTCCATGCGGAGGGCCCTGAGGCGGGCCGAGTGCCTCGAGGCAATCCGCAGGGGGTTGGAGGAGGACACGACGTCGTCCCTGCAGACCCTCGGGGCCATGGAACTGGACCGCCTCCGGGACATCGAACAGGAGTTCGATGATGCCCTGGGCCGGGACACCACGGAGTGAGCCGCTGGACTTGCCTGCCGCCTTTGTATATAGTTCTTTAGTTTTATGTTTCCTTTGTTTCTTATTATGATTTGGAGTCGACGGACACTGCTCCACTTTTTGTATATAGTTGATTTTTAGTTAGGTTTTTTAGTAGGTTTCCTTAGTTCAGTTGGGCTCATGGACCCTTGGTAGTTTTTTACATAGTTCTTTCTTGCATAGAGATTTTTTTACAATAGACTTTGGACGGAATTTTTTTGGATTCTGATTTGCAGTTTTTTATTTTTATACAGACATGCAGCTTATTTTTTCTCATTCCCATTGTAGTTTGTTTCCTTTCTTTAGCATTCTTTGATTTTTTTCTATACATTTTTGTTTTCATACTTCACTGTGTGGTATCATCTCATTGGTTTCATGCATGTCATGTTGGGTGTTTTCCCATTCAATTGCAACCATTGTGTGTGACGGACATGGGTTCATTAGCTTCATGAACATTGGGGGTGTAACATGTAATTTCCATTTCCATGGGGGTGAATGGGTTACTTGGTAGAGCTTTTTGGCTGTGGAGGCTGACCATGACGCACAGGATTGGGGATTGTGAGGACCTGGTGGAGGGTGCCCCTGGTGGCTGGGGGGTGGGGGTGGTGGGAGACATGAGTGGGGGCCTGGTGGAGGGTGCCCATGCACTGCTGGGGGGTGGGGGTGGTGGGAGACATGAGTGGGGGCCTGGTGGGGGCTGCCCCTGCACTGCTGGGGGGTGGGGGTGGTGGGAGACATGGGTGGGGGCCTGGTGGAGGCTGCCCCTGCACTGCTGGGGGGTGGGGGTGGTGGGAGACATGAGTGGGGGCCTGGTGGAGGGTGCCCATGGTGGCAGGGGGGTGGGGGTGGTGGGAGACATGAGTGGGGGCCTGGTGGAGGCTGCCCCTGGTGGCTGGGGGGTGGGGGTGGTGGGAGACATGAGTGGGGGCCTGGTGGAGGGTGCCCCTGGATGGTGGGGGGTGGGGGTGGTGGGAGACATGAGTGGGGGCCTGGTGGAGGGTGCCCCTGGTGACTGGGGGGGTGGGGGTGGTGGGAGACATGAGTGGGGGCCTGGTGGAGGGTGCCCCTGTTGGCGGGGGGTGGGGGTGATAGGGGACATGAGTGGGGGCCTGGTGGGGGCTGCCCCTGGATGCTGGGGGGTGGGGGTGGTGGGAGACATGAGTGGGGGCCTGGTGGAGGGTGCCCATGCACTGCTGGGGGGTGGGGGTGGTGGGAGACATGAGTGGGGGCCTGGTGGAGGGTGCCCATGCACTGCTGGGGGGTGGGGGTGGTGGGAGACATGAGTGGGGGCCTGGTGGAGGCTGCCCCTGCACTGCTGGGGGGTGGGGGTGGTGGGAGACATGAGTGGGGGCCTGGTGGAGGGAGCCCCTGGATGGTGGGGGGTGGGGGTGGTGGGAGACATGAGTGGGGGCCTGGTGGAGGGTGCCCCTGGTGGCGGGGGAGTGGGGGTGATAGGGGACATGAGTGGGGGCCTGGTGGAGGCTGCCCCTGGATGCTGGGGGGTGGGGGTGATAGGGGACATGAGTGGGGGCCTGGTGGAGGGTGCCCATGCACTGCTGGGGGGTGGGGGTGGTGGGATACATGAGTGGGGGCCTGGTGGAGGGTGCCCCTGGTGACTGGGGGGGTGGGGGTGGTGGGAGACATGAGTGGGGGCCTGGTGGAGGGTGCCCCTGGATGGTGGGGGGTGGGGGTGGTGGGAGACATGAGTGGGGGCCTGGTGGAGGGTGCCCCTGGTGACTGGGGGGGTGGGGGTGGTGGGAGACATGGGTGGGGGCCTGGTGGAGGCTGCCCCTGGATGCTGGGGGGTGGGGGTGGTGGGAGACATGAGTGGGGGCCTGGTGGAGGGTGCCCATGCACTGCTGGGGGTGGGGGTGGTGGGAGACATGAGTGGGGGCCTGGTGGAGGGTGCCCCTGGTGACTGGGGGGTGGGGGTGGTGGGAGACATGAGTGGGGGCCTGGTGGAGGGTGCCCCTGGTGGCGGGGGGGTGGGGGTGATAGGGGACATGAGTGGGGGCCTGGTGGGGGCTGCCCCTGGATGCTGGGGGGTGGGGGTGATAGGGGACATGAGTGGGGGCCTGTTGGAGGCTGCCCCTGCACTGCTGGGGGGTGGGGGTGGTGGGAGACATGAGTGGGGGCCTGGTGGAGGGTGCCCATGGTGGCAGGGGGTGGGGGTGGTGGGAGACAAGAGTGGGGGCCTGGTGGAGGGTGCCCCTGGATGTTGGGGGGTGGGGGTGGTGGGAGACATGAGTGGGGGCCTGGTGGAGGGTGCCCATGCACTGCTGGGGGGTGGGGGTGCAGGGGGACATGAGCAGGTGTGCAGGGTAGTCCCCTGTTTTGTGGGCTGCCTGCAGGGGCCGTCGAGGGTGTACAGGGAACACCTGTGAGGACCCACCCAGCCTAATCGCGTGTGTAACTTCCCACGCACCCCTGTAATACACGTACCAAGCCAAATCGCGTGTGATAATTCCCGCGCACCCCTGAAATACACGCGCCCAGGCTATTCGCGTGTGGAACTTCCCGCGCACCCCTGAAATACACGCGCCCAGGCTATTCGTGTGTTAAACTTCCCGCGCACCCCTGAAATACACGCGCCCAGGCTATTCGCGTGTGGAACTTCCCGCGCACCCCTGAAATACACGTACCCTGCTGAAATCGCGTGTAAAACTTCCCGCGCACCCCTGAAATACACGCGCCCAGGCTATTTGCGTGTGAAACTTCCCGCGCACCCCTGAAATACACGCGCCCAGGCTATTCGCGTGTGGAACTTCCCGCGCACCCCTGAAATACACGCGCCCAGGCTATTCGCGTGTGGAACTTCCCGCGCACCCCTGAAATACACGCGCCCAGGCTATTCGCGTGTGGAACTTCCCGCGCACCCCTGAAATACACGCGCCCAGGCTATTCGCGTGTGGAACTTCCTGCGCACCCCTGAAATACACGCGCCCAGGCTATTCGCGTTTGGAACTTCCCGCGCACCCCTGAAATACACGTACCCTGCTGAAATCGCGTGTAAAACATCCCGCGCACCCCTGAAATACACGCGCCCAGGCTATTTGCATGTTAAACTTCCCGCGCACCCCTGAAATACACGCGCCCAGGCTATTCGCATGTGGAACTTCCCGCGCACCCCTGAAATACACGCGCCCAGGCTATTCGCGTGTGGAACTTCCCGCGCACCCCTGAAATACACGTACCCTGCTGAAATCGCGTGTGGGACTTCCCGCGCACCCCTGAAATCCACGTACCCTGATGGAATCGCGTGTGGAACTTCCCGCGCACCCCTGAAATACACCTACCCTGATGGAATCGCGTGTGGAACTTCCCGCGCACCCCTGAAATCCACGTACCCGGCCAAATTGCGTGTGAGACTTCCCGCGTACCCCGGTATACACGCACACGTAATTTTTTGTCAGCGTGTCCGTGTTTGTGGGTACCCGTTTGCACGTCATTTGTCCTGGAGGGCCACAGTATAGGACATTCATGATGGCAGTATATAGGTGCTATTTGTTGGCGCACCTTTTGGCGCACATTTCTTACAGCCGCAGAGACGCTACCGCCTGCTTTCTTGTGGCGGTCGTGTTTGTGCCTGTGCGCTGGTTTGAGCGTGCGCTTTTTTGCCCTATTCTATTCCATGAATACGTGTTGTAGGCGAGCGTGTGGGAGTTCCGCGCACTTGTGCCCTGTACTTCCCCCGTGACGCCCACGTTTTTGCAAGTTGTTCCCCATTCCGAGTGTTACGCCCGTGTTCCGCCTACTTTTGTTGTGTGCGCCGCGCTATGTGCGAATTTCGCTGTGGCCTGTGCGATTTTCGCTGTGACCTGGCGCACGCTGTTAAATGGCGTGTGCGGCAACGTGCGCGGCGCACTTTTTTATCGCACATCCGCTGGTTTTCTCGCTCACGGACTTCCATGAATCGACGTGCGCTGCTTTTCGTGCGATTTTCGCACTTGCACTGCGATTTTCGCTATTCCACTGCGATTCGCACGTTTTTGCCCACTTGCGCCGCGCTAATTATTCCATGAATCGGCCTCATAATATGTATGTGTACTACTTTGTGAATTTTTTAAATGTTATCATGTTGTAATATAACAATGAAACATGCCCCCCCTGACTTTTTAGGTAGTGGTACTGTTGTCCGAATATGTCCGCCGACATCAAAAATGTTCGCGGACATTACATTCAGTAGAAGTGGTTCAGTATGTTCCATATTACATGTACATGAAGTCAAAGTTACTATTGTTAAGCTTTGCTACTAAAAACCTATGAAATTCAGTTAAAAAACTTTGTTAAAGGGACGCTATGGTTAAGTTGCGCTACTAAAAACCTATGAAATTCAGTGAAAAAACTTTGTTAAAGGGACGTTATGGTTAAGTTGTGCTACTAAAAACCTATGAAATTCAGTGAAAAAAACATTTTTAAAGGGACGTTATGGTTAAGTTGCACTACTAAAAACCTATGAAATTCAGTGAAAAAACTTTGTTATAGGGACGTTATGCTTAAGTTGCGCTACTAAAAACCTATGAAATTCAGTGAAAAAACTTTGTTAAAGGGACGTTATGGTTCCAAGTAAAACTGAAAAACCCTTGAAATTCGCCAGTTATGGTAAGCTAAGCAACCATAACTCGCGCCACCACTGTGCACTGCTAATACTAACACCCACAACTTCAAAGATGACATCACAAATGTCATTGATGACATCACTGATGACATCACATGTCTGGCTCACTCTTTTTTCTTTTGCTGACATATCTAGGGCACATGGTTTTCTTCAGTAACAGTCAGAAACTAAAAATTGTATTTTATTTGTAGACGTATCCTACAAGTAGAATTTCATAGGTTTTTAGTAGCGCAACTTAACCATAACGTCCCTTCAACAAAGTTTTTTCACTGAATTTCATAGTTTTTTAGTAGCGCAACTTAACCATAACGTCCCTTTAACAAAGTTTTTTTCACTGGATATATATATATGTAACTCCAAAACTTTTAAAGGATATCCCATCAAGGTATGGTTGAACGGTTTCTGCAATATTCAGTCCTTGCCCAAAGCTCTTGGTGACTTTAGAGTCAGTGAACACGATTTAAAATTTGTTTGAAGAGGGTAAAGGAGCACTTACCTAATGAGCACTTGGCTTTGCTCAAAATCCTACATAGGTACTTTTTTTTTACTTGTTCTAAAGTGGTCCATGATAGGCTATTCACTGGATGATTGCATTGAACAAAGTGTTTGACCAACGGTGCTGTAATTTATCTAGTTCTTATAAATGATTTATGTCCTGTGATTCTTCTTTTTGTCTATCTGTTAGTCATGCCGTTATATCTGAGGTTGCATGTATATCTGATCACATAAACCACATTCATTGAGTTACAATTGGTCAAGTCCTTTTGTACGCAAGCGTATCTCAGATCAAGGTCTATTGTTTTACTGTGCTTGGGTTGTGTGCATACAGAGCCTGCTCTGTATGGACAGTGTCCCATACACAGTGCATTTGACCTTAATTCCCTTTGTGTGGTTTCTGCTGGGATATTGTTCTCTGTAGTGTCATAGGCATGAACCAAATGATCACGGATGTTTCTTCTGCATTTTATCGCAAATCTGAGTGATAAAATCTTCAAATGTCTACATTCAGAATCCACGACAGCTTTTTGATTTCCCTCTTTATTCCATTGAATAAGAGTGAATAACTCAAGTTAGTGGTTATTCTGTTTGAATCACTCAAAGTTTGTTTCTGTTATGATAGTGCAACATTGCAAGGAATATTCTGTGATCTTTTGTAGGCCTGTCTTTGAAGTTTCCTTGGGTAGCCTCTTATGGACAGGCAATCTGCCAAGTGTTGTGGTTGGTTTTCCTGTCATTCAGAACAGTTGCACCTATATCTCAAGAATTGACCAAATGGGAGATTTTCGGGCAATGTCCTGGAAGAGACTATGACGGTTAGTGGGTTTTCAAACACATATGTACTCAAGCGATTTTCTTGGGCTTGATCTGCAAATCTAAGAAATTAATCAGATCTCTATTCAGATTGTATGCAAGATTTTACAAGGGATTGTGTTGCTTCTGCCTTATATAAAAATCACCCCTTCAGATTAATTACCATTAAAAATCACACACATATGATTGATCTATCTTCCCCACATATCTAGTTTATTTCTTAACGGGTTTGTGTCAACATATATGTGTGTTTCCTCAATGTTAACCACATATAAATTGGCAAGCCTGGATGCAAAATTGGCTCCCTTTGCAGTGCCCAATATTATTTTACATAATAGCACCCTATGAATATAAAGACATTGTTTGTGAGGGCTATCTCAGCAAGTTGTTAAATGAATGATGTGGGCTCAGTCAGATGTTTTTCTTGCTCTTGTAAAATTTGTTGGATAATAATGTCACATATTGGAGGATTTTTGGGTATAGCAAATCGATATCCATAGTAAACAAAATCTGTTGCTGTTTGTTAAACAATGTAGTTTATAATAGATTCAACATTTCTGTGGAATCTTTTATGAAAGAGCACATTGTGGGTATGTGGTCTTTAAGGAAAAAATCCACATATTGTAACAATGGTTTGAGAATAGAGCCGATACCTGACACTATCGGACGACCTGGTGGAGCTGTCAGACCTTTGTGTATTTTTGGGAGTGCGTAAAGAGCAGATGTCCTGGGAAATTCAGGAATTAGCCAGTCTGCCTCCTTATGGCTGATGAGTCCCTCTATCAGGGATTATTCTATGGTCAGTGGGATATGTGCCTAATTGTGCGATCATTAAGGATAACTGCCACCATGGCAACATAATCAGTAGTATTCATCAACACGGTATCTCCTCCTTTATACGCTGCTTTTATAATTATGTTTTTGTTGTTTTTTAATGCTAAAAAGGCCTATCCTTTCATTTTTAGTGCAGTTGGTTTAAAAACTGGGAATAGCTTTTTCATATTCATCCACTATTTTGAATACAGCTTTTTCAAAACTGACAGATTCTAGAGACACACGAGAGTCCTTTCTGCAGATCATGTAGTACTCATTCTCCTAGATGAGTGTCTGAAAGATTAATCACTTGTGTGTTTGTGGACAATATCTGCCCCACCCCCTGTTGTGGGTGATGCAGGAGGAGTTGTTCTGCCATCGTCCCTGACCGCATCCCCATTGGTGTAAAAAAGGGCCACAGGGGCTGCCCATTGTTCTCGTCTTGAAATTGTACTTGATGTTCAGTTTTTCTGTTGTCCATGCATACATTGGATGGACCTGGTCTCATCATCTGAACTGGTACTATAGAAATTCCAATCGTCTGGACGGGGTCTATTATGGGCTATGTTGTTTTTTGTCTGAAAACTTAAAAATCTCTGTGAAAACTTGAGGATGGCCCTCTGCGGGTCTTCTTGATAATATGCATCATGGTGTAGGGGTATATTCATGGGAAAAAGCCTCAATATCTTATTTTGTAATTTAGGAATGTTTTTGTTCAAATTAAACTCTCTAGATTCTTTCAAAGTTTTGTCTAGTTATTGCAGTTGCTTTCAACAATTATCTAGAATCAATGTATTCATAAACTTGTCTTGTTTTTCCTGATTTTCATGCATAATCTCCTCTGATACCCCTTTCGCTTTGTTTATAATCAGTATTAACCAGTCTCTGGTACACTTGTTCACTGTGTAACTCCAGTCTTTGCAAAATTGTATCTGATCAAGGAAGATATGTAGTGCAATGTGTACGATCATCCACCTGTGTGCCGTGTGTGTTCAAAACTATTCTGTCATGTGGACCCCATGTAATTCTATGCAAATCAACTTTTTCTTAAGAATCTGAAGTTCATTCCATTGAACTCCCTATACATCTGCATTCAATGCCTGTGTATTGCACAAAATGGAAGGATTTGCCAAAATACCTACTATACACTACTAATTTAGCATTTTGAGCTAACTGAAGGGGTCGCTGGGCCACTGTTCTTTTACCCTCTGCAAAAAATGTTTAAATCTTCACTGCTTCTAAAGTCACCAAGACATGTGACCAAGGTCTGATTAGTATCCCCTCCTCTATATTTAGAACAAGAAGGAAGTCTGCATTCACAGCAACACTCCTGCTCATGTACAAAAAAATATATATAAACACCCTGAAGTGGAGTAAGAACATTCAGAGCTAATTTTCCTATGTGTTTTGAAGACAAAATGAACAAAGAGAATTTCTGATCCAGTAAGATGTGTGCTCCTTAAGTGTTGTTAAGCATTGTTTGTTCACTTGTGTTCCCTCACCATAGAAATGCAAAGAAATCACATGATTTTCCTACCCAAAAATCAGACGCAGTAGCATGCTATACGGTGATGACAAATGCAATATCACTGCTTTCATTGCAGAAACTGGTTGACCATACCTTGATGGGATATCCTTTAAATGTGTTCTGGTTCTAGTACTTTTGGTACCCTTTATTAATTATTAGAAATCTAATTATTGGAAATCTAGTGAATAATACATATTCAAATGTGGGTTGAATAAATGACCAAAATACCTATCTGGATGTATTCTCATGTCGATGACTTCTAATGACACCCCAGTTGCGAGAAATATTGGGGTAGATCTTGTTGATGTATGTCCAATAATTGCTATACAAAAATGCACAATCGGTAGGATTCTTTCTCTGATATTAATCTATCCCTCTTAGATAGGAAGAACACCACAACCACCTAAGGAAAGCATCCAAAATTAGGGATATCTTAGTTCTCCGTGAGGGATTGCATTAGTTACACTTTGCACGTTGTTGACATTTTACAAAAAAAGGTTGTCTCCTTTTCTGTGTTATATGATATTGTCTAATAGGGTGACTTTTTCCTTGACTACAGATAATTTCCCTTGCTTTTGAGCCAAGAGAGAATTTTACCACATCACTGTCTTGCTGTTTGCCAAAGGAACCAATGACTGACCTCACCTCACTTTAAAGAACCCACTAAGGTCCCCTTTTACTTCTGCTATCACAAAATGTTCAGGTTTCACTACCTTTTATTGGACTAACTGGAAATATTATGCATGGATGGAACAAAACATTATCTTTCAAAATTCCATAGACATCTTCATCAGGTGGTGCAGAGTCAGTAGGCAGTGTAACATGTATGGGACATCAAAAACGAATGCATTCATCTCTGCGTGATATTTCTAGTTAGTCCAACAACAAGTATCAATACCTACATTTTGTGTTATTTTAAAACTAGACTAACTGGGCACACCATGTATTACTGTCAGGAACGGTATGCAAGACTCAACATTCAACTAATGTGCGCTGTGCTTCTATATTTTATCACACAATGTATGTGCTTCTTCAGCTCCTAGCACAGTGAGGATTCCTGGGTGCTACAGAGTGCCAGATCTGCAGGAAGGCATGGTCCTACAATATGAAATAGCTTGGCACATACACATGATGCAATTTTACATACATTTCTCTCCTGCAGATGCTCTTAAGTTATGCTTTATCTTGACCTCACATGGTGCCATCCAGTAGACATTTGTGTTTGTGATTAGTGCTTTATTTTACGGGCTCTGGGAACCTCCAATAATCAAGTGTTTTCAATAAAGGCAGATTAGCTCCTCGGGCATGCACTATGCCCCAAAAAAGGCTAATTGGCACGTGATGGCCAACTATGATGGAAAAAGAACTTCCTAACCCAAAGCTACCACTGAACCTCCTGTGAACGTGCATGCAATGGATGGGTTCACAGAATAACTCTGAGTCCAATAGACGAACCAACTCAGGAAGATGGCAAAGTACTGTTTTATTAACAATTATCTAAAACAGGGAGTTACAACGAACATCAACGGACATACGCTCGATTTCTCTCAACAACTTTTTCACACAACATAGACTTTATACTAAAAACACGTCAGAGGTGACGTCTTACTACGTGGCAAATAATAAAAAACCTACTGGAGATCGGGATAGGCTTAAGAGGAACATCTAAGTATACTATCTGTAAGAACTGGGATTGTAATTGGCTGCCCACTGTCAGGTGGGCAATACATGCCTACCTCTAAAACATGTCATATTCAAAACCATTAGATATGTGGTTTCTTATTGGTCTTTAAACTATAAGGTCCTTCGATATATGGACCACTACAATTGGCTGGCAGACTTGTTTCATGTCTGGAACATTTGGTTCACTTAGCAGCATGTAAGCCCAGACCCAGGTGCAAGGAGATGGGCCTCACTCTACCTCCCCATCCAATTAGCTCAGCATCTCTCATCACCCCAGCCTTCTGCCATGAAGATTGTCTATGAACTTGGCCTTGCAAAGTATCCTTGTCTCTGGGAATACATGGGAGTGTGGGCAATCACTATCTTGTTCTGGGACTCCAACTTCGACTTACATCCTTGGCTCACGTGATAGGAGACCACGATTCGGTCCATTTTGCAGGTCTTAAATGCTCTAAATGATAAAGATGGGGCACTCTAGGTGTTTTTTCTCTGCACCTTAACAAGGGATGATTCATCCTTCGCACGTTCACTCCTTTCCAGAATAGATAGCTGACCTTGGCTGCCTCAGTCTTGACTCTAGGCTAGACAACTACACCATGCAGCTCCACGATTTCAGCGTATTCTTGCTGTGACACAATTCTCCCTTTCTTCTTCATAGGTCCTGGCTTACTAAAATTCATGATACCGATGTCCAGCTCCTATACAATGGCAGCTCCGCCTGCATTTTCTTCACTACATACAGCCAGCTTCTATGATGACTTAGTCTACGGTTTCAGTGCCTGTACAATTATTGAACGGTTGATTCACTTCAGTAATTCGTGCATGTGTAATCTTCTTTTTCATATCAAAAACTTCACTTGACTCTACTTCATCATTAGTTTCTGTAGGATTAATACATCCTCTTCAGCCAATATCCTAAGATGTCGATCATACTTTCTGATGACGGCACAGACTTCTTTCTCTGGTCTTTTTCATATGCCTTCAGGGAGTTTCTCCCTCAGATTATCGTCCCTCTGGGGATACGTTCAATATAGTTGTCTCAATGGGTACCTTCTTTCGAATATACGCTGCGGTATTGGCACAGCTGCTGGTATCAAGCACAGCACGATCTCAGGCTTCCAACATATAGGAGGTGGGGGGCAGGATTTCCTGCAGAGGCATGCAGCTGCTCCTCTACACTATCGTTAAGAGCAAGATGAGGATTTCAGGGGCACACCCAGCATTAATGGCCACCCACCGGCACACAGGAGACAATAGCAAGCAAGGCAAGCAGTTAGAATGCCAGCACTGGGCAAAGAGGAGGCATCTGAAGACAGAGCAGAACCAGATGAACATGCATCACAAAATGTGCGGTCAGTAGAGCAAAGGAAATGCATGCACCTTTATTTATTTAATGTTTTTTCATAACACGCCATATACCATACCTGAGTCCAGTCTATAAGCGCGGATCCAGGATTCAAACCTCTGTTGCTCAGTGTGCTCTTGCTTCCAAGACCAGCAAGTTGCACCTGTGCTATCCTCCATTCACAATGTTACAAAGGTACAATGTGCCAGGAAGGACGGGTAAACATTCTCACTGCAGACCATCCAACATGGCAGGTACCACATGTCACCAACCATATACCCATCCATATTCTGCACCGATTTCTGCATGGAACGCATTACATATGCATTTATAACTGGGGACATGCTACATATGGAGAGTACATGACAATTCTGAAATGTATGCAAATGAGCACACTGGTAATTGACATTAAACATTTGCACCCAACAGGACACCTAATAGATAGTGGTTAAGACGACATATCCATCTGCCAAGGGCATGCCTCAAGGTGATGTTAGCAGAGCACACGCTCAGCATCTACAGACTTGACTAAAGGACCTTCATGGACCTGACAGACACTATAGCAGCAAACCTTGATGTGCAGATCAACATTGTCACAGCTATTCATCCAATTCTGAAGGTGAAGAGTGTCTTGCATTTTTATGCCAGTAGATCTTTCCAGACCACTGGCACCTAACAGCTGGTACCTCAGAGCCGACATTTAATAGCATCCTAACACAGGTGCTGGACATCAACATCTCACATGTGGAGGAGCACATTGTATTCCCAACAGATGCCTCCACCATCAATACCATTAAGACTGAATTCTAGAGTGTGGTTGGCACACCTAATGTTGTAGGTGTAATTGAGGGTGCGCATATTGCCTTTATACCCGCCAAGGCACATGAATGCACATACTAAAATTGCTAACAATTCCATAGCATCAATGTACGACCTATGTGTGATGCAAACATGCTATTTATTCTTATATGTGAGAAGTTACCAGGATCCACAGGTGACACCATTGCAATGCATAACAGTAGACGCCACAATTAATCCATTGCATGACCAACAGGAGAACATGGCCAATTGGTTACAGTTTAAACTCATAAGCAGGCCATGTCAGTATTTTTTTGCCTCCCTCTGGAACAGCCTCCCTACCACTCTAAAACTTGAGGAGAACCATCTCTGGTTCCGGAAGCACCTCAAGACCTTCCTCTTTTCTTCTGCCTTCGCTCCCCTTTTCCCCACTGATCATGTTCTCTCTTGGCACTATGCACCTGGCCACCCTCTGTCCTCTGGGCCCAGGTACCTGCTCACCCTGCCACCCACCCGCACTGCCTCTGGGCCACCCCTTGCACTGGGGTCTGTATCTGTACCCATATAGCACCCACACCTTTTAATTCCTGCACTTATCAGACCTACCGTGTCTGCTGCATTAAACCCAGCACTTGCAAATTGCTGGCTGCATTACCACCGTTTGTTGCCTTTATTATTTAATTATTTATTATTATTTATCTGTTTCTCCTTTGCTTCACACTTTCCACTTCTCCCCCCTTCCATGCACTTTTCCCCCCTCTCCCTTGCACATGCGCGTTCTCAATGTCACTGGGCCTAGTAAGATCGTTGTTTTGTTCTCCCCTGTTCCCCTCCCTTGCCTTGTCGCACTTTGAAACACTTGTGTACGAGAGCAATATAAATAAAATATCAATATCAATATCAATTGTCTATGAGCATGTCACAAATCTAACATTACCATGCAAATGTTTGTCTCTGTTTTCACACAGGTGTTGCTGCCTCTCCATGCAGACCATGGCTCCTGACACCTGGAGCAATTCTCAAAGAGCAGCAGTCCAATGCTACAATCTGGCACTCATCTATTTACATCCAATATTGTGAGGCCAACTGAGCCCCTCACATCCTGACCTTTTGTCAATGTGTACGACTTGGGCTAGGAGTTCATGGCGACCATACAGCCTTCACGTGCCGAATTCGAGCCTGGTGTACATATGGCACAACTGTGGATATGGGTGCATGGTGCACACATGTTCCCTCTAGTGCAGCATCCTGGCCTGGTGTGAATATGGCCTAACTGGGGTGATGAGTCTGTGCAACACACCTGTTCCATCACTACATGTGCAGTGACAATGTCCCTCTGTACATAACAGAGCAACCTTATAGACTATCCTGTGGCCAGTTCACTTCCTGCATCTTTACTTGCAGGTGGTTCTAGGCCCTCTGATATACACTATTGCAGTGCTCTGAGAGTGGAACACTGCATGTGTGGGGTGGGCTTGTGTCCTGGGATGTAATGCTGGACACGTGAGATGTGGATGACTCTGCCTGCTGCAGCAATAGAGGGGCCTGTTGCAGTGATTGGTCCTGTCGATTAACCACAGCTGTCAGATGCTCCTGTATCCTGTCGGTGGTCTCCACACAGCAAACCATGTTCAGATACATGCCACGCTGCAGGATACCAACAGCTGACACAGCATGGGTGAATACCCAGCTTGATGCTATTAGTCCAGCATTGCTTTGCTGCCACCTCCTCCCACTTTTAATGGACTGTGATTGGGCAACCCTTGCTTTTCATGAGGGTTCATGATGGCTGATGTGTGCATGTCTAGGGATTCCTTCAGTGATGTTTGGATTTCATTCCTCTCCTGTATGTGTAGCTGTTGTTGTGCTGCTGCATCGGACTGCCCTCTGGCCTAATGAACAATTTCACATTGGCCTGCTACTAACAGGGCCACCTGATCCTGTATCATCATGTGAAGTAGGTGTGTTCTGGGGTAGATCACTGTGGTGAAGTGGTGGGCCAATCATCAGCAGCATGGCTACTGCAAAAAATTGTGCATTTCTTCATGCTAGTTTTCTTCTTCTCCCTCCTGAATAGGCTTCTGGCCCACAAGGTCATCTCATGGCACCTCTTTCTCCTGCTGAACTTCTCCCACCTATGAGATGGGTACTGCAATGTGGGTTGGAGCTGCTGGGTTGGCCGAGTAGTACTAGTATGTTGCCAAGGTCCACTGAGGGTGTGGTCGTGGCTGTGGGTGTGTTAGTGGTAACTGGGTCTGCACCAATGTCATAGGCATGTGTGGGGTATCCTGAGGTGTTGACAATGTATCTATACCATTGCTGCATGTTGCTTCTTGACACTCCTTTTCTTCTGTTTGACATGTGTGCCTTTATGCCCATCTGACTGCTGTGATGTTTTGGCTGCATGGGAAAAGCATACTGTGAGGAACCTGAGGGCGTCCTCACTTCTTCTCTCCCTTGGTCCTCCTCTCAGATGGCCAGGCAAAGGCCTTCGCTTTTGGATCCCGATCACGGGGGTGGATATGCAAGGGAGGATCAACTTGGTTGAGGGAACTTGGGGAGTGGAAAGAGGACGTCTGTTTGTGAGATATGGTCTCCCCCTTTCCCATGTCAAAGTGAACCCTCTATTCCCCATGCCTTTGTAAGCTACTGTGAGTCTTTTCCATTTCTGCCTATTGCCTCATTACAGGTTTGGCGGTAGCGTTGCCGGTAAAACCAGCAGGCCGCAGCCAAACTTGCGATTTTTTCTGGCACCCGCAAATGGGCAATTACCGGGTCATTATGGTCCCGCCGGACCTGTTAATTGCCCATTTTGCAGGCGCTAGAAAATAATAATCCCCATTCCCATTGAGCCCCATAGGTCTCAATGGGAATAGGGAGGTTGCATGCACCGGCAACATTCACAATGGTGCTGGTGCATCCGACATGCTCTGCTCGTGTTTGCAAGTACGCCCGCCAGGCCAGTCCAGGCAGGCAGGAAGGCACCCGCAGGTAGAACTCCTAGTTTGCCAGTCCAGTAACAACGGTACCGGCAAGCTTACCCGTACCATTGTTACCGGACCGGCAAACTTATAATGAGGCCCATTATTGAGAGTATAATTGAATACTGTATGGAACAAAAGCAAGTGATGAGCACTTATGAATGAAATAAAATTGATATGGTTCTAATGGGAAATACCATGGAATAAGAAATGTGAGTCAGACGTGGTGGAAAAGCCAGAAGATTATGAAGAAAAATACGAAATGAGAGTGTGAGCCACAAGTGGTTGCAAAGTCAAAATTGCCAAGAAAGATATGAAACGAGAAACTAAGCATTGGCCAAATATCAAGAAACCCAAGGAGCTACAGGTTAACAGAAAAAACCTGTGTTGGCAAAAACCAAAAGCATACAGAAAGCATAACAAAGTGCACAGGGGTGTTGGTTGCATGACCTGTAATGGGTGGACTGTGTGGTCTGACAACTGTGCATAGACCAAGTGACCCCTACTTGGGAAGAGCCAAGGAAAGCAAACATAAAGGGGTGTGTGTTTTTGGAACAGCTGCTGAAGTGAGTTATAAATGAAGAAACAGAGCAACCTATGTGAACTATGGAAAAGCCTGGGTGACGAAAGGTTTGAACTGGTATTTATTTTGAAGCTAGAAGATTTTAACTGATATTGGTTTTGAAAGCAGGAAGATTTGAACTCTTCGGGAAGGGAACCCCGAGACTAAGCCAACTGTGTTGAATTCTTGGGGAAGGAAACCCCAAGGCCTTTTTGAAACAGTTCTGAACTTTGCGAAGGGGAATCTGAGCATAAGCCAAGAGCTGGAAGAAGCTCTGAACTTTATTTTGAACACTATTCCTTTTTCTGCTGACATCTCTACACATTGTATACAGTTAGTTGTGAGGGCAAGTATAGGTTTTGGACACAGACAGACTTTTGATTTGAACTTACTGACACAGACTATCCTTAGTTTTCTTTAGGTAGGGAAATCCCACCTTAGTATAGGACAGGTTTGTCTTTACTCCATCCTGACTTTTAAGTAAAATAAAGTTGAATCAGTTGTCTGTGTCTTACTTTTTGATGCCTTCACAAATGGTGTCAGAGCGGGTTGCAGCTCATACAAGTTGGGGAACTCTAAGATTCGACAAGTTAAGTCCCAGAGAATCTGGCCCATCAGTAGCCAACAAGGGCTCTATTGGGTTTGATATTTGCAGCAGTAGGGATGAGATCATTCACCCAGGCGAAAGAAGACTGATACCCACTGATTGTATTCTAATTCCACCCACTAATACTTACATTAGACTGGCTCCCATATCAGGACTAGCGTGGAGGTTTGGAATTTATGTGCTCGCTTGGGTATATATGTCCAGACGTTAGGGGTGACATCAACTTGTTATTACAGAATCATGGAAAGGATCCCTTCCAAATCCACCAAGGGGATAAAATTGCCCAAAGGGAGCTCGAGAAAGCCATATTCCCTAGGGTCAAGGAAGAGACTGGGAAGGAGGGGACAGATCGAGGGAGTCTAGGCTTCAGGGAGGCAGATAATATGCCTGACGCCCATCAAGACCCTGATCCCAAACGGGTCAGCAAAGAAGAATCCGAAACTCTTCCCGACCTTGCCTTTGTCCAAAGGAACAACACATTGTTGGCTGAAAGCTTTTTACAAGTTACATTTGAACAAGAGGGCTGTGAGAAAGGAAGGCCTTTTTTTCTTTTTGAGACATGAGCTTATGTTCCGGGGAGACACCACTTTAGAGGGCTTAGCAAAAACCCAACTAGTTGTCCCTAAAAGTCATAAGCAAGAGGTCTTGGACATTGCTAATTCCCACCTGACAGGAGGGCTTTTAGGACAGACGAAGATGCACGCCCAAATCATCAATGCATTTTACTGGCCAGGAATTCATGCTGAAATGTAAAACTGTGTCCATTCCTGTGAAATTTTACCAAAATAACAGTACTCATATACACCCCAGAAGTTCCCTTAAATCTAATGCCAAACATTGAAATTCCATTCTCACGAATTGGTATGGACATTGCGGGGCCCCTAGAAACATCAAAGTTAGGGAACAAGTACATTTTGGTAAACGTGGATTATGCCACACGATATCCAGAAGCCTTTCCCCTGAGAGCCAATACCACCCAGCAGATCTTCAAACACCTACTCCCTTTCTTTTCACGAGTGGGGTTTCCAAAGGAAATACTGACAGATCAAGGCTCTACGTTTCACAGCTAACTGATGTGGGAAGTAAAACAACTATTGAATATCACCACTTTAAGGACCTCAGTATATCACCCACAGACAGATGGCCTTGGAAGTTGGTTGAACAGGATGGCAGCAACAGGGATCAGATGATTCCCTGTGCTTTATGTGTGGTTTGGAAGAACCCCCAGGCTTGTATAGGATTCTCCCTGTTCAAATTACACTATGGACGGGAGCCCCAGGATTTCCTAGATAGGTTGAGATAAACCTGGGAAGAAAGAGAAGAAGCCCCAATACCACTCTCCCAAACTGCAAACCAACATAAACAACGCATGACAGTAGTTAGGTCTTTGGTAGAAACCCATATGGCCAAGGCACAAAAACAACAGAAAGCCTCCTATGATGGGAAAGTTTCTTTAAGATCTTTTCCGGTGGGACAAAAGGTATTAGTATCATTGCCCACCTCTGAGAACAAATTAATATCTAAGTGGCATGGACCATATGAGGTGTAAGAACAGCGAGGACCTTGTAACTACAATATTTCCCAACCTGATGTTTACCACATTAACATTTTAAAAGAGTGGAGGGAAAATCCTTCAGAGTCAAATGCCACCATTTTGTCCTGTTTCTTACCAGAGGATTCTGATAACACAGCCTTAATTCCACATGAACTTAGTAACAACCAAAAGCAAGATCTGTATGATCACATAAGGCATTTTACTGATGTATTTAGAGAGGAGCCAAGAAGAGTGAAGGGTATTCATCATCACACCCGCACTCCAGAAGACAAAGTGGTGCATTTAAAACCATACTGATTAGCTGAGTCCTGAAAAGAAACCATCATCCAGGAAGCCAAGCAGATGCTTGAGGCTAATATTATTGAACAATCTACTAGCCCCTGCTCACCCCTACTGTGTTGGTGGCAAAAATCTGATGAGAGTTGGAGATTTTGTATCGACTTTGGGTAAGTAAACGCCATATCTGTGCTCACCCAATACCGCATATTGACGATCCTATTGACCGGCTGGGTAATGCTGTCTATCTCTCTATCAAAGACCTCCCAAAAGGCTATTGGCAGGTTCCGCTATGCAGACCCGACAAAGAGAAAACTGCCTTTGCTACCCCTATAGGTCTGTTACAATTTAAAGTATTACCATTTGGTCTACTTGCAGCTTCCGCACCATTTCAGAGATTAATGGATACAATTCTACAATCCTACTCTGACTTCTGCAGGGCCCATATAGACAATAGTGTAATACACAGAAAAACCTGGAAAGATAATTTACATCACCTTCATACAGTCATGCGAGTGTTGAGAAAAATCAGGCTTAACCGCTAGCCCAAGAAAATGTATGTTGGCTCAATCCACAGTCAACTACCTGACATTTTTTACGGGCAATGGCACTGCACAGCCCCAGCAGGACATAGTTACGGCTGTCCTTGATAACCCCACACCAAAAACAAAAAGAAAGATCTCAGAGGCTTTCTGGGATTGATCGGCAACTACCAACGATTTATCCCAAACTTTACAAATAAAACTGCAAGACTCACAGATAAACTGAAAAATGCTGAGCCTCAAAAGATCCAAAAGATCAGCTGGGATGAAGAAGATGAGATTTGTTACACCACACTAAAACAGACCCTGTGCCAGAGGCCCATGTAAAAGGTAGCTGATTTTTCCAAAGAGTTTGTTTTACAGACAGATGCTTCTTTAATGGTACTGGGAACAGTTCTCTCTCAAAATCATGAAGGACCAGAACACCCCATTTTATACATCAGTAGGAAGCTGTTTCCCAGGGAGAAGAACTACTGAGTTATTGGGCTTGAGGCTCTGGCAATCAAGTCGGCTATACTCCATCTCAAATATTACCTACTAGGTTGCAAATTGAAACTAGTCACTGACCATTCTCCTTTAGTGTGGATCAGTCAAAGAAAGGAGTCTAATACAGGAATTATGCGGTGGTTCTTGGACCTTCAGCCATATTGTTTCACAGTGGAACATCGAAAGGGTCAAGATCAGGGCAATGTCGAATTTCTCTCCTGGTTTCCCTGTGAAACTTCTATGTCTGACCCTCATAGAGGAAGGGTATGTGAGGAACCTGAGGGGTGTCCTCACTTCTTCTCCCCATTGGTTCTTCTCTCAGGCAGCCAAAGAAATGCCATCACTTTTGGATCCCAAACCAAGGGATGGATATACGAGGGAGGATCACCTGGGTGGAGGGAACTTGGGAAGTGGGGACAGAACGTCTTTAGGTGAGACATGGTATCCCCCTTTCCTTTGTCAAAGTGAACACTCTATTCCCCATGCCTTTGTAGGCTACTATCAGTCTTTGTCCCTTTCTTCCACCCAAAATGTTCCACAACAGTTCACCTTAATACTTGGACAAGGAAGAAACAACCGGGAGTTATGTACTCTTCCATTAATTAAAAACTCCCAAAACACCACTTCAGTACTGAGACGAGGAAGAGGGCTTTGGAGGAGTTCAGTTGTAATGGTCAGGCATATCCAGCTAATAGGTGTCACCGTGGTCAGGCAATAAAAGGTAAGGGCTCACACATGCAGTCATTTAACAAGTCCCAGGTGTATAAAAATGGTGACCACCCAGCACAGAGGGAGAGACAGCCTGGAGAGAAGGACGCGGCTTGGAGGATCGGAGTGGGCAGGAGAGGAACAGGCTTGAGAGAAGCCGTACCAAGCAGGAGTGAGAGAGATGTCGGGGTTGAGACTGGCCGTGAGAGGGTCGAAGATCCTGCTGTCAGGAGCTGTGGGGCATCGAAGCCTCCCGATCCCCACAGGTCTTAGAGAGAATGAGGTGCTCAAAGTAGCTCCGGCTGGGGAAGAGCAGGCTAGGCGCTGCATAATTCCAGAACAGCAAGCACTTCTTGCTATGGCTCCTGTGAAAGGAAGACAGAGCAAATCGAAGCCGGGAAGTGAAGCAGTGAACCCCAAAGGAGCTACTGCATACCACCGGTAAATTAAAAGAAGGGAACACTAGTACCGGGCACTCCTGGGACCAGAAACAAGCGTGTATAAATGCCGAACAAACTGAGAACTGTAATAAATACTATGGAAGGCCAAAGCAAGAATATTTGAATACTGAACAAGCTAGAAGCAAACAAAGTGGCTTTCCTGAACCTTAGACATAGGCTTGCTATGTCAGTAGAACTGAGCCCTGGAAAACCAAAAGGTGGGGAGCCTGCTTGCCGTGAATCCTTTCCCTTTATGGTGGGCGGGGGGCAAAACCGTGTAGATCCTTAGCCTGTTTCACCAAAAATATGAATTTAATTAACTCCCCATTTGGCAGAACACTATGGGTGAATTTTTTTTCAAATTCGAAATTAACAAAGCTCAATTCCCAGTGTGTGCTGAAAACTATAGCCTATACATGAATTGGGTAATTGTTGTTGTCCAGCTGACCCCGACTTCTTTAAGAAAGATGGGTGTCTGTGTTCTTAAATCAGTTCAACCTTGTTATCCAGCTTCCTCAACACAGACCTTTCAGTGAGGGGGGTCTGAAATCCAAAGTTCCCCAAAGCATTTCAATTTTTCTGTCTGACTTCCCAACATAGACCAAAGCAAGGGCTTTGGGGGGTCTGAAAAAACAAATCGATAAATCACCCTGTGTTTATTTTAAACCAAAAGTGTGGGCAAAATCATCATTACCAATCTTGAAATCCTACTGCTCACCTTTTAAGCCTGTAGAGAAATCAAAATCACACACCATTACATAAGTGCCTTCGTTATATATCAGTGAAATTATTTTGTGAAGTGAGATTTACAGAAAGTGAAGAATAGTTATTGTGTTCTTTTTAACTCACTTTTTTGATTTGTTAATTCTGCGAGAAGTTGATTGTGTTCTGCCACGGATATAGTGGTGTTTTGACATTTTCGTGCTAATTTCTATTACTTTTCATTTAAATAAATAGCTATCTATTTCCCGTACACCAGCTCTGTTAGCTCAGGGGAGCGAGATCCAGGGGGCATAACATGTGTCTGAGTCAGGGGCGTTGCTAGGGGGGGGTAAGGGGGCTGTAGCCCCTGGTCTTTTGGTTGTAGCCCCGGATAGAATCTCAGGAGCTACAGCCAAAAGACTAGCTAGCCCCCAGTCCCAACAGTTCTTACATCAGCTTAGCCCCGGGTCTTTCCAGACCTAGCAACTCCCCTGGTCTGAGTTAGGGCTAAAAAAGAATCTGTTACACAGTTGGTTGCCAAACCACTTTAGTGGGGAGGGAAGGAACTCCCTGTGTTGAGGGTGGCTTCCCAATAAACCGTTACATGATTATCTGACAGGAGACAGCATAACAAGTACATTCAGAGTACACAGAAAAACCACAACGGAAAAAGAAGGGCAAACAATCCTAGCTGCCAGCTCAAAACACATGCTTGACTACTGGAAAGCGGAACATAAAAATAAGGACAATTTAAATGTATTTGACATACAAGCAAAAAGGTAAATGTATTCAGTGTATTTATTTATTTGATCGATTCATGCGCTGCTTGCAAATAAACATCTCACTCAAGGCCACGTGCATAGGCAAGGCAGTAGAAAAGGGAAGACATTGCAAGGGGAGAATGACACGCCTGGGATTGGACATAGGGTAGTCTCATTAGAAAACCCACCTGCTGGGGGTTGGGAAAGGGCTGAACTGACAAGGCTTGATTTCCTCACTGGTCGATGGTGGCGGTTCGGCTTACTCATCTTGAAATGTTGTCTATCGGGCTGATTTTGAAACCCAGGAGGCTCTGTTCCTGTGCTGAGTCTGGAGACATCCTGTTCCCCAGCTCGGGGGCATGGGATGCTGGCAGCCTGAAGCCCGCTCGTGTTCTCTTCCTTGATGTTACTTGCAGGTTTCTTTTGCTGATGGTGAACTCAGGGTTCAGGTGGGAGCGTATTGCGCAAGATGTTTTGACAGCTATGTCGCGCCGTCGTTCCCAGTAACATTGGCTAGTGCTGCAGGTACGATGAAGACATGTTTACATGTTTCAGAGCAGTTTAGCGAAATGGGCACAGTTTAGTTGTGAATATTTTTGAAAATGTATTGAAACATCTGTTCCAAATGATCTGGTATGTATGATCATGCTGTGGCGAACGTAGATCCTTTCACTGCAGTGGGAAAGCACCTGAAGCACGCAATGCATTATGGGCCCGATTCCGACCATGGCAATATACACTTTTTGGTCACTTTTCAGCAGTGCAAAGAATTCCATGAATCAGGCCCTCAATGTCCCCTAGAAAGAATCTAAGGGGCATTTAGAGGTTACCAAAAAGATTGCAGTTTACTCACTCTGAGGCAAGCGTGGGCAGCCGTTGTGTTGACAAAGAACATCCATAGATGAAAACCCAAACATCCGGTCTGTGCAACTAGCCAGATGCAAAAATCGTGTTCACCAACACTGAGAACATTCTGAGAACATCTCCTACAGCAACAGAGAAAACATGAGGCAAAGCAAAAGCAGACACACCCAGCAAATATGCAATTTAGGGTGGGCACCCATTGCTACTACGATGTGCTGACACACCTATGGGACGCCTCCATGAATAACAACAGTAAATAATATGCTATGTTATATGACTTGATAATTGTATAGTGCCTTCTTGCTAGTATTGTTTCTTGGAAGTGCTCTGGGGTGAATGTCCCTTTGACACACTATTGTCTGAAAAGACATGAAGTTAAAAAAAATATATATATATATATTGCATACAAATAGTATTTATTATATTCAATGTCAAATAACAAATTCAATATAGCATGAATGCCCTATTCCAGTGATTAGCTCCCAGCGACGTGCCAGAGCGAGGAGGTAGAAAAAAAATTGTCGCATCCTGCATCCCCCCCTGCCCTGACCAGAGGCGCAGGGGGGGGTGTTGCCAGGGGGGGTATTTCCTTATGAGCATGGGAGCGAAACGCAGGCGAGAGGGCCCAGGCCTCAGCTGCCTGGCTGGGCAGTAGTGATAAGGTGAGCCTCTATCTTCAGTGAGCGACAGAACTCTTTGGACAGCTGCGAACCTCGGGCACGAGGATGGGTAACCCATCATCCTTTGGTTTACATGCACCTCACAGGTAGACTCTACCACACAGAGGTCCCAGGCAACAAGGGGCACAGTGAGTAATTTCCTCTTAACCTAGGTTGCCATAGACAGGGGCCCTGGGCTTTGGGCAGACACAGTCCCAGGGAAAGCTGTGGCGCACCAGTTACATTTGGGGCAAATCACATATTTCTGGTGCGCAGGTGCCAACATTGCTGCAGGTCAGACAGCACTATTCCTTCTTCAACCGGGTCAAGACTTCAGGAAGTCCGTTTTCTCTTCTTATTTATTGTTTCCTCTACAAGAGATGCAGCATAAAAAGTGCTGCAGGCATCGAGGCTGGACAGCAGGCCTCCTGACAGAGCTGCTCTACTCTCGCCTCTTGCTACCTAACGAACCTCCCTTCGGAGCAGGGTAGCCACTGTTCCTATTCAAAACACATGTTGGTGGCTGGGCAATGGCACTCCCCCTCAGAGAAAGGGGCGCAGATCACAAGGCTCAAGAGACCTCAGGCAAGCCTCACACCAGCTTGCTATGCTATGGACCGCAGTCATTCCTGGATTGAAATCCCCTAATCTCTCTCTTCAGTTATGGTGGGCTTTGGAATTGATATGCAGTATGAGGCTGCACCGTGTCCAATGTCACCAGAGGGGGGACCGGTAATATGCAGTGTCCCCAGTTGGGATACACCAAAGTAGGACATTTGGTGAAGTGGCCATTCAGGTAAGTTGAACATTTTAAGATGGTGCCTATGTGATATTTTTCTACAGTTGGGAAACAGGTAACAAATTACAGCAGAACAGTCAGTCAGAAGCAGCTTTATTTATGGATAAATACTCATAAAAGCATCACCAACAACAAACAAATCATAATTTAACATATCATGCATTATTAATTCCAAAATCTAGAATAAAATACATAAAATTCATACTGGACTTACAATTCAAGCACTTCGCTCTCCACCACCAAGCCTTAGTAATGTAACTAGCTACAGCAAGGGGTGTGGCTTGGAGCCAAAAGAGCACAGATCTGCGAACGCTCGGTTCGCCCTGAACTTGAAGATCCTGACAGCGGATCCATAGCTGCTACTAACAGTTGGTGGATCTGACTCAATTGGTGGATCCGTGATACTGGGGAGCACTCCTCTGAGTTTTAAAAACATTTTTATTGTGGTTTAGTCAATATATCCGACTTTTCACATACACCATCATTACAAAAGATACTTTAAAAAAAATTGAAGGAAAAATTATTACCATAAACCAATTAATCAAAAATTAATAAAATCTAGATCACTCAACATTCTCAGTATTAAATGGTCTGGTATGGTTCGTGTCCTGAGGACAATCTCACCCAGAAACCTTCAGTATTTAACCATCTTTCGCTTTCAACAAAGCGTGAGAAATGCTTTACTCTCAATCGTAACATGTTGTAAGTTCTGTTTTAGTCTTTCCCCACATAGCGTACAGTTTTCATCTCTGTCTGAGCACTTACTATGGATTGCCAGAATTTCACCCATCAGTAGCAGATTTAGGCAGTATCGCAAAAATGTCGCCTTCCAACAGGGATTAGGAAATGCCTTAAGTATGTTGGTTGGCTACTTTTAGGGTTTTGAAGGATTGAAAAGGACTTTGCTAACAGGTAGCTTCACATTTGATTTATTGTATTAGCCCAGTCCTTTTTTTGCCAATTTTACCCCAGTGTTTTTTTTTAAGGCCTTCTACAGAACCATGACAGTTCTCCACGATTTTCATCACATTCACCTTCAGCTTGTGTAGGGTCGAACTGGATCCCATTTCTAAGTGAAGGATAATGTCCTCATACAGAGAATCTTTCTGGGGGACTAGGATTAGTCTGTATAATGTCACTAGCTTCCAATCTAGGCTTGCCCTCAATGAATTCAACCCCAATTCAAACCTCAAATTAGCCATTGGTAAAGATTGGGAAAGATGTAATACTTTTTTTCATAGCCTCCCCTCAGTTCCCCTCAGTGGGGTGCCTTGGAACAGTCTGTGTACACTGTGTTCGGTTCGATATAACGGGATCGCTGTTGTTTACTTGGTGGTCCTGCTTTTCAGGAATATTTCTCCTCACTAAAAAGTGAAGTTCTTCGCACACAGAGGCATGGATGGACCAGTCAGAAGCAAGTAGAAAAGGTTCTGACCTTGGAGTTCACCTTTGCTTTTACTGAATGCATATACCCGCTGTGCTCTATTCTAAGTATTCATCATGGCATGTTATAAATCACTAACTTCCGGTGCACGAGTAGCAGTCTTCTGTGTCACTCTACCCTGAAACTTCACTCAGAGGCCATAAAACAGCAGACTTCAGGAGCCCTGGCCTACCACAATATGCCTAAGGTTATCGGAAGGGACACGGCACATGTGGCTTTGGTCTGGGAATGCTACCAGGCCAAGAAGAAAAGATGTTAAAAGTATGTTGCCGACCTGTAGGCAAAGCAAACACCCCTGAAAATGGCGCCTGCCTGCTGACGCTGATGCAGTGGTGAGGAGGAACACTGAAGTGTGAAATGGTCTGTGCTGTCCAGAGGACAGAGGAAGGAGAAGAAGAAACTCTCCTCATTCACTGGGAGTTGGGGGGGTGGAAATCAGCAGGGAGCCCCAACGGCAGTTGGATATGGGCATAGGCACGGAGGAGCAGAGAGGACCGGTTTCCTGCTTGGGCAGCCCTCCGCGACCAGAGGTGAGAGAGCCAGATATCAGAGGAGCAGCAGTCACGCTGGAGCGGGCATGGGTGCCGGCCATGCACCGCACACCCACTGACACCGGTGGCACTGCAGTGATTGTGTCCCATATCCGGGGTGCAGGCAGGGAGCAGATCCACGCCAGTCGGGCACCCGACCCTGCTCAGGTCTGCAGCAGCAGCAAGCGAGTCCTGCAGAGGAGAGGCTGCAGTACTCAGGGCAGCGAGTGCACAGAAACATGTGGCAGCCACAGGGAAAATGTAAACATTAAACCACTCTCATTAAATCACCCCCGGAAGTACAGTTAACAAGACCAACTTCAGGACCTGACACATCACCTGAACCTAGGCTCAGTGATGTTGCAGGGCCCATAGAGGGGCTGTCTGGGGGTTAGGACCTTCAGCGTCCGGCTAGGAGTGGGCACAAACACAGGTCAATACGAAGGAAGTGGAGTGCACAGCGGGGGGTAAATCCACAGTGAACCACTGCAACAGTTAAAGGGGTGGAGCACATCATTCCAGCATAAAGCGCTGGTCCCAGGGTTTCGCCCCATGTAACTAGACCTACATTTTTCTACATGGCTTGGGGAGGCAGCAGAAGCTGCGCAGCGGAGCCTGGGGCACTCAGCGATTGCCCTGAAGTTAATGTCACATGTTGCCTCTAGGTTGCTGATTTCATCATTGATTTGCTGTGTGACTTTCAAGAAGGAGTCACCCTGGCCCCAGTTGGCAGTGGTTTTGAATGTTGGTCTTAGGCTGCCGACACTCTGGAGTTAATCCTGAGACCTCTGGTCCACTATTGCCTTATTTCTTTCTCGAGAATACGGCAGCTGCAGTTTGGAAGGAACAGTTTATGATAATCTAATCTAAGTATTTCCTTTCTCGTGCACCTGACTCGTCTGCATGTGTCTTGCTGCGAGGGTGTTTGGTGAGCTTGTCGTGCCTAGTGCACTCTCTCCGCCCTCTTCTTCTCCCCCTTTCCCTCTTTCTGCTCTCCCCTCCATGATGCTCTCCATCTCCCCCATCTACTCTAACTGCTACTCTATCACCTATCCTATCTCTCAAAGTCTGTAAGGAAAGAATTCAACAAAGATCTCCTGGTCTCCAATCCAGCCCTGCCCAACACTGACACATATGTCAACGCTTCTTCCAGGCAGACTGTCACTGACATCCTCTTTGTTGTTCCCTATCTGGACACTTGAACTCTGCATATGGTTACTGTCCTCTCCCCTTTCTCTTCTTTGCCCATTAATGGTGTAACCCAATGGAAAGTACTCTTGGCAAACTTCCCATGCTCTAAGGGCATCATTAATGTCTACCAAAATGGCATTGTCAAGGCGCATGCCTCTCAGTCCAACCTCCTCCTTCTTGACATGTGTCTTCCGTCTCTCATCAATCCCCCGCCCCCTTCTCCTGCCACCCCTCCTTCTGCCACCCCACTGGCCCCTTCACCACCATTAACACTCGTGCACCCCTTCTCGGAAGACCTTCAAAGCTGGCAACCAGCTCCACTTAGTCTGCCGTTAAACACTCCTCTGGCATCTGTCACCTCCTTGAAGACTTTGGCCTTCATGTCCTCGCTCTCACCGAGACATGGTTCCCTGCCAGCTCTGTCACTTTTTTTGACACACTTCTCCCAGAGGGCTACAAGATCCTCTCTAAGCCCAGGCCTAACCAGCTTGGGGGTGTAGTAGTCCTGATCTTTCCTGAATGGGTCCCTGTTTCTACACTCAAACCTACTCTTTCTTCGAATGCCTCATCTGCAGGCTTGGTGTCTCTTCATTCCTCTTGCTGACTCTGGCCACCATCTACAGGACCCCTTGCTCAGTCTCCCTCTTCCTTTTGGAGTGGTCTGAGCTCAACTCTTCTCTCCTTGCCTCTGCTTCCAAGCTTCTCTTCCTTGGTGACTTCAATATTCACCTTGACTCTCCTGATGGGGCCTCTGGTCTTGTCCGCAGCCTCTGTGACTCTCTCTCCTGCACCATTCTTCCTTCCTGCCCAACACACTCAGCCGGACAAATCTTGGATGCTCTCATCTCAGCACCCATCCCCATCTCCAACCCTCTCACTACACCCCTCTCCTGGTCTGACCATTCCAACCTTTCCTCGCACCTGGATCTCTTGGGACCCCCGGCTAAGCCTCTGCCCGCACATTCAATCTCCTTCTCTGTCATTCGACCAATGAAGAGAGTGTCTGTTGCTGCTTTTCCCACCACTTTCATTCCCCTTCCACTCTGGCCTCTGACTCAGCCCTTGCTAAACCTCACCTCTCCATCTCCAATACTGTGGACATCCCTGCCCCTCTCATGAGGAACCACATGAAGCCTGCCTTCAAACGCAACACCTGGTATGACTCCGACCGAACCACTCTGAAACTCAAGTGCAGAGTTGATGAGCGGAAGTGGCAGGTCTCGAGCACATCCTCTGACAGACTGGCCTGTCAACTGCTCCAAAGGCAATACAGACTCTTCATCCCCGCAAAGAAGAAAGCCTACATCCAAGCCCACATCTTTGGGTCCACTAACAACATGATCAAACTGTTTAAAATCTGCAAGCAACTCACCAATCCTTCTGCAGTCTCCACCTCTCCTCTGCCATCCCAGTCCCTCTGCATTACACTGGCCTCTCACTTCATAACCAAAACTAGGGACATCCTATCCTCATTCTCCTCTACACCCCTTTCTTCTCCCTCACCTGCTCTCAGGCCTCCTTAGCCGCCCTCTCCCTTGCCTCCTATGCTCTCCTTCTTGCCCATACCACCGGATGAGATCTCTAGACAAGTCCTGTCTAAGAAAGTCTCCTCCAAAGAAGTGCTCCACTGCTCCTCCAGAACTCCCAAGGACAACATTGCATCCCTTGCTCTTGCCTTGGCTGATTTCTGCAATCACTCCTTTGTCACTGGCTCCTTCCTGCAACCCCTCAAGCACTCCTGTGTGCACCCTCCCCTCATAAAGCCTTCTGCCAACCCCTCCTGCCGAGCTAACTATCCATTATCCCGATCCTAGACAAACTCTCGGAGAAGCTAGTCATATCCCAGCTGATCCACCACACAGAACTTGTTGGTTGTCTCCGCGACCACCAGTCTGCCTTCAGAGCAGCCATAGGCACAGAAATGTCACTCCTCAACACCTGTGAAGACTTGCTCTAAAACCTCGCTTCCAACTGTCCTTCATTCTCATTCTTCTTGACTTTTCCTCTTCCTTTGATACAGTCAATCATGCAACCCTTATAAATCGGCTCCATGATACCTTTGGAATCACGGACCTGGCATTTGACTGGTTGACCTCCTTCCTCTTTGGCTGGGCTTCCCAGGTTCAACTGGGCTCTTTTCTCTCCCCCATTACACTCTCCACCTGCGGCATCCATTAGGGCTCTATCCTCTCACCGTGGCTCTTCAAAATGCCCCTCTAGCCCATTTGATGTACATCTTCGTCCCTCACTTCCAGTGTTATGCAGATGACACACAGCTCTCCTTCAAGCTTCCCTCCACTTCCTCCTCTTCTTCCTCTCTCATTCCTGACTGCCTGACTGCTATTCAGGGATGGTGCGCTTCTCACGATCCCTGCTTTAATGCCAGTAAGAATGAGCTCATTTTCATTGGTACCCCTGCTCCTCCCATCCCTCCTATTCTCTGGCCACCCTCCATGGGGCCCCTACCCTCACCCTCTTGTGAGGCAAAAAACCTTGGTGTCATTTTCGACTCCACTCTCTCCTTCTCTCCTCAAATCACAGACCTTGCCAAGAAGGGCAACTTTCAGCTGCATCTCCTCAGATGCATTTTACCTTTCCTCACCATCCCTCAGAAACTCATTGGGCCACATTACGGGTCTGGCGGTAACCGTGCTGGTAAAACTAGCAGGTTGCACCGGCACACTCATAATGAGGCCCATTGTCTCCAGAGCTCTGGTCCTCTCTAGACTGGACTACTGCAACAGTCTCTTCCTCAATCTGCCAGAATCCTCGCTTCGCCCCTTCAACTAATCTAGAATACGACTTCAAGGCTTATCGTTGGCCTCAAGACCAGGGTCCTCATCTCTCCAGCCCTAAAATCTCTCCACTGGCTCACGGTTGATGTGAGGATCAAGTTCAAGTCCCTCCTCCACAAGGCTTTTTGGGGCCTTGGACTCGCTACCTCCAACTCTCTCTCCCCAAATACCTCCCTGCTGTAGCCCTTCGGTCTTCTAAATCCAACTCTCTGTAAATCAGATGCTTTTCCAAGCAGAGAGTGGGGGTAGATCTCTCTCTTCCACAGGAGCCTCCCTCTGGAATGGCCTCCCTGCCCCTCTCAGGCTTAAGCCAGATCTCCTTAAATTCTGGAAGCCTCTCAAGACCCTCCTTTTCTCTTCTTACTTCCCTCTCCCCCTCGCATGCTAATGTTCACTCTCTGCCGCATTTTGACCCACTGCCTGGTTCCTTATGAGTCTTACAGGGCACCATGCCCTCCTCACCCAGTCTACCCCAGTACTTTGTTCTTCCCTGACCCCCCAAACCTGCACTTTCACCTTCCAGGCCCCTTCCCCTTTACTAGCCTGGCAGGGCCTACACTCCTACTGAGCCTGATCCAGCCCTGTTCACGCACTTAGCATGTTGACCCTCATTCCCTGCACTCCCTGCTTTACCCATGCACTTGTCCACCTGGACCCCCGTAGCACTCCCCTAGCGCAGGGGCTCTCTTCCCCCAGCCCCTCAGCACTTGCATGCTCTTTACTCTTCCCTTCCCAACTTAGCCTTAACGCATTCCTCTCTGTCCGCTTCCCCCCCCACTCCCCTGCACTTCTTGTTACTTCACTTGCATGATCCCAATGACACAAGGCCTAGTAGGATCGTTTTATGTTTGTTTTGTTATTCTTCACCCCCCCCTCTTTTTGTCTTGTGGCACCTTGAAACACCATTTGTTGTATAGGCACATTATAAATACCCAATACAATAAATAACTTTGTGTACAGTCTATTGTTCACATTCAGCCTGTTTAAGACTGAGGGTATGATTGTAAAGACTGGAGGGGGGTATCTGTACTTCTGCCCTCTACATGGCAGAGCAGAGGCACAGACCACCCAGCCAAGATTCTCCATATGGTAGCTATGGACGAGCAACCAAGCCTTAAACTCCCAGGTGATGCAGGCTGGTTCTTAAGTGAGTCTCCAAACCCCCACAAAGGAATGTCTGCATACTATGTCATGTGCTAAAACAGTTCTTTATATAAAAATAAGGTTCAAGATATATATACAACTCAATAACACACTTTGTTCTCTGGTAATTCTAATATGGCAAATATATACAATATCTATCTGGTACCACACTTAACTTTAGATTCCTTTAAAACGCATCAACTCTGACAGTTATAAGGTGGCATTCAAATCATGCAGTAGATGTCTCAACACAGATCATAGGAAGGAAGACCAGTTAGAATGCTTATTTTGCTATTAAGACACATTTCTGAGTTAGGATCCCCCACATGGGCAACCTGTAATAAAAGAATTAACAAGCCCAGTCCATAAATGTTTAAATAAGTCTTGTTTCCTGGTCAGAACGTTCAACCACCGCAATGTACCTGAGATAGAAGAGTTTCTTCAATGGTTCATCGATGGATCCCTCGAGGGTGGTCTCCCTGTAAAGCAGGAGCCACAGTGCATTGAGATTCCTCAAATTAAGGTGAAACACTGGATTGGAGACAGCAGTTTCGATCTTCCCGGTGCTCTCCGATGATTGTTCAAGGAAATCAGTCCTGGGAAGATGAGGCATGCAGTCCGACTCCATCCAAAATGTTCGGTGCCGCAAAGAAGACTCTGTGATGGATTTGGGCTCGGCAGTGGGCATCAAGGGTTTGGGAGTTGCTTCGGTGGTCCTCTGGCCTGTCGGTGCTGCAGCCTCAGCACGTACCTTGGTATGGGTCAGCGATTGGGACCCGACCACAGGCTGGACCTTGGATCTTTACTCCGTCAGTGTCCTCGGGACGTCTTTGTCGGCTTCGGGTGGTGGGAAACCCATCAGCGGACTTTCCTTGGCAGCCAGCTACCTCAACTTTCTCAGGCGGGACAAAGTGGCCGACAGTGATGGCAAGGGAGACCTTCGTCAAATGTTCTTAGGCAAAGCAGGAGCTTTTGCGGCTCCGGTCATCAAGCAGCACAGCATCAAGCTGTCCCTGCTCCTGGGCGACATGACTCGACTGGCTTCCAGCAGTTACAGAATTCCTCTGAACCCTAGTCGATGGCAATGGACTTCGATGGCCTTGATGTCCCGCTGCTTTACTTCAAGATTCTCGGCTGACCCCTTCTCCACGGCGATTGTCTTTCGGGACTGGCTTCCAGGGTGCCTTGATGAAGAACAGAAGTTATGCGCAATCATCCCTCGTAGCTTGGGGAGAGGTTTCCTAGCCAGATCCTCACTCGGATCAGTCCTCGACAGACTTGACAGCTTTTAGATTTCATAAAAGTAAATGCCACAGCAAGTCATCTTCTTCCAGCTGGGCTTCAAGGATGAGTTTCAAGTTTCAACTTCAGTTTCTGAACAAATTGGTAAGTGAGAGGTCCCCAGATATACACCTGTGTCCCTCATTCACTCTGGCTAAGCCAGGCTCACTCAGCCAATCACACAGAAGGGCATTCATGCAGGCAGGCAGCCAATCAGGCTCACTGGCATTCAGGCTATCCACTTCCACCCAGACACCCATAACAAGGAATTGGTATTGGGGCAAGCACCCAGCCTTTCAGCATACCACACTGCATTCATGTCAGTTTCAGGCAGAGCTGTCTCATTCATTGCATCACACACACAGAAACCAGACACCCATAATATAGAATGCATATTGGTCACACACTCTATTCACACAGGTCCCACCCCAAGGGTCTACCCACAACATACAGTCACTGGCAAGGTTCCAGCTATTCTGGCTTGGACTTCCCCACAATACCATACATGACTCTTCCACCGAACAGCGAGTCAGGGGAAAGGACAGAGTCAGGGCTTCCCAGGACTTTAGGAAAACAAGGTAACAGACAATAGAAACCAAGAGACCCCAGGGGCCATCCTGCCTTCTATCAGGAATCCACTGAATCCTACGACAGGGCCTGGGTATCCCACCATGGAGGATACTCAGAGCACCTGTCATATCAGCATGAAGCTGCCACCATCAATACCCTGCTCAGTGGGCAACACACAGGTTCCTAAAAACATACACTAGGGGTACAGGGTTGTACCTCCACCAATGGTTGCCATAAGGGTATCCCAAGAGTCTCTGTTCACCACAAACAAAAAAAGGAAGAGCAGCACTGCCAGGGGTCCCAACTGGACTCCTGTTCAGAAAATAACACAGAACACACATGATAAGAGAGTACAGGACAAGGACAGGGAGGACCTGTCCCTCCAATGCATTTCCAGCATCACAATAATCTTACTTTTATAAAAATGTATTAGCAGGACTATTGAGAATCTACAATATCGGCCTAATAGATTTTTCATCAGACAACCTAGTTGGTCCATTTTTCCTTCGACACACAATTCAACAAAGGCGAAACTTGGGTACTACTTCTTTACAGACTGTAATTGTTCGACCACCTAAAGTCCACTTAAAGCCTGTCAATCTTTTTAGCGTATGGCTAAAGCAGATGATGTTGGATTTTACTGGATGGCTTAACAAGTCATTCAATACCAAATATTCTCCTAGTGCCTTCAGTAGATGCTGGAGATCTATCATAGTATAATCCACCAGGAAAATATTGTCTGCATAGGCGAGCCAACCTATTGGCTGGTTCCCTATTTTAGTGGAACCCAGAGCATAAGGTCCAAGGGCCTCATTAAGATCAGCCAAATGGAGGTTAAAGAGGTGGGGGCAAGTTTGCACCCCTGCCTCACTTCTCTTTCCGTAGGTACCGGACTGGATAGAAGTCCTTGACTGTCAAGCCTCACCTGAAACTGGGTTTTTTCATGCAAAAAAATTATTATTGCTAACAGGTTAGCTGTCATTCCCCAGTTCCTCTATTCTAACCACAGATGCTCTTTGTTGAGGGTGTCAAATGCTAGTGAGAGCTCCACCCAAGCTCCATACAAGTGCAGGTATGCCCGGGACCAGGTTTTCCCACATATAATGTTTATGGCCAGACCATTTAGCGAAGCAGAGAGTCTTTTTCTAAAACCAATTTGCTGTTTGTATAGAATACCCCTGGCGGAAGCCCGTGTTTTCAATTCCTTCAGGAGAATGCTGGCAAAAATCTTACTTTCAGCATCTAGAATGGCGATCGGGCGGTTGTTTACCGGATCTGCACAATTGCCCTTCTTATAGATTGGAATCATGGGTGCAATCTTCCAAGAAGTTGGACCTTGTCTGTTTCTAATCACGTTATTGAACAATGCCAGTAATATTCTTGACCAAGTAATAATATCTGATTTTAAGAATGCATTGGTCAGTCCATTCGGGCCGGCTGCTCTAGATGATGAAGATTTCATGATCAAGCGAGGCAGGTCCTCACTTGTTATGTGTAACTCTCAGGGTAATTTTTGCAGGACGTTTGTATACTCATTGAGTGAATTATTGGTTCCCTTCATAGGTTTCATGTATAGATTTCTAAAATGGGATTTCCAAACACTCTCAGCTATTGGGTTAGTCTGTAGATTGCATTGATAGCCCTGTACTCGATTCACCAGAGACAAGAAATACTGGGTAGTTTCAGGGACGTCATTTCACCAAAATGGCAGGGGTAGCGGAAGGGACATCACATGCCCCTTGCCCTCAGATGACATCACAGAAAGTGATGTCATTTGGCCCCACCCTGAAGTGATATCACGGGAAGCGATGGAACACGACCTTACACCCCTTGACAAAACAGGAAGTTGCATCACATAGCATTGTTCCTAAGTACACTACGAAAAATATGGTTATGATATCACTATAATGTGATACACATTTCATACAAGAATGGATTGCCATATGTATCATTAAGATCAGTGTGTATAGGCCCATATTACCAAATTATTGTGAATGCAAGCAGCCGTCCAAGGCAAAACGATAATTATGTGTTATTATATAGCACTTACGCTTAAGTGCTTTATATAGAACAAATATACATACAATATGACCCCACCTGTGTTGGGACTGGTTTAACGACTTCAGAAGGATGAAAGGCTGAGTTGAGGTGTTTAAGAACAGACTAAATCAGTGACTCGCAACCTGAAGTGTGCCTGAAATAAACCTTTAATGAGTTTAGCAATTATTGTATAGAATTCCAGAAAGACAAATTACTTGTTATTCCTATTCTTTCTTATTTAGGGTCACTGCTGAAAGTGGTAAACTTGTGGAACCCCTGTTTTTTTATTTTTTAAGAGGGCTGAACAAGAAAGCCAGCCACTCCAGAAGCAAATAGCCCCATGGTGCTGGCCACAGCCCAGGAGGTTGCATTTAAAAAGTATGTTTTTTTGTATAGGGATAGCAAGGGAGACCAGAGGGGTAGCAAGGGAAACCTCAGGGGTCGCAAGGGAGACCACTAAATGACGTCCCTGGGTAGTTTTTGTTGCCAAAATTCTCAGCATCAGTTCACCATCACTTTGAATACATTGAAATCGGTGTGCTTTAGACCAGTTGTTACAAACATTATTTAATTTCTTTCTATCCCTCTGAAAATACATCTTTAATTCCCACCTGCATTTAAGAGCTTGGATACTCTTTCTTAGCTCTCTTTTCCATACCCAGGTTTCTTGGTCAAAAGTGTGCTTATTGGTTACTCCGGTTTTAATGTCTGTGAACACTGTAGTGTCTTTATCCCAAAGAAGGTCTACAAAATTCAAAGGATGGCATAGTGTGTCTAATTCGACCTCTGGTAATCCATCCAAAAAGCTATGCAGTTTTCTGTTAGGCCTAATAACCCCATTTTGGAATTTCATGATTCTGTTACCTGTGCGCTGCTAGTGAGGCCATCACAATGCCCCGCCTCAACTTCCAGCGTTGGCAGGGCTAGTCCTGCAGTAAGGATGTTATGGTCACTATTGTGATGTCAAGTGTCACGGGAGACCGGGTCACATGTTGGGGGGCGGGATCCGGAAATAAAGGAATCACCGGAACTGCCAGTTTGGCGCCAGTCCGGGTTTATGCACCAGCCAAAGTAGTTGTGTAGTTCTTTCCGCTGCGCTCTGGCCCTCAGGCCTAATCAGGACTGTGCCCCATCAGAGCCTCCGCACCAACGGAGTCTCCTACATCACAACTATAATCTGTCTCTTTTACCTGCATGTCATCACAACGGCAGAACAGATCCCCTGATAAAAACCAAATAATCAATAATGGAGATGGCAAGCTTGTTCTTCCATCTTGGTTCTGGTTCTTAGTCGCCCCTGACACTACCATTCACTATGTGGAGGTCCCTGTCTTAAAAAACTCTGCCATATTTTACCATTCCTGAAAGTTACGATATTTTTACTCTTTGCACTTTCGTGATCTAAGTAATACGGGTTCAAGTCTCCAGCTAGCATTAGGCCTAAAGGGCCATATGAAGAGGCAACATTTAACACCAGAGATGATAACACCTCCAGAAAGTTTGTTAGATTAGAACAGGCAGGGTTCCAATATAGATTTACTATAATTAGACTCTCTATTGTAGAGCCCATTGTAAAATTGGCTTTGGCTGCCAGGATACCTGGATGATCAGTTGATATTTTTTCCTGATCCATTATAAGTTACTATTATCAGTACGCCTGTCAGACGCCCAGCATTATAATGGGTGGCTTACTGTTCCACTATACAAAATCTGTCAAGCTTGATGGATTTCATTAGCTGGGTTTTCTGCAGCAGTCTCATGTTGTGTGTGCCAAAGAGGGTTTTTCTGATTATCTTATGTGTAAAACTCTTGAAACCCTGCATGTTCCAACAGAGTAGCTGCACTTTCTGTTCTACTAAAGCAGAGTATTAGGCTCTCCCAATTTTTGAAAGACTTGATTTTAGTATATCTGGCAGCAAAGACCATACTTTGATCTTACTGTCTAGCAAAGAGCGGACCTGGTGTGCAGGAATTTCACTTTGCTTCCTTTTTTAACTTTGGACCTCTTTTGATGTTTGTTTTTGATTCCAGTTGTAAAGTTGGCACTGAGACTTTCTCTTTTCCTTTCGTAGATTTATTTTTCTTCTTTTTCAATTTGTGTATTTAGTTGTTCTGATTTACTTACAGAATGTATTTGTGAGATTTCTTCTACAGTCCCTTCACTAATCATCCCTAAACCGAGACCACACAGAAACTGAAGAAGTCTTATGAATTCCTCCATAGTGAATTCTGCAAGGGGGCTATCATCAAGCTCGTTGCTATCACACTCAACCCTAAATGGATCGAGACCCCCGCCCCCCACCAGATTTTTATTCCGGTGTAGGCCATTTGTCAGGGTTACCAGAGACCCCTCATCATTGAACAGTTGATCACTAGTTGCCTTGGCCTTGCCCCACAGATCTCACAAGAGGGAGGCCTGTTATCTTAGCTCAGCATTCATGTCACTCAGACTCTCTGTCACTATCACATTTACCACAAATTTGAGGTCTACCAATGACGAGTTACAGCGCTCCACTTTAGTCAATTGCAGGAGAATTCCTGAGTGCGACTGTACTTCCCCCTTCAGCAACTCAAACACATTCACCAAGGAATTCCGAACAAAATTAATTGCCTGCAGAGTCTTTTCCGTGGGGTCTTTTGTATGCTCTACTAGTTGATTTATGGGCGTTGCTTGTTCTTTTTCTGGGCCAGAGGCTCAGCTACTGCTAATGAGTCCATTTGTTGAACAACTGAATCATGCCCGACTGAATGTGCCAATGCTAGAAGGATAGGGCTCAAAGTAAGGTATATTCTGTGGTGGGTTATTTGACCTGAGCACTGCATTATTAAGGGTGATTTCCTGCGATGAGAAGTCAAAATTGCCTGTTGCGCCCATCAAGTTTGATGCCATAATTTACACTGATGCAGCAAGCTCGTTGTTGTCTGCGTACCTGCGTGCGGAGTGAGAGTCTATGGCTGAAACAATGGCTCCTCCTGCAGCAACATTGGAGAGAGAGGAAATACTCTGAATACTCCTGGAAACCAGATAGGAGCATGCAAACACCTCAGACCACACTCGCTTGGGACTCTGCACTGCGCTCTGCGTAGGGATTGAGGATATATGGTTGAAACAGTGGCTTCTCCTGAAACAACGATGGAGAGAGAGGGAATACTTTGAATACTCCTGCAAACCAGATAATAGCCCACAAACACTGCAGACCACACTCGCCTTGCACTCTGCACTGTGCTCTGCAAGCGGAGTGAGAATATATTGTTGGAACAGTGGCTCCTCCTGCAGCAATGATGGAGATTGAGGAAATACTCTGAATACTCCTGGAAATCACATAGGAGCCCACAAAAACACTGCAGACCACACTTGTCTTGCACTTTGCCGTGAAATGGAAAGCTGGGACCACAGCATTGCAAAGTTGTGGACATCGGAAAGTGTCCCCCTCTCTCCGGATCCATAATGCTGCCTACGATGGCCCGATGCCACATGAGCGCAATGGGATGAGCGCTCTGCTGAGGGGATGAGGTAGGGTGCGTGACGGCCTGGCTCTGTAAGTGGCGCCCCTCCTACCCAATGCTGTAGTCAGGGCACATATCCAGTCCTAGTGGGAAACAGTGTCCTGTGGTTTACATGGGGAGCTCCTGAGGCGAATTTCACTGCACTATGTTGCCCAATGAGTTTCTGACGTGCATGGCCTCTCCTGCTGTATTCCTTCTGCCAGAGTGGTATATATGTCACTCACACCGTGTGTGGTGAAGCAGTGCTGTGACTGGTTTGATCCCTGGTTGCTGTTTATTCAATTGTGACTCCCACTAGCACTGTATGTGGCAAGTGTCACAGTTCTTGATAGGATTGTTTCTTGGATTGTTGCGAGTCTTGACATCGTAGGCCAATCATATCTACTGTAACAATATGGACACAACGTATGCAGATTAAGATGGACAGGATTAAGCAAGGCAATAAAGCCCCTGGAAAGGCCCCATAACGGACCCAGGCAAGAGCACTGATGGTGAGCTCGATAAATGTCGCACAATAGGAGGTGATTTTACTGGAGACAATTGTGGCCATAAGAACATCCTTGAAAGACAAGGTGAGGGATGCTGTGCAGATTTGTAATTTCTGTGACAAGTCCTCAAAAACAACTCCAACATGGTCATGGACCAGGGCAGGAGCATTGCTGAGTGGAGGAATGTGACTACATTGCAGCAGTAAATAAGGGAGGTCCAGGAACGGGCCTAGTTTCTGGGGAACAAAGTAAAGGAGCTAGAGAAAAGGGCACTGCGGTACAATGTTTGCATTGTCAGCCTTCTGGAGGGTGAGGAAGGAGTAGACTTTATGAACTACATGGAAAATATGCTCCTGTAAAGAGTGGGTCATGGCAAGCTGTTGCAGGGGTTTGAGGTGGAAAGGGCGCCTCAGGCTCATTCCAGAAGACCTCCTCCGGGAGCTACTATAGTAAAGATTTTGAATTGAAAGGACAAAGAATTGATAATAAGGAAGGCACGAAAAAGTGGTAAAATCTGTGGAGGTAATAAGCAGCCTTCTCAGGTTATTCATTGAGGACCAAATATGATGAAGGGCCTTTGACAATGTAAAATTTGCCCTGAGGCGAGCGCAGTTTCGCTACATGCTTTTGTTTCCAGCCAAGCGTAAAATTTTACACAATGGCAAGTCATTGTTTTTTGATGCACAGATAGGGCTTATGCTCCAACAGCAGGGACTGGTTGTCATTTAGTTGATGGTTTGGGAGTGAATGCTGTGGAAGGGCCCCGGAAATGTGTAAGAAATATTGAATCATTCAAAGATCAACCCGAGAATGACGTTAGGTCTGTATGGGAAAATAATTCTACAAATCTGAGGGATGCATGCGTTAAAGCGAGTGGTCTCGTGCCTGCGTGTCCGGCTAGTGTCTCTGGAACTTGCTCCAACTTACTCTAGGTTCAATATAGAGTGTACTGATGAAGTTGCCAGTACGCCTACTCTGGCAGTGGACATTGTAAGGTGGAACTTGATTACCTTAATATGCAGTGCAGACAGCGCAAGGATGTTTTGGAGCACCAGTCGTCTAGAACATGTCTTCATTTTTTATTTTTGGAACTGTCCACGGCCCATCGATGTTATACACATGTTCGGTCTGCTCAGACACTGCAGGCTTGACTGCTGGATTGTGGGTATAGTTGTCTGAACCCTCCATGTAGTTTTGACATGCGCTTGAGCAGCTTAGCTCAGGGGCCCTCCAATGGGTTATAGCTGTCGAGAACAGTGTGTTTTGTTTGTGGTTATGAAGTGTTGGCTCTTATTCTATGTGTGTTCACATGGGCTTCATGGGGGAAATGTGAAGGGAGGATATATGGGTCAAAGTTTTGCTTCAAATTATAGACTGCTATATGTGATGTTCGGTTTACCATTGGGGGTCATTTGCCTGATTGTCGAAATCCCGGATGCTACCCTTATTGGTGACAGGGGACAGATTTTGAACAATACATATAAATGTCTGTGCCAATTAAGTATATATATCGTGAAATGTGCATGGTATTAATGATTCTGCGAAACAATGTAAAATCTGAGCAATTTGAGGAAAGATAGAGGGTTTCTCCAGGAGACACACCTTCTCTCAGACAAGCTTTGTGGATTGTTCAGGAAATGGGGAGGACAGAGGTATAGATCTTATTCCGCATACGCTAGGGGAGTGCTGGTTTGGATAGCGGAGGATGTTCCATTCTTGGTGAAAAGTGTGCGTTCTGACTCTGAAGGGTGATGTGTTATTGTACAGGGTATGTTGGAGGGTAGGGAAGTATGTCTTATAAATACGTGTGCACCTAATGTGGATGCGTCAGAGTTTTTTTCCAAAATGTGAATAAATGTAGACATTTTTAGACAGGCCATATGTTTATGGGTAAGCGACTCTAATTGCACGTTGCACCCTGTCCTGTATAGAAACATTGGTTCAACCCAGGGTGCAGTCAAAAGACTTTCTCGCTTTACATAATAGCCTGGTTAATTTGCACCTGGTTGATGAATGGCGGGTACAGAACGTGGGTAGCAGTGTTTACTCCTTTTATTCGAACCACCATGATGTATACACAAGCATCGGCCACTTCTTCATGAGTGGTCGATGTGCACATGTGTGTTGGGATAACCCATTTTGAAAAGACGTTATCAGACCACTCACCTGTGTCAGTGGGGGTGAAAATACATAATTGTAGAGCGTGGATTCCATTGTGGAGGCTACAATCCAAGGGGCTGAGAGATAGTGCATATAAAGATATGTTGAAGGCAGAAATAGATCAGTATTTTGAGATTAATCAGGAATCAATTGGTGATGTGGATGTGGAATGGAAGGCCTATAAAGGTGTAATAAGAGGGCTTTGCTTGTCTGCCACATGTAGTGTACTGGCTTCCTTAGAAAGCTTGCTGGAGAAAGCTTAGAAGGAGATAGTCCTAATTGAGAATGAGGTGGGAGATCCTGTGGGACGGGAAATGGAATTAAGTAACCTGAGTGTAAAGTTTATGGGAGATTGGGAATCCTTGGGGAAACATGATTACAATGTATATACAAGAAATTTGCATTGGGAAATAGATAAATTGTGTAGGTTGGTGGCATGGCTTATGAGGAATAAGCCACTGAATAATACAATCACGTGAGCACGTAACCGGTATGGGCTTGAGCTTTATACCAAGTTGGACATCAATAAGGCCTTTTCTGATTATTATACTGTCCTATACGTGGGGCATCCCCCATGGGAGAAACATAAAGTAGAGATCACACTGGAGTTAATTGATCTCCCTACACTCAGTTTGCACAAGTGGATGAGCTGGAAGAACCCCTAATCTTGCTTGAAATTGAAGGCATTGTTCAGACTGTCCATCAAGGTAAGACACCAGGGCCAGATGGTCTTCCTTCTGAATTATTTCAAACTTATGGAGCTATGCTCGGGATCAAGCTATTGGTGGTCTTTCAGCATGCATGATTCTGGCCTCCTACCTAGGTCAATGAGGGAAGCTGTGGTAGTCACAATTCACAAAGGCACCAAGGATCCTTGGGATATATCCTTGGGATATGGGGTCCTATCGCCCTCAATGGATGTGAAGATTCTCAAGGCCCTCATAGCCAACCGACTGCAGTGGGTGGTAAAGCATTTGGCACATCCGGATCAGGCTGGTTGTATGCCTGGTAGCAATGTATCACATAATTTAAGACGCCTGCACCATGCTATTGCACACACCCAGTCCCTATCACTCCATTGTTCAGTAATGTCCCTAGAAGCTGAGAACACATTTGACTCTGTAAAGTGGGAGTGGATGTGGGCTACTCTGAAAGGACTCAACCTGGGTATTTCGATCATACATTGGATAAAACTGCTGCATACTTCTGTAACGGCTAGGGTTAAAATGAGAAAACTGGTGTTGGACTGCTAGAAAGTGGGTCGGAGGACAAGACAGGGCTGTCCGTTATCTCCTATCCTATTTGTGTTAGCCTTGGAACCTTTGGTATGTTTGCTTCATAGAGATATGGTGGAGGCGGAAATATTGATAAAGGGGGAGTCTCATGTCACTTTATGCCGATGACATGCTCATATGTGTTCAGAACCTGACATTGGGCTTCATTACGAGCCTGGCGCTCCCGTAATGAAAGGGGGCCAGCACGGGACCGACCCCCTTCATTACAGGAGCGCCGATTATGAGGTTCCCTTTGCGGGACCCGGATCAGACGACTTTACCAGTCTGGTAAAACCAGATGTCTTATCCGGGTCCCGCGAGGGGAAATGGAGGTAATAAGAGGCCACTTGTAATGTGCCCATTATTACCTCCCTCCCCATTCCCATTGACCCCTATGGGGGCTCAAATGGGAATGGGGAATGGTTCCTGCAAGGAGGAATTACTGGGTCCTCCTATGTTGGAATGACCCGGTAAGTCCCCATTGCAGGAACCCAGTAATGGAGCCCGGTTTGGAGGCAACCATGGTGCTAATAGCACCATGGCTGCCTCCAAACTCGTAATGAGGCCCATTGAATTTGTCAATACAGAGTGGAGGGACTGGACAACTTTGGGCATCTGTCCGGTGTCAGGATAAATGTAGGTAAGTCCTACATTTTACCTGCAGGCACACTTGACACACACAAAAACAAGCATTGGCAATGCCAACAGTTTGGGCTTATGTGTAAGCATGTGAAAGGGACTTACCAGTCGCTACATAGTGGTATTAACTGAACGTTCATAGTAGCAGGTGTAAAATGGTGCGAGTACCTGGACATCTAATAGCAGCACCAGGCAAATGCCTAATGCATATACAGAAGCCAAAGCTATTGGCTTTGGCAATGCTTGTTTTTAACAGGACTTCAGTGAAGGACACACACAGTGCTTATAATTTGAGTGGCTAAAACAGACTTGGTTTTTATTGCACCAGTAGCATGTTTACAACTCCAATGAAGTCATAAACTCTCAGAAGACGTATTTTGGGTGGGGAGGCGCAAGAACTGGCTGGGAATGGCTATAGGCATTAGTATGGCCATGGCAGTCAATGGGTGGGCAAATAACCAAACAACACCATCAAGCTTTGTGTCCCTCCTCATATGCGGTTTTTCCCTATCTGTACTCTAATGCATTAGTTTTGGCTTATAGGTGGCGCTAAAGTGCCACCTTGTAGCCCAAATTTAAAAAACAGTAATGATGATGGACATGAAGCTGTTCATGTTGTCTGATGGCTCTGCCACCCTTTGCAGTGAGTCAATCATCTGTTACTGTTCTCTCTACCTTCCCTGATAGCTGGGTGTGGCATGGGTGTAAACGCGAGTGAGTGCAACCTCACGAGCCTCAGAGCCAAGCAGCACACGTGCCCATGATTTGAGAGGCAGCAGGCCTTGGCTTCCAGCCTGATTCCAGTCTGCCTTGGACCAGATGCTTCCCCCTCCTCGTTTGCGGGAGGCAGACTGCAGCAGCTTGCCCAAAGGCAGCTGCTCAGATTCTGCCCCCCCTTTGTGTGTGGTGTAGCAGGTCGCTGCCACTGTTATTGTTTGTCTGCCCTACACGATCAGCACTTTCACTTTGCTGCCTACAGCCTGCCTGCCACAGTTGCTCCTCCTTGATGCTTGAGGCGAGTGGGATGAATGGTCATCAATTTGGGAAATGTATTTACATTCATCATTCATCACAAGGTGGGTGCCAATGAGAGGGACAAACTTCCCTGGGCTCACAGGGCAGGGCAGACGTGTCTGGTGGGGGTTCCTTATGTGATGAGTTCTAGGTTATTATTTGCCTATCACTTTTGGTGTGTTTGGCCAAGTCCCATTGATGTCAAATTGGTATGTGTGGCCTAGGGTCTAAATTACTAAGTGCAGCACGTAGACACCCTGATTTAAATAGTAGTTTCAGTACCTGATTAGCAGAGTGTTATTCTGGACCAATCTTTGCATCTTGCTTTGTCTAAAAGTGCAATTGTTTGGACTGTGATGTGAAACTGTAGCTGACAGCTGCTGTGCTGCTGTGTGCTAATATCGTCCCATCACTTCAAGGATTTTCTAAATTGGCCTCAACAGCCACAAGGCCAGATGTTATTCAGGCAGTATCACATATATGAGGTGGCTCTGCCAATTAAAGAGAGAAGAGGATCCAAAATAGGAACCCTCCCGTCCCTTGCACACTGTCTATAATCCACCAAAAAGGTGGTAAATAGTTATAGATATATGGTTAAATTAATTAATTGCATGATCTTGCAAAGAGTTGCTTTTCAAATAGTTATTTAGATGAATACTCAATGGGGGTCATTACGACCTTTGAGGTAACCATGCCACAATTTGCGGCATGTTTACCCCCTTACTGGGTTCTGGGTTCCTTGAATGAGGAATTACCAGGCCATTCCAACCTTGGAGGACCCGGTAATTCCTCATTCAAGGAACCCGGACCCGGTACATCCCCAGTCCCATTCGAGTCCCCATAGGGCTCAATGGGAATGGGGAGGGAGCTAGCAACGGGCCCATTAATAACGGGCCCATTGTTAGCTCCCTGGTCTGCTAGCAGGACCCACTAAGGGCGCCTGGTTTTACTAGGCGCCCTTTGCGGGTCCCGCGAGCAGACTCGTAATGGGGTGGTAAGGGGTTGACGGCTCTGGCACCATTACCAGTGCCGTTAACCTCTTATTGCCAAGGTCGTAATGACCCCCAATGAATACAGTCTGTATAAAACAAACAAGTATTTTAATCACATGTAGAGGAATTATAACAATAAGCAAAAACACATTCCTCAAATTCAATACATAAATGGCTTTACGCATTTCAAGGAAGATCCCTCTTCATCAGAAGCCTTAATTGAACTGTAGTTGGTTGATGAGGGATAACGTTGAAAAGAAAAAAGAGCAAGAGATATTCTGTTATCTAAAATGGCGTACATATAGTAGGTTACATGTCAATAGATTCAGTCATAATATATATATATATATGGACGATCATTCATGTAGCATCATCTGAAAATAAGGTTCCCAATGAACATATAACATTCCTCTACACGAACAACTTCATAATGCATAACTACATTCCAACCCTAGGTTAATCCATTTGGCAGCATAAGCTGATTATGGTAATAAGCTGAATAGAAATTAGGAAACATGCACTATTCCATGTACCTTCCCCATATTTGTATTGATTGACAAGTTTAATGTAACCTGCAAGGGTATACACCTCAGCGATATGCCTAATACTTTTGCACATAGGTCTGGAGTCCGACATTAACAGGGCAGTTGGTGAGAAAGAAATCATGGGAGTTACAGTCACCCCAGTTACGTGAAGAAACAGTTATGTATGAATCTCCCTTATCGAGAGTGCTTACCTATAAGTGCAGTAAAAAACCTGCGATGGTAAGAGGACAGGTACCTGGGATCTGACCCCAGACCGTACAGATGAATTTGAAGTTCACAACGTAAAATGATCAATGGCCTAAGATAGGGTAAAGCAAAAAATTGGTGTCAAATATATGTGTATCCATCTAAGTATTCTAAGAAGGGACTCACCCTGATCTCAAATCGCCAAGTCTATCATTCAATATTCATTTGCTTCTAGCGGGATGAACATCGACATATTACGTAGCAGCACTTGCGAAAAGTAGCACATTTCTAGGACGCGAGTAACTGCTGGTAAAGAAAGTAAATAAGTCCTGGTTAGGCAAGAACATGGTACCGAACTGAAGAGGTACTGGTCAAAGATATAGGTAGGGATGTACCTGAGAAAGGTTAGACGGCAGGTCAAGGGGATTTAGTAGACCTGCGGGGTGCAGCATACAAAGGACCTCAGAAATGGCACTGGAATAGGGCCTATACCAGGTTCATGCTGAGCTTGAAAGTGCATACATGATTTGTGAGCACTTTAAAATTAAATATGGAGAGTCACTTGTGAGCTCAGGGATTGTGAAGATCTCGAAAAACATGCATTGCAAGTGTGTTAATATAATCCATAAATCACGCTTAACTGTGCAATAAGCTCAATCAATGAGTCGTATCTGCCAGTATCAGGCAGCAAAGGGGTTACCAAGATGACCGCCTAAAGCGTTCTGCCGCAGTCCCTTGTTAAGGAAAAGTTGATATATGGTATAGTTTGTTGGACAGTGTTATCTAACGCTGAAAATAGGGTATCTGAGAACAAGTTGTCAATAGACCACAGACTTACCTATGTGAACACTCACATCGGGTTGAGACGAGCAATGGTAACCCAGGCTCAAGAGAGCCACGTCTACTGACCCAAATGGAGTCTGGAACATCTAGATAGAGAAAGGACTAAGTATAAAAGTGAATACAATGCGTCGGCCATCTTGAAATGGTAACTGGAAAGGCCAAACCGCCACCCGATTCACAGAATCATAAGGTATAACATACAGGGTCAGGTGAGAATGCGTCCAACATAGGACAATTCTCATGAAAAATCAAGGGGTTCCCATGTGGCCATTCGAGAGACACTACAGAAAGTCACTCTAATAAATCGGTGGTAGACCCAGGTCAGAAAAAAATAGCTGGAGCGCCTGCCTGTGTATCATAAATAACATTCGCCAATGTGGATATAAATTTAAGAATTGACCAATAGTGGGATCGTAAAAAATAAGTGGTTTATATTATACAATCTCGGAAAACTGTCCCATTCAGGGGCAGAGGTTCCAAGAAAATCAATGATTTTATGAATAGAGGAATGTTAATTGAAAAATGCAACCTCATAGCAGAATGCCAACACATGATATCTTCAATGCAAATCTAGGTGCTCAGGTCAAAGAGTTTCATGTTTACATAAAATTATACATCTCCTTGCTACAATAGACACATGAACCAGTATAATTCTCCAGTGAACTAACTTTTCAACAACGTTATAATGGCTCAACTCTCCGTTCTGATTCTAACATAACCATAGGAGCAATTGCCTAGATATCATTTGATGTATAATACAGGATGATTAGAACAAAACCCCAATAACATATATATGACAATGCCCAAACATTCACTTGATCCAATAGACACAAAATCACCATTTACAAACTATGTTAGTATACTAACAGTAACGTTGCTTATGCTTATCTCCCCAGGCTTTCACATATTTATGTTGATTCATGATCAAGGATGTAGTGTAGTTAACCAGTATCCCAACTTAATCCATAAGTACGTTAAAAATTAAAATTGGCTTATGGCTCATAAAACTATACAACAATAGATTTTTACATGAACAGTAATCTACAATATGAACTTGCCATCTGAAGAACATGTCAGTGGTTGGATACAACTAGAATTGCTTGGATGTATATCAAATGAAACAATTGATAGAGAATTCATCATTCAAACCTCCAATGAATCAATCCAAAAATGTTCCCTTCTGGAGAGAAGAGATAGGTAATCACCACCTCTTTGTGGCTTTTTCACAACCTCTAAGACCTGAAATTTCATTTGGGCAATGATGTGATGTTGTTCAAGAAAGTGGCGTGCTACCGGTGACCGTGTGTTCTTACATCTAATTGTGGACTTATGCTCGGTCCATCTGTCCTTTAACGGTCTTGTTGTCTGCCCAATGTAAAGTTTCCCACAGGGGCATTTGATCAAGTAAATCACTCCTGCTGAAAGACAGGTGGTGAAGTCATGTATTTTTTTTCTTCCCTGTGTGGGGGTGAGAGATTGAGTCACCCTTTGTTACGTTGTTACAGTGTTTACAGTTTAAACAAGGGAAGGTACTTTCTTCTTAGTTTTTAGTAGCAATTGTTTGTCTTTAGAAGGTCTCTACGCTCTGACTAATCTATCGTTCATATTGCGACCTCTTTTGAAGGCCATCGTGGGCGCTTTTGGAAATAACTTAAACAGCGCTGGATTGTTGTGTACTCCAATTTTTTCTGATGGTTCCGCTTATTTGAAAGCTCTGGCGAGAGAACTTAGAGATGTAGAGTAGAGGTGTAGTTTTGTCTTTGACTTTGGGTGTGAGGAGTTGTTCTCTACTCAAGTTCGTAGTTCTTTCCATTGCTGCTTCTAGTGTATCTTCTGGGTAGCCTCTTGATTCAAAACAATCTATCAGCTTGGAACATTCTGAATCAAGAAGCGCTGGATCTGAAATAATCCTTTTAAGTCGTAACATCTGACTATAAGGCAGGCTTCTCAGCATAGGTTTTGGGTGGAAACTAGAGTAGTGCAACAAGTTGTTTGCGTCAGTTGGTTTATGATAAACCGTGGTGGCAATTGTTCCTTCTTGGATTTTAAGTTCCACGTCAAGGAAGTGCAAAGTAGGTGATCCAACTTCCATTGTGAATTTACTTTTATGGTGTACCTTATTCAGGTAATCAAAGAAAAGCTCCAATTCAGTTCTTGTACCACACCAGATCCCAAAGATGTCATCAATATAACATTTCCAGATGAGCAACTGAGGTGCCCAGTGATGGTGATCTAGTACATATTTGTCCTCAAAGTGGTGCATATAGGTATTGGTATTGTTTAGTAAAAATTGGCTGGTCTTCTCACTAATCCATCGATTCTCTAGTGCATTGTCTATGGATTTTTCAATGATGTCTTGAGTCTTAAATTTTCTGTAGAGGATCATGATCCAGATTGGTATATGTGGTCTCATCATTGAGAAGTTCATGCATTTCTCAGCATAGTATGTTGTGTCCATTACCACAATGGCTCCCCCTTTATCCGCTGGTTTAATTGTCAAGTCCTCATCCTTAGGCAATAATTCTACATGTTCAAGTTGGCTATTTTTGATATTGACAGTGGTACTCCTCTGATAATGAATATGTGGGTCAAAAAGACTCTTAGGGCATAATTCAAGGTTATCGTCCATTTGGTTAACTGCTTGTTTGTCCATATCGGTCTTAAAAAAGATCTTCAGTCTTAAAAGCAAACGCATATTTAATGATAGACTTGGCGATTTGAGATCACGGTGAGTCCCTTCTTAGAATACTTAAATGGATACATATAGATTTGACACACATTTTTTGCTTTAACCTGTTTTATAAAGCCTTTTTTTGTTTTCCTTATTTCTGCTATTGCATAATTCTAGGCCACTCATCATTTTATGTTGTGAACTTCAAATTCATCTGTACGGTCTGAGACCCGATCCTGGGCCCCTGTCCGCTTACCATTGCAAGTTCTTTACTGCACTTATAGGTAAGCACTTTCGATAATGGAGATTCGTACATACCTGTTTCTTCATATACATGGGGTGACTGTAAGTCCCATGATTTCTTTCTCACCAACTGCCCTGTTAATGTCAGTCTCCAGACCTAAGTACACAAGTATTAGGCATATCGCTGAGGTGTATACCCTTGCAGGTTACATTAAACTTGTCAATCAATACAAATATGGGGAAGGTACATGGAATAGTGCATGTTTCCTCATTTCTATTCAGCTTACTACCATAATTAGTTCATGCTGCCAAATGGATTAAGCTAGCTTTGGAATGTAGTTATGCATTATGAAGTTGTTTGTGTACACACAGAGGAATGTTATATGTGCATTGGGAACCTTATTTTCAGATGATGCTATATGAATGATCGTCCATGTATATATATTATGACTGAATGTATTGACATGTAACCTACTATATGTACACCATCTTAGATAACAGAATATCTCTTGCTCTTTTTTCTTTTCAACGTTATCCCTCAACAATCAACTACAGTTCAATTCAAGCTTCTGATGAAGAGGGATCTCCTTTGAAACGCGTAAAGCCATTTATGTGTTGAATTTGAGGAATGTGTTTTTGCTTATTGTTATATTTCCTCTACATGTGATTAAAATACTTGTTTGTTTTATACAGACTGTGTTCATTGAGTATTCATCTAAATAACTGTTTGAAAAGCAACTTTTTGCAAGATCATGCAATTAATTCATTTAATCAAATATCGATAACTATTTACCACCTTTTTGGTGGATTAAAGACAGTGTACAAGGAACGGGAGGGTTCCTACTTTGGATCCTCTTCTCTCTTTCATTTGTATAATGGGGTCTTGTGCCAAGGCCTTATTTTCCTCCCTTTGCACCTCGAGAATTTAAAACCAGAGTCTTTGGACTTCTCTAATTATTTGAAATACTTATCTAATCCACGGTGTGGACCTATCAACCTACCAGATTTTGAGGTGCCTCTGCCGCCATCTATCTCAAATATCAGCTTTTATCAAGCAAGATACGAGGAGACAGGCAGTAACATTTCACCTTTTACATTACATCGGATTTGAAATAAACTGCTCAGAGTACAGAAAATATACTCAAAGTTAAAGGGAAAGCAAAGTGGTGCTTAGCTCTGTAACCTGCAGGACAACCTTTCTGAACTGCATTAGGGTAAACTCAGCCTTTCACCCTTTCAGAGGATGATAAAATTAGTATCGTCTAGCTGAGCATTGAAACCCCTTATTACTTAAGTGCCAGGTTAGTTTAAAGTGCCCAAAATAACATGACTCATAGATTTTCTTTTTTTAATGCTTGTCTGTGGAAGAAATCCCGTCATCAGATTGGAGGAGGGAGCCTAAGGAGGGCATTGGCAACTCATAACTTTAGTGGAAAGTATTTCTGGTGTGGCAGCCCAGGAACATAAAAGTAATGGAGATTATGTTGACCCAATGCACAATCAATATGTTTAGGTGTGTGAAAGATTTCATTGAGAATATTTTCTCTGGTAATTATGTGTATGTCGAATTGTTGTAGGAGGAGCTGTACAAATTAGAATAAACAGACATAGGTTACAATCTCTACTTAGTCCCTGCCGAACAATGTTGGCAATCATTTTGAAAAACAAAAAAAGACTTGCATGCTTACTTCTCTGTGAGTGTGTGCTTTGCAGCACAACTGTTACAGTTCATCTTTTGTGCAGAGCTGGCATCCACACCCTAGCCATTAGCACCTCGTAAATCTCAATCAGTGCCTAGCCAAGGTGATGGCTGACAAAAAAAGGAGAGCATTAACATCAGGATATATTTGTCTGCATACACTGAGATGTTGTACTGTGGGAGGTGCCCCCACGTGGCTACCCGGCAAAGAAGTTGTTACACTTTTTTTAAAGACGTAAACACATCATGTTAAAGGAATAGTGCGCTCAAAAATATTATTGTCCGGAGGGATCGGGCATGTGTTTTTAAGCATACGTTTATCGATCCTACAAACATTTCCTATGCACCTTTCCGTAGTTTTCCTCTTTTTTACACATGCAAAATCAGGCAGCAGGGCGCAGCCATCTTGTGATAATCGTATCCATTGCCGCATCGGCCAAGGTGAACTGTGCTGGCATATGCCCTGAGGCTGACATCACTAGATGCGTACCGCCCATTTCACAGCGCCAATGCACGTCTTGTGTCAACATTCTCTGCGCTTCAGCTAATGACGTGTCTCCATGGAAATGGCAGGACGCCTCTTTCCTCAATAAATATAAACAGACAGCTTCTCATCAGACAACATCAGATTTGCTTTTCCAATCATTTCAGTGTTGTTTTTTGAGTATTCTGTGCCTCTTTTCTGTGCTCTGGTCAGCTACCCTCGTTGCTCGTAGCCCGTGCGAACAGATACTAGTACCATTACTATCCAATTTTATTTTGCCCCATAATGGCAACAATACAGCCCTACCAGTACGAGCCAGAGTATTCTGAGGCGGAATTACTCGAAAGAGAAAGATGCGGATGACAGTTGGTAGGACGATTCAACAGATCAAGAGCCTGAGCCTAGTCGCATGGACAGCGTACCTGCAATCGGTGTGTGCTAATGCCAACCGAGGAGGAGAACTGCTGCTGCCGAGAAAACTCTGGATGCTTGTCCTACATATCGGAAAGGTGAGACACGGCCGCAATGCGTAACCGAGCTGCCAGACTTCAGGACAGCCTGCCTCACACGGTCCATGTTGAGGATTATGGTGGTGCTTATGCACGAACTTCGAGCAACAGTTCGCCCTTACAAACTAAGTAATGAGTAAGTGTACTCTAGTTGTGATGTCATTTAGGCCACTACCATTTCATGGTTTTCTCCTATATTGTCGAAACTTTGATCTATCAATGCCAAATGAATGTAGTTTTGCAATTCTATACATCACTCGCAATTTGGGGAAATCATAGTGGTCTCCTTATGTTTATTTCACATACAACCATGAAGCAATATTTCTTTGTGTCCCAAATGTAATGGAATGCATAGTCATTCAATATTGTACAGTGTCTAAGTAACATTGTACTGACAACAATGCCATTGGATACAAGATTTGTCATTGTCAACTAAGGTTTAATACACTTATCTTGTTAATTTAAAAACAGTTTGTATATTCCTCTTTCACAGGTGGTACAGGCTGGCGGCCTATTGTTCGTTTACATGGTGACTTCATGGGAAGCTTGGACACCGCGTTCGACAAGTAATACCCGCCTGTGTCGTTAGTGCCATTAGAGAAACTTTCCCCAGTGACAGCGGTCAGTACAGGGGATTTTCCCACACTGTGCTGCAACCAGAAGTTTATAATGTGTAGTACATTTGTGCCATCAAAATCAGCAACAAAATGAAACACAACTGATCTTTTGTCAATGGTTGTTTCCATTTTTCAGTGAATCAAGTATGTCTCCATTCATCAGTGTTCCAAGCCTTGTCTGCACGCCTCATGCCCATCCATCCACCCCTCCAGAATTAATGACTGTTAGCACCTGTGGCTGTGCACTGCAAAAGGGGGCTGGCAAGGGTTGGAACGGCCAAGGTGCCAAACACCATGTACACCTCAAAGGTATCTTACTCGCAGGGGTCAATGTTCACATGCCCTCCTCAGACCCAGTGTCTCCAGGCAGGCTCCCCTTGAAGCAGGCCGTGCCCCTGCAATCCACATAAGTGTGTCTCCATACAGCAGTGTTCCGGGCCTTCTCTGCATGCCTCATGCCCATCAATCCCCCCTCCATTATCAAAGGCAGTTGGCACCAGTGGATGTATGCTGCCAAAGGGGGCTGTCAGGGGTTGGAACGGCCAAGGTGCCAAACACCATGTACACTTCAAAGGTATCTTACGCGCAGGGGCCATTGTTCACATGCCCTCCTCAGACCCTGTGTCTCCAGCCAGGTTCCCCTGAAACAGGCCTCACCCCTGCAATCCACATAAGTGTGTCTCCATTCAGCAGTGCTCCGGCTCTTTCCTGCATGCCTCAGGCCCCTCCATCCACCCCTCCAGAATCAATGACTGTTAGCACCTGTGGCTGTGCCCTCCCTATGGGGGCTGGCAGGGGTGGGAATGGCCAAGGTGCCAAACACCATGTACACTTCAAAGGTATCTTACGCGCAGGGGTCATTGTTCACATGCCCTCCTCAGACGCAGTGTCTCCAGGCAGGCTCCCCTTGAAGCAGGCCGCACGTCTGCAATCCACATACATGTGTCTCCATTTAGCAGTGCTCCGGGCCTTGTCTGCACACCTCATGCCCATCCATCCCCCCTCCATTGTCAAAGGCAGTTGGCACCAGTGGATGTGCGCTGCCAAAAGGTGCTGGCAGGGGTTGGAACGGCCAAGGTGCCAAACACCATGTACACTTCAAAGGTATCTTACGAGCAACGGTCATTGGGGTACTGAACAGGTAACTACATGGATGGATTAGTGTTTTAGGTGTAAATGTCCCTTATAATACTTTTCATATTTACAAGATTGTATTGCTTTATAATTGAACACCATTTTGCTAAACATCTGTCCTTGGTTTTAGGAGCATCATAGAAAATGATTTATGGGCACAGATAACTATGCTATAGTGCCCTTGGAAACAAGCATAATCTTTACGTAATCGGTCACTTTACATGTCAATTTTTTTAGATTATCATTTCTAAATCAAATCTAATTTTCCCTTTACAACTCCATGACAATGCACTGAATATGAAGGAGCAAGATTCTGCATCCATGTCTTCCGTGGAGTCAACAACAACTTCGAGCGCGCTTCAGGTAGTTTTATTTAGCTATTCAGTTCCGGAAATATTTTAAGCATGGAATTTGAGATAATATGATCAAATCTACGCATCCTGTCGTTTGTTTACATAATGTTTCATTTATGGGTTTTTATTGATTTGTACCATTGTCTGCATCACAATGTGCGTTTTCAATTTCAGTTGTTTCATCCATACTAAAATAAGTACTGTGTTACAGGGTGATGCTGGTATTTCGACTACAATTACATCATCCTTCGGAGCTGATACAGAGCCAGAGGTATGCGTACTGACAGTTCCCTCGAATGAAATAAAGTAGGTCCGAGATCTGATACCATTAGACAGTGACATTATTATAAACAAGCATCTTTTGCAAATTGCTTCAGTGCAACATTTCAATCAGTGGGTTTCGCACAGTCATCTTTGATCGAGTAAACTAGCCATCAATCAGGTGAAATTCGAAATGTATATTTTGACTAAGTGACGTACAAAGTGTATGAGGGTATCTGTGTAAGCCATGTGTGCGATGGAATAATTTGATTTCAAATAAGAATGACTTATTTTTAATCAATACTCTTTTCTAGGGATGTACACAAGATCGGGATATAGAAGAGGAGGCACATGGATCCGAGTTTGCAGGCCAGCTTGCTGGTGCAGTAGTTACAGTGAAGAAGAAGGTTTCACAGAAAACCAGGAAAGCAAAGGTAACTAACAAACAATTTCCTTTCCAAACAGTGTTTTGTGCTGTTACCTTCATAACATGTTTTTTTTTAATCTAAAGTGCCATATACTGTATGTTGGATTTACATTGAACATGTTTTTCCAACCCGTCTTCTAGTTGCCCAATGGTGTACAAACTATGCAGACACAGACAGCTACAGAAATAAATCAGAGATGCTGCTTGCCAAACTGATTTCACCATGGAGCAACTATTATATGAGGCGCAGCATGTTCAAATCCATAAGCAGACTCGAGATGCTTTAGCCCAATGGCCAGAAAATGAATTGAATGTGACCGGTGAAGCCAGCAAAGTGTTGTTCGACCATGGCTATAATGCAAGTGCTCCACCAGATGTAGATGAAACTGAATGTAATGAGGATGCTTTTGAATTAGTCGCAGACCACATGACACAATCGACACCTGCCAAAAAAGGGCCACCCAAAAAACAATCGACATTGATGTTTTCTCCGATTCATGTTCAAGTAACAGAAGCTGAAATAACAGAGACTGAAGCATCAACACAATTGACCGAAGAACTAGCCAAAGATCTCGACTACAGTTTGTCCAGTTGGGCTGATATGTCAACCACAGTTGAGTCAGAAACAACATGAATGCAGGATGATAGTCTAATAAAGGAGCCCGTATACATTGTATTTGACAACTGCTTGATGGAGATTATAATGATGCTGAAATGTGTGCATCCAGTGAGAGGGGAAGTATGCGGGAAGCTATTGGTGAATGTGACTCGTGTATCACAAGGCAGTAACCTCAAAATACAAGCCACCTGTGAAATGCTCCATGCAAAATGTTCATGGTCCGTTCAACCGATGCTGGGGGAAACTGCCAGCTGGAAATTTACTGTGTGCAGCTGCTTTACTTTCAGTGGCTCTAGTTTCAGTAAGTTGTCCAGTTTCTGTCAATTTGTGGGACTCCAATTCCTTTATAAAATGCAGTACTACAAATATCAACATCAATATTTATTCCCTGCTATTAGTGAAGCTTGGAAAATTGAACAAATGTCTATATAAAGTACATTCTCTGAAAAACGGTTCAGGCTTGCTGGCGATGGACAGTTTGACAGCCCCGGATTTTCAGCAAAGTACTGCACATACCACTTTCAGGACATGGAAACTAAAAAAATTGTGAGTTCGGTGGTCGTGCAGGTGCCCGAATGTAAATCCTCAGTGGCCATGGAGAAACTTGGTTTTACAAAATCCCTGGAAGATCTCCAATCAAGGGGAATGCAAATCGACCTAATAGCCATGGACAGACATGTTTCAGACAACGAGAGAGCAGTTTCTAAATATTTGCAATCAATTTGATGTATGGCATGTTGCCAAATCAATCAATAAAAAAACTTCAGAAAAAAAAAGGTTCTGAAAATATTTTACAGTGGTCCCAGTCTTTCAGCAACCATCTTTGCTGGAGCTGCAAAACTTGTGATGCTTCTGTGGAAATTCTATTAGAATAATGGCGGTCACTAATGCACCACTGTTCCAACATTCTTTCTTGGACAGAAAACCAACATTTCCACCAATGTGCACATGGCCCTTTGTCGCCGCAGCAGGAACGGAAGAAGACGTGGTTGATTCCATCTTCACCTCCACACACAGCTCTTGAGAAGATTGTGTTTGATAAAAATCTATGAAGAGAACTGAAGGGCCTCACAAAATTCTGTCACACAGGCGATTTGGAGGTGTTCCACAATATGTGCCTAAAGTACAGGCCAAATAGATTGCATTTTGGCATAGACGGGATGCAATATAGGACACTACTAGCGGTATAAGCGCCTAATGAGAATTTAGGGCGTGAAAAATCGAGGACTGTGGGAAACTTTGGGATGCTTCGTTACACAATGCCCTTTACGAAAAGAAGCAAAAAATGGGTGGTCAATATATGAGGAAATGGAATTATTTTGTGAAAGATCTTATTATGACTGTCTTGGACATACATACTCACCAAATCGGGCACAATTTTGTTCCAAGGACAAATACATTGCCACAAAATATTGCAAACGTGCCCTGTCCACCTAAAGCAGAGCTCGTGGAACAGTTCTGTTCCCGTTTCAAATGATTACCATCTATTTCTTTGTTCAACAAAGTTTATATAAAGTGTCCAAATAAAGCATCCAATTTGTCTTTTGAAATCTATCCTCTTTGTCAATTTCCTTTACAAAAAGTACAATTTTTATGAATGCCATACAATGTAACACTGTGCTTTCACACTTCCCAGTTTCGTCAAGCTACTGTGGGACCGTCACTGATCGTGGGAGGGCCAGATGGATACTTACCAAACAGTTATCCAAATAGCTGAATAACTACTCGTTCCACAAAAGGGATGAGACCTAGGCTAGATTAGATACTCGACACACAAGAACTACTGACTGTGAGCAAAACGGCGCATCAAAGTGGGTTGTTGGTGAGAAATAGCTGCACTCTGACCAATATATTCATGGGGACATGTGTTGGGGGTCTTTGCTAATGTAAGGCAGGAGTTGGTCGGTTGAGCCCTCAGCCCCCATACATTATACACAAAAGTAACACCCTGCTCTTGCACTCATGGGGGACGCCTCCTTTGTCCTTCTGCATCCATGGGGAAGAAGGCCCTGACATAAACAGAGGTGGGGCTATTGCTAGACACACTTGCACTCCATTCTGTGTACCCTCAACTCCAACTTTGGCCTAGGCCGCATTCTGTCATGGTGGTTCTGACTCTGTCATTCTGTCATTCTGTCAAACTAAGAATGTATTAATTTAAATCTTCCTCTGAAATCACTGTCCTGTGTGTGTCAGGCCCAAACCATGACTTGTAGTTGTTCATCCATCTCAACAAATGTTCTCCTGCACCTCTCACTCCTGCTGCTGAAAAATTACTGCTTGTTCAACCTTGTGCCCCTCCAAAGCTATTCTTTTCATGTACCAGAAGTGTGACCCTTCCTTGCTGACCACGCCAGAGTGCCTCCCAATAAAACAAGACCCCCGTCACAGTATATTTTGTCCTAAACTAACATGTGTCACTCAACCCTCTATCTAGCTCTCATGTGCCAGACCTGTCAGTTATCAATCCCGACCCCCGCCGGTTGCATCATGGGCAAGACCCCTACACCATTCACCTCGCTAGTAACCCAAAGTGAGATAGCACAAACAAACATGTGCAATTTATAGGCCTCTAAAATATAACTGCGGTCAAGTGTTCAGGGGACCGCGGCCTGGCAGGAGGGGGTTGCAGCAGGGCTTGCTCGGACATTCTCGTACGAGCACATTTTGTCAAGGCTCGAGACTTGCTCATTGCGAAAAATGTTTACGTGATTTGCTGTGTAAACACGAGATGGGCTGCGCTGACAGGTGGTGTGGGCTGGATGTGGAAGTTGCTGGGAGAGTGCGAAGTTCTCCAGAGGAACAAAGTAAAACATTACAAATTTTGCGCACCATTGTTGGATGGCAGCAAGCAATTCATATGTTTATCAAAAATATTTCTAATGCCACTATGGTCTGAAGGGCTATTGGCTCCCATTCTGAGTGAAGGTCAGCGGCTTTAAATTTTTGCTTGCGAGCTGCGCAAACTCACGCATCGTACACAGTATAAGGTTCAATTGTTTTTTGACCTCCAAAGAAAGGGAGGATACTGAAAGGAATGAATGAAGGGAGGGGTGTAATACTGTCAAATATGATAAGGTTCACATTCCAAAACTGGACAAACGAACATGTAATTTAATTTTATGAAAATTGATTGATCTTAACTGAGTCTCTGCGTTACGCCGAGAGAATGAAAATGCTGAATATTATGTAAGTTTTACTTTCGACGATTTTATAGACCAACAAGTCAACTTACCATTAGCTGACCGTTAGTGCTGGCTTACATTGTACTGTGTTGTTCTTTGTGGCATATTGCAACGACACGCAAATACAACCCGTGTGTGTAGTTGTCTTTGGTGGTCAGTGATAATGTCGAATGCAATAATGTCGACAGTCAAAATGTGGAAAAAAAAATGTCGGAAAAAATAATGTAGAAAAGCAATAATGTCGAATTTTTTCCTACATTTTTTCGAATTTTTAGAAAAAAATAAATAAATATATATATAATTAAAATGTGTTGAATATGAGGGGTGAGAGGGTGGTGAGGGGGCGGCAGGGGGGTGTTTGGTGAAGGGGCTTGGGGGAACCCCCCCTATTAAATGATATTTTCCTTGTTTATTTATTGAATAAATAAATAAATAAATATATAATTAAAATGTGTTGAGTATGAGGGGTGAGAGGGTGGTGGGGGGGTGGCAGGGGGGTGTTGGGTGAGGGGGGTTGGGGGGAACCCCCCACCCCTAGTAAATGATGCTCTTCTTGTTTATTTATTTATTGAATAAATAAATAAATATATATATAATTAAAATGTGTTGAGTATGAGGGGTGAGAGGGTGGTGGGGGGTGGGGGGATGGCAGGGGTGTTGGGTGAGGGGGGTTGGGGGGACTCTTCTTGTTTATGTATTTATTGATAGTGCTAAATGACTTTTTTTTCGACATTTTTTTTTCTAAAAATTGACTCTTGTCATTATAAGTATAGGTTTTCGACATTATTGTTTTCGACATTTTTTTTTCGACATTTTTGTAAGTCGACATTTTTTTTCCGAAATTATCACTATAAACCCTTGTCTTTGTCTGGGGCACATGGGCAGTCTAGCATAGAGATGCATGTAGTCCACCACTGGGTTCCTCCAGTTCCACAAACACCTAATTCAACGCTAATATTTAATTAAAATGCCATCTATGTGTTCTTCGAATTGTAGCGTCAACTTCCGCATCCCATTTCGAGCTGAACATACTCCATAGCACTAACCTCTGAAGCAAATTGTAGACTACTTTCCAAGTTGTTTTCTCTGTGTTCCCATTGTTTCACATCTGTGTTCATCATTAGTTTTAACACAGGGCGGAATTAATGGATAAAATGATAAATTGTAATAAAGATCAGCTACTGAGACACATTTCTGTTATGTTTTTCAAACAGCTACATCCTGCCTTTCTGTGATTGTCACCGATTCCAGATACCAACTGACAGGTTTTTTAACAGGCAGCTGCAGATACACTTGAATGGCTGGATCACAATGACGCTTTTTTGGGACGATCGCCTCGGGCCGATATGCCCTTACACGCTACCAGCGATAAGGAGCAACCTCACATCGTTTTCAGTGGCCTACCGCCAAGCTGATGCCAAAGCCTTGCGATTCAAGGTGCGTCCAATGCACTTCTTATACCCAAAAGGAACACCGCGTGACTCACGATAAACATTTATGGACCGAGAACAAAGAAAATAATTACCCATTTGCTTGAATATGCCAATCGCCAGATGTTCTCGGAGCATTTATTGTGAAAAAAAAGTACTCTACAAATTGTACAGTTTTGCTATTTCCTTTAAAAATAGTCTTATATTCGAAATTGGGAAGCGCTGTGTTGTGAGATGATGTGTGTTGATATTACAGGTTCTGCGTCAACTAGCGTTAACACGTAGGTGATGACTGAGCGCGATAGTAGATAATATCACTAGGTTTGGTGATGTCAACCTCAGGGGCAGGGCATATGATTTAGTGCCGCCAGGGCAGTCCACCTTAGACGATGCGGCAACAGATAAGATTATCACAAGATGGCCACGCCCTGCTGCCTGATTTCGCATGTGTAAAAAAGAGGAAATCTCGGTAGGTGCATAGGAAATGTTTGTACGATCGATCAACGTATGCTTAAAAACACATGCCCGAACCCTCGGGACAATAATATTTTTGAGCGCTCTATTCCTTTAATGCATAGTGTGCTGGTGAGGTATTGCACCCAGGTTCAGATCAGATCAACTGAATCTCTAAATTCCCAGCTTGTGCATTCACTACAACACAACCTTTGTGAAAATTCCATCTTTCTTTGGGGAATGTATTAACCCCTTAACTACTGAGGGTTTGCGCTCATAGTGCTGAACCCTTTTTTGGACATTTCTGTATGTCGCATTCAATCCCTTGTAACTTTTTTGTTACAAGTGATGTCCCGGCTAAATGTGCACCCTTTTCTTCCCACATGTAGGCAGTCATAACACCAGGATTAGTCATTTTCTGTTGGGGGGGTGTGAGAAAGTAATAAAAAAGTGACAACATTTTTTGTTTTTTCAGAAAATGCCAATACAATGATGTACAATGATGTATAAAGAAGCCTGTGTTTTTTTCTTGTAAGAGCTGGAAACAGATGATTTGCAGGTCTGAATTTGCCATTTTCCAAGCTTTCAAGAATAGGTTAAGTGGAAACAAAAAAACATATTTTTCATAAGGTCACCATCAGTTTTGTGAGAGGTAGGCGATCTTTCGATTTTTTTTTTAATAGGACATGTTTGGCGGAATGGAAGAGGAGGGTAGAAAATATCAATGGGAACACAGAAAGGCATACATTCCTGAAAGGTAGTCAAAATTCCAAGTTCAGGTAGTTTACGTGGGCCAGGCAACAACTATGCACCTAAAATTCCTGTAGTTTGGGAAAAACTTGGAAAAGTGACAGAACAAAAAGTATGTGCTGGACATGTTTGCACTTGTAACCGCTACATTTCACTGATTCTTCTAGTTAGGAAATCACACATTTTTTCGTAATGTTTCACGAAGCAAGCAATTCCACGAGCCGAAAACAGAGCCCTGGTACACAGGATGTTTATGCTGACAGCCTAAACAGGCATACTTTAATTTGAAAATAAGGAAAAAGAATGTGGTGAAGAATGGCAAGCCTACATTTTTTGAAAGACCACAGGCAGACCTTTTGAAGGATAGGTGACTTACGCAGGTTACATAAGCATACAGTGCCTAAAGCAGCGACTAAAATGTAGGTCACGTTTGGCAAATGAAAGGGTTGAGTAACAAAGTGCAGTAGGAAATGTATGAAAATGTTATCAAAACCAAGAAAAAACAACACATGTCCTACCTTCCCACATTACCAAAGGTTTCCCAATAAACATGGTACCGCACATGTGTGGGTGCACTGACCTGGGCGCAAAGGGAAAAGGCTAACCACTGGTATATCAAACGCCCTGGGGAAGACTACATTTGGCTTCATGGACAACCCACAGATTTGGGGCTGAGGTGTTGCAGCCACCAATGAAAAGAGGGAACCTTATGCATTTCTGAAAAGAAGATGCCTGTGGGAATCCAAAGAGGTCTGGAGGTCTGATATGCGCGAAACGCCCAAGATTGTATTAACCACAAGGCCCAGCAAAGTCCAAAATGTAGGGAAAAAGCACAGTTTTCAGATATTTGCCACCAGGAAACCACCAAAACAAACCGGCAACAACACATGTCCTACCTTTTCACATTCCCACAGGTGTCCCGACAGAAACAGTACCTCACATGTGTGGATGCACTTACCTGGGTGCTAAGGGACAAGGTTAAACCACTGGTACATCAAAGGCCACATTTTTACAGTATTTGGTCTTCTGGACAAACCACAGATTTGGGCTTGGGGTGTCGCAGCCACCAAGGAAAACAGCGAACCCCATGCATTTCTGAACAGAAGCACCCGTGGGAACCCAGAGAGGTCTGACTTGCGTGAATCGCTCTAGAATGTTTTACCAACAAGACCTGCCAAATTCCAAAATGTAGGGAAAAAACCCACACATTTTTCAGATATTTGACACCAGGAAACCATAGAAACATGCCGTCAACAACACATTTCCTACAATCACACTTTCCCAGGGGGGTCCCAACAAAAAATGTACTTCACATGTGTGAGTGCACTGACCTGGACACAAAGGGAAAAGGCTATACCACTGGTACATCAAACGTCCGAGAGAAGACTGGATTTCGCGTTGTGGACAACCAACAGATTTGGGCTTAGGGTGTGGCAGCCACTAAAGAAAACAGAGAACCCCATATATTTCTGAAAAGAAAACACCCGTGGGATTCCAGAGAGGTCTGACTTTGTGTGATTCACCGTAGAATTTACTTCCCAAGAGGCCTGTTAAAGTAAAAATGTAGGGAAAAAAAACCCTCAATTTTCAGGCATATGCCCCCAGGAAATCAACAAAACACAGAGGCAACAACGCATGACCTACCTTTCTATGTTTCCACAGGTGTCCCGACGTAAATGGTACCTCACATATTGGGTGCACTTACCTGGGCGAAAAGGGAAAAGGCTACACCACTGGTACACCAAACGCCCTGGGAAGGCCACTTTTTTACTATATTTGGTTTTGTGGACAACCCACAGCAAACAGGGAACTCCATGCATTTCTGAAAAGAAGATACCTGTGGAAATCCAGAGAGGTCTGAATTGTGCAAATCCTGGGTGTAATGGCGGCTGCAAATTCCTTGGCTGGTGCTTTTGTGCAGTTTGCCAGCCTAAGTTGGGCCCTCAGTCTGTGAAGGTCCAGCTGCCCTGTTGCTGGTGTCATCTACATGGCTGCTTTGGGAGCCTGTTCTATGAAAAAGGAGATGTACTCAGTGGCATACTAAGTATTTAGTTTACAATCATTTCAACCACGCGATCTAGAGGTTTCTCAGTATTGATCTATTATCGGCTGACCATGACACATCTCTGGAACTGAATACACATGTTAGCTCAATTATGGTCAATGGAAGGGGGTGGTCCCTACTTCTGTTAGTAGTAATGGGATGCTGGACCGCCTGGAACATACCATAACTCCTCCCAGAAAAAAAAACATGTTGTTGCCACAGAAGCACTTTGATGATGTAAATCTCACTTGCTCCATATCCCTACCTAAGATATAAACCTATTCTTGCGGTTGAGCTATGAAGTGCGTCATATTTATGGGCCTTGGTGCTTCTATGAGTGTGACGCTTCCACACGCCAGGCCGCCCGGAACTCCATGATCATCTTTAGACCATTGGCTATGTCTAATAGGCGAACTTCGCGTGATATTACCACAATGCCTTTCGAGTTGGTGTATCCTAGTGCGTGACCTGACAGGAAAAGTAAAGATTGCATTTTGAATGGCTTTGAAGCATAGAAGTTATTCGTTGACAAACATAATGCACTTTGTACTCTCCATGTGAAGGAAAGGGATTGGCTGAGGAGGGCTGGGTATAGGAATAATCACAACTCTTGGCAGCTGAAACTCGAGTTGGTCGATATTAAGGGCCTCATCACGAGTTTGGCCTGAGCCCTTAAAGGCGGAGGTAATGGTATGCCATTTTTACCTCCAGTTTTTTGCTGCAGGTTTAAATGACAATTTTCGGGCCATTCTTGGCGCAATTTCTGCCAGCGGTAATAGTGCTCGCCAAGTTGCGCTAACACTATTTTAGCGTTGGATGGTATCCCAGCAGTAATAGTGCCGGGATACCACCCAACTCATGATGAGGCCTAAATCTGGTAACTGGACATACTCCACATTTTTTGATTTTGCGATTGGTTGCCCTAGTGGTTGAGCCTCTTTACGCTGCCCATGTTTTATTAGTAAGGGCACATGGCCAATTAATTTGATCAGTGCATGAACTGCATGTAAAGCAACACATCATGTTGATCATTGCATTGCAATGTTATGTTTTACTTTATGTGTTTGTGCGATGGATGTTGTGTGAGTCTGGTCTCATGTGTTGTGGTTCTATGTCACTGGGGAATTTCGCATGCCTATGTCATGTTAATAAAATGTATGTTGATACGTTATTGAGCATTTGGCAATAGATTGTGTTTCATGAATACAACATTTGTCTACATATTAAGGGCGTATGTTTTCCATGAGTGATCACTCACTTTGTCAGATGGTTCATTAGCCAGAGAGTTCTGTAGGCAAAGGCTTTGTTTAGGTTTCAGTAATTTGTATAAATCACAGGTTGGACTAAGATTTAGGATGTTTTTTGTGGGTACTGTAAGTGATATTTACATCATCAAAGTCCCTGTGAGGCAACAAATAAGGTTTTCAGTGGGAACCTGCAGTATGTTTTTGGTTACTACTTAGTGCCAGGCACGTGCCTGTGTTCAGGGTTACGGTGTATTTGTTTGAGAGGCTACAGCCCGAAACATTAGTGGATACAGGATATATATTTGTGTTTTGGCAGTATTTCCCTGTGAGGAGATCAGGACTCCTGCATGTGTTTCGGCAGGATGTTTACATTGAAGTGGAGGCTCGCCCTAGGATTTCTGTGGTACGGTTTAAATGTGTGATCGTGGCCACATTCATGGCCGTGCCAGCTGCACTGCCATGTTCCTCCCACACCACCACATTGGGGAACAACACCAACTTATCCCCTGTGTCTCCTGCCTGCAGCTGCACACACACAACCCTGTGCATTTCCTTCTCCAATGTACCTGCATTCTCGTTTGTACTCACCTGGGACATCAGCTGCAACAAATCCATCTGTGACAGGCATGTCTCTGATCCTGGCCACCTGTTCCTCCCAGGGTCTGAGGTGTAATGACTCAACAGTTCCGGCTCCTGCGGCTGCTGCCTCATGGTGACAGTGGGCAAGCAGACAGGGACGTCATTTGGGGGTAGCCAGGGGTCACAACTGCGACCCCTGAGTTCTCCCTTGCTACCCCTAAAAAACAAAAAAAAAAATATATATATATATATATATATATATATTTTTTTTTTTTTTTTTAAATAGAAGCTCCTGAGCTGTGGACCTTTGTTTCTGGAGTGGCTGGCTTCCTTGTTCAGGCCTCTTAAAAAAACAAGGGGTTCCACAAGTAACACTTTGAGCAGTGACCCTAAATAAGAAAAGATATGAATAACAAATAGTCTTTCTGGAATTCTATACATTTACAAGTTTATTGGTATCCACTACAGAGTGGAATTTGCTTTCTGACTTTGAGAACATTCAGACATGTAATTGCTCATTTTACTATAGCCGGTAAGATGGCTATAGCTGCTCGGATAGCTCAGTGGGTTGAGCGCTCGCTGCTGCAATGTGTGATATGCAAGTTGCAGGTTCGAATCCCGGCAAGGTCAACTCAGCCTTTCATCTTTCTGAGGTCTTTAAATGAGTACCAACCCATGTTGGCTGATATTGTATGTATATTTATTCTATATAAAGCGCTTAAGTATATAATAACACATCATTATCATTTGGCCTTGAACGTCTGCTCGCATTCAAAGTAATTTGGTAATATGGGCCCATACACACTGATATTAACGATACATATAGTGATTCATTCTTGTATGAAATGTATATGCCATCAGAATGATATTGTAACCATGTTTATCGTGGTGTACTTAGGAACAAAACTATATGATGCCACTTCCTGTATTGTCAAGGAGTGGAAGCTTGTGTTCCATCGCTTCCTGTGATGTCACTTTGGGGTGGGGTCAAATGACATCACTTCCTGTGATGTCCTCAGAGGTCAAAGGTCACATAATGTCCCTTCCGCTACCCCTGACATTTTGGTGAAATGCAAGCAATCATTCCAGCACTCCTTGCAGTCTTTCATGTCCAATTGCACTGTGCCCACAACCACCAACTTGTCGCTGATATTATTCCAGATGGTGTTCTTCCGTTTTATGTAGGTTTTACAGTGCTGGGCAGGAAACAGCTCTTCTGCATTGGATAACACCTCCACTACTAGCACTTGCAGCCCCCCCTCACTAAATTTGGGCTTGGTTACCTGCATTTCAGGTAGCTTTATCTTGCCCTTATCACTTGGCATCTTTCCTGTGGCTTTGATTTCTGGATGACTACTGGAAGCAATCGATTTTGAATGGATTGTCTTTTTAAAGATGGCCACCTCTGAGGTTCCCGTTTGCGGCATGATGCTATTTCCACTGTGCAGTAATTCAGGCAGCGGATCTACAGCACATAATTCCTACAATATTGCAGCTGCAATGGTCATTCTGCAAAAAACGGAATGATTTACTGATCAGCTGGTGCTCATTCCACCAGACGGCAATGCCTTTCCCGCCAAGGGTTGTAATGTGGGGGTTATTACACGGGACAACACAAAGGTAATGATGATTCTGCTTCTCCTCTAAGTGCACTGGAAATTGATCCACAGATGTTGATGTGCTGCACCCCCTACCAAGGACCCACACTTATGTAGGCATGCATTGTCTAAAGGGTAAGAATATCATTGTTGTTGCTGAAGTAAACCCAGAGACACAATGGCAAAATAAAGGAGCGACACATTTGCAGTCTGAAGAGCAAAAACAGGAGATTGTGGCTTCTTTGAAGTGTTTGTTGGAAGGAAACTTTCATTTGAAATATACATTATAAGTGACGTGTGGTGAAATAAAACCAGAAATTTAAAACATCATTTTAGTCTCCAAATTGAAAGCAGTGAGCACGTATTTTTTCTCTGTTATTTTCTATTTCATTAAAAGTATATTAGCACACAACTCACTTTACTTGTCTAGTGCGTGCAGGCCAATAAGATCTCGGGATTTCTGTTTTATCACACATTGCAACTGTGATAGATGTCCTAGTTTTGGAAATGGTAGGAGCTCCCATGGATTCTGGCAGGAAAGTCTGGTCTGCTGAAGAGCCTCGCTCTCAGATAGCCCTCTGTCTTTTACAAGCTGGTGTTCATGAGTTTGTGCCCAGAGGGCCTGCCGGCCATTGGGTGCATTATTGGACCCCCCACTGGCCACACACAGGACACCCTGTGTGTAACTCCTGCTGTGCGTGAGTAGTGTGCGTGCCAACAGCGAAATGTGTAACTGCAGCAGGGCTTCACTTTTAGAAAGTGCGTGCAGAGTTTCTTCACAAAAAATGCAAAACTGATTTTGGTTGACGAATCAGCTACAAATGTGATAGAAAGCTCATTCATAAATACCCCGAAAAATGCTTTTCAGAGGATTTTCAGCAGGCACATGCGGCACTCAAGCTATTCTCATTTTCGATTTTCATTTCCATTAGAAATGAATACCTTTGAAAGTGAAATAAGCCAATAGTGATTCTTAACGGATTCGTATCACTCTATGATGTCATAGAGTGATACGAATCAGTAAAGAATCACTATTGGCTTATTTCACATTCAAAGGTATTCTCATAAGTATGCCAGCATGGCATGGCAGTCTTAAGGGTAATTCCCAGGGTACCAAGGTGATTGTCACATACAACAGCTCCTAACTCTGACTACCACTAAATGATGTCCATGCCAAGAGGGTTTCATGGATAGGTCACAGAGTATAACTACCTGGTCTAATACATGGCAACAAACACCCTGACTCTTGGAGCAGTACACAGTGTATTTTTGCAGTGCAAAGAAAATACACTTTGCACAGTAAAAAGACAGTTTGCACTGTTCCATGAATAAGAATGTTTGTTCGCAGTGCAAAGACACTTTTCACCAGTGAAAGTCACTTTGCACTGTGCAAAAAAAGCATGAATCAGGCCCTAAGTCTGCAAATTAAGGTCCGATTCATGGAATTCTTTGCACGGTTCAAAGTGACTTTGCACTACTGAAAAGTGACTTTGCACTGCTGACAGTAAACCTGATTCATGGAACTGTGCAAAGTGTATTTTTGCAGTGCAAAGTCAGGGCAAAGTTCATTTTGTACTGCAAAAATGACTTTGCACTGCAAAAATACACTTTGCACAGTTCCATAAATCAGGGGTGCCTGTAGCACAAAGTCACTTTTAGCCATGCAAAAAATTCCATTAATCAGGCCCTTAGTGCTTATTTTTTTGTGAATTAGGCACGGTGCAAAAAGTATTTTTGCAGTTCAAAGGCACTTTGCTCCGTTCTCTGAATCAGGCCAGTGGAAAATGTATTTTTGCGGTGCAGAGTCACTTCACTCCAAGCTAAGGGCCTGATTCATGGAATTGTATGTGCAGTCACTTTGAACTCCATGAATCAGGCCCTAAGTTGCATACATAGGACCTGATTCATGGATGTGTTTGCACAGTGCATAGTGGCTCTTCACTTGTGCAAAGTGACTTTGCACTGCCAACAAACACCCTGATTCATGGAACAGTGCCAAGCGTCTTTTTGACTTGCAAAGCCACTTTGCACTGCAGAAATACACTTAGCACTGTCCCATGACTCAGGGTGGAGCAGTGCAAATAGTACTTTTGCAGTGCAAAGTGACTTTGCCTGTGAAAAATACACTTTGCACTGCTCCATGAATCAGGGTGGAGCAGTGCAAAGTGTATTTTTGCAGTACTCAGCACAGGTTCTTTAGACAGAACTTGTTGAAAATCAATGATCCTGTAGGTCGCTGTTCCGAGTCCCTTATCACTTGATGTGCTTTGCACTCTGTAGTAAACTGCACTGAAAATGGGCGCGTGTGGCTGGCTGACATACCCCAGAGCAGGCGTGAATGTGAGGCGAGAGTTGGCGTGCTGCAGCATTCTGGGACCTTCTGCGCTCTCTACCCACCTATTGCCTCAACCTGGCGTGGTGCAGTGCATTGTGGTGCAAATATCTCAGAAACGGTGCATCCTGGGCCTTGAAACATGGTTTTCAATCAGGACCTTTAAATTAAGTTGTGTTCCTCAGATCAAGACGCTTAAAATGAGCTTTGTTCGGTCCTTCTACGAACACATTGATGTTTTCGCCGATTTCAGGCAACCGCCTCATGTGTGAAGGGGCTAAAATCCAGAGAAAGGGGTGAGGTATGCAAATGGCATGTAGCCAGTAATGTCCGCAGGGTCCTAACAGATAACTATGCAAAATTTGATGCAGATTGGTGGAACACTGTGGAATTGTATAAGGAACAAACTAACAGATTATAACCAAGAGATAAAGATGTAAACAATTAATCACGCATGGGGTTACTGGCGATGCAAGAAAAGCACACCTTGTATGGGCAGGAAAAGAAATGTTTGAGATTTGATTTTGCATTTCTAAATCCTAAAAGATTGCAGACTGCACATCAGCTATCTTCCCTTCTTATATAAATCCCTTTCACAGGCATTCTTTATTTAAGCACATGTCCTATTCTAAGGTTCAGAGGTTCTGCACAGTACCTGTGCGATGCTTGTCAAAGCGCCGCCACAGACATCTACTATGTCTGTCTGTTTCATTTACACTAACAAGCGTCTCCTGTGCTGCTCACTGAAGCTGCAGTAGGAGGATGTTCTTAACTGAAACCTCACTTGACAGCTTTTCCCCCCTTTCAGGTGAGAGGTTTCCAATTATCCAAATCCTGTAGGAAAAGGTCTTCCTTATGAACATTGTTAGGACTTTTCATTTCACTGCGAGAATCCTCAAATCACTAGCCTTTCACAATCATGGACGCCATATTTTAACATTAACTTTATTTAAAGTTAAAGCAATAAAAAGAGTAATAGTTGATTTAGAAAGGATCCGTTTTTATCTTCACCAAAGAAAGCAGGTGCATGAAAAAATGATTTTGCAATATATATCCAGCCCAAACGTGCTGCATTGGTTGGAATTAGAACCAAAACAAATATTTGACTCTAACAGTTTAGTAGGCAAGGAAGACTGAGGTGGTTATTCCATACAAATTCTGTAAACTCAGTCCAACTGATCTATAGGCAATCGTGCAATCCCCAAAGCGTGCCGATAGGGCAGCACAGGACATCTTTTGAGACAAAGTGAGCCAGTTTCATGAGTTCATACATGCCAACATTTTCCATTCCATTTGGGACACAAGTACATTCACACTTTTACGTTTGCATTCTGGGACTTGCAGTCATGTATTTATAATGGAAAGAGTCAGGACTACAGGTCCCAGAATGCAAAGTAAAAACCAAGACTGAAATAGCATTTCGCGAATGGAATGGATAATGCTGGTACATATTGGGTGACTGCATTGTGCAGCTGGCAGTTTTAATCAATGTTACTGAACCAATGTACATTTAAATGCACTATTTCCCTGAATTCTATCTAAAAGGTGCCCCAAATACCACTCAAACACTGTGTGGTGAAATGTAATGTACAGTGTGGGGCACTTATTGCTGTCAGGGCCTATTATTTTGTCCCAGTGCGATCCTGTCGGTAAGCCATTGGTGGGGATACTGTATTTGCAAGTCACGCATCAACTTTTGCAAAGGAAGAAGGTAAGGAAATTGGTTTCCAGGTGACAAAAGATTCTTTGTTTATTACAGATTTTTTTAAAAATTGAAGACTTCATTTATGCATTAAGTTAACCCGGATTTCACGATCTAGGTGCTTTCTTATGACCAATGGTTGTTTGAATCAACAATTATAAATGGTCTGCATGTTAAGTAAGAATGCAAAGGGCCTAATTCACAGAACGTTTTGCACGCTGCAAAATGCCTTTGCGTCTAAAAGTTGCACTTTGCGGCATGCAAAACTCCTTTTCCCGATTCATGAATCAGACTTTGCGTGACTTTGCACGACTTTGGACGGGCCGTTCCAACTTTGCCTGGTGCTGAGCTCTTTGCGCGACAGAGTGTGGGAAGGGCTTGCAAGGAGGAGGAGGGGGAGAAGGATGGTGAGGGAAAGGATTTTCCGCCCCATACAATGCTCTTTGGGATGCCAGAAGACGAGGTTTATGCAAGGTACAGATTCCCTCACCATGTCATCCTAGACCTGGTCAGGGACTGGAAGGAAGACGTTGCATCACCCACCATCTGCTCCCATGCCCTTACACCCCTGGAGAAGGTGCTGACAGCCCTACATTTCCTAGCCACAGGCTGTTTCTAGCACGCCTTTGCCATTATTGGGGCATATCGCACCCACACCATCCTGTTGTTTACACCAGATATTGCGCTGTATCACATCATGTGTGCATAGACACATATACATGCCTCAGACACCGCATGCAAGGCAGAGAGTGTTCCAGGAGTTTATGCCATAGCACACTTCCCATGAGAACTGGGAGCCATTGAACGCATGCATGTTGCGCTACAGCTCCCCCTCCCAAGCGACTGAGTACATTTACCACAACCGGACAAATTGGCATTTGATCAATTTCCAGGTAATCTGCGACACAAAGGTAGTCATAATGCATGCCAATGCAAATTGCCTTGGAAGCACACATGACAGCTTAATTTATCATACGTCAGCACTATCCAGGGCCCTACCATAGGGAATCTTTGGCAATACCTGGCTCATCAGTGAGTATCATCTGTCATGCACATGCATGCAGTCAAGTGCACACTGAATAACAGACCATGACAATCACTGCTAACAACAACCATTTACACATTTGCAGTGGACAGTGCCTATCCTCTTTCACCATTCCTGCTCACGCCATTCTGGAATCTTGCCACCCCAGTAAGGTACAACGCAGCACACATAGCTACTAGGGGCATAGTGGAGCACACATTTCCGCTCCCTTGACCCCTCAGGAGGCGTATTGCTATATGCCCCACCAGTAGTATGCAAAATCATTGTGGCAGCTTGTGTCCTGCACAATGTTGCCACACAGCATGGCATACCAGTAGCGCTGCAGGAGGGACATCACCATCACCCACAGGCAACCCCTTGGCCGGCCAAAGAGCACAGGGACAGGATGTACGCAATCAGCTCATGCAAACATATTTCACATGAATACCAGCCCCTGTGGAGCACATCCCTGGTGTCCTTCAATGATGAATCAGGGTCAATCCACCTTGCCCACAACAACACCCTAAGAATGTGTGTCTGGGAGAGGCAAGCGTGTGTCCATAGCCCTTCAATCAACTGCACCAATGACTGACACAGTCATAGCAAGTGGAAACAAAACTATACATGTCACTCACACAAATACACACAACTTTGGAAATTTGGCCCATCTGGGACTCTTCTAGTGCTAATGTGTGGGTTTCTTTAGGTTGTACTAGTATTCCAGGACTCCCTTTAACATTCTAAGAGGTCGCCCATGATTCTAACATTTTGACAGTACCTTCAATCTCCTTGTTTGCTCATCATGAAACATTTCATTTGATGTCATGGAATATAGCCGGTCTCCAGAAACATCTGGAAGATGCACTGTGGTATGAACTGGTGCGTTCCCATGACATAACAGGCCTGCAAGAAACGTGGTCCTTGGTGGCCCTTGATTTGCAGAGTTTTGCAACCTTCCATGTACCAGCAACAAAGGGGAAGGAAGGGTGTCCAAGTGGTGGCCTGACCTCTGAGTTAAGATGAAGTTATTCGCACCAATAGGCATGCACAAAATCCCCTCTAGGGATCTTATGGAAATACAGTAGCGTTGCTTTGGTGGGTCAATGATCTTGCTTATTAATTTGTACAATCGCTATGATAGTACCGCTAGTAACTCCTTGTTCCCACTTCCCACTGTTGGAGGAAAGAGTTACAAAGTGGAGGGAAAGGCAAGCTGGCCAGATAAAAATCATTATTTTTGGAGTTCTAAATCTCTAATTTGAACCGCTTGAAAGCATGCAGGTGCTCTCTGATGAGGAGGATGTTCCATGGGGAGTTGGGCATCTGGTGGCTGTTTGTCCTAAACCGAATTACAGACTCGCTGGGGCAGCAGTAAGTAGGTTTCTGGCAGTTGGCCTCATGGCCTGCAATGGAAGATTCCCAAGCGATCGTTCCGTGGCCGCAACTTTTGGAACTCTCGCCAAATGTAGCCTGATAGACTACATCCAAGTGAATGTTGAATTGTGGGAATATTTAGAGGATTTGAATGTCTTTTAAAGGTTGGAAAGTGACCATCACCCTGTTATAGCCCATATAGCAGGATCGATGTTTGGCATACGGGGAGTGGCAACAGAGAAAAACAACGTACCTATAGAGTCAAAGGCTGGAGCCAGATGTGCCATTGAGTGGAGCTCAATAGATCTAGAGACCAAATTGCCAGGCATATATGCATGCATCCAGTCACCACTTGAGAACTTTTGCTCTAGCAAGCCCAATAAGGTAGAACAACTGGTAAAGGCACACAAAACCATTGCTTTCACCGTGGGTCATTGGTGGTCTAGACCTTTAACTAACTACCGTTGACAAAAGGGCAGCACTCAGTACCTCATGGTATGATGGGGAATGTTGAGCTGCCAAGAAGGTACTAATTGAGCATGCCAAGGGGCTTAGGAGGGGTGGTTTATCGGCCTTGGCTGAAGCAAGGGCCTCATACCATAAACTACTTAAAATTAAGAAGATTAAGCATTTGGTTCAACTCTAGGACAACCTCCTCCAGGCCTCTCTAGCAGGAGACTCCAGGGTCTTTTGGCAATGTTTTAGGATTGGGAGGACCATCACCAGAAACTTAACCAAGAATAGCATTTTGGAGGCAGACTGGTTCATCCACTTTAAAAATCTTTACAGGGCAGGCAACCAGGTCCTTAATAATAAGGAAATGAGGGCTACTCTTGATAGCCCTTAGGAGGGGGTGATTACTATGCTGGTGTTGTCCATGCGCGACTTTGAGGAGGCTCTCATGTCGCAGAAGCTGGGGAAAGCACGGGGACCGGGTATGGTCCCCATTGACTGGTATTGCCAGGAGGTCATTATATGGCTCCCCTATTTGTCAAAACTATTAAACGCTCTACTAAGCAAATATAGTGCCTCATTCATGGACTCAAGCAATCATTTTCCCCATTTACAAGATGGGAGATAGGGTTTGCCTAGCTAACTATTGCCCCATCTCCATTCTTGATGTGGCTGGCAAGGTGTTTGCTAAGGCAGTACTGGGTCATCTTGATGCATGGAGTAGGGAAGTGGGGGCTTTGTACCACCTACAGACTGGCTTCCAGCAAAATATCAGCACACTAGATCAAGTCCTGAGGCTTTATTTGATCCTGGAGAAATATGTGGCATTGTGCTCCATGAACATCTACGTGGTTTTTGCTGATCTAAACACTGTGTACAACAGTATACCGAGAATATGCTTGTGGGACGCATTGACCAAAATGGGCATGCCTTCTAAGAACTATGGGGCTGAAATTAGATATGCGACAAACCACCTCTTGAATAGAAATAGATTTTGGAGGTAGGCAGGGCTGTGTCCTTGCGCCAAGCCTGTTCTGCCTTTTCATTAATGAGGTCATTGATCTGCTAGTTGGTGAGTATACTGATGCCCCATAGTTGGCAGATGAATGTATACCAATCCTTGTATTTGCCGACAATGCAGTTCTCCTTTCACTGACCCTGAAGGGATTACGGAGGCAATTTGTAATTTTTGAGAGCTTCTGTGAGAAAAGCAGACTTACAATAAATGTCCAAAAAAAACAGTTGATGGTGTTCACCAGAAATCGGGTTAAGAGAGCGCCAGGGCTTACAATTAGCCTAAGAGGCGGCGCCATTGAGGAGGTAATGAAATACAACTACCTGGGGCCAGGTTGGCGGCAAACTGTGTATGGAAAGACCAGGTGAATCGGTCAGCTTGAAAGTTGACCAGGCACTGTGGGGCCTTATCCAGATTTATCCAGGCCCATGGGATGGATTTGCTGAGTGTTATTCTGCAGATTTATAAGAGACAAACTAGGCAGGCCACTCTTTATGGAGCTGAACTGTGGGGTATGTGTAACCCTGGTATGCTTCAGATTGTGGAGCATACATCTCTAAAATCAGTCTGGGGCATGCCGGTTAATGCGCCTAATGTACCGGTCCTCTGGGAGCTGGGCCTGCAGAACATCGGCTTCATGTGCCAAATGAGGCCAGTGTTCTTTTGGGCCAGACCCTGGTCAAATAGTAAGTTGTGCCCTTACAGAAGAGCTGTCAGGGATATTTAGATTCAGTTGGGTGGCTCTAATTTGCAATGTTTATTGGGAATTAGAATGAACTGACCATCTTGGGGATGTAAAGTTATTGGCGCCAAACCAAATTAATTCTGGGACATTTTAAAGTGTATTTACAAAAGGCCGATGAGAGCTGGTGGGAGAAAGAAACCTTCGAAAAAGCCCCTTGCTTGTTATGGAAAGAGAACCCTGGCTTTGAAATGTATTTGCATAGAATGCAGCTGGAATTTATGAAACCTCTGAAAGCCCTCTATATGAAGCTTTGTTTTGATATCCTCCCCCTTGGCAGCTTAAAGCACAAGTGTAGTCCGAGTAATCCATCAGTCTACCCCTTTTGTCCAAATGAAATTGAAAGTCCAATACATTTAATCTTGTTCTGTCGTCCAGAATATTTTAATATTAGGAAAAAATATTTGCTATCACTTTTTAAACAATTTTCTGTGAGACGGGTTCATGATGCGATCTCTATCTTTGTCTAGCAGGGACTAGTGAATTAGCAACTCACAGTATGGGGAATTATTTATTTCAGGCCTGGGGGAAGAGATCAAGCATGCGGCGGAAAATTCCCCAGTCCTGGATGGTTAGTCGTTTGCCTCTAGATTTTAATGAGATCTTAACTTATCGTTTCTCATCTGAAGTTTTAATGTAGTACATGATGCTGCATTTTTAACTGTGCCAGTTCTTTTTTTCCTTTCTTTTATGTATTGAGTTTTACCTTTTGTAATGTATTATATATGACTTTCATGATCATTTTGGGATCGGAATAAAGCTTAACAAGCAAAAGCACGCAACACAATCATCAATCTACCACTTTCACATGCTCACCACCAATAATTGTGCACGCAGACCCCCAACAACACACAGGAGAACACAAGTATGAAAGCACAGCATATAATGTAAGCAGTAACTAACCCTTGTGAGGACTACCCGGGCCACCCTAGTTATGTCTCACAACAATAAAGAGGTGGCGTTGCCACCCCATTCCCTGGCAACAATTAAGTTCACAAAAAACATTGACATCTAAATAGTCATACAGACTGAGAACATTGCAAGTTCAGTTGAAGAATGATGCCCATCTCACCTCACATCTTTCCCCTTGCGAGCCTTCCCCAGCTGTACCCATTCTTGTATCCATGCTCCCCTCTACAGGAGCCCAAACCAGCCTACACTGCTGAGGTGTTGCATGCAGGCATCCCGCAGCCCTGTGTCCTTGCATAGCAGCAACATCTCGCCTAGCAGAATGCGTAAGAAGAAAAACATAGCACAAGGTCAGAGCAGGTAACACATCCATACACCAAATGATGCTGCACTCTGTGACCCCCCTGAGTGTCATGCAACAACTGCAAGTAATAACTCGCCAGCTTCCCATCACCATGTCTCCCCTCACCCATGCATCCGGATCTGCTCACCTCAGACAAACACAATCAAGAACACCCCACACAGTGACAGCATCCCCACCCACACCGCCTCCACTTCATATCCCTGAGTGCTATGCAGCAACTGCAAGTAATTACTCTCCAGACTCCCATCACCATGTATCCCCTGTGCCAATGCAGCTGGACCTGCTCACCTCAGGCCAACGCAATAAAAACCCACACAGTCACAGCTTCCCTGCCACCAATGACACCACACCATATGTCCCTCTGAGAGCCTTAAAACTTACCTGCACAAGTTACACACATGGCTCACATCCACACCATTTCACCAGAAATCACATTCTCAGCTTGCAAAGACAGCCAGTGCAACACTCCCATGGGCCAGCAGAGTGCCCCCAGCAGGGCAATGTTGTCTGGGATATTGCATGGGGTGTGGCCTATGTCCTGCTTGGTGAATGAAAGTCACTTGTGTCTTACAGCATGAAAGGTGGCCCACCACTTGGCTAATGCTGAGTGGGAGGGAGTATCACAGTGTGGGGGCTTTGATGGAGAAAGAGGCATGTCAAATTGAAGGAAGGGATCACAAGCAGTAGTGACGAGTTTGATGTAAGGTACCTGTAGTGTCGTCAGGCTGTTGAGCCAGTGTTGGATAAAGTCAAGGCACATCTCGTGGAGTGCCCAGTAGGTGATGCAAATGGCCATGTAGGTGGTGCATCGGACAATGGGAAGCCAGTGGAGCACATGGAGTGCATATGTCACGTGTATCCTGGGGGTGAGTGTAAGGGTGAGGCAGGCTGCGTTGTTCAAGATCTGTTGTAGCTCAATTAAATGATAGGCAGAGCAATATACATTAATGGAATAAGAGCAATCTAGGCAGCAGAGGATAATTGCCAACATCGACGTGACTCTGTGAGGGTAGGATAGCCAAGGGATGGTTCCTTCAAGGAAGTGGAGGTGTAGATGACAAGATCTATGTGCAGTGTCCATGTGGTGACAGAGTATTCAGTCATAATTCATGGTGCATCACAGTTACTTCACTGAGCTGGATACCGTGGGAGTGTGGACTAGGGAGCATAGCCAGGGGTGGCTTGGTGGAAGAGTGCAGTGTCCTGCAAACATGAATCCGCTCCCAACAGTTCACGAGGAGGTGGCTAGCTGCCAGGCAGTGCTTTGAAATCTGTATGTCCCGAGGCGAGATCACGATTGGGAGCAGCTGTACTCTTGGTGATCTGTAATGGATGTGTGTGTAATAATTGTACTTGTAGCAGGACAGGTCATGTGAGAGGATAAGGGTAGGGAGTGGGCTCAGGCACAGGTTGAAGAGTATGGTGGATAGGGAGTACACTTGCAGGGCCCTGTAGGAGACATGCGAGGGAGAGAGGAAAATGGTAGTAGGAAGAAGACTCGAGAACAGTCAACAAGGCAAGAGGTGAACAATCAGAATACAGAGTCCATCATGCCCAGAGAGTGGAGTCTGAGGATGAAGATGCAGTTGTTGAAATGTTAAAGACTGACAATGGTTCAAGGGGGATGAGTGCTGCACAGCCTCTTGAGTCTGCTGTCCTTTGCAGAAGTGCGACCAGAAACCCAAAGCACATGCATGGATGATCAAAAGGACATACATAAACAGACATACATCTGCAGTGGCAGTCACCATCCCAAAAGCACAGGAGGATAGCCCAGGGGCAATGTTCTTGCCTTGGAAGCAAGATTACACGAAGCAACACAGGTTCGATCCTTGGGTCCACGCTTAGAAACCTCTGGGTATTAAGCACGTTATAAATAACCTATCATACCATATCATATCACATGATCCATGCAAACCCTATGTGTGCCACTGCATGTCAATATTATGGTGCACACTTAACCAGCCATTAACATGATTGGCAGTGCACAACCAACCTTCCCTGCCGTCAGAGCTGTCCTGATGTGATTCCCTCATCCCCTTCACCTAACACTGTGCCTTTGCATTTGGAAATGGAAAGACAGTGTCTGGCAGAGGGCATGTGGAATAGGAAGGTGATAGGGAACTGGGTGACAATCCCATGGATTGCAGTTACTGGACCAGTCAGGATCCCTGCAACAACATGGGACATTTGATTGTACCAGCTATAGGAGTAATTGATGCAGACTGCATGTATGCACATCAATGTTTAGTGTGATCTGTACCTGTATGTGTGATCCTGTTGCAGTCAAATGAACCATGCCAGTTGACACCACTGGGCATGCATGCATCACTCATAAAGTCCTTGAGAGGGCACCAACAAGGTGCAAATGAAAGAAATCAAAATGGGTCCAGCCCAGACAGGGAAACACTTAGTTTCCCTTGCCTGACCATAGTTTTTGGTACATACCTGACCCTTCGAACTCTCCTCGGGCCTCTTCCTCATCTCCGGTCACACTGAACCAGGAAACAGGCTAGTTTACACAGGTAAATATTTATCCATTTAGAATTTAATCACAATATATTTTAATAGGTAACAACAATCAAAAATGAGGTGACAGAACACTGAATGATATCTTTAGTACACTAGGAATCAAGTAATGACCACAAAACAAATGCAGCACAGGAAAGAATACTGTTGAGTTGGTTTAGAACAGATAGCACTATGGTTAGGGGATCTCCTGCAACACCCCTCAACCCACCAATAAGCAATGTAAAGAGATGGGAGGAGAGAGCAGGTATTCAGGAATCACACAAATCAAACAGAATATCACTCCCACCGTCCCCCTTCAAACACAAGAGAAAAACTGAATTGACTTTTCACTGTCAGAATGGCTTTGAAATTGTCTTTGGAATTGACTGAGCAAAAACACCAAATGTGGTCAAAAATACTTAAATGATTATGAATTCCTATGGGAGCCGCTTTGAACAGTTGCAAGCAATCACAAGCAATGATTTAGTCAGAAGAAAACTCTTGAAATCTCAAAGTCCAAGTGGGAAATTAAATGAAAGCTATTTTACACATGTAACATTTCTCAGAATTTCAATCCGTGGGAAACTTTTCCTTGCGTGATATTCGGTTCTGGGTTCTAGAAGTTACGCTTCTAGCACAAAAACTGAGGGAGTTATAGAGGTTTTAGTGAGAGTCATTTTTGCAAAATAGGCACGAGAATGAAAAACAGAAATGCACTTTGAAAATGAAAGATGGGTTTGATCACACTATATTATGACTATGAAAAAGAGGATGCCACACATGAATCTCCACAGTTACGTGGCTGCCATAACCCTTCACGTGGTGGATGCTCAATTTCTTTTTGGAATTTACTTGAGGTACTCAAATCACTAATGATTTATGATTTTATAAAACAAATGAGAAAAATCAGTGCAAGAAAGGTTCTGACAATACTATGATTCTGAATATACAGATAGGATGGGTTGAGATTGGGATAAGACAATGCAAATATACTAGGGTCACTTTTGTTCCTATTAATACTTACAAAATAAGTTATTAAATTGGACAGTCAGTTCTGGTCATGGATTGGATCTGATCTAGGAAGGACAGCACATCAGGCACGGGACTGGATCAGCTAGGCCGGTCACCGGATTTGCACAGGATCTGCCCTTCTTGTTTGTGGGTAGTTCAATCAGCTGGAAAGCAAGTTCCTCAGGCAAGCCTTGTGGTAGCAAGCCAGAGAGTTTCAGGATACTAGTTCAAAAGGCCTTTCCACACCCCACAGCGCTTCACTGGGTGGTGAGAATAAGTTTGAGGATTTGGGCCTTGCTGAAAATCAATAGTTCTCTGCTGCTGGCAAGAGTCTTGGCATCTGGATCTGGAAGGGTGTGAAAGGCTGGATGTAGAATGCTGCATTCGTATGTAGAATGCTACGTGCTTCGCCGGAATCAGGAAAGAGAGTGGATCAGTGAGTCCCTATGTGTTGTCAGCTGTCTGTATTTATCCTTTCAAATAACATCACAAAAAGGGTGTATGGGCCGGCTTAACTAAGCCTGCCCCTGTGAGCTGGGATTGGATCAAAACTTCATCTGCGCTGTGCATTTGAGTGATTGGATCAAGGCCGGATGATGTCACATTTTATGGTTTGCTTTGCAGTTCTTAGAAACCTCCCTTTAGCCACTGGTCGCAAAATTGATTTTATACTAAATACCCATTTCTACATTTTTCACCTTTACACAAATCACACACAAGGATTCCATATTTGATGTAGCATCTGTTCCTCAAAATCCTGCAGCTGTGGGATCTTGTTTCAACTGTCTAAAGAATTTTGCCCTTTTCGCTATGAACACAATTTCCAAATTTTATGCAAATTTCCACAAATGTGTGTATTTAACATAGGGATGCGTGTGTACATTTTCACAATTCTAGGATTAATACATTTCACATGAAGCCACATATATTGCCATTCCTCTCCAGAACATGTTACACGGTTCTACCGCCTCTTAAAACGTGCAGCCAGAAATTAGATTAACAACTCTGTCCTTTTTATATTTTTCACCACTTTGAATCACAAGTTATGAGTCTTTAAAAATTGTTCTTTGTTCATGCTTAACAGCAAATGGTCCACCTCTTTTTCTCTCCCTGGAGTCCAGGAGCATCCCCTCCTTGGGGAAGTTCCTTCCAAGAGCCATTAACAACCCTCTCACCCCTCTGTTTCCTGGGCTGAAGGGTCTGCTATTGTTCATTTTCTTTCTGTAGACAAAAGTCTGGGTTAACCCACGATTATCATCTCCCCGTGAGTTTCAGCTGAGAGAATTTCCCTCCCCTTGGAAGAAACCTGTTTGTCCACTTCCAAAGGGTTGCAGCTCAGCCAAGCTAATTTATTCTTAATTAAAGATCCAGGAAAAACCAAACTTGTTGCATTAAACATAAAGACATTACTTTCTTAGCTTTAACTCTGTGGGATAAATAGCAACTGAGATCTGTATTCTTTTTAGCCACAATCCTTTTTATGTTTGCTAATCCGGCAGACTTTTTCATTTAGATCACTTTGAAGTTTCATCAGTAACTCATCTGACAGCTGTCATTCAGGTAGCCTAGGGAACTGCACCCAGATTCTGAGAGGGGCTGTCAGTTTGCAGACAATCCAGTTTTTCTGAAGAATGTTTTGCTCTTCACATTAGGACTTTGTATGTTTGCAATGCTTTATTAGATTACATGAAATTTAGTGCCTAGCAAGATTTTGAATGTTGAAAAGTGTTGTGTTATAGGCATTTTGGAGTTTTTAGCAACAAAGCAAATGTCATTTATAGGCACATTTTGGAATTTCATTTGCAAAGCGCTGCTTCTCTCTGCACTCTGTTTGCTGGACATGGAACCCACTGGCTCATTTTCTGCATGGTGTGCTCTATTCCACCACACATGAACCATGGTTGGCAGGTTGTGCATCCATCTTTTTGCGTGTTTGAGAACACGTTTTTTGTAGGTTTTTGCCAAGCACAAGACTTTTGCCACCATTGTTGCAGTTCCTTGCACCATACTATCAGAGTGATGCTGCATAGCATAGTGGAGTGGGTCAATACATCCCACATGTCTCGCCTGCTGATATCCTCTCCCCACTCCCCAAGGACCCTTCACCCAGGTGATCCTCCCTTGCATATCCCCCCCCAGGGTCAGGATCTAAGAGCAATGGCCTTTCCCTGGCCACCTAAGAGGAGGATCCATGGGTAGGACGTGTGAGGATACCCTCAAGTTTCTCTCATACCCTTCCCCTATGCGGGTTAGACCGGGGCGCTTCACATGGAAACCTGCAGAGGGAGTACATGTTTCCTACTGAAGCAGTAGGGTTGAAGTTCCAGGAACCTGCATAACCCTAGGATTGGATTCCTTCCTCTGGCTAATCCCTATCAAAGGGGAGTGATCTGTAATCAATCGAAACCTTCCACCCAAAAGATAGTATGTGAGGTGTGTCACTGCCCATTTCATTGCCAATGCTTCTAACTCGAGAATTGAATAGCTTTTCTCCATGGGCAACAACTTTTAACTGATATATAATATCGTTTTGCTCCAATCCATCACGGTTTTGAGATAGTACGGCCCCCAGTCCCATTAAGGAAGCATTAGTCTGGAGGATACACTCCTGAGAAAAGTCTGCTACCTTCAAAATGGGGCTCTGGCATAGGGTTTGTTTTAAGGTTGTGTAAGAGATCTTGCCCCCCTTATCCTATATGAACTTTTGGGGCTCAGCATTCTTCAATTTCTCAGTTTATCTAGAGAAATTTGGAATCAACTGGAGGCAGTAACTGATTAGCCCCAAAAGGCACACAGATCTTTCTTCGTTTTTGGTACAAATGTTGTTCACATGTCTTTCTATATATCACAATGTCATCTATATAGGCTGCGCAAAATTCTGAGTTTAGCTGAAAGATTTTATCCATCAACCTCGGGAATGTTGCTGGAGCACCATGTAGACCAAACGGTAAAACCTTAAACTGATACCGTCTTTCCCCTATTGTAATGTCTTGGCAGGTGAAGAACGATGGTCTGGAGGGTTGCCCGGAGTAATGCCAGAGGTTAGGATTAATCCCAAACCTTCCAGCCCTCACCTCTTTTTTTTGCGTATTTCACCCTGAGTGGGACGGGTATGCCCATACGTGGGTACCAAGCCTGCTGGGCCTAGAGACCCAAGCTACTCTGATGAGGCCCAACAAGAACTAAACATATCTGGGGATGCTTGTGGTCTCGTGCAGAAGGGATGTGACCAAGCAGTTTGGGTTGGACTGCCCCTTTTGGGGTTGGACCAATCCTGATTTGCATATGGGCTTTCCCCTTTTGCAATGGCTCGGCAGGCGAAGTACGATGGTCTGGAGGGTTACCCAGAGCAACGCCAGAGTTTAGGGTTAATTCCAAACCTTCCATTCACCACCTCTTTTGTTTTGCGTACGTCACCCCGAGTGGGGCGGGTATGTCCAGACGTGGGCCCCGTGCCTGCTGTGCTTAGAGACCCAAGCCATGCCTCATTGATAAGGCCCAACAAGGCCGAAACATTTTTGGGGATGCTTGCGGTCTCGTGCAGAAGGGATGTGACCAAGCAGTTTGGGCTGAACTGACCCTTTTGGGGTGGGACCAATCTTGATTTCCATATGGTCTTTCCCCTTTTGTAATGGCTTGGCAGGCAAAGAACGATGGTCTAGAGGATTGCCCAGAGCAATGCCAGAGGTTCAGATTAATTCCAATCTTCCCAGACATAACCTTTTTTTTTGCATAGAACCTTAAACTGAAACAGTCCCATGGGTGTAGCAAAGGCAGTTTTCTCCTTATCAGTTCCATGTAACGGAACCTGCCAGTACCCTCTTCTGAGTTCTATTGTTGAAAGGAAGACAGCATTACCCAGCCGGTCAATAAGATCATCAATACGTGGTTTTGCGTAAAAGGCAAAGATGTAATTTACCTTCCTAAGGTCTCTACAGAACCTCCAAGTTACGTCAGGTTTTGCCACCAACATGATAGGGGAGGACCATGGACTGTTGGAAGGTTTGATGAGGTTAGCCTCAAGCATTTTTGTAACTTCCTGGATGATGGTATCTTTTCGGGCCCCTAGTAATCGGTAAGGGTTTCAACGTACCACTTTGCCTTCGGGAGTGCAGATATGATGACAAATATCCTTCACTCTTCTGGACTCCTCGCTAAACATGTCAGTGAACTGTTTTATAAGGTGATACAGGTCTTGTGTTTGGTTATTAAGGGAAGATGGTTTCCTAAATTAGGAGACCCACATCCCCTGCACACTATCAAAGTCGGCCTAGGCCTGTATGGATTTTTATTTGGTAGAGGAATGTGTCTGTGCTTCTGTAAAGGAAATACAGAGCATAACACCTCTTAAATTTGTGGACAATTTGTGTTACTTAAAATTGGTAGGTTTTTTATCCTTGTTAGAACAGGACAAATTCTCACTAGTGACCCAATTAATAATTGACAATTCATATATTTATATAGAACAGATATTTATTCATATTGGAAACAAAAACATTCAATTTCAATCTGGCCCAATGCGTTTTGAGGATTGCTTTCACTCTTCATCAGCGGCAAATTATTCTTGATTCTTACAAGAAAAAATCTAAAAAAGAAGAAATTCATAATCCAATATTAAGGATATATTGATAATTCATTTAAATACATATTGATTTACATGTGTAGTTTAAACTTGACTTTATCTACAAGATTCCATGTAAAGAAAAACCTAGACAACAGAGAGGAAGCACCATTTCTATTGTTGTTAGAATCCTATTCAGTAAGGGTCATCTAAACATGTTATCATCCTCATGGCTCAAGGTGATTATAAAAATCAAGGGGAAACACAATCACTATGTACAAGTAATAAGTACCTTGTTGGCTGAATGACCACCATATCTCCATTTTCTTAGTATGAGAAAATTTGCAATTCATATTGTCTAGTAACTGTCAACCTGCGTGTATTAATGTATAGTACAGTGATTAAGCTAATAACTAAGCTGTAAAAGGGTTGAACAAAGGCTACTAGCCTGAAGTATATCGGTGTTCATATGTAATGACAGAATGTAATATACTTACTTAAACATGGGGAACAGAAGAAGTGTTCCGCATGGATATTCTCCTAAGTGTGCAGAGACCCATTAGTAAGTGTGTTGGCGAGATGGTGGGATTACGTGATCCATGCTAGTGAAAAATAAATATTCAAAATAAGAATCTCGGCTTGGAGAGCATAACAAAAGAATGTAAGTAGTGACTCAAAGATAGTCCACCTACTTGAATGTATTACAATACACCAGTGGGAAAGCTGTGGAGTTGCAGTTAAGTAGAGTCTTTAGTCTTTCCAGGTTATACATTTTGAGATGAAAAAACCTTAATCAGAGAGAAAACGGTAATATTGAGGGGGAATTAGAAGTGATCTAAAGATACCAGTAAGTTCAGTTAACTAATGCTGGTGTAAAGTGATGAAGAAAACCCTGTGTGTAGTTACTAAAAGAGTTCCAAGGTGACTGGCTACCGGGCTGTTGTCTCCCGGACAGCAAGGAGGTAGAGTGGTTCGCCTGAGGTAGGGTTGTCTTTGTCTCGCATACTCCATCCACTTCTGTCCGAAATCAAAAGCGGATCGAGTTTAAATAGGTGCAGGTGACGTCATTCGCGCATGCACGCGTTGACGTCACACTGCGGCCATTATGTTTTTGCAGCGTCACTCGCATTTACGTGAGGGTGACGTTATGGGAAAAAGAAGAAAAGGATACATAGAAAGAATGCAGCTGCAGCCAAATGCTGAATATTTCTGTATTTGCACTTAAAAAAGGGAAGAGTGTATATGTGATATTTAATAGTTTTAAATATGCGTAGGTGACGGCATTCGTGCTTGCGCGTGATGACATCACAACGCGGCCATTTTATTTTATTTTAGTAGCGTCACTTGCACTTGCGCGAGAGTAACGTAATGACAAAAAAGTTGTCACGATTCAGGGAAATGGGGTAAAGTAGAGGGAATGGATATCTAAAGTGAAAGCATGAGACGTCTTTTGCGCATTGTGCGAAATGACATCATACTGTAGCCAAATTCTGTCTGTTACATCATTCATGCTTGGAAATGACAAGTATACACATATGTTGCTAGCAAGTGTAAAATGAAGTAAAGAGCGGGTAGTAATCCATAGAGGGCACTATGGATATCTCCAAAAGGCAGAAGACAGAAAAGTTTCTAAGTGATACTGCTTGACTTTATTTGTTTTTATCCCTTTCTATCTCTGTATTGGGTCTGTGTACAACCATTTGTTCCTTAAGTTTTTATCAGAACAGTTTTCGTATCCTTTCTCCTGTTATTATTCTATCTTCCCTCCTCTGCCTGTCTTCCTTTTTTTAGGTCGTCTTAGTTGTGGAATAGTTCTCCATCCGGACTTTATTATTACTGGACATTGGTCTTTGGATATTTGCACCAAAATGAAGAAGAAGGATTGGAAGGAGTCTGAAGCTGTTATTGAGGATAACACGTCCGAAGATTCAGGTGAGGAGAAGGGGGATTTAGACCTCAAGCCTGACACCACCAAGAAGGCATATAAGCCATGGAATGGTTTGTTCTCTCAAACCAAGAAGTACAGATACAAAAAATCTTTGCCATATAATTGATTAACATAATTCTTTATAACAACTACTTTAGATACAACAGGCAATACTATCTTCAAATATCTGGAACATCAATGGGCTCATCTGTGGCCCCATTTTACGCAAATATTTTCATGCATCAATTTGAGACAAAACATGTACTTGAGAACCCACAATGGAAAGACAAAGTGAAATGCTGGAGACGGCATATAGATGATATTTTTGGCATCTGGCATGGGACTGAGACTGAACTATGGGAATTTTGGGAAACCCTGAATAGTTACAACAGGAGGATTGGTTTTACAATAGAGATTGGCAGACCAAATGAATACTTTCTGTATGTAACAATTGCAAGGGCTGGACCAACACTTAAAACCAAGATTTATAGAAAACCAACAGATGTTAACAGCTGCCTTCACCATAGCAGCTTTCATCCAAAACATTTAAAATAAAACCTGCCCTACAGTCACCTACTAAGGCTCAGGATAATAACATCAGGCCAGGACATACTACAGAGTGACTATGACACCATGAAACAGAGATTCCTAGAAAGAGGATATCCAACAGAAACACTGAATAAAGCGATTGTGGAGACCAATTTACAAGAAAGAGAACTTAATTCACACATTAAAATACTCAAGTCAGAGTTTCTAGGTAAAGCGAATTATCCACAGAAATTGGGATCTCATTAAATCGGATAACACCTTAAAAGAACTCTTTCCGGATCCCCCCATGATATGATATGATATGATATGGTATTTGTAACGCGCCTATACACAAGTGTTTCAAGGCGCGACGAGGCAGGGGGGGAGGGAAAACAAGGGGAAGACGGACAAACGATCCTACTAGGCCAGGTGTCATTCAGATCGCGCAAGTGCAGAGGTAAGGGGAAAAGGAGAAAGTGCAGGAGGAGGAGGTGGGGGGAAAAGTGCAGAACAAGGTAAGTGGCGTAAAAAAAAAAAAATAATAAATGATAAATAATAAATAAAAAGGGCCAGATGGTGGCAAGTGCGAGGTAAGTGCAGAGCAAGTGCTGGGTAGGGGGCTGTAGGGATACAGTGACAGTCCCAAAGTGCAGGGGGAGCCAGGGGGGCAGTGCAAGTGGAGAGTGGCTGGGCCCTGGACCGAGGTCGCTGAGAGTGGCCCAGATGCAGGTGAGTGCAGAATTCAGTGGGGAGTTAAGCAGGTCTAGCAGGGGAGAGGGAGAGAGAAAGCAGAAGCGAAGAGGAAGGTTTTGAGGTGCTTCCGGAACCGGAGATGGTTCTCCTCAAGTTTCAGGGAGGCAGGCAGGCTGTTCCAGAGGGAGGCCCCTGCTGCGGAGAGAGATCTACCCCCAGCACGTTGCTTCGAGAAGCGGCTGACCATGAGGGAGTTAGAGATGGATGAGCGAAGGGCTCGTGAAGGAAGATATTTAGGAAGAGAGAGTTGAAGGTATTTAGGCCCCAGGCCCCAGAAGGCGTTGTGGACAATGCAGAGGGTTTTGAACTTAATCCTCGCAGCCACTGGGAGCCAGTGAAGAGATTTCAGTCCTGGAGAGATGCGGTCCCTGGGCTTGAGGCCAAGGACAAGTCTCGCAGTTCTGTTCTGGATAAGTTGCAGAGGGCGGAGAGTGGAGGCAGGGAGATTAAGATAGAGGCTGTTACAGTAGTCCAGCCTTGAGAGAACCAGGGCTCGGGAGACAGTGAGCTTCTGGGGGAAGGAGAGGAAGGGAAGAATACCTCTGAGGAGGTGCAGCTGGTAGTGTGATTTCTTAGAGACATCAGATATATGAGGAGAGAAGGAGAGTGTGGAGTCGAAGATGACCCCGAGGTTTTTAGCCTTGCAGGTAGGGGTACAAACATACAAACGGGGTACAAACATCAGAGATCAACTCATCAGAGCAGAGAACATTAAAACACTGTCCCAAACCATCCTATGTAAACAGAAAATAGGCACTTTTGCCTGCCTACATTGTCAACACTGCAACAACATCATAAAAGGAGACCACGTGAGAAATCCCAACACAGGGAAGAAAACGCCACATGTGATACGAAAAATGTCATACATGCCATTCGCTGCCCCTGTAGGAAAAACCAACCGGAAAGCTAAAGAAAGATGGACGGAACACAAATCCTGCATAAGGACAAAGAACATCAAGTCACCTGTCTGTAGACATTACCGAGATCAAAAACACAATATTTCTCAAATGTGAATGGTGATTTTAGAAGTGGTCCATCCATTACCAAGAGGAGGGGATCTACCAAAACTCTTAGCTCAAAGAGAACTATTCTGGATTCAAAAATTGGATATGATGTTCCCATTAGAGATGAATGAGGAATACTACTTAGGACCGTATCTGTAAACATAAACACTAGTTCCACTCATTTATTTTTTTAAATATAACACCTGATTATATAGAATCCAGATCACCACTGGATTACAAAAATTGCCCCTGGGCAACAATGAACATTGTACTAACTTCCACACCCCAAGTAATTCCTCAAAAAAAAAGAAAAAAAAATACTCTTTTCTCCTAAGCTATTGTCCTTATTAAAGAGTGTGCAAATTCTTAGAGATCTAACTATGAGAATGTGCACCACTCAGTGGGTCAGACAAGGGTGGATGAACTCTGTACATTATACCATTTGTATATATACTCTTCTTGTTTTTATGAACATGTACCTTTTGGCATAATGACAAACTTTCTCCCACCTAATAGACCTTTTTTGGTCTTTATTAATTTTGTTCAACATGCCTAGCATTTACCAACTTATCACGGTTAATACCTTCTTGCTTAATACATTTTTTCCCCTGGCTTCCGTTCTCCAGCTATTTTTATACTGTGATCTAATATAGCCACTTAGAAACGTGCTTGTTTTCTGCCTTCTTCAAATATCCATAGTGCCCTCTGTGGTTTGCTACCCGCTCTCTACTCCATTTACATCTGCAATATGTACCCTTTGTCCTAATGACAATGATTCTCCCATCTAGTAGACCGATTTGGTCCTTATCATCTTTTCCTCCCACATGTGTAGCTTTTTCCAATCTAACACAGGTTAATACTTTCTTGTTAATACATTTTACCCTGATATCTGTTTTCCGGCAAAGGATTCAATATAGCCACTTAGTAACGTGTTTGTCTTCTGCCTTTTGGAGATATCCATAGTGCCCTCTATGGATAATTACCCGCTCTTTACTTCATTTTACACTTGCTAGCAACATATGTGTATAGTTGTCATTTCTAAGCACGAATGATGTAACAGACAGAATTTGGCTACCGTATGATGCATTTCGCGCAATGGCGAAAGACGTCTCATGCTTTCACTTTAGATATCCATTCCGTCTACTTTACCCCATTTCCCAGTTTCATGACAACCTTTTGTCATTACGTTACCCTCGCGCAAGCGCGAGTGACGCTACTAAAATAAACTAAAATGGCCGCATTGTGACATCATCGCGCTCATGCGCGAATGACGTCACTTACGCATATTTAAAACTTTTAAATATCACATATACACACTTCCCTTTTTTTAAGTGCTAATTCGGAAATATTCAGCATTTGGCTGCAGCTGCATTCTTTCTATGTACCCTTTTCTTCTTTTTCCCATAACGTCACCCTTACGTAAACGCGAGTGACGCTGCAAAAACATAATGGCCGCAGTGTGACGTCATTGTGCGCATGCGCGAATGACGTCACCTGCACCTATTTAAACTCGATACACTTCTGATTTTGGACAGAAGCGGATGGAGTATCCGATACAAAGACAACCCTACCTCAGGCGAAACACTCTACCTCCTTGCTGTTCAGGAGACAACAGCACTGTAGCCAGTCACCTTGGAACTCTTTTAGTAAGTGCACAAAGGGTTTTCTTCATCACTTTGCACCAGCATTAGTTAACTGAACTTACTGGTATCTTTAGATCACTTCTAATTCCCCCTCAATATTACAGTTTTCTCTCTGATTAAGGTTTTTTCATCTCAAAATGTATAACCTGGAAAGACTAAAGACTCTACGTAACTGCAACTCCACAGCTTTCCCGCTGGTGCTTTGTAATACATTCAAGTAGGTGGACTATCTTTGAGTCACTACTTACATTCTTTTGTTATGCTCTCCAAGCCGAGATTCTTATCTTGAATATTTATTTTTCACTAGCAGGGATTATGTAATCCCACCATCTCGCCAACACACTTACTAGTGGGTCTCTGCACACTTAGGAGAATATCTATGTGGAACACTTCTTCTGTTCCCCATGTTTAAGTAAGTATATTACATTCTGGCATTACATATGAACACCAATATACTTCGGGCTAGTAGCCTTTGTTCATCCCTTTTACAGCTTAGTTATTAGCTTAATCACTGTACTATACATTAATACACGCAGGTTGACAGTTACTAGATAATATGAATTGCACATTTTCTCATACTAAGAAAATGGAGATATGGTGGTCATTCAGCCAACAAGGTACTTATTACGTGTACATAGTGATTGTGTTTCCCCTTGATTTTTATAATCACCTTGAGTCACGAGGATGATAACATTATTTAGATGACCCTTACTGAATAGGATTCTAACAACAATAGAAATGGTGCTTCCTCTCTGTTGTCTAAGTTTTTCTTTACATGGAATCTTGTAGATAAAGTCATGTTTAAACTACATATGTAAACCAATATGTATCGAAATGAATTATCAATATATCATTAATATTGGATTATTAATTTCTTCTTTTTTAGACATTTTTTTGTAAGAATCAAGAATAATATTCCCCTGATGAAGAGTGAAAGCAATACTCGAAACGCATTGGGCCAGATTGAAATTGAATGTTTTTGCTTCTAATATGAATAAATATCTGTTCTATATAAACATATGAATTGTTAAATATTAATTGGGTCACTATTGAGAATTTTTCCTTTTCTAACAAGGATAAACAACCTACCAATTTTTAGTAACACATATTGTCCACAAACATAAGAGGGCTTATGCTCTGTATTTCCTTTACAGAAGCACAGACACATTCCTCTACCAACAAGAAATCCATACAGGCCTGGGCCTATTTTGATAGTGTGCAGGGGACGTAGGTCTCTTAATTTCCGTTTGTATATTTGACCAGCCTAGATACCAAGGCTGAGCACTTCTCCCCCGCACCTCAAACCAAATTCACCAAATGACTAATTATCTTCAGTCAAAATCTGAAATTCTTGAAATCAAAAATCACAAATAAGGTGTGCATGGTGGTTGTAAATTGGTTTCTTGTGTTTGGTTATTACCAAGATCCAGGCAAATTAAGGTCTTATCATCTGTCTCTTCGGGTAACAGACAGGATATTATGATGCCATGGGACTTCAAAGGGTTTTCTCTCCATTCCTTTAACAAGTTTACATGGTAGACTTGGGATTTAAGACAACAGTCCAGTTGTTAGATTTTATAATTACACCGACCCATTTGTTCCAGAACCTCATATGGTCCATAACACTTGGATATAAGTTTATTTTAAGATGGGGGCAATAATCCTAGCACTTTTTGGCCTTTGTAAAACCTACTCGGGAAAAGAAAGGGATCAGATATTTCAAAATGTGTTGTGTGGTGTTAGCTTTTAGGAGAAAAGCCTTTCCATACTGTGTTGTGTAGTTCACTATAACCAGAATGTATGTATTTCCCAGTTTTGAGGTTCCCAGAGGTCCCACAATGTCCATACCAATCCGGGAGAAGGGGATCTCAATTATTGGTAATGGATTGAAGGGCACGGGTGGTGGTATATAAGTGCTTGTCTTCTGGCAGATTTCACAGTCCTGAATAAAACATTTAATATCAGCATGGATCCCTGGCCAGTAAAATGCATTCATTATTTGGGCCTGAGTTTTGGATTGTCCCAGATGGCCTCCTGTCAGATGTAAATGGACTATCTCTAGAACCACCTGCTTATAACTTTTAGGGACTACCAACTGTGTTTTTACCACTCCTTCTGACGTAGTGTCTCCCCTATATAAAAGTCCATCATGTTTCAGAAAGAAAACGGGTCCCCCTTTCTCATGACCTTCTGGCTCGGATAGGATTTGTAAGAATGCTTCAGCCAATAAAGGATTGTTCCTTTGGGCAAAGGGTAGGTCTGGAAGTGTATTGTGGGTTCTTCCTCTATGATTATCCTGGGTTCAGGGTCATGAGGGGCATCAGGTGTCTCATCTGCCTCTCTGAAGCCTCTAGTACCTCTATTGTTTTTCTTCTCCCCTTGAACACTTTTATGTCAACCAGTCTCAGCCTCTTGACTCCTCGTGATTAATTCTAAGGAAGGGTTCCTCGGTCTAGGCACAGTTGTCAGACCACATGTTCCACCCATCACAGGTCACGCAACAGGTAACCCTTGCACTTTACAACAGCTAATTCCTTCTCTTAGGACTTCCTTGACCACAACGGTTTACTTTCTGCCTATGTGTTGTAAGTCCACTTATATTTCTGGTTCACTTTACTGGCTTCTTGCCTTTATCAACATGTGACTTTCAAACACTTTCTTGTTGGATTTCTCCTGGTTACCACCTTGCTTTCACACTATATCCAAACATGTTTTACTTTCTGCTCTTTTTTGTTTTATTTACAAATGCTGTTTCTTTAAATTCATCTCTTTCACAAATGCACCTTTCTTTCAATTTCATTCATGCAATATCCTCATATCCTTTTCTTTAACTCAGCATTCAAAACGTATTCAGTGCTTGTCAACTTTTTTGGGAATTCAATAGTTTGTATTTGGCCATCCAACCCATTTATCAACATTCAAAAGTTGCTTAGCAATTTGTTTGGTATTCAGTAGTCCACGGTTTGGTCTCCAGACACCTTTATCATGTATTCTTGCTTGTTCGGCAATCTCGTCAACCCATATCATGCCCCTGGAGCACCCCGGCCTAAGCGAACATTCTCTGTCACTCACTGGTTTTGAGCCCGTTCCCCCTGTTACTCTGATTTTGCTTCTGGGTTCTCGCTCGCTCCTCTCTCAGTCCTGAGGCTGTCCGGCGAGCAGTGCTTGCTCTTTCCAGTTTTTCCTGCTGCACTGTGCAGCGTCTTGGTGTTCCCCACTCCCAACGGGGAACACAAGGTAACAGGCTCTGCACAGCTCCAGACTCTCTCGTGGCCCACAATGGCATCAGCATCTTCCTGGCTTCTTTGCTGTCTGTGTCCTTTTCACTCGCCCGTACTTTGCTCGCTCAATCTCAAATTGCTGTGCTCTCCGGCCCAACTGGTTCCCTTCTCTGCTCTTTTCTGGCTCTTTTTATACACCTGCAAACTTTAACAGGTTGCATTTGTGAGCACTTAGTTTCCCTTGCCTAACCATAATTATTGGGATGTGCCTGACCCTTCCAACACTCCTCAGGCCTCTTCCTCTTCTCAGTGTCAGAGTGGTGAAATGATAGGTTACTGTTCACTACTCTTAGTCTCCTTTTCCTCGTCCCAGTACTATAATGGTTTAAATGAGGCAAATGGAGGGGAGATGGTTTACAACATTTACAAAGTCAGGTGGAGGATAAGGATGGCTGTCATCGAAAAAGGGGGCATACCATGTCTTGCCTGCTGATATCCTCTCCCCAATCCCCAAGGAGCCTCCGCCCAGGTGATCCTCCTTCGTATCTTCACACCCAGAGTCCCGATCCAATAGCGTTGGGCTTTCCCTAGAACCTGAGAAGAAGATCCAAGGGGAGTAGGTGTGAGGAACCCTCAGGTTTCTCACAGCATGCAGTGTGCAGCGCGTAGCACCTCACACACGCGCTAAGGCCCTTTACCCTGTTTTTCATGCTGCTTCATGTACAGATACAATACAGACTTCCTACTGCCTCTGTACCATTTTCTGTGCCTCCTCCTGCCCTGTACTGCCTCCCATCTCACCATCTGGTGCTGCTTGAGTCATTGTAAGTGCCGGCTGCCTACCATCACTGTTTTGGAGAGCCAGCTGTTTCACCATTGCCTGTTCTCCTGTGTCGGCCCTGTGACCACCTCATTTGACATCTTGGGACTGCCACCTCTCCGTACCACCTCCACCACAGCTCCACAGCACATATCCAGGTCCCAGCTAGGCCACACCTGCCTCGGAGTTGCCATGTCCATACCATCTTCTGCATCTACATCGATTGGCATCCCCATGTCAGCGAGGCAGAGGGCTGCCAATTTCACCAGCACCAAAGTTGGCATCCTGGTGGATCGGATCCTGGATAATTATGACACTCTCTTCAACCCAGCAAAGCAGTTGGGACACAAAGGACATCAAAGAACATCACCAGATCTGGGAACTGATCATGACTTCCATGAACGTGGAGTGGGTGGCAGTCCATTCACAGAAGAACGTCACTAAGCAATGGGAGGACCTCAAGACCTGGATCCACACCAAGGCAGTAGCATCCCTTGGGGTGGATCCCACAGTGGAGGTGCATCATGCGGGCTGCCACAGGATTTCAGCTACCCAGCTGTGGGACCTTAAGTGGTTCCACACAGCACTCCACACCCAGATCTGTGAGTGGCAAGGACGTCTGGAAGCTGCATATGGTGCACTGCTCTTGAGTGTATGTGTGTGGTGCATGGGAATGCATGATTGCAGGTACCCCCTTCTGTATGCAGGATGTGTGTTGCAGTGATCCACAGCGGCATGCGGCCTCCTTCCAATGCTGGGCATATGTGATGGCAGACATATGTTGATTGGACATGCGTTGGTATGTGCACTGTTTTTCCTTGGTGACTTGGTGCACTCGTACACATGCAATGTGAGTTTATGAGAACAAGTGCAGAGACAATACAGATGCCAGGTTACAATGTTATGGACATGTGAGGGACATGCATGCAGGACACCTCTGTGGATTGCACATCTGCAAGTGAAACCATCCACACACATCAGCTGAGAGTGACATCTGTGCATGGATGTCTGTAAATGTCATGTTGGAGTATTGACCTCCCAGGGACGGGGATTTGATGTGTCATTCCACTGCATGTGAAGCCAGAGTTGACATGTGATTATGCCATATGAATGTGCTGGGGCCAACAGCATAAGCGCTTGTTCCTCAGAAATGTGTGCCTATCCGTGTTGCATGCTTACAGGTCAAGCTGTCAGGGATGCATATTGCTACATGTAATTGGGTAGACAGGTGCCCAGGCAGGTGTCATAAGACCTCTCCATTCGCTTGCATGGTCATGTAGTGCATAGTCAGATTATGACTGGCTTGTGGGCTTGTACTCCTTTTGCGTGTATTAGGAGGCATGACACTTTATGAAAGTCCTCCTCCTCTGTCACCCAGAGTACACAGTTTACTACTCAGCATAGTCGCCTTACTCTGGCCTACTGTTGACAGTGTGTCACAATCCTGTCTGCCCACCACTTGGAACTCACTAACACACCCAGAATCATCATATCCCCAGGACGGACAAGATGCATACACCACACAATGTGCGCACAGAGCTTTGGCTGCTGGTGCCACTCTTCCAGTGGGCAAGTACTTTTGCAGCCAAGCAAGGTGCCTGGCCGTCAAATGAGCCTCAGTGACTTACAATGCAACAGGTTGATCTTGCTCACTTGGTTCATCTCTGGGTGGACTGCTTGTCCAGTCATGGCCATTGAGATAGGCCTTTACCTGCGTAGGGACAGTGTTGACTCAAGGGCATGCACCTTCTGGGAGTGTACCCTTACATGAGTGTCCCTCCCATCCAAGCAGTGCAGAGACAGAGCAGGCCAGCAGTTCACCAATGATCATGTGACAGTACAAGGATGGCGTGCTGACCACATGGCCTGGCAAACACTCGATGGGTGTGGGCACATGCAAGACTTGCCCTTGAACTTCTCTGCTGGGCTCAGTTATCAGAATGCAGTCCAGGTTGACAACAGTTCCACGGGTGCCAGACCACCCTTCCCCACGCCAGTCATGCATGAGTATTGCCTGGGCGCAGGCTCATCCATCCCTCCATACAGCTGGTCCATTTGGGCATGTGTGACCAACAGGGCCCACCACCTTGCAGGTTTGGGCCATCCACTGACACTGAGGTTACATGTACAGGCCTCACGAGGTGATGCTCATCCGAGCCCATAAACCTAGGCTCTTGCCACTTGGCTCCATAGTCATATCATAGGTAGCGGACTGCTAAATTAGGGCAGGTTACCCAGGAAAGTTCCAGTGATGCTCCATAAGCAGTTGGGGCACATATGCCTCTCAAGAAGGTACTGCTCTAGTGTGTCAATGGCATGGACCCATTTGTGCACATTGTGGGCACACACTTGCGTGCCACTGTGTATTCCCTAGCTGTCAAGTTTCCATGTCCCATGCGTGACTCCTTGTGGCTGTCCTGTTTGTGGCCATTCCCATGCTGCCTGTCTATGCGAGCAAACAAGATGATTATGTGAGACATGCAACAATGGTGTTGGTGAGACATGTGCCAGGTGCACTTCCCATGACCCTGGCTGCATGCCACACTTGTGTCAATTTGGCATTGGTATTGTGCCATTGCATGCTTTCTTAAAATGTGTCTGTGGCCACACAATAATGTGCTAGGTTGACATGTGCGTGTGTCATGATTGAGTCATCATTGTCCCTACACTTGTGTGTCAGTATTCATGCTGATTGCATGGGCATGCATATGTGTGTGTGTGTGTGTGTGTGTATGTGTGTGTAGGTGTGTGTGTGCGTGTGTGTGTCAGTTGCTGGTTGACCTGTGCTGGCTGGTCGGTACTGTTGATGTGTATGCCACACATGCATTGACACTGATGACTGATGTCAATGTTCTTTGTCCCCTTTTCCACAGCTGCTGAAGCTCATGGAGGGTGCCAACGCATTGCAGTGGAGCAGAGTAACAGGGCCCGGGCCACAAGACCCAGGCACAGACTCCAGCCAGTCATCATTTCCACCACCTCACCCTAGAGTGAATTGGCTGGGGGAGCGCCAGCGCCATTGGGTGAGGCTGCTGACAGTGGGGGACACCGCAGCAGCTGTGGGACAGTGTGCTGAGACACAGGGGCCATCAAGGGTGGAAGACCCTCTTGACTCATCTGGGTTGACGGAGGTGGAGGAGGAGGCCATTGCATCCCAGCCCAAAGGGTCAGGTGGGGGCATTGAGGAGGGTGTTCAGGCTGCACCCCTGGCCCAGGGACATGAGGATGTCCAGTCCACCATGGAGGGTTGTGCGCAACCTCCTGTCCCTGGACCATTTGCTGCAGCAGTGAACACCTTTTTGGATGCCTCCAGCCAGACTATTGACCTGCTTCTGTCCGATGTCTCCATCCGGGATCAGGTGCTGCCCCTGCTGCCTAGGATCACAAGAAGGACTGCATCCATTTGTGATACTGCACAAACTTCTCGCCAGGAGCTTGTAGAGCATCACAATCAGATGTGCTGCTTCTTGGCCCAGCTGGCAACAGCACTTCCCTCGGGTGGGCTCTCTGAGCTGCCCGGTGCAATGCCCCCCCCCCACGTTCACTTCATCCTCTGTGCCCCAGTTGTCCTCCAGGGCGCCTTCCATGTAACATACCACCACAGGCCCCTATGCACCAATCCCATCACCACCGCTCAGTCTGTTTGTGCCTCCATCCCTGCCCACAGTGGAAGTACCAAGAACCCCACGTGTGGTGGACAATGTACCTTCCCAGACACTAACACAGAAACAGGGAGAGAAGGGACAGCTGGCACTTCAGGGCAGTGCAGGTGCGGTACACCCCCAATGAATGTTCTCTGGACCCAGGGTGTACATCCAGAGCTTGCACTCTTCCGGTGGCAGCAGCAGATGGTGACTATGAGGAGGGAGATTACTGTAGGCGATTTAACCCAGAGGAGGCACTTGGCAAACTTTAGATAGGAAGAACACAGGGTATCTCTCCAGGCCATGTGCTCCGTGTTTGGTCGCTATCAAAGGCAGCTGGTAGTGGAGAGGCAGTGGGCAAAGGGAGCTGAGGTGATGGTGGCCAAGGCTGAGGTGGCGCTGAGGTTGGTGAGGGGGCGGCCTGCCATCCTGGAAGATATTTAGAGGTCAGCAGAGGATTCAGAGAGGGAGATTGTGGCCACCCTGCAAGCGCTTCAGGCAACAATGCAGGCCCACCTAAGGGATGAAGACTTGGAATGTGACTCCGCCATGGTGTAGGCATTGTGTGAGACTGGAGAGGACTAGCCCACTGCCTATGTATATAGTTCATTAGGATTAGGTTTTTTTGGACTTGTATTTATTTCTGAACACTTTTAACCTTCCCTTCATTTTCTAGTATTTAGTTACATTTTAATACAAGTTTCATTCAGTACATTCCATGCTTCCTGCAGTCTCTTTGTCTGTGTGCACATTTACTTTTGTCATGTTACACCAGTGCACATGTTTTGTGCACGTCCTGTGGATTGTGGCCTCAATGTGGATGGGTGGGCTAAATTTATAACTTGTGCAGTAGATGGCAGATTACTGTGTCTCTCCCACATTACAGCCACCACCTGCACACATCTGCAATCACCCACTAACTGCTCTCCTTTCATGCATCAGCTCTGTCATTGGAATGCAGCTGGGTCCCTTGATTGATGGTTCAGACTAGCAGCACACATTTTCAGTCTCCCTGGGTCAAATTCTTTTTTTATTTATTTTTTATTTAAATGATATAGTTTATGTACAAACTTTTTCATTATTAGTTACAGTCATGAACAAAGAGAAAAAAACAAAACAAAAAAAGGAGGAAGGAAAAAAAAAGTAAATGATCAGTGATTACACATCTTGAAAAGCGGCCTTAAGCCGTCCGCCATGTGTGCTAATCATCCTGCAAGTGCATCACTCTTCTCTGTAATCCATTTCAATTAGTAGTTCATTATGACCGAGCATTGTCAATTTCTGTTTCTGTCTCAATTGCACTTTTCCAAAATTGAATGATCCTGAATGTAATAGCTTTGTTTTTTCCTAACAAAATCTGCGCCCACCGCTCTTTCGCATCATATTGTGTTCTTAATTGCGGTAGCACGTCTCTAAATAGATTTATTTTTTCTGTCAGTGCCATGCATTCCATTATGATGTGGTAGATAGATTCTATTGGCCCGGCTTTTGGCAAAAACAACAGTATATCATCGACTCTGGAAGCTGTCTTGTCTTTACCAGAACTTCCCTGGTTCGTAAAAGGTCGAGTCTAAGGCGCAGGAACATGTCCCCCATATGATGCGATGGAAATGCGTGGAGGTACTGAGGTATTTGGTTCAATGCTCTTACTTCTGTGTTGCAGTTTAGCACTAGTTGATACTGAGTTTTTAGATGTAAATTTCGAATCCAATCAGTGTGTTGGATTCTTTTTTTCACCTCTTGCGGGTGATAAATAAGCATCTCCACAGTTGCATCTATGTCCCGTAGAAGTTGATTGCAGGCCTTCTTCCATTCATTTAAAACCTTCTCATTTGAGATTTTAGCTTTCGATCGTAGGATATTTATTGCAGGAAACGGGTCTTCAACCACTGTCTTCCTAAAGAGGTCTAGGTATTTCCAGTTTGTAATGGATTCAAGCGATTGAAGGGCCAGTTCGTAGCGTATGCGCGAAATGTAAAATGTCGGGGGCAATGACAATGCCTTGCGCCAGAATATCCCTTCGATCTGCTGCAAGGTTTTACCAGCAAGTTAAGCATTGCTTTGCTGCCATAAGTTAGTATGGCAACTACCTTCTGCCTATAGAATGCAATTATTGGTCTCATGGAGAACTTTCCATATTTATTATGTAGTAGCAAACCTTGTCTTGCCAGGGAAAGAGATTTGGTTCTTAAGTGAGTCGCCCAGTCCTTTTCAGTCTCTGATTGGTTTAGCCATATGACCAGATATTTTGTTGTTTTAACCACCTCCAATTTTTTCCCTTCAAGAAATCCTGTCAGAGGTTTATTTCTTAGCTTCTGTTGATGTCCTAAGGTCATTACTAAGGATTTGTTTGAGTTGATTTTAAGATCATTCACTCTCAAGTATTTTTCTAGGTTTAGTAAGCGTTTTTGTAAGCCAATTTTTGTTTTGTCTAGTATAACTAGATCATCGGCATACATGATGTATGGAATTTGCATTGCATTTAGTTTTGGCGGATTTGTTACTATCAGGCTTTGGTTCATGGCTATATCTGAGGAGCATAAATTAAAAAGTGTCACTGCTAGTGGGCATCCTTGTTTTAATCTGTTCCATGTTTGAATCTGATCGTACAGAACACCACCTTGGGACAGTCTTACTTGTATACAGAGGCCCTCATTCCGAGTTGGGCGGTAAGGGATACCGGGCACCGGGAAGGAGACCGGTGCCAGTAATCCCTTACCGCCCAATTCTGAGGTCCCTTTGCGGGAACCATAAAGGATGTGTGATCTGACCACACGTCCTTTACGGGTCCTGCTAAGGGACCAGGGCGCTAATAACAGACCTGCTATTCGCGGGCCCGTTATTAGCGCCTTCCCCATTCCCATTGAGCCCCATGGGGGCTCAAATGGGAATGGGGAATGGTTGGTTGAATGGGGACTTACCGGGTCCTCCAGGGTCGGAATGACCCGGTAAATCCCCATTCAACCAGACCGGACCCGGACCTGGTATGGGAGGCAGCCATGGTGCTAATAGCACCATGGCTACCGCCCAACTCGGAATGACCCCCAGAGTCTTGATTGGCTCTAAAATGTCTGTTGGGCATTTCCAGTTGGCAAGTTTTTCCCATAATCTATCTCTGTTTACGGCATCAAAGGCAAGTTGCAGAACAATGAAAGCTGCATGAACTGGAATTTTCTCTCTAATGGCTTCCAATTTTAGTATTTTCAGTAGTAGCAGGTTAATGTTAGTTCCTACGTTCTTAATTAAGCATGTTAGTCTTGGATCCTGTCTGCCATTTGTTATTGCCCATTCTGAAAGTCTTTGTAGTAAAAGTGACGCAAAGACCTTACCCAGGGGGTCCAATAATGCTATCGGACCATAGTTTCTGGGGATTTTCCTGTCACCATGCTTGAAAATTGGTATTAATATAGCTGTTTTGCAAGTTATAGGAATAATATTGTGTTCTGATATGATAGTGACGCTTTGCATACATAGGTTTGCCCATACTTGCGGATTACATTTCAGCATTGCATTGCTAAGTCCATCGGGCCCAGTAGCTCGGGAGGCATTAAGCTGCTTTATGGTTATCAAAATTTCATCAAGATCCCATTTTATGTTCCATATCTGTATGCTTTTTTGTTTGCGATCTTTGGCTGTTTCATTTCCTTTCTTGTAGAGGTCTGAAAAGTATAGAATCCAATCTGCTTCCTGGACATCTGGTATGAGACTCTCCGGTAGTTGGTCATTTCCATTCAGTAATCTTCATAGGTCTCTCGAGTTTTTATTATGCATTGATTGGAGCATGCTCTCAGCGTCACTTTGTATTAGGTTCGACTGGATCATTTTAATCCAGTTCCTATACTGTTGCTTAAGGAGCTTGGAAGGTTTCAGCCTCTCTTCATGACTCATTTTTTAGAGTAATTTTAGATTTCTCTGTAGTTCTTTTTTTTCTCTACTATTTGCTTATTGTAGACGTGGCAGTGTTTTGCTCTGTAATTTTTCCTGTAGCCTTTTGCGTGTTTAAACAACCATTCATATTGACGTTTTTGTGGCACTGTACGTGTGCAGGAGTTAAATAACTATATTAAACCTTCAAGTTGTTTGTCTGCAATAAGAAGTCTTTTCATTCCACTATTGAGTTCGATGGGTGGTAGCACTGCTTTAGTCGCAGCAGAGAGGTTAGTCATCCATGAAATTATGATTTTATGGTATTCACTATTTATGGAGGGAAGATTTGTTAAGTTTATTATTTCTTCCTTTAAATCAGATGAAATATATATGTAATCTAGAACTGCAGTCGAGGTACCTCTAGACCAGGTTGGCTTGGGTGCTTTATCCTCTGCATGTTCTCCATTGATTAGAATTAGATTTCTTTTATTGAGCCCTTTTGTCCAGATTTAGGCTCTAGTTAATAGATTAGCGAAAAGTATTTTAATTCCTTTTTGGTCAAACAAGTGAATATTTGGATCTCTGCAGATGATGAGTTCTAGATGTTTGTGTTTCATACATGCAGCGTCCATAGTCGTAAGCACTGTGTCTGTGAATATATCATCATTGAGTGCAACTGGATTCCAGTACAAGTTCATTTTCTTTCCAATCTGTGCTTTCAGCCCAGCACCAATCTATTTTTGCTTCTGGGCTCTGTATTGTAAGATTGTGAATAAAGTCCAAGCATTGGGATTTGATGTCTCTAGTGTTTCCAGATTTGCATAATTTTTAATTAGTGTTAGGAGGCCAGAAGCAGGACGCCCTTTAGCTCTGGTTATTGCGGGATTCATGCACACCAAGTATCCGTCACATATTGGGTGCTCATAGTTCCACGTTTCTTGGAGACAGATCATTTGTTTTTGTCCAAGATTATTATTTTCACTCGTAAACAGGTGTGCTGATCCTCTGGAATTCCACGTACAGAGGCTGAGGCTTAAGTTCTTCTTTATTTGTGATTGTTATTGATTACTCTTCATTTCCGGGGCAGTTTCTCTCATCTCTATTTCTCTGCATATCGGCCACTTATCTGTTATACTTCTTTCTCCTTTTTTAAGAGTTCTCCTGTACTTTATTGGAGCCCAATACTTGCCTTTTCTAGAGGTCTCCATTACTGGGGAGATTGAATAATGAAGGCTAGATGCTCGTTCAGATGAACTTCTTCTCTTTTTAAGCTTGGCAATTTCTTGTTTAGATACCCAACCATTTTTCTTCTCCTGCATCCGTGTGCAACGAAAGCTGACTTTGTAGAAGTGAGACGACTTCTTGATCACTTTTTCTGATATTAGTTGGGAGGTGAACTGGATCCATACCTTATCCATCATGTTGTCATGGATAAACTCCACCAGCTTGATATCGTCTGATGTGATCGATTGGAGTTGAGGAATCACATGAAGTAAACGTAGAGTATTTGTTCTGTTTAAAATCAGGTCGTCAATTATTTCTTCTATTCACTCCATTTTTATCGTATTCCATGATTCGTTCTTTCATCGTGAGTCAATAAATGTTGGTAATTTAAGCCAACTTTTGTCTGTATTGGGCAAGCAAGGCCCATCATGTTCACTATTTTGTGTTTCCTCATTTTGGTTCCTGTGATCAAATGAGTTTTCATCTCCTTGTGTACTCACAGCTATGATCGAGTGGTCTCCGCATAGGCTGTCAATTTCGATATCCGAAATGTCTTAGCATGAAAGCTCTATAATGTCGTTATTTATAGTGTGACCTTCTTCATACTCATCTAAGATGTATTGTGAGGTTTCTTCCTTATTGGAGGTTTATACTGGCGACAAACATTGTTCTTCATCTATATATACTGAGAGATTCATCAACAGTTCCCGTTTGGCTCTTTCTTCTGGCGTTATACTTTTTAAGGATTCTGTCAGCTGTTTCTCGATCTTTCATTAGTAACTACACTTTTTTATTTTTTGTGTGTTTGATGGTCTATAGCAGTCACTGGTGTTTTGAGTTTCTTAAAAAGGCCTGTGAGTCTCGCTTGATTGATTTTTGTTTTTTTGTGTATTCTGTCCACTTTTCACAGTTTTGGGATCGTTCTTCTGTTTGGAGCTGATGTCATCTTTCTTAGTCCGATCAAAAATCGGAAAAGACTCAGTTTCCTGTGCTAGGCTATGAGGTCTCTGAGAGATGTTTTCTTGTGATATTTCTTTGTTTCTTCTTGTCAGTTGTATATTCGCTATTGGTTTTTGTTGTAAGGGTTGAGTATGCTGATGCATATTTAAATGCTGATCTGTGTTTCCACTTTCACATTTATATCCGCTACCAATGATGAAACTTTTGTTTGTTGTTTTACAGTATTTGGGTGTGGAGTGGTGCTTTGTCTCTCTTTGCCGTGTATGTTATTCGGTTGCATTATTGGCGCTTGAGACATGCTGTTGGAACTATCCTTAATATTTTGTTGACGGTTGTTAGTGAACATATCAATATCAAGGCTTTTGACATTAATGCTTTACCTGCACGATTGTTCTTTGCAATGTCACAAAGCCTGGTTTGCCATTGGTTGGAGGTCTCTGATTCTATGTCCAGTCTTTTTTGGATGTTGTTTACAATTGTTTCCAATAAGATTTGTTTTGTGTGGATTAGTGCCAGCAGTGTTGCGTGATCTTTCATCATGTTGCTGATGATTCATATAGTTTGAGGAATGGCAACAGTGCATGACTCGATGCAGCCATCAGCATGTTTTGGAGCTCTATCATTGTGGTTGGTACTACTTCCTGGTGCCCTTCAACATGTAGTTCACATTGGCATTTGTTTGTTTGAATCTCATCGCAGTGGGTTTCTGGTAACTTCTGATTAGCCAGCGCATCCACTTTATTTATTTCTTCTTTTATTGTACCAGCTATCAGACTTACTTCATTTGTAGGTAGTATTGGTCGATTTATTGTGTTTGCGATGACCTGTAAAGGTGTAGAAGTAATCATGAATTCCGCTAAATTAGGTTTTAGTGATACTGTTTTGCCAATCTCTGTAATGTCCAAGGCTAATCTCGCCACTCGCCTATTATCTGAGATTAGTGTTAATGAGGCAGTTGACGCAATTTTGTTCTCAAAACTGAATTTCTCTTGCAATAGGTGCTTTGCCTAAATGGCTCTTTTTTTCTAAAGCGTTGCTGGCATCAAAACAATGTCCATAATTTGCTGTCGACATTCTTTATCTCTCGTCTTCATCTCTGTAGTATCTGAGCATTTTTTTCATAGTATGGATCCAAGCTTTCATTTTGGACCCATCAGAGGTGAGTTCATTCAAGGTTTGTTAGTGGTATACGGCCTCTTTGTGACTCGAGGGGACTAAGCCCTGTGTATCATTTTTTTCCCAATGTTTCTTTCGCTCATTGGGGGAATGCGGCAGTCTCTCAGTGTTACTCTTTTGCTCGAGTGTCATAGTAGTGCATTTAGCATGCAGGTGATTTGTGGAAGTACATACTTGCCAACCCTACTGATTGAGGCGGTAGGATACCGGTTTTTAAGCAGTCCTATTGCCTAACAATTTATTGGCAACAAATTCCGATTTTTAAAATTTAGTATTTTTTTTTTTAATAAATATTTTTGGCCACGCCAGCTCGGGGAAGTCTTTCAAGGGCTCTGCCGAGCTGGCGTAGCAGGAGAATGCGCGGCATGCAGGCGTTTGATGTAAAAGGCACCCACGGCGGCGGGCTAAAGGCGGCCCTCCGCCGCGGGTGCCTTTGACTAAAGGCGCCATTAGCCCCCCACCACGCCAGTTCGGGGGAGTCTTTCAAGGGATCCCTCAAGCTGGCGTGGTGGCAGAAGGCGTGGCAGGTGCCTCATTGTCATTGAATGCACCCACGGCGGCGGGCTCATTCAATGACAATGGGCTGCTGACGCACCCTATTCCTATCATTACCTCCTCGCCTGACTATTTTTAAAACTTTAAGATTCCTACAGATTTTCGGTCACAGAATGTTGGCATGTATTTAAGTATGCGGCAGCACCCTTAAGGAAGGGGATACGCTCGCGTCTGAGAAGATATTAATCACTCGGCCCTCTTCATCCAGCGGCATGATTTCATCGGCTATGCAGTTACTTTTACGCAGCGCTTGTGACTCACCTGATAACTTTCTTGTCGTGCCTGCTGCATAGCTGGCGAAGCTTGCAGCAGCTTACATTGTGGTGGGAGAGGATCCAATAAAGAGGGGACCTCTGTCGGGGGCGGGGCTTCTCTTACTGAGAGCGTCTTTGCTCATTGCATCGTACTGGGGCCCGTAGATGTCACCATTATATTTCAGTCTAGCAGAGTTCTCAACCACTTATGCCTCCACTCAGCCTCCCAAAGACTCCCCAAGACTCTGCTGACTCCATGCCACTCTGTGGGTCAGCTGGGTTTTTGAGGTTGTAGTCCTGCCTCCAGTAGTAGAGTGGGAATGCAGACTGTCAGAGCACCGGCAAACAGGGTAAATGGTTCACAGAATGTCGGAATAAATGCTAGTGTTCGGTTTTGGTCCAACACTCCACCAAGACTCCCCAAGACTCTCCTGACTGTGCGCTGCTCCGTCTATCAGCTGGGTTTTTGAGGTTGTAGTCCCGCCTCCAGTAGTAGAGTGGGAAAGCAGACTGTCAGAGCACAGGCAAACATGGTAATGGGTTCACAGCAAGTTAGAATAAATGCTAGTGTTCGGTTTTGGTCCATCACTCCACCAAGACTCCCCACGACTCTGCTGACTCTGCATTCTCTGTGACAAGCTTCACATCACCCATACGCAGGCATGTTCTGCTTTGGTCAATTGCAGGAACTTTGCCACCTCTACCTACCTGCCCACTTATACACGGGCTGAAATATACCCAGGCATTCTTTATAATTGTGCCAAATCTGTGATTCCTTGTACTCCAGTCCTCCAACGACATTCACTTACAGTGCTTTGAGGCGATTGCAATGGCACAAAGGCACCATACATATGCCACATTGCATTGCATTACCATGTCACAGGTACACAGGGTGGCCACAGTGTAGGTGCTGCAACTGTGTGCTGTCCTTTTGACGGACAGCTGATTGTGGTCTACCAAGTATTATTATTATTATTAATTATTATAGAAGTCCTGGATTTAACAACAGTGCTCCTAGTTGATCATGTTCAAGGAGGATATATGGCAGGTATACTTCATGGTGGAGGCAGGCTAGAGGAGGTTAGGTAAGTTGAAGCTCCACATTGGACTGGTAGGGGGCAGACTGTCAGGGGACTGCCTGGGGGTTGTGACGGAGGTCAGGGGGTGTGGGTGGTGTCAGGACTTGAGGGGGCGGCCTGGGAGTTGTGGCTGAGGTCAGTGACGGTTGGGGAGGGGGGTGTAAAGGCAGCGAGTCAGAGGAAGAGGAAGTGGTGGGTGGTGTCAGGTCTTGAGAGGGCTGTCTGGGGGTTGTGCAGAGGTCAGTGTGGATGGTCAGTGATGTCAGGGCTTTAGGGGCTGCCTGGGGGTTGTGGCAGAGGTCAGGAGGGTTTTCAAAGGGGGTGTACTGGCAGGAGGCTTCCTGGGGGTTGTGGCAGAGGTCATTGGGGATGGTGGGTGGAGTCAGGACCCGTGGGGGCTGCCAAGACTTAGGGGTGTAGGTCAGCAGTTTAGGTGCCTTGAAACTAAGGGGGACAGATGTAATTTTGCCAGGGTGCTGCCTTGAGTTACGGGGAGAAGGCATGCAGTTTCGCAGGGGTGCTGCCATGAGTTATGGGTTGATGGTCTGCAGTTTTGCAGGGGTGCTGCCTTGCGTTAAGGGTTGACAGTCGGCAGTTTCGCCAGGGTGCTGCCTTGAGTTATGGGTTCAAGGTCTGCAGTTTCGCTAGGGTACTGCCTTAATTTGCAGGGAATGGCACACAGTTTTGCCAGGGTTCTGCCTTGAGTTACGGGGGGACGGCACACAGTTTTGCTGGGGTGCTGCGTTGAGTTACGGGTTGACGGTTCACAGTTTCTCTGGGGTGCTGCCTTGAGTTACGGAGGGATGGTCTGCAGTTTTGCCGGGGTGCTGCCTTGCATCACGGTTTGACGGTCCACAATTTCGCTGGGGTGCTGCCCCGAGTTACGTGGGGACAGCACTCAGTTTCACCAGGGTGCTGCCTTGAGTTACGGGTTGACAGGATGCGGTTTTGCCAGGGTGCTGCCTTGAGTTACAGGGGGATGGCACGCAGTTTCACTGTGGCGCCCCCTAGAGTTAAAGGGGACGACACGCAGTTTCACAAGGGTGCTGTCTTGAGTTACAGGTTGACGGGACACAGTTTCACAGGGGTGCTGCCTTGAGTTACAGGTTGATGGTCCACAGTTTCGCATGAGTGCTGCTTTGAGTTACAGGTTGACGGTCCGCAGTTTCTCTGAGGTGCTGCCTTGAGTTACGTGGGGAGGGACCGCAGTTTTGCCGAGGTGCTGCCTTGAGGTATGGTTGACGGTCTGCAGTTTTGCAGGGATGCTGCCTTGAGTTACAGGGGCAGTCTGCAGTTTCGCCAGGTTGCAGGATGGTGGGCAAAGGAAGGTGCAGCTCGTTTTTGTTTGCGTAGGGGCGTGTTATGGGCGTTCCAGGAGCAACTTGATTTTTTTTGTGCCTCAGGTTACTTTGCGCTTTTGAATCCATGAAAGCGCATAACAAGCAAAACATTCTCAAAAACGCAAGTAGGCACACAGATGTTTAATGTTGTTAAGTACTTTGCAGGGACTGTGCACTTTTTCTATGAATTGGGCCCTAAGGGTCGCCTTGTATGTCTACTTCCCAATTGGTGGTGTTCACAAATAATGTTGCATAGTTTAGTTTAGATTTGCTGCATATGTTGTTGTTGAAATACCCCAAGTAGATATGATGACCAGAACCAGGCGCAGTCGATGTCGACAAAATTTGAAAAATTCTTCTTTAACAGAAGTTCAGAGATCATAAATTATGCATTTTAATTGTGAATATTTGGCCACATTATGTTAGCATTACAGGACTTTCTGAGTAACCAAACAACATCAGAGACAATTGGAAAACTGTACGATGATTGTCCAGAGTCCAAGTAGAACTTTACTCACTACCAGATTTAATTGGGTCTGCCAGCTCACTGGTGTTCAGTGCATTTCACAATGGCTACAGGTGCTGTGTGCTCGGAGTAATTATATATGCTTAACATGTTAATTAAGACACACGGGCTAATGATGCCAAGTCTGTTGTGTGTGAGAGGTGAGCTCAACCCTAATACGTCTCTCTCATAATAAAACCCTGTTCTGATGCTTCTCACCCGGGGACGTCATTTGGGGGTCACCAGGGGTTGCACCTGAGACCCCTGAGGTCTCTCTTGCTACCCCTAAAAAACAATTTGCAAACATGTTTTTTTTTTAAAATTGAAGCTCCTGGGCTGTGGCCAGCACCATATGGCTCTTTGTTTCTGGAGTGGCTGGTTTTCTTTTTCAGGCCTCTTAAAAAAAGGGGGTTCCACAAGTGTACCACTTTGAGCAGTGACCCTAAATAAGAAAGAATAGAAATAAAAAATAAGTTGTCTTTCTGGAATTCAATACAATAATTGCTAGACTCATTAAAGGTTTATTTCAGGCACACTTCAGGGGGTGAGTGACTGATGTAGTCTGTTATTAAACACCTCAAATTCACAATGCAGACAAAAACTTCCAAAAAGCATTTAGAGTAGAATAAGCATCCATTTTGGATGATGGGCTTTATCAGAAGTTGGGCATGCGGTAAAATGCAGCGATAATAGTGTTACTGCCACATTATATCACTGCCCAATCACGAATTTGTGGGAAAATCAGAGGATTTACCTCCTTCTGTGAGCTGGAGGTAAATCCGCTGACTTTCCACCCATTTTCGGTGCAATTACTGCAGCAGTAATTGCACAGAAAATACCCCACTGAGTCCTACGGACTAAAAAAAATGGGAATACCGCCAGACCAAGTGGCAGTAACGGTAATTGCGCTGGGGGTTATTCCGGAAGGTTTACTGCCGGGATACTGCCCAACTCCTGATGAGGACCTATGTATTTTGTTTTTCGCAAGTTGCAGTTATAGCATTTTTTTTGCCGTTGTCTCTGTTACGATCATCACATTACTTTCCCTCTCGGTGTCCTCGGTCACTTGACAACATCCTTGTGCCATAAGATTGTGTACAATGTAGAAATGTTTGACCATAGCACATAACGTGGCCAATGATTTCATTGTGCCACAATTAATGCTTTGTTTTACTGTGTCCATCTTTCCTATCTCCATGGCATGCTGTTAAGGATGTTTGTTTGCATTTTTGAGGTAACGAGTGCCCAGAGTACGGGATTCCGGGTGAGTGTGCTGCTTTCCTTGGGCTACTCTAACTTCTTTAATACACAGTTATGAACCGTCTCGATGGCATGATGGCATGTATTTGGCCAACCTCTGAAGCCTGAAGGGTAGATCCACGCAGGTTTCACATGTGGCCAACTTTGCACCAGGCCTGCAGATGAACTGGCCTGCTGTTAAATCTCAGTTGCCAGTTTAATGGTATCCACTACAGAGTGTAATTTGCCTACTGACTTCGAGAACATTCAGACATGTAATTGCTCATTTTGCTATAGCCGGAAAGATAGCTATAGCTGGTAAGATACCTCAGTGGGTTGGGCGCTCGCTGCTGGAATGTGTGTGTGATCTGCAGGTTGCAGGTTCGAATCCGGCAATGCCAACTCGACCTTTCATCTTTCTGAGGTTGATAAATGAGTACACACACAGGTTGGGTGATATTGTATGTATATTTGTTCTATGTAAATCACTTAAGCGTAAGTGCTATATAATAAGACATCATTATCTTTTGGCCATGGACGTCTGCTTGCATTCACAGTAATTTGGTAATATGAGACTGCACGCACATTCTTGTATGAAGTGTATATCACATTACAGTGACCACGTAACCATATTTTTCTTAGTGTAGTTAGGAACAATGCTATGTGATGCCTCTTCTTGTTTTGTCAAGGGGTGAAAGGTCGTGTTCCATCACTTCCTGTGTTGTCACTTCGGGGTGATGTCAGATGACATAACTTCCTGTGATGTCATCACAGGTCAAGGGTCGTGTGATGTCACTTCTGCTACCCCAGGCATTTTGGTGAAATGTCGTCCCTGGTCTCACCATCCACCATCATCGTTTGACATTTCATGAATAGTGTTAAATGGCTGCATTGCTCTGACACCAGTCAAAGCCTAGCCCATCAGAGATCATTAGCTGCAACTTCTTCAGTCAGGCGAAGTCCCTTCCTTTCTTTCATCCCCTTTGTACACCTCAATTTCCCACTGTGTATTGTCCTATGATGCTGACTGTATTTTCAGTAGCTTCTTTCCTGGTAATTACAACTTGACCACTTATACACTTCCTCTCCTTAAGGGTTGGAATACAAAAGGTCAATCTATGAATAGTTTAATAAACCCTAAGTGTGGAGCACACCCTATTAAGAGATAGAAATTCTGACCCCACCATACAAAATGAAGGGTCACACCTGTTAAATCTTGAAACAGAGTCATCACCTGTTACTATATAAATGAGGTGGTATAATCTCCCATCACTAGAGGCCAGGCTGATATATGTAAACATTGAGCACTGCTTGGTTTCTTTTTTTTTCTTTTTTTAAATCTAATTCCAATGTGTTCCTTGTAGCATGTGCAGGCAGATAGTGTTGCCTGGCCTTTCTTTTACTTACTTAATTTCCTTGTATACCTGAATGTGTCAAGGAGTGCCTTGGTTCTTTCAGAACTGAACTGTCGATCTGCTACATAGTCATTCTAAGATGGCGCTCAAATTGTCTTGAAATCATGCTTGGACATTGGCTGTAGAAGAGTATGTATTCTGAAGGTGAATCTATTTCAAACTCAAGGAACTGCTCATGCTCCACTACCATGTTCTCTGTTCAAGAGCAGGTAGATTTCGGTAAACAGTGAGCCCCGATTGATGTTTTTAAAAAAAATATTAATCTTTTATTGTAATTTGGTTTTTATTTCTGTTCAAATGTGTTCTTTATACCATTTGGAAACATGTGGCATGGCTTGTACCTTTCTGTAATTTCTTTTTTTAATCTAATTTCCTTTTACACGGAAATGTGTCAGAGATGCTCTCCTTTTAGCTCAAAACTGTCTGCCCTGCCACATGCTTTTTCTAAGATGGTGCTCGAAATTGACTTGGAATTAAGCTTTCTAATTGGCTTTCGGACAGCACATGTTGTCACTTAATAGATCCATAGTGCACCTATAAGAGGGCACAATCATTTCACGCCAGAGTGACCCCGGTTTGTCCAGTCAGAGAACATGCTGAAGGAGAACTCCTTATCTAATTACAAACCACAAGCACATTCCTGTTATGACCTTCTTACTTTTTTAGACTCTGGTTCAACTTTGGAAGACATAGGGGATGCACTCATGTATGTCCATGGTTTCAAGCCAACCAATAAGCAACTAGATTCACAGCACCTTGGAGGTTAACATTTGTTATTAATTTTTTTCAAGCGCTCACACAGCCCGCGGGCATCGAGGCGCTGTTACAGGAATCATTTTTTGTTTATTTAGTTGCATAATAGTTTTTTTTTGTCTTAGTTGCATATTTATAACCCGCTTAAACACACAGAGGTTTCTAAGCGCAGGCCTGGGTATCGAACCTGTGTTGCTTCCTGTCATCTTGCTTCCAAGGCAAGCACGTTGCCGCTGAGCTATCATCCTGGGACATGCCTCATTTGTTGCCCAAAATACCTTTAAGGCAAGGAATTGATGGGGGCCCGTGATTGCTACATCATACAAGCAAGGTGACTTGACCATGTCCCCGGAAGCTCCTTCTGACCCACCAGTAGCTGTAGCCTACGGGCTGTCTGAATTGATCCAGGTCGAATTGATAAGTTTATTGCATAGCTCTCAACCATTGTTGCAAAGGCGGCTGAAATCACCCGATTTTGTTTTTGGCGGATGAGACGCCCATTGGAATGAATGGGCGTGCAGGAGGCTTGGCGGGTGAGTCAGCCCTTTACAAGGCGGATGACACCCGCCAAAGGCGTGTGAGTTGAGAGCTATGTTATTGTCAGAGATGATAGCTGAAGATTCAAGACTGGGATCTGGCTTCCTCCATGATAGGCAACCCGAGAGACCATCCAAGCATCCATTCCAGCTTTCTTGCCTTTTGAAGGACCACCCACCTTCAGCCCGTCAACAACACCTCAGGTCTGGTGGGCTGCTGGCCAAAGGACCTAACCTCAAAGCTGCAAAAAAAAAGCACGGGTCTACCGCCAAATAATGCCTGGATGATCACATCAATCCCTTAATCTGAAAAATGTACACCATCACTGTGGAGCAGCGCCAGGGAGAAGAGCCTCAAAATGTCATGCCTAAAATTACGCAACATTTGGGAACAAGTGAATTTGAATGTCTCAATGGTCACTTTCTTCACCAAAGGGTTCATTTCGGAGGGGTGGATTGCCTCACCCCATGTTTTCCAACAAAACACTGCACAAATGCAGACCTCTGGCATTGCCTCTGCAACCCCTGGCCAAGTATTGCAGAGGCAGTGGGAAAACGAAACTAAAGTGGGTTCTTACAGCAATCTTTAATTTCAGGAATCACTCTGTGACGTCTGGCTTTCTCTAGTGTCCTGTATACACAAAGCTACAGCTGGAGATTAGTATGTATCTATATTGGAAAGGCAGACTGGATGCTCGTGCAGAAATATCCAATGTTTTGATGTAACTGTGGCCTAGATTAGGTTAAAGAGTTGGTATTATGTCAACTGTTTATTTATAGCGCTTCAAGTCTGACTCCTGGCTCACCCTGCTTCTAACACTGTAAAAATAAGTGCTATTACTATGAAATGTAGGAGTACATAATGTATCAGCCTCAGAAGGAGGAAGGCCTGAATCCCCCCTGCTGAAATATGAACTTGGAAAGTGCAGGCTGGTACATGTCAAAGTTGAGGTTTTAACTCACCAAGTTATTCAGCTGCAACACAGTATGCTGCTTCATCAATTGTGCACTTAATAAGAAATGTAACTCTTAATACCAACGCATTACCAAATGCTATGCACATTTAAGGAGAAATGGCTGGTAAACTAGCTCATCGGTTTAAGTGTTAAATGCTGAGATCTATGTGTGCTCTGCAGGACCCAGGGTTGAATCCTACCAAGGTCGACTCATCCTTTCATCCTTTTGAATTCGACAAATGAGCATTAATTTCAGTTACTAACAATAAGAAATCAGAGGAGTGATTTAACAACGACTGGACCTAACTCCACCAAAGCCTTCTAGACAATAAAAGACAAAAAAGGGGCCAGTCGTCACTCTCCTGTATAATCAATCTCCTTCCTTCCCAACCTCGGTCCATGAACCAAATAGGTCCCGAGTGGTAGGTTATGAAAATATCAATGAAAAATGTATTTAAAAAAAGGGAATCACACAATGTCAATCTCATAAAACATACATCACATTTAAAAAGTGTAAAACCTAGTGCATTTTTCTAAAACATACAATACAAAACAATCACAAATGCTCAAAGTTAGTCTAAAAAAAACTCATTAAAACCACATGCCATGATGTAACCAATACACCTAGACAATTTGAGCAACCTGCCTATACAAATCTTACCAAATACAATCTGTAAAAAACATTACAATGAACCCAGTGTATAGCAACACAACGATTGGTAGCACCTCCGAATGCTAACCATTCATCATCTTCGGAGGTTGCCTATAAATGGTTTATCAGCTAATCGTCTACCCTTCTAATTGCTACTGGGGTGACTCTAACAACTGATTTTCTTAATGAACAGCACCTCTCAAATTCAGGGTACTTTTATGCCCGACATGTTTCGTTCATACACATAAATACCATTGATTTATGAACTTCTTCAGGGGATCAAAAGATGCCCACTATACACATACAAAAAAAACACAACAGGAAGCGTTATAAAACTGCTGTGGAGGTGAGGTCAATCTCAACATCGAGTCCACTTTCAATTTATGCAAACCGGATGTTTCCAAAACCAGCAAAAAAACGAGGCCAACATATGGTCATTACGATTTAGTTCAGGTAAAGGGGGGAGCGTCTCATCTATAGACAATAATCACATTCGCGTAGGAGGGAAGGAGCTACTCCCACTAGCTCAGGATGCATGCACCGAATCAGCATACGGTCAGTAGTCAATGAGCCTGTAGTTGGTCTCAGTGGTTGGCTTTCGGTATCCAGAGCTGGAGTCACATCTACTGCCAAGCTGCTCTGGTGTTCCACATCCCTCCTGCTTCGGGCTCCCGACGTACCAGGTAAAATAATTATGAGTGTTTTATGTGAAGTGCTTTGACCAAACCACTATGGGTTAGTATATGTGCCTGTTAGCATCAAAATATCCAAGCAAAGGCTCAGAATAATGTCCAGGGGGTACATTATTAGTAGGACCTCAAACAAGCTAATCTACAAAACAATATTCTGAAGGCTCAGCAGGCTGGAACCTTTCCCAGCTGAGCCCTGCCAGTGCTCGCTGGCTGCACCAGAGCCACATCTGCCTAGTTACTAGGCATTGCATCACCTGTGTTACTGGGTTGCGGTGTAGTCATTGTGACTTTTCACAATTAAGCCTGCGAGGACTTTTCTCTGCCCCTACACAGTATGCTCTGGGACAACACATCTTGGGTCTTCCAGTACTCTCTGCTTCTAAACTCTTGAGGAGCTCTGCCTTGCATGGGGGGGGATGGCTCTGCAGTAGTTCTGGCTTCCATGCTCGCACTGCCACTAGAAGGTTGGGGACCCACTCCATGCCTTTTCCGTTGCCCATGCTCAAGAATTTTGTCACCAGCAACAACCGCTTGTCCTGAGAATCAGACTTATGTGAGGACATATTGGCTTTGCTCCTTCTCTTGGTGGCCACTACTTTTGTCCACTGTGAAAATAGGAAGAGGATTAATAACTAAGGCAAGCACAGTGAAAAGCAAAACACAATTATCACTGAATTTCATTCCAGGCTTGATAATTTGAGGGGTACCTCGGACAGCCGAAACCATACAAATTGGAACACTATGCCAGGGCCTAAATCGTTCAGGCGTTCACTTGGATGAGGACAACATTTGTCAAGGACAACATAATTAATTCATTGAAAAACATCAAAACTATCAGCAACAATGTCCTTACCAAAAATGCCAAAAAAACGTCAAAACCATCACTATCTGCTGGGCATGCCCAAACTGAGTGCACAAACTAATCTCAGCATAGGATGCCAGACCCAGCTCTCAAGGCCAAAGGTTCACACCTGTCACACTCTGAGTCATAAATAACACACCAAACATTCATGGTAAACTTAGTTTGTCTTTTTATTCAGATTTGAAAGTTAATTTCCTTGTCAGTATGTTCCATCGGACAGGAAATTGTGTGTTCCATCTGCTACTTGGTCCCATTCCTCTCTAAACCTTTCCCATGTTTATTAGCCTAAGAGAAAGCACTGTGGAACATCAGGAGCACTAAGGAAGAGGAAAAGGGGACTGGGACACAACATGTTTACCTTTTCAGGGAACAGAAACAATCAAGGCAATACAAGGGCTTAATACTTGGTAATTCTGAAACGTTCTTCATCCTGCTAGGTCTTGTGCTGCTTAGAACTGAATCTTCATCTGTGAACTTGAAGGTTGATTTCTTCATCAGTTCCTTCATTGACTCGACCACTAAAGCTAGTGTTGTGGTTGTTTTCTAAGCGTCCCTCCACATCCTCACTGGGGCTGCATGGAGGTTGGCGGTCTGTAGGGCAAATGTTTCTTTCAATTATGGCCACCCTCTACATGCTCCACCAGTGTCTGTCATCTGTTACAGCTTTCATATGCTGCTTGAGTCAGTACCGTATGTCTCCCATGTCGGGAGGATTAGGTATGTTAGTTGGCATCCAGACTGGGTATAGTTCGGATTTGGGTTTGCGCCCACTCGAGATTTCAAATGGATTATGTCATGTGATGCATTGTGATCGTCTGAAAAGATAAATATTTGCCATTCACCTTTGTAGCATCAGCTAATTGCAAGTTTTCTTTGATCAAGAGATTTGCTCTTTCCACCTTGCCATTGGCTTGTGGATGATGCAATGCTGTTCTTCGGGTGTCAATCACTTTACTTCTCAGGTAGGATGCCATCTGTAGTGAGATCAGTTGCACCTCATTGTCTGTGGTGATTTGTTTTGGATATACTTTCCTCTGGAAGTCTTCTCCCATCAATGATATAGTCATCATTGTAGTCCTATTGGGAATGAAGTGGAGTTCTTTCCACTTGGAGAGACAGTTGAGAATGACTGCTGCATATTGACCGACCACTGAGTGGACCCCTTTCCGAGATTAGAGCCAGTTGCGCAAAGGAACTGCCAGCATACAATGGGGGACATCTAGCGCACAGTAGTACCTGCTAGATGAACACATTTACAGCAAAGCTGCAAGGACAGCTCAGGAAAATCTTTCAGCTGTTCTTCCTTAACATACATTACAACAGCTTTACTTCTTGGTCCCTCATCTGTTTTCCTTGTATGCCTTCAACTGCCAGCTCTGCCCCCTCTGAACTCTCCGCCTCCTTTTTAGGCCACAAGTTGGGATCTTGCGTGACGCCGAAAGTCTTGCGAGACCTCGGGACAAATCCGGAAAAGCCGTGAAGAAAGAGAGCGAAGCTGCGACTCAGCCAGCAGAGGACACGCAGCAGGTCAAGCTCCCGGTGCTCCTCTCAAGTGAACCAGAGAACGTCTTCAGAGACATTATATTGCATCAGCCTGCACAGTTGAAGGCCAGTTGCCTATGGACTAAATGCCACACATGTTTGCCTGTTTTGCATTACTGGTTTTGTTGCAGCAATAAAGAGTTAAGCTTGCAACCCAGGATCCTCTGCTACATTATTCCACAACATATTTGGCGACGAGGATCAGGACTTGAACCCACGCATCACCATGCCAGGAGCAACGCCGCCCCCCCATTTGTACAAACGCCAGGTAAGCTAATCATTCCGTAGCCACAATGGCAACCCCTGTTTACTATGTACCTGGAGGCACTGGTAGGTGCGGGGTACATGGCAGCAAGGCACAGAGCCATGTTATTGAAAGCACTGGGTTTGGAAGGCCAGGGGATGTTTGCAAGCTTTACACTCAAAGTGGTGGCTGATGATAATAACGACGTGTAGAGGGAGGCGGTCAGGAGAATAATAAAGCGATTTGCCAGCAAAGAAAATACTGTGTTGCACAGGGTACGGTTCTACTGTCACAAACAAGAGGCATCCAAACCTGTAGATGACTATGTGACTAAACTGCATGAACTAGCTGCACTTTGCAATTTTGCAAATAAAGCAGAAGGATTGATCTGGGAAATGCTGACTGTCCATACCAACCGTAGAAAAGTGCAGGACAAATTTATTTTGGAGAAGGAACTGCAGCTGGAAAAAGACGTTGAGATTGCGAGAGCAGTTGAATAAACTGCAGGAGGATGGAAAGAATATGTCAGTGGCACCGGCACAGTGGAAGTCCAGGCCATCACCTTTAGGACTAAAAAGGAGAAGCCAGTTACCGATGCAAGAGAAGGGAAGTGGGGAAAGAGAGAACCGTTGAAGTGCCACAGATGCACCAGCACAAAGGACTTGGCCAATGACAGAGAATGTCCCGCGAGAGATAAAGAGTGCTCGGTGTGCAAGAAAATCAGGCATTTCTCGCTGGTATGAAGGTGGAGAAATAAAAAGGTAACGAACGTCAATGCGGATTATAGTGCAGAGGGAGAGTCCTCATCCGAAGAGGAGGGGAGGCCCACAGTGATAATGGTGAACAGCCCATGAGCCAGGAGAGAAAAGACCCACTGTGCCATTAGAGTGAACGGCATGGAGATGAGAGTCATGGCAGATTCCGGTTCTAATTTGACCATACTGCCACTTTGCACATACAAAGAAACAATGGGCACCGAAACGGTCGAAGTCCTCAGTACACGGCACAAGCCAACTGTGTTCGGAGGTGCATCCATCGACCTACTAGGATACATCAAAGGGAAGGTAGAGTTCGAGGGGAGAGAAACCACCACAAGAATATATTTCATCCAGAAGGCCCAGCCGTCCTAGGATGGGACGACCAAGCCAAACTCAAAAACAAATTAGATCCCAGCTCGGATGATCATGTGTTAACAATCAGTACAAGAGGAGCACCGGTTGTCAAAGAGGATTTTCCCAAGCTGTTCTCCGAAGGGCAAGGAAAAATTAAGAACTTTGTACATACGATACTACTCAAGGCAAATGCAGTCCCCGTCAAACATAAAGTAAGGCCTGTACCAGCAACAGCCAGAGACATACTCAGAACCTAGCTCAACAAAATGGTGAAAGAAGGCACCACTGAAGAGGTAGAAGCCTCAGAGTTGTTGAGTCCTGTTGTTCTCATCAAGAAACAGAACCCACAAGACTTAAGGGTATGCATTGATCTTCGCAGCCTCAAACTGGAAGTCATCTCCGATAGCTACCCTCTCCCAAGCATAAATTAACTCATTCTCATGATGAAGGAAGCCAGAGTGTTCTCCAAGTTAGGTATAAGGGACGCGTATCATCAAATTCACCTGCACAAAGACTCCAAGTCACTAACTGTGTTCATCACCTCATTTGGCACTTACCAGTTCACCAAGATGCCCTTTGGCCTGTCGTCGCGGTTTCGGCATTTCAGCGAATGATGGACTTATTACTACGCGACATAGGAAACGTGTCTTATTTCCAAGACGATATAGTGGTCTACGCCGCAGATGAACATACACATGATGTAATTCGAAAGAAAGTCCTCACCAAACTACAGGATGCTGCAGTCAAAATAAGGTATGAAAAGTGTGTCTTAAGGGCACGTGAAGTTGAGTATTATTTGGGGTACAAGATTTCTGCCCAGCGCATAAGCCCCAAACAAAACCTGGTGCAAGCTATAATCAAGGCTCTGGAGCCAACAAACAAGGAAGAAGGGAGATTGTTTCTGTCACTCGCAGAATATTATGCCAAATTCATCCCCAAATTCTCAGAAATCACGATGCCACTGCAAAACCTACTCAAAAAAGGCACTGAGTTCACATGGCTGGCGGCCAGAAGGAGGCTGTGAAGAACATAGAAGAGCGCATAGTGGAATCACTAAGCCAACAGCTGTTCAATCCGGAATGGAGTACAGTCATCACCATGGATTCCAGTGCATGCAGGTTAGGCGCCGTACTCACCCAGAAGAAAGGGGACGCAGAACACGTTGTGGCATTCACATCTAAAGCCCTGTCCATGGCCGAGAAGAATTACTCCACAGTGGAGAAAGAGATGCTGGCCTTCTCATGGGCTGTCGAACATTTCAGAACTTATGTGTGGGGCACCAAATTCAAACTAGTCACCGACCATAAGCCCCTCATTCATATCCTCAGTCCAGGAGGGACTAAATAATTGACACCCCGTTTGGCACGCATCGCAGCCAAAATGCAGGAATGCACTTTCGAAATTAACCATGTAGCCGGGTAGAGAAATGCCCAGACAGACTGCATGTCAAGGCTACTGGAGGATAAAGATGAGGCCACTACCTTCCTGCAGGATGAATGTATTGTAGCATCAATTCAAGACTTCAGGGGCCCAGACTTCCTAGAATTAAGCGAGGGGCATTGGAATGAAGAAGACAGTAAAGACTACACGATGGTGAGACTCAGGGAGTTGGTTAAAAATGGATGGACTGAAGAAAGGACCATACCAGAAGGGATGAGGCTGTATTGGAAAGTGGCGGAAGACATTTCAGAGGTGGTCGGATTGATCACGAAAGGCGATCAAGTGATACCACCGGTGGGGATGAGAAAAGTAATCCTGTGCCAAGCTCATTCAGTATATCTTGGAAACACCATGATGCGGCAAAGAGTGAGAGAGGCGTACTGGTGGCCTGCCATGCACCAAGATATTTGCGCAATGATAGAGAGATGCCACGAGTGTCTCAACAGTGACAAACGCTTGAATAACAGGCAAGCTCCGATGATTCTCAGGGAGATCCCTGAAGCAGTGTGGTTTAAAGTGGGGTTAGATTTTATTGGACCGTTGGAGGAAATGACGCCCGAGCATCGTTACGGCATAGTACTGCTGGACTACCTGTCGAAGTGGGTGGAAACCAAATTTGTCCCCAACATCACAACTGCTACAGTCATAGAAGTCCTTACATATATATTTCAGGGGGAAGGGCTCCCCGAGGAGCTAGTCATAGACAATGAATTACAGCTAGTGTCGAGGGATATTGAGTCATTCCTGCACAAATACAACATAAATCAGAGAAAAGCTGCGCTGTACCATCCCCAAGTGAATGGAATAGTGGAGAGAGCCAATAGGTTCATCAAAGACGCCATCCAATTAGCAACCGCTTCAGGTATGGATCCTTTCAAAACAGTCAAAGAGGCTATTGCGGCCCACAGGTTAACTCCCAAAGCATCACCCAAATTTTGCCATTTCGAATGCTGAGAGGGAGGAGAGCACTGTCCAGACTGGTGCCACCATGGTTGACCAGAGTAAGAGAGGATGACAAAGTAGATATGGCTGAAATGGTGTGGAGGCTGGAAAACAGCAAAGCACACATGAAAAGATTGCGGGATATTTTGACCCACTGAGCTTTTCTATACTACATCACTTTGCTGCATTGGTGCAAGAACAGCATAAAATGGCACGCCAAGATCTTGAAATTGCATGTTTGTAACAACCAGAAAATGGCTGTGCCACCCTGCCACACACATTTCAGGTGAGGTGGAACAGAGTACTCACTGCAGGAATGTGCCAGTGTGCTCTGCAACATTTAACATGGAGTGGAGTGAAAGAGGCAGCAGTATTTTGCTGAAAACCCAAAATGCCTCTTTAAAATGACACTTTCTCAACCTTAAAAGTGCTGCTTGGCGCTATACCCATCTTTTTCTCATGATCCACTGTGAGTAAAAAGGCCCTGCAATGCCCAGGATCATTCATTGTGTCTCAGAGGAACCGGGCCTCATGTGAATGACAGCTCCTGTCCAATGTATCCTTAGAAAAATCAACCAGGCGCTTTCTTTTCATTTTGCACGGGAAACACATCTATTTTCTTTGCAACAGTATCAAGAATCAGCTGTCCAGTGAAAGACTCTAAATAGATGCCTATGACTGTATCCATGCTGCAAAACAGTTCCTGCACTCAAGAAAAGAAGTATAGCTGCAGAAAGTGTATATTTGCTGGAGATGAAAACCGAATTTAAAGAAATAGTAAAATTTGCTTTTTCCTGACTGAAGGGGGAAAATCACCTATTTAAAAGTACATTGTTGTGTAAAAGCCTGATTACTTAGAAATGTAAAAGGATTTGTTACTGGTGAAAATACACCTATAAACTGTTTTAATTCTATAGGTTTAAAGCCAAGATTTAAAAGGAGAAAATCAAAGCTAAAACCCAGGCTGAGTTGGCAAACTATATTAAAAAAAACTTGCTCTGCCGGTTGCTAGCCCTGAGAAAGGGTGACACCTCATAAAGTTCTGGCACAGGAAGGGCTAATTGCTAGCTTGGAAGCTTAGAATACCCAGGACAAAGGGAGTTCCCAAGTCGTCATCAGACATTCGTCTTTGCTCCAGGCTGAGACAATAACAGGCTAAGACTCTCACTTGTCAAGTGTGAAGGGCAGTAAACTTCAATCAAGAGAGAGGCCCCTCATCCTGCTTCAAAGGAATTGACATTTGCTTGCAGTTGGGGAAAAGAAAAAAAAATGAAGTGACAATAGACTTCCTTTTGGTTTAAAAAGCCTATTTTGTAACTGAACTTTAAAGACATTTAACTTTGCAGCAAGAATGAGGACAAATATGAAAGGTTTGTAGTTTTAAATCTAATTTTATGCTCTTTTTTTGAAAACTTGGTAGAACTCATTACTGCATAAGGAACAGACGTTGTAAAGAATAACAGATTGTGGGGAAAGTATTGACATTGTGCACATAACATTTTGTACACACATCCCACGGGTAAATGCGCATCTGTGTACAATGTTGGGAAATTTTAGGCCAAATCTTCCATGGTTAAAATTGCCAAAATGTAGCAGAAAGGCAAAACCAGGCCCCACAGACTTGGGGTTTGGATTGAAATATGACCCACAAAATATGTAACCTCTGTATTTGATTTTCTCAGAAGTTATAACTGTATAAATATGTATTTGTGGTCAAATTAGATTTTGGTTCCAGTAGCTAGGGGAGGTTTCTAGGCATTCTAAAAATCATCCCATAAACATGACATCCTTTTCTGTGATCCAATCAGTGAAGAGCAAGGCGGAAACTAAGCTCTTGCCCAATCCTAGCATTATGGGTGTGCGTAGTAAACCTACCCCTGCCATATACTGTAGTGATGTCATTTGGCATGATAAATAAGGGAACCTGACAGTACACAGAGACACTGATTCCTGATTTTCTTCCTGAATTCCTGCGTGGCGTCATGTTCCTGATTTCTTCATCCTGTTTGATCCTGATTCCAGATTTCATTGCAAAGCCAAGGCCTATGCATTGCTGAACCCCTTTTCAGGTAGGCCTCAACATCTAAAAATACCAAAAACCCAAGGGAAGCATCCTGATACAACCCAGCTTGCTACTACTAGATGCATGCCTGCAAACTTGCCCTCTCGCTGATCTGCAGTCTTCAGTAACCAGAAGGGCCAGTTCAGTGCAGTCCGGTGACCAGAATGGCCATGGGATCCTGTTCTGCCAGATTTGCCCAGATATCCTTGGTTAGACCCGATCCGTGTGATGACCAGAACCCTTGACGGTCCAAAATCCTAAATTAAAGTGGACTGTAATTATTAATAGGAATCATAGAAAACCATAGCATACCTTGCCTTGTCTCATCCCAATCTCTAAACCATCCTATCCTTACCTTAATAACTTTTAACATTGTCTGAATCCTTATTGCAATCCTGTCTTTGATTTATCTTTTCTTTAGTCATTTTATCTTGTATAAATCTTAACTATTAATTCTACTTGTGATCTGACTGGTTCCGCCAGAGTGGTCTCTGGGTACCTGGTGTTAAAGTCATGAATTAACTCTAGAGCTTACTGTGTCCCTCCTTGGTATTCTGGCCGGAATGCAATAGCATACAGTAAAACTCTAGTGAATATTTTCTTGTCCAAACTGAGTTTCTTTATGTTTTCACTACCCGATTTTTCTCAAAACGCCACTCATTCAACATTGCATATCTTCCTCAGTTTAATAGCTAGAGACTTAATTTCAACTCTGGCTTATACCTAACACCTATAGCTACATCCCAACCCAAGAAATGTTTGGTTAATTTTAAGCGGGAATCCACAATTTTGGAAAGTTTTACATGTGTGATTTTTATTTTAAATTATTTTCAACCTTCCATTTCGATTCAAAGTGTTTAATTTTACTCAAACTATAGCTCATGATTGTTAGTATATTTCCAATGTTGCTCCCATAGAGATGTGTACTGATTTAAGGACTTTTTGCACACATTCATTGTTTTACCCAGCCATTTCCGAATGCCATTTTAAAGTTGTTATTCTCTCTTGTTTGGGGAGGGAAGGTTGGATTCGAATTCTGTGTTCTATTCCTTATTCCTGATTACCTGCTGATTCCTTATATCTATTTAGAATTGTTTATTTGTGGGTTGAGGAATATTGCAGGGGGAAATCCCAACTTAAGTGCTATCTTTCTAAACAAGCCAAAGGTGTTCTTTTCTCTGGTGTTTTATATTTGTGTAGCTAAAGAGTGAATTTAAGTGCATTACACACCTTGTTATCTGTTATTGTCACCACATTGGTGATTGCTGCTCCCTATTAAAAAGTATATGTTTAATTTGAATCGTAAATAAATAAATAAATAGATATTACCTTTACCAACCAGCCTGATTCCTGTTCCATTGTTACCTGGGGTATTTGAGAAGGGGTGTGATATGAGTGGTATATCACTCAAAATATTGAACCATTATGTATAATAAAATAAGCATTTCAGCTGTGCGCTGCTTACTAGGCTGAGACCAGGGTGTACCCCCTGATTGAAATACTTAACAAGATGGAGCAACCAAAGAAGAATGACCCACGGTCACAAGGTAAAGGAAGGAGACGGGATAAAAATATGACTACTAAGCAAGGACCAAATTATAGGTTTGAAGTTCAGTCAACCAATAAGAGTTATCCATAGGGGGACAAACCACGTCCGCACTGAGGATGGCCGCACGTGAAACAAGGAATGAGTAGCCATGTTTGAAAAGCATCGCGAAGCAGAGAGGACACAAGAGGAAGCCAACCCCTGCAAAAGCCCCGACAGAGAGGTTGCCCGAGAACAAGAACTAGAAGCCACAGCAAGAGAGACCGCGGAGGAAGGAGCAGAGGGGGACACATCGGAAGCCTCCCATGAAGCGAGTCAGATACCCGACACAAGTCGCAGGAAAGAAAATCGGCCAAGAAGGGAGCACAGAAGACTGGTGAAGTATAAGGACTATGTTATGCAATGAGCTTTACTGTGTTATCAAAGGGAGGTGTGTTGAGATCTCACGTGACGTCAGAAAAGGCGGGAAGAAAGAGCGCGAAGCCGCGACTCAGTCAGCAGAAGACACGGAGCAGGTCGAGCTCCCGGCGCTCCTCTCAAGTGAACCAGAGAACGTCTTCAGAGACATTATTATTTTGCATCACCCTGCACAGTTAAAGGCCAGTGTCATGATTCCTGCCCCTCATGTCCCCATCCCTCCAAGATGTCAGTCTGGAGCCAGGCCACGATCACCTACATGGCTCTCGAGGGCCTCTCCATCCCTCCAAATTCCCACTTGGAGTCAGACTTGGCACTTGTGGCACCAGACTCACTCACTCTCATAGGATAACATTGGGGATTGGACTAGTAGTGCATTGATGGAGACAAGATGCCCCCACATATTTCGGTTCCCAGAACTGCATGTGCGGTCTAGTCTTTTGGGTGTGGTTCCGCCCAGAGACACCTGGGATACCCAGAGACTATTTAAGCCACACCCAGGCTGAGAAACATGCTTTGCATTTTCTGCACCTGCAGCGTGACAGTCACAGTGTTCGGATCGGTCTACAGTAGGCCTGCATCTTTCTTCTGCGCTCAGCTCCTGCAAGAACAAGAACACTGTTAGGAACAGCCTTACCTTGCGGCGCTTCTGCCCATCATTCATCGCTCCTTCTGTTCTGCGGGCATCTTCGGTGGTGTCATTCCCATTCCGGCACGCCGCTAAAGAACAGAAAAAAGGCATTAGTAAGCATTCTGCAAATCTTCACTTATTTTTAAATACTGCACGAGCTTCAAACACTTACCTGAATCCCAGCCGCTCTGGGAGAACTCTGTCTCCGGATCTTCTCATCCATCTGCAAGAGGGAAAAGACACTCCAGGTTAGCGTGGAAACATCTAGAGGCGCTGCATAACGCGCTTACCCACCGCATTTGTTCTTCATAACCGGCATCCACGCTGAAAACGTCGCGGCACCTAAAAGACACAGAAAAAGAACTCAGTTCAATGCAAATACGAAAGGGGTGCATAGCACATCGCGCTCTCACTCACCTTCAGCACTACTCATCTCAGGAGCACGCTGCCATCCCCGGACGCCGGCCATCGTCTAAGGAAGGAAAGGAATGAAGTTAGAGAACTGTTCAAAAGACTCATTATGCTTACCTGTTAGACTCTTGCCAGTGAAGTAACTAGCCAGCAACGGGCCCGAATCAATCAACTCGCCCCTGCGCTGAAAGCAGGACGGAGAGCATACTATCCAAGAACACAAGGTGAGCTGTGGATCAAAGGGAAGGGTTGGACCCCGGGAAGAAGGGGATCATGCACACAGAGACAATAGGGAGTTAAACTCTACCAATCCTGTGTTTCAGGCCCAGTCTCCAGTCGAATAGCCTCCGGGGAAGGATTCGAGGTCGTAAGAGGTCAGAACAGGCTGAGTGACGTCCCTGTGGATACCAGGTGAGCATTACAGCCAGTTGCCTATGGACTAAATGCCACACATGTTTGCCTGTTTTGCATTGCTGGTATTGTTGCAGCAATAAAGAGTTATACTTGCAATCCAGGAGCCTCTCCTACATTATTCCTCAACAGCACACCCATCAAGTCCTACACCACGCCCATCATGCAAGCCACTACCCCACTTAAAGCACTGGCTGCTTCTCTGAGGACGATGAGGAAGGCATTGATTGTTTCTGATCAAAGGTGTGTATTTTTTTTTGAGGAATTTCAACCTGTGTATCATGACATTGTTTCTGCCTCTTAATCTTTTGTCTATCCTTCTTGTGGCTTTTGTGAAAATATGCTGTTCTTATTCGTCATCTGCTTCTGCTGAAATTTGGGGCAGGCTGTTGAGTGTTCTGTGAATATCCACTCCTAGCTTGTTGAGTAGCAAGGCCTTTTTTGTGATGCTGCGAAAGCTCTGCCATCCGGGGCGTCAATATAGCTGCTGAATATGTTCTTCTGTTGTCTCCATGGGACGGGCAGTCTGACTGGAAGTTGAAAGACGGGAGGGCTATGGTGTCCTGCATCGTCCCTAAGCGCATCGAATAGTTTTAGGTGCGCAGTTCGAAAGGTAGGGATTCTGCGGCACGATGCGGGAGGCTCGTGCTCCGTCTGGTCCTTGTGGTGAAGTCTGGTTCCGCTCTTCTCCCGTGCGCATGCGCCTAGGAAGAAAGCAGCATGGAAAATCCAGGAGTGGGGAAGAGGAGGCAAATGGGGGTGGGACAAAACCACATTGTTAAATATTAATAGGACAACATACAGTTCCGTTCTAACATCAAGGAAAATAAGGCCACCATGAATGCATGGATACAAAACAGAGATAAGTGGCTCAGCACAACTGTCAAAAAGCTGTGTTTGTTAGCGTCACGCACTTCGTTCAAAAACGGGGGCGAATGACGTTTTTGTGTGTGGCTAGTAGCTTTCAGTTTGAAAATGTGCAGTGTTGAAACAGAGCGTGCACATGTTGAAAGTGAAAAAGGCACAGCAAGTTACTAAAATGTAAAACAAGTGCTCTGGCGACCAAGGTGAATACAATAAGAACAGTATGTTAGGGAGAATTCTCATGTATGGCTAATTTCCCTTACCTAGTGAGTCCCTCAGTAGCTTTGCTGGATTTCTGGGTTTATTTTTTCCACCTGGTAAGAGTATGAGCTTTTTTCCCACTCTTAGAGTGTATTTTTTTGTGTATGTTGTACTTTTTGTGCTCATGGGCTATGGAGTGTCACCAACTCCCTAGGCATCATCTTTTTACTTGTGTGTCACATAGCACCTTTAGTGCTGTGACACAGGGATGTCTTTTACACTTCCCTTGTGAACTCCATTTCTGGGGATGTCTACTGTCCCCCAGAAGCATGTAAAGTCACCATTGGCTTTACTAGTCCTTTTAAAATACAGATCCAGTACAAGCCATTTTACAATGGAGTACTGGAGGGGAATATCTTTCCCCTGCCCTTCTGTAACTCAAGGGGCACTTTGTGTCCCCCTTCCCGACTCGACATGGCTGGTGGCAGTGGTAACTATCATTTTTACACAGATTCCTGTGTTAGTGTTCTGGCTGTGGTGAGACGTGAACATAAAACACGCTACCCTATATCGTTTTTATCGTGAGTCCTAGTGTGGTTTTTTGCCATTTTGTGTTGGAAAGGTCTTTCTTGTTGTTTGCTTTTCATGCAAAACCAGGTTTGGTTTCCTTGTTCGCTGTCCTTTGGCGGACTTCTGCAGAGAAGCCCTCCTTTGGCGTCTGGGTGTCTAGGTGGGCTGAATGTGCGGGAGGGGTTTAGTAACCCCCTGCACAGGGTCTCCTTCGAGACCCAAGTCACACTTTGTGTCGATTGGCTTAGGTGGTTGTCCGGGCTGGACAACCCCCCTGCTGTGTGATTGACAGCCAGGCTGTGTGAATGGGGGGATTTTGGCATAAAAGGCAAGACTCTTGGGCTGGAAGTCAGAGTTGCCACTGGAACTACAAGAACCGAGGAGAAGTGGAGAAGAAGACGGCTACTGCAACTCCTGGATCCCGGTGAAGCCCTGCTGCAGTCCTGAGCTATCTACCCTTCAACGACAGAGAAGATCCAGTCCAGAGTCTTCTTCCCTTGAGTCTGGTGGGATCAACCAGCTCACCTTTCACAGCCAGAGAATCCTCTTCTGGGTCGAAATCGCCGCACTGAGCTGTAGTGGTCCGGATAGCCGTCAGAGGAGCCCTCTCCTGTTTTTAAGGAGCACACCTTTTATTCATCGTTGCTTGGCTGCTGCTGGCTTCATCCCTGGGTAGTGCAGATCGCTTCAAACATCCTCCTTCTTGTCCCCACGACTGAAGCGTCAGGAATCGTGAGTCTGCAGGAACTACCAGGAACAACTGCCGTAGCACCAGCTTTCTTCATCCAAATAAGGTACTGTGTCCATTTGCTCATTCTCTCCGTCCGACCTTGAGGAATTGGGGTTAACCCTTTTCCTTTCCGAAGGCTTGTCCTTTCTTCCTACCGTCTTATAACTTTTGTTTCCCTTTGACAATACCCAGTACTCCTGGCAGCTATAATCGGAACTATTCTAAACATGTGATCCTTGACAACGGAGCCCCTGCTCCATTTGACACTGGCGCAGGCCTATTGACTTTTATCTGCCTCTTAGAAAACGTCCTCTGATTCTCTTGCCTTGACAAAAGTATTGCACATGATTTTTACCACTATTCCCTTGTTTTAATTCTATGTGCTAAGTGTGTTTGACTTTGGGTGCATTTCTTCCCATGGGTACACTTTATTTTCGTAAGACCGGACTGTCATTACTGTCAAAAAGTGATTGCGTATTAACCCACGGTAACGTCTTTTTTTCGAAACACCCGTCTGTCAAATCCTAATGTACTTACCTTGAATTGACCTGAACAAGAGGAATTTGTTGTGTGTAGTATATTTAGAGTGTGGTTTTGATTTAATAGAAATAAAGTGTTTTGTGAACAGATGGTTTGAAAATAAATGGACTTATATTTTTTAACCAGAAACTTTGAGTCAGTGTTTGCTTGAGTCACAGTAATTGTAGTCCTTTGTGTAATCCCTATTACTGCTCATTTGCTCTTGAGATAAGTCTGGCTGCTCAGCCATCGCTACCACTTTACTGTGTAGTACAGGCTTGTACCAAAGGTGAAATTGTACTATCACTTGTAGTCTTAATTGTATGTAGTGTTCCCTAAGGGTACTGCAGATGATTCTGCCTAACACAGTAGAAACATTCTCCAAACGTGGCAGGCGGTGAAATTTCATGACTTATTCCGAGGGCAAAATGCAATCTCTGCTGGCCGCATAGCATTTTTGTTTCTCAAAGCGAAGCAATTACTCACCCTTAATTCCTCTCAAACGGGGCTGTGCAAAAGAACAAATTCAACACATGCATCCAAACTGAAGGTAAGGCACAATTAAACGCTTGCAAATAATTCGACACATGCCTGGCCACAATTCGCTCTCCAAGGCGTTCACTCTTTTCGGCCGAACCCTGTCTTCCCAACTAGACAAAACAGATCTTTCAAAAGCAAAGACGTGCATACGTTTCTGCTGGGAACACACATGTATCCGCTACCTCTAACTGTGCTCGCGCACAGATTTTCGGCCTTTGTATTTACTCAGTACAGCCAAACCACATGTTTCCTGATAATGGAAGAAAATAACACCAACACCAGGCAGTAGCTTCCCAGTGGTAGCTGCCAGACACTGGGAATACACTACCAGCACCACTAAGGTCAGAAGGATTCCTTCTGGACCTTCCGTAAACACCTGCAACCTTGGTTTTTCACACAGGAACTACTAAACTAAGCCGTGATCAGCAATCAGCATGATACCTACAATTAGGATCACTCCAATAAATGAAGTTGAAGTTATTGCCTAGCATCTGGCGTAATGTATGTCATTGTATTTATGCGACCATGCAACCATTGCGTTTTTTTATTTTTTTTAAGAAGAGCGCCCATATGCCTCTGGGTTGGCTGCACTATACAAATGGAAAAATAAATAAATAAATAAACAGGAAACATATCAAATCAACAATGCGATTCCCGGAGCTTTGCTAAACTCGTCCTAACTGTTTCCCATTGATCCGTGACTTAACCGCGTCCCTCTGTCCCCCCCCCATCTCCCCAATGGTCTAACGCATTTCATTGTAGACATCTAAAGAGAACCACTAGGAATGCGGTCAAACATGTGTTTGATATGGTGCCAGCGCCAGCGCCTATTATCTGAAATGATCTGGAGGGGGAGAAAACAGACTGGAGATAATGTCTAAGCGCTCAATATATGCTGGACTTGAACTTGGTGCTGTGGCCCGGGAAAATCAGGTCAAAATTTCTGGACGCTCCATGGGGCTCTCAGCCAATGATTATCGGGCGAGTGAGGGGCAATCATCAGGCGGTCGTGGCAAGAAAAGGGGAACAGGTGTCAGAGAACCCCTTCTTAAAGGGAGGGAAGTAAGATAAATCCACAGTTGCCAAACCCCCACGCCCCGTCAAGTTTGTACCCTTGGACTCTCACAGTCACCACCTTCATTCAGGAAGTGTCCTTTCCTGGGCCTGGGAAATTCCATATCGCCCTGCTGCTGTCACGGCCCATGAGGCAGCCCCTAATGGCGGCAGCAGATGTAGAGCCATGGCGGTGCCACCAAAATAAAAGCCAGCCTGCAAGGTGAGCCCCTTTACAGTTCTCATGTACTCGCCATCTTTCACACAGGCCAAGCTAATGTACGAAGGGAAACTAAATGTGCGGCTTCCCCCAAAAATATACTTGAGATATTTCATATTCTTCAGGAACACAGATTTGATGTCACTTGACTGTTGGAAACTTTGATACATGATCACAATACTATCTTAAATGAAGCACTCCCTCCCAGATATAAACCCATTCTCAGAAACAGACCCACAAGCCTGGTTTGTGTTGTGGCTTTACTTAACACAGGCATCTACAGCGCTATCTCACTTCCTACAGCAATTCATAAAATTGTTCATGCTCTACACATTTGCTGTGACTTAAAAAAAGCATAGATTTTTAAATAATTTCAACAGACGTCACGGAATGATCCTGATTTTATCAATGTCTAAAATGTTTTTCACTCCCTCAGTCCTACACAAAATGTGTTATGATCTTACCACACATTGGTCTGCTTATTAGATGGTTAATTTTCCACAAATATAGATATTAGAGCAGAGACCACCCCCAAATATATTGATATGGTCCAACCACTTTTTAATTCCTAAAAATATCCTCATTATCACAAAAGCCCAGCCATTCAGATACACCTCTGATCCCTGGGATTAATGGTATGTATTACAATCACCACTACCCACGAAACCATATACGCACCCCTGCGAGGGCACTCAGTCAGGTGGTCGGCAATGGGGGTGCAAACTGCCGCTGTCTGTCCGAATTCCCACAGCAACCCGCACCTCTTCCCCAGGTGTCGCCATTTTCTTTTTCAATGTACTACAGAATGGCTCCCTGCTGTATACTTCAGATTCATCATTCAAAGCTAGCTTCTCTTTACATAATAATAAATGTTTTATGCGAAAAACTCAAACGCCCTCGGATACATACATTGATTGAATTGCAATACCAATTTTGAAAATAACGTACACTTGAATTATTAAATATGTTGCATGTAGATCAATCATTGAAAAACATACATTACTAAATTTTATCCAGATGTATTAGATGTTTTGGCGCATCACAAAATTATATGATGTCTTCATCATGACCGGTGATCTCTAATCTTATTATATTATAGGTATTATATAATATTATAATTGTTCTTTTATAGTGCGCTTGGTATTCAAACCTGTGTTGCTCAAGCTCCTATCACTGGACCATATTCTGTGTCCATAATTAAATAAGGTTGTCTAAAGGTGAAAGTAAGACAAGAAGTTACTGTAATGTAGCTTAAATAAGCAAGGTGCTCCAAAGTTTTAATATTGTCACTTATTGGCTGGATGCAATAGTTGCAGAGGACCTTTTGATTCAGTTCAGGTGTCTCTTCTACAAAAGAAAACACTCGCAAAGACCTTAACCTTGTGTAAAAGGAAAGTTAAATCAATAAAGCCATCTCTTACGTGTTTACGGTGAGAACTTGCCTTTTACACCTCCTGTGTCCTGGTATGAATGAGGACACCACCTAGAAATGCTCAAGACGGTGGCCAAAGAGCAGCATCTGGTCTGATCGCCACAATATGGCACTCCATTTAAACCTACCAACATTTGGAGCTATAGTTTGCATGCGGGCAAAGAATGCTTCTCCGTGCAAGTGGCACCACTGTTACAACAAAAAGCACAAAAACACCAACTTCTACAGAGGCATAAAGGTTCCCAATCATAAGGAAGCGGAAGCATGTAAATCTCCTGGAGTGTGTAGACTGCTGGAGCCATTAGTAAATGGCTAAGTAAAGGCAATCAAGTGCGTACGGCGGTCATGCTACCGGGCATAAAAGTCTCCACTGTGAAGAAGTAGAAGCACATACACCTCTCTGCCTGCATGGAGTGCTGGATGCAGCAGAATGATGCACCAAATTCCATATCCTCATACACCAGCCATTCATTAATCGCTAAGTAAAGTCAGTACAGTACTTCACACTTTCATACTCCCAGGCATGACAGATTTTGAAAACTTCATACAGGAACCTTTGAACTCATGATATTAAAGGTAAAGATTGCCTCTATGAAATTAGAAGAGACCATTCAGTTATACGAGTAACTGACCAGTTGATAAATTAATTCCACCTATTTAATGTGTGCTCCCAAAACATGGATCCAAAGTTGTTCCCTGTAGCGTAATTTATGAACTGCACTTCTCGAAATTTTTATCAACCTCTATCATCTCTTTGATTCACCACTCAAGGTCATCATCCATTAGTCCTTTTTCCATAAAATGCGGAACTTGTGGTGAGTTCATATTGTGGCATCTATTTCTGGATCTATGCTCCAGCATCATTTTCTTAACTGGTCGATTTGTTTGTCCAACCAATGTTAAGGATCACTGGCACCTAATGTAATACACTATTGCTTTCATATTGCAATTAGTCACTCTTCTAAATTCCAATATCTTAGTTCTAAACTCGAAATGTGTAATATGAGCAGTAGAGGGATATGCATCACATGTTGTGACATGGGCAATGGCTCCCAATTGGCTACATGCTAGACATCATAGTGTTAATACTAGTGAATTTAGAATGTACTAAAGTATTATGTATTTAGAATGTCCACCCTGTCATCCTCTCCTCCTCCTACCTCTTCTTTCTCCTCTGCCTCTGGCCCCCTGTGGCCCCCTCTCCTCCCTCTTTCTCTTCCTTTCCTCTGTTCTCCCATGACAAGGTTTCTTGACAAGTCCGATCTAAAAAAGTCTCATCAAAACAGGTTCTTCCAAAACCATCAAGGACCACGTTGACACCCTCGCTTCTGCCCTGGCTGACTTCTGCAACTACTCCTTTGCCAATGGAGCCTTCCCTTCGCCCCTGAAGCACTCTCTTGTGCACCCTCTTCTCAAAAAACCCTCAGCCGACCCCTCCTGCCTGGCTAACTAGCCGATCTCCATCACTCCTTTCCTGGGCAAACTCCTAGAAAAGCTGGCCATCTCCCAGTTTAATCTTCACACTGAATATTTTGCTTGTCTCCATGACCATCAGTCTGGCTTAATAGCAGCCAGAAGCACGGAAACTGCTCTCCTGAACATCCGCAAAGACCTGCTCTGTAACCTTGATTCTAATGTCCCCTCTTTCCTCATCTTACTCGATCTCTCTCTTGCCTTTGACAGGGTCAACTATGCCATCTTGCTCAATCGTCTCTGTGATAACCTGGGTATCACTGATCAGGCCCTGTCCTTTCTTTCCTCTATCTCACTCTCTACCTGTCATGTTCCCCAGGAGTCTAATCTCTCTCCCTGGCTATTCAAACAATACCTGGCACCTCTCGCCCATCGCATTGCCGCTCTCTGCACCAACTTTCAGTGCCATGCGGATGACACTCAGCTCGTTTTCAGGCTCCACTCTGCCACCTCTTCTCCTTCTCTCATCTCCGACTGTCTGTCTGCTATCTAGGAGTGGTGTGCCGCCAGCGATCGCTGCCTTAATGCCAGTAAGACAGATATTCTCCACATCGGCACACCTGCACCCTCCTTTCCTGTCACTCTCCGGCCAGCCTCCCTTGGTCCTCTTCCTGCTCCCACCTGAGAGGCTAAGAACCTCTGGGTCATCTTCGACTCCACACTCTCCTTTTCTCCTCACATCTCTGATGTCTCTAAGAAGTCAAACTACCAACTGCACCTCTTCAGAGGTATTCTTCCTTTCCTCTCCTTCCCCCAGAAGCTCACTGTCTCTAGAGCTCTGTTTCTCTCTAGGCTGGACTACTACAACAGCCTCTTTCTAAATCTGCTTGCTTCTACTCTCCGACCCTCTGCAAATCATCCAGAACAAGACTGCCAGACTTGTCCTTGGCCTCGAGCCCAGGGATCAGATCTCTCTGGCATTGAAATCCCTGCATTGGCTCCAAGTGGCTGTAAGGATTAAGTTGAATACCCTCTGCATTGTCCACAAGGAATTCTGGGGCCTGACTCCTCAATACCTCCAACTCTCTCTTCATAAATACCTTCCGGCACGAGCTCTTCGCTCCTCCACCTCCAACTCCCTCAGGGTCAGTCGCTTCTCCAAGCAACAAGTTGATGTAGAACTCTTCCTTCAGCTGGGGCCTCTCTCTGGAACAGCCTCTCTGCCTCTCTGAAACTTGAAGAGAACCATCTCTGATTCCCGAAGCACTTCAAGTCTGAAACTGCACTGATCACCTGGCTACCCTCTGATTTCGGGCCGGGGTCCATGCCCGCCCAGTTGCTCACCCGCACTGCCTCCCAGCAACCCTTGCACTTGGGTCTCTATCTGTAACCCTACAGTCCCCCTAGCTGCACTTTTGGACACAACTGTCTGCACTTACCCTTGCACCTGTCACCTGCTCGCTGCACTTCTTGTTATTGTTTTGATCCAATGTACAGTGCTGCCCCCCTCTCCCTGGCACTTTTCCCATCAAACCTCATCTGCACTTACGCAATCTCAATGTCGCTTGGCCTAGTAAGATCGTTGTCTCTGTCCTCCCTCTGTTCCCCCTTCCTTGCCTTGTTGCGCATTGAAATACTTGTGTATAGACGTGTTACAAATGCCATATCATATCATATCATATTGTGTATGCTTTTACCTCTTTTGAACACACAGAGTATTTTTACTCTGGAAATTACGGAGTAATCAGTGCCCATTGATACTTTATTATTTTGCATATCCTTTGTGTATCAGAGTTAAATGTAGTAACACACACCATTTTGGATACAGATGATCATCGTGTTTTAACCCTATTTCCCTATGGCAATGTTTGGCACTTTTTATAGACATTCTAACCACCTTTTGGGGTATACCCCCTCAATCAATCTGTGGTCTAAATCATCTGCATGCTCGATGTCATCTGACCTGTAAGAATGATCAGACTTCATTCTTAGGTATTGGCAAAAGGGAAGATTCTTGCTGAGTGATCTAGGATGATAACTGTGATATGGCTGAAGCATATTCCTATTAGCGGGTTTCCTAAATAGCAAGAATTTCAGTTTACCCTCATTATGGGTGATAAGTACATCAAGGAGGTCAATACTTGTTTCTTCGGCCATCATAGAGAACTGTATCCGAGGGCTGATCGAATTCAACCTGTTGTGAAAGTGATCAAATTCTGTCATCTTCCCACTCAACATCTTGATGATATCGTCTATGTATCGTTTCCATTCCAAGATCTCATTTCTAAAAATATGTATGGGTGTAAAATGTTGCTAATCTTCGATTTCTGCCATAAATAATACAGCCATACTAGTGGCATATTGAATGCTTATGATGCCCAAAGGGGCAACTCCATATGAATAAGAAGGTTATTATATTCTACCCCTCAAATTGCAGAATATTGCCATACAAAGTCTTATGACGATTGTTACTAATCGATTTTTTTAAACCTCAACATGATATCCCTAAAACTATCTGATGCAGCAGCAATAACATTGCAGACGAAAAGAAACACTGAAGAACACAGTCATTTTACAGAGGTCAAGAACACTGCACCACCATCAACACTCCCCAGAACCCCACTCCCGCAACCCCAACAAGGCCCAACAACTAGAGTGATCAACGAAGAGTAGGCCGCCCAACCAATCAGATGGTTTAGAGATAATACCCACGTGCAATAATGCAACTAGGAAATCTCAGATAGGTAAAACATTAAAACCTAAGCATCACCTGAACTGGCTTACCCATACAACTAGGGCCACCAGGGCGAGCATCACCCCTTCTATCTATTATAACCCCATCTGCGCACCCTTTCAGCAGCCGACTGGACAACAGGTCCACACCCAACAGCCAAGACTAACCCAGACGAGTAACCGGGAAAACACTAGGTACAACCATCCATCTACAATCCACACAACGCAGGGGAATTCAGCCTCCTGACTTGGTGAGGAGGTGAGATAGGCCAATGAACCACAACCAAGAACGTTGGTAGATACCGTCAAGCAGCAACAAGTGACCCTACAACAGAAGCCTCGACAAACCGACCAACTTATTAACCCACCCCCCTTCCTGCTTCTCCAACATAACAACACTACACATGACTATGAGCTAGCCACACTACACATAAAAACGTGAAGTATTGATCTAATGTTCACACCCTACCAACTCTCTGAGAGTCTGGAAAAAACACCAGAGTGAGCATTGTCCATACATCCATCAACACTACACAAATACACACCAACACCTAGATAGTCATACACCTAGTAACCATCCATGACTCTGGGACCTATATGAATACAATTAACCAGTGCGCACGACCACAACCCCACCCTAACACCACACAACACATTCACCAACACAATTACAAATACAATCCCGAGGCACTCAGTCCTACCCCCACAGTTACAATACACAGGGCCTACCGAACCAACTCCCACATGCAAGAGAATGGTCACAGGTGCCAGTTCCTCTTGGTTCTGAATGGTTCACTGTGATATTAACGAACCAATAAATAACACAAATATTTTGAATAAAACATTTCTACTGATTTTTTTTTATTTTTAAAGTTGGGGGACTGCCCACCAAGCCTCCCATTTCCCCTTGTTTATAGCCCCACTCTAATCCCCTCCCAACCCGTTTTAATCCATTACCCCACTCCATATATATATTTTAAAAAGATTCAGCAATTGTTCAGTCAAAATGATTTGTTAAAAATGTTTTCCGTTATTATCACTGGAACCTATCCTGTCATCCTATCCCCACTAACACACCCAGCCCTTCTCTCATGAAGAGCCACATGAGTGCCTGGAGACTGCCCTTGGGTGGTAGTGGTGCACGGTATAAATCAACACACCATAACATGTACAAAGTAGCGTCTTTCAAGTAGAACATGTTTAACATACTTAATTGCTGAAGATATATATCAATATATTTGACACGTGTTACTAACATTATATTACATGCTAATACAATCAGCCATTCAAGGGGATCTATTTCACTTTTATGAATCTTTGGAAGAACAAAAAAGCTTGGTACATTGGGTTCTGTAAAGTAAAAAAATTCAAACTCTTTCCGAGAGATAAATTGGCATAGTAAGTTCAGACTTCGGATCCCAGGAAAGTAGTCTATAATGTTCTATTAGAATTTCCCTAATTGTTTAGTATTGTTCTTAGGACATGAGTACCACGCCCCTGCCCCAATCGGCTGGTTTTAAAATGAGGTTTCTTTCCGTTTATAAGTTTATTCAAATTACTCTGGATGAACTTGGGCCAACCTTTTAGTTTTCCTGCCTCTCGTAGGATAGTCTTTTGAAATACCAAATTTTAAGTAGGTATTAGGTCATCAGCTGGGATAAAAGGATGCAAACTAGAGTCTACAATCTCTCCAGCCCCATTTGGATCTTAAAGAATGCCTGAACCTTAATACACGGAAAACTGTTGCAATTCTATCTCTAGCTTAAACTAGTCCATTAGATTGTGGGGCACAAATGACAAACAATGTCTTATAAGAGCAATTACGGATGGTGAAATGTTGTTGTTGGCTATGTTATAAATGGGCAAATCATCAGAGAATCTCACCTTTGGTACGCTTGTTCTCTCTACCAGAATATTCACTTGCTCGGGTATTCTTGGAGAAATTGGTCCCTTTGTCGCCCTCTTCCGTTTCCTATTTCTAAAAAAGATCACCTATTTTGTTGGGGGTATCCTTATTCTAATATTGGTTGTTCCTCACATGACGAGGGTCTAGACACAGTAAAGGTTACCTATTTGCATATTTTAAAAGGACAACCTCTATGAGAAAAATTCCCTTGACTTTCTAGTGGGATCTAAATGTAGTTTGAGAAAATAGTCATCAGCTAAATATGGACAGACAATTTTGGACAATTTTGGCCTTAACCTCCGGATGTCATTAGCTAGCTTTTTGTGTTTATTTGTAATTGTTTTCATCCAAAAATCATCAATTTGTTTGTTCATTTCCAACAGTTTCTCCTTAGAATTCTGTATTGCGGAACTGATCAGACAATCCTTCTCTGCCTCTTGGCGTTCTTGTTGAATTTATGAACTCACTTGTTGTGCCATGATAACGGTTAAAACCATTAAATACTCCCTTACTACCCTTACTAATATGGCCAGCCCTGTAATCCAGTCTTATCTTACCCAAAAGACATCTTGTCACTAACTTAGTCAGGACTGCAGAAAAAAAGACTAAAATAAGTATGTTTTCAGAGAACATTTAAATGAGAGATAGTCTTCTACAGCTCAAAGAACACGGGGAGGGAGTTGCACAATAAAACAGCAGACACATAAAAGTCCTGCCACCAATACAAGCAAATTTAAACATCAATCCTCAGACAAATAGGCCTTTGCTGACCGCAGAGCCCGACGAGGAACATAAGGACACAACTTAGCCTGCAAATAAATGGCTTCTATGCCATGAAGAGTACGATGCACTAAACAAAGGGCCTTAAACTGAATGCGCTTTACAACTGATCGCCAATGCAGGTCACACAAAATTGGAGAGATATGGACATACGATGTGTAGATGAGGCCACTATGGCCACAGAATTCTGCAGGACTGTAAGACACTGGATAAGATAAGCTGGCTGTGCAAGAAATGAAGAATTGCAATAGTCCATACAGGACAGTACCAGTGAGGACACCACAGGTGCACTAAATTGAGCAGATAAAAAGGGGAAAACCTTATGCAGTATTTTAGGTTTAAAATAGACCTTCTGACAGACTGCGCTAATCTGGACTTCGATAGAAAGAGATGTCACTATTTTAATCTCTGAAGCTTTGACCAATGGGTCCACAGTAGGGAAAGGATACAAATATAAAGGCCAGAAAAGAGGTGTCCTTAAGGCGGCCACTGAAGAAGGGCCTGACACAAGCACCTCTGTCTTTTCACCATTCAATTTGAGCAAGTTGTTACACATCCATTCCCACACCGCTTCAAGACAGGCCCTAACCGTAGTCGCAGTCTCAGGAAGAGATAGATCTAGCCAGACCAGGAACTGGGTGTCATCTGCTTAAGCATAACAATGAAAGCCTTGGGAGGTGACAAGTTTGATAAGTGACTGAATGTATACATTGTACAGTATTGGGGAAACGGTGGACCCTTGCGGAACACTGCAGGTAAGACACTCAAAGTCAAATGAAAAGGAGGAAGAGAGAGAGAATGAGAGCGATCAAAAAGCAAAGGAGTGAACCAGGACAAAATGGCACAGAGAGGCTGGCTCTCGCAAGGCGATCAAGCAAGACAGCATGATCGTTCATATCAAAGGCGGCGGACACATCAATCAATATTAAAGCTCCGGTGCTGCCTTGATCTTGCAGCCGAGTGAGGTCATCACCCACAGAACCAGCACACCTTCAATGCCGTGTCCCGATTGAAACCCAGGCTTGGAGAAATGAAAAAAGAAGATTCCTTGAGAAAGGAGCTAAGAAGAGGATAGACTAAAGATATGAGCAACTTCATGAGGAAAGGGAGAAGTTAGATTGGCCAGAAGTTCTCCAGAATAGTAGGGTCTGATGTGGGCTTTTTAAACAGTGGGATAACTAATGCATGTTTAAGGGGGCTGGGGTCAACTAGAACTAAACGAGGTAATAACTGCATACAAAACCCAGTAGGCAATCTGAGGCATGATGTCCTTCAGCACAAATAAAGGAATTGGGTCAATTGGAGAGGCAGAACTCAGCCTAGCAGTAATGGCTAATATTTCCTCTGCAGTAAACATAGGAAAAGAGGACCAAACCAGGCCAGAAGTGACAGCAGTAGTCTCAGCTCGAGATTCTGGAGATCTCAGACTATAGAGATAGATATTTTCCTGAGTTTTAAAAATGTTTCTACAAAATATGTAGTCAATCACTTTTATCACAACTCCAATAATTATCTCATATTGTCTAGCAGGGCAGTATGCTAACCTATTGGATTCCTACACACCTACAAAAACAACGTAGTAATTTACAGCCTCTATGAATGATTTTGGATGCCTTATTTCAAATGTGAGATGCAATAGATCTCTGCAAGACATCTGCCCCGCTAACATTGCTAGCAATATATTTTATTAATACAGTCTTTTCTGTTTAAGCCTGTCCAATTTTACTTTGGTCATTCTTCTCAATACTGGTACACACTGAGTCTTAACATGCCTTAGTTTTCTCTCTTCTTAAGAAACACTCATTAGATCTCTACGACCCTACAAGCGTGTGTCTCATCTAGTGCCTGCCATTTAAAGGAAATGGTAGCTGTCCTCCAATTTCCAGATTTCGTTGAATCAAATGACATTCTATATTTAATCAGTCTAGATTTAGTCCTCTTATGGGCCTGGTTTCGCTTTGTCACTCCATGATGGACTACATAAGCAGGGTGGTGGATGACAGCAATGTTGAAGATCTAAATTTGTTAGAACTTTCTATGAATTTCAGCACAAACAATCACCCAATTCCTGTGCTGGCTCTATAGCTTTGAGATTACTCAATTAGACCTTGAACGGATATGTTCTTTTCTGTCAGATTGCCCAAAAACTGTGGTACAAGCTACCTCAAAAATGCTTTTTTTTAGCCTTTATCATCAGCCTCTGGTAGTTCTTCCCCATTACCATGCATGGAATTGTATAACTACACTGAAGATCTGTAGGTTCTGATTACTGCTGACAGTAATATTGATAAAACATCTTTAAATGTTGCTCTCTGTGAGACTGAGGTCAATACTTGGTGGATTAAATTCTCATTTAAATTCAATTTCTGGAGATCAAAGATTTTACGATGTGGTCATTTCAGGCTGCACCAGGAAATGTTCTGGTAACTCACAGTTTTAAGTCTAATGCTAAAACCAGCAACAATGCACATAATGGATTTTTGTTTTTCTGCCTACCTAGGTCTGCCAAAACAAGCAATCGAGAAGCTGCAAAATTTAAAATCATGCTTCCTACATGTGTTATGAGTTCCCAACAGATAATTAATCACTTTTGACATGATTCCTCTACATGAGCCCCCAGTGCATGCAATAATCAAAATTAAGGTAATTTGTCCATCTAACTAGCCCAATATCCCTAAGGGTCAGATTCACGCAGTATCATCCAATGTGTAACTTTAGATTGTATTTATTTATTGTGATGTGTTTTTTCAGTAAAACCACACACAAATCTCATTGTACACAATTTTACAAACTGTTTAAAATGCAAAATAACAGTACACTTATGTAAACCACTTATGAAAAAATACTATTCCAAAATGTCTAAAAATATGTAAAACATTAGCTAGCTTCATTAAAAGAAGGTACGTTTGTGGTCTCGTGCAGAAGGGATGTGACCTAGCATTTCAGGCCGGACTGCCCCTTTGGTGGTGGGACCAAGCTTGATTTGCATATGGTCTTTTCCCTTTCTGTAATGGCTTGGCAGATGAAGAACGATGGTCTGGAGGGTTGTCTAGACCAATTGCTAGAGGTATAAGATTAATTCTAAACCTTCCAGCCATCACCTCTTTGTTTTGCTTTGTCACCCTGAGTGGGACGGGTATGCCCAGACGTGGGTTCTGTACCTGCTAGGCCTAGAGACCCAAGCTACTCCTCACTGATGATGTAAAAACATGTCTGGGGATGCTTGTGGTCTCATGCGGAACAGATGTGACCTAGAATTCCCGGTTGGATTGCCCCTTTGAGGGTGGGACCAAGCCTGATTTGCATATGGTCTTTCCACTTTCTGTAATGGCTTGGCAGGTGAAGAACGATGGTCTGGAGGGTTACCCAGAGAAATTTCCAAATGTTTAAGATTAATTTTAAACCTTCCAGCCATCACCTCTTTGTTTTAATATATTTAGAGTAATTTATAAAGTTTAAGTAGAAACCTATAAAGTGCTAGTATCAATGAAATGTTCTCTCCTTCAATCAATCGTATCCACAATCTTAGATTTGCAAATTGTAATTTGAGAGATGGTGTGGTACACATCTTTTTGTTTGGGCTCCTACTCTCTGACATTCTGAGCCTTCTGTAAACACACACAAACCAGTGTCTTTAGTAAATTCAAGTTATTTTGGCCTAATCTTCTTATCATATTTCTGCCTTGGAAATTGTTATTTTGTATAACACAGCCTAACAATGTGTAGCTCTTCATACAAATATTAGCAGAAAAGCTGAGGCTATCCATACCCTTGGACAAGTAGCTTACATACTCAGTCCTTGCTAAACAGATAGAATGAAATGATAGGTGGGTCAAACCTTGCTTAGATATTACAGGGAGGAACATAGGAATAATAAATAGGTATGGTTCAACCAAAAATTATCACAATTCTGGAAAGATTTGGAACACCTCACCCTGCCTTGTGATCTTTGGCCTTTTATTTATAAAGAATGTGCTTAAAAAATATATATAATGTTTGTACAATCTCTCAGTAGTATTTGTGAGAAGAGTCTACTGTACCATTTCACCAGTGTTCTCGCTTTCTTGGCTTCTCTTCCACCCTAGGACTTAGAGAGCCTGGTGAAACTTGAAGGAATCCTGGGTATCCGAGGAAAGAAGACATAACCTAAACACCTGATAAAAGGCCTTAAATAAAATCTCTCTAATAGCCTTTAACGTTCATGGGAATATGAAAAGGTTTAAGACCAAGACTTAGTGAGACAATTTTCTTTTCAGATAGATATGAGGTTCAGACGTTGATCTTTCCCAAGAGCGGATTTGGCAAGTAGGGTTTTAGGCCCCTGAAGAAAGTTACTTTTAGCACCTAACAACTGTAAAAATACTAGATTACTCCAGTAGGACAATAAAGCTGGCAGAGGTGTATAGTGAAATTGTCATAATTGTGGATCAGTTTATTGGGTGGTTGAGGTAACAAAATGTTGAGGTGAATGGTAGGACCCCCACATTACTTTGGGATTACCACTGATATCACAGTAGCATAGATGGATTTACACAAATACTCCATGCAGTATTAACAAAAATACAAGTTCTTTACTTTTCACCGTTGCTTTCATGAAGGAAATGGATTAGGGACAGTATCAGATCATACCACTACTGTGCTATTTTCCATAATACACAGAGAAGTCAGTACTGACCCTTCTGTGCCTTACTTTGTAAAGGGGTTGATAAGGTGGCCATCCTAGTTGCCCACTTTTTCTTCCGCTATGGGCATTTCCTTTTGTATTTTATTTTTCTGAAGTGAAGCGAGGCAGTACAGTATGCCTTCACTACAGAAAGAAACATTTTAAAAAACATCGGGAGGAGGTTATAAGATGTACCTCCACCTTGGGATGACATAAAATATTGAGGATTTCCTTAGAGGTCATTCAGCTCATAATCAATTGCTATATACCCTATGATGTTTTTCCTGGAAAATATCATATGAAACATTATGTTGAGTGTGGTCTAACCTATCTTTACTGTTACTTACATACAATGAAATTCTAAGGCCCTGATTCACAGAGCGGTTGCCAGTGCGGTGTTGGCATTATAAAACGTGTCTGGGAATTAGGCCCTTAGTGTCAATGGTTTGTGAGGAACAGTCATCATTTTGCAGGGTCATGATGAGTATGCTGATAATGGGGAAAAGGTGGTATTTCCATAATACCTGCTTTTAGTGTCCACCATATTAAGACCCGTGATGTATTTACTGAAGGCTGCACTCCTCTGGAAAACTGCATGCAGAAAATATGACCTGATTATAAGATGAAATATGTCGTAAGAAACACTTCAATTTTTACATTCACCAAAAATTATACAAGAAGTCAAGTCTGCAGGCAGTCCCCCAAAGGGAGTGAACAAGTTGCCATTTCTGGTGGTCACCTTCTTGTCCTCTTTACAATGTAATATCCAAAAGAGTACATACTAAAATTTCAGTGCATTATTAAAAAGGGTACGTTGCATTATGTTTCAATTTTGTACCCAATCAATTTCCATCATTAAACAAACAGTGAATATGGATAACAAAATCAAACAGAATGCAGTACTTGTGAGAATCTGCCTATGCTGTTGCTCTCCTGCTGTTAATATGATATTAATGTGGTGATCCTACCATTAGAACGTTTGGTAATGATAGTTGTCACATGAGTTCAAAATCTGCCACACTCCTAATGTGCACCTTTCTTCAGCAATTCTTCTTGTCTTGTTCTGATTCACAAGGTACTGGTATAGAATCATTGCAGTCAGCCATAAAAAGATCTACAGGACTGGTGTTTACAATAAATTAAAAATAACAGGCACCGAAGTCAATAGTCTGTGCTACATTTCGAAGACCTGAATCCGAATTGCCCAGTGGGAAAATGGTTTGTACCACCATAGTGATTCTGTGTTTTTATGTGTGCGATAAGGTAGTCAAATAAGAATCGCTATGAGCCTGAAGCTGCACTCCTGAACAAGGGCCATGAACACTGACTGACACCCCTTCATGCCCTATCAATACGAGCATCATACAGTGGCCAAGCTATGCATCTCATTGTTGTGCCGACGAGGCCTGCCTGATTGGCTAGTACGTGGACTTCCTCCAGGCAGACCGCGTAGCCGGCAGGCGATCACCGGTCCCCTCAAAGGACCACCCAAAAGGATCTTCATCTACCCCTGTCTGCCCCTGTCCAGGCTTGGGTGGGTTAAGAGGGTCCCCCTTTCTTATCCCAGGATCTTGACGACAACAGACATTGACACGGCAGCACCGGGTAAGCACCCATTTCTCCCTGCTCCGATTCCCCAGCACTCATTGCCTGCTGTCCATCACCAGAATCACTGTGTCACTAGCACACTCACACTAAGCACTGTTGTTTTTTGGTCCTTCTGGCCACATTACGTTCACTTCACCACTGTGAATGCAATGGTATAACAGCAGCAGTGGCCAACATGACAGAATATCTCAGGAGATGGACCCACTGACAGTACAGGTAAACTACCTGCAATCAACCATGGTGCATCCAACCATGACAGTGATGCTGTAAGAACGGCTCTTGTGATGCTGCAGGATGACTGTTATACTGATTTTCTGAAAGAAGACTTTTATCTAAAGTCAAATACTTCTCAGTTCGTTCACCAAGTTGTGATAGCAGAGCAATTGGCCAAACGTGCCCAAGGTATCAGCCATGGATAAAGAGCTTCACCTGCAGGTTGTTGTAAGACATGAAGACTTACTGGTGCAAGCAACTGGGATTCGGTCTTTGGAAGCCCTCTAAAAGACCAACTACCAGCGGCATTGTTCGAACACAGACAACACATCACAGTGCTAACTTGGAACACGCACCAGCGGAGGACGCCTACACCTGCAGCTTGACCCCTAGGCATGAACATGCAATGTTCGGCTCCTTGAACTATATGACTTCAAGGAGATGTTACAGCGTGGTACTTTGACTGCGGAGATAAGGACTCCAGCATCCGTTTGGAATGCTAGAAGTATGCAGAGCTTGGGGAAGACATCTGCAGTTTCTTTAACTGCAGTCTGATTGAAGGATTGAAGACTTGACAGACCAACTATGTTAGGAGTTTGGAAACTAACTAGTGGCCGAGATGGCTTGTGTAATTGAAATATGCTTGCAGTTAAAAAAGGGTACAAAAAATGACCCATCTGTAAGCAAGACAAAAAAATGGGAGAATGTGGTAGACTTGTGGTAGATCTTAAGATGCTGAATGGTAGCTCAGAGGGAGATTTGGGGGCTTCTAAAACAGGGCATAGAGGGGCTTCCTCCTCGACCCTAGATTATTGGCCTCATTACACGGAAGGCGGTGATCCAGGGTGCTATTAGCACCCTGGACCATGCCGGTAAATTACCGGCACCGCCTTGGCGGAAAGGGGATTTACCGCCCCATTCTAAGGTTGGTGGGGCGGTAAATCCCCCTTCCGCCATTGCCCTTCCCCATTCCCATTTCTGCCCCATAGGGCTCTATGGGAATGGGGAAGGCGCTAATTACGGCACCGCAATTTTGCGGTGCCGTAATTAGCTCCGAGGTCCCTTAGCGGGTTGGTTTTCAACGCCTGCAAAAAGCAGGCGTTAAAGCACCAACCCGCTAAGGGACCTCATAGTAAGGCGGTAATGGTTAACGGTCACCGTTAACGGTACTGGTCACGGTGGCCGTTAACCATTACCGCCTTCCGTGTAATGAGGCCCTATGTCTTTGTTTTCCAGAACCTGCATGCGCAACCCTCTACTCCGACTCTGGTCGTGAAGCACGATGGAGGGAGCGATCATAGCAGGCTGGAATAATTTTTTCCCGCTCTAACCAGCCCTTTTCAAAGTGTAAACAAGCAACTGTTGAGTGGGAATAAATGTAAAATCAGGTCAGTAAAATATAGACATGAAGGTGAAAAATTAAATGTACAGCTGAATAAGATCCCAAGAGTGATCTGGGAATCTAATTGTCATCCTCGTTTGTTAAATTTCTTTGGGCTATGTCCGCTCCCAATGAGCAAGTATGCCAGATGAAACAAAAACACATCCACCCATTCGATGAAAAAACAAAAAAAAGGAAAAGAGAATATAGGCAAGCGCTACAGCAAATAAAGCAAGCAGGGTATCCACCAGAAATCTATAAGGTAGAAATGGGCAGAGAAAAGGTAAATTATAGATCATGGTCAATCCTTCAGAGAGCTTCCCGTCTACAAAATGATGGAGAGCAAGTGCTTAAATTGCCCAGAGAAGGGAACACCAAAAATTTCTGTGCACTCATTAACCATTTTGAAGGTGTACGCCCTGTGCAATTGGGTTTCAGAGAAGGGATGGGAAGAGCATCTAACAGAAGTATTTAGAAACATTGATGGCTCCCAGTTTGTGTTTAAACCATATATGCCCTGGCTTTTGAAGTTTGATGAGAGGGACATAGAGGAGATCATTGTTAAGTCATCTGCCTCACAAGCAGCAGGCCCTAATGGCCTCACATATCAAGTACTCAAAAAAGAGCCGGTATTGTGGTCACAACTTCTTTATAATTTGTTTAAGGAGATTCTTAAGAGGCGCTCATTTCCAGAATCTTGGAAAACTGCACTAGTCATCCCATTCTTCAAAGCTAGAGATCGCCGAGCAGCAGCTAATTATCCACCTATAGCACTGCTCGACATAGAGAGTAAAATCTTTATGAAGCTTTTGTTGAATGAGATAACACAGTGGGTAGAAGATCATGGTATACTATCCCGCTTCCAGACGGGCTTCAGGAAAGGCATGTCAACAACATTAAACGGCCTTATATTAAATCTGGTAAGTGAACAGGCAGAAGAAAATAGATCATTACCCCTCTTTGGAGCATGAGTTAACCTGTCAAAGGCCTTTGACCAAGTGGACCGGGCCTTACTCTGGAACAAATTAAGACAGTGGGGTTTGCCAGAAACGCTTCTTGCAATGCTGGTGGAGCTGCACAGGGAGACCAACATAGGAGTTCACCTAGATGAGCTGGGACATCTGTCAGAAATTATTGGGGTGCAAAGGGGCTTTAGACCCAAGTGCTTAGGAGCCCCACTTTTCTTTAACCTCTTTCTGGCAGACATGGGTATCTCCCTGTGTTCATCTGCATTGGCCAGCCTCGTGCTGAATGGGAGAAAGATCTTTTGGCTGGCATATGCAGATGACATAGTGCTGTTAGATAGGACGCCAATTGGTCTACATCGCTTGCTGACGAAATTGAGTATTTATGCAGAAGCTAATACGCTCTCCATAAAGCCTGCCAAAACGAACATTGTGATTTTCAAAAACTCAAAAAAAAAAATGTTGCAACCTGGGAATTAAATGGTCAAACGATACAAACTGTGGAGTCAGTTAAATACCTGGGCTATGTTATTCATGCTTCACGAGCCCTCTACAAAGTGGAAGCAGAAGTGACAGCCAAAGGAATGCAGGGAGTAGCCTGCACACCTAATTGGAGCCTCAGATACGAACTAGGCCTAAAATCTTTGGGGTGCATGGCAAGTTGGAAATTAATCTCCCTATATCGGGACATTATGGTTGGAAAAGAGGTCACTTTGTATAGTGACATTAGACACCATATGTTTGTTGAAGGCCAAATCCGAAATCCTTCTGTTACTTGAGATTAAGGTAAGAGAGCTTGTCTCCAACGTTGATGTTGATGTAGATACTCTGATCTCCAATCCATTAAAAATTAAACAAAAACTAGAGTTCATAGACTGGGCAACAACTATTGAAAAGGTCTGCATGAGGTCATCTGTAAACCCGTTTTTGTGTGGTGAAAAAAAGTTAGGTTGCATTTAAAATTACCTGATGAAATTCCCAGATGGTTACCAGACATTTGGTCGAAAAAAATTGGTCGACCAGACAAATGGTCGAACCAATTTGGTCAAAAACCAAATGGTCGAATTTTTGTTGTTTTTTTATTTTCACTCCTTTTTTTTTTTTTTTTGGGGGGGGGTCCCCCCAACCCCCTTTTTTTCTAAAAAACCCTTTTTTTAAAAAACGAAAACCCGAAAAATAAATATATAATTTCAAAAAAAAATTCGACCATTTGGTTTCCGACCAAATTGCGTCGACCAAATGTCATTCCACCAGTTTTAATTCGACCAAATGACTGGACACCTTCCCAGATCACTCTATATGCAATAATTTCTTAAGAATGAGATTAAATCTGGTCCATTGTGGAGAAGTATTGGTAAGGCGCCAACAGGGTGATAAAGCAAAACAACTTTGTAAAGTTTGCATTGATCCAGCACAACAAACATTGAGGCATTTACTCATTGAGTGTGAAGGGACATGGAGTGCTAGTTTGGCACACTTTAGGTGTTTTGCCCGATAGAAAGAAAATATTATCTGAGAATTTTTCTGGGATAGGATTGTTTCGGTAAATAACACCGCATTATCCTCTGCTGTGGTTTGTGTGCTAAAAAGCTGTGATATCATTTTGTAGAAAGGAATAACGTACGAAAGCTACAAGGGAGGTGAAACTCAAAGATATATCCTGGTTAAGGAACCAATCCTGAATGTAAATGGAATAATTTAGCTTTTATATATTTTTTCTATATGAGTGTATTGTATTGATGAATAATTGAAATCATGATATGGTTGTCTTATTAATTTTGTAAAGGCCTGCAAGCCGTAAACAAATAAAAAAAAAAATTGAAATATGTATCTTGTACAAAACATTTTAGCCCCTAATGAATTTCCTTTGATTGACAAACTGAAACTTTTAGGAAAGAAACACGTTGGGCCTTTTAGTTCATATAGATTTTTTTTATGTATTGAGTATGTATATGGGATGATGAGAATGAGAATGGTATGACTGGGATGCAAGTGGAAAAGTGCTGAATGAGGTATGTCCAGTGCGAATTTGCACAGCACAAGTCATTTTAGTAGCAGGATACTGTAGGACATTGCTTGAGAAATTAATGTGTTTTGTACAAGTCCACCTTGGACCTAGTGTGATTACCGGCTTGATGAAATGTCGGCTGAGATAACATTATATGTCTTTTTTTATTGTGAAGAATAACTATTAAAATATGTATTTTTGTATCATATTGACTTACGTATTGGTCATTGATGCCTAAAACAAGACTGAACTTGTGAATGTCTTCTCTGTAAAACGAACAGCTTTAACAACAAGCTCTGTTTGTTTGTTGTTTAAAGGGTACTCCCCTTTTATTGAGGGATCGCTTGTTGGTTTGAATTGCCCTCTACCTCTTAATGTGGTTATTTGCGTCCAACAATGACTCCACCCTCAAAATGATTGGAGTGTCCAGGTGAACGCACATTAGTGTAGGAGGAATGGATGGGCCTATTTAAGTATTAACTGTTGCTATTGGCAGTGACAAATTCTCGGATGAGCCACCCTGATGAGCTGCCTAGGCAAGGAAAATGTATGCATTATCAAGAACCTTCTGACACCGTGGTGGCTGAGTGGGGGTGACAGGTTAAAGGACTACTTAATTTATGGCATGGCCAAGATGGAGGTGCAATATGGACGTCAAACAAAATTCTTTCTTTGGCGCAATGCGTATTTCTCAAGCATTCAGGCTCCCCTGGAAAGCGTAGACAGCTTTGTGGTAGACCTGAGAACCCTGTTAACAACGAGTAATTTCACAAGCATGGAAGACATCTACATTAGGAATAAGTTGAGTACACCTCAAAATCTAAAATCTAGGAAAGGTTATGTCAGGCAAAGAATCCCTCTCTGCATGGAGTGACAGAAATTTAATGGACCATGGAAGTGAGAAGCTGATGTGCGAAATATGTAAAAAACGAATGACGCACCAACTTCAGAAGACAACAAGGAAGTCAAGGTGATTGTTCCACATCAAGAAACATGTGCACTGGTGGTGGCAAGAATTCAAAGGAGTGTGAGTGCAATTAGCAAAAGCCCAAAACTCGAAAACAGCAAGGCTTCAGCTTCAAGGAAAATTGCTTTCCCTGCTGAATGACTGGACATATTTCCTGCGACAAGGAATGCATATCAGTTAGAGCTTGATGGTGTAAGTGGGCACTACACATGTGTGTGTAAAGCAAGCATTGGAAGCAGTTAATCACTGACGAAACAAGGGAATGTCATTTCTTAGGAATGAGGGAGAGATAGTTCACGGGGTGGTGGTTCACAAACAGAACATTCCCGAAGAGCCTGAAGAAGATGAAGAGTCATTTAGGTCCAACAGTGACAGGAGTGATAGTGGATGGCAAGCAAGTGCAGATGCTAGTAGATTCTGGTTTACCATTACCACTAGTGTCCATGACAACATATGAAACAGTATTCTCGGGTAAGAGACAGGGCTTATGAAGATGGATATTGCTCCTTCCACTTATAGGGGTGCCTCAATATAGACAATACGAAGAACTTGGCGCAAGATAGGTGTGGTTGTGAGTTAGATTAACGGCAAAGTATGTTTCCCAAAAAAAGAGTGATGGATTAATGGGATCGCAGCATTAGGGCCTGTTGCATGTGGAGCTCAAACTGGGTGGGGACATGTAGATACATGTTGCTTCCCTGGTGCAGCACAGCAAAATAGTTGTAGAAGCATTCCATGATGTTTTCAATGAGCACATAGGAAGGTTGAAGGACTTAAGTCATCACAGTAATTAGAAACGTGGTGACATGACCATGGTTCACAAGGTGCAGAAGGAAATTACTGAGCTCATTTAGTCTAATGAATGGTTGTCGCACATTGTAATAATGCAACAATCGGACTGGTGGATCATGATGTGTAAAAACCTCTGGGATGTGGACAGAGCGATATGGGCATATCGATACCCCGTCGCAAACATAGTGCTAAGTTGTCTACTATGGGGAAGGGGAGATGGTTCTCCACCATTGATTTATCATCAACCTACCATCAGATAGACCTACTCATGGCACATCACATCTTTTGTAAGACACACAACAGTGCGCAGATACCAATGCATGCCATTTGGGGTGGTATTGGCCTGTTCAGTTTAAGGCAAAGAGATGCAATGATTCCAAGATGATATTCTTGTGAGTACATGGGAGAAAGACGAGCACAAGTGATTGTGGACCCTGTCTTAAAAACCTTGAGGGACCGAGAAGAAAGAAAAGTGAAACTTCAAAGTGCCACAAGCTACATAACTAGGACACATTCTAACTCTTTTATAGAGATGAAAGAACTGGAAGACAACAATCAATTCATTTCCTTCCTCTGACTGGTTGAGTTATGTGCTAAATTTGTACCTATAATGTTGGAGAAAATGGCATGCTTGAGAGAGGTGTTGAAGACAGTTGCAGTATTTGTGTGGATGACTGAGATACGAGTTATGGTTGTTTAAGAGTCTTAAGCAGGCCATTGTGAGCACTCCAATGTTTTACAGGTTTCTGTAGGGTGCCAAAACGTGCCTGACTGAGGATGCATGTGAAAGAGGAATTGGGGCAGTATTATTCAATACCAAGAAGTATTAGAAGTACTCATAACCTTCAGATCTAAGGTCCTGAGTGAATGCAAAGTACCATTCTCAGTCATGAAAAGTGGCCTGAGTGTGCTGCTGGGAGGCACATAACTTTAAAACATATTTGTGGGGAATTTTGTTTGTGATGTGTAGATGCCATAATCCTCTAGTATACCTATTCACCACAAGTGGGTCTGATTTGGTCATGCCTAGGATTGCAAAGTGCTTTCTGAGTGTGCTAGAATTGAACTTTACTCTGGAGCATATATCTAGAAGGGAAAATCCAGTGGTGGATTGCTTGCCCTGAATACCTTCCCAGTAAGACGGGTAGAGCAACCGGACAGATTGATGTCCGAGTAGCAAGTGCAACGGAATCGCTTAGTGATGGTGTGCCCAAGGATAAATGGATGTAGGCCATGTGTGAACATGAGGAAATGAGCAGAATCATCAGTTATTCACAAATGGGTTGGCCAAGTAACCTGAGTGTGGGCAGGCCTGCACAATGATCCAATAGGAATGGGCACTGTTTGAGTGAGGCCTAGCTATGCCTCCCAGACAGTAAGGTCTAAGATAATTAGTTGAAGATTCTGTTAGCAATATTGGTGACCAAGTTTGAACTCAATGATGGAGTCAGAGGTGGAGAACTGTGCTGCCTGTGCTGCGAGTGAGAAGTCCAGGAATGTGGGCCCTGTGCCCTTAAAATCAGTGAGTCTAACAAGGAAGGTGTGGGGGAAATTGGTGAATGATGTCATTGGACCAATGGGAATGTTAGATTAAGAGTCACGGTATGCTATGGTGTTGGTGGACTTTACTTCACATTGGTTTGAAGTCACATTTGTTCCAGCCATGACCATGTGACGAGGTATTGACTTTATCATGGAGGTGCTCATGTGAGAGGGTTTGCCCAGGTACATCATGAGCGATAATGGAGCAATTTGTGTGTGAGAAAATTGATACTTTTCTGTCTGCCCATGGTACACCAAGCCTAAAAACAGCACAGCATCACCCTCACTGTAACAGGCTTGTTAGAGTGAACCGCTTCATCAAAGAGAACTTTTATTAGCCTTAGTAGGAGGGGTGCCTTGGAACCATGTGTTAATGGAAATGATTGCTGTCTATCATGACATGCCTCTTCCAGCCACAGGGTTTACACCTTTTTGTCATGAGGCGAAGGGATGTGAGGATGGATGTGGCCCCCATGTGGGTGTGTGATGAAAACTCCTTTGATGAGGACTTCATCACTGGCAGGGTGTGCAGATTATTTAGGGTTCAAATAAATGAATGATGCAACGAATCAGGTCATGAACGAGAACATGTTCTGTCCTGAAGAATGTGTAAGGGTGCGGCAACTGTTCCAGGTCCAGAAGACATAGGGCCTCATTAGGACCCTGGCGGAGAGGGTATTACGCCAGCGTAGTGCATGGCGTACCTCTCCGCCATACTACGAGTTCCCGTAGCGCCATGGAGGTTTTCTCCGCCTGGTTTTACCAGCCGGAGAAAACCATGGCGCTACGGGACCTCGTTGTTAATTACGCCACCGTATTTTACGGTGGCGTAATTAACTCCTTCCCCACTCCCATTATACCCTATGGGGCGAAAATGGGAATGGGGAAGGGCAGAATGGGGATTGGGGATTTACCGCTCCGCCGAGGTCGGAATGGGGCGGTAAATCCGCCAACCCCCATGGCGCTATCGGCGGCTTTCCGCCATGCTTCGCGGTGCATTTAGCACCGCGAAGTCCGCCCGGGTCGTAATGAGGCCCATAGTCTGTATATTTTGCACTAATACGTTCTCCGCGGATTGGTCCATCCATGTAGTTGTAGATGATGGACAACATTGGAACAAGGTTAGAGTTGTCAGTTGTGGTGCCCTTGGTGGATTCAATTAGTGCACAAGAGGACAGAAAAAATGTGATGACAAATTGTGAGGCTGCTGTATTAGTGGTGTTCTGTGATTGGAGGGTGAGGAACCAATCACCTGAAGCGTAGGGTACCCTAGTACTTGCAGGATATGTGTGTCATTGATTGATTGATTGATTTGTTGTTTATTATGCACCAATAGACAAGTGTTTCAAGGCTCAACAAGGCAAGGAAGGGGAACAAAGGGAAGACAAGACAACCGAGCCTAGTAGGCCTTGTGGCATTCAGATCGTGCAAGTCCACAACACAAAGTGCAGGGGAGAGAGTGCAGGGGGAAGTTCAACCAGGGCAGCAGGCTCTGAATTAAGTGCGAAGGAGGCTGGGATAACAGGGTGCAATCCCACCCAGGAAGTGCAAGGTAGGACATATGGCAGTGTAAGGTGGGCCAGGCGGTAAGTGCAGGAGGACTGGTCTGGGAGGGCATGGTGCCCTGTAAGACTCATGGGGCACCAAGCAGCCAGTCAGCAGTGTAGGAGGAGCAGGAGCAAGGGTAGGTTAGCAGGGGAGAGGGAGCAAGAAAGTAGAGGAGAAAAGGAGGGTATTGAGGAGCTTCCGGAATTTAAGGAGATCCGGCACAAGACAGAGAGGCAGGGAGGCCGTTCAAGAGGGAGGCTCGTGCAGAGGGGATAGATCTTCCCCCCACTCTGTTTGGTAAAGCGACTAATCTGCAGAGAGTTAGAGGTAGATTAGTGGAGGACTCAAGCAGGAAGGTGTTTAGGAAGTTAGAGTTGAAGATAGTGAGGGCCACTACCTCAAAAAGCCTTATGTACGATGAAGAGGGTCTTGAACTTGATCCTTGCAGCCCTGGTGGCCAGTGGAGGGATTTCAGGGCCAGAGGGATACAGTCCCTGGCCTTGAGGCCAAGGATGTCTTGCAGTCCTGTTCTGGATAAGTTGCAGAGGGTGAAGAGTAACGTTAGGCAGATTGAGAAAGAGGCTGTTGCAGAAGTGCAGCCTAGAGAGAACCAGGGCTCTTGAGACAGTGAGCTTCTGCGGGAAGGTGATGAAAGGGAGAATACCTCTGAGGAGGTGCAGCTGGAAGTGGGCCTTCTTGGCAAGGTCTGTGATGTGGGGAGAGAGTAGAGTGGAAGATGACCCCAAGATTTTTTTCCTCAAAGGTCGGTGAAGGGAAAGGGCCCAAGGAGGGCTCTCTGTTTTACTGCCATTAAGGCAGAGATCGTTGGAGGTGCACAATGCCTGAATAGTGGATAGACAGTCAAGAATGAGCGAGGCGGGGAAGGAGGCCGAGGGTAGCCTGAAAGAGGGCTGTGTGTCATCCACAAACATGCAGTGAACCAATTGCGGCAGAAGGAAAATGCAGCACTGGAATTAGGTGCCATCTAACAGTTTGGAAGATTTTGTGAGGTATTATTATTATTATTATTATTATTATTATTATTATTATTATTATTATTATTATATTTATTGAGCGCAGACCTAGCTTTGAGAAGCAATAGAGCGCTTTACAGAGGTATACAACAATACAGATACACAACAAAGCACTTTAGAGGGGTATACAACAGTACAGGTGAATAACTGAGCTCTTTTCAGAGATAACAACAGAACAGATATACAGCTGAGGGTAGAATCCAGAGGAGGGGTACAGCTGTACAGGGTGACGGCATCTAGCGAGTCATGTGGTGTGGGGAGATGTGATGGACTAGGTGTTGAGGATAAGAGACTCCTTGAAGAGGTGGATCTTGAGTTATTTTCTGAATTGAAGTAGCATGGGTTGAGTCTGGTGCTGATGGGGACAAGGTTCCATAGTTTAGGGGGGTAGGCAGCAAGGGCTTGTTTTCTGGATCTTCCCTTTTTGCAGTTGTGGAGACCAATTCTACATCTGGAGGGGGGTTAGGAGCCAACATCTTGCACTTAATGTTGCGTCATTGGCTAGTTTGAGGTGAGCTTTAGGATTATTTCATTGCTTATCATTCTCTGTCAAATTCCTCTCTTCCCTGTCTTCTTCCTGGTGTTTTGAGGGAGGTTGTTGGAGCCAGAAAGGTCAGACAGCATGGACGCTGTATGTTGCTGCCAGAGCGGGGTCCATTACTTTGAGGAAATAAAACATAGTAATTACATATATGGCATCGACCTCATCTTAGCAGCATGGCTAATAAGCCTTGTGGATACATAACACGACACATATCACTGGTAAACAAACAATGCATTACACTGAATTCCCAGCATTCCATACCATCTTGAAAATAATAACCAACACAATTACATGTATTTCCATGTAGAACATCAAAAGAAAATCTACATCACGCCAGCAAATCCAGGACAGAAGTGGGGCTATCCACGATTGGAGGAGAGGTTTCGGGGAATACCGAGATATGGAAAGAGCTAGTCCTGGAATGAAGGAAGGCAAGCTGAAACCTTTGCGTGAGTCACCCAGTTTCTTTGTCCCACTCAGCAAAGGAGCTGGGCAGGGTGATATGCAAGCAGATCAGAAGGGTGCCACACTGGCAGGCTCAATTCTGAAGGACCATGAACAGCAGAAGAATTGAAGAAAATTAGACCTGGCATCTACACCACGTCTGCCTCTTTAGCCCACCATCCAGGGAATTCAAGATTAACAGCTACATAAGATTACATTTCTGTGTAGATCACAATGGGCTTACCAAGCACATTGTCCACTTCGGTAAAGGTGAGATGGCCCTACACCATTGATTCATCATCAGCCGACCATCTGAAAGACCTGCACCCTAACTCATGATACATCACATCTAGTGTCCCACCCTTGGGAGTGTACAGATACAAATGCCTGCTGTTTGGGCTGGCATCCACAGTTTTCCTGAGGGTGATGGAAAACCTGTTCCGGAAGGTAAAGGGATACGATATTTCTAAGATGACATTCTTCTGAGTGTGTGGGAAGAAGAAGAGCAAAGCAGGTCCTTGACTCTGCCTTGAAAACTTTGAGTGGGGAAGGCTGACAGAGAAGAAAGACATAGGGCCTCATTACAACCCTGGCGTAGGACCATGGGCTATTAGCACCATGGTCCATGCCGGATTCCGCCATGGTGGATGGCGGATTTACCGCCCCATTCCAAGGTTGGCGGGGCGGTAAATCCCCATTCACCATTGCCCCTTCCCCATTTTTGCCCCATAGGGCTCAATGGGGATGGGGAAGGCGCTAATTCCGGCACCCTAAATTATGGTGCCGTAATTAGCACCAAGGTCGCTTAGCGCCTTGGACTTTAACGCCTGCAAAAAGCAGGCGTTAAAGTGGGAATCTGGCATTAAGGGTTAAACGGCGCCGCAGCCTTTTACGGCGCCGTTAACCCCTTAACGCCAGGGTTGTAATGAGGCCCATAGGCAACTTCAAAGTGCCCCAACTCACTTACCAAGGGCACATTCTAATGGGCAAGGCTCTACAGCACAATCCTGAATTGGTGAATGCTATTCTAGCAACGGATGAACTGAAGGACGAATATCAATTTAGTTCCTTACTCGGACTGGTTGAGTTCTATGCTAAATTACTACCTAACATTTTGTAGAAAATTGAATGTTTGAGAGAGGTCCTGAAGAACGGTGTAGTATTTGTGTGGACGAGTGACATACGAGTTACGTTTGAATTCTTGAGCAGGCCACTGTGAACGTCCCAATGTTATACAGGTTTAAATAATTAATTAAATATTTCATTTTTATCTAAGCTAAACCATGATTCGTTACACAATCAACATTTTCACAAAAGAGCCAGATGTCTCCAACTATGTTCATGTTAGTTGGCAGCATACATTTTTAACACGTCAGAATCTCAGAGTAACAGTTTTTTGTTAAGTTTAACATTTCCTTGCTGATGGTTGTTGAAAACAATTAAGTGAATGCACATTATTGAAGTCGCTGGAAAGCGTAAGAATGATAACATTCATGTCCACTGCAAAGAAGCAGTTTGGAGGCAAAGCCTAAACATCTGATCCAATCGCCACTTCTGTATCATGGTGCAATGGGGACAGCCCTATGAAGAGAACACAATTAAAGAAATATATTTTTCAATTAGCACGAGACTGTCGATAAAAAAGCTGAGCTGTAGATGATCTTGACTTAAAAGTTGGATCAATGCAAAGGCGTTTTAGTGATAGCACTAACAATCATTAATGGCATGCATGCATGTATGTAATTGGGCTTTTCTTAATGCTTAGCATGCTGCCCCAGGCCACTACAGTGCATCAGCCACATAAGAAATATAAGGCAAAATATCCATTGAGCGACTGATCGACCATCAATTGCTTTAAGGTACAAAACCCGAAGCTGATTAGTTATCATGTCTTAGCAAGGATCTATTCTGACTCAGTATTGCGGCCATTTTGGTGCCCCTTTCTAAATCATTCAGATCAGATTTGCTGCATATTGGGCCAATCTGTTGTCCATAAAGAAGGGGCTATTTTTTCAACTTGGAGTGCACCCAATATATGTGGGGCTTTGCAAACATCAACCACATTCTGTGCAAATGTAAATCGTATCTCCATCAAATATTGTCCCATTGCATGAAACTCCACACAAACCCGGCTCTGATATGTGAACTGGCGCAATCACAGCACGGATTTGTGAAGGACATAACGTTCTTAGACTAGGCCAGTTACTGGCGCAATGCAAGATTTACAAACCCTTGACAGGAACATGTGCTACACTCAGTGGCGTGTAGACAGGCCACTCAGACTACTTATGCCTGTGTGTCTGAGGGGGCACAACACCAACAGACAAAGGGACAGGGGTCTTGGCATCCTTCCCAGTATTTGCCTTGACAGTGCAAAATAGAGCAATCTTCTGTCTTCTCTAGCATGAAGTGGTCTTAGCATAAAAATGCTGACATCTCCGGGGAATTCTGCCTGCATCTTAAAGGATGCAGAACATGGAGGAAATGAGGAAGTGGTCTATCACCAGTTAGCAAGTGCAAAGTATCCAAACCTTTGCAAACACATGATCAGTAACAAACAAACAAACTGCAAGGCAGGGGGTAAGGTAGTTTACACCCCCTCGTACTTGCGGTGAAAGAATGCCATCTGCAAAGATGCACAGTCCTGCATAGTGTTGCTTTTGTAACACAAAGGGAAGTATTTTTCGCCAGGAAGATGTCCATGCCAAATACACTCACTTTCTACATGTTCTATGTGTTGAGAAAGTGGTATCAGTAGTTACCCATGAGCTCACGTTGGTTCTGGGAGTGAGCAACATAATCACGGTACAGTGGATAACGATATACACAGTCCAAAGACATTTTAGTAGCTTAATGATTGCCCACAGTCCAAATACACAAGTTACATTCGCTGCAAATATGCACAGTGGAACTCCTATGGTGAGTTAACATGCTGGCTTACTTTAGAGACATTTTTGGCACTAGGTAGATGGGCAAATATTATCGACAGAAGTCTACTTGTGCCACTGACCCCATCAGTACTTAATGATAAGGTCTATTAATCAAGAATATGTACTAAAATCCAAAATTGCCAGCCAACAATGAGATTTTATTTCAATTAGCAATCTGGCAATCGGACCATAGGTGTAACTTGATATAAATCAGCATTTTGCCAAAGGAGAATGTTGTGGTGTGAAAAGAAACAAATGTATAGGCCAAAAATGTTTTAACACAAATAACGTTATTAGAGTTATTTAACATATATCACCTGCAATGGATGAAAATAACTGTTGTCTGGTCACAAAGGCCTGCTCTGCACAAATTTGGTGCACATACTTTGAGCATTATTTTACTCAAAACATGTAGAGCATTTGTAGTCATGTACAGATTGGCAGATCCATTTTTAAATATAAACATATATTTAAAAAAATATAGATTGATTCAAACATTAAAAAAAAGTACATTGTATTGAATGGGTATTGATATGTGGACATGTGCTGATTTTCATGGATTCCCACATCACAATTATTTCTATAGAAACTACCATATTGGACCTAAAGGACATGCAGATGTGGGGTATACGGGCATACTACATCTCCAGGGCTTGTTTTTACCCAGGTTTTGTGGAGCATATGCTCCAGAGGGGAGGATTATGGCCTTAATTTATAAAATAAAGGCCTCTTTAGGCCACAGATCTGCAAATCTAGCCCTGTATGTATGGATTCTTGAGTGGGACATTGCACCTGCAGTAGCCGATTCTGGACTCCATGAGGTTGGAGATCTCCCTTGATTTGTCTCTGTCCTGCAGTAACGAGCAGAGAGTAATGTTTTCAAGTTGTGGAGGAATGGGATGAACTAATAGTGGTATCCAAACTCATTAGGCCCTGACCCGGCCACCTAATGCCAGCTTTCATTGGTACCTTGCGACTGAGGTGGCACAGCAGGGATCCATACGGTTGGATACCTCTCCTGGTTTATTCAGGTCCTCTGCAAACTGAAAACAAGACAAAGTGACAAAGTTACCAGAGGACCAGGACAAATCAGGAGTGGGCTGACCTCATGGATCGCTGATCCGGTCACTGCATTTGCAAGGTACAGCAGAAAGTCATCTGTGATGTTATGTGTGCCGTACGAGCAGCAAATGGTCAGGGTCAGCATAGTTTCCTGTGATAAACATTGTGATGCCATCGACGATGTCATCAGTGTTCTCTACTTCCCATTGATTTCATTGATGAAGCAATATATGATGGCATAGGTAATGTCATCTGTGATGTCATTGATGGTGCCATCTGCATTATCATTAATGTGCCCATGGGCTGCACAATGGGATGGGGAGCTCAGAGTTAAGGAAGTGTAGCTTGCAACACCACATGCCAAAGGTTTGTTGCAATAAACCATCACCTGAACATCACTTCAAATAATGATTGTTTGCCGAATTTGAAGGGTTTTGTTGTGTTCATGTTTTTTAACTGAGCATATAACCTCTCAGGATAACAACCTTTAACTCATTTCATGCATTTACAGAAATATTAATTTGTCCCGACTCCCGTGGCAGACACCTGGACAGCTTGATGCACATCTACCCAATGGCTCAAAAGTTATAAATCATCAAATAAATAATATTAGTAAAAGAGGGGTAAAGGAAAAACTATGCTGTGGGCCTCTTATTGAAATGGAACAAATCCTAATATGGTTGTCTGTAAGTAGGAACAGAAAAACAACTCGTACCCCGCAGTGTTTGGCCTTTCTTGAGAGAATATGACTCACATACGAATTCAAAAGTATATTTAGAACAGAACAAAGTTTACACACTATTATGAAGCAGCAACACTGCAAAATCACACATCACAAATTGACATCTTATATATTATAGTTTCTTTTCTAACTGATAGCATACAGATAGGTTTCTGAGATTTAGGTTGGCACATTTTGTAAGCAAATTGTGATAACTTGTAAAATAAATGTCTTTTTGAGTTTCTGAACTGATTTTCCCCACAGGGACCTCTCATCACCCAATACATGCAAGGAAAGGAGATGCTGATGCACCGGTGCACATCCATGAAGTTCAGGATAAATAAGACATATTACTTCCTCTCGTCTTTCACTGACATGTTTTGAAATATCCTGTTACGATTATTATGTATGTACCTTTTTATAGAGTGCAATTGATCATCCATACTTGTATCATGTGGGGCACATGAAGTTGACATTTTCGCATTGCAAGGTGTGCAAAGCTTGGTATCATGATTTACAGTTTCATAGGGTACACATATGACATTATTCTGGCATCATGCTGTGCTTACAAGCTTACAAATTTTGTATTTTAGCAAATACATCGTATTGTATGGTTGCCTCAGATTAAATACTTTTACTTACTACAATTCATATTTCACATACAGAGAATTTCTGTAACTTTAAACTCTTTAACATTCTCCTTTTTAAAACTTGCTTTTTTATTTAAATGTTAAAATAGTGGACCATCTTTAAGGTTAGTTCATGTTTTTGTTCATTGCAAGTTTGTTTTAATCTTCATTGATGTAAGTGTATCATAAACACATGTCAATAGAATGTATCAGACCACATGACCTCGACCCTCATCAAACTGCACTGGCTCTCTCTTAAGCCCATATCATCTTCAAAAGCTGCTGTATCATCTACACGGCTGTTACCCTGAAGTCCCCAAGCGACCTCACTGAGAAACTCAACATCTCTGGAGGCCTACACTCCACCAGAAATCAGGACATGTGCACATTTGAACTCCAACGGTGAAATAAGGAAAGAATCAGGCCTTCTCTGTCTATGCCCCAATACTGGAAACCACCTCCCAGTCAACATCAGACTTGCCCCATCGCTTCCAAAGTTCAGGAAGGATCAAAAGACCCTCCTCTTCAAAGCATGCCTCCTCCCTACACCTAGGTCCAAACACCCTCCACTCCCCATCCTACCTGAGACTGGGTGTTCTACTCCCTCTGTTTCCTCACCTGGTTGCATACAGGGGTGGACTGGCCTATAGGGCCTGTGGGGAGATTTCCCAGTCGGCCTCTGCACCCTGGGCCACTTTTGTGTGGTAACCTTTTTTTATTTCCGTATTTGCTCATAGGATCAGGGTTGGGCTTGCTGAAAAGGTGTAATTTGAGGCCACTTTGAAAATGATTTCCAGGGCCTCTTTTCTTTCCCAGTCCACCCCTAGTTGCTTGTAGATCAGTTGCAGTCAAATTGCCCGCCCTCCCCCTCCCTTGTCAACGCTCCCTTGTCTATTTGCTTCCCTCCCCGGGTTCTTCGCCCTATGATTGTGAAGCACTCTGTTGCTTCAGGAAGCTAGGTGAGCACTCGATAAATATCATAATATTTAATAATGTTAATAATAATAATCATAACAATAATAAATGTAACTTTGTCTTGGTTTGTGTTTATGATAGAGCAAGGTATTGTATTTGTATGTCTATGTGTATTTTCATCTAATGTTGTGCAATTCAAGGATGCAAGGTTCTCTGCATGTTGTGGTCATTAAAATGAGTTTGGTATCGATCTATTTTAACAATAACAAGGGTTGTATTCATCCTTATTCTCCTTACTCAATGTTTTCACTGTGACTTGTCAGATCATCCTCAAAAACCTCAAACCACCACCTTTGTAGTATGTTTAACTTCACCCCAAATCGTTTTTCACTTGGTGAAGTTCATGCCAATGTGGGAACCAATTATGCTGGAGGTAAATCCTCCACTCCAGGGCCATAATCATAGTATGACGGAGCGGAAACATTGGCAGTTATTTCGTTATACTTGTAATGAGGCACATAGTATGCTAATGCTCCAACATTAAAACTCCAACATTTGACTGTTTATGCACTTTACCTGTATATATACCATATTTATTGTCTGTTTTTATGCTGTTTTATCATGGATTCAGCACTATGTGTTATGTGATTTAATATGTGAATAATAAAGATTACTTGATTTTATACTATCCTTGATCTGGCCTATCCCCTCATTGGGCTCTCATATTTATGGTTACTTACCTTGCTTGATTTTTCTAGCAGCTTGCCCCGCGTGACCCCTTCTCCCTTGTTTACCAACATTAAAAAGTGTCACAAGGTTAACACCCAAATCCTCTGACGATACCAAGTTCTGATAGGTTGGAAGTTCAAATAATTTCTTCTCCAGTGCTTTTGAGCAAGGAAAATAGGTTAAAATTAAAACCAGCATGAACAAACTGACCGCTTAATTGATTCTTCACAATCATGTAAGGGAGTAATCAATAAATCAATAAGTTATCTGATGCAAATGTCGTAAAAGTGTCCATGACTGTGGGCAATATTCAAAAACGTGTGAATATGATCATTAAGAAGCCGCCCGAAGATTTATGTCAGAATGGGGAAAAAAAATTGAAATAAGAAGTGCCAGCATGTAGTTATTGATAGAGACGCTGTGAACTATACTTGAATATAAATGTAGAAAATCATTACATACTATCACATACTACTAAAGTTAACATATCTCATACTAGGATAAACAAGAAAGAGCACTCTATGGTGGTGGCGCGAGCCAATTATATTCAACACTTTTTTCAGCTCAGGAGGAACAGGTTGTAAATAGCACTTTACAAAAGTTAACTATTGAATCAATGGTGGATCAATTGGTGGAGGAAAGACAATCAGATAGTATTCAGAGGATCCCACTTGAACAGAGTACTGGTGGTACCACATCCCAACCATGTCCATTTGGATTCCAAACTGTTTTTTTAACAGGATCACAACTTGACTGATACCTTGCACACTCAGTCTAAAGAGTCTGCTATTAAGTTAAGATCTGTTTTACATAATTATGAAGTCCAGATGTCTCAGGTTAGGGAGACCTCTTTGGGTGTCCTTACACACTTACACTCAATAGCCTGAGATGGGGATTCAGGGGTTCAAATGATACTGTGTTTAGAGGCAATCTTTGAGACATCACATCATCGTCGTTTGAATGGAAGTCATGCGATTAAATTGTTTTTGTAAATTCCTGTTTAAAGAATTGCATCCACATATGACATTGATCAAGCAGAATTCTTCAACCGCATTAACCTTGGCAAGGTGTACTTACATTACTAGCCATCTATAATTGTGTAGTTGATTCTAACAGATTTAGGCTTGTTGAGAATGTACGGGTATGTCATTAGTTTGTTTGTTTATTTATTTCTAATGCGCACCAGACCCGAAGGTATCAGGGCGCAGCAGTGAAAAGCAGGTACAAGGCTTAGGTTCAACATACAAAATACAGGCAAAAATACAGGCAGGAGTTAAATATATGTACAGTTATAAACATGTGAAGTGCGTATATACAGCAGAAATGAGTCTAAATATATTATAGCAGACAAGCCTACAAATCCGTGGATTTGAGCAGGTTGGTGTATTTGTGTCTAAAAGTCAGATACGGTTGGTCGTCTCTAAGAGGGTGAGGCAGAGAGTTCCATAGTTTGGCTGCTTTCACAGGAAAGCTGTTGCCACCAGCCCTGGTAAGCCTAAATCTGGGGATAGTGAGACAGTTGACGTTACCAAGTCTCACAGGTCTAATGGATGTTCTTCTCTGGAACCCATGTGAGAGGTATCTGGGGGCGGCATTGTTTTTTGCTTTGTGGGTAAGGGATGCAGTTTTTAGAAGGATTTTGTTTTGGGGTGAAAGCCAATTATTATGGCGCCTGGTTACTGAAATGTGTGATCTTCTGGATACTCCTAGTGCGGCATTGTTCTGTAGGATTTGTATTCTCTGAACAATGGCCTTATTAGCACCGATGTAGAGGGCATTACAGTAATCTAGCCTGGAGAGTATTAGAGCTCTGGCCAGGATCATACAGTTATCATTAGACAAGAATGTTTTGTCGGCCCTAATGAGCTTGCAAGTGTAGGCAGTAGCGGAGGCCATTGATTTCACTTGTTTGTCAAAGGAAAGGGCATGGTCGAGGTAAAAACCCAGTGTCTTTACCTCATTAGCCACCTTAATAAGGTTCCGGTCAATGTTGAATGATGAGTAGTCTTGGCCTAATTTCTTAAGGTTGGTGTGGGTGCTCAGAATGATGAGCTCAGTCTTTCCATCATTCAGGCATAGACCGTGGTTGGCCATTTTTGCCTGGATGATGATATACACTCTATTCACAAACGCAAAATCCATTTCATAGACCCCGGAAAGTGGGAGGAGAATCTGAGTATCATCTGCATAGTTGGTGTAGGTGATACCCAGAAGGTCCAGATCATGAAATGGTGTTGGTGAATATATTGTATAATGTGGGGGAGACACACGAGCCCTGAGGGACACTGCATGTAATAGGAATAGGGTCCACCGCTGCTGAGGGGAGAAAACCCTCATGGTTCTGTCGCTCAAGAATGATTCAATCCATCTGATGGCCTCAGTAGAGAAGTGGGCTGCTGAGTCCAGGTGGTCACATAGGCCCTTATGATCCACCAGATCAAATGAGGCAGAGAGCTCTAACAGTAAGAGGAGAGCTGTTTTGTCTTTATCTCTTAACTCATCAACCTGAGCTTTCAAGTCAATGAGAGCGGTTTCCGTCCCGTGTTGGGGGCGAAATCCTGATTGTCTTGCTCCAAGGAGTTTGTGAAGTTCCAGGTAATTTTGGATCTGATTATAAGCCACCTTGTCAAGAATCTTGAGCAAGAAGGGAACCGTTGTGATGGGGCGGTAATTCGTGGGGATTAATGGATCTAAAGTTTGTTTCTTTAGCAAGGGGAGCACTCAAGATTGCTTCAGGTTATTAGGGATAGTGTCGGATGAGAACGAGGCATTAATTCGTTTGGATATAAAAGGGGCAAGATCTCTTGCTGCGACTTTTATAATCTGTGCTGGGCATAAGTCACCTTGGCAGTTGGAAGGCTTTAGTGAGAGAATAACTTTTTCTACCTCATGCATAGAGGTTTTAGAAAACTGAAATCTAGCGAGGCTGTTGGGTGGTGTTTTGCTAGCAGGGAAGTCTGAATTATTCGGTTGGGGTGGTTGGTTAAGTGAGGCTTTTATTTTTGCTATTTTGTTCTGTAGAGTGGTAACTTTGTTAGAGCGTGCCTGCTGAATGTCAGAGCACCAGGTTTTGTTTTTGGTACAGATGTCAGGCGTAGTGATAGGAGATTCTAGTTCTTTTAATATGGTAAATAGTTCCTTCATACTGGAATTAGCATTAGCAATGCGTTAATTGTAGGAATTACGTTTAGCTAGGCAGAGTTTGGTTTTATATTGGGAGGAGATTTTGGTTAGTTTAGATTTGTTATCTTCAGAGGGTAGTAATCTCCAGGTGGTTTCACATCTCCTCTTTAGGAGTCGAAGGTCCCTTAGCCGTCACACACGCCCATGCATCATATTTGGCGCATGTGTGCGTAGCTCTGTGAGGTCACTGTGTTCTTGGAGAATGCGTGGGCGTGTGTGATGGTTGACAGTTGGTGATTGGAAGTGGCTGCAAGGGGTGTGTGGAGCCCAGTGTCTCTGTCATCCTTTCTTGTGTTGTCCTGTTAACCCGGAGAGTTGCTGAACCAAGGACAATAAAGCTTTACCTATAAGCACACCAGTCGCCTCAGCATTGATTATAACACTGGCGACGAGGATTGTAACGGACGGTGCCATCGCTGTTGTGGGGGGGTACAGCTGGAACAGGACACCACCCCCTGTGTTGTTCCCCACACCCCAGGACTATCGTTGATGCTGGCCGGCACCAGTAAGGGCAGCGGGCAACTGAAGGTGTGGCGGCCGGTGAGGGCCCAGTAACAGTGTGACTACCTGGGGAAAGAGTTACTGTGGCACGGTCCTGTAATGGGCGTTTCGACCTCATAGTGGCCGTCAGAGGCCAGGAGAGGAGGTCAGCCATCCAAGGAGGCTCATCACCCAATAGAGGCAAAGTAGAGGCTGTGTAAAAAGAGCAGCAGCAGGAAAGGAACAAAATAAAGGAAAAAGAAAAATTGGAATACCGTGGAACACCTAGCCATGGCTGAGAGAGGAAGCGTCAGTAAATCGGGGCGCATGCCATGGGACTGTCGTAATTGGATCATCACGCTGCTTGGTAACAGTGGCATGGCTGAGGAAGGAAGCGCCAGTGAGACGAGGCGCAAGCCATGGGGAATTCGTGATTCAATCATCATGCAACTTGGTAATAATGGCGTGAGTGTTTTTCGGGAGAACAACGGCGTACCCATTGAAGGGAACTGCCTGACTGATTCCGGGTTCAGGATTCAGTGCGGCGAACAGTTGTGTCGGCGCTGGCGTGGGCAACGGTGTCAGTGGAGGTGACAGAGCATCGCAGGTCGCGTGTGTGTTGTTGTCATTCACAGAGGAATGCTGAGAGTGGTTTGAGTAATGGTGTTGGCACTCGGTGGGCTCTGGTGAACGGTGAAGATCGGAATGTCTGGCGCAGCTTTGATCACATTTTGGTGTGGTTTGAGGATCCTGGAGGAAGCGTTATTGGAACGTGACTTCTTAAGTGACTTTGGGGAGGTAGGTGTTGTATGGGCCTGTCATGATGCTTGACTGTGGGTGTGCGTGTCTATGTTTGTTCGTGGCCTGTCTGTTTAGGAGTTAGGTTCATTGGTCCCGGGGCTGGGGGTTTTAGCTGTGGGCGGCTGTTGTCGTGTTGGATTGTATGTATATGTGGGAGCCGTGTATGTTAGTTCCGGGGTTCATGATAATCATACTGTATGTATTGTTTTACTTTTAATTTCAGGTCCGGTGGGTTGAGTAAGGACTGGATCTGAACTTGTCTGGGGTTCTGGTCAGGACGTTGGAGAAATTGTTGCTGTCAAGGTTTCACTAGGGAGCTGGGCTGCCGAGGCTGCAGTCGGCGGGAGTTTCCGGGGGGAAGGAAACGGACTTGGGAGCTGTAACTGGGTTTCCCTAGGGTTTGTGAAACATTAAGGACAGTGTTTTATTTCGGAATTCAATGAACTTGCGGGGTTAAAAGCTCCATGTGCGGGATAATTTTGGACATGTGGTGAGGGGAAGGGTTTACGACCATATAGATTGCAATTGGAGATTGTGTTATCAATTCATCTTTCAGGGCTGTGTGTGTGGGGTGAGGATGGGTGTGGAGCAACCTGTTTGGGAAATGGATTAATGCTCAGTACTTTGGGGTCGGCTGCACTACGAGGTCGGCTGGTGCATGGCGTGTGCCAGGTGAGAGTGGTGGGTGGTTTGTGTGATGGCCGCTCTAGGGTGTTTTGTTTTAGTAACTTAGGTTGGCGAGTTTGCCACTCAGGTGTTTTAGGTTGCCACCCTATGGTGTTTTGGGTTTTGGTGATGGTGGCAGAGGTGTTTTGGGGTCACTCAATGCTGTTTTGGTTCACCCATTGGTGTCTAGGGTCACTCAGTGGTGTTTTGGGTCACTCACTGTGTTTAGGTTCACTCAGAGGTGTTTTGGGTCAGTAATGGTGTTAGGATCACTCAATGGTGTTTGGGCTTTGGTCACAGTAGCTGAGGTTGCCACTCAATGGTGTTTTGGGTCACTAAAGGTGTTTAGGGTCACTCATTGGTATTAGGTTCACTCAGAGGTGTTCTGGGTCACTCATGGTGTTAGGATCACTCAATGGTGTTTGGGTTTTCGTGACAGTGGCTGAGGTTGCCACCCAGTGGTGTTTAGGATCACTCAATGGTGTTTGGGTTTTGGTGACGGTGGCTCAGGTTGCCACTTAGTGGTGTTTTGGGTCTCTCAATGGTGTTTTGGGTTACTGTGTTAGGGGGAGTTGTCGGGGAGCTTGATTTAGCTCCTCAGGTTTCTGGGGGTAAAGGATTTTTGTTTATGTTTGATTGGTGGAAGTAGGTTTATTGTGCCTTGTGTGTTCATAGTTGGGGCAGTATTGCGGTATGTGATACCGTGTGGTGGACATGCTGGGACTTGTGGTCTGGTGTTGGTTTAGCGGGGTTGTGTCGTTTTTCTCTGTGCTTCAGGTCTGTTGCCTAGTTGGCCACTTGGTGATAGGCCTGGGGTAAAGTGTTGTCATGGTGTGGAGCATTGCTGGTAAATGGTCCATATATTTATGTGTTGATAAGTATAGGGGAGGAGGTTGTGTCATAAGGCGCGTGTGCGCATGTTGTTTGTGTTGATAAGTATAAGGGAGGAGGATGTGTCATAATTGGCGTGTGTGCGCATGGCTCTGTGAGGTCATCGTGTTCTGTTCGTAGGTGGCTGCAAGGGGTGTGGGGAGCACGGTGTCTCGGGCGTACTTTCTTGTGTTGTCCTGTTAACCCGGAGAGTTGCTGAACCAAGGTCAATAAAGCTTTACCTATAAGCACACTGGATGCCTCAGCATTGATTATAACACATTGCAAGCATCTCAATACAAATATGTACACTATCCTGCGAAGAACTTGTGCGATTTATGGATCACTCTTCGTGTCGTGGTGGGGATGTTGATTGAGTCACACACACAGTGACTTGTCATTTAATAGGGTGTCATGTGAATCATTGAAGCATGAATGCATATGGTTGAATATTGCTTTCATTGTAGGTTTTGTTTGGTTAGTCGATGTAGTGTGTCTTTGAACATGTGGGGTGTTTTTGTGTATGTTTCTTATTTGTAAGAACATACAACCAGTACCCAGGTGATACGTACAGCTTTATTTTCTTAAAAGTGTTATTTGCATGCATGCATGAGACCACTAACGTTAGCACTTAGAATGCTGTGATGACGTTTGCATGCAATTTTAAACCTTCAAGGCATGTTTGGAAGAAGGAAGGTGGAAATGCAAGGCAAACTTTCTTTTACTCTTTCATTTTCTCTGTCTCATGAAAAAGTAAATGTCACCTGCAAGTATGTTAGGTAGACAGCGTTTACTAATGGATTCCTATGTAATCCAGCTGGTTTTCACCTGGTGCAAAATTGAGGCAGATTCCATGGGAGTTAATGTGTTGAACAGCTACATGAAAATGTCATGCAGGCATACAATGAGGCACACTGATGAGCTGGATAAGGACTGCACGGCACAGCTCTTATCTCTGCTCTGTGCCCCTCCTCCACCTTGTCAATGCTTCAAAATGGCCAAAGGAATGAAATGGAGAAGGAAAAGCATTATGCTTAGCTTTTCTGCCTACACTTAACATGACGCCCAATTTAAAATGAGGCAGTTTACAAGATTGTCTTGCTTAAGTTTAACTAGGCAACCTTGCACTCCTGTCTTCCTTGTGTAAGTCTACAAAATCTCCCCACACTTGCAAGTGTATGTTCCCACTAGGTAACAGCTGTAGGGTTATGTCCTGTGTACTGGTCTCAGTCAGTGTTGGATTTTGAAGAAGTAGTGGTGTGTCGTGTAACTACATGTTCAATTGTCTGTGAAATTTGTTTCAGTCGGTGCAGTTGTGAAGTATCTTTTGGAAGTGTTCTTTGCATTTTATGCTTGAGTGAAAGTGTGTTGATACGTTGCTAGTTTTCAAGAAGGAAGGGGTAGAAGTAGCGCTGATGACAGTTGCAAGTATGCATGCGGGTACAGATGATGTGACTGTGCATGCGCGTTTTGTGGAAGGGATTTCATTGGTTGTAGTTGTTTGTAAGAAAATAGTTGATAGACGGGAGAAGGGAAATAGTAACAATGTGCGTTGGAAGGTTGGTGAAAGGAGGGACAGTGCTTTTGGGTGCAAAAACGAATGACGCGCTAGAGAGTGTCACTAGAACAATGGATTTTTATTATTATTATTATTATTAGTATTATTATTATTATTATTATTGTTATTATTATTATTAATTATTATTATTGTTGTTATACATTTTTTGTAAAGCACGACACGGCCAAAGGCCTCAGTACGTACAACAAGGAGGATAATCAGGGGAGATATGAGAGGTCAAACCGAAAATATAACCCGACAAACAACTAAGAGGATTAGTCCTTTGTAGTAAAAAGAAAGGTTTTAATAGCTTTTTTAAAGAGCCGAAAGATCAGGGTTGTTTCTAAGGTCACGTGGAATTGAGTTCCAGACAAGAGGGGCAAGAATATCAAAACTTATGCCACCAAAATGTTGTGATTTAAAGCGTGGCTGTGAAAGTTTATCAAGGCCATTAGAGTGGAGGGCCCCAGTAACCGGAGCCTTCTGAATTCTCCTTGTCAAGTACCTGGGGGCTTGATTAGACAAACATTTATTGGTTAGAGATAAAATCTTATATGTGATACAGTGTTTAACCGGTAGCCAATGCAAGGATTGGCGATTCTGAGTTATATGTTCGGTTCTTGCGATTATTCCTCTGCATTATTTAGATAGTGGAGGATAGTATTGTTAGACTGTTGTTTTTATGACTGTCATATAGGTAGAATCATTGTGTGTGTGAGAGAGGGGGAGAGAGAGAAAGAGAAAGAGAGAGAGAGAAACAGAGAGAGAGAGAGAGAGAGAGAGAGACAGAGAGAGAGAGAGAGCGAGAGGGGAATGGTGAGGATAATATGTTGTCTTGGCATGTTTGTGTTTCTTATTTATAGTTTTGAAACACAAATATGGGAAGTGGGAATGTACTTTTCGTATTAGGTTATATGTAAGTTGTTGATATGTAAGTTTCTGGTTACTATATTCTATGTTTTCTGCTTACTACCTTTCAAAATTTCTCAGTGATTATACTCCATCGGCAACATTTTGTAGATGCGTGTCTTCATTGGTGTGACCAACTTCAAAAAATGGCCGTGTACATAAAAGGACAAAATAAATATCAGATATAACACCAGGTCATCAGCACTTAGCACTGTGAAGACACACCTCAAAAAGAGGAACATCATAGAATAGACAAATAATTGATCAATACTCATTAATACTCCCCATACCAGCAACTGTAGAGCTAGCAGCTTCAATGAAATTGTACACACCCAATAGCGCCAATCCAATGGGCTAGTATTCAACTTTTGTTACTGAGAGCCATAATAGTAGTTTCCACACTTGTTGATGAAAGTAGTTGAACGTGTTTTTATTTCACAAAAGGGTTTAAATAGTCTGTTTTCACCCTTTTTAAGGATCAAAAGGGATCTTCAGGAGAGTTTCTATGAATAAGACAAATAAAGTAACTTTTTAGCAAAAGAAAAAATAGTCAATTGACATGCATTGCAAACTTTTATAAAGCAGACAGAAAAATAAAGAGAAGGAAAAGCTGAAAGTGACTTCTATTTGAAATACAGTTGGTTATGTGGCATAGAACAAACTATTGCTTTATATAAGAGTTATAGATTTTTGTGCCTATTTGGCCACTCACCAATTCTTTTTAATGTTAGTTAGGCTAGATATTTAGAGTAATTATCCTTTTCTTGAAGAAATGGATAATATGCTGCGGTGTCCAGTATTTGGTATTCACTGGAATTGAACAAGGGAGGTGTTAACCACAAAACTGTAGTGTGGTTACAAATATGTACCTAACTAAAGAAAAATGCTATTCCTGGAGAAATAGAATGGTTTACTGTTCTCAGCATGGCAGCACTGAAAGTCCAAACATGAATATCATATCCAGATAAAGTGGTTTTAAAATGTTACCAATAAGTATGTTCCTCCATAAGGTTATGGTACATAGAAATATTTCAATGCAGGCTTATAAGGGATATCAAGAGAATTTGGACAGTAGTCAGAAACGTACAATGAAACATTAAGAAATGTAGGTAGATGGCTGGTATTTGTATTACTGGCCTATGTTTCCCATACTCTACCCCACTAGAGAATTATATGAGGTTCCCTGTGAGTTTTCCAAGCTTTTGTCAGTTTGAGCCTTGTTGCATCAAGGAGATGACATATTAAAATAGAAACAGTTCTAGATAATCCAAATTGTAAAGACTTCTTGACTGGACTAACCCAGGGGATAAGTTGCAATACATACTCCAAAGGGAAAAGGAACTGTTAACAGAAATTCCTTGGTCAGCTCATGATGCACAGTAACCAAAGAATGCTCCTATAACAACTTATCACAGTGGTATTCCACTACAAAGCATATTCACTACCTCACCCCTTTGTATTCACCTCTTTTGTGGAGGGGCTCTATGTAATTCGGCACATGTAATGAACTTGACCACGGTCACACATTTTTTTGAAAGGTATTCTCTCAAGGATAAATGGGATTACCAACATTCCGTTTATAATGAACCCATTGATGTGTGCCCTGAGAGATATTGACATTGGTGGTCAATCGTGATTTTCTGTCCTTACCAATATGATTGAAAGAAAATAATTCTAAGGTGGTAGGTTGTCTTGTCCCTACAGCTTGTACACAGGCATCGGAAATCCAATAGTGAATCTGGAGATATCTCAGGCTTTCTCTTTCCAGAATGGATAACTTGATTTTGAATTCCTCAAAGGAAAGAGGGTCATCCGGCTTATACCAGTTTACTTCAGGCTTCCCAAAACCCCCCTGCATCAGTCATGGAAATCTGACAGCTTCTACCCAACAGTAAATATTGGATTGTTGAGCACTGTTGAATAGGGACATAGGGCAGGCTTCATGAAAGTTTGTGTACCTTGTGCCAATAGCGCAAAGATGATAAAGTTGCATGTAGTGGTGCACCACTAGTCACGCAGGTTAGCTTTCCGTACAGCAGGAGGGGAAGGTAAAGGATGGATGTGACTGCTTCTTGCCAATTTGACCATCTCACCCGAGTGGAAGGCCTCAATCATTTATGAAAATGAGCAATTTGAGAACCCAACAGATATCTCTAAACTTTGGGACCCTCCGATCAGTAAGAAACTTTGCGAAAAAACCTGATGGTTTTCTTTTGTCATATGACTTCAAATATTTTCTTTTGTAAATTTTGTAAGCAGCAGTGTGGTATTTTAATAGGAAGACTACTAAATGAGCATTCATCTTGATTTTATAAATTCTGCCTATACAGGAAACCACAAGGGGTAGCTATCTCTTTAGGTTGTAGGAACGTTCTTTAAATAGTGACTTGAAGTTATGTCTAAACCGATCCTTGAAATAAGGAGTCACAGAAACACCCAAGTAGTCAAGAGATGTGCTGGACCAAGGCAGGGATTATCTATTTCCCAAGGATTTATTCACTGATTCCCCTTTCTGTAGTTTATTATATATTCTCTTACCTTACAGAATTTGGTGAGTTCCTTGATGGCAGGAGGAAGATATTTATATGTGTTCTTAAGAAGTTGTAAAACACTGTCAAAGGCTTTTTTTTTTTGCAACACCCTGGATGTCCGGATTTAGACAGATACTTCTTAAAAGTGGCTCCCATGAGACTGCAAATATGAAGGGTGACAGCGGGCACCCTTGTTGTCTTCCCCTAGAGATGGGTGTCGGGTTGGCAACACGTCTGTTAGTTCTAATTTTGGCAAATGACACCAACATAGTTGCTAGTACCCAGGATCTGAAGTTAGAGTCAAAGAGCTGACTCGTGAAGGTTTTATAGAACAAAGTGATGAATCCATCAGGGCCAGGTGCTTTTTTTGGTAGAATAAAAGAGAGTGTAGCTTGCATTTCCTCTCCCATTATGGGTTGTTTGAGCAGATCTCTATCCATTGAAGATACTGTAGGTAGGTGACCCCTATCAATATACCTTTCCTGGCCTTCTCAAACTATGGGAACCACTGACACTGTGAGAAGTACCAGAAGGCTGTATTACATTTCCCCTTCTCGCCATAACATGTGTTGTTCTTGTCACATAATGTGGGAATTATTACGTTTTTTGTTTTGATGCATTGCAGTTTGTAGGCTACATGTCTATTTGCCTTATTGCCTTTACAGTAGTATTTTTGTGTGGTCAATAATAATGAATGAGCAGTATCATCCACTATGAGCGCCTCCAACTTTGATCTAGCTACCGGTACATTCATTAATGCTTTTAGGATCTTATTTTCTTTGTTGGCCCTTTAAAGACATCACCCCCCTCCCCCCTTCTAATCAGATATCTGAGTACCTCTTTCTCCTTCTTTCTCCTTTATATGAGTAGTGGCCTGCAAGAGAAATTCTCCCATAAGGACAGCTTTGAAAGTATCCCAGATTCTGCTCCAGGACATTCCGTTTGCTGTAAATAAGTGTTCAATAAGAGTTGACATCTCTTTACGTTGGAGGGATCTCAGAGTATTGCTTCCTTTACCACCAAGGAGGCCTCAAAGCCTGAGGAATATGATGGATTTTCAACCTGGCCTTAACGGACAAGTGATCAGTTAAAATTCTTGTACCAATTTCCACCTCTGATAGATAAGGGATCATGGCTGGAGAAATTAGCAATACATCCAAGTAAGAACGACCTCCATGTACATGAAACAAACAAGTAATATCCCTTTCCCGGTATGCAACATTCTGCAAACATTTATAATGTTTAAGTCCCAAACAAGCATTTACAAGGAACCAGCATTGCGGATGTCTGTCTCGGTAGCTGGGAGAGTTTTGTTTGCATTGGGATCAGTCATGGAAATAAAATCTCCATCGATGATTATGAATCCTTTGGCAAAAGCAGTCAATGCAGTATTTAATTTATGAAAGACTACATCCTGAGTTTCATTGGTGATGTAAATGGGGACACCTTTTGACCATACTGGATGCTTTTGATAATCAAAAATCACCCATCTGGAATGGCTGACCTCCTCCCCAACTAACCGCTCTTCCTATGTCACCCGCAAGGATCTATCCTCTCCCCCTCGCTCTTTAACATCTAACTTGCTATGCTGGCATGCCTCATCTCCACCTTCTCCCCCAACTTCCAGTGTTATGCAGACACCATCCAACTCTTTTTCAGACTTCCTGCTGACTCACTCACACCTTCCTTCATCCCTGATTGCCTGTCTGCCATCCAGGCTTGGTGCTCTTCCAATGATCTCTGCCTCAATGCCAGCAAAACAGAGATCCTTCAGATTGGGACCCCTGCTGCCTCTTCTCTCTCCTTCCTCCCTCACACTCAGGACATTGCCAAGAAGTCCCACTTTCAACTCTTCCTTCTAAAAAGAATTCTCCCTTTTATCACCTTCCCCCAGAAGATCAATGTTTCCCGAGCACTGGTTCTCTCTGGCTTGACTATTGCAACAGCCTCCTCCTCAATCTATCTTCTTCCACTCTGCGACCCCTTCAACTAATCCAGAATAGAACAGTGAGACTTATCCTTGGCCTTAAGCCCAGAGACCGCATCTCCGCATCTTTCCTTCCCTAAAAGCCTCTACTGGCTCTTCCCGGTTGCTGCACAGATCAAATTCAAATCCCTCAAGGCTGTCTGGGGCCAGGGACCATACTATCTGCAACTCTCTCTTACCAAATACTCTCCTTCAAGACCTCTACACCCCTCTGGGACCAACTCTATGGGCCTCATCACGAGTTGGGCGGTAACGCCAGCGCTATTAGCACCGGATCACGGGTTTGGCGGAAGGGTTATTGCCCATTCCCCATTGGGCCCATTCGGGAATTTCTCATTCACCATTGGGCCCAATTTGACACTTACTGAATTGTTAAGAACTACAAGCATGTTGTCTTCTGAGCAAACCGATTAAATGAGCATGATATTCAAATCAATCACGATGGTTGCAGACTGGCTGGATACTGATTCAGCTCTTTTTCTCAGGAGGGATGGTTCCTGCTGGGAGTCTGGGACTATATCTTATTGGTAGGTGCTTTCCTTGGTGCAGGTATGAGAGATGGCATTGATTGATATCTGTTCTTCTGGACTCCAAACTGTTGAGTCATCAGAGGGTCTGCTTTGTGAGGAGTGGAGGTGGTCCAATTCTGTTCTTTATATGAGAATAGGAGCGAACCAGGAGGTTGCGTCTCTTAATGAGAAGTGTTTAGTCATGGTAGACTTGGATTTAGCAGATTTAAGAATTTCCTCTGTAACTTTATAGAAATGTACTCTCAGAGAACGTCAAGGATAAGACCGTTGTTCCACTGAAAGGCTAAAGTGAACTCTATGTGTGTTGCAGAACAATGTGCTCCCTTTCAGGAAGAGAGAGGATATTTTTGTAGAGGCCTTGGCTAAAGCTTGCAGGTCCTGGTCTTGAATCTGGATAGGATGCCCCTGACACACATTCTGTTTCTTCAGGTGCTATTTTCGATGTACTTTTGTTTCAAAAGCAGCGGTTCATTGGATGCTTCAAAGGGCTCCAATCTTGTAGACAAATCTGCCACCTCATGGGACTACTCAGATAATGAGTTTTCGAGTTCATCCATTTGTTTCTCCACTGCTACTACCTGCCTCCCTGCCGATTCAATAATTTGTGCTAGGTTCCCTATGACTGAGTGTATTTCTTTCTTTAAGTCCTGTGGTAGGTTTTGCTCGTTGAGTTTTATGGCAGGTGCATCTAGAAGCTAGTCCCAAGTGGTTGATGCAAGAACTAGCGCTGCGGTAGTGAACTCTTGTTTTTTTAAACTTGTTTGGCACAGCAGCGATCAAGGATAATGTGTCCTGAGATTTTCCACCCTAGACTGTTTCGCCATTTTGCCCTCTTAGTTGGTCTTGTTGTAAAGGTCTGTATACCTAATAGTTGCATCAAAATGGATGTGTCACCAAATGCTTGGTCTGCGGTGCTCTGCTTTAGCCTTAAGATCACATGCACAAAAGATAAAATATGGACCTCCTGATCTCACTATGTTGACAAAGATGCAGGCCGGAAGGTGATTTAGACACTAATTTAGTGGAGATGGCAGCTGTGTAATGAAGCTGAGGATTGGTATTAATGAGTGCACCGCTGGGATTGGCCTTCTACTGTCCCTCAACCAAAAACGTTTGTCTGTGTCCATCTGCATCTCCCCATAACGGACCCGTTGGTGTCTGTGTCAATTAGGCACGGAAAGCAGAATTCTTTCACTCTGCGATGTATAGCTGCTACTCAGTGGTAACGGCCGCCTTGAGTCACTGATCACACTGGCTTGCCTGATCATGCACAGACCTGGCTCCAGACTGCTTGCTAAACCCAGGAGTCTTTCCGATTGGCTTAGAAGGGCCTGCCTGGGCATGCAAAATAATGGAATTGAAGGTTCACCCGGTGCCCTGCGTCTTTGGCCGGTATCCGGCTTGCCGCCCCCACTCCTCCTGCTAGCCCGCTCTTGGTGACAGGACTGGGGTGTGGATCTGCCACTCACATAACCTCAGCAGGGCATGACCCAGGGAGCCCTGCTCTCCCAATCCTTGGGATCTCTGCTGTTCAAAACGCTAGTGGGGCCCACATCTCTGCGGCCCGTCCCGCCTTGACCAGGCTCCCTATGGGAAATCACCAGCAGCAAAGGAGAAGTGGCCAGGTCTTCCATGCACCTGAGCAGTCTGGGCAGCAGAATGCACATTAAGGGGCACCTCTCTGGGGCATTTTGTGGTTCCCTTCCTTAGAGACGGGCTTACCCAGCAGAGCCAGCTTACTTTGCGTCTGCCCCAGAAGTTTCAGGAATTTCTGTTTTTTAACTAGTATTTTAATAATTGAACTGAGTGTGATTGTTTTTCATGATGACCTTACATATTCATAAGATTTGCACGTTTTTTAATATGTTTCGCCAGCTCTTATTTGGTCATATGTTCTTGATTGTTGTAATCAACACGCTTCCTTTCACTTATGTTGTGGCATGACATTTCTTTTTAAAGGCACTTTTGTGGTATTGTCAATGCTTATGCTAGTAGTGGTGTTTGGCTGTATGTTTGGTAGGTGTAACAGAGGATTCTATTGACAGGGGACCCAATGGTATTAACCTCATATAATATCAAGGCTAATTATGAGATTGCTGGTGTGGTAATATGGTGCCTGCCTTAACGTATACCGGCACCTTACCGCACCGGCCAAGTACGAGTTTGCTGGTGAGGTGGGAGAATGACCTCCTGGAGGTGATCCCGCCACCTTACTGGCAAAAATCACCGGTATTACAAGTGCCGGCAATACCAGCTCTTGTAATAGCAGCAACATCCCTCTTAGAGTCCAGTGGTACTCCATGGAATAGGGATTTACACCAGCAACCGACACTCGTAACCCGACGGTAATACTGCCGGACCGCCGGTATCGGTAATTCCATTTGCCTGTATCCTGGTGGATTTCCCACCAGGATACCAGCAAACTTAAAATGGGACCGTTGTTTCCCAAATGCTGTTGGGGTTTGCTTATCTGTACTGAAATGTTATTACGTGTTATGAATGTTCTATCTTTTTTGGAAATCTAAACGGTTAACTTTCGACGGAACTTCTCAATCAGAATATTCTAAGTTGTTATTAAGTTGTTATTGATCAGTTTGGAGATCTCTGGCATGTGCTTGTGTTTCTCATTCCTTTGTTTTAGAGTATCCCGATTTTCATAATGAGTTAATACATTTTTGGGAAAAGTTTGATGTTGTGATATTAATTGTGTTTGTTCTTAACATTGAGAACAATTCTGATTTTACGAATGTGTATGAAGCTACAATGCCTGTTTTGTTGGTTCTCGTGTACAAACATAACCATGTTACCACAGGGCAGTTTTGATTAGGTATGAGTACACTGATCTATTTCTAATCTCAAAGATGTTAATGGGTACAAAAAGGTCTATCATGTCTGAATAAGCCTAGCACGGGCTTAAATATGTGTATTCTGGGTAGTGTTGTTGCACATTTTAACTGTGTTAATGGAGGAGAGCATAGTGGGTTCCAGGTAGGATTTTGTTCTTTTCTACTAAGCTACGAATGTCAACATGCAAACGTCCCCCATTAAGAACTCATGTAATTACCAGTTTCAATTCTCGAGTGGAGTTAATGGCCAGGATGCATGGGTTTAGATTCCATACCCAAGATAACATATGAAACTGTTTGTCAAGTATAAACACAGTTAGTTACTTATTTGAAATATGGACGCTGTTTCTAGGTAGGTTGATTGTGGTAGCAAAGGAGGGAGGGCCGTATTTTGTTCTTGTATACTAACCTGCCAAAGATAACATGAATTTATGAACATATGTATTAAGTATGAATACAGTTTTCTATTTCAATTGTACAATTAGCTTCTGATTCGCGTGGCTGTGGAAAAGGAGGGAGTGTAGTGCATTGGCACGGAGTAAAGTTGGATTGTCATCTGCTGTACTAAGGTTCCCATAATAACATAGAAAATGTGTAAAGAAGTATACATGCTTGCATCTGGGCAGAGTGACTATGTTAGCAGATATGGGCATGGGAGACTGTTCGGGACAGGGGTAGATGTAAAAAGGTCTCTGGAACATCTCTGCCATGTTCCATGGTCTGTTTAAGGAAATACCAGGTACACGTTGCTTTACATATTGTTTTCTTTACATTTTTCAAATCAATTTACATTTGTGTGCTTACAAAATGTTCATTTTCAAGTGTGTTTGGTCCTTCCCACGTAACATGTAAGCATGGATGGGTCTGGGTGAGGCTTTGCTTTGGTGTGGCTATGCAAAGGCATGGATGCCGATGTCAGAGTGGTGTGACAATACCACACAACAAGCACAGAGTCACTACCACATAACAAGCAGAGAGTCCCGCTTGTGTTTGTAATCGTGATGTACGTAGTCTCACTCTGACGTCTTGCCCTGGCAGGATAAGACACACTTTTCAAGGCCGCAGCAATGCAAGTTGAAGTGTGCAATACATTTCCCTACAACGGAGAACAATTTTAGCAAAGGGATCTGGTGTTTTTAACATTTGACTGTCTGGTGCGTTCAGTTCTAAAGTATTTGCATGTTCTCTGAATGGCATGGCGACAGTTTTGACGCATCATGATATTGTGTTTCATATACACACATGCTTTGCTTCTGTTTGGATCTTGTTCTACTGCTATGCGTGATGGTGTTAAGTGTGCGTTGATTAGCATGCATATGACAAGAGGCATTCATTGCCTTGGTTGAAGAACTTGTATCTAATGATGTGTAAAAATGATGTGTGCGCTTGTCTGGTGTATTGCGAGTGTGCCCAACGCAGGATCACTGCAGGATGCATTTTCTGAAAGAGTTCATATATTTGCTTAGAGAGGTCTGGGAAACCCTCTACCGGTACTAACACGGCCCATTGACCTGTTCTTGGGTGGATGCCACCTGGGAGGGTCTCAACCATGCTTTAGCTCACTATGCTTTCCACAGAGGAGACATTTCCAAACACATATCAGTCTTTGTCACACCCATCGGTAGTCCAGCACCGAAATGGTAGGCAATTCTCCTCTGAACAAGAGTACCAACAGCAACCCCAGACACGTGTTTCGGCCTAGTCGGGCCTCATCAGTGAGGTGGAACTGTGCCTCTCTAAGCACAGTGAGCAAGGGGTCCATGTCTGGACATCCTGATATCTAGACCTGGCTCTCCGCTACGAACCTTGAGGGCTTCACACCAAGCTGACAATCTACATCAAGTCCCTTGGGTTCAACACCCATAGACACTTCTCCTTCAAGGAGCACATAGCAAGGAAGACACAAACGGCTTGGTACCAAGCTTTGCCCCTGTGGAAAATCAAACCCTTCACCCGAGCAAACAACCTCTGTTCTGTTTTGCATGCCTTGGTTCTCTCTCACCTGAATGGTGGCATTGCTCTTCTAGAAGGCCTTCCGACAGCCACCCACGCAACCCTGAGATGTGTCATCCATGCTGCAGCATGACACATCCGAGGACATTGCAAATTCAGCCACATCATCCTCATCACTCTGCCCTGACTCCAGCAGCAAGCGTGCGTCTCTTACATCTCCTTCAAATTCTACAAATCCATCACCCTCAAGTCTCTGAGCTACTTTGATGAGAAAATCAGCATCTCTGGAAGCCTACTATCCACTAGAAGTGAAGACATGTTTAGACTTGAATGCTGCCAGTGCCCCAATGAAGGAACCAGAGGACAGGCCTTCTCTGTCTGCAGCCTAAGACTCTGGAACCTCCTTCCCATCAACATGACACTCACTCCTTCGTTTCTACATTTCAGGTAGGAGCTCATAACCCTTCTCTTCAAGGAATGGCTCCTCCGTAACACCTAAATTCACACACACCCTCCACTCCCATCCTAAATTGTGACTGGGGGATCTACTCTGCCCGTTTGCTCCCCATATTGCTTCTAGACTCCTTGCTGCCAAATTGACAGCCCTCCCCCTTGTTAGCTCTCTGCAACATTGTATCTCTGCTTTCCTCACTGTGTACCTCTCGCTAGGAAAGTGCTCTGTTGCTTTCCAGAGCTAGGTCTGTGCTCAATAAATACCCTAATAATACAATTATTATTATTAATAATAATTATAATAATAATGATAATATTAATACTAATAACAATATGTGTTGCTAATATTGTTGCACTGTGGCATACCAATGTAGATGGAGCAGGTGTGTGATGGTGTTTATTACTCATATTCAGGGGAATGTACATGCTCTTCTGTGGGGTGACACATGGAGTTGATGCATTTGCTGCATATTTTGCATTGAATGCCCTCAATGCATTCATTTCAGCATGCATACTTTTTGCAGGTGTGTTGGAAAAGGTGTTAAATCTTTGTCTCTTAGGTGACTCATGGATCCACTCACTGAAATATTGCTACTGCTGTCAACATATCTGATGTTGAAATCAACATTTTCCAAAGTTGCATTTTGCATCCGCATTGTGGGATTCTTAACTAAAAAATATCATACGCTGTAGTCTGGTGAAAAATGTATGCGTTATCATTTTTTGGTGTGAAACAAGGGTGTTGTTTTTTTGGTAAGGCACAAATTGCCTTCATAGAGTGTTGTCACACATATTGGGTCTTTTTCTATACAATTGAGTATGTTGCAAGTGCATGATTCGTGGTAGGGCGCAGGATGGGAATGTCGGCAAATCTTATGGCTCAGGGTGTGCATGTATATAATGTGCCCGTACCCAATGATTATTCAGATGTACATAGTTAGCACTACAGTAAATTACTAAAATATACATAGGTGGTAGTGATATATTGTATCCCTATTGGGTGATTTTGTATAGATTGCATCTGTTGACAGCGCATTTGTGGTATTGCTAAGGTGTTTATGTATTGCAGTGCATTATTTAGTTGTACATTGTTCAAAGTTCAATTTCGAATGTCTTTTTTTTATATTTTCTGTTTGAAATGGGGGGGGGTTCCCCGGCCACCACCCCTTTTTTTTTTTTACTCGCGAAACAAAAAAAAACATGTAAATTAAAAAAAAAGACATTCGAATTTTTTTTAGGTAAAATGTTTTCGACATTTTTGTCATTCGAAATTCTTTTTTCGACATATTAACTGGATACCCTCTGATGACGACTTACTACTAGTCCTCCTCCTGCTGGTGGCAGTGCTCCTGGGCTTGTCTGCCGTGTGCACCAGCCAGAGTATGTCTTAGACTCACTGAGTAGAAACTGAAACAAACTGAAAATGGTGCAAGTCAGACTCGGCAGGGACTGGTAGGGCTCACACGCAGGCGCAGGGAGACAAAGACCAAACTGATTTGCCCCCAAAAATGCTAATGCGGTGCAGGCTGCAAACTGAATACAAAATAATCCAATTTAAATTTAAATTAAATATGAAATCCAATTAAACACTGGGGTGTGCGGGCCCCTAAAAGTATTTGGGCCGATAGGCCGGTGCCTACCTGGACTAATGGATAATCAGGCACTGTATGCACTGCAGTGTGTTATTCAGTTGAACACAGTTTGTGGTGATACGTACATTTTATAAATATTGTATACTTTCATATATATTGCGTCTGTTGAAATTGTATGATCTGTGGTATGTAAAAGGGGGCGTAGCTTACTCTTTCTGGTGAATGTCGGTGACTTTTCTATCTTGCACAACAACCACAATGTTTTTAAAACATATGTTGTTCATTGAATTTCACAGGCCTTTCTTATGGCAAGTTAACCATAATATCCAGATTACCCCTGTCCATGCCTCAGCAATCTGCCCAAGTTATACACATCCCAAAATGGTCTTTTCCTATGGATAATGGGTCTGCAGGCCCTGGCTGTTGTGTCTGTAGTTGTGCATGGACCTCTGGCTATGGTCCTTTGTCCATATAGTAACATACCTAAGGTAACATATGAAACTGTCTATTAAGTATGAAGACAGTTCCGGCAGACTTTTTTCTCGTACACTTACCTACCGAAGACAACGTATGAAAATATCTATTAAGTTTGAATACAGTTATCGATATCAATTGTACTGTGTGCTCGTGGTCAGGGCGACTGTGACAAAGCCGGAAGGTGGGATGCAATGTCTAAGAGTAGAGTTTTCATCTTGGGTAGTAAGGTACCCATAGTAAAATAGAAATAGATGAGAAAACGTTAGTCGGAAGCGGCTGTGTGATCTTGTGTTCTGTGAGACTCTACAGCGTGGCTTGACTTGTTGTTTCCCTGCTGCTAGGTCCTTTCCTCTAGTGTGTTCGAGGAACGAGATACTGTGGAACTCAGGAGCTGTAGAATCGAAAGAACGCCTGGACCCTTGAGCACCCTTAAGACCCCTTGAGAAGGCGGGTGCTTGGCACAGACTGCTGCCGGGCCCTGCCCTGCCTGTTCAGCTGAGCAGAGAAATCCTGTATACGCTATGAGCAAGGTTGTAAGGCTGTTTGCTGCTGAGGCAGCGAGCAATGTGGTAAGTAGGGTGCCCGAGAAGAAGTTTGGTGCACTAAGGGGTCTGCCGCTGTGCTTCCGTCGGCACGTTGCTCCCGTGGCCTTAACCCAGAGGGGGTGGCCTAAATGATACTGTTTATAATGGTGCATATTCAAATATAAATTTACAAGGTGGTTGCAGAAGCAGTTTGAATATGACAGCATAATCCCTTGTGTTTTCCTCATTTGACTTGTTGTACCCAGTGATTATCAACACTGCGTGTTTGTTTGTCTGTTTATCAGTGTTTATCACTGATAGGCATTCTGGTTGGGCACTGTGAAGTCTGGATTGCTACTACAGCAACCTAAACTCTAAAGAGATCTGACATTCAGGAGTTGAATGCAGGTTGATTTTTATTCAATCTGCTCTAGCTTCCTCGCCACACTCACATACAATCTGCCTCATCCCTTGCAGTGCTGCTGCAACGCTTGGCCTCCTGATGTGCTCCTCACAGCGCCAGCCCCCTGTAGAGACTGCTGCGAGTCCCTATTACCCTGCCCAGCTGCGGAAAAGAAACCTGACGCAACTCTGAGCCTCTTGCCTAGCGTCGTGTCTAGGAGGCAGCGGGGGCTCGCCCATTTGATCCTGACCGACGCGTGGCCTCCACTACAACCATCTTTAGTGCTTTTGTGCCTCGTTGAGCCTGACTTTACCACCTCCTCTGAGCACTGCACAATATCGACCCATCTGTTTAGCGTCATGTCCAGGAGACTGCGGGGGCTCGGCCCTTTGACCCTGACCGCAGCGAGACTCATACCCCCACCACTTCTTACTCGTGTGAGGCCATCTGCTTAATATTGTCCATCAACTTGTGATGAACATACTGAATTTGCATATAATCATGGATCCCTAATTGAGTACGCTGGTGCGAAAAGGGCCTGGCCAGGGAGACTATCGGGGTCCTCCTGCCCCTCTGAGACCATACCCTTTGAACTGTTCTACATCCCGACAGAATACATTGGCGACACTTAATTCATTCGCCTGGAAATGATGATCCGAATCGAGTTGCTCCCCCTCTGCTCAGTGATATAAATTCTGTAGACTCTCTAAGCAACTCTGTGAATCTTACCACTGCTGATCCATCCCTCTCTCTGAATATTGTCATTGAGATGAGACTTCAATCCTTCAGCTCTCCCCATGTGCTGACGCCAAAAAACAGATGAGACATACAAATACGAGGAGATTCAGCGACAGAGCTGCCGTTCAAGACTTCACAAGGCACCCAACAGACAGAGCAGGCTATAGAATCTAACCTGGCTCTTCTATCTAAGACAATACCCGTCAAAGCTCCAAAAGACACACAAATTAATGTAGACAAGAACCAACGCTTGGAATCGTCCAAAAAAGAAAAAGCCAAACAAGCCAATCTGAAATGGCTCAAGTCCTACTCCATGAGAAGCCCCAAAAAACCATGAAGCCAAGCAGTGTACATCAATCCAACACCAGGGCGGCACGACTATCTCTAGATATCACTGAAATTGAGTCACTCATGACCAACATTGAAAAAAGGAAGGAAGTATTTGGAGACCTACACTTCAATCGATTAAATGACCTCCTATCTACATCTACGACAGCCCTAAGAATTTCATATCCCCTTGCCAAGTACCCATTAAATAAAGTCTTGAATGAACAGTCACCATTTAGTAACATGGAGCCAGCAATAAAGAAATTCAAGTTTGAGCATGAAGAAGATGACCCCCCTTGCTCCACTCACCTTGAGAGTACCAAGAGAACTACAGTCTCCTCGAATGATACAGAGGATCAATTTACAATCAATAAATGTCAATGCGAATCCCTGACGAACAACACCATCAAAGGATCCCAACTACCATGGTCGAGCTCCAAAATACACTCATAGCAAATACCACACAAACCATGATCCCATTCTGTAAGCTATACGAAGCTGCCAACGAGAACATCAAAGACCAAGCAACTCTTTTGGCATTAATCCACACCAAACAGATCTATTTTGGGACCTTCCTTGCTACAATAGAAAAACATTTGGTTTGTGAAGCAGAGCTCTCCCATCAATGGCAAACAAGATTGTTTGACATGGCAGCAGCAGATAGGGCAGAAAAAGCCCTCTTCACTTCCACAATGATGACTTTGATGAAGGCACATCCCTTGCCATTATCCAAGCCCCACACAACATCATCACCAGTGAACCTGAAGGACTATGAAATGCCTTCTACTGCAACGAGACCACAGAATCCTAATACTATTAGTGTCCCCTTTCCTGATCAACCACAATCTCCCAGTGTGTCATTCACAGAAACCTTAACCATCACGAAACCTACTGATATTTTCCACATTTTTTCAAATAACAAAACACACAACGAAATGCCGTTTGCCAAACAGATCTCTAAACCTAAAAACAAAAGAAAAACGGGCACTAAACAAACGGGATCTCGAGCCTTTCTAAGAAATCTAAATACAACCATAGGTCCTGAAACAAATAAGCCCTCCAAACCCTCTAGCACAAATGGGAAAAAAGATAGAGAACCGAAATTAGTGTCCAGCACCACGCATCTCCATCCGCCATGCCCGACCCAAAGTTGTTCAAAACTGCCAGAAATTGAAATAGAAGACCTCCTTAATCTTACAATACATATGGATCCCCCAGAGACCCCTGAGAACACACCTCCCAATGAATCAGTATTAAAAATACTGGATGAATATGTATTTGATCCACCGGAGGGGTCCAACAGGCCAAATCTTTCCTGTGAAAGTCTCTCAGACTCGCCTTCCACCTACTCAGGCGACATCACAAGAATTTCAGACGCACCGTCAAACTATTCCAGCAACACAACAAGAACGTCTGAAAATTCTGAAAGGACCTCAGAAAACGAGATCACAATCACAGATCCACCAATTCACCCGCTATCCGACGGACAACACGGAAGCCTTATATTCCTGATGTATACCGATTACCTCAGTTTGTGGACCCATGGCAGAAAAAATAGAACTACACCCTCCAAATGGCCTGTGTTGATCGCAGAGAGATCCTATCACTCTCGACAGGACTAATCTCCTAAGATTGTTACATGCAATACCGCAATTGAAATCAATACAATCGCAAGAAATCAAGACGGTACTCTTTGTGGATGATCAATCGCTAGACAAGATCCAGATCGAACTATACACGCAAGATACAATGAATCAAATATCACAGATGACTGCACCATTACTATCACTGGGCTATGCATGTTCACATACATTAGGGAAAACAGAAGCTCCTCAGGAATTGAAGTCACCAGCCATGTTACCTGCAGCAGCTCTTGACGATCGCAGACAGACACAACATGACAGATCGCTGAGAACAACGAACAACAGGAACCCTTCAGATAGAGACCGAGTAACTTCCAGACCGAATGTTCATCGTTCTGACAGCCAGACATACTCTGAGTCTCCTTTCTGGCGAGAGTATGAAGATGACTTTCCATCACAACTTAACAAGCCGGTATACCATTCATAACCATCAGCCTCATCAAGGACCCATGGTTGGATAGTGTGCTCATGGAACACCAGAGGCCACTCCCATTTGTTTGACTCACCCGCCCCTGAACTTTAATCCTGTCAAGTTATATGCCTCCAAGAGACTTGGCTCACCAAACCGCCGACCTGTGACAGGTTCATAACGGTGCTCAACCCTGCCCTGCAAAGCTCCCGGCGCTGTGCGTCCTCTGGTCTACTGATACTGATTAAAATCACCCCAACATGGAACCTTCTTGAAACAGAAAATATCAACCCATAGACACAATTCACATTGATCAAGATTTGTGAACCTGCCAAATCGGCTCATCAAATCCAACTGAAGAGCCGATTTCCAGATTGATTGCGATCATAAATGTGTATTGGAATCCAGCAGCAATAAATGACAGCAACTTCCTGGATGGTGTTTTTCTGACCATTGATAGACTTAGTGTGAAATTTCCTAAAATCGATGTCATCACCTTTGGGGACCTCAACATCCATCTCTATGCTTCCAACGGTCTCCAAAGACCACCTGATGATCTGACAATCATAGCTCTCCGTTGGTCTAAAGAAACAACCAGGAGAAACTTGATTCTAACAAGCAACCCCTGTGATGAACACAACTCGCTGATTCCCACCTGGTCTTGTAGAAACGTTATTTATCTCCACCATTGAACCACCTGATAGTTGAATATAAAATCCTCCCCTGTATCAAGAGCGATCATTCTATGCTTATGCTGCGTGGTGTTGGAATGTGTGAGCAGAACATGATAATTCCAGCTCCACCTCTGGAACTTACAGGAGCAACTACCAGACTCAGACTAAAACATCAAGCATTCCTGCGGCAGACATTATCCCAAACAAACATGCCAGACGAAGAACAGTTAAACTACGACTGGATATTGATACTTTCCAGATCAATGGCCCTACAGCAGAAAAGTCTGCCCATCTGCATTACTATAATCCAGAGCTGGCAAATGCAAAGAAAACTCTGCGGCAAAACCTCTGAAAATGGAGGAAGAATTTCACCCCTGAAAATCTGCAAAAGATGAAAAAAGCAAAACAAGTTTTCAGAAATTGGAAAAAAATCCATGCGATGACTCTGCAACAAACAGATGCCGAAACCATGCTTTTAACACTCAAGAACTTGAGGAATTTGTGGAATCTACTAAACCACAAGGCCAGACATCAACAATTTAAGGTCTACAATGTCTCGGAACAAAAATGGATTTCACATTTCTCCAACCTGTACAAATCCCGCTGCCCAGAAGAAAACTCACCAGAAACATCAATCTCAAACCAATGTACCATTCTTTGGGACAAATATCTTTTCTTGGAGATGATCAAAAAACGTAACACCTCTCGAGCTCCTGGTCCTGACGACCTGTCCAACGCCATCCTGAAACAGGCTCTGGAGACTTGGTGAACCTAATGGACCTTATTCTGACTCTAATCAACAAACTAAAATCGATACCTGCTACTTGGAGTAGAGCAGTGCTGATCCCGATCTACAAACAAGGAGATAGAGACGATCCATCCAATTCAGACCTATTGCTCACCTAGATCCCCTGGGCAAATTGTTTGCGACATACCTTCTTCAAAAACTGACTGCTTGTGCCAAAGAAACAAACCGCTTTGATGCCCGACAAACAGGCTTCACGCCAAATGTGGGCACGAATGTGAATCTCCTGATACTTAATCTAATAAAGCATGAATCCCTAAGAAACAACTCCCAAGTATATGCCGCTTTCATAGATCTCCATATGGCATTTGATGCCATAAATAGGAACAAACTTTGGCAAAATGGAAAATGCCCCGCTGGAGATCAGCAAACGCATCACGCTGCTCTACTCCAACACCTCTGTCACCATCAGATTAACAAAAGGAATCACCACAGACAAAATAAGAACATGCGACAGCCTACAACAGAGATGCCTCCTCGCTGCAACCTTGTATAACCTCTACACTGCTGACTACCTCACATATATCAAACACGATGCACTTAATTCGCCAAAAATCAATTCCCTTCCGATTGCATACCTCATGTATGCAGACAACATTGTATTACTGGATAAAACTCCATCAGGTCTTCAAGAAAACTTGGGTATGACAGAAACATACATGAATGTCAATGAACTCCAGATCAATGTAAAAAAAAAATATGATGCTAACCAAGCATCAAAGTACAAATACTCGACTCATACTCACAAATTTCATCCTTGAGGATAAACCACTTGAGGTAGTCACAACCTTCAGATACCTTGGTGTACTAATTAATCAGCAGAAAGCTGAAACAGCTTGGGTGACCTCGCTGGAAGGCAAGATTCTAAGGCTAGCCAGACAAGGAGTGATGCTATATAGACGCTATGGCAAATTCTCCTTAAAACCTATCCTGCCGTTCTATCGTCAAAAGGTTATCCCCATCATCATTTACGGGAGTGATGCAATGATTACAGCAACTCAGATAAACTGGAAATTCATTGAAGCTGCCTTCTGGAGGAAGATTCTGAATCTCCCAAAAAGTTAGCCCATGGTCAGAATACGGTTAGAAGTGGCACTACAATCTCTTTCCTCAATTGTATTGTGGAAGCAGGTAGACTTTCTGAGCAAGCTGATAAATGAAGATCTAATACTGGCAATTCAAATTCTACTATAGCCCGCGCACGCCATGAATAACCCTCTGCTGAAAACTTGGAAAGTCGCCATATTCCAACAAATGGCAAATGAGGACATCACTATAGAAATGCTCACCAACCGCCCCCAACGGTAAAAATGCAGCAAAACGATTGGGCTAAAACATTGGAAGAAAAACACAATGCTCACTTGATATCTGAGCAATTCATGGACTCCCGCAATATTTGGTACTTTCCCCAAACCCAATCATTCGTACTGCCTTCATGAAAATCCATCTAAACACCTTTCCAACTCGACAAAGACTAGCACATTTTCGACAAATACCTAAAACGGAACAATTCTGCCAATTTTGCATGGATAAAAAAAAAACTAAAACTCTGAAACATCTTATCATGATCTGCCCTGCCCTCACCGACAAGAGACTCATATGTGGAGATCTATTCAAGATTTCTGACTCACAAGAAGAAGGAGACTCTAGAGGGCTGAAGATCTTAAGAGGCCAGGACAAGAAATTGATATATACAGTTGTCCAATTTCTTGCGGACATTCTGGACCATTCAAAAGATCCAAACCCCATAAATGTTGGATTGTAGAAAATCGCCTTTTTTCAATGTTACTATGTTTGCGATACTGTTAAGAATGAGATATATTTTTTATGAAACCAAATGAAAAGTTTATGTTTAAACTAAATCATTTTAAATAAAAAAAAATCGAAAATGTGTACCAACGGATGAATTAACCTAACTATTTTAATTCTAGGTGTTTCTGGCAGGGTGACTATGCTTTTGGAGGTGGGCATCGTAGACAGTATGGGATAAGGGATGGCTAGGCACCGTAGACCATACCCCTGACAAACTGGCCAAGCTAAAAGCGGCTCAGAATTGACATTTCCTGTGGATAAGTAGTCCATGTGCCACTGGTGACATCCCGTACGCCATGGCCCATGACCATGTCCCTGGGCACACCAAGCCACCCACTGTAGCCATCGGGCCCAGCCTGTGGCCAGGCCCTGTGATCACTTTATCGAAGTGGAAATTATTTTGGCAAACATGCCCAATATTCATTGAAATTGGGGGTCAAATGTGCCATATTTTGGTATCACACCCCTCTGGGACCCTCCACAACCCAAGGCAACGTGAGGGGGTCCCAGAGTAATGTGCCCCATAAATGGCAGAAAAGCCAGGTGATTTTTCAACAAACTCTGCATACCCAGCAAAGGTCTGTGAACCCAGCATGGGACTTGTGGAAACATATACTTGACTGCAACCAATCACATTACATGTTTGCTAACTTGTCAGTTTCATCATTTTGACTGGAACGTGTCTGAACTCCACCCCATGTTCATTTTCTGGTCAGCACATGAAGTTGCCTCCCTTTCTGATAGGAGGTTGTAATGTGGATACTGTGATGTTCAATGGCAGCTGCAAATAGCAATGTCCTGCATCTACGTCTATTGCCTTTACACACTCAGTGAATGTGTGCAGTATTCAGGAACGTCATTTCGCCAAAATGCCAGGGGTAGCGGAAGTGACATCACACAACCCTTGACCCCCCTGATCACATCACAGGAAGTGATGTCATTTGACCCCACCACCAGTGATATTGCGGGTAGCGATGGAACACGACCTTTCACGCGTTGTCAAAACAGGAAATGGCATCACGTAGCATTGTACACTAGGAAAAATATGGTTATGATATCACTATCATGTGATGTACATTTCATGCAAGAATGGATCGCCATATGTTTTGTGAAGATCAGTGTGTATAGGCCCATATTACCAAATTACTGTGAATGCAAGTAGACATCCATGACCAAATGATAAGTTATTATATAGCACTTACGCTTAAGCGCTTTCTATGGAAAAAATATACACCCAATATCACCGAACCTGTGTTGGTACTCATTTATCGACCTCAGAAGCATGAAAGGCTGAGTTGAGGCGTTTAAGAACAGACTAAATCAGTGTCTCACCCCCTGAAGTGTGCCTGAAATAAACCTTTAATGAGTCTAGCAATTATTATATAGGATTCCAGAAAGACACATTTGGTATTCCTATTCTTTCTTATTTAGAGTCAGTGCTGAAAGTGTTAGACTTGTGGCACTCCTGTTCTTATTTTTCTTCTTTTTTTTAAGGGGTCTGAACAGGAAAGCCAGCCACTCCAGAAGTAAAGAGCCACATCGTGCTGGCCACAGCCCAGGAGCTTGCATTACAAAAAAAAAAGAAAAAACTTTTTGGGGGTTTTATTTTTTTGAGGTCGCAAGCCAGACCTCAGAGGTCGCAGTTGCGACCTCTGGCGACCCCTAAATGACGTCACTGGCAGTATTGCCATTGAGAATACAGGTCCCTTTCAAATTGGATAAGGCTTTTTGGCTGCGATTGATTTGAAAATAGTCCTGTTTCCGTTTAGTTTAAAACCTGCTCGTTTTCAAAAGATTTCTAGTTTTACATAATACATTCTAGCACCAAATCACAGCAACCTGTCTTCCCATGTAGGCTGCCACATTGTCATTTCTTTTGCATGCCCTGGGAATGGTGCTGCGCGCCTGGCATCAGCACACATCTGCGGTATGCAGAGTATTTTTTAACAAATGTTAAACAGAAAAATTGAAAGCATCTGCTATGAATTCCACACAACATTAATTCCAATACTAATTGTCAAACAATGACACAAGTCACTGCGGCTGCCCTCCTTGAATTATGGATTTCCGCCGTGAAAACGGAATACATTATGGACATCGAGTGCTACTTCTTTAGTTACCACTGGAGTTCGTTCAATATCATTATTAAAATGCTATTAATATTGAAAAGGCCCTTACGTTTTGATTGGCCATTGGGAAAAAAGTAATTATTGGACCGGATTTCCAACCTTATGCAGAGGAGAAAGTTATAAGATGTTTGTGAGTATCTCAAATGTGCTGCCTCCTTAGTCTCTATTCACAAATCAGCAGATCTGAAGATGCTAGCCACATCTTACCGCAGTACTTGAGCAAAACCTTGCGGGCCCCGATTCTCAAAGTTTGGATATCTAAAAACAATGCCGAAACAGTCATTTGTGCTTGGATCCGATCGCCCATGTGCGGTCCAGAAGCTCATTTTTCAGGGCTGCACTCAATAAACTGACTGCCATTGTGAAATATCAAAAAAGGATTCCATCATTTGTATTCCTGTCACGTTTGCGGGATATAATGCAAGCGTCGCAGCATTGGCTCTTACTACGACTGTCCCAATTAAATGATGCTCTGATACATTTAAGCCTGGGCGAATTTCCCCAACTCCTCCCAGCGAATCTCTGCAGGCTGAATCGCCGGGTTAGGGTGAAATTGAGGGAGCGACCGAAGATTTGTGATGTACGAATAACTCTTGCGGGTTCTGATGACATCGGGAAGACAGTGCACAGAATCAGGCATCATGTGAGGATTAAGCTGAGGGGTGTTGGAGTCGGCTCTTCTTGCGTGGATTCTGGTGTGTTCCACCAGTTTGGAAGCCCATATAAACAGCCTGCAACTCCCTGTTCCTTTTGGTGTGTTGCGCTTGGCTAAAGGAAGGTGAGAGAGGACTGATCCACACTAGGAGTTGGAGTAAGAGCAACCTTTTTTCAAGATTTAAGCATTCATTATTTTTTCTTTGGTACCTGTGCGTGTTATTTAGAATTTTAAAACGCTTGTTTTAGCTACGAGACCTTTATTTTTGTGTTGCTCCTTTGTGAACCGGGCACTTACATAGTTTAGTTGTGAGCCATTTTTCTTTGCTAGGGAATCCTTTTCTTTCGTGTTGTGATTTGATTTTGAAAATGTTGTTACTTAAGGTGGAGAAACCTTTACTTTTTCCACTATCTTTTGATATGGTGTTTAGGAGGAGTATAGCAATCTGGATACATAGCTGGACATGTGTCTGTTATGCTCCTACTTGGAATCAGAAGAGAGGGAGACACGGTTGCTGCACATTCTTGGGATGAAGCACACAATATACCTGATCCAGCAGCTAATGCTGCAGAAGCTGGTGGTGATGATGAGGGTGCCAAAGTGGGTGATGGTGGGAGCGGTGGTATGGAGCCTGAGTTGTTGGCGCAGTCAACACCATAGAGATCAGATGTAGAGGTAGTGTGGCAGGGGTTGGCATGTGAGCCAGTAACAAGGGGGACATGAGGAGGAACAAACCCCAGCATGGATCAAGGAAGGCCCAGGAGTTCCTCCGGAAATATAGAGAGAACAGGAAGACAACCCCCCCTCCTTCGCTTCCATCCCCTTCAGCCCGGGATCACTTTAATGCATCTGACGGGGTTTCAGCAGCAGATGCTGAATCTGCATATGAAGTGAGTCTGCTCTGGTCGCAATCTGGGACAACATTATTTCTAATGCAGACGTAGGTCATTTTTCCATGCTGATCATGCCTGACCTGTCAGCTGCGTTTGATACAGTGAATCATGCGATCTTACTGCCATGCTTAAAAAATCTAACCAGGATGAACGAGTTTGAACGGGTCTGAGAGCTATTTTATGGACTGAGTCCAAATGGTGAATTTAGGCCCCTGCACGTCAGACCTCATCAGGTTAAGTTGTGGTGTTCCTCAAGGTTCACCTTCATCCCCCAATTTTGATTACAATCTACACCCTATCTAAGATGAACTTTTTGTATAATTGTAGCTGCAGTAGCGGTAGTATGAGAGACACACAAATGATTGGTAAAGTCTTTGTCCCTTCCGATACCCACTTTTACCTTGAGGAGTGTCTTTCTTATGTTAATGAATAAATGACTGGGAATAGTTTAAAAGTTAATCTCACAACTTTTGTTGAAAGGCTGAAATCCTTTTGTTAGGTCCTAGACACATGCCCAAAGAACCTCAGTGGATCCCCACCCCCCAGCTCATACACATAAAAAGTCAGAAACCTTGGAATTATCTGGCAGCCCAGATAAATGCAGTCTACAGAGGGATTCTGACCAATTCCGGCTGCTCAAAACTACTTAACCATCGATCCCCAGGCAGGATCTTCCTTCCCTAGTTGGTAGACTCAAACTCGTTCCTCGACTATGGCAGCGCCTCTATGTCGGTCTGGCAAGTTACCTTTCTCTTAAACTGCAAAAGATCCAGAATGCTGCTGTGTGCCCTATATTTCAGTTCCCAAAAGCACCTCTCATCTCTTCCTATAGACGTCGATGTCATTTGCTTCCTAAACAGCAGGGATAAGCTTTACAATTATCTGCTGGGTTTTCAAATATAAACAAGTTTATAAACTCGCCTCCTTCCTCAAATGGTATTAACCACCGAGATTTTTTATGTCAGCAACTTGTAATCTGCTTGTTACAAGCCAAGTGTAGGTTTATTGCGGAATACAAACATCCATAAAAACTGTTAATAAAATACAATACACATTCATCAATACAGCAGAATACAATTCCCAAAACAGAAAAAAATATTTCAAGCCAATATGAGTAACATTGAAATACGGCGACAATAAAACTCCATTGGGTCGCAGTTACCGTCAGTTAATATTACAGTCATGATCAAGTATCCACTTCCTCCTTTTCATAGATTGTCTGAGGTACAAAAGTAATGCCCAGCTTATTCTTGGATTGTCAACCTGGAGGAAGTGTATTAACACAGGGCGACAATGAGCAACAGGAGCTTCTCTTGGTATTGGTTCCAATATTACTAAAAGCTGTACAAAAATTGCCAACATTTCAGGTCTGGGCAGCCAGTCCACCCAGCAGTGACGGCTCTCAGATGTAAGCAAGTCTTGCCCTTGTCACAAGACATCTCTCATGAATATGATTTGACCAAGTCAAATAATTCAGAATGATATCAGAGGATAAAATAACAATTACAGTTATTCCATTTTCTCAGTTCTTCACATTCATGCAATAGTCTAACCATAGAAAATATCTTCTCTCTAAAGGTAGTGGTCATAGTGCGATCAAGGCTAGTTCACGGTTTGAAATTGAGAGGAGCTAGGAACTATTTAGCTCCTGCTTGTTGCCGAAGAGCCTCGTTAGCTGGATACTGATATCTGCCATTTGAACCCAGCGGCGACATTCCACAGGATACACTTAACGTGGATTGGCTTGTTTCCAAGCCATACCACAGGGTAATCCCATGGACGCACTTATGTGCATCGCGCGCCGGGTACACTTTTTTTTTCTTTTTTTCTGGCGACCATGGAAAGGGAGAAGGGACCACACATAGTCCTTTCTCTCCCTTTTCCAAGGTGACCAGTTTCTTCCCATTCATTAGTACGATCAGGTTGGCCCAACATGCTGCCCTGTTGCTCCATACTAATGAAGCAGTACGCACATTCTAGTGTTCCTAGAACTAACGCGTACTGCGACGAAACCTTTTCAAACGGCAAAAGAAATGCTGCTTGAAAAGGTTTCGTCAACCATTAGTATTCCGTGGCTGCAAACTCCGTAAAACTACTATCCCGAGCCTGCAAACCACACAATATTAATGGCAATAAGCCCCTCGACAGCAGGCCAATACCGCCCACGGTAATGTCCCCGGGCCTTCGTTTAGGCCCTCGCTACATTCAGGCCTGTAACTATGGGCCACGGGCCATTAACTTTGCCGTTATTGGCCTGCTGTCTGGTGGCTTATTGCCACAGTAGCTACTTTTGGCTACCCAGCCCAACTGATGCCGAACAAACACACCTATGCATTTGGACTATCTATAAATAAAGATTAGAATACATCTACACAACATTTAATGCATAAGTGGTCATAAATAATGAACAAAATCATTTCTGTGCATCTCATGTGAAAGTTAGATTTGCAGAACAATGTGCACTACTCCGTGTTCCCCAGTGGTAGCTCCTGGTCACTGTTTAATGCTGGATGCACAGGAGCAACTTTTAGCTCCTCTTTATGCAATCATAATTTCAATCCCTGCTAGTTGAAAGGGTGCTAATGACTTAATTTATCTAATTGCTGCACGATTGGGGACTCAGGACGATTAATGGATGCCTAATTACTGATGTTATGAGGAAATTTACTTTCATGAGACCTCATGGTGACTCTACTAGAGATTATATTTGCCTCTCGGTCTCAAATTGGCTTCTGCTTGAAGAGCTGAGTGTAAGCAGTAGAAGAGGTTTTGAGTGATCATTATCCTAATGCCCTTCCTATAAACTGGTAAAGCTTGTTCACTGGGCCACAGTTCACCCTCTGGCTCAGCTATCATCTGTTGCTGACTCCTGTCACTGTGCTTGCAAACGTTACGCGATCTTGTCATAGTCGACTTGCATATGGTGCTCATTAAATTTAATGAATGTCAGTTGTTCTAGCTGCGTTATGAAGAGATTTCACCTGCGATCAGAGACAATCGCACTAACAGCAATACACATATGCTCTGACTGTTCACTAGTTGGGGGAAGCTTAGAATGTTAATGGCTACACACACACGTGCTGCTGGCCAGACAGACTGCTTGGCCAACCAATATTGCAGTGGGTCGTCATCCTTACCAACCTGGCCTTTTTCCCTCAAATATGCATCCACCATTTGTGTAGTTGCAGAATCGCAAATACTACCTGTTGTTCTACCCGGCTCAGACACATTGAAGAATGCAGAATTTGGCAGCGTGACTCACAGCCCAATGTGTGAGAGTTGCACACATACATGGGGTGCTCCTGCACTTGACACACTTGCACTTAGAGGGAACAACCAGATGAAGACAGACTTATTACTGGCTGTTGCCTTCAAGCCTCTGCTCTGCAAGCAGGTGATATTGTAAAATACCACTCAAGTGCAGTCTTGCACGTTCTAAATATCTCTTCTTTATGTGTCATACTACTTTTCAGAGTCTGTCTTGCAGCTTCTTTAACCTTACAATGGGGGTCAACGAATGACGCCAAAAGATACTAAATCCTTTTGTTTCATAGATTTTTTTATATGGGTCATTTTGAAAGGTTGCCAGAAAATTCTCACACTGGCTGAGGAATGTCTGACGCACTAATTATAATTATAATTGTTCCTTTATAACACTGTTAATATCAGTGAGTGGTTTCTAAGCGCGGGATCAGGATTTGAACCTGTGTTGCGCTGCCTTGCCTTGCCTTGCTTCCAAGACAAATCGGTTGCCCCTGAGCTATCCTTCCTAAGTGTCGGAGAGCTTTGGCTTTTATGCTGTGTGGCTTCCTCAAAGGGTGGTAGCAAACAGCAGACATTGCACATGGTCCTCTCCAGGCTGGACTACTGCAACAGCCTCTTTCTCAATCTGCCTCTTTCCTCCCTCCGCCCCCTTCAACTAATCCAGAATAGGGCTACAACACTTATCCTTGGCCTCAAGCCCTGGGACCACATTGCCCCAGCCCTAAAATCCCTCAACTGGCTCCCACTGGTTGCAAGGATCAAATTCAAGGCCCTCTGCATAATCCACAAGGCTTTCTGGGGTCTGGGACTGTGCTATCTCCAACCCCCTCTCCCCAAATACCTCCGTGCTCAAGGCCTCCGCTCCTCTAGCTCAAACTCTCTGCTGATCCAACACTTCTACAAAGCAGAGCGTGGGGGTAGGTGCCTCTATATGTAACAGCCTCTCTGACCCTCTCAAGCTTGAGCCGGACCTCCTTAAATTCCGGAATCTTCTCAAACCATGTTTTTTCTCTACCTCCCTCCCTCTCCTCCTCCCCTGCTTAACCTCCCACTGCAGCTGAGACTGGCGGCCTGGTCCTTCATGAGTCCCACAGGCTTTCTGCCCAGTTGACACCAGCACTCCTTGGCACTTTCCCTACTGGGCTCACACTAGCACTTGCCTACACTTGTTCCCCCATCCCCTCCATTGCCTCTGTCCCTCTCATCACTGCACTTGCATGTCTGAATGTCACACGGCTTAGTTGGACCATGATTGTTAGATTTTTGCTATTGTTTAATTGCTCCCTTTTTCCCTTCCCGCTTTTGTCTTGTGGCGCCTGGAAACACCACTGGGTTGTATAGGCGCCTAACAAGTGCTCAATAAATAAACATAAATAAAACTGCCACTGAGCTGGGGTGAAAAAGGACCCCTTGAAATGATCGCCTGTGACTGTATCTGTAGTCACTTGCAGCATTGCTTTGCTCACACAGCAGGTCAAGGGAAGTTGGGGATCCGGCGGGCTGCACCAAAGAGACAGACACAGCTGAGCCAGAGTCGACAATTAAGTGCCATTGAGGTTCCCCCCCAGTGCCAATGTTTTTTTTTTTAAATCGCGGTATTCACCGCCCAAACCCGCCAGCATTTCCCACCTCATTAAATGGGTTTGTCATGTTTTTCCTTAATCAACTGGATCAGGACAAAGTATCCATCATTGCCTTTGGAATTGTGCACTATGAAAGTGCAGAACAGAAAAGGGCCCAAGTGGAGTTGTATGGAAGTTGTTTGACATAAGTATAGATGGGGACGTGTAGAACAGTTTCCTGAGCATTCAATGTCACAAATGGTGCAGGGTGCAGTTTTGGAAGAATCTATGTGATCACTGTGCCGCCTGTAATTCCACTGATGAAATTGTCGACGACCACGCGGTGCAGTGATCAGTTACACTACTGTGGCCCGCATCCCCCTACCCCAATCCCCCTCCTGGCCACTTTCCTTAATGGCGGCATACACAGAAGTGTGCCGACGACTTCCCTCGATCCCTGCGGCGTCAGTTCCCACCCACTTGAGTGGGTTGGCATTGGCACTGCAGGACCCTTTTCTTTTTCTTTCTTTACACACTCGTGTCCCCCGCTCTCCATTTAACAGAAGCGGGGGACAGCCCAGCAACCCCCGACCCCCATTGCCACGACTGAGAGGAGCGGGGAACACCCCCGCAACCCCGCTTCCCTTAGTTGCAGTAATGGGGGTCGGCATTTTTTAATGCGCAAAGGTGCTGTTTTAGTACCAGGCGACCTTATGAATGTTACATGTGGGTCAAGAAGCGCTTGTGCATCATTACATCAATAACACTGAGACCACACATGTTGCATATCCGCCTTTTCAATCAAGAAGTGGCAATGTATGCAGTCCACTTGCACTGCAATTTATTGGCGTTTGCAAATGATTTTCCAGAAAGCTGGCTTCTGCATGTATCTTTCTAAACATGCTGTAAATCTGCAGAAAATACTGCTATGCTTACACTTAACTCTTTCTGCAGGATTCTCCTGGAGGTCATTTGATTGGCAATGAATGTATCAATTTAGACATTGAGGTGTGTTCTTCGTATTGTGTATCAAACCCTTTCTTGCAAATGTTGCAGGTATTCATGGCGCCTAGAAAGCCTTTCAGAAATATACATGATCCGTCTCTCACTAGAAAGTGAGCTGGCATTTCTGCTTATTTCCAAAGATCTTGCCAAATAACAGAGTGGCCAGGCGCCTACTAAGGACCCCTGATTAGCTCTTGCAATCAGGAATGTGAATCTTAGAGTCCTGTAGACAAGGATCGCAGTTTTAATCTGTAACGTGTCCTGAATTTGAGCGCGAAAGCAATTTGTGTCTAAAAGCAATTTAGAAAGCTGTTTTGTAAAAAGAGGAGAGTCCCTCCGCCCAGGCGTAGCAATACAAAATCCTCGAGACCAGTTTTCAGTAGAAGTCTATTTAAGAGACTTTGTACTAAGGCATACATGCCACTATGGCGCTGGCAAACAATGTTATTCTTTTTAAATAAATTAATAAAACTGAACTCTACATTTTTCAACGATGACCCTGTATCTCCTAATAATGGGTTTGGTACTGTTGCCACTATCAAAATACAGATCATTCCCCCTCCCCCCCACTAGACTAGTGTTGCTGGTTTGTGATTGCACCCGGGTGTTGTGGGTAGAGATGATATAAAGATAAAATGAAGCTCGAGGGCCTTTTAAGATTTGTTCCTAAATGGTGTAAGATCTGCACAGCTTCTTGATGTACAAGATGGATGGTTGGCCATTTTTTGGCTGTCCTACATGTGCACAGTTTTACTCTTCAGCTACATGTTTTGTCTCAAGTTGTTAGTCTGACTCAGGAACTTTGACCTTTTTAAAGGCCTTGCGAGAAAAAGCCATCTTCCTTCCAGTGGACACAGCCTTGTTTAAAGCTGGAGTGCCCACAAGTAGATTAAAATGGAGTGATCAAGTGCTGTTGCCCAAAGAAGCATCTTGCCTCTGCTAACCAATACAGGCTTTCATTGTTAAAACCTTTTAAACCTTTGAACTGGTCTTTTAAATGGCCTGGCTTAAATCCGTTTTCTGGGTATGGCAGGATATTTAAGGAACAACAGTTACCATAGGAAGGGGGCACATAGGGGCTTTTTAAATCTTAAATGTGCAAGCAGTTTTGCCACTCATTTTCACATGTAACTATTTCTCTTTGTATCATAAAATAGTTCTCTGGATTATTTAATTCAGAACATTAGTGTGATCCCTTTGTGCCTGCAATGTACCCTTGCTGGGAGGGGTACATTTGCTGATATGTATCCCGCTTCACAACATGCCTCGGGCATCAGGAGCATGTACTCGTCTAGACCACCTGACAGTAATTCGGCCTAAGCACTGCGTGAACCGTCCTCTGCTTCAGCTGCAGATACCACCTCACACATCACCTACTGTGACAAGTCCACACAGACCAAGAAGAATCCTAACCCACGACTATACACTCAACCCCAGAAGATGGAGTAATGAGGCTCAAGCCTCGGTAGCCAAGAATCACCGCTGATGGATAAAAATCTATCAGCAAGAAGAAGAAGAAGCGGCTTTCCTGTGGCTTCATCGTCTGACTCCGCCCCAGGGGCTACTGCAGCGGTAGCTTTGAGGTCAGTGTCAACAACACGGTTTAGAGGATCCTGAATTATGGAGGTCGCCTTGGTGACTGTTATGTGTCTAGATTCAAGAACGTTGATTGGTGGGGTCTGAATGACTCTGGGCAACCTCCCTGTTTCTTACAAGGTTGATGGCAACAGCAATGACTAGGAGGTGACATAACACAGCCAGCCCCTGATGTGTTAGCATTGATATTGGTGTCGACAATATTGTTTAAGGGGTATGTGTAAGTCAGATCAATATATTGAACCACCTTTTCAGGCACTATGTCTTTGGGGTATGATAACAAAGTTTTGTTGGCAGTGTTAGGAGCATCCTTATTGACATGCCCTTACCCTAAACTCAGTATTACGGAAATGCTCTTGATAAACATAGCAAGCTGTGGTGGTGTGTAAAGTGATAGGGATGGGTCTAGTCCAGAAAAGGGTCATTGTAACCCAGTTAATTATATATGAGATACTTGGTTAAACAGGTATAACACCGTCAATATTGACGGGCCTCATATTACCTTGCATCATACACTTGGCAATGGTAAGTGAGGCACTTTGGATCTTGGGTGCTTCTTATGTCTACATATCCTCACCTCTGCAAAGAAACAGAGAAGATGTGAGGGGAAACCCTACAATGTTGAATCTCTTCTGCATCCTCCTGACTGTCCTATAGGAAGAAACAGTCCACACTAGAAGTAGAAATGCTTGTAGCGGTCATGCTTACATTTATTTGTGATAATGTCAGTGGTGGCTGAGATTGCCATGTTTGAAGGCATTGCTAAGCATGGCACTTTCTGTTCTGGGCAACTTAATGCAGGCCTTTTGCATTTTCCTAAAGACAAGCATACAAAAATGGCCATCATTTACAACGTGTAATCTCTTTTGCAGCCATCTGATAACTGGGACGAACCAGGCCTAACTAGAAATAGAATTTCTTCTAGCGGTTGTGCCGGCGTTTAGTTGTAACAATGACAACTGGCACTGGGACTGTGGCTGCTGTTACTCTCTGCTGGTCATACCCGTTACACAAAACAGACTGATTTGCCCTGGTGTACACTGCTCATCAAAAAGACCACCACTGGACACGTCTGGTGGTGGGGGTTCACTGGTGTACACTGTTCATCAAACAGACCACCATTGGACACGTCTGGGGTTGGGGGTTGTAGACATTGAGACGAGCACAGATGTGGGCATCTGATGTTAGGTAACAGGCAGTATCTGTAATCTGCTCAGACTTAGGTCCAATTCTAGCAACCATCGCGCTGCTGAAAGAATTAGAAACTCAAAAAAACACCCCTAAAATAACACACTAAATATAGGGAGCCTTTTGTGCTTTTTTTAACATGCATTGCACATGTACACTTCCAGAACACAAGCATTGAAGAATTGTTGTCTGTGTTGACGATTATGTACTGGGTTATTTATATAGGGATAAAACATGTATATCAAAATACTGATATGATATGATATGATATGGCATTCATAACGCGCCTATACACAATTGTTTCAAGGTGCGACGAGGCAAGGAAGGGGAACAAAGGGAGGACAGACAGCGATCCTACTAGGCCAGGTGTCATTCAGATCGCGCAAGTGCGTGGGAAGGGGTCAGGGACAGTGCAGTACATGGGAAAGATTATAACATAGTAAGTAAACGGCCAGCATGTGGCAAGTGCATGAGTAAGTGCGGGCATCAGGTGTCAAGGGCTGGTATGGGGACTGTAGGAATACAGAACAGTCCACAAGTGCAGGGGTTGCCAGGTGGGGAGTGCAGGTGTGTGACGCTGGTGGGGGAAGGACCTGGGCCCAAAATCAGAGAGTGTCCAGGTAGCCAGTGCAGTTCCGTTTACAGCCAGGAGGTCAGCAGAGGAGAGGAGGAGAAAAAGCAGAAACACAGAGAAAGGTTTTGAGGTGCTTCCGGAACCGGAGATGGTTCTCCTCAAGTTTAAAGGAGGCATGGAGGCTGTTCCAGAGGGAGGCACCAGCTGAAGAAAGAGATCTACCCCAACTCATTGCTTGGAGAAGCGATTGACCCTGCGTATACAAACATGCATTTGTGGGCAAAAAATATTAAATGTAAAATATTTGCATGAAAAAATAAAAACATGTAAACAAAAATTATATTATAAAACATTAAAGTTTGAATAAAAATGATTGCAAAATATATATTGAAAGATTGTTTTTGTCATCAGAACAAAAATAAGCTGATAAAAGAGAACTAGAGAAACATGGGCGGAGAAAGGGTGTGGCGGCTAGTTAAGAAAGTGTGTGAGGCAGAGAAAGAGAGGAAAAGAGAATTGAAGAGAGAAAGAGATGAAGAAAGAAAAAGTTTAGAAAGAGAGTGGGGAACAGAGAAGGTAAGGCAGGACAAGCATGAGAGATTAAGATACAGAGCTCGAGTAAAAAGAAAGAGGGAAAGAGAGATGGAGAAAGAGTAGCAGGCATTTAAAGGGAGGGAAGGAAAGAGAGTGAGAGAAGAAGAAAGGGATAGAGGGACAGGGAGAGAGAGAGATTGAGAAATGATGAAAGGCAGACAAAGATGCAGCCATTCTTTTAAAAGTGCATAAGGCTCTTGTGTTGTCTTATCCAAAACTGTCAGGCGTTGATATAATGTTGGAATGGTCATCTATGTACTTGCGACACATAACACAGATTGGCCCTCATTACAAGTATCATGGTATGTGGAAAAAGTAGCAGTAACAGAATTACCACCACTTTGACCCTCTGCCGAATTAGGGCTCCCAGAAAATGGGTGCTAATTCGGAATTAGCGCTGAGGTAATTACCTCCCGACATTCCGCCATGCTTTGGTGGTAATTCCTCCAGTGCTAATTCCATCCGTGGAATTAGCGGCTGAAAGCAAAACAGCAATTCTGCAGTATTACAAGTTGCAAGACTGCCGAAACACTGCTCAAAATGTGGAGGAAAATGCAAACAGGTGATCGAAACTAAGCCATATGTACACCCAATGGACTCAGAAAGGATACACAATTCCCACACCTTCCCTAAACACACTTTCCAACACCATGCTCTCACATCGACCTGGATATCCAGCACCTTATGCTGTTTATTGTGGTGCAATTGCATGAACAGCACCATAGACCACATAGTGCAGAGAGGCGGAAAAGACACAATCCAAGGCAAGCGCCTATTCCCGGGTCAGGTCATTAACCAGGGCACTAACAGATGGTCAGCTCACCGATCTCTACCGGCTAAACAGGGAGACCATCACTGAGCTACTTCCTGATCCAGGATGAAAAGCAGAGCAGGATCAACATCCGAACAACCCTATCACTGCTGCTGAAGCTTGTGTCGATGTTGAATTTCCGTGCTACAAGCACCTACCAGCACACTGTGGGCATGCTGCATGGCATGTCAGCGCCCACATTTTCCATTATTCTCTTGCTGGTGCTGGATGCACTCTAGTGTCATGCACCCCACCATATCTCTCTGGCCTCCACCCATGTGCAGATGAAGGTCACAAACACACAATTTCTCTGGGCTGCGCAACTGCCCATGTGATAGCACCTCTAGACTGCACCAATGTGGCCCTGGTGGCCCCTCAGGCAGCGGGAGAGATATACTGCCACAGGAAGCCAGACCATTCAATGAATGTACAGGTTACCTGTGATACGGACCTCCACATAACACACTGAGGTGCTTGCTTTCCTGGGTCCAAGTCGATGCCATGGTCCTGTGGAGTAGCACCCTACCAGCCTACGCTGAGGGCAACAGACATTGCCATCACACATTGCAAAATCGCATCACAAGTGAAATGGAACATGCGCGGAGCTGGGTGTATAATACACTGTAAACTCAATGCATGCCCTGTCAAAAGCCCTTTGCATACAGGACATGCCGAATCACCCCACACATTACAGCAATCAACCAACAGAATCATGCCCTGCATAACAGTGCTGCAGAATTAATTTATTTTATTTTATTTTAGATATTTGTCATACGCCCAAACCCGGGGTATCATGGTGTAGGTTACATACTGGAGCTTGTCTGGTTACAGAGGTGAGTACAATCAAGATTGGTTACAATGCAATACGGAAATAGCAGTTCTGGATGCAAGGTAGTTACAGTACATGCATGACATTTCAAGATACTGTGGACTCAGTGTGCTCGGAGTGGCATAATAGAGACACCACTAGTTAAAATGTATTGAAGAGCCATGTTTTAATAAGACTCTTGAAGCACTGGTGGAATGGCTCATTTCTAATGTGCATAGGAAGGGAGTTCCAGATCAGGTGCAGTGACTGGGAAGCTGGCACCCCCTGCCTTAAAGCTCTTGAACCTTTGGACGAATACGTGTGTGCCAGAAACCAGTCTAAGGGATCTAGCATGACAGTAAAGCACAATGCCATAGCAATGAAGTAACAGACGAAAAGAGAACTACATGTACCATAAAGCATAGGAAACCCATACGTACAAAGGCACTATCACCTTTTACCACAGCACAATGATAACGCAACATTGCCACACAGTGATCACATGTGCGCAGCAAAACAATGAATGTCATTTCACAAGAGCAGGAATACACAGACCATATAAATGCACCATAATCACTGTACCCCCACATGGGCAAATTCATAACAGCACAGAATTGAAATAACACAGTCAGCATGCACATTGCAAATCCTGTTACAGTGTACGACTGTCACAACTGGAGGATGAGAGATGTGTGACAGGCATGCCAGTCAGAGTTTACTTTGCATTGTGAGCGTTGCTTCCCACGCTAGCATGGCAAGAGGCTCTCACAATTACATGTTAATCCTCTCTGACATGCTCGCATGTTGGGTAAGCAATGTTCACAAATACAATAAAACCCTCCTTGGCATGTGAGCATGACGATGAGGGTTGATTTGTAATTGCAAATGCTCCCCTCCTATTCGAGTAGCGCATGGAAGGTGTACGATGGATTCCTATGAGGTCTCCCTGCTTTATGCTTGTGCATGAAGCAGGGAGACACCATATGGATCTCCAGCATTTGTGCTGGCATTAAAATCCATACTGGAGTATATGCTAGAGAATTTCTATGGTGGGGGGAAGGGAGGCGGTGGAAACACAAGTTGTGCTCCGTCCCTTCTCTCCACCATACAAATGCTTGAAAAAGAGCCATGGCGTGAAAGAAAGGCATTAAAGCCGTATTCAAGGCTCTTACGCCTTTTATTCACGTTATGGCTCTATGGAACATGATCCTCAATGAGTCTACTACCTCCTCCACTTCCCACCTATATGTGGTGGAGAGGAGGGACGACTGGTGTGGCGTTGTGAGGCCTTGGCGGCATGCTCAATACAGATCTCTCTGTTGGGGTGTCTGACACAGAACTGGCCAGTTCACCAGCCTGGATGTGCTGCAGGGGGAGGGTTATGACACTGGAAACATTCTCATTGGTAGCGGACATATTCTCTACCAACTCCTGCATCCTTTGGCTCATTAGTTTAGTTTATTATTTGTAGAGCGTACCAAACCCAGAGGTATCTGGGCGCTTGCTTACATGAATAGTTACAGGTACATACAACAAAGAACAGAGGACCTGGCTTATTGACCAGGTTACATATTGATCAATGGGCCCAGATGAGAAGGTTGCATAATGACATTGGAATGTTACAGGTACATAAGAAGAACAGAGGACATGGCTTGATGACCGGGTTACAAATTGGTCAAGAGGTCAAGTAACAGTTGCAAAAAGCTAAGGTGGATGGTACAATGATACATAGGGATGAAACAGTGTTACAGGATAGGGGGTGGCAGGTTGAGAGGTTACTGTGTGGGACGGAATGTATTGTTCGCTGTGCCATCAGCAGCATGCACTCACAGACCGGTCCAGGAAAGTGGCTGCTCACGTGAAGGCGCCCTGCACTTTATCCAGCATTGCCTCAGAATGGCCCTGTTGTTCCTGGGCAATCCTCGCCATCCTCTCCAGGTGCTGCTCCATCCGAGAAAGCCTCTCCCAGATAGCATTGAGAATGTGCTGTTGTAACAGGCCAGGAGAGTTATGGTGGTGCTTTCCCTCACTGCCAGACCTCCAAGTGCCTGCTCATCCGCAGATGGGGATTCAGTGTCATCAGGATGGTGCCAATGGAGGGGCTGGCGAGCTGACATGGGGGAGGGACTGGTGTTTGTGGGCGAGATGCTGAGTAGGGGCGTCCTTTCTCCTCCCCTACATCTATCTCCACATGTGCCGTTCCCCAGCGCTCTATACTTTCGCACTGGTACTTTAACATCTATCTCACCCCATTTTCTCACCTTATCTCCACTTTCTCCCTGCACATCCAGTGTTATGCAGAGGACATCCAACTTCCTTTCAAACTTCCCTCTGAACCTCTTCCCACTTCCTCTACCATTCCTGACTGCTTGTCTGCTATCCAGTCTTGGTGCGCCTCTAATGATCTCTGTCTCAGTGCCAGTAAGACAGAGAACCTTCTTATTGTGACTCCTGTTCCTTATTTTCTCCCTTCACTCTGGCTACCCTCTATGGGCTCTCCCCCCTTCTCCTTCCTTTGAATCCAGAAAACTTGGAGTCATCTTCGACTCCTCTCTCTCCTTCCTTCCTCAAATCCTGGGCCTTGCCATGAAGGCCCATTTCCAACTCTTCCTACTCAGAGGTACCCTCCCATTCCTCAATTTTCCCCAGAAACTCAATGACTCTAGCGCTCTTGTACTCTCTAGGTTGGACTATTGCAACAGCCTCTTCCTTAATCTACCCTCTTCCTCTCTCCGCATCTCCAGCTAATCCAGAATAGGGCTGCAAGACTTATGCGTGGCCTGAAGCCCAGGGAATGCACCTCTGCAGCCCTAAAATCTCTCCACTGGCTGCCAGTTGCTGCAAGGATCAAATTCAAATCACTCTCCATCATTCATAAGGCTGTCTGGGTCCCGAGAACACACTGTCTACAACTTGCTCTCACCAAATACTCACCCTCCAGATCTCTCCGATCTTCTGGCTCCCACTCTCTCCTCTTCTCCTCCTCCTTCCCCCTCTCCCTCCCATGCTAACCCCCAGTGGCTGAGATTGGTGGCCTGGGCACTTATGTGACCTTCTGGGACCTGGCATTCTGTACAATCGCCTGCAGTCTCTGCCCTCCCCCTGCACTTGTCTTTGGGCTACAAGTGGTCACTGCCTGGCACTTACCAGTTGCCCTGCAACTTGCTTTCTAGCACTTCCCCCTCCGTGGAACCTCTAGTACTTACCCACCTCCCCTGCCCGTTCTCTCTCTCTCTGCACTTACACGTTCCGAATGTTCACAAGGCCTAGTAGGACCGCCTCTACCTTTTGCTCATCATAGTTATTTTATTCCATTGTCTTGTTTTGTTCCCTTGTTCCTTCCCCTTTGCCTGTGGGCACTTTGAAACATGATTTCTTGATGTATAAGCGCCTTACAAATGCACAGTAAATATATAGGGGGCTCCAAGGACCTCTACATCACAGGGACAGCTGGACTGGTGGAGTCGGTGGTCCCTGGCACAGATGCTGGTACATCAGCAGGTAGGGTGCCTGTATCCTGTGCAGTGGCCTGCTTCACAGGTACCTGGTGTCTGCACTGGTGTTGGTGGGTTGCACCCGGGACATAGTGGCAACAGTGGTGGAGGGTGGTTGGTGACCCTGCAGGCTCTTTAATGGCATGAATTGGGTCCATGTCCATGGCAGGTGTGCCTCTGCCCCCAGAGGTGCTAGCAGCAGTTCCCTGTGACTGGGGAGTCCTGGAGTTATCCATCTGCCCAATTCCCTTCCTAGGTGCAGCATGACTAGGCTGTGCAGCATGTCCAGATCTCTTCTTGGTACTTCCTGGCCCTGGTGTGCCAGACCCGTTGTTGCCTTTTATGGGGTCCTGGCTGTCTTGTGTGACTGTTGGGAGACAGGAAACATTGCATTGTTAGCCTTGTAGACAAGTATTAGGGTATGATTTCATGAGGCGTGTTGTGTGCTCTGGGGTCCAAGGGTGCTACAGCCCCATGGGGGCCTTTTTCAAAAGGCATCCAGTATCACTGGCTTGATGATTGGGTGTGAGTCTTTACTGTTGCGAATATGTACCTTGCATGGACTGTGGTCTCATGAGCTTCATGGTTGTGCAAGGTCATAGGTGCCCATGGAGGACTGGCAGTATGTCGTATGCGTAACCCGTACCACTGCCACCTGAATGGTGGTGGGGGTGTCACATTTGTTGGAACACGCTCTTCATTAAGGCCTTGCTGCTACTGTTCTGTTGCACTAGTTGTCTGTTGGACCAGGACACCTACAGATATTGGCTTTGTGCCATGCGTTTCTGTATACATGGGTGCCTAGCATGCTGGCAACAGGTGTTGGTGATATGCAATGTGATTGGGTGCCTGCTCATGATACTTGCTGTTGCATGTTTGTTGTATATATCCTACTTGAAGGACTTCCTCCTTCTCGACGTTTGGTCTTTTCGGAGGTGCACACCTGCCATGTCTCCTGATGTACACTCCTGAGGTGTTTCATGTGTTGCTTGTGCATTGGCTGAGGAATTATGGGCACATGATTCACTCATGTACTTAGCAAGGTCTTCCTGGCTGCTGGGTCCAACCTCTGCCTTTCCCACACCCTTCAGGCTCGCCATTTGGAGGATGCTGCTCACCATCTCTTCCAAAGGATGAGTGATGCAGCGGCTCTACAGTACCTCCCACAGTGGCTGATGTCTCCCAACGATGGTTGGAGAATAGAGTTCAGACCCTGGCTTTGAGGTTGTTCCAGCTCCTTAGGATGTCTTTGCAGTCCGTGGGACATTCTAAACTACCACCACCTTGTCCTTGATGTCCCGCCTTAAGGCGTACTGCCTCTACTGTGAGGTCTTCCTATTTTGTGCCCCATACAGCTCCTCCGATTGGGCGGCCATCACCTGCTCTGCAAGAATTTAGGATTTCTGAGGGGAATTTCGGGCACCTTGGGCTTGTCTTTGCCTCCAGACATTGGAAGGATGTGTTCCAGGGTTGGATGGCACTTCCAAAATGATGAATTTGAGATGATTGAGTTTTTCAAGATGGCCGACGTTTAAAGTCCGATTCACGTCATGACAGAGTTCCGCTCGGCACTAATTCCTCTGTTGGAATTAGCAACATTAATTCTGCCAATTTGCGACGTTAACCGTAATTCCACTGAAAGAATTAACAGATTTACTGTTGTAGTTCATTTTCGGCAGTAAATCCGTCTGACGGAATAACCTCTAACTTTGATGGTTGGTACGCGCACCCATCGACTCCTAAAATGGTGTTAATTCCTCTGGACAAGATGGAGTTAGAGGTTATTCCATCCAGTGGAATTGCTGCTGAATTCATTGCCATACTCATAATGGAAAACATTGCTGATCACTTCACCAAAAATGGTTAAAAGAATGTAGTCAGTAAGAATCTAAACAAACAATCTAAAGAATCGCCCAAGGGAAATCAATCCACCATGACTGTACATTTATATAAAAAAAAGAATGTAGTCACACAGTGTGTCTAAAACTAAATACCACAGGATTAAAGAAAACATAAACTTCGAAACAATTGGTACATGAAAGATTACTACAAATACCCATGGTTCTGTTACTCTAAGTTCATTCCATGAACCAAGGGCAGCACGTTAGTTAGAAAGGCATTTGAGATCTACAAATAAACGAAATGTTTTGCAGCAGTAATTAACATTCAAAGATCCTTTATTGCTTCTTTGTACCTACCTGAGATTCAAACTTACAATGCCCATCTTGACGATGTGATCTCTTGCACTGAGAAGTAAACCTGGGGAAATGTATTAGTTCGAACTTCAAAACCACTTGAATTTCAGATGGTTTAAAAGGTCGAACATACGAAACGTTCGAACCTGCTGACTGCATAGGAGCCCTCTTTAAGTGGTCAAACTGATTTGAGGCAAATTTGAACCTTTAGAAATAATAAAATGGTTGGAAATGGTTCGAAGATGGCTAGAATTATATCTCTATCATACTACAACTCAATTCTGGGACATAGGAGTTTAAGGGAAATTATGCAATAGGACCAGTAGAGCGAGAGACTACTGTGCATGGCGATTTGCTTAATTTAAAGCCATGCTTTAATTCTCACCACATGAACTTTTAAACTTGTACTTTATTTTTGTAGTTGTATCATTTTCATTTCAGAAAAATGTTTGATTTGATTGGCTTACAAAGACTCGAAAAAGAAAGGCGCACTGGTTAGCACCAGTATTTAGAGCAGATAGCTGGTCTATCCTTCAGCAGATGTATTTATTTGTACAATTTCTGATATTATAAATGGGAAGTCCAAGTATTTGCATACAAGTGGTATCAGAGAGTGAGATCAGTGCAGGGGTATGGTTTGTGTGGGATACACACACAAGAGTTTTGAATTGTTTGTTTGACTTATCGGGGGCTGGAGAGATAACAGTGACACTTGGCAGGTTAGGTGGCAGGCCTGCACAGAGGCAAGTCATACAGAGTCTAGAAGTGAATGTGTACTAGGGTGTCACTCAAATGCAGCCATTCAAGGAGTCACAACAAAACGAGATAACATCCCTTAAACTGCAGGTAACGGTGCAGGTGCCCCTGGGTGACACTCAGGTGCATGGAGGTGCTTGGAGTCCCTTAGCGCATGCTTATGCTAATTTGTGTTGAGACAGGGACGTGCACTTTGAGTGGTACAACATTACACACATGCAGGGAGGCAGGAGATATTGACCAATGAAGGCCATCCCTTGAATTAGGTGAACTGTGAAGGTGCCATAGATCCCCTTATCCCGGCTTGCGCCATTGTGTTGAGACAGTGACATGACACTTGGACTGGCAGAAGGTTACAGAGAGGCAGGAGATAATGACCAGTGGCTGTCCATCTCTTGAAATGAGTGAACTGTGCAGGTACCCACGGGTGACACTCAGATGCAGGGAAGAGCTCAGAATCCTGCAGGGTGGCTTATGATATAGTGTGTTGCAACAGTGACGTGACCTTTCAGGGTTGCAGACATCCTGGGAGGCAGGGGATAAGATGCACGTCCATATCATGAACTGAGAGAACTGTGCAGGTGTCCTTAGCTGGTAATCAGGCTCAGGGAAGAGCAAAGAATCCCTTAACACAGCATGTGCTATTGCTTTGAGACAGCAGCATGACGCTTAGACCTGGAAGATCAGGAAGATGATGACCACTGACCCTCCTTCTCTTGTGCAGTGTAGACAATACATCTGGAGGACAGAAACGATCTAGAAGCAGGGGGTGATGTGCTGCTCATAGTCTCTTTACACCAGCTGCAGCACTTGCTGTGTGCACTGGCGATGCCGGAACATCACAAGGCCAAATAAAGGTTATCACACATTCCACCATGACCCAGGCAAGTCATTCAGAGGTGCATGCAGTACAAGTACATGCATGGGAATTTGCGCACAGTGGTTTTGCATCCAGATATTGAGAGCCGGTTGCACTTTTAGTTTCATCCACTACTGCAGGGCTCGAGCATGTTGAAATGTAAATTTCCAGGCCTCTGTCTCCTCAAGTCCCATCCACTGAGGAGGAGTCTGAAGAAAAATAAAGATGATCAAGATAAAGATTATAATCCATCACTTTCCAAATAGGGAATGCATTGCTGATTGAGAGCAGAGCAACAAGTGATGAAAAGCAGGAGGACATTGAGACCATAGGCCCAGAGGCAGAAGCAATAGAAGTACGTCCTCAACCTGAGTACATCATTTTTTCAAAACAAGCGTCCTGTCACAGCAAGGTATGAGGTACCTAAAAGAACACTACCACCACTCCCAATATTGCCACCCCAGCTTATGTGTTGTTAGCCCACAATGAAAATTCAAAGCGTTGCAGCACTTTGCTCAAAATAAAGTGCAAATTAATCTGGCCACTTGCAAACTATGCTATAAATCTGTGTACCGGGGAAAATCAGCGATCAACTTGGGCACCAGAACTTTGCTGACCCATTTTATGCAGCACCATCCACAGGCATCGGAAGAACTCCAAATACATGAAGTGCATCCTTCCCCATAACCAAAAAAAGGGATGGGTGGAAGGTTTTTAATTAATCTAGACCACTGGCACTGCTCTGGGCACCCTTCCACACCACTGTTTTTTAGCCCATCTGTGCCCATGTTAAAGGGGTCCAGCCATATGCAAATCAGTCAGGGACTTCCACCATTCCAAAATATTGTTGCTTTGCCTAGGAGTGGAACACCAATCCTGGCCCATAGCATCACAGCGATGGATACCAGTAACACCCCACTGCATCAGGTCAGTATTGTGGAAATATTTCAGCATGGCCAAAAATGTCACAGGCCACATGACCGAATGCGCCTGCTGAATGAAATTCTTGCCATTATGTTGTTAACAGACCTCTTACCCTACTCTTTCATTGAGAACCTAGATTTTGGTGGGTTTAGGAAATAGCTGATCGCTGCTGTGAGATTCCAAGCCACCATTTTGTCTCCTGCAGTCAGTAACTGAATTGTATAACCATGTTTTGCCACAGTGACATAGACGTCTGCAGTAGGAGTGTCCAAAATTCATTTTGCTTTGAACCTGTGCACCAGTGACCAGAGCATTGACTTCATGGCCATCACTGCACACTGGGTAGCTTTTCCATTCTCTACCAGGCCACAGGGGTCCCATAATAATTGAAGGGAGCAACAGATGCTTGTCGTGACACCAGGCAACACCTCCCATGCAGGGTTTTAGGGCAGAAGCCGCAAGGGCTTAGGTATCTGATTGTAGGGTTTTGAAGTGGAGCTTTGCTATGACAAACAATGGGTTGAATCCCATTGCTGCATTTAGAATTGGAAATACTGTGCACATCTCATGAATTGCACAGGTTCTACACCTCGTCGTCACACACTTTGTGAACATCTGTCAGCCTATGAAGCAAATGGTTGCAGTGGCACAGAGGATCAGCGTCCATTTTAGCTGGGCTCACCATGCAAAAAATGCACTGCACAGTACAGGTGAGCCACAAGTTACAACAGCATAACCTGAAGACCGCAGTGGCCACTCATTGGAACTCCCCTTTGCACAAATTTGAGAGACTGCGGGAGCAGTACAATACCATCTCAGACTATTGCAACACACACAGCACAGCACTAGATGGGGGTTTATTAACACTAGCTGTCTAATGTCTGCTCTTTGCTGTGACATTTTGAGGAGTGTACCTGTTAGAGTCTGCCATTACTTGTGGTTCTCCCTCTGGTATACCTGCTTGAGCTAAATAGCTTCAACATTTCCATGGCATGTGACTTGGAAGGTGGTGATTAGGCGACAAAACTGGTGAGGGACCTGCTTACATACTTGTGTGGTGATTCACGATTTGCCAGTAGGATATTTAACATTGAATACCTCTAGCTTCTAGCTTTACACCCACATTTCAAGTTGAAAGGGCCCTTTTTGGTCGCCATGTGTTATGGAGGAGGATGTGGAACAACTATCAAAAGATGGTGGCACTTTAAAAGTATGCAAGATGCATTGTTGCAGTGTTTGCAATAGAAATTGGAAGAGCAAATGCAACAAGAAGAGTTGCAAGCACCCTTTCATTTAGCATCAACGCCAGAATTGTCAGATTGACTACACCAATGGACACATCACTACTGCCAGATGAAAGCTTCATGACCAGTGCAGGCATAGCCAATGGAGAGGAAATGCTGTTGGATATCCTTCTCGCATCACAGGATCTGCCATCTTGAAAACCGATAATGCATCAACAAGACCAGGCAGTTGACCATCAGCTGCAGAGATACTTGTTGTAAATATACTGGACACGTCACCCATGGGAAGGGACTACGACCCATTAAACTATTGCAACAGCAAGAGGTCTATATGGCCGGCAGCACTTGTGAGAGTTGCACTGGGATCTCTACCTACCCAAAAGCAAGTGTGCAGTCGTAAAGAGAGTTTTCCGTGCAGCTGGGAATATTGTCTCAGAATGTAGGAGGAGCCTATCAGTGCCAAATGTCGAACAATTTCATTTAAATAAAATGATCATCGCTTAATTGCAGCAGACTATGGGAAGTCATCTACCCACAGCCGACACATCAGCCCTACCACTACATGTCTGACACCAAAAAGGGCTAGTTTCATGGTGCATGAGGTTGGGAATTAGATAGCTCTAGTAGTAAATAAGAGGCCATTATTGAGTGCTGACTTTATGGTGATGAGGATGTGCCATTGCTTTTTGAGGCTGTAAAGTGTTCCTGCACTAACATTGTCACAACCATCCAAAATACCTTCTTCTGCCTCTGCCAGCCTTTATTTAACCCTGTATCCAATTTAAAACTTGAAGCACATTTGTTTTGTTGAATCATTTTAATTGCAGAAAATAGATTTTGTTTTACATTTGTTTTGAAAGACTGGACAAATAAATGAATGCACGCTCTACAGTCAGGGCCCCTCTTTAAAAGACAATTCTTCTCTCTTATTTAGCAGTTTATTTCTTTCTAAAATACCGCATGTTCTACAAGGGAAATTAGAACATTTGAAACTCAGTGTGTGCACTTTTAGAAGGTTTTTCATGGAGACAGTGATTTGTTGTTCATTAAAAGATCTGATTCTCCACGTTATTTTGTTAGCAGCATTGTGTTGCTGTGTCAGCAGAATTTTAGAGTTTGCTTTCTGTTTTAAAATATGTCATATTACCTCATAACAAATGCGTGTGTATGTTTCCCCCTTTCCTTGGATGTGTTTTGTTCTGATTCACAAAAAAGTCAGGTGTTCTGGCTGCAGATCTTTGTCGCATCTCAGAAAAAGAATGTGAATGGGACTACATCACTTCCTGTGCGTGCCATAGGACTGCATCACTTCCTGCAGCCATCTTCACTTTCAGCAGCCATCTTGAATTGGTGACATCACTTACCACTGTCATCTTGGATTCATGACATCACTGCTCTGGCCATCTTGGATCAGCCCTATCTCCATCGAAGGCCACAAGAGGTTTAGCTGGGAACACCAATCAAGAGGACATCGCCTCATCCTGGCAATACAAGGGACAATATCAGAGAGAACAACCACTGATGGACTGGGCGATCAGGTGATGAGAGCATGTGTCATCACTTCTGAACTCCCTAGGGGGCTTCCAGCCAGGGGCTTTCCCGTTACCGGCATGAAGAGAGGTGGATGTAGTATACAAGATGTAGTTTCAAGTCATAAATATATAGCGGTGTGAGAGCTCTGCGCTTGCAAAAAATTGTCAACCATGTAGCAATAATTGGGTCTTTTATTCCTTCGAGCATGTGTGTGCAGGTTTTTTTTTTTTATAGCACATTTACACAAAGGGTTTTGTAATAGCACAACATGCACATGCACTAGACACGAAGCCAAATATGCATTCAACATGAATACTAGATCAAATATGGTTGTGATTGTGGGTTGATCTGATGGACTCCTTAAGTGACCAGGGTTAATGAAATAAGTCTGAACCAAGACTCCTGATAATGTTGACTACAGTCGCATAGCATGCAGGCATAGAATGCGCCCACTGCCTTCTTGGTAACAATGAAATTAGTTGCCAACACACAATTTGCACCAGTCACCAATCCTTTTATTCCAACATAGATATCGTCTATAAGGCGACACATGTTTCTTCCTGAGGCCTTCTTCAAAGCCAGACAAATACTTCATTGCTATATCAGAAAAACATAGAAAACGTAAAAAACATCATAACGTATTTATGGCACATACAATTAGATGCATGCAAGCAAAATATTCACCACAATTACATTTATGTGACTCAAGACAGAGATTGAGGGGGTTGGACCAGGGTAGGATATGTTTGGTTGAGAAGAAAACAAAGTAAATGACAAAAAATGAAATAATAAAACAACAAAGAAACAAAAAGGGACAAATTACAATTCAGATCCATAATCACTACAGTCGTGTTCAAAACACATTAGTTACTGCAAATATCAAATTCATTACTACCCCCATTTTAATCAAAGTTATTGCATGAAGTTATTATTTAAATCACATTTAATTAGCTAATCCCATTCAGAATTAATCCAATCCTATTCAATAGCAATGCAATGGTGTAGTTGCAAAATATAACTGTTCCAAATTCCCCCACCCTATTCATACAACATCTGTGGGTATTCCTCTTTACATCAATTCAAGGAGAGTCTATTTCATAGCTGTTTTTCTCCATTGTGCACAAATCGTCATATGGTTCAAGAATGAGCTTCTAATTTACCCAATTAATCAGTAATAGGTGTTTTCTTAACCATTCATTCAAGCTTGAGTTTTTTGGTAAAATCCCTGTACCTACAAACATCATAGAAAAAAGGCGTACCGTTAATGTTATACATTCTACATATATTGGTTGGCAATTAGAGATATACAGCTTCCTTCTAATCAACTGCATTCAGATATGTATGGTTACTTTAGAGCACTGTGCATGTAGTTAGTAGTGATAGTAACTGATAGCCCCATCCTGGGTGACTATTAGTGCTTTATGTGTTAGTCTAGTTAACCGTATGCTCATTTAGAAACTCTAAGTGCACTCTACTGGAAACGCTGGACTCTATATGCATGTTATTCAACACGTTCCTTCTCAATGACATATTGGAAATGAGAGTAGTAGACAAAGAAAAGGGACCAGCCATTTACCAGTGGGCAGGAAAAGTTCTTATATCAGTTTCCCCAAGATGGCGCAAACGAATGCATTCACGGTACCAGTGCGGAATTGCACTCCGCTTGTTCCCACTGTGAATGGAACAGCCGAGAGTAAAAAGTACTCTGGCGAAGGGAAGTTCTCCCGGGCAGGACGAAATAGCAACGCAACTCGTTGGTGCTACAGCATTTTACAGCTTGACCTAATCCGGTGAACGGGTTCGGCCCGGATGGGTAGCGGAGTGTATTTGTTCGTGTTCTGGCCATTTACAATGGGCATCCATGCGCCCCACCTTAACAGATGTCTCCTCCGTTTCCCCAATTGAATACACAGGAGTCTGGTTTTCCGTGCCTGCCGAGTGGGTCCATCAGAACTATAGACCCTTGCCGATGATGAATAATAAAGTCGGGCTGAAGCTATTCAGGCAAGTGCAATCTCACGGGGGGAGTTGAAATGCGGCATCCACGAGAGCAAACGCCCCTAGTCAACCATTTGGGCTGTACGCAGATATGTTCAGGACAGTTATTTCCTTCACATTACTCGAGAAGCGAGTTTCATACAGTGTAGAGTGTTCACAAACAGAGCCTGTCTGTAACCTAATGGGCGAGAGTTTCCTAGGGTGAATGGGCATATTTGACTAGGGAGGTCTTTTTTCCTGAAGTATCTAGTTTAGGGATCACAGTAGATCAAAATGGTTCATGTGTTTAATAATGCTAAAAAGTAGTTAATGAGAGGTCATGAGAGGCTTCGCCCACAGTTGCCTTGTGGTATAAAGTCGTTGGTTTGGAGAAGTGAAGTCTGACATAAAATCTATGTATTTGTACAGAAAACTGTGCCAATTGAGTTTGGGATGACAGGGGTACTGGAAGAATAGTTTACTCTAGGATCCGTTCAAGATTTTCCTCCTCTCGCACACCAGGTAAAGAATGTGTTCTGCACCTGGTGTTTGACAGATTTATACTGTCCCAAGTTTTAATAAATTAAGGGTTGATTTGACCCTCTGTTTTTTTATTTTTCACACCCACAGCGTCCCCAAGCCTGAAATGCAAGATCTTAGTTGCAGCACAGTCAGTGTGTTCTTAAAATGTAAATGTCAAGGTCCAAGTGATGAATTGTGATCTTTATCCTGAAGAAAGTTCCAAATGCAAGAACATGAACTGAAACATGTCGAGGAATTACACTAGTGACTAAATAGGCTCGTTTTTTTCAATTGATATCCAAGTGTGGATCATAAGTTCATCTATATATGCAAATTGAATTAGAGGGAGGCATGAACCGAAGTCAGATTGACATCGGGGATGACTAAATGCGACTCACACGCCTAGGTTTGTTGTCACATGCACTTTGCACATTATTGATTAACCTTTTAATCATCAGAATAACTGTTTTACATTGTTGTTATGTATATTAATAAAATGAAATGTATATGTTTTGCTAAATCGGTGCGTTTATGGGTATTTGCTGTTGGTGGATTCACCTACCTTGCTGCTCTGTATAGTTTGTATTGCAAATTGAAACATAAAACATGATGCAAGGTCTCCCTCATTCATACACGTTACTGGTAGTCACATTCTGGCTGATACTTCCTGCTTTATTTGTTGCATAATCCATTTAACGTATGTTAATTCTTTGAAAACACAAAATAACTCTACTAGAGACTTTATACTCCGTATGCGTGTTTTCAACATGTTAGCTCTCAATAATGAGATGGAAAATAAAACATAACCATGCTAGGCAGCCTCCTGATACACTTCCTGAAGCTGTGATGGAAAATAAAACATAACCATGCTAGGCAGCCTCCTGATACACTTCCTGAAGCTGTGTTGGCATTCTTGTGCTCAACAACCTAATTCATGCACGTTCTCTGTTGCTTACATTTATCTGTTATATTTCATTGTACGTTATTTAATTGGCACACAAAATAAGAGCGTGTCACGTTGACGTCTCCAGGACCTTGGGGGGCAGGCTGAGGTAAGGAAAGTGAAGTGACGCACGGGGGGGCGGGATCCGGGAGTTCATGTATGGATAGGGGATTAAAGCAGACGTTTATGAAGAGCTCTGTGTCGGCCCTTTTATTCCTGCGACATCGCAGGCCTGCTGCGCGCCAAGGCCATTACACTGGCGACGAGGGTGGGATCAGGGGCACGGCAGCGCACAACGAAGCCGTTGTAGCCCGCCCACGGACTCCCACGAGCAAGAGCGCGCGCAGCGCAAAGAGGCCCAGGAACGCCGGATTACTACGCGGCTCGGGCCGTGGCGGTGAAACACGTGGGGACCGAGAAGACCCCGCAGAACGGCGGACGGGTAAGCACACAGGTCAAGTGCTTTCCCGATCACAGCAACGGGCACCGGCGGCACGAACGCACGTGCGCTGTGCGCGCAGCTGTGGCCCAAACTCGCCTGGGTGCCTCAGAAGCCCTCACATCACACGGCAAGGGAGGCACTTGTCGGGGAGAAGCTGGACCCCCCTCCCCCCAGGGCAGTGGGGGGCCAGCAGCCATACCCTCACCAGCTATGGGAGGCCCCAACACCTCCCATATGGCCCCCAGAAATGCAACAGAGTGCCAAGCAGGCAGCAGCATGTTTTCAAACTGCATTTATTTCTAGGCAAAGAAAAGAAAAAAACACACAAAGCATCGTGCACACCGCGAATTCAGGCGCCGTCTCCCCCGGAGCTGTCTTACAAGTAAGTTTTATAATCACACTGCAGGCTGACCTCACAGAATTGGATCAGCTCCCAGAAACCTATCTCCTCCTGTTATTGGCTGCAGAGTGGTGGGTTACATATGTAGCCCTTATAGAGAGCCTGATAATTGGATATTAACCTCCTGCGTCAGTGGGTTGATTTAGCTGTGCCAGCCCCCATTACCTAATTCTAATGTTGTTGCAATGTGACTTTGTTCCCATAACTTTTAGCTGAACAAGCAGTTCGCACCTGGGCTCTGGCTTGTTACAAGTTATGTTTCAATGTTGTGCGTGTCCTTGAGAAAATGTCTTTCTTTCCCAGAAAGAAAAAAAAGCACACTGGGTTGCCGTGATTTATTCGCATTTGTGGATAATTAAAAAATGTCTGTCTGCAGAAAGCAATTTTATCTTGAATTTGCGGCCTTGGCAGGTCGGACTTCTTTTGCGAGGAATGTTGATAAGGCTCCCGCAGCCAGTGTTCAGTGAGTGAAATGAACTTAGCTGTAATTTTCCTGAAACATAGCTTTACACTGTGCATTTAGACCATGTTAGTTCATATAGGCATTTGCAAGCCTTTAAACAGGGATTTTTGTGTTTGTAGATTCTGATATTGCAGCATTGATTCTAATGTAGCATAGAAGTTGCACTGTTGGTGAAGTGGGTGTGTTTCAGCATATTTGTCACCCATGGGTGCGCTGGGGCCTGGTTCAAATGATAAGTGCGCTCCTTGTTCTTCCTGTTGTTCTTGTATGTAGGCGCTTGGGGTGCGGGGGCATGGATTTGGTCTCCATTTTCCCTCTTCAGTCCCCCCTCTGGTCGACTTTGTCGACCACACCACCAAGCAACATTCACCTCCTTCCGGTCTGCATATCTTTGCCAATTCCTTGAAGTGTCCATAATTTTCTGCATTGTTGTTGATCAACAGTACATATAGGAGTGTTCTCCTTCTGTGTTCCACCACACTCACTTCCCTTCGTACTTCCTCTGATCACAGGGAGTGGCCACCTTTATTACTGCTGGAACCATGTTGCGCACCGCTATCTTAGTCCGGTTCTATCCTTTCACCATGTCTCTTATTTGAATTACGATGTCTTCTTCTGTTGTTCTCTTGCAATGTATCTCTATCTTGCACAATGGTGCTGTGCTCGGTACTCGTCCTTCCGTTATCACCTTCAAGCAACCAGGCAGTCATGATGTCATCCATCATCATGCAAGCACTAGCTAGTTCTTTGCTTTCTTTTTTCAGATGCATTTTTTGCTGATCATTCTTTGGTATGCTGGTACTGCACCCACTCATTCTTCTTTCTTGCTCGAGAAGTAATTCCCCCCTCTTTTTACTTCTCTGTCTGTTTCTCTTCTTCCGTTGTTTTCAATCTTTGTTAATGTGTCACTCTTCACATCTTCCTTGGTCATCACCAACAAGGGCATGCTGATGCGCACCAATGAACACTCTCCTCCCCAATTCAGTGGTAGTTTCTCTTGATCTTTGGATGCATGTGCTCAATAGTAGTCCATAAGCAGTGATGTTCCTGCTCTCATCTCGCAACTTCTCTCAACCTTCTTGCATCCAGCATGATTGTCCACTTCTTGTCACTGTTGTGCTGGTAACATAACGTTGGTACCTTAACAGTATACGTCCTTCTTCAGTGACCATCTTTGCTCTTTTCTCCCACTCTGTTAGGCACTTAACATATTTTTGTCTTTTTCCTTTTATTTTTTCTTCTCTCTTTTTGTTTTTCTTTCTTCTTTTATTATTTATTTATTTATTTATTTATTTTTCAATCTCAATGTTGCTGTCTTCCCTTGCAATCTTCTTCACACCTTGTCATACATGGGCGTCGTGCTCTGCTGTAGTAAGTTCTGTTGTAATCAATTCTCTTCCGGCATATGTTAAAGAACAGTCAGGACAGCTCTCTCCAGTGGTGTCCCTACCAATTTTGTACATGTGTGCATGTTGTTGGTCACTTCTGATATGTGTGTTATGTGTATGTTTTACTCCCTTTGTGTCTGCCCTTAACTCTCTTTACTTTAGCAGCAGCTTTTCCTTACCCACTGACGCCGTAACTATTCCTGCTTAGGTTAGGGAATGTTAGCAGGGGATACAGCGGTAACGCTCATTATTACAACTAATTTTCAAATTACCACCCCCATTATTTCGTTCATCATTAATAGTCCCATCGTGAAGGTAAAAGTCCTTATTTGCGTGCCGATAACCACTTACGCTGCTGGGTCCTTGCAGCTGATGAGATGATAAAGTTGCCCGCCTGAAAATCGCAAGAAAAGCGTTAATACGTTAGTACTTGTTAGTAACCTCAAGCTCCGCGAACTAAACAATCACTAAGGGCAAAAATCAAACCTTCCCCTGGACATTTCGTGTTTTCAAACTTTCTCAATATGGGTAGGGAAAATCTTGGGCTGTTTATTCAATGCAAGCAAGAAAATATACTTCAGGGAAACATGCTCTAAGGGGTCTGAGGTTCTTGATAGGGTGGGCAATTGAGTGGGGAATGCTACACAATGTTTTAATCAGTAGGCCTCACAGTTTCTAATGGAAGATAACATTAAGGAAATTTCCTACACATTTCTAACAGCATACATACGCAACAACCTGCATGTGCGGGGAAAAGAGAAGAAACAAAACAGTGTTACAGCTGTAGGTGCAAAAAATGTAATATGAAACTCAATAAACTTTGGAAATGCGTGTGTCGGTCCCTATTCTAGTTGCTAGTGTGCGTTGGACCATGGGATGGCCATGTTTCCCTAACTCGGGAGTGTTCGTGCTATTTTGTAGTTCATGAAAATCTCTTGCGTTGGCCCTGTTGATCGTTGCTCCCTCGTTGCCAGGGTGGCCACCGCTTTGTAGGGCTTGATGCCTTACACTTCTGACCAAGTCTGTCAGGAGGGGAAAATGTCCCACTGTAGTCCATAGCCATTGGGTGTTGGTTGTCCGTTGTCTTCAGGCCTGCCCTGGGTCCTTTGTATCTGGCGAGAAATGAAATGGAAGCGCTTGAGACCTGATAATTTACATATTCTTCATTTTCTTGACCTAACCTCTCTGCACTACTCTCACACTATTCAGTGTCCTAGTGGGAGGAGCCAATGGTACACCTATGCACCATCCTGTCACCACCTGGTGGCGTTCAATGGCGGTCTGACTGTAAATTATTACACAATTCGGAATGTACCCAGAAAATGGGTAGGCACTTAATTTTTGTGAAGATACTCATTACACACTTGGATCATATATATGCAATTTGGGTGCTAGTGTACAAATGGGCCTTTGGATCTTTGTATTTACTGTGCTTTTGTTATAAGTTATTTATAGTGCGTGCCTTTGTCCCGTGGGGCATCAGGCACTGACAAGCTAAATAGGGAAACATCAGGGTGGTAAATTTGTCATATGGGGTGGCTGTGTTTCTAAATTAAGTGCACCATGTTACTTAGTTAAAATAATCGCAGGGTTTTTAAATCTTTTTTTTTTTCTATGGCTCCTCTCTCACTTCTCAGGGCGTGCCTCGCAGTGAACTGCAGGCACTTTAAGCTGGTACTAATGAAATCCGCTACCAATTTACTCCCATTCTCTCTATCCCACCCCATGTCCACTTTTTAAAGCCTACCTACTCTGTTAATTACTCATTTAGTCTAGTATTTTATTACTCCACTACTGTAATTACTGTTACATTTAAACAATACATATTTCTAATTACTGTTACATTTAAACAATATATATTTCTCCCCCCAATATCTGCTCTCAAATTTTAATACAACCATTATGCTCCAGTTCGTGCAGCAATGACCTCTTTCCCTATGTGTGTTGGCTAATGCATTTGTGCCAGTGTTATTTTCAAAAGCGCTAGTGGCAGTACCACTTGCACTGTTATTGTGTCGCCAAATTAATTCTGTTGGGAACATGGATCATCCACCCTTTACCCCTATTTCTCTCCTCCTGTCGTGAACTGTCAATGAAATGTAGGCCCCCCCTCAAGTGCACCTTCTTCCACCTTGTGTGTCTCATTTGATTGTTCTGTGTTAATCGTGTGTTCATGAGCCCAGTCTCCTCACTGAAAGATGTGTGCTCAAAAATGTAGCTAAATGTACTCTCTTGTGATGCGCTATCATTATGCAGAGGGCACCAACTTGTCGGGGAGAAGCTGGACCCCCCTCTGTACAGTGCACCCCCATTATTCTTAAACAATCTTCCTTACTTTCAACATGTGTATGCCTGGTGTTTAACAAGTTATGGATTTCTCTGTTAATAAAGTGGTCATATCCACATTGCTCATGATGTCACAAATGTCTCTTCCCTAATGCATGGCCTAGTCGCCCCACTGTCACCCAGAAAAGAAAATGTTTTGATACATATCACCACCCCTATGCAATTGACCTCTGCATTATTGCGTGTGCGTGAGTGTGTGTGTCGGCGCGCGTCTCGCCCGCTCTGTCGGGGAGGTGGAGCATGAGTGTGTGTGGCAGAGTTAGTCAAATCAAGTTTGTCTTGGGCTGTCCTATTAGCGGTATAATGTCAATCTATATCCTTTGAAAGATTTGTTCCCCATCAGGAAGACCCCACCCAGTCATGTAACCGGTACCATTGCTATTGTGTCAGTGTTCTGTATGGGTGCTGGCTGCTGTGCAGTGCCCCTGTGTTGTCATTCTAGTCAGTCCTGGGGTAGTGGTGCTGTCATTTGTTGTGTCTGTACATGTAGTGGTAACAGTACCTGCATTGGTGCTTGTGGTGTCTGCTGAAATGATCCCATCCTGCCCCATGTATCCTCCCCACATGGGCGGTGCATATTGTGGTGATTGTTGACACTGCTATTGTGATTCTTGTGTGTGTGTGTTGAAGCTGTTTTTAACTGCCCCTCCCATCGCATGCTTGAATTATTTATTTTGTGCCTACTTGTCCTCATCTGCCTTTCTCTGCCCCTGTGTCATCAAATATTACACTCCCGGAGGTTCAGAAGGGTGAGTCCCCTCTTCCCTCTGCTCGTGTTTGTTCAACATCAGCTGATCCCTCGCATTTTCCTTTTCCTTCGTGCACACAGTTCAACTGTAGCCATGTGCTTTTAAAGCTATTCCCGTGTAAGTGCTGTGTATGTGTGTTCTTAGCGATTGCTGCACGCTTCTGGAGAAGCCGCCTATGAGCAGCCATGGTCTTTTTAATTTACCTTCAGTACTTTTGAATCTTTGCACACTATGTTTTACTGACTTATTTCAGCATGGAAGCTGTGTGCTACACAACAAGTGAAGGGGAGTCATTTCTGTATTGTGTGATACATTTTACCTCTATTCAATTCGAAAATTTCGATAGTCCGCTGTTCAGGGAGCAAAAGTTAGAAGATAATTGAACATTTTTTCAACTTCTGTGAGCCTTCTTTGCTCCGCACCTTAGCCAGTGCACTCCACGTGCAATCCATCTTCACCAAACCATTGCCTTCGCCGGCACACCCCCACAATCTTGCGCATGTGTCTTCCACACACCGCCTCTGGGTCACCTATTCTCCAAATCCAAAACCACACCACTATCTCCTCACCATCAAAACTTTGTGTCCTTATGCATCAATCTGAAGGTGACGTCACCAAACTAAAAACACAATGCAAATGAAAAGACAAATGTGCATACACAAAACAATAACCCATTTCTCCCAACCCCACAAAAATCCCAAAATAAAACCCCACAATCCCCACAGCTGTCTTCCTGTCTCAACTGGAACAAGGTAAACCACAATAAACTCTTATAATTGGACTGCACACACTGCGTCGCCTAGTGCATGATACGCTCCTCACCAGGGGACCTTAACCAGCCAACTATCTTCCGCACTCGGGAACAATCTAGCTACCTCCTGCGGGAAAACATCATCCACTCACTGAACTAAAACGCTCAATTAGCAGGGAACCTCATCTACTCATTGATCTATAACGTCAATTCATAGGAAATCCAGACCCCGTACATGAAATCACCATCCAGACTAATCAGCGCGGCACTCCTGTTCTAGACCAATCAGCGCGGCACTCCTGTTCTATGTGTAGGGAGTCACTACCCCACCCAATATGCTCAAAAACACAAGAAGGGACCACTGCCACCACCCCAGTCCCAACTACAATTCACGTGCCGATCACTACCAATGCGCTGAATTTTGTGACAATGTGCAATCACCCACCACCCAATTTACAATCCCTCCCTAAAAAAAAAAAAAAAACTATTTAACATTTCTACTTTAAACATTTCCCCCCCTCAGAGCCCATGTTGCTGGTTTACTTACATTTTCCTATGCTGCACTGGCAGTTGCACCACTGCTGGACACTCCCTCAATGCGCTTCACCGGACCCCTTCTCCTGCAGGGCTCTCACCTGCCCTCAAGCGGGGTATTTCCAACTGGCCCCCGAAGCCTTTAGCCGGTTACGCGTTTTTCCGGTGGTCTTCAGGTGCAGGCGAGGGTCTCACAGCTTCCTTGAGTCGGCGGCAGGGAGCTCAGTCCATCGCAGAGCTTGCGCAGGCAGAGCTCAATTACCCATGTTACAATGAGCAATGAGCCTCACAGAGGGCACCAACTTGTCGGGGAGAAGCTGGACCCCCCTCCCCCCAGGGCAGTGGGGGGCCAGCAGCCATACCCTCACCAGCTATGAGAGGCCCCAACACCTCCCATATGGCCCCCAGAAATGCAACAGAGTGCCAAGCAGGCAGCAGCATGTTTTCAAACTGCATTTATTTCTAGGCAAAGAAAAGAAAAAAACACACAAAGCATCGTGCACACCGCGAATTCAGGCGCCGTCTCCCCCGGAGCTGTCTTACAAGTAAGTTTTATAATCACACTGCAGGCTGACCTCACAGAATTGGATCAGCTCCCAGAAACCTATCTCCTCCTGTTATTGGCTGCAGAGTGGTGGGTTACATATGTAGCCCTTATAGAGAGCCTGATAATTGGATATTAACCTCCTGCGTCAGTGGGTTGATTTAGCTGTGCCAGCCCCCATTACCTAATTCTAATGTTGTTGCAATGTGACTTTGTTCCCATAACTTTTAGCTGAACAAGCAGTTCGCACCTGGGCTCTGGCTTGTTACAAGTTATGTTTCAATGTTGTGCGTGTCCTTGAGAAAATGTCTTTCTTTCCCAGAAAGAAAAAAAAGCACACTGGGTTGCCGTGATTTATTCGCATTTGTGGATAATTAAAAAATGTCTGTCTGCAGAAAGCAATTTTATCTTGAATTTGCGGCCTTGGCAGGTCGGACTTCTTTTGCGAGGAATGTTGATAAGGCTCCCGCAGCCAGTGTTCAGTGAGTGAAATGAACTTAGCTGTAATTTTCCTGAAACATAGCTTTACACTGTGCATTTAGACCATGTTAGTTCATATAGGCATTTGCAAGCCTTTAAACAGGGATTTTTTGTGTTTGTAGATTCTGATATTGCAGCATTGATTCTAATGTAGCATAGAAGTTGCACTGTTGGTGAAGTGGGTGTGTTTCAGCATATTTGTCACCCATGGGTGCGCTGGGGCCTGGTTCAAATGATAAGTGCGCTCCTTGTTCTTCCTGTTGTTCTTGTATGTAGGCGCTTGGGGTGCGGGGGCATGGATTTGGTCTCCATTTTCCCTCTTCACACTTGTCACACATGCCCTGCAGGACCAGGGAACACCCCGATCCAGCAGCCCAGATCAAAGAGCTCACCAAGACCCCAACGGCAAGGAGCACTGGAACCCCGGGGAGGGGTAGGATCAACGGATGGTGCTCGTGCCAAATTGGCCGTCATCCCCCATGGACCAAGGAAGAGACCAATCCTAGGAGGAGGCGGGTAACTGCTACCTGAGACCACCGAGGAAATATCATCAGCACCCAATACCTTCAGCGTCATGTCAAGATGATGGGCAAGGAGGACGACCGCAGGCAAATGCACCGCCGGTTCCAGGCGTACCAGCGACAGGCCACGTACCCTACCAGCTACCGGATACGCTGGCCGCCCAGATGACGGGGGCATTTGACGTGACGGACACCAGCAACATGGGTCTGAGATGGACTAAATGGATCAGAGACTTTGACCTATACATGGGAGCCACCGGACCCATTGCCGAAGCAAGACAGGTATGCCTACTCAAACTAGCTGTAGGATCTGCCACACGAGACATAATTGATGAAATGCCCCAAGACTCGATTGACACAATTCAAGACCTTAAAGATGCGCTCGCTGCGTACTTTGCACCACACACCAATGTAGACTACGAAAGGCATCTATTCCATAGCACCAAGCAGGCCAAGGGGTACACCATGGACGCCTATGTGATGCGCCTGCGCCCCAAATTGAAACATTGTGATTTTGCAAACTATTCAAACACGGAGGCATTAAGGTCAAAAATCATCTCCGGATGCGAATCCCAGGCTTTCCGCTGGAAGCTGCTACAAAAATCGTGCACGCTGGAGGAAATCCTAGCGCTGGCCAGATTCGAGAGAGCCATAGACTCCCAGGTAGAGAGCTTTGGAAGCACAAATGCGGGGGAAAGTGTAAACAGACTACAGCTAGAGAAAAGGTCAGAGGAACTTTTCTGCTATAAATGTGGATTTGAATACCCACATGAAGGAACCTGCCCTGCAATAGGACAACGATGTACATCCTGCGGTGAAGAAGGACACTTCAAAGCAGTATGCAGGCTGTTCCGTGACCGGGGGAGAGACCGACCCAGGGACAACACAGCTCGCCCGAGAAGTCGATACAGGGGAACATCCAGCAACAACCCAACCCCCACCACGTCAGCCACCCCGAATCAACCCACAGGGGATCAGCGAGAGCGCGACTCGGGAGAAGACCGGCAGAGGAGGAGGGACAGAAGAAGGTTTGTAATGCGCGCAAAACCAGAGCGCAGGTCCCGACGCCATGTACGATACTTAGTGGAACAATCCCCCACAGACTCCGACCCGAGCTCATCCGGGAGTGACCAAAAGAAGAAGACCTACGTATATGCTCTGGGCAACCCCAGAGCGGCAGCACATAGCCCAACACTAATAATCAAGTTGCAAGAAAGACCGACAGAGTTTCTCATTGACACAGGAGCCACGGTCAACGTGGTGAGTGAAAAAGTCTACACTGACCTCCTACAAAAACCTAAGCTGATCCCGGCGACGGTGGACATATATGCATATGGAGCCAAAACACCGCTCAAGTGTCTTGGACAATTCAGTGGGTTGTGCCGCTGCAAAGGGCATGAAATGAGAATACCCATACATGTTCTGGCCACAGAGACGGACAGTGGCTGTGTCCTCAGTTTCAAAGCGGCTGCTGACATGGGACTAATACATATCTTGTACAACATAATGGTCCACAAGTACATTGATCCAGTGGAAATTATCAACAATCTGTATCCCAAGATCTTCAGAGTCATTGGAAGACTTCGGGATAGACAAATAAAACTCCACGTGGACAACTCGATCCGACCAGTGGCACAGCCAAACCGCGGGATCCCAGTAAACATCCAAAAGAAGGTCGAAGATGAGCTTCAAAAACTGTTGGAGCAAGTCATCATCGAGAAGGCCACCGGCCCCACCACGTGGGTGTCCCCGATTGTCCCGGTCCCCAAAAAGGGTTCTGAGGCAATAAGACTTTGTGTTGACATGCAACGCCCAAATCAGGCCATCAGAAGAGAGAGGCACCCTGCACCGTCATGATACATCTATTGAACGGAGCAAAAGTCTTCTCGAAGCTTGACTTGCAAAAAGGCTACCACCAGCTAGTTCTACATCCAGAAAGCAGAAAAATCACGACATTCGTGACACACGTCGGTCTTTTCCGGTACAAAAGGTTAAGCTTTGGGGTATCCTCAGCAGCGGAAACATTCCAAGCTGAAGTGCATAACATCATAAACCACATTCCAAACTGCCTCAATTACTCGGACGACATACTAGTGTTCAGGACTGATGTCAATAAGCACGATGAAACCCTTATGAAAGTATGCAAGGCACTTCATGATGCCAACCTTACCCTAAACAGGGACAAGTGCGAATTTCGAAAATCGACACTGAAATTCTTCGGCCATGTCTTCTCTGAATCTGGCATGACACCGGACACAGATAAATTTGCTGCGCTGAATGACACTGCTGCCCCATCCAATGTGTCGGAACTCCGGTCTTTCCTAGGCCTGGCCAGCTACTGTAACCGATACATACGGGACTTCGCGTCAGTCAGCGAACTGTTACGAAAACTGACCCATCAAGACGCAAAGTTTGAATGGCCCAGCGACTGCCAGAAATCGTTCGAAGTGATCAGGGAGCATGTTGCAAAGGTGGAAAACATGTCGTATTATGACCCCAACAGGAAGACTGAGCTTACTGTGGACGCTATTCCGGTGGGCCTCGGTGCCATCCTGGCGCAACTCGATCCGAAAGATCCGTCACAGAAACACATTGTGGCGTGCGCCAGTCGCAGCCTGTCCACCATGGAACAAGCATACTCGCAAGCAGAAAAGGAAGGGCTTGCGGTGGTATGGGCGTGCGAGCACTTCCACCTGTTTCTGTATGGCAAACCATTCCAGGTCGTTACGGACCATCAGGCCCTCTTATTCCTGTACGGCAATCCTCAGGCCAAAATGCCCCCGCGCATTGCAAGATGGGGCCTGAGGCTTCAAGACTACGCCTTCGAGATCATTCACAGGCCTGGAAAGGGCGAAAATCCGACTGATTTCCTGCCCAGGAGACCCCGGAAGGAGTGCGCTCCGGAACCATCGGTAGCCGACAGATACTTAAGGTACCTTATCCACCAGTCCGCGCCAGAAGGAATCAACATGGAGGCGCTTGCCACAGAAACAGAGAAAGATGCAGCGTGCAGCATCATTCGTGAGGGACTGGAGTCGGAGCTGTGGCGAAGGGCAAAGGAAAGGGGAAGGGCCATAGGGGGCACGGTGCAAGAGGAAGTGGAGAGACTACTGCAGGTAAAAGAGGAACTCGCAGTGTCAGATGATCACCTGCTCGTCAAGGACTGCAAGCTAGTCATTCCCCAATCCATGAGAGCCAAGATCATAGAATTAGCTCACGAGACTCACCGAGGGATAGTATCAACGTAACGCATGCTGCGCCAAAAGGTGTGGTTTCCCCACATGGAAAACATGGTTGAAGCTACACTGAAAGCGTGCCCCACGTGCTGCGTAATCACACCAAAACGCCACCCAGAGCCACTACTCATGTCGGAACTACCACAGAGAATATGGGAAGCGGTGGCGGCTGATTTCTTCGGGCCCATCGAAGGGGGAAAATATGTCCTAGCCGTAATGGACGAGTACTCACGATACCCCGACGTGAGGCTGGTATCGTCAACGACTGCTCACCATGTCATCCCCGCATTAGACCAGATGTTCTCAGCCTATGGGGTGCCGAAGGTGGTAAAGACAGACAATGGGGCTCCATTTTGCAGACATCAATTCGCACAATTTGCTGACTATCTGGGATTCCATCATAGAAAGGTCACCCCTTTGTGGCCCCAAGCAAATGGAATGATCGAACGATTTATGGCCAACCTGAAGCGAGCCCTACAGATAGCAAGGCTAACCGGCCAGCCGTACGAACAAGTCCTGAACCAACTAATGAGAGATTACAGAGGGACTCCTCATAGCACCACAGGGAAGACCCAAGCAGAACTGATGTTCGTCCGAAATACACAAACACGCATTCCCCAGACCAACGACATCTCTCCGTCACCGATGCTGGATCAGGTGGTACGAGAACAAGATGGAGCAGCAAAAGGCTGCATTAAAGAATATGCCGACACCCGCCGGAAGGCGCGGCCCTCACACATAGAGGTGGGCGATATCGTAGCAGTATGCCAACCGTCAACACACAAGTACACATCAGCATTTCGCGATGAACCGTTATTAGTCACCCAGAAGAAAGGCTCTATGGTGACGGCTCGAGGCGCAGAGGGAACAATCACAAGGAATTCCTCTCATTTCAAAGAGCTTCCACCGACGGGAGCTCGGCGCCTGAGTGGCCGAGTTCAGCCCCCCCTCCTGTATGAATCGGATGATCCGTATCAGGCTGACCAGTGGGACTCGACTGAGTCTGAACAGGAAGAAGGGAATGAAATGGAAGAGAGTGGACCTTCACCAAGGCAAGAGCAAGCACGACCGCAGAGGGCTCAGAACAAACCTCGAAGATGGATAGAGGAAATGGACTAGAAGCCCACCAGGCCACCGCCTGTTGCGAAGAGCCTGGTAACTGTTTAAAAAGGGGGGAGATGTCACGTTGACGTCTCCAGGACCTTGGGGGGCGGGCTGAGGGAAGGAAAGGGAAGTGACGCACGGGGGGGCGGGATCCGGGAGTTCATGTATGGATAGGGGATTAAAGCAGACGTTTATGAAGAGCTCTGTGTCGGCCCTTTTATTCCTGCGACATCGCAGGCCTGCTGCGCGCCAAGGCCATTACAGAGCGTTCCTAAATTTACCGATTATATGGAGTTCCGTTCTCCTCATGTCCGCGTACGTAAATAAAAGGTGTGGGCGCCATTGCTTACCTTTATAAAAGCTTCAGGCTCAGTTAGTTACGCCTCTTTCTCTACCCGAATCAGCTATTGGCTCCTACTCCAATTGGCGCTTAGTTACTATGACGCTCGGTGCAAGGCGTCTGTGTTGCAAAGCTGTTTCCTGCTCCTTCGTAAACCGAAAGCACTTCTAATGTGTGCTTCAGTAATCACAAATATTCAGGCCAAAAAATAATTCTATTCAAAGGGATATGAATAGCGTATAGCCTTGCTCACAGGTAACAATGCCTGTGATATTTGCAAAACTAGACGTGTGTTTCAATTCGTGTCCCTTTTTAACACCTGTCAAGCAGACACGGAATTCCATTTGCCTCTGTTAGTCTGAACAGAAGCATTCAGTGATATCTTCGATTGCCAGCCCAGATCAAAGACTGCCTCTTAGTACATTAGCAACAAGAACACCAATTACATAATACAGACCAATTTAGATTTATTGGAATAAAGAAGGTGCAAAGAAATGTTAGAGGTGGCAATTTGGAACGCACGTTAAGACAGATGGAAGCGAACATAATTTGTAACTTCAGGGCTACAGAAATAGGCCTGAACTTTGATCGTGAGGAGGGTTCTTTTTATAACCTCACATCATTTGATTAACTCATGCAAACCAGTTTAAAATCCATGTTTACCGTCAGCATTCGAGATCTTCTGACTCAGATGACATAAATTAGTTCTTGTCTAAAAGCTTATATAACTTGGGCAATCTATTCAAACCAGCATAAGAATTCATTCTTATATGGAGCACTGGAATGTTGCTGTTTTTCTGGTTTTAAAAGTGGTTCTAGATTGCATTCCTTCTTTTATTGTATATTACTACCATTACTCCACTCACGGACACATTAAATACACACATTCATATTCACATGTTTAAAACATGTTCCTTTTACTAGGAAATACATATGACGCTAGAAAAGGCTTCACTTCCTAAACACTCACCATAAAGATATTGAACTGATTGGTGCACTTTTCCAATGTTTCCGTATTTCTTAAACCTGTTTCCATTGGATTTAAGTTAGGTGTACAGATGTGGGTACTAATGTGTTCTTAAAAGGCCTGTTACTGTGGAATGCACTGCCAGCATCCACACGGTTGCTAGGCTTTTGTCATATTTTAGTGTCAAGAGCACTCTCTGGACACTTATGTAGGCCAGGTTGCTAGCCACCACATCAGTTGTGCTTCAGCCCAGCCCCCTAGAAAATGTAGGCCACCTTTGAAAGTCATAAAAAGAATTTTACCCGGCGGTCAGGCCTTCAAAGTACATCCTAACACAACAAAACAATTACTTTCATTTAACAATACATCATATGAAAGGGAAGAGAAAAGACAAGGAGATCAGTATAGCATTAATGTTTGCCCCCCAATACCTACTAATCGCTATGGGGCACAATAATAGAGAAATCCCCTTTTTATTTTCACATAACAATTCTAGATCCCTCAAGCCTAGAGCCCCAGTGGTGGTTGCCATTTGACCTAGTCCCCAATGGTGTTAGATTTGCACCAGATAAAGCAGAATGATGTGGGAAGTTTCCAAATAAACCAACAGATTTCAAGTGAGTATAATGGTTGAATACAATCCCACTATTTGCATTCAAGCCTGGGTTCCTGACTCTACCCAGGAGACCATTGGTTAATTTTTGATCCCAAAATTCCAGCTTAACAAAGTCACAGGAGTTGTCACCCTCATCACGCACTCTATGGCAACTCGCTATAGCTTCCCTAGTCCCAAAAGCACAGCCCCTTACAGTACGAAGCCAGTGCAAGCATTTATTTGAGAGTGCATCCCTTGATACTCGCTGGTTGGGAAATCATTTTGGTACCCCATGAAGAAATACTGCGGCCCTCCTTGAACCCCCAAGGACTTGGTGGCTTGTCATGCTTTCCTGGGGTGGGGTCTGTATACACTTTTTCCAACCATACTGGGTCCATGGATTCCCACTATTTTTGTACACCGGTTTTCCCATATGGTGTATAGTGTTAGCATTAGGGCCCTCGTTAGCTTCCCTGCTCAACAGATTGCTCATCTTCGGACTGTATCACATGAGTATGCAGATTGGTCTCGCAATGGGTAGTGACCTGAGGTTCTCTCACATTATCAAGTATGCGGGAATCAGCCTGCTCTTCAGGGGCCAATATACCATATATGTCTAACTTCTGGGGACATTGCAGGGCTAATTTAAAAGACCCCCTTTACATCGAATGGGCCAGTTTCAAACTCCCCCGTAGGTCCACCTCCTCCTCTCCTTGAGCATCTATCAAAACAAGCAGTAGACTTTTAATGTCTGCAAGTTCAGGGAGCACTTGTTTGCAATTGCAGTCCTGAACGATGCAGCCATCCTTGGCAAATTAGTCAGGACTGGGTTGAGTATGTTGAATGGTTTGCTTGGTGTCCTTTAATGGGGTTAAACGAAGAAAGGACCTGTTCCCTGAACACATGTTCATCATGCTCTCACTCCAGGGCTACTAGTAAGGAAGGGCTTATCTTCAGGCATGTCATCACTCTCCGCATCCATTTCGGCCAATGGGACCAGGGGGTTAACCTTCTCTGCAAATGTGGGCAGAGTATTGTCCATTTGGGTTTGACCAGGCACAGACGGAAACTCGAGGACCAAGGAGTTGCTCTTAAGAGTGGTCTTAGATGGTGCCCCCCCCCCTGTGTCCAGGAAGGGTAACAGCTTGTAGGGGAGGCTGGTCTAGCATCTCCCACCACTGGTGCTGGTCGTGGCTCAGACCCATAGCTGGTCAGCTCAGGCATGGGGTGGAAGATAGTCACGTTAGTGGGGACCGGGAGGGCAACAGGTTTGTGATTCAGAGAGAATTTGGCCATAGTTGTTAGCAAAAATCAATTTCCACTGCCAGTATCTTTCTCTATGTCATTATCAGGGCAGTTAGAGGGTCCTAAGGTGATAAACAAACCTTCTTTTGTGATTGGTTCATCTTTTTGGCTGTAAGATTTTCTTCAGGACATGCACCAGTCTTTTTCTGTAGAGACAGTGTCGATGGCGGTATCGCACTTCACACCATGTTGCGGGGGTATGTTCCCAATTTGCGCCTCATGGATAGGATCTTGTGATTGGGCTCTGCGCGGGCTTGCATAATTAGCAGAGGAATGGTCTGTATGGAGTGAGCATGTAAAGGGTTTAGGGAGGTGGAGAGAGACTCCAACACCTTCACGAGAGATATTCGATGGGGCTCACACAGTGAAATTGAGACAACAGTCACTACAATCCCCAGCCCAACTTTCTCCACGCACACCTCATTATGCTCTTCCGGTAATGTTCCTCAGTTACATTATTCAGCAAAATCCAGTGCTTGGGCTCAAAGTGTGGTCTCTTCACCTAGCCTGGACACCGCTCACCCAGCTCTCGAGGAACACCCCTGCGGGAGCGCAACACCCCGCACCCTTGGAACCTGTGGGCTTTGCCCTAGCAGGCTGTGGAGTGTGCTTTCAGGCTGTTGGGGTCATGACCAAGGATCCGGCAAAAGAGGCCCTCCTGTGACAAGCAAAGGCAAAAGGAAGAGCGCACTGCCCGCACCCTTGGCCCCTACGGGCATTGGCCATGCCGGCTCTGAAGTGGGCTTTTAGGCTGTGGGGGTGAGGCCAAGGATCCAGCAACAGAGGCCCTTCTCGGCCAAGAAAAGGCAAAAGGAAGAGTGCCCACCCTACACCCTTGCACCCTGCGGGCTGTTGAGCGGGCTTTCAGTCTATTTAGGGTGCGACCAATGATCTGCCAATGGCAGCCCTCCTTGGCCAAGCCTGCAAGACCGGGGTACTAAAAGCATCTTTTTATGTCCCAAAACTCTGCAGCGTTTTGGAACAGAAAAAAAAAAGCCAAAGAAAATGGACGCCGGGGAAGGGAAAACGGAGTCAGTTTTCCATTTCCATGTCAGCCATCGGGAGTGGACGAGTTGGGAACACAAGTGTTCCCAGCGCGTTCGCTGCCGGAAAATGACAGATAAGAAGGTAGGGGGGTTGGGAGGGCGGAGAGTGCAGGGAGGGCTGGAGGGAAAAGAAATGAAAAAAAACATACCTGAATCCCCGGAGGGGGATGATGGCAGCCTCCAGCCGTGTGGAGGCTCGGAACGGGGATGGCCCGCTTCGATCCTCCTCATTGGCTGAGGGGCTGCCACGCCCCCTGCCGTGGACAAAGTAGTGGAATCCCAGCTGAGGGATTCTCGTCTGGGTAATGCCCCGGCGAGAGCCAATCAGAATGTGTTTTACATTCTGGTTGACTCTCACCGGGTACTAATTCAGTTTATGACCAATCAGTTAAAGCACATTGTCCTTACTATACCACCCCTTCATCTTTCTCTACAAGCCCATTCTGCCCTCATTATGTTAACCCCTTAAGTGCTAAGGATGAGTATGCTCGTCCTATTTGCATAGACTTGCATAATAGCCTAACAGTTAAGGGCAAATGACGATGACCCGACCACTCATACAGTTATTCTTTCGGCCCCTTTTTGCCTCATGACCAACCCCTGTCCCTTTATACCACTATTCTCTCTGTGTGTGCTTTCCAGGTAAAAGATATGAAATGATATGACATGATATGACATTTATAATGAGCCTATACACAAGTGTTTCAAGGCGCGACGCAGCAAGGGAGGGGGAACGGATGGAAGACAAAGAGAACGATCCTACTAGGCCAGGTGTCATTCAGATTGCGCAAGTGCAGGGGAAGGGGGAAGGGGAAAAGTGTGTGGGGGGACAGTGCATTATATGGGGTAAAAAGGAATAAATAAAACAATAAGAGAAGTGCGGCCAGCTGGTGGCAAGTGCAAAGGGTATGTGCAGACATCAGGTGGCAGGTGCTGGTGTGGGACTGTAGGGATACAGAAAAAAAATCCCTAAGTGCGAGGGTTGCCAGGGAGGCAGTCAAGATGTGCAACTGGCTGGGGAGGGGACCTGGGCTCGAGATTAGAGGGTGGCCAGGTAACCAGTGCAGTTTCAGCCAGGAGTTCAGCAGGGGAGAGGAAGAGAGAAAGCAGAAGCAAATATGAAGGTTTTGAAGTGCTTCTGGAACTGGAGATGGTTCTCCTCAAGTTTCAGGGAGGCAGGGAGGCTGTTCCAGAGGGAGGCCCCAGCTGAAGAAAGAGATCTACCACCAATTCGTTGCTTGGAGCAGCGACTGACCCTGAGGGAGTTGGAGGCGGATGAGCGAAGAGCTCGAGAAGGAAGATAATTAGTAAAAGAGAGTTGAAGGTATTGAGGTCCCAGGCCCCAAATGGCCTTGTGGATAATGCACAGGGTTTTTAACTTAATCCTCCCAGCCACTGGGAGCCAGTGCAGAGAGTTCAGGCCTGGAGAGATATGATCCCTGGGCTTGAGGCCAAGGGCAAGTCTCTTATTCCTGTTCTGGATGAGTTGCAGAGGGCGGAGAGTAGAAGCAGGCAGATTTAGAAAGAGGCTGTTGCAATAGTCCAGCCTAGAGAGAATCAGAGCTCTGGATACAGTGAGCTTCTGGGGGAAGGAGATGAAAGGAAGGATACCTCTGAGGAGGAGCAGCTGCTAGTGTGACTTCTTAGAGATGTCAGAGATGTGAGGAGAGAAGGAGAGAGTGGAGTCAAAGATGCCCCAAGGTTTTTAGCCTCGCAAGTGGGAGCAGGAAGAGGGCCAAGAGAGGGTGGCCAGAGAGTGACAGGAAAGGAGGGAGCAGGTGTGCCGATGAGGAGAATCTCATTCTTTCTGGCATAAAAGCAAAGATAATTGGCGGCACACCACTCCTAGATGGCAGACAGACAGCCAGAGATGAGAGAAGGAGAAGAGGTGGCTGAAGGTAGCCTGAAAATGAGCTGAGTGTCATCCACATAGCACTGAAAGTTGGGGCAGAGAGCAGCAATGCGGTGGGCAAGAAGTGACAGGTATTGGTTGAACAGCCAGGGAGAGAGGTTAGACCCCTGGGGGACACCACAGGTAGAGATAGAGATAGAGGAGAGGAAGGACCCAAGTAGGTCCTTGTAGGGTCGACCAGAGAGGATATAAGTCAGCCACTCCAGTGCCTGACCGGTGATACGCAGGTTATCATGAAGACGGTTGAGCAGGATGGCATGGTAGACCATGTCAAAGACAGAAGAGGGATCAAGTAAGATGAAGACACATGGAGTGTTAGACTCGAGGTTGGAGAGCAGGTCTTCACTGATGTTCAGGAGAGAAGTTTCCTTGCTTCTGGCAGACTGATGGTCATGAAGACAACCAACAGATTCAGTGTGAAGATTAAGCTGGGAGATGGCCAGCTTTTCCAGGAGTTTGCCCAGAAAAGGAGTGGTGGAGATTGGGCAATAGTTAGCTGGGCTGGACGGGTCAGCAGAGGGTTTCTTAAGAAGAGAGTGCACAAGGGAGTGCTTCAGGGGGGATGGGAAGACTCCAGTGGGGAAGGAGAGGTTACAGAAGTCAGCCAGAGCAGGAGCTAGGGAGTCAATGTGGTCCTTGATGGTTTTGGAGGAACAGGGATGAGCCTGTTTTGATGAGACTTTCATAGATTGGACTTGTCTAGAAACTTCGTCAGGGGAGAACAGGGGAAAGGCAGAGAAGGAGGGAAGAGAGGTGGCAGAAGAAGGGCCACAGGAAGAGCAGGGAGTGGAGGGGAGAGGGGGAGAGGAAGAAAGCGTTGACAGGATGTCCTGAGTTTTAGAGATGAAGTGAGAAGCCAGAGCCATGCAAAGGCCCTGGGATGGGACAGGTGGGATAGAGACTGCAACAGGATTGGCCAGTTCCTTGCAGATTTTAAAGAGTTCGGCTGAGTTGTTAGATGCCGCAGAGACACAGGCTTGGATGTGCGCTCTCTTCTTGGTGCCGACAGAGAGCCGGTATTGCCTTTGGAGCCGGCGGCAGGCCAGTTTGTCGGAGAATGTACCAGAAGCAGGCCATTTCTTCTCAGCCACCCTGAACTTGCGTTTGAGGGTGACAAGGTCTGAGTCATACCATGAATTGCACTTGGCTTTGGGCTTCAGGCAGATCCTCATGACAGGGGCAAGAACATTGAGAGTATCAGATATAGCAGAGTGAAGCATGGAAAGGGCTGTGTCAGAGTGTGAGTCAGCCAAAGGGGGAGGGGGCAGAGAAAGTGACAGTGAAAGCCTCAACTGACACGCGCTTCATTGGTCAGATAACCGAGAAGGTGGGTGGCAGTGCTGGAGTTGGCTTGGCCTGGGGGTAGAGAGGGTGAGCTGGGAGGAAAGGAGAAAGTGATCACTCCAGGAGAGAGGAGTGGTGAGAGGGATAGAAAGGGGAAGGTCTGAGGTGATCAGAACATCCAGCATGTGCCCTGCAGAGTGAGCCGGGCCAGAGGGGAGAATAGAGAGTGAGAGAGAGTCGCAGAGGTTGTGAAAGAGTCCAGAGGTCGAGACCAGGAGGGAAGAGGCAAGGCCCGCCCGTTCAGAGAGGACAGAGGAGATCTGACCGGGTGGCCGATAGATAGTAGCCACAGTAAGGGAATGTGTAGACAGTGAAATGTAGAGAGAGAGGCCACATGCACTTCCAGTATCCCTTGACTGCTGTGTGACAAGACTCATAGCTAGGGGCAGGAAGAGTGTGAACATTCTTGACGTTTTACAAGCTCTACTTTGAGCCATTCAGTGTGAAGATGGCCTACATGTAGGGGTGTGTGTAGTACGTGTTTGTGTGTGTACTTGTGCATGTGTGTGTGTGTGTGAGAATGCACATGTGCATGTGTGTGTGAACCGTCCTATACAATCGATCCCCATATGTTTAATCATAATTCATCCAATTGTGCTAACTCATTTTATGTTGAAATCTGTGTAGCCACAGTCTGGGACATTGAGATAGGCCTTCCAATGGGCCCTGAGCCGTGTAAATCACCTGAGAGGAAATGGCTTTTTTTAATGTGAACTGCACAACAAGATACTGTTTCTATTTTTCATTGGATTTTGAATTATATTTCACAAGTAAGGGCAGGTTGCTGGCAAAGACACTTCAGCTTTTTATGAATTATAAAGGTATGTGGTGTTTTCTCCTCCTTTTCTATTGACCTCGGAGTATGTCACTGGAAAACAAGAACTTATTCTGCTTCTTAAAACTATCTGTGAATTGTAACGCCCTGTCTTCACCTTCCCAAAGTGTAGACTACCGTAACCGGCACTTCCATAGTTGTAATTTACTTTCCAAATATTGTACTAAAAATAATGTCATCGGATAATAGCAAGCTTGTCAGAATAAAATGCGTATATGATGGGAATGAAGAAAGATAGCATCTTCTGTCCTTGTTCTGTGAGGGCACTCTCTCTTGTAGCGTGCGTGCATTCCTTTAGACAGAGCTGAGCTTGGAGTAGTGGGACTGCTAGAACGTTCACTAGTTTTAACCTGCTATTTGCTTGCAGTAGCATTGACCAATTACCTGTACTCTTCCTCTCCCTACTGAAGGCAGGAGGGGTCTACGTGTTTTGGGGGGTCACTGGGATTAGTCCTATCGCTTTCCAATCCAATATGAATTATTGTTGTCTGGGCCACAAATAGTTGTCCTTATTAGTTTGGGCTATTAGGTGTTTCTTGCGACACCTACACACCAAAACTGTATTTGAGTACATAGTTAGGGAGAAGTGACATATGAGGAGGGACACACAGCGTGTAGCTGGTGGTTGGTTATTTGCCCACCAACTGTCTGCCCATGATCACCTCCTCAAGGGAACTCTTTGGGCTCGATTTAATCAAGCCTTACCATCAAACATCACACTCAAAGTGCCTGCCAGTGTTTTTACAAAGCAGTCTTCTGAGTTAATGACGCAATTGCAGTTGTAAACATGCAATTGATGTAAAAGAAATGTCTTAACCTGGTCTGCCTTTGGCTACTCGATTTATAAGCAATATGCATGTCCTTCACTGCAGTCCTGTTTAAAATCAGCATTGGCAAAGCCAACAGTTTTGTCTTGTGTATAAGTATTAAGCATTTGCCAGGCAATGCTATTAGATGCACAGGTTCTCGCACCATTTTGCAGCTGCTACCATTAATGGCCAGTTAATACCACTAAGGCAGTGCATGGCAAGTGCCTTTCCCATGCCTACACAAAAGCACAAACTGTTGGCATTGCCAATGGTTGTTATTGATTGTTAGCATTTATAACTTGTTTGCATTTTGATAAAAATCTGTTTTAATGTGTTCCTGCTTTGATTTAGCCAAAGACCTTAGTGGGCATATGGGTAAGTGGTTCTCACATAATCTAAATTCTCTACATGGAAACGTGGAGCGCTGCTGTCCATGGTGGACCATTTCACTTTGTCATAGACGCTTCCATTGCTGCTCCTATAGCTGTATCTCCTTTGTGAATGGAGCATGGCTTGCTTCCTTAAGGTTGTACTTAATTTTATATGCATGTGAAGCTTTTTCAGATGCAGATAATGCTCCGCCGGGTCTGTGTGAGAGTTGTGCCACTTTTCTGCTCATTTTGCCTATTTCATGTAACAGGGAACGTTTGGAAAGTAGTGCCTGCCGTTTGCAGGGTGTGTGGGGAATGTTCCATTGGTGCTGCTCCCTTAGATGTACTTGTTCCCTGTGTGAGTGAAAGCTGTCATATCTGCTCCCTGTGCTGCTGCCCATACTGTATCTCATGTGTATGTTAGTGGAGAGGGACCTGTTGCTACATGTGCTTTGTTTTTCTGTGTGAGGGTGAAGCTTCTTCTGATGCTACCTATATGGATATTCAGTGTGTGTGTGTGTGTATATTTAAAATGCGAGTGTGATGAAGAATGAGTAGAGGGTAAAGCACCTACTCAGACACACTCCAACTTGCTTCTTTGATATGCAAGCCTCGGTTTTAGGACTGTGTTAGTCCTAAAATTCCCAACCAACATTTGAGGAAGTATTTCGAGGAAGGTTGCCACAAATACATCACCAAAGAGAATATCAAACTCTGGAGTGTTATGAAGGAACTACAATGAATAGTTAAATAAATAACGAGGGTGTATAAATATAGGATACATACTAACCAGATAAAAAGACAGAGGTGATCGGAAAGACTGCTACATCAGGAGAATCAAGTCAATCACCTGAACTCATTTAAGTTTAGTTTCTTAGTGATAGGACCAGGATATAACTAGATTTGGACGGCAGACTGTTCTTTCTTTGGGACTTTCTGACGATGGACGAGCACCTTCAATTCCTTTAGTAAGGTAGGGAAACCCCTTTCAAATAAGGAAAGCTACGCCATTTCCTTATCATTTAATAAAAGTAATTTAGAAATGTCCTCAAAGAGTCTGACTCCTTCTTCTGACCTAACACACACCCCTTTGTTTCAAATTGGGGACCAAATCTGCAGAAAGCATCTATAGCTGTGGATCCCATTGAAGAACAGCCTCAAACTACAGATCTGTTAAAATAATCTAAATGAATATTGCTGCCTACAAACATGTTGGATGATAGAGAAACCATTGCCATTTTAACTTTATATGATATTATTTAATTACAGGAAATATGGGAAAGTGATGGCATCCACATTGATGATTATGTTACATTTCAAACAATGGCCAAGGAAAATATTGAGGTAAAGACAGAGGGGACCTTGCCATTTTTGTAAAGCTGGCTTTAGTATCAAATGTTGAATGTATAATGCTTAACTCTTCATAAACCCAATCTGTAGGCTTTATGGAAAAAATAACTTGCTCCCATTGCTTTCTTTGGGCAGTGTTTATACTAGCCCCTCCAAGACCACCCCGAATCTGGCTTTTATCAAATTTTAAAATATTCTGGACCCACTTTTAGATCCATTGAACAAGCCACCTGATTGGGTGATTTTAATGTAAAAACTGACAATGGTCCTGCTCCAGATTGTTATGCGGAGAATGAGGATTTGGCCTTTAATGCTTTGCATCCTGAGATGCTGGACCATAGAATATGTCAGAATGGCTTTAAAATGTTAACTTATTTAAATGAATGGGGTTTGAGGACCCTCAATGAAAGATTGCAATATGGTCGAGCTTGTAACTTTACTTTTCAAGGCCATCTGGGTAATTCTGCCATTGACTTTTTCTGCCTGCCATTTTCCAGGTGGGAGTTAATAGTACATTTTAAAGTGCTGTCTAGTCATTATATCGATCATTTCGCTCTATATTTAAAATAGTGTGGCTGAGCATTAATGGTCCATGTGTTGCCTTCCTCATATTAAAAATGCTATTTTAACTAACACAAAAAGAATAATTAGATGGAAGGATGAGCTTCATTTGGCACATGATGAGCAGCAGGATATGCATGGAAGAAGACGGAGCATTTTATGGAGTTGGAGGTGCAATTGTCTCTGTATGTATAGATGTATTTGTATATGGGCAAATACAATTGCCTTTTGCCTATTGTGGCAAATAACCTTTTTTGGGCCCTAGTGGCATCACTAAAATGTATTTATTTCGCTATTTTGAAGTTTTATATTTTGGATAGTAGGTGCATTTGAGACCGTGCCTGGCATATGATGGAAGCAGCTGCACGAGTGGGTTACAGCTTTCCAGTTGGCTACTATACCAATAATACAATGGCATTGTTTGGGTATGTATGACTGCACCTCACATATGACACCCACACCCTGTCGCTTTGCCAATGCTTTTTAAGGAATTGAGGGAACTTTAAAGCAATTTTGAGGCCATGGATTAAAGTAGCAAACAAACAAACAAAAAAAGGGCCCAAAACCCGACACGAATCCTTAAACACAAGCTGAGGAACGATAAACATATTTTAGCCAAAAAATGCAACCCTGCCGGTAGCTGTGCCTGTAAAACAGAATCGACTGATGCCGGAGTTGCATTTTTTCCAGCGGCCAGAAATTGGCAATTACCGGGTCATTACGGCCTTGCCGGACCTGGTATTTGCCCATTCCTGTGCGCCAGAAAAAATTCTTCCCCATTCCCATTTGAGCCCCATAGTCTCAGTGTGAATGGGGAAGCCGGATGTACAGGCATCGTTATCAACTGTGCCTGTGCATCCGAAATGCTGTGCTCGCGGGCCCCCACAAGCACAACTCAGAGTTTGCTGGTCCGGATACAACGGTATCGGCAAGCTTACCGCTACTGTTGCATCCGGACCGGCAAGCTCGTAATGAGGCCCATAGTCTTGTTTTTGTAGCATGCTATTTGTGCAACCAGAACTGCCATTTCGCTTAAGAAAATGGCTGCAGGGCTCACATATACATGATGCAAAAATCATGTTGCATCAATTTTTGGGGTAAATAAAATAAGTGACTTGGGGATATTTTAGGTATTATGATTATTGTATGAGCTGATTTGAAACCGTGGATTTATGTGCGAAAAAACATAAAAAGGCTTATATCCTACCACAATTCCTAAACATAAACCTAGACCAATGATGCATATTTTTATTTAGTCAAATGTTTATTTTGCTCTTAAATGTAACTTTGTACGGTTTTGCCTGCCCCCTCAAACTTATAAATTAGTTTCTGCACAATGGCTGATCCCATTACAGAACCTTCACCAGGCTACACAAATAATATATTTCTTCCATTTCTGGCAAAAGTATTCTTCAAGTTAGTACTGCAGGTCTCCCCAATTAACTTTAGATGATGTTCTAGCTTATGGTGGAGGGTGGCTAATGGAACATTGTTATATTGGGCTGAAAATATATTTCTTAGCACTTGAGGAGAGTTTTTTTCATAATTGTGGTAAGTTTTGAGCCATTTTGGAGGCCATCGACCAATGTGGCCAAACATTTCTTTTAAAAGTTAAAACTCTCCACAATGGTTAAACATATGTCTTGGGCACCCATTCTTTTTTTTTTTTAACGCAAACATGATGTTACTTTTAGAGTCAGCACTTGGCTGCCCAACCCACAACTGAACTTGTTAGTCATGGCTTCTGCACAAGTACAGCGTTAGTCTCTTTCAACTATTTGAGTTGAATGGGGGCTCGGGTCTCTGTGGGGCTCCCATCAACTGCCCCAATGTTAACAGTCACCAGTCTTGTGGCAGGGCAGTCTTTGCCCTTCATTTGGGACTTTAAATGTGAGCTTTGCAGCATACACATTACAAGCTGCATTTGTTGGAGCCCTTCAGGGCAGAGCAGAGTCTGTTGGGCCTTTTTCCTCTATATTAGCCCCTTGGTGACAAAGAAGAACTAATCACGAGACTGCCAGTGAGCAAGGTGCTGGAAAACTAAGTATCTTTTTCAGGACAAGTTTTGGGTTTCAGGTCCCTGCTGACTGGCTGTCTTGTGATAATCAAAAGATCTTACACCCCTTCGAAACATTATTATGTATGCAGCCCACAGGTGCATCACACTTTTGTTCTCCACTCTAAGCAAGGTGGCCCCACAACCGTCATGTTGCAATAGTGCCCAGAGCCTCGTCAGCTGGTCCTGTTTCTACAAGATGGCTGACCTTTTCAGAGTGCGTTGCCATGAAGCACTCAGCCATCCATCATTAGAACCCAGCAGGGGGGTGCCAGCCAATCAAGTGGCTAGGAGCGCAGGCTTGAACCGCCGGTGTAAGCCCACGTTCCAATCCGACTGACGGCTGGGTACCCCCACCGCCAGCACACCCACCCTGCCCCCTTTTTTATTTTTAATCCACCTGCCCCAAACTAACCTTATTGTGGCTGCAGCAGCACCTTCCCTTCTGCTCAGAAGGACTGCTATGGAAAGGGAAGAGGGAGCCTCTCTTCCCTTTCAATGGCGGCCATATTGGTAAATGATTTTGCCTCGTACAACAGGACGGAACATGCGTTCTGTTGTAGGAAGGAAAACACTTTGTTTTTTAGCACCCTGGGTTGCCGCTTTGGTAACCCGGGGTTCTAATGGCCTTAACACCCGATCCGGCCCGAAAACCAACTGACCACAACACCTTGTTGGAATATTCTAGCCAGAATCCACATTCTCAAAAAGACAATCTACCATATGGGCAATTTTTACGTCACCAACGGAATTGTACTATCATTAATGACTTTGAAAAACAGGCCAACATCCTGTGTGACAAACTATTAGCAAGAGTATATCCACGCAAAATCATTAAGAAATCAGCACAGATAGCACGCTGGACACACAGAGAACATCTGTTAAGTCCACGGGAAAAGAAAACCAACTCTGAACGGATAGTGTTTGTCGGCTTTTTCTCAACAAACTCATCAACTTAAAAAAATCATTAAAAAACATTGGAACATGGTGATGAGTACAGGATGTTACACCGGCCCTCCGTTGTTTGCTCTGAAACGGGCTAAAAACGTTCAAGACAGTTTAGTACACTCTCGATTAGAGAAACCAAGGGTTAATTCCGCTCAGAACACATTGCGAGCAGCTTGGAACCATAAAATTTAACAAGTGTTGCAACATCATGCTTGTGGTAGTTGCAGTGTATGTCACCGGACTTCAAAAACAACTGAATTCACACATGGAAATGTTCACTGGCAACTATGACAATTGACTAATTGTCAGTCTTCGAATGTGATTTACGTGGTTAGATGCCCATGTGAATAGATCTACGTGGGCATGACCACAAGAAAGGTAGTCACGCGTATCAATGAGTATCGCTCAAGAATAAGGACAAAAAATCTTTCAGCACCACTGTTGCAGCATTTTGTGACAGCAAATCTCACAGACGATGACATGCCTTGGTATGTAATATACCAACTCAAACCAGATGCAACCCAATATTTCATGCAACATAGGTCACTTGCACTGGAATAGCGTTGGATACACTGCCTATGGACTCATGAAGTAGGTCTTAATGAAGAACTGCAATGGCCGATTCTGTTATCATAATAGGTCAAATTTCCTTGCAGCATCCAGACAATTGGATGAATTCCTTGCATACTTTGTGCAAGCCCATAGTCAACTAACAGAAGACGATCAATGGGGGAATCCAGCATTGTAGATGTGGCACGAGAAGCATATGTTTAAAAGCTTAAAAACGTGCTCTCCTTGAGGTGTCATGCAGCCACAGGTGAGTAAATGCTCGTCAAGTTGTGGCATTTAAAGCCGGAGTCTTTTTGACATATACATTGTCAAAATATTGACAAACAATCTGCTAGCGATAAGCGGAGAGTGGCAGGGGATTAATTCTCCTACACCTGTTGCCATGGCCTGGCTCGTTCAATTGCAATACGTTTTTCACAGTTCTCCATTATAATGGCTTTGAAGGCAGTGCGTACTATGTATAGATCCATCCAACATGGCAGCCGTCTTTGGTCAGCCACAGACATACTCGTGGATAGTGCAGAAAAGGCATAATGGACACACCCACTGCTTGAGGAATCCCGCGGTTTTTCAAATTATGATGGAAAGCAGCGCTTGGAGGTTTGTGTGCCCGCTTTCAAGATATCTTCGGGTAAGCAAATATACCGTCTAATGTGTTTATGGATGACAGTAGTTACATGGCTTGTGGTATCAATACCGCAGCAACCTACAATAATGAGATGAGTCCTGTTGGGTGTTGCCAAGGTTTGGCTGTTTGCATTCAGATAGAGCTCATGAATTGGGTCCCATTTCGACCCCACGATTCACCTGACATAGCTGTTCCGGGAAGTCAGTGTGCAAATTGGCGTATCCAAATTGATACGTTTGTTGCTAATGAGCCCTTTTTTTGGACATCAGCAGAGGGAGCCAAGTTGGGCATTTTGGGAATAACAACCAGCTTTGTTGTCCCCCATTCAATGCTTCCCTTGGCAACCCGGCCAACACACATTTCCTCCCCAACTACAGTTTGTTCATCACGCGGTGACGGATCTGGGGGCCTGTGTATTTCCATGCTCGATCCTCATGAGCCCTTGGTTCTGGGCATCAGCAAAGGAGCCTTGTTGGGAATTTGGGGGAATAACAACTGGCCTTGTTGTCCCCCCCAGGTTCTCTCCTCGGTGTCCCTCCTGGGATGCACGCCCCCATGCACCATGGCTTTGGTGTCATACTAATTATCGGGTCCTGAAATTTTCTTTTTTCAGATAGCTACGGGCATTTCTGGCCATTGATACGCCCCTACACTATTCAGTAGCTATGAGGCAGTGACCGGGCCGGGAATGATGCAACTGAGCTAGAAAGTACATTTTGCATGTGTTTTACACTGCGTCCATATGATTTGTTGTTCGTCCACCTGCGATGTTTTTGGCATAATTCGCTTGACTGCAGAGTTAGTGTATATGTTTTTGAGCATGACTTTTATTACTAATGTGTTGAGACTAGGACCAATTGGTAGGCCCAACAAGCCGGCTTCGTTTATGGTGTGAGGAGATATAGATGGCATCCGGGGAGTATCTCCCAGCGATGGAAGGATATGTACAGGCTTAGGAAAAGAGATTTTGCTTTATTGACTAGCTTATGGACACCGCATTGAATGTATGCTTCCTTGCAGAATAGGCAGTTGATAACTGGCCAAGGACATCCAATTTGAAGAACTGAAATATCAAGCTCTCAGCTTCTTAGGAGTCAGGCACAGCAAGTGAGGAGCAGCCAGCTCATTGTTTCTGCCTTCGGGAACCACAACATGGAGATATGCGGGGCCCAATAGGGTAGAAGGATGGCAGAAGGTCGCACCAGCTGGGAATTGTGCGTAGTGGAAAATCGTTCCTTATAAACTTGACTCAACTAACAGCATGAATGCGTCCCACAATGTGTGACCTTGAGATACTAACCCAGGGCTTTGGTAACTTGGGATATTAGGCTGCGTGGTACTTGATTTGCTGTTCATATTACTCAGATATCAATGAGCCATTTGGGACTACCAAACAAATCTGAATAATTTCTATGCCCAGAGGGTGCGGATGATTGAAAGAACTCGTTTTTTTTTAAAGCCTAAGCGATGTGAAGTTTTTGCAATTCCTTCTTAAATACGTGTTTTGACATTATAGAGATTGATGATTGTTGCTGTGATTTAGTAACATGTTACTCCCAATACAAGCAATGAACAATGGTTATATGTATAAAAGCGTTTTTTTAATTACCCACTTTCTTTTTCCTCCCTTCCTTGTCTTCCTTTGTTTTCCTCCCAATCCCCCTCTTCCCATTCTTTACCCTTTCGGTTTTCTTACCGTCCCCTTTTACCCTATTTTGCTTATGTAGACATCCAAACTGGCAATTGGCAACCCACACCAATGTGACCCTAAATGGGGTTTTATATGTCCTGAAGATGGCTTGGGTACGGAAACCATGAACAGTACCAAGCCGAAACTTGAGTCAACACTTTTTTGCCTAAAGTTCCATCGGACTACAAAAGTTGGGTAGTCATCATGACTGCGAGGTAAAATGTTCATATCAAAACTAGACAATTGATATGTGCCTATATTGTACTGAACTGGTGCATTCATTGTGTAAATACACCTTGCAATTATGGGTCGAGTTGTAAGACCCTTTTGTTTTTCTATCAATTGTTTACTTTGCGTATCTTGCACAGTATGAGTGGATTATGAATGTGAATGAAAGATGTGGGTTGTCTGTGGTACAGTATGGGTCATGGTTGGTTGTGATGTGTGTTGTTCAAAAATGTAATCAATTGTTAGTAGAGATTGAGTTAATGTACTTTTTAATGAATGAAAGTAACTTTTTATACACTGTTTTTTCATTGGTTGTTTATGTATGATATAAAAGAAAGAATATTTTGTCCTAACAAAATCATATGGCATTTCTATGCAAGGAAATCGCTACTATAAGAATAATTACGAAATGCTATGAGAGTTGGTATATACGCGCGGGTCTATGCATATTGTGCAATTACTACCACATTAAGCAGCCTGCTGCCTTCACAAAAGAACAAATCTAAATGCAGAAGATAGGTGAGAAGACATTCTATCTGCTATGCAGATTAGACAAAAGGAGCTCTTAAATGCCACGTTCTGCAACTATCCTCTGAGCTTATACAGGAGCCCCGGCATCAACAAAATGGCCCATCTTACAATTTTGATTGTGTTTTGGTTTTGAATGATTAAACCTTTCACAAGGATATACAAACATATCCAACAATCAAATAGATAAAAACAGACCAAAAATACATTCGAATTTGGCACTACATGATTTATTTCATCTTTCATAAAATATGAAGGAGAGAATAAAAGTTGCACAGTAAAATACTATTAGACATTATAGTGTAAAAATAGATAGTTGAAGGAGAGAAAGATAAAATATTTATACTGTTGCAAAAATAATTTGACTCCATCATTCCTAATAGGTACATTAATACCCTACCATTCAATAAGCCCAAGAATCTTAAAAATCTTCAGATCCTACCAGTCAGTGCTACGGAGGAGCCCGAGAAACTACAATGCCATACAGTATCTGATTCAATACGATAAATATCAGGCAAATACTTCCCCCAAAAATAGCTACGAATGCCACCTAAAATACGACAAGTCATTACGAGGTGCTTCAAAGTCTCTATTATAGAGTCTTTCTTATAAAAATGACAATACAGGATCGGGACCTCCAACCTATCACAAATATTCCGAATTTCACCCCTTAATATTAAGTTGAACTAGAACTCATGAACAAAGAGCTTGGCATTGCCTTAGTAAATTTAATTAAATTTGCAGGTAATATACCTCTTTTTCGGTGCTCACCTGTAATGTCATTCTATAACTTGTATTTGGTTAAGGCAGAGCAGGTTTTAATCCAGACTAACTCCCAAAGTGGATGTTTTACAAGAGATGGTAAATCAATCAATTTGGTCTGGGTACAATTTAATTACTAACCCTACTTGTTCATGAATAAGCCGTATTCATTTTAGGTATTTACAACTATTGACAAGCAGTAACCTCTGAAAATTACAAAATAGTTTATCCGGCAGAGGAGATATTATCTTCCTTAATAGAGCAAGTGCGTTCCAAGCCATTTTACAATGCAAGGTCAAAAGACCCAGCTCGAAGCGCACCACCGCCAGCGGAAGACAATTGGACAAATGAAGCACTTTACGCTACAATCCTGCTTCCATAGAGTTTGCTGATGCCCAATCAAGTGTTTACATAGTTTCCAGACCATAAATTAACTTAGGCACCACTTTCATTTTATAAAATTGATAACAGGAAGCAATGAGTAAATTCCATACTTACAGTTGATCTTTTTCATCTTTGGGATAAAACAGTCAGCTTTCAGCCCCAATGCTGCAATTGTTGCAGTCTTTTTTATTCTACTCCGAATTGGTATAGCTAGATACATGGAACGGTCTTCAGTTGCAAGGACCGTTTTGGCCAAAGACCACTGTACCCCATATAACCCTTAGGTGTAGAAAACCACATAACTTTGTTTAATTCTTTGTTTATCTTTAGATCATTATCAACTACATATTTATGTAGTCCTGATATCCTCTTTAAACCAATCTGTGTATGGTCAAAGATGGGGATGTTGTCAGCAAAGGACAACCATTTCAAAAGCATGTCACACAAATGACGCGACATAAGGGAGTTCTCTTCCAAAGCATTACCTAAATCAGATATACACATACTAGCTGTTCCTGGCATAACATATGCCGTTCTAGCATATCTTAAAGGTTATTACTTAAATATGATCGCACCCTGTTGCTTCAGCAGAAGCAACAACATAACGTTGTCCATACACTGCCTTACCTGTCTCGTTCGGATATAGCGGTGAGATCAAATGGTAAATGTGGCCGTGTAGTCAGAAACAATATTGAACATTTGCAGGCAGTGATCTCATGTCGGCACCCAGTGATGTGAACACCATTGCTTCCAAGTTGATTCCAGCTTACTCATATATTTCTTTTTAAACACAATTAACAATCTCGTTATTCTGAGATACAACACTTAATGAGCTGAATGATCGACCTCTTGGAGAGCAACCTATAGTTTCCTGAAACTGAATACAGGTTTCGGAACGTATAGGCAGATTCTGCCAAAAGTCTGCCCCTGTGACTAATTAATGGTCATTGAAAAGGCTAAATGTAAAGGAAAGTGTCTTCTTTTGAATTTGAAAGGCCTATTTGTATCAGATTGAATCAGAGGCATAGCGGTATAAGAACAGTATCCAATTTGAATCCATTGATTACACAGACCTCTATGATGTGTCTTGGTAGATACATTATTGTCAAACTTTTTCCATTGCAGAGTCCCCGTGATAGTATAAGATTGGGTAGTAGCATAGTTACAGCTCATAATTACAGCAGCTACTTTCAGTTTTAGCTCATAAGGAGGCATTCATCCTCCAGCATTTTGCTATTTAGACACAGAAACCCTGAGCCAGTAATTAACTTTTCATTGACACTGGAACCTCTGTGTCCTGAGTGAAGAGAAGTGGGGTTGCAAAGAAGTAACTTGACATGTTTCTGAATGTTTGTGATAGTGGAATGTGAAGGTGACTGCGTAGGACCGTGCTCATTCTGTTTATTAAAATATTTGCTGTTGAAGTTGAAGGGCACACAGAGGTGCGGTTTGCCATTTGGACAGAAGAGGGCAACCTAACACTGATACATTGCATCAGCTGAGATACAGAAACATACTTACGCGTTTTATATATGTATAGATTAAAGAGACAGGGGCCAGGTACGTACCACGTCTCAACCCCCTTCTTGTAGGGATCCTATCGTTTAAGTTTCGCTCAAGGTCAAGCCGTACTTGGTTACAAGAGTCAGTATGTAGGAAAATCTAAATATTCAGTAAACTTTGGGGCAGACCCCCAAAGAGAACATTTATGCCACAGTCTTACTAAGCTGAAAGCGTTAGAAAATTCAATGGATGCCAAAAACAGATTCAATTAATGTGGTCTAGTAAACATAGACTGTAGAGTATTAGCAATTTTCACAATCCTTTACGAAAGCCAGATTGGTATCTGCTAAAATGACCCCTCTTTATAGCCCAGGCCTCAAGCTCTTTAAGAATTAGTGCCAAGAAGACTTTACTCTTGGCATCAAACAGTGTAATCGGCTGATAATTTAATGGGAGCTGGCAATTTCCTCTTTTGTAGTTGGGAATGACAAATGCGAGCTTCCATGAGTCCAGAGTTTTACCTAAGTGAATAACGTTAGTAAACCGAATATACAGGATAGAGGCTCATGAAGATGGATCATTTTTAAACATACTTTTAAGTAAGCCATTTGGCCCAACAGCCCGAGACTGATTCATTTTCTTAATTATATAAAAATATCATCAAAGTCAAAATTCAAGTTCCAGTCATTGGATGTAACAGGGACAACTTCCGTCCCAATTGCGCCCCCCCCCACCCACAGAATAGAGCGCTGTAAAGTACTTAATCCATATTTCTTCCAATGTCGGATTAATTTTCAATTCTATCTGAGTTTAATATAAATTATGAAGGGTCGATCAGAAAAATAAACTCTCAGCAACTCTCCTGTTTAGTCCTAATTATTTTTAACATATTTGAAGAATCTTTCTGCAGCATATAGTGTCTATGCTGTATTACCCAATTTATGTACTTCTGTTTACTAGATTTTGACAATGTAATCTAAGGCGTTTCTGTTACATACGCAACACGTTGGTCCCTATGGTCCCGAAACTGATTCTGCAGTGTAATTCAGGTCGGTACTTCCAAGATGGCGGACCGCAGAACAGCCCGCGCTGAGAACAACGTTACAGTCGCTACACGTTCACCATGGACGCGGCAAACAACTCACATGATACCTTACACGGCACGAAGTTTGACTGCTCTTCGCGTCGCTACTGTTTTGGCTGATGCTCCTTTCTCTTCCCAGCCGCTTCGGCTTGCTCAATCCCAGGGGTCATTCCCATCTCCCTGTCGGGAGCTTAATCTCAGTTCCAATCTCTGGGGTTCCTTCTGGGTAATTATTTGCTACAGTTCAGAACAGTAATTTTGCTTCCCGTCAGTCCCCATCTTACCATTTCCATAGTGCGCGCACTTACCTCTCGATTACCTTCTAGATTTCCCGTCCTTCAGCTCTCTCGGAATTCCATCTTTCAGGGATCGCTTCAGGTATTCCAGGATTTGCCAACTAAGAGGTTAGGGGTCCTTCTTACCTTCTTTATGCTTACCGCTCTACTCTCCCACAAAGCACCTTACCTTGTTGTTTCTTGCCATCAGAAGAAGCCTTCCCACATCACCACTGGAGACGCTGTGCTTACGCTGTGATCGATACGCCGGAGCCCGCATCCTGTCAGGGTTTTCTACCCCAGAGGGTTTCCCTGCCAGTCGCGCACTTTCTCTCGGGATTTCTTTACTGGGTAGCGAGTGCTGCGGCGGTCGGTGTAACCTTTACACGCTGCATTGGCCTCTCATTGAATAGTTCCAGTCTGCCAAGGTGAGTCTTTTCTTATTATACAAAAGTTGATTCTTTACAAAAATATAAAGTCCGACTAGAGGTAACAGTTTCACTCTCAGCACTATACTTAATAACTTTGCTCTTCCTCAGTTCTCTTTTCTTAATTACAATACTTCAATCAAAAGTATGCGGATGGCAAGTCCTACCTAACATATTCTTCTTCTGAATATGACACTGGTTTTCCTACAAATATACATTATTGCTTTGCTCTACTAGGAGTTGATATAATACTATCCCCCAAAGTAACAAATTAATTCCTTCTCATGGAGCCTGATATTTTTTTTCCAAGCAAAAATTCAACAGGAACGTATCGTGATCACTCAGGTCCGTATCTCAGACACAAACCTATGGCACTTATAAAAACAGATTTGTGCAGACATACATGTAACCAATACGGGATGAATAACCCACTGACACCAGGTGACGGCCCATCAAAGTCCTAAGCAAACTGTTAAGTTTAATAACATCACACATTTCCAAAAATGTAGACTATACAAACCATTTCAGGTTCCCTTCAGTCGATACATCAACATTACCACTTCTCTCATCCAGGGCAGATTGACAAGAAACAGAATTAAAATCTCAGCTAATAAAACAAAGTGCTGGTTGAGCTCTAAGAATCATTCATCTAACGTTAAGGCAATGTTATATACGAAAGTATTTATATTTTGTTTCCTAGCGTCCTAATATACATTTATAATTAAAGTCCCTGGGTTACTTGAGTCTACCAACAAGTTGAGTTCAAAGGCAAAACGATCCTGATAGTTCTACATATTCTAACAGACAAAAGTCTGATGGAGTTTCTTATCGAAATTAGGGGGACCGCAGATGGCCGACCCAAGGCCCCTTTCACAGCACTTTGATGGAAAACCTGGAACCCATCAATGTGAGTTTGGTTTAAGAGCTGTGTTTCTTGTAATAAGATAATATGGTATTTCCCAAGGGCTGTGCAAAGATGTAAGTTTGAACAAATATGCACATGCTCTCGAGAATTCCAAGAAATCACTTTCAAATAGCAATCTTGGTTTATGACTACTCAGGACAATATATTTCTGCTTCATGGAACTTATTGATTAGAGTTAATGGGAGCCAAGACCATTCTCAAATCCCATCCAAATAATTTTTATATAGATTAACTGTTTGGCCATTTGTTTTAGACCCCAAAGAAAGGGGACACGCGATGAACCATATTAATTTTCTCTGTGCATAGATGGGACATAGATTGCTGCTGTACGTTGTCGGAGTAAGGCTTAATGTAATATCCCATGGATCTAAAACTTTCAGATTCAGAGAGCAACATGTCTCCTATAACTCTCAAAGGTACTTCTAAAGAGACCAAGTACACATGATCATCCTCCAAGAATTCCGCCATGGTTATGTCCTGTGAAGTGATGAGTCTCAATTTGGGGATATCATATAATAATGCCAGGATGTTAGACAAATTAAGTGGCATGTTATAAACCTGCAATTTATATCCACAATGAGTTTGTGAACAGAAGGGCAATTCATTGTACTGGACTGATTGGGCATGTAGTAGGTCATAGAGGTCTGACCTCTCCCAAATTAAGTTCTTAGGGGTGTTTAACAAATGAAGTTGTGAGTAATTTAGTGACACAACCCCCTCTTTAAATAAATCCCCAAAATGTGTAATTTCTACATGTGTCAAGTTGACAGACTTGTTGGGTTGTCCTGAAATATTTGCCCAGGATTCTGTTTTTTCTTCTACGTTTGAGATATCAGGCCTCATAATTGATGTAGAGGCATTCAGATCTAGTGATGCCCCGTCACGATACTTAATCAGTTGGTCAGATATATCGTGCTGTCTAGCATCAGCAACAAATTAATACAGTCAGGCACTTACGTCCACCGCAGATTTAGAAGAGGCCACCTCCACCAATGCCTCTTGCCTTTTGTTTTTATCTTTCCTCTTAGGCTATTTTGACTTTTTCTGTAAAGGTGGGATATGAGTGGTCGAGCTGCACCATATTTCTTCTATCTTAAAGACTTTAGACATTGTTTAGAGGATTTTCTCTTAAGGTTCTCTTTTCTTTTTTGATTTTTGATTTTTTATCCTCCTTGGAATGATTTAGTCTTGGGAGCATAGACCTGCACAGTAGGTGAGGATACTGAAATCAATTTGCAGAGGTCCTCTTTGGTTTCCCCTGAGTCTTTAACTACAACCACTGAGTTGGCACTGCTCATTTTTAGAAGGCCTACTTCCCTTGAGGAACATTAGAAGGAAATTGAGTAGTCGGGATATTTGCACCTTTGGCAATTTGGGTGTTGCTATTCTCACTCGCAGAGATCCGCCAAAAAACACAGGCCCTCATTCCGAGGTTGGTGCTAGTCATGGCGCTATTAGCGCCATGACTAGTACCAATACTGGTACCGCCACCGACGTGGTGGTATGGGGACTTACCGGTCTATCCCGGCCTTTGCGGGACCAGAAAATCCCCTTTTGAAAAGCCATTCCCCATTCCCATTTGAGCCCCCATAGGGCTCAATGGGAAGGCGTCAATAATGGTACTGCAAATTGCGGTACCGTTATTGACCCCGGTATCCCTTTGCAGGCCCCGTCCATGCCGCCTGGTAAAACCAGGCGTTAAGGGAGGGACCCGCAAAGGGACATCGGAATAGGGCACAAAGGAATTACCGGCACCGGTGTCATTACCGGTGCCCGGTATCCCTTTGCGCCCATCTTGTAATGAGGGCCACAGTGTAGTTACCTCCACCTAAAAGGTGGAGGTAAATGCATACAGATGATGAAAAACAAGTCATAAGTGCACCCAATTCACTATGAAAGACTACAAAGGTCTGAATCGGACCCAAACACACTTCCCAACACCATGCTGCCTCTAGCTGTCGTTAACTGGGACATGCAGCTTCTGCTGCTCTACATTGAGCTGCACAGGCTGGAACAGCAGCACAGGGTGCAGAGAGGAGGAGGAGACGCCATTCAAGGTGAGTGCACTTTCCCTCGGTCAGGCCCACACACAAAGCCATGGTCCTTCAGAACAGCATGCTGCCTGCATACATGGAGAGCCACAGATGCCATGGATACTGGGTGAGTGCAAGTGCCATCACACAAAGTGATCTTGCAGCAATATTGAAATGCTATGTGAAAGGGGGGTGAGACATTATCACAACTAATCAATGCATGCACTCTCAAGGCCCTGTACATGCAGAAGCTGCCCTCTCACCCCGCACATGACAGCCATTCCCCCAAAGGACTAGGCCATGCAGGACAATGCAGTAGTAGGCTGGTGATGCATATTTCCCCAAATAAGTAAGAAATGCACACACAGAGAACTGCAGGAACCACAGTGCGAGTAAACACATACCTACACATCGAATGTCACAGTATAACACTGCACAAAGACAATCCAACCATAGCATAAAGTAATGACATGTAATCTGGTAACCATGCATGTGAAGCCATAAAGGAAGGTCTGCAGACACCGCAAAAATGCACAAGAACAGCTAATCACCAATCAGGGCACATGCATGATAGGAACACACAGGCCCAACACAGACAACCTGCACTCTGCAATGCCAATCACAGACCATGAAAGTGACATCTGCTGTTTGTGAGCTCTGTGCATAGTGTAACATGACAATGCAGATATTTCCCCATGCATGATCACAAATGGGCGAGGAAGTGGTCGCTCATGAGTATCTGTATTGGTGGTGCAGTGGTGATAAGGTTTTTGTTGGCAAAGACTGCGTCGAGCATGTGTCCCGCTGTATGTGTTGCTCTTTTAACTAATTGGTATAGTTTCATTGTCTTCAGTTGCATGACTAGTGATTTCTGTGAGCCTGCGTTTTCTTCTTCAAACCAGATGTTGAAGTCCCCGAGGATTATCAGGTGTTCATGTTAGATGGGTAGATTGGTGATGGTTTCTGTGAAGGTGTCTACGAATGCTGTGTCGTACGTTGGAGGTCTGTAAACCAGTATGAATTTGGAGTTTGTTCGGGGTTCACTCTCAGCTGGATAATTAGTAATTCACAGTTTTTGATGTTTAGTGGTTTCTCTGCTTTTATTTTCTGTTGCTCCTTGTATGCTATAGCAAGTCCTCCTCCTCTTTTTTCTTTCCTGTTTACCTATAAGCACTTGAAGTTGTTGGGACGGCAGCTGTGTATTGTGATTTTGTAGTTGTCGTCTAGTCATGTTTCTGTGACGAAGACATTGTTGATACTGCCGTCGAACAGTAGGTCATAGATTTCCATGGTATGTTTTGACATCGATCTTGCATTGATTAGGTTAGCGTGGATTCTTTCAGCATGTTTTAGTTTAGTTTTTAATATTAGCTTTGTCTCTCGGTTATTAGGTTGGCCTGCTTCCATGTTGCTCTCAGGATTGCATGGTTGTTCAGTGCGCTCTGGTTCATCGTTGAGCATGTTTTCTAGGTTAATTATTGGGTTGCTTATTTCTTTGGGTTCCTCTTAGAAATGTTGGTGTATTTGATGCAGGTGTCCTCGTGTTATTGTGATATGTGGAGTAAGGGCGGAGATTTTGTTCTTGTTTCTGCTCGCTGTTTCTGTATTTTGTCTGCGTGGTTCCGGTAAATTTTTGGTTTATCTAGCGACATTGGTGCTGTTGATTTCTTCTGGTGGGTTGTCAGTGGCAAGGTACAGTGTGAGGTATAGAGACTTTTCTCTTCTCATGATGTTTGTTCAGTTGCCCACCGTGATTGCGGGGGGATGTTATACATTTGTGGTTATGTCCAATGGATTAGAGATTTGGTGTGGTTCTATTTGGATTATTCCTTGTCTTGTTTTTATTTGGTGTCGTCCTGTTCTGTGTCGTGGCATGTTGCGGTCCTTAGTGATAAATTGGTTTAAACCTTTTGAGTTTAGTTTGCAGGGGCGGCAGCCCAAGTGCAGCTCCTTGTAGGGTTGGGACTGTGATGGTTCTTGGCTTCTTTGCGCTGTGATTAAAGGAATAACGGTGGATTCTGGGTGGTCTTTTTGGTTTGATATGTTGGGTGGTAATCAAGTAGGGGTGGGGGCTGCCATCAGAGGAATTGACTGGGGTGTTCTTACCCTACAGATTAGTTTGTCTTGGGGTGGGGTAAGAGGAGTCCCAGAGTGAATAGGGTTCTGGGTTGTTGTTGGGGCAACTGGCTGGGGGGTTGTCAGAGGAGTTACCGACGTTGTGAGATTGTAATGTACCACTTTCCTGGGTAAGGTGGACCCAAAGTGGAGAGGAGTTGGAGTTTCTAGGTTTGGCAGTGAGAGTGGTTGTTTGTTTTGGAGAGGGTGAGAGAAGGCCTGACCTGAGCATCAAATTAGTTTCAGATTGAGATCTACCAACAAGAAATTATTTTAGGCAGTTAGTTGCTAGTGGATCTGATGTCACAGTATAGCAGTTGGGGAGACACAGCTAACTATGATTTTCCCCGATGCTCGCTGAAAGCTTACATTTCCAATTATAGTGGTAGATTTGAATATCCTGGATAGTGGGGAACAAAGGCCTAGGTTCTAAAATATAGCAGTCAATGAAAAAACAGCTAGATTTGAATATCCTGGATAGTGGGAAAAAGGCATAGGTTTCAAAATATAGCAGTCAATAACAGAACACACACCTGGATTTGCCTTTCTGATGGATGTCTAGCTTGCAACTACGGGTGGACTGGAGCGTTGTGCTATGTGTACTGGAAAATGTGTGTTCATGGTGAGAAATAATTAAAGGTTGTAGACCGGTGTGAGTGGTGGGATAGTTTAGTAACAAACAGGGATGGCTAAATAATCTGTTTGTACCTTGCTTACCTTGTCAGTTGCTGCTGGTTGACGGCTGCCTGCTTCCCCTGCTGATACCTGCAGATATTTCCTGGAGCTGCTTCTGCAGGAGCTGTCCTTTGCCTTGGGGTCCTTTGCCACAGGGGCTGCAGCAGGCAGGTGGCTGCCCTAGCACGATGATTGTTATAAGCTACGGTCCAATCAGGGCTGGGGATGGGATTACACCTCAGCAACTACGAATAGGGTTTTGGGTGGGGCGCGGGGAAGGATAGGGGGTAAGCAGCCTGCACAGGTTCTAAAACCAGGCAGACAAAACCAAAAAGGGGGTACGAGGTGTTAAAGGCACCACTCACCTGCGCCTTGCAGCTAATGTGGTGAGGTGAGGGGGGCTACACACAGGGTCCAACCCTCGGTGTTGCTGGATGCGGAAACAGCCAATTGGGTGGGGCCTGTGGGTGGGGCGGGTGGCGGGATAGGTCTCAGCAACATGGAAACAGGCTTGGGTGGGGAGCGGGGAAGGATAGGGGGCAAGCACCTTGCACAGGGTCTAAAATCAGGCACACAAAACATAAATTGTGACACGAGGTGTTCAAGGCACCACTCACTGGCACCTTGCTAAATCCATATGTGTGGTACAATCGCATGTGCAGCAGTCATCTGTCTACATTTTAGCAAAAGTGACATTGCACGATTTGTGCAGACCCAAACATAAATACATTTCCTATGTTACTATCGTCTAACGCTGCTCTTTCTTCTCCCTAGTAACATGTGAAAAGGAAGCTTCAATATGGCATGACACAATGCCAGTTGCTGAAGGACTGACCCCTCCATATCCAGTTCTTTTCAGCCTTTGCCCTGCCCTTAGTGGCTACCATCTGTGTTTAGGTGAAGCTAAATATTACAAACTGCTCATAATTTCCCTGAGACTTATGTATTGAGAATCATCATTTATTTGTGCATGTGCTATTTCAATACTGCTATGTTATGTCATCTTGCAAAATGGCAAGTGGGATACTGGGAAACTAGCAATGAGCCCTTTGCCTCTCTGACAGGCGGATGTGCTACTTCAATACTGCTATGGTATGTCATCTATAACATAGCAGTATTGAAATAGCACATGCTCAAATAAAATGACGCTTCTCAATACATAAGTATCAGGGAAATTATGAGCAGTTTGTAAAGCGCGTGCTGCCATAGTTTATGACATCAACTCACTTTGCCTGTCAGAGAGACAAAGGGCTCATTGCTAGTTTCCCAGTATCCCACTGGTAATTCTGGCGGGATACCAGGAAACTGCCCCTACCGTCTCTGCCGCCTCATAGCCCAATAGTACCGGAATATTACGGGCAGCAGAGACAGCAGTAATATTACATTCCATGTAGTCCATTAGGACTCCATGGGATGGGTTTGCCGGAATGACTGTCACTGGTAGTACTAGTGCCGGTGAGTCTGTCATTTCTTTGCCAGTAGGGACCTGATCTACCGGCAAGTCAGATTTCCCTGGTCCAGTAAAAATGCCAGTGCCAGTAGTACCAGCAATATTACCAGGATATTTACCAGACCGGGGAACTGTATATGCGGATGCCGTGAACCCAAGGACTAGCTGTCTCTGCCCTGGAGCTTGTTGCTTGCATACACATCAGTCCAGGATGTTCGCAGACTACACAAAAACTTGATGCTGAGCTTGCGAACTCACATTTCCTACAATACAAATTAGGGCAGTGGGTTTTAATATACAGGGGCAGGAGCAGCATAAAGACAACACACTGAGAACTTGAAATGCGATTTAACACAAGTTTTCTTTTTCTAAATAGCAATTATATCCAGCGCCCAGTAGATGTAGATAACGGCTTCACAGTGCACTGCTTCAAACTGCGTGTTTTCACTGCAGCAAGACACCCCACAGATGTTGCTGAGATCCTCAATTTACAACCAATTAGCAGTCAGAAAAACAACTCGATGGAAGCTCTGTGTCTCTGCGTGTTGGCAAGACAACTGCCTAGATTCTCGGGTTCAATAGGTCAGGAGCCGTAGTTTCTTTTACTCTGAATGGAATTGTGAGAATAGATGCATGGCTTCCATAGTGGCAATGCAAGAAGGAGGCTTATTTTCATGTAAAACTACTATCCAATTGTAGAAGAAAATGACAAAAATAATTAACATAACATAAAGCAAATGTAAAGAATTCTGACGTGAAATGAAAACGTCGAATCTGCTTCATAACCAAAAGAAGAAATGATAAACTCAATAGTTTTGACTTTTGCATAGTGTATGATCTTCAGTGTTTGGGACACAGGGTTAAGTGCAGCAGGTGATACCCAATGAAGGAGCGCAGAGGGGCGAGGCGCAGCGCATGTGGAGAGGAAGCATATGGAAAAGCTATACGGACATGGATCTGGTGGGTGGGCACAGGGGAGGGAGAGAGGCTGGAGGTCAGACTAAGAGAGCCAGGACCTTCCTCAACTAGCCATGCACTGACCTCATATACATATGTGATGTGTGGTGCTGTGCTATAGACATCAAAGGCCTATGTGGGTCCTCATATGGCACCCAGCAAGTGAAATCAAGTGCCCAGGTACCTGCACTGCATGTTGGCATTGTTATCATAGGTTCAGGTACTCAAATCAAATGTTGAGGTCCTCCATCAAATGCACAGGTATTCGCACCCACATGTGTATATGAGGTATTCATATCACCTGTACAGTTGCTCACCCAGTTTGGCATATATTCACTTGTCTCTCATTTTATTTGCAGTTAATGCCACCAAATTCAATCATGCATCAGCACTACCAGATAATGCATCATATGTCTAGCTACAAAATCAATGGGGCAAGTAGTGCTGGAATCCTGAATGCCAGGCAATCCCATATTAGGCCAGACATTGCCATACAATGCAAGTGCTTTCATCATCTGCAGTGAAGGCATCATGAAGCAAGACACAGACAACAGATTCAGAATTCAAAACCAAATACTTTATTAACTTAAATGTCATGATGGAAAAAGGCCTAACTTGCCCTATGCTAAGATGGGATTTCCCTGCCTAAATGAAATTAAGGAAAGTCTGAGTCAGCGGGCATGATCACGAGTTGGGGCGATATTCCGGCTGGGATACTGCCCAAATTTATTAGCGTTAGCTCCCACCTGTCCGGCGGTATTACCGCCGGATCACAGATGGGCCGCTAACTGTTAGTCCCCATTCCCCATTGGGTCCATTGGAATTTCGGCACAATTACTATGCAATAGTGCCACTGGTGGTTCTTGTGCCCAAAATTGGCATTTTTCCAGAGTGTTTATCCTCAGCTCTGAGCTGGGGGTAAACATCTAGACATGAGATTGGGTTAACACCGTTACTGCCTCATTTAAGGGCTACCGCCCAACTCGTGATCAGGCCCAAAGAGTTCAATTTAAGAATCTGTCTGTGTCCAAAACCTATACTTGTCCTCGCAAATAATATATACAATGTGTAGGGATGTCAGTAACTAAAAGAAACAATGTTCAACATAAAGGACTGAGCTCCTTCTAGCTCGCAGCTTCATTTCAGCTCCCTTCCCCAAGTACAAAACAGTTCTGACAAAAATCTCAAAATTAACTAACTTAAGTTAAGGGTGATACAGTTTTAACCAACACTCGGGGTTCCCTTCCCCAAGTACCAAGTAACAAGTAACACAGTTCAAAACACAAAAGAACCTTGAGAGTCTGGTGGTCATTACGAGGATGGAGGTAACCATGGTGCTTTTAGCGGCATGGCTACCCCCATACCGGGTACTGGGTCCGGGTTCCTAGAATGAGGAATTTCAGGCCTTTCCGACCTTGGAGGGCCCAGTAATTCCTCATTCAAGGAACCCGGACCCGGTACATCACCATTCCCATTCGAATCCCCATTGGGTTCAATGAGAATGGGGTGGATGCTAACAACGGGTCTGTTAATAACGGGCCCGTTGTTAGCATCCTGGTAAAACCAGGCATCCTTTGCGGGTTCCTGCAATCAGACCTCGTAATGGGGGAGTAAGGGGTTAACGGCTCCGGCACATTTACCGGCGCAGTTAACCCTTTACCGCATACCTCGTAATGAGGCTCTCTGTCTTCAAGTCAGTAAACGTTCCAAGTCTCAGGGTTCCCTTCGTCAAGACTTAGTTTCAGTATCTTTGTCTTCTTATGTTTCTTTGCCACACTTGTACCCTCTTTAGCATGTAAATATCTTGACTCAGTTGGATTAAACTTTAGGGTCCCAGATAATTCGACTTTCAATATATATTTCTGTAGTAGTTTTCACACAATTTGATATTCAATATGCCTGTTTTCACTGTAGAATTCAGCATACAATGGTTGTTAAAGGTTAATTCATTTTAGAATTCAGCATATAGTAATTTTACTTGAGTTTAAAGTTCTGTTCAATTTAGAATTTAACATACAGTGGTTTTACTTGCATTTAAATTCTGTTCACTTCTGAAATCAGTATGAAACAGTTCTGCTTATCTGTGCATTTGTCATTCAGTTCGGTATTCAATAGACATGGGTTGCACTCAAAAGTCACTTTTAATTCAACCTGCTGTTTAATATTCCCTTAGTTTACTTTAAATGGAATTTCCAGCACTCAGAGACTTTCTAAAATGTGTTTACCCAAACATGTGACCACTCTGATACAAACTACTCCTGGTAATTCAATAGATCACAAGGGTTTAAATCGGAGACTTTCAAAAACGTGTTTCCTTAAACACGCAACCACTACGATACAAAGTATTCATTTAGAATGAGAAAGTTCAAACGCTTGCGCGCCGGTTTACCCAATTGTTAGAAACTCACTGCTTGTGTTCACAGCTTTCCCAGCAGAGCGGGTCACATGGCCTTCTGCTTTTCATGTCAGGGGTCCACTTCCTTCCCCTCAGGTACTCCTGTGGTGATGTCCTAACACAGGGGAACGAGCACCTCGAACAGCAAGAAAAGGGACAGCATTTCCACATGGCTCCCGTCACAATGTTCAGTCTGCTCCCCGGAGCATCAGCTCCCTGCCATGCTTCCATAGCCCTCCTCTCTCTGCAGACCTCAGCGTCTTGGCATGATTCTCAATTAAGGCTCCTTGCTGCTTTCAACAGCCCCCCTGCTGCTTCTCGTGTCACTCTCTGCCCTGCTGGGATGGTCTCCTTTTATACACCTGCAGCCCGTTGGCAGGTTGCAGGTGTGAATTTTCAATTATTCCTGCCTGACCACAATCCAAGGGACCTGCCTGACCTTTACAGCTCTTAGTTGGCATCTTCCTCATCCCCGTACCAGAGTGGTAAAAGTGAGTAGTCTTCACTGCTCTTAGCTGCCTCTTCTTCGTCCAAGTACTGTCTGGGGTTACATGTGAGGAGAGAAGGGGTGCTGACTTATAATAACCTATGAAGGTCGGGAAGGGTTGGTTGGTCATCAATAGTGAAAGGGGGATCCGATCTCTTGTCTTTGGGCCCCTTATTTTTTCTCACCCTCCTTATGGGTCTTCGAGGTTTGTCATTTCTCCTGATGTTATTCTGACCATAGGGAATAGGGTAACAATTTCCCACAAAGGCTTCTGGGACTAAGAGTTCATCACGAAATGGAAAAGGGAAATAATGTGTCTCACCTGAAAACACTTCATTCCCATTGCCCAAGAACCCAACACCCATGTGATCCTCCCTTGCATCTCAACCCTGAGGGTCACAATCCAAATGCGATGGCCTTTCCCTGGCCACCTGCACAGAGGATCCAAGGGGAATAGATGTGAGGATGCCCTCCGGTTTCTCACAATGCTCAGGTACTGCCATCAATTACCCAGGTTCTCCCATATCATGTCAGGCACTTTTCTTCATATGCTAAATTACTCATGCAATGTGGCTGGTAGGGCCAACATATGGCCAGGTTCTCCCACTGCATGTGACGTGTTAATATAATAATTACTTCTTGGATGAACCATGTATTGCTACAATGTGATCATATAAAGGGTAAGGGACTCCCACCACATGCACGCACACACACACACACACACAAACACACACTCACAACACACCTACATGCACACACGGACACTCACTCAAGAACAGGCATGGGAGACCTTTCACAAAAGTACCCTTCTAATTGGGAATTGGGCAGATTTGTGAGTTCCTGTAGATGTTTCTGTCATCCTTAATGTACCCAAATCTCCTTTAAGAGCCATAAACATTCCAGGACAATCGGCAGAGGTTCGGGCAGGTTTCAGCTGGGTTCTTGAGAACAAACATATAGAACTGCAAAGTCTGCAGGAACGGAGGGAAAGGTTAGGGGAAAGAGATTGTGGGTGTGAGCCCGGATGGGAGAGATGGGATAGCAAGAGGAAATTAAGACTTAAGCATCTGTAAATGTTATTCATGTAGGAAAGAACATTGAACACTGCAGTAAGATATCTCAGTAGGTCAATGTACTTGCTGCAAAGATTTATATGTAACTTGCAGGTGCAGGTTGAATCATCTGGGTAAGAGTAACTCAGCCTTTCATCCTTCGGAAGTTGATAAAATTAGTAATGTTGAAATGGGAAATTGTAAGATTTCATGTCTGACCAGCAGATTCAGTCACATGTAAGGCATGCCTTGGACTGCTTGTTCTGAAGTCAATACATTGTGTATTGTTGATGTTTGTAATACATGGGATAACGTGCCTCCTACCATACATAATAAGGATACAGCAAGTCACTGAGGAGTTTTGTGACCAAATAGAGGAACAAGGCCGAAGGCTGAGTTCCTTTATAAGGTCATGGAACTCCAAGGTGACTTGCAATATCCTTGTTATACATGTTAGTCAGTATTTTATTCCTTATATTACATGGCCAAATACTGTCACTCCCTTTAATACCTAATTTCTTGATTAATATATTGTAATAGATGTTCGATTTGCTGATCCATACAATCAAGCTACAATGTGGTTGAATTTAAAAAAGCAAAAACGCAGATTCTTGCTTCCATGTATTAAAGTTCCTTGTCAATTAATCGCTGTAAAGTGACAGAGAAAACAATTTGGTAAGCTTTTTACGGGCCGCAAGCAAGCTAAGAAAATGTACCTTTGTGCCTGAAAGTCAACAAATTGCTTGAACATCGAGGATTGGATTCAGGATCTGGTACCATGTCAACCTTTCAAAGAGTCATATAGAGGAGCAGAAGGGACTCAGAGATGTTTCATGCGCTATGGAGTTCCATTATGGATGTGTATGGCTCAATTGATTTTCTACCTATTATATATGTTAATATATACCCTTTCTCTCTCTCTCTCTCTCTCTCTCTCTCTCTCTCTCTCTCTCTCTCTCTCTCTCTCTCTCTCTCTCTCTCTCTCTCTCTTTCTCTCTCTCTCTCTTTTCTCTTCCCGTCCCTCAGTGATATGGAAGATTGATGTTGGAATTGTATGCTGTTCTTGCCTTGCAATTCTCCACTGTTTGATGTGATTATTCTACTATCTACTGTTACTTAAATGAATAAATATAGTTTAAAAAACAAATCTATTCATGTCTTTAATTAAGGGCTGCACTGACAGCTAGAATACTCTTAGCTGGCTCAACCAGCAGACATTGGGCCTCATTCCAAACTGGGCAGTAAGGGGTTAACGGTGCCGGTAATGGTATACTGAACACTGTGAAAATTCAGGCAATTAAGGGTTTGGTCAAATGTATTCATGCAGGTTTACTCATGAACACACCCCCACTTACACGTCAACCCATTGTCAAATTTGGGGTGATTGGTCACTTCTCTTGCCTACTTCAGTGTGGAGATTTAGTCAATGCTTGGCACGTTGCTGCCTTTGAAAGACACTGAGAACTATGCAGAGTGGTCCAGGCGCAAAATCTCTCTCTGGGAGAAAAAGCACCTGGAAGATCCAACCCTACGCCGGGTACTAATGGCTGATAATCCTCTGAACCTCTACATAAAAGCCCTTCTTAAATGTTTCATAGCTGTACATCCATTTGAAATGTGTGTTAATTAATGCTAGATCGTTTGTTAAACACAAACAGGTTATTTTGGATATGTCGATTGATCATACTTAAGACACCTGAGTCCCAACTTGCCAAAGCCTACAATCCCGTTGTTTCTGTTCTGCATCCACTTGCTGTAAAATCCTGCATAAAGTAGCCCAATTTGGTCCTGGCTCCTCCTTGAGCGAGACTTGCAGGCAAGTGTGTAGTGAAAGCCTGAGGTCATACTCTTGACTTTTGCTAGGCATTGCCTGCTCTGGTCATTAAGAAGATACATTATCTGGGTATGTATATATCTCCTTGGAGTCAACTTGCAAGTTTCAGGATAATTAACAATCCCCTTGGCGAGAGGTCTCAAAATTGGTCAACATCAATCAACATCTCGCACTATCTTTGATTTGAAAAGGCAATTTTTCAAAATAACAAATCTTTATAATTATTTAGGTTTATTATTCTCTCACACCATTACTTGTTTAGATAACGAATATTAGACCCCACCTGAGTTCCTTTGATTGGGTGAACAATTTACTGAAACTTGCCTATTGGAAGTTTTGCTAACCTAAAAATAAGGGTGCTTAGCTGCACCAGAATGTAGGTGTTTCTGTTGATATGCTTCCATTACAAAAAAAAATACAAATTTGCTGGAGCCAGACACATGGTTGCTCTTGCCACTTATTTACAGATTCCAGCTTCCTATTCCTTAGATGTATTTTTTTAAGTCATCTTCAAAAATCTATGTCATTGCTCTGGTACCTTATAGGATTAATGCATAGCATCCAATGAATCCAACCAATCTTGCATAATGTTTTTTCTATATATTGTCTATAATCCTTGATATAGTCAAGAACATTAGATGTAAATCTGCCAGCTCGCAGTTTGAGATTTTGTTTGATCCATGGTACAAGTTTATCTCACTGGAATAACTGGATTGTCAGCTTTTTTTTTAATTGTAGTGTTTTCTAGCAGAAATGTAATTTTCATAATAAATTATTAAAATATTCAAACATAAAATTTGAAGTTTACACACAATAACAATAACAAAATAAAACATTTAGCATAGTGTTCTTGTTCTGTTTTCTTGTACCGAAGCACATCTATAGTCAATCCATCCCACAACCAACATTTCCCAAAAACATTCAGATTAAGGATCCTCTTTTGTCAGAACTAAATACCCTAACTCGTTCATAATTCATTTAGTTGCAACATATGGTTCGGAGATTTTTCATTGTTTCAATCTGATATTTTCTTTTACAGTAACTACACATGCTGAAATCATGGAGAATGTTAGACTGTACACCTATTCTACGCATAACAGCATGAACTGTCGCATCTTGGCCGTTCAGGGAACAATCAAGTATCTCACCTTGGAGGTTTGCTCTATCAGATGATTACTATACTCTATTCATCTCTTTTTTCTTCAGAGATCCTGTTAGATAATTTCACAATCTTTACTCTTGAGCTCCATGAATAATTCTCTTTTTGTATAGTTTCAAACTCACTATTTGAAATAATAATTGTTAGAACATGTCCCGGGATGGTAGACATCAAAATATCATGTCTCTTTAGGATTGACCCTTTTAAGACTAGTTCTCTATTTAATGGAAGATGCATTGATCTAAACTCATGGGTAGAAATGCTGTTAATAAATATCAAAGCCTTGGGCATGCCCATGGTATGCCACGTTGTAAGATCTAACTCTGCACTGAATGCACTGCCAGAATCCCAATATGGATTAAACCTTCTAGTTCGGGTCACCAAGTAGCGCTCCCATCAGCCCAAATTTCAGTCCAATTGAAGGCAGTGGGATCATCTTTGGCTTGATCATTCTTATCAGTGGGAGGTTAGAGTACCTACCATGTGATTTATCAAAATCACAAATGGCATTCAGGGTTTGCAGCACCCTAGGCTTATCTGGCTTTGATGATTTTTCTGCTGACATTTGTTGGATATCAAGACACCAAGGTACACACATCAGGCGCAACCTATATCATTTGCTTACCCAAAGACCATTTAAATCTGTATTTCCTGGTCCCATGAGTACACCTCATTTTCATGGTTTTACTTCTAAGAATTTCAAAAATATTCTCATACGAGAAAGATTGGAATGCAGTGAGTAATCTCTGAAGGCCAGTCTTGGCAGAGTCTAGAGGATTAAATCATCTGGGTTAGCAAGCCAGGAGATACACAAATTCCCCAATTTAGGTGAAAACATCTAAACCGAGGAAAATCCTCAGTTACATCTGCCAAGCACAAATCCAATCAAGTCAACGTCAATATACACCCTTGTTTTAGTCCACGGAAAGTGGGAATTTCTTTGTTAATTCCATTGCTATCGAAATTTACCTGAACAGTGGCATTCTTATGCAGGGGTCTGCAAAAATATAGTGATGCATGATAAAATCCCAATTTTTTCAACTTAACCCACAATTGAATGCGGTTCACCTGATTAAAAGAAGCACTGAAACCAATAAACAGCCCCCCACCCCTATCCCACAGGGAAGGGGCTGTATTGTTTTTTTTTTACAATCAGCGTTAAAATTAATTACTGCATACTTACCAAACATGAAGCCAGATTAGGCCAAGGAGAGGTTCCCATATCTTTTCAATCCAAATATTTAAGTCATCGAGTAACAATTTCCCAACATTACTATGATGAATCGAGCAAGGCGATGAGTCTATAAGTACTATTGTTATTTTTCTTATCACATGTATGTATTGGACGAAGATACTCTTTGCTCATGTTGGTGGAATACTCCATGAAGTAAACATTGCAGTAAAGATATACTTTGTATTGATTATTATTAGCACAGTGTCTTTTGAAGATGGTCAATGTCCTTTAACATCATAGAATAATTTGCAAAGGAACCAGTTGATTTCCAAGCTGTTACAAAGTGAGGTTTTATATGTTGTCTCCATTCTTTTGCCGTAACCCGATTGGTCTGTTTACTTTGGATGAAGTGCAATGAGGACTTCACTAATTTCCAAATGTTTTGTGAGTCATTAAAAACAATCAATTCAAGCGTTTGTTACTACTGTTCCACTATTATTTATTTTGCATCTCAGACAATTATGGTAATCTGCTTTTAGTTTGTTCATTTCCCTTGAACTCTCTTCCCAGGTTATGTGTCCCTTATTGAATGTGTGTCTTAGATCGCCTCATAAGGACACCTTTTCTGAACCAGTTCAGGGCACTGCCTTGTTCGCAGCACATGACATTTGCTGTTAACTAACAGCGTAATCCATCTCGTCAGTATTTGGATGGATATTTCTAAATGGATAACAATCAGTTAGATTTAAGGTACAGTGTCACAGTTATCACCAACCAAAAACCTTTTTGCAGTCAACTTCCTGCAACTTCAAGTTGTTAGTGTCTCTGTTTAATAACGTGTCCATCAGACCTTACAGTACTATGATGGGATTGGTTATGAGTGTATGGATTATGGGTATTCCTATACAAACCTGAGTGAGAAAGGGGATCGATCTTACAGAATCTATTCAAAATAAGATTGGTTTGGAATGGAGCTATAGCTTTCTAAAAAGGGTAGGACTAAATCAAAACCTAGAACTATATGTATATATGTTAACAGATCCAATATAATTTTAATATCTTTGTGAGAAAACATGTTTTATAAAAGCAACGAATATAAATGCACACTCTTCGCTCTTGTTCTTGATTTTGCCCGTGGTTTCCACAGCGCTCTCCTAGAAATGACAGGAGGTTGACAAGTAGAGTATGCCCCCACCCGAGCTGACCAGTGGTGGCAAACTCAGTCCAGTATTAATAGGCCATAGAGAAAACTATTCATTATTTGGTTTGTGTGGTTATCCCTACAATGGTGCAGGTCGGAAGAAGCCTAACACACATGAACAATTGTGGCCCCACAGAATACAAGAAGAATGGGCAATTTACATCAGCCAGTTATAAGCCCAAAGAAGGCCCTAAAATGAATGCAAAGGAATAACATATGTTGGGCAGTATACTACTAAGTGATGGAGCTAAAAGTCATACTATGATGCAATAAAAGACATGCGCCAATCTACAGTTAAAGTTTGGTTTTATTGAAGCTAGCAACAATCCACTGGGGGAGTTGACGTACGTAGTATAGTTTCAGCAATACATTTGCAGCGATTGGTGTTACAAGTGTTTTGTTTTACATGATTTGTTTGTGAAACAGGAAAAACTAAATTATTTATGTATATATGTTTTGAAACAGTGTATTGAAATTGTTTTCACTTGTCGCTATATTTCTCTTTCAGTCTTTTTATGGATTAAAATTGGATTTCTATTATTGGATTGTGTAACCAAGAAACTGTTTGTTGGGCTGCTCGCTATGTAACCCTTAATATTGTCACTTACAATCACATGTAACAGCGCCTCGATGCCTCTGGGCTTTAATGCGCTTTACAAATACAAATAATTAAATAATTTTGAAGCTAAAGTTTAGCCAACCCACACACTTTCTGTTTACATTTTAGTAGAAGGGGAGAGGGACCTGCACAGATAAAGTTACATATGATTGCCACCTGACTAATGCTTCTTCAGTATTGGAATCATCTTTTCAGTTATTGCTGATATCAATTATGCTTATTTAGACCAGGGCGCTTCTCTTATGTATTCTTTTTGGTTTGTATCACTTGCTTCAATGTATAAAATTGTTTTGGGACAATCAAATTAGCAGTGTCTAGAATAGTACCATATAGCGAGTATAGGACTTCCGCCCTTTGGGTAGGTTTGACATAAGGGAGAAAGTCAACTCATTCTCAGTGCAGCTTGACGATTTAGACAGGATGAGATTATCTGACAGGTCTGTGCTTTTGATATTTTATGTAGAGCAGTACATTTCTGAAAGTGTTTTGTAGTTCGGACTATGAAGACAGTTTATAGCAATATTGGGCCCGATTTACAATAGCATTTTCCCATGTGAAAACCCCATTGACAACAGTATAAATCAGGCCCGCTGGGGGTGAATGTCACTGATATGGAATGTGCAATGTGTAATGATACTCTGGACTGTACTATAGGATGGTCAGCTGAAATAAAAGTTCTTGTTGAAACTAACAGAGAATACTTTGGGGATACCACCCAGTATTCCATGCAATACTCATGGCTAGCATTTAACTGTATATTGCTCTTATCCATCAGGAAAAAAACAAATGTTTCAGGTTTTGTAAGAATTCATGCCTCTTGTCTCCATATATGTGCATACCGTACATTCACGAGAATGATGTGATAGCCCGAGGCGTAGCCAGGATTGTCTAACAAATGGGGCATGAAGCTGACTAATGTAAATGGTCCCACCGCAGTGACATTAACATCTGTAAATGCCCACACAGTGCAGCTGAGGGGGCATTTACAGATTTTGGCTGGGTCTTGCCCGCTGAGGCCTTACCCCGTCTTCGCCTCTGGTGATAGCCTTGCTAATTGAAAATAGATTAAGAACACATTCCATGATATTTCCTTGCGTACTGTCCTGGATTTATTTTATTTTATTACATTTGTTATACGCCCAGACCCGGGGGTATCACGGCGTAGTTACAGACAATGGGAGAATGCAATCTTAGAAAGAACACAGAGGTCCACAGGAATAGCAAACAATAATATACAATAATACACAAAGCAGTCAGGAATCAATAATATACAATAATATACCAAGCAGTCAGGTATAAACAGTTAATTGGAGGGGATTAGTGCTCTAGAGCCCTAGATCAGACATCCCCGTGCAATGCTTTGCTCCTCAGCTGATGCTGTACAATTGAAATAGGCTGGTGTGTACCAGCAGAAACTCTGCCTAGTATCCTCCTTTAAAGCCCGGACAGACATGATGTATGCGAACCAACTCTCGGTACTCTCCTTAGCAACACACTGACTAGCAGCTATTTAAGTCTTGACTTAACAAAAGACCTGGTTCTCACTTTACTAAAGAAGTGAAAAACTGGAACCAGAAGTTCTTTTCAATTACAAGCCAACATTTAAAATGCCCCTTTAGCCAAATTACCAGAGAGGTCTCTTGTGGAGCAGACTCAGGACGTCATCACGAGTTGGGCAGTATCCCGGCGGTATTCCCACCGGGATACTGCCCGGGCTAATAACGTTACCGCCGGATCAAGGGTTGGGTGGTAATAGGTATTCCCCAGTGAGTCAATTGGACCCAATGGGGCATTTTTGGCGCAATTAGCGCATGCTAACAGCGCTGTGCTAATTGTACCCGAAAACGTGCATTAGGTTGGTGCATTTACCCCCAGTTTAGAGCTGGGGTAAATGTTGCCAGACCCGTGATTGTGCGGACCCTTAAATGTGGCGGCAATAGCGTGATCGCCGTATTTCATGGAGAGCCTTGATATTGTTTAATCCAAATCTGGCCAGCTTCAGGCCAGGCAAGTATATGGAATCTTTAGCTCTGCAGGTCTGGAAAGCATATTAATTCCCTTAAGGCGTGTCCTTTTAAAAGTATGAACTTTGTTCGAAAACTTTCAGTTGAAGCCAACCAATTACATGTATAAAAAAATAAAAAACACAGGTCGAATTCATTTTGACAAAAAGTGTGCACGATGGACACGTTTACAAAGACCTTCATGAAAATATGCAGAACACCAGGGGCCAGATTACATAAAATGTGCACCGGTGCAAGTGCAAAGTTGCACGATATTAGCACAAGGGCAAAGTTTGCCCTATTTTTCATCACGATGGGCATATTAGAAAACTATTGCACCATGAGAAGTGCAGTTTGGCATGGTATAAGCAAAAGGGCAAAAATGTGCTATTGGGCAAAAAAGATACATTTTGACTGCATTATTGCACCAGGGCAAAGTTCGCCCTGGTGCTAACACGGAATGGTATGAGCACTAGGGCAAACTTTGCCTGATGAAAAAAACTCATTGAAAATATGTCTTTATTGTACTATAGTAATTTTTGAGCTTGTGCTAATACCATCCCAAGCTGCACTTGTCATGGTGTAATATTTTTCTAATATGTTCCACTGTTTTTAAAAATAGGGCAAACTTTGCCCTAGTTCTAATACCATGCAACTTTTCCCTTGCACCGGTGCAAAGGTTCTGTAATCTGGCCCCAGATTGGCACAACAACTGAAGCAGAGGGCATGAAAAACCCATCAGTGGCGCTATTTGACTTGCAAAGGGCATCCGATAAGGTGGACCATCACATCTGCATCAACAATCTCATTTAAACTGGAATAAGGCGTAAATGAATGTCCTCTTTGTTGAAAGCCTCATCCTTTGTGGTTTGGGTCCATCCATGTCCATGCACCTTTTATTATAGTGGCAATGCAGTGCTCCGGTGTTTATTTATGTGTCTTGTGTAAGATATGTGTACTTTCCCCTGGGCATGTCTTTGGAGCAATATAAATAAATACATACATACATAAATAAATAAAGGAACCCTGAACGACTTGACATTGCTTCATCTGTTTTTAGACCTTTATAAGTCGCATTTGATCTCTTTAATTGGGTTTGGGTTTTATATTCTATTAATTTACAGATGGTATGCAAGTGTCAAAAACCAGGATGAACAAAACAATGGTTCCATGCCTGTGCTTAATTACAGGAAAGATTGTCCTGTGCAGTTTAAAAATAATGCATAATGATAGATTTCACATAATTCTAAAAGTGGTCCACACAAAAAACAATTCTTGGTCCATCATGGCATGATTAGGCAGAGGTCTATTGAGCAGAAACTGTGTTCCACTACTTTATTTTTTTACTATTAACAGTTTGACCATAGTTTTCACTCCGGTTGTGGGGCCAGACATGGGCCTCATTCCGAGTTGGGTGGTAAGGGAAAAATGACGCCGGTAAAGGAATACCGGCATTGTTTCCCGTTACGGCCCATTGTGACCCACCAGACCGTTATTTACGGCGTCGTAAAGTACGATGCGGTAAATAGCGGTTTAGTGGCGCGCGCCCGACACGCCATGCCGTAATTAGCGGCATGGCGTAAACCGGAGCTGATCCCAAGTAAAGCGGACATGGAAAAAACGGCCTCCACAAGACCGCAAAGTACCTTACCGCCATGGAGTAAATACCGGCATCGCTGAGAAGGTGTTAAGGACCCTGAGCAGTGTTTCCAAGAGGAACAGGTGCACTCAATCAGCACAGGTGGAGGCAATGGAGTCTGGCACAGCACAAAAAGAGCACACCCACACACCACACCCCCTCCCACACCAAGATGATACCAATTGTAGCAGCATTCCTGGAGCTGGAGGCCCTGTTTGCAAGGCAGCAACTACAACAACAGCAACTACAACAACCACAACCCCCACCACAGAGGATACATGGGAGGAGAAGGAGGGTGAGACAGGCCCAGCATGCCCTACCGGTGCAGCCACCATTACCACGCCGGCAGCCCCCAATCCCCCGCATCAGAGCCAACCCCTTCAACCTCACACCAGAGCAGATCCACACCCTGTACCGGCTTGACTGGGAGACCATTACCAGCATAGTGGACATGATACATGATGATACAGTGAGCCGCATAGAAATCCGCACTGCCATCCCCCCTCTACTGAAGGTAGTGTCTGTGCTCCACTTCCTCGCCACAGGCAGCTACCAGCATACAGTGGGGCACATGCATGGCATTTCACAGCCCATATTTTCACGGATACTCATACAAGTGCTGGATGCCCTCCTCACCCACACAAGGGAATACATATCCCTACCCCGTACTCCCCAGGAGATATATGACACCAAAGTTGCCTTCCATGCACTGGCAGGCATGCCAAATTGCATAGGTGCCATCGACTGCACCCACGTGGAATTAGTGGTCCCGCATGCCATGGAGGTGCCGTATCGCAACCGCAAGCAATACCACTCCATCAACGTCCAGATGGTGTGTAATGCCAGTAAAGCCATCACACATTGCAATGCCCGCTACCCCGGATCAACTCATGACTCCTTGGTCCTGCGGAACTCAACACTACCACGCTACATGGAGCGACATGCCGGACGGCATGCCTGGCTGCTTGGTGAGTAACCTGAATGGGCCATGGCAGTGCATTGGGGCTGTGAGTAGGTCGCCTGCATACTCCACCTGGGTGGGAAAGGGGGGGATGCATACCCCACCTGGGTGGGAAAGGGGGGGGATGCATACCCCACCTGGGTGGGAAAGGGCGGGGGGATGCATACCCCACCTGGGTGGGAAAGGGGTGGGGTGCATACCCCACCTGGGTGGGAAAGGGGGGGGATGCACACTCATCCCAGTAATCATCTGCGGCCATGTAAG